>NC_138517.1:50974555-52224555 GCF_000230855.2 Cajanus cajan
TCCTAAGTTCTTTTTAATCATAGAATTTATTTTACTTGTATTTCCAATTTTACCCTTGTATTTTGGGGGGTTTAAGACTTAGAATTTATTTTCCCTTGTATTTCCCTTTTTACCCTTGTATTATGGGGTGCTCTAGATGATTAGGGTTTTTAATTTTTGGCTAGGGTGTTAATTAGAGGGTGACGCAGGTTTTTGGTGTTATTGGGTCTATTTTTGGTGTTAGAAAGGCTTAGGCCCAAGTGGAGGGTAAAGGTTGCATGGTCTTATCATGCACCTAGATATAGCCAATCTAGGGTCCATTTGCATTTCATTTGGAATGCATTTGCCTACTCCAAATGCAACCCTAGATGCCTCCCCTCCTATAAATACCCAATGCACCACACCATGTAAATACTTTGGATATTGAATATAAAGAGAGCCTTTAGTGCCTTTATATCTTTCCTTAGTCACCCTTGGCTATTTTCGGCCAAACCCTACCATCTCCACCTTGAGAGAAACAACCCTAGAAGTAGCCTTCATCATCATGAAGTGAGCCAACCCTAGAGTACCATTCTCAAGCATTTCCTCAAACACCTTCTACCCAACCTTCATTTTCGTCCATTCCATCATCATCCACCCTAAAACCTTGGTCCACCTTTGAAGAACTTGATCCTTGGAGAAGGCGTCCTCCTCCTTGCTCATCATCTCAAGTTCATGCAAGTAAGGATGCCATCATGTGGTATCTAGAGCCTTGGTTCTTCAAGGGTAACTTTTCCATCTTTGGTATTTTCGGTCATGTCATTTGTGTCTCCTTGAATGTCTAAATTGTTGTGCATGATTGAGTCATCATCTTGTCATATGTCATGATTCTTATTCCTCCTTTTCATGTATTGATTCATGCCTCATCATTCTTGTGAATCATCTTGGTGCTTTAGGCTTCCTTGCTAGGGTTCCTACCATTTTTTCTTTATAATCCATATGGTTTTGTCATAAGCTTGTTTCCTTTGAACTACCTTGAAAGAAATTCCAAGTTTTTATGTTTAGCCTTTGAAATGAACAAAAAATGACATGCACGCCACTTGTTTGATAAAATGGTCATGAGTCCTTGATGTGCTTTAGAGAGTCAATCATGCATGCTAATTAGTTCTAGCATGTTCTACATTCCTAAAATATCATGTGTGATTAATTTCTTTGCACATACTTGCTTTAAAATTTTCGGCCACTTTGTGTATTCCTTGGTGCACTTAACATGCCTATGTATTGTTTGATGTTTTGAGTATGAAAATTCCTTTTATGTGCAAGTTCTTGTTGCTGGACATTGCACATTAAAAACCTTAAGAAGACACTCAAAACTTGTCTCTTTAAGCCATTGTAAGTTGCTAAAAGGATACTCCAAGGACTCACTCATCAAACTAACAAACACAAGTGTAAAACCCAAGCAAAGGAGAACTATAAAATTAAAAAAAAAAAGAGTATTGGCTGGACTTTTGGACCTCAAAACCGTGACCTAGTCAAGTGTCAAAAGAAACAAAAGAAACAAAATCAAAAGAATCAAAGACAAAAGAAAAAGGGAACCTTTGCTAGACTTGTGGAGTTTTGGACCAAATTTTCATACCTTGGCACTTGGAGTTATTCTTGGACTTTTGGACAATGCTTATTGACTTTATGAGACATTTAATCAAACACATTAAGTGCATTACTTTCTTTTAAGCCTATTTGATAAATTCTATTCTAGTGCCATTCTAGGACTTACTCTTTTGTGTGCTTGCCTTTTGTTAATGTGCCTTAATTTTAGTTTTTGAGTCTTTCTCTCTACTCTTAAGTTTGTCTCAACAAATCCACTTGAGTTTAGCCTTTTTAATTGTGCCTTTTTAGTTTTCTTCATTGGCCTCTTGTACTCTTGGGTTGTGTTTTCTTCTTGACCTAGGTGAGGAAAGCTTTTAAACACCATACACTTTCTTGGTGGATTGAGTGGAGGGGCTGTCCGATTTAAGTTCAAGGAACTTTGGAGGATCACACCAAATCAAAGAGTGCAAACACCATTGAAAGGCTAACCTTGGGTGTTCATTGTGAAGGGGTGGAAATTTGAAGACTTGGAGATTCAACAATTTCTTTTTCTTACTTGTTTCGTTCTTGTTTTATTTTTGGCCTTCTTGTATTTGGCCTTTGCTTTCTTCCATTTTGGGTTGTAATTGGCCATTTTAAACCTCTTCATTTTTTTTGGTAGTAATTTCGTGTAGTTTGAAGGTGATTTGAAAACCTTCACCTAGGAAACCGACTAGCATATGCTTTAAGTGCTTTCCTTTGCATGCTTTAAAGCTTTGGTAGTATATTTGCCTAGGACTTTACATTGTTTATTTGTTTCGTTTAGAAGGCTTCATTTGCCTACTAGGGGGGCGTGCACATCACACACCTTAGTATTGTGAAAATTGTTTTTGTGAGAAAAGTGTGAAAAGGCTTAGTGATTTTTACTTGAAAAGGCTTGGTTTTTAAGTGATTCTTAGTAGTCCACCTCCCTTGATAGTTCACTTTGTACACTTAGGCCTTTTCATACCTATCTTGCACCTTGAAAATCCTTTTTTGTGAAAACCCTTTTATCACTCACTCTTTGTGAAAACTTTTTCAAACCTTTTTGAAAACACTTTGTGAAAACCTTTTTGGATCAAAGATGAGTGATCATTCTAGTGTCCATGGTCATAACTCTTGTAGTACTAGGTCTAGTGTTAGGGAAGAAATTAGGCAACTCAAAGAGTACCTAAGAAAAAAAGAAGCGGAAAATATAAAAAGAGAGGAAGAATTGAGAAGAAAAGAAAAAGAGTTTGAAAAAAATAATGAGGAAATAAAACAACTACTTGCAAAATTAGTTGAGAGGAGAGAAACTAGTGGATCCCAACCTAGGATTGTTCCAACTAGATCTCAAAAAGGCAAAGAAGTTAGAGTTCCTAGGAGTATGCATGAGCAAGAAAATACAACAAGAGAGGAGGAACTTAGAAGGAAAGAAAAAGAAAAGAAAATAGAAAAGAAAGAAAAAATAAAGAAAAGTATAGAGAAGGTTAAAGAGTGGCTAGAAAATGAAAAACAACAACCAACACTCTTAGAGAAGAGTAAGGAGGATAATGTTTCTTCCAAAGGGCTTATGCTTGAAGAGAGTCACTTTCCCATTGAAAATGATTTTAAAAAGACTTTCTTCATTCATCAAGACCTTAAATCTTTCTCTCACGTTGCCACTAGTCATGAAGTGGAGATTCAAAAACAAATCCTTTTTAAAGAAAAAGAATCTCAACTTCAAGATTTAGTGAAGAAGAAGTGGACTTCACTTAGTCCCACTTCTTGTGCTACTTCCTTGGTGGTGCCCAAGGAAGATAAGCCTTCTTTCTTTAAGACTCTTTCTACTTTAGTTTTCTTCATAAAGCACCCAACTTTTGGTTTGTATGGTTTGTTGGATACATCTCATGGTGTTGTATCTTCAATTTTTGATCTTGAAGGAAGTTCAAACTTATTTGAACTTAACTTGAATACTTTCCTACAAGACAAACTTAGATTATATGAGTTTCCTAGACTCCTCTTAACACCTTTTTCTCATATGTATCTAACAAATTATGCAATACAAAGTTGTTTAGGTAATTTTTTAGTTAAGTTTTCTTTATTTTCCAATACATACCTAGGTCATTACATTGGGCACTTCCAACAAGATATTTTAGTTTTTAGGACTAATACATTAGTGTGCTATAGTTTTAGTCTTTTTACCTTTTTAGGTTTTAGTTATACACCTAGACTTCACCGTGGGGAGGATCCTATCCTTAACATTAGAAAGTCTAGTCCTTTTAATTTAGACAATCTTTTTAGAATTTTTAGTAGAACTCCTCTTAGGATACACTTTCCATTTCTATCATATACTATTACCTCTAATGCTTATTTTTATGTATTTGTTGGTCATGATGCCCACCATGAGGAACCTCTTGATTTGAGGTCAAATCATTTTCAAGAGGGAGGGAATGATGGAATAACACTAAGGCCGAGAAGACCAAGAGGTGATATATTAAAGGAGGCAAGAGGAATGGGTTAGTGAGGCCACTTTTGGACCTTAGCTCCTAAGTTCTTTTTAATCATAGAATTTATTTTACTTGTATTTCCAATTTTACCCTTGTATTTTGGGGGGTTTAAGACTTAGAATTTATTTTCCCTTGTATTTCCCTTTTTACCCTTGTATTATGGGGTGCTCTAGATGATTAGGGTTTTTAATTTTTGGCTAGGGTGTTAATTAGAGGGTGACGCAGGTTTTTGGTGTTATTGGGTCTATTTTTGGTGTTAGAAAGGCTTAGGCCCAAGTGGAGGGTAAAGGTTGCATGGTCTTATCATGCACCTAGATATAGCCAATCTAGGGTTCATTTGCATTTCATTTGGAATGCATTTGCCTACTCCAAATGCAACCCTAGATGCCTCCCCTCCTATAAATACCCAATGCACCACACCATGTAAATACTTTGGATATTGAATATAAAGAGAGCCTTTAGTGCCTTTATATCTTTCCTTAGTCACCCTTGGCTATTTTCGGCCAAACCCTACCATCTCCACCTTGAGAGAAACAACCCTAGAAGTAGCCTTCATCATCATGAAGTGAGCCAACCCTAGAGTACCATTCTCAAGCATTTCCTCAAACACCTTCTACCCAACCTTCATTTTCGTCCATTCCATCATCATCCACCCTAAAACCTTGGTCCACCTTTGAAGAACTTGATCCTTGGAGAAGGCGTCCTCCTCCTTGCTCATCATCTCAAGTTCATGCAAGTAAGGATGCCATCAAAAAGGCTCACCAATCCATGTTAATCCCAAGCGGGACCCTCCATGGATTAGCGGTTTTCATAAAAAGGAAGGGTTCATGGAGTCGCCACCAATGTTTTACTCAAAACATTGGAAAAAGAAGTTTAAGGCAATCGATTCAAAAATCGACTTCGGCCATGACAACCAGAGTCGGGTAAGGGAGTCGGTTACGCGTGGGGAAGGTGTTAGCACCCCACAGCGCCCCTTTCGGGTTCCCTATGACAGATTATTTCTAAAAATAATAGTGCGAAATTACTAAATTACCCCTATTTATTCTAAACAATTATAACTTAACTATCTACATGATGACAGTTAAATATACACACAGAAAGCAGTAAAAGGAAGGTCTTAAGAAGAAACCTTTGAAGCGTGCTTTTATATTCAAGTAAAACTGGGAAGCTTTTTGGCGTTCCCTCGCTCTACAAGCCCGCTCGCTCCCTCCTAGAAAATTTTAACTATGGAAATCCGGAGGATTTCCCTTCGACTCAGTTCGAGACTCAAGCAAAAAGCTCAGAACTCGAGAACTTTGTCGGATCAACTCTCCGAGTGATTTCTAGGCAGAGCACTGCTCAAAAAAACCCAGAATACTCAAGAAGAGGGTTAAAACTCAGTGTAAAAGTGTTGAATGACGTCCAAATGACGTCTTATTTATAGGGAACAGGCGCAATACGGGCCCTAGAGTCAATACGGCCCGTATTGAGTTTTTGAACTACAATACGGCCGTATTGAATTCAGTACGGCCGTATTGAAGTTCAAGAAACCTCAATACAGCCGTATTGAGTTCAGTGCGGCCGTATTGAAGTTCAAGAAACCTCAATACGACCGTATTGAGTTCAGTGCGGCCGTATTGTAGTTCAAAATGTTCAATACGGCCGTACTGAACTTTTGGGAGGCCGTATTGGGCTTCATTCCCTCCACTTCCTTATTTTGAGCTATTACAAGACCTCTAGACCTACAGAGAATCCTCCTAGGGCCTTCCATGAGTCCTTCTGGCTGACTTTCCTTCAGTCCTCAAGAGTCTTCAAGCTTTATTTCCGACCCGGACAATTTTAGGGGTCTACACATCCACGTAAGGTATGGCAGATGGCTTGCTGATGAGTATGTCATCTTCGGCTTGTACTGTCACCAGCTTGTCACCCACTATGAATTTGACTTTCTGGTGGAGCGTAGAGGGAACAGCTTTCGCATCATGAATCCAAGGTCGGCCGAGGAGACAGCTGTACGCGGGAGTAATGTCCATCACTTGAAATTCGACATTAAAGATGGTGGGTCCAATTTGGATTGGAAGATTGATTTCTCCCACCACTTCTCTTTTAGAACTGTCGAAAGCTCGAACGATCATGTTGCTCGGGCGCATTTGGATTCCCTTGATTTCCACTTGATCAAACGTTCTTTTTGGCATCACATTCAAGGAAGATCCATTATCCACCAAGACTTTAGCGATGTGATATTCCTTGCACTTTACAGAGATGTGCAAGGGCTTGTTGTGATTCGGTCCCTCAGCGGGGATTTCTTCATCGGTGAAAGTGAGGTGATCATTAGCCGTGATGTGACTAACAATCCCCTCAAACTTGTCTTGGGAGATAGTGTGCGACACGTACGCCTCGTTCAAGACTTTCAACAGAGCTTGCCGATGCGGTTCGGAGCTTAGGATCAACGACAACAGAGTAATCTTTGCTGGCGTCCTATGAAGTTGATCCACGATGGAGTACTCGCTCTGTCGGATATATTTTAACAGCTCGTCAGTCTCCTCCTCGGATTCTTTATTTTCCTCGGTTTTCTCTTTTTCTTTTTCCTTTCCTTTATTCTTGGGAGCTTTATCATGAAGATCTTCGGGAGTGTAGATCCTGCCACTCCTAGTCATGCCCCCAAGTCCAGCGATGTTAGAGATATCGCTGTCGGCAGAAGAATGGATGTCGTATATCCATGGCACAGCTTAATTCGATTCGTAGGGAAAAGGTCTTGGAGCAATGATCTTCAACGGTGTCGGACCTTCCCCTTTATTCGTCTTGATTACCAACAACGGAGTTGATGTGCGTTTGCTTGGCGCGGTTGTTGGCTTACACTTAATAACAAACGGCGTGCGATCCATTCTGAACATACGCATCGATTAATCCTTTCTTTTTATTAATGTTATTAATGAATTACTAGGAGAGATGTATGCAAATGAATGACTATGAAATGCAAAGGCAATTGAAAGATTTCATAGATCTCAAAAATTCGATTTATTAATCAAAGAAATTGTACAACTCGTTATACAATGCTTCGAAGGAAATTTTTACAAAATGAGAAAAGCCGATAGAGACCCACAGGCGGGTTCATGTTTCTTCTCCATTCAACTTCGGCTTCCTCTACATGACGGGCCATTGCTTCGGCTTGCGTATGGACCGCTTGGCTCATATTATCACTAATCTTTTGAGCATCCTTCGCCTTTTGAATATAGTAGTTGATCATGGCTTGCAGCTCATTAAGCTCGTCTTCGGCTCGATCCTTCTCCTCTCGGAGCTTAGCCATATGTGCTAATCCTTCCCTTTCCTTCTTGCGAAAATCGGAAAGGCTTGCGGTTTGTTGTTGAGCAACTTCCCGTCATTGCTGCGCATCGGATCGAGTCAAGAGTAGATCATCTTGCATATCCTTGATCAACTGTGCCTGCCTTGCGTACTCGGCTTCAAGGCGTGCTATCTTTGCGTCGACATCTTGGAGTTGACTACTCGGTTCGACCTTTGGCATTTTGGATGCCCGAATAGCCTTCTCATTAAGGTTAGCACACTCGTCCTTGAGCCGCTCTATCTCATGGTCTTTTTTCTTGCACTGCCTTTGTAGACCGTCAATGGCGAAACTGGATTCTTCGCTTTTCTCCTCAAGAACTCTCATCTGAGCTCCCATGATTTCCAGCTTCTTGGTCAAGGCATCGACTTGTTCTTGCAGCAACCTCCTCGTGACTGCGGTTGCGCAAGAGGTGGATGGTTGGGGCACTCCCCTCTCGCTTCTCCAAGTCTCGTAGTCGGTGGAGACGGATACCCGAGGCTTTCCAAACTCTCGATCTCCCTCGTAGATTGGTCTCTCCCATGTTCTAACGACAGCGTGCATGTCCCTTTGATGCTCGGAATCAAAGGAGAAACACAATCCTCCAAGCTCCTCTTTAGTAGGAACAATCTGAGTCCTCATAAGTTGCCTCACAGCCAATCTAGGTGAATAAGCTATGCAACCTCTGAGGCCCATCAAAGGTACGCTTGGGTAACTGCCGCATCTCATCAATACGTTGCTCGGACGGAACCAAGGACAAACCCATGTGAAGTGCTCGATGCTCCACTGTTCCATCTCTTCCTTCCATTCAGAAGCATAACGGCGGCATACGGGGATCTCCGAAAAGCTCCTCAACGGATCGGGGAAAGTCCCCATGTGACTAGAGGCGTAGAAGTGTGTGATGCTCCACACATATAACAAGGAGGTGCAGCATCGGATAATCTTCCCTTGCTTCTGCTGAGATATGTTGACAGAAAGCAAGGTGTCGGCAAGCACGGCTAACGCTAGAGTCTTGTTGAAAGCTAACCAATCTCCCTCACCAGCTAAGGAAGAAAGGTGATCCTCAATTATAGCGAGCTTCCAACCTTTGATACTGCCGTTCCCCACTAAGGCAGATGATCGTGATGGTAGTTTGACTTGAGTAGCGACCCTCTCCACGGCCACATAATTACCATGAAAAACATAGACTCCTGCTGATTTGGGCCATCGCAGCATGAGCTCGTACTCCTCGAGAGTAGGAACTAAGTCAAACTGGGGGAACTCGAAGCAATGCAGATCGAGACTCCAAAAGTGAACCAATGCTCTCAGAAAGGCCGGATCCACACATATCTTCATCAAATCGAGGACTCGTCCATATGATTTCTCGAACTCAACACGAGCCTCATGTGGCATCAAAGAACAGAGGTGGTCCAACCTCTCGGCACGGTATAACAAGAAGTCCACTTTCTTCAACTGCCCTTGCACTCCCCTAGATCCCTCCATGATCTTCGATAAGAATGCATGATATGAGATGATGGCGTTGAATATGCATGCATTGTGTTTATTCAACTAAGCATTATCATGTTTTCAGGATGCTCCTAAGATGATGCATGATATTGCTTGGTTTGGATAAATAACTTTTTTTTTTTTTTTTTGGGTATTTTGTTTTTTGTATTTTTTGGGTGAAAAGGGAAACTACCTACATGAATGTGATGAGGGTAGATGTTAACACCATGTAATGGAAGATTTTTATTCCTATTTATTCTTATTCTAAAAGGGGAATGTTGTATGTTTAAAGAATGCAATGTATGCTCAAACAATGTCACATAAACAATGCACAAACAATTCACTCATCCACGAACAGTCACGAGCTAATCACGAGGTAGGGGTATCCTGCAGACAAGTGCATATTCAAGGAGGTTCTAACTGTTCTCACCGGTCTAAGGCCCCCAAGGTGCCCCCATTATAGGGACCCAATCCCTTTCGTCGTAAGTCGATGGAAAACTCCAACGCACTGTCGGACTTGAGTTCATGGTTTTCACCTTGAGTGATGCTTTTCGACAACGGTCTACGGGCACCTATAGACCCATTCGACAACCGGCCGTACTAGCATCCACTCCCTATGGCTTTCCACTCATGCCCCCGGGTATAGAGGGAACTGTTGTGTGCAAAGGTTCGTGTGCAGTTTATATTTCAAACAATTGCGAAAATTTAAACACCCAACAGTTATTAAAGCCAATTAGGTAAAACATATTATCATACAAGCGAGGGGTAATGAAGTAATTTTAAACTATCATTTTAGAAATAATCCATCACTAAATGGGACTGACTCTCGAAGCTTCCCCAGTGGAGTCGCCATCTGTCGCCACCCGCCGAAACGGACATTGGCATTCGCGACGATGGTTGGACTCTTTTTTAGTTTTGAAAAATGATGGATTGTTAGAACAACTTATTCTCAAACTGAGACCTCATCGAACTAACAATTTTGTTAAATGATTCTCACCAATCCATGTTAATCCCAAACGGGACCCTCCATGGATTAGTGGTTTTCGCAAAAAGGGGTTCTTGGAGTCGCCACTAATGTTTTACTCAAAACATTTGAAAAAGACATAAGGCAATTGATTTTCGCAAATCAACTTTGGCCATTACAACTAGAGTTGGGTAAGGGAGTCGATTACGTATGGGGAAGGTGTTAGCACCCCACAACGCCCCTTTCGGGTTCCCTATGACGGATTATTTCATAAATAATAGCGTAAAATTACTAAACTACCCCTATTTATTAGAACGATTATAAGTAAACTATCTACATGATGAAAGCTTTAAACGTGCAATGAAACAATCAAAAAGTGATAAATGAAAGCGGTAAAAGAAAGGATTTGGAAAGAAACCTTCGAAGCGGGCTTTTATATATTCAAAAAGGAGTTAGGAGGCTTTTTGGCGCTCCTTCCCACTACATGTTTGCTCGCTCCTTTCCCTAAAAATAAATATTAACTATGGAAATCAAAGAGATTTCCCTTCGACTTGTTCGAGTCTCAAGCTAAAGGCTCATGAACTCAAGAACTTAGTCGGATCAGCTCTCGGAGAGATTTCTAGGGCATAGAATAGCTCAAAAACCCAAAAATACTCAGCCAGAGGGTGGAGAAATGCTCCAAATGTGTGGAAGGACGAGCCAATGACGTCCTATTTATAGGATTGAGGTGCAGTACGGCCTAAGGAGTCAATACGGCCCGTACTGAGTTTTTAAACTACAGTACGGCCGTACTAAATTCAGTACGGCCGTACTGAAGTTCAAAAACTTCAGTACGGCCGTATTGATTTCATTATGGCCGTATTGTAGTTCAAATGGCTCAGTACGGTCGTACTGAACCTCTAGGAGGGCGTATTGAGCTCCAATCCTCACACACCCTTATTCTAAACTACTCTAAGACTTCTAGACCTACAAAGAATCATCCTAGGGTCTTCCAGGAGTCCTTCCGGCTGACTTTCCTTCGGACTTCGAGAGTCTTTGAGTCTTATTTCCGACCCGGACAATTTTAGGGGTCTACATGGGTGAAAGTGATTTCATTGGTAAGGCCATTATTCATGGTTTTCTTGTCAAATTGCCATGGCCTTCCCAACAAAATATGGCAAGCTTCCATTGGAACTATGTCACAAACCACTTGATCTTCATAGTTACCAATAGAAAACTTGACTTTCACTTGTTTATCAACAATGATATCCCCATCTTCATCAAGCCAATGAAGTTGATATGGTTTCGGATGGGGAATAGGAGTAAGATCAAGCTTCTCCACCAACCTTGTGCTACAACAATTGCAACAAGACCCACTATCCACAATGAGAGAACAAGCTTTATCAAAAATTTTACACCTTGTGTGAAAAATATTCTCTGATGAGATTCCACTTGGAAATCTCAAGTACACTTCTAAAGCTTCTCGGATTCCTTGGAAGAAGTTCAAGGAGGGAGACTCCAAGTAGCTTCAATGTGACTTATGAGTGCTTCTAGCTAAGTCCGGAGAAGAGTAAGCTTCCTAACTCTACAAGGAGAGGATCTCAAGTAGGGTAGAGTTTTAGGAAGAGGTGACTTTCGGAGGGGAGAGTTCTAAGAAGAGAAATCTCATTCAATTAATCCAAAAGTGAATACAATGCTCGGCCATGTAGACCCCTAAAATTGTCCGGGTCGGAAATAAAGCTTGAAGACTCTCGAAGACTGAAGGAAGATCAGCCAGAAGGACTCCTGGAAGGCCCTAGGAGGGTTCTCTGTAGGTCTAGAGGTCTTAGAATAGCTTAAAATAAGGAAGTGGAGGGAATGAAGCCCAATACGGCCGTACTGAACTTAATACGGCCGTATTGAAGCTTCAATACGGCCGCAGTGAACTCAATACGGCCGTATTGAAGTTTCTGAAACTTCAATACGGCCGTACTGAAATCAATACGGCCGTATTGAATCTTCAATACAGCCGCAGTGAACTCAATACGGCCGTATTGAAATTTCTGAATTTCAATACGGCCGTATTGAACTCAATACGGCCGTATTGAAGTTCAAAAATTTCAATACGGCCGTATTGATTCCGTAGCCCGTATTGGGCCTGTTCCCTATAAATATGACGTCAATTGGACGTCATTTCACACTTTCACACTCAGTTTTGACTCCCTCCTTTAGTATTCTGGGGTTTTTGAGCAGTGTTCTGCCCTAGGAATCTCTCTGGGAGTCGATCCGACGAAGTTCCGGAATTCCGAGCACTTAGCTTGGAGATTCGAACCTAGTCGAAGGGAAATCCTCCGGATTTCCATAGTCAAAAGTTTTTAGGAAGGAGCGAGCGAGCTTGTAGAGCGAGGGAACGCCAAAAAGCTTCCCAGTCTTACTCAATATATAAAAGCACGCTTCAAGAGGTTTCTTCTTAAATCCTTCCTTTTACTGCTTTCTGTGTGCATATTTAAACTATCACCATGTAGATAGTTAATTTATAATCGCTTATAATAAATAGGGGTAATTTAGTAATTTTACGCTATCATTTTAGAAATAATCTGTCATAGGGAACCCGAAAGGGGCGCTGTGGGGTGCTAACACCTTCCCCACGCGTAACCGACTCCCTTACCCAACTCTGGTTGTAATGGCCAAAGTTGATTTATAAAATCAATTGCCTTACCCCTTTTTCCAATGTTTTGAGTAAAACATTGGTGGCGACTCCACGAACCCTCCTTTTGCGAAAACCACTAATCCATAGAGGGTCCCGCTTGGGATTAATATGGATTGGTGAGACTTTTAATAAATAAATTGGATAAGATCGACAAGGTCTCAGTTTGAGAACAAGTCTTTCTAGTAATCCAATACATTTTCAAAACTAAAATAAAAGCGAGCTCGACCGTCTTCGCGACCGCCGAGGCCCGTTCGGGCCGGGTGGCGACAGATGGCGACTCCACTGGGGAAGCTTCGAGAGTCAGTCCCATTTAGTGACAGATTATTTTTAACAAATAATAGTTAAAATTACTTTATTACCCCTTGTTTGTACGATAATATGTTTTATCTATTTGGCTTTAAATAACTGTTGTATGTTTAAATTTTCGCAAATGTTTGAAATAAAAACTGCACACAAACCTTTGCACACAACAGTTCCCTCTATACCCGGGGGCATGAGTGGTAAGCCATAGGGAGTGGATGTTAGTACGGCCGGTTGTCGAATGGGTCTATAGGTGCCCGTAGACCGTTGTCGGAAAGCATCACTCAAGGTGATAACCATGAACTCGAGTCCGACAGTGCGTTGGAGCTTTCCATCGGCTTACGACGAGAGGAATTGGGTCCCTATAATGGGGGCACCTTGGGGGCCTCAGACCGGTGAGAACAGTTAGAACCACCTTGAATATGCACTTTTCTGCAGGATACCCCTACCTCGTGATTCGCTCGTGACTGTTCGTGGATGAGTGAATTGTTTGTGCATTGATTATGTGAAATTGTTTGAGCATACATTGCATTTCTTTAAACATACAACATTCCTATTCTTTTAAAAATAAGAATAAATAGGAATAAGAATCTTCCATTATACGGTGTTAACATCTACCTTCATTACATTCATATAGGTAGTTTCCCTTTTCACCCAAAAATACAAAAAATATAATAAATAAAAATACCCAAAAAAAGAAAAAAGGGTTATTTATCCAAACCAAGCAATATCATGCATCATCTTAGGGACATCCCGAAAACATGATAATGCTTAGTTCAATAAACACAATGCATGCATATTCATCGCCATCATCTCATATCATGCATATAGATCATGGAGGGATCTAGGAGTCATTCATACATCTCTCCTAGTAATCCATTAATAAACATTAATAAAAAGAAAGGATTAGTCGATGCGTATGTTCAAAGAATGGATCGCACGCCGTTCGTGTAAGCCAACAACCGTGCCAATCGAGCGCACATCAACTCCGTTGTTGGTAATCAAGACGAATAAAGGGGAAGGTCCGACACCATTAAGGATCACAGTCCTAAGGCCTTTCCCTTACAAATCAAATAAGGCTGTGCCGTGGATATACGACATCCACTCTTCTGTCGACAGCGATATCTCCAACATCGCTGGACTTGGGGGCATGACTAGGAGTGGCAGGATCTACACTCCCGAAGATCTTCATGACAAAACTCCCAAGAATAAAGGGAAAGAAAAAGAGGAAAAAACCGAGGAAAATAAGGAATCCGAGGAGGAGACAGACAAGCTGTTAAAATATATCCGACAGAGCGAGTATTCCATCATGGATCAACTTCATAAGACGCCAGCAAAGATTACTCTGTTGTCGTTGATCCTATGCTCCGAACCGCATCGGCAAGCTCTGTTGAAAGTCTTGAACGAGGCATACGTGTCGCACACTATCTCCCAAGACAAGTTTGAGGAGATTGTTAGTCATATCACGGCTAATGATCACCTCACCTTCATCGATGAAGAAATCCCCACCGAGGGATCAAACCACAACAAGCCCTTGCACATCTCTATAAAGTGCAAGGAGTATCACATCGCTAAAAGTCTTGGTAGATAATGGATCTTCCTTGGACGTAATGCCAAAAAGAACGCTCAAGCAATTGGCAATCAAGGGAATCCAAATGCGCCCGAGCAACATGATCGTCCGAGCTTTCGACGGTTCTAAAAGAGAAGTGGTGGGAGAGATCAATCTTCCAATCCAAATTGGACCCACTATCTTCAACGTCGAATTTCAAGTGATGGACATTACTCCAACATACAGCTGTCTCCTTGGCCGACCTTGGATTCATGATGCAAAAGCTATTCCTTCTACGCTCCACCAGAAAGTCAAGTTCATAGTGGGTGACAAACTGGTGACTGTACAAGCTGAAGATGACATACTCATCAGCAAGCCATCCAACATACCTTATGTGGATGCAGCAGAGGAAGCTTTGGAAACCGCCTTCCAAGCATTGGAAATTGCCAATGTTGAAACGTTTCCCCGAGAAATGAAGAAGGTAGCTCATATGCTCACAAAGAACGGATACTTGCCAGGACAAGGATTAGGCAAGTACTCCCAAGGAATCTCGGAGCTACCCATTATCAAGGACAATCCGGGGAAACAAGGGTTAGGATACAACCCTATTAAAGATCAAAGAACGAAGAGGAATCAAGATCCTTCTCGACGTTCTTTAAGCCAGATCTTTAGGAAGGCTGGTTCACAAACGTCAAGGCCAGCTGTCGTCATCAAGTGTCCTTTTCCTTCTAATAGGGATGTGTAAATTCAGTGACTATTAGAGATCACTCCTCGGGGACAGCCCGACCCCCGAGCCTCGATAGGGCACATGTTTCCATCATGATTATAATAAAATCATTCTTCATTAATTCTTTATTGCTTCTTTTCTTGCTTGCAATAAAATTCTAAACCACGTCATTTAACCCTGTTTGAATAAACATAAGTGAGGTTAAAATCGTCTTAATAATCAATAAACCCGCATCATTTTTATGTGGAAGTGTGCATGACAGCTTGGAGCACCTTTTCTTGGCATCAATAAGTGCCATCATGGATAAAAGAAATCCTAAAGATAATAAGCTCGGCAGGAAACCCAAAAAGGGGACTGCGCAAAAATAAGAGCAAAAGACCCGCTAGGAATCCCACAAAAGGGTGACCTAGGCAAAAGTTAGGGTTACAAAAATGAACAAAAAACAAAGGTCCGCTAAAACGCCACAAAAGGGGGTTTTAGGCAAAAATAAGGACAAACAGAAAAACAAAATAAATCCATGATGGTACCATCAAATGAATTCAACAAGGGGCTCAAGAAAAGCTATCCAAGTTGTCAAAGCACAATCATTAATAACAAAGATGTGCTTAACTTCATAAGTGTTTAATCAAACAAGCCTAAACACAATAAGCCTACCAATGGCCAGCCATTCTTACAAAATCCATTTTTCAAAAATAAAATAATCCCCTCTAAAACACAAACTTTTGAAAATATATATCCTTTCCTTCTTTTCTCTCTTGTCCCAACGATTTTTGAATAATCTAGTGGAAACATGGAGATATAGTGGTCAATAGGAGGGTTGACACATCTTCTAAAGAAAGGGAAGAATCATTTGGTTGATGACACCAAAATCAAATATGCATCATTCCTCGGTAACAGAAATCGGCAGAGCACAGTCCGTCTGGAGGAATGGCAAAATCCAAACACAAAAACGCATCGGTTAATTCTTTTGAAAAAAAGAATCAAATAGAATTAGGTGCATCATACTGCATACATGCATACAGATGATAGGTGTACTGGAAGATCACTTATTCTCTGTTTATTGAAAAAACAAAAAATATATAAACTTCAGAAAAACAATACGCCCGTATCGTGTTCAGTATGCCCGTACCAAAATTAGGGTTATGAACAAATTTTCAATTCAATACGGGCATACTGAAATGAATAACGGCCGTATTGGCAATAACAGAAATCCTCCCTCACATCAATGACAAAATTCCTCCAAGAAGAAGAGGATAGGGGAAGCCATTCATTTTTTCCAAAAAATAAAATAAATTAAACTTGCATTTTGTGCATCGCGCATAATTAATTGCACATTCAAAGACCTCATCATGAGGCAATTGCATAAAATAGAAAAAATAGAAAAATTGCTTGTGTATGACAGCAGCAAACAAAATGCAAAGATTCAGAAAATCAACAGTGTCATACAGAATAACTGAGCCTGGAGAGGCTTGCCGAAAAAAAATACTCTCAGAATAACTGAGCCTGGAGAGGCTTGCCGAAAGAATACTCTCAGAATAACTGAGCCTGGAGAGGCTTGCCGAAACAATACTCCCACAGAATAACTGAGCCTGGAGAGGCTTGTCGAAATAATACTCTTTCAGAATAACTGAGCCTGGAGAGGCTTGCCGAAAGAATACTCTCAGAATAACTGAGCCTGGAGAGGCTCGCCGAAATAATACTCCCTCGTCATACAGAATAATTGAGCCTGGAGAGGCTTGTCGAAATAATACTCCTTCAGAATAATTGAGCCTGGAGAGGCTTGCCGAAATAATACTCCTACAAAATAACTGAGCCTGGAGAGGCTCGCCGAAATAATACTCTCTCATAATAACTGAATTTAATTTCTTTAGCACTTTTAATTTCTGTACAGCAAAAGCCAAAAACATAAAAAAGGCAAAATACAGAAAAAGCCAAATCAGAAGAAAAGGCAAAATACAGAAAAAGCCGAAAATGAAAAAAGGCAAGGATATAGAAAATCCAACAAACAGTTTGAACCGAATAACTAAGCCTGGAGAGGCTTACCAAAATAATACTCCACATCCTCCACAGTATGCAGAATAACTGAGCCTGGAGAGGCTCGCAGAAATAATACTCCCCAGAGAAACCTCAACTCAAGCTCACGGGCCAAATTTCCCAGCGAGAGCTATCAAAGCAAGATCATCAAAATCCCCAATGGAAGTACGATCTCCCAAGCAGAATATCCAAGTCAAAGGACTTAAACTTCCTCAGTGAAGATAGCTCTCCAGCTCAAGCGTTGAGTGAGGCTAAGCCTGCAGAGGCTTCCTAAATAATACTCTGGGATACATAAGATCCCTAAATCCCCAGTCGCCTACTCAGAGGCACCCCTTCAAGAAAAATCACAAAAAGATCAATAACCATTCCCCAAGAGGAATCCGGCACTCAGCCAAACACTGAACATCAAGATAATTCGCCTACTTAGAGGCACTTCTTCAAAAAGAGAAAATCGAAAAGATCAATAATAATTCCCCAAGTGGAATCTGGCTCTTAGCCAAACATCAAGCGTCAAGATGATACGCCTAACAGAAGAGGCTAATCAAAATGAATGACAAAATCCCCCAGCGGACAATAGCCTACACAGAGGCGACAAAAATCAGAAAACCCAAAAGAGATACCCGAATAAGGACAACCGGGATACTCCACCAACGTCAAAGGACGTCAGCCAAACATAAGGCATCGCTCAACTCAAAGAGAGAGCATCTGTGTCCACACCCCAAGGATTCAGAAATTCCCCATGGGTACCAACAATGCAATGCAAGTTGGGGCACAGGAACCTATGAATGACTGCACATCCCCTAGACGGATCCCTGCGTTATCCAGCCCTCAGCGGCACAAAATCAGAAAAAACTGTCGAAGCAGCATAGTGGACTGTGGAGACAAATATCATCTCAAATCCCTGGAGAGGTTAAACTCGCATTGCCGAAGTGATCAGAAGACACGGACGCAGTCCCTGGAGAGGGCAAACCCACCTGCCGATGTTAAGACGCAGACCCTGGAGAGGGCAAACTCAACTGCCAAATGTTAAGCGGCAGAGCCTGGAGAGGCGGTACTCAATCATCAGTGATGTTAAAACACTGGTGTCTAGCTTCCGGCTCGGGCGTCGAGTGAGGCTAGGTCTGGAGAGACGGTACTCAACCATCAGCGTCATCAGAGGTGCGTTGGTGTCCAACTTCCGGCTCGGGCGGCGAGTGAGGTTGGGCCTGGAGAGGCAATACTTAATCATCAGTGTGATGTTAACACATTGGTGTCTAGCTTCCGGCTCGGGCGTCGAGTGAGGCTAGGTCTGGAGAGACGGTACTCAACCATCAGCGTCATCAGAGGTGCGTTGGTGTCCAACTTCCGGCTCGGGCGGCGAGTGAGGTTGGGCCTGGAGAGGCAATACTTAATCATCAGTGTGATGTTAACACATTGGTGTCTAGCTTCCGGCTCGGGCGTCGAGTGAGGCTAGGTCTGGAGAGACGGTACTCAATCACCAACGTCGCCAGAGGCACGTCGGTGTTCAACTTCCGGCTCGGGCGTCGAGTGAAGTTGACCCTGGAAAGGGTAAACTCAGCTACCGAGGATGTCAGAAGCGCCGAGGTATGCACCCACCTGGAGAGGCTACTCAACAATTTTCCACCGGAAGACACTACAAGTCAGAAGGTTGGTGTATCACCCGGACAATTGGGTCAACTCCTTTACTTGTCAGCCGGTACACCAAAAGACCGTTTGACTAAGTAAAGGGGGGGCAGCTGTAGACCCCTAAAATTGTCCGGGTCGGAAATAAAGCTTGAAGACTCTCGAAGACTGAAGGAAGATCAGCCAGAAGGACTCCTGGAAGGCCCTAGGAGGGTTCTCTGTAGGTCTAGAGGTCTTAGAATAGCTTAAAATAAGGAAGTGGAGGGAATGAAGCCCAATACGGCCGTACTGAACTTAATACGGCCGTATTGAAGCTTCAATACGACCGCAGTGAACTCAATACGGCCGTATTGAAGTTTCTGAAACTTCAATACGGCCGTACTGAAATCAATACGGCCGTATTGAATCTTCAATACAGCCGCAGTGAACTCAATACGGCCGTATTGAAATTTCTGAATTTCAATACGGCCGTATTGAACTCAATACGGCCGTATTGAACTCAATACGGCCGTATTGAAGTTCAAAAATTTCAATACGGCCGTATTGATTCCGTAGCCCGTATTGGGCCTGTTCCCTATAAATATGACGTCAATTGGACGTCATTTCACACTTTCACACTCAGTTTTGACTCCCTCCTTGAGTATTCTGGGGTTTTTGAGCAGTGTTCTGCCCTAGGAATCTCTCTGGGAGTCGATCCGACGAAGTTCCGGAATTCCGAGCACTTAGCTTGGAGATTCGAACCTAGTCGAAGGGAAATCCTCCGGATTTCCATAGTCAAAAGTTTTTAGGAAGGAGCGAGCGAGCTTGTAGAGCGAGGGAACGCCAAAAAGCTTCCCAGTCTTACTCAATATATAAAAGCACGCTTCAAGAGGTTTCTTCTTAAATCCTTCCTTTTACTGCTTTCTGTGTGCATATTTAAACTATCACCATGTAGATAGTTAATTTATAATCGCTTATAATAAATAGGGGTAATTTAGTAATTTTACACTATCATTTTAGAAATAATCTGTCATAGGGAACCCGAAAGGGGCGCTGTGGGGTGCTAACACCTTCCCCACGCGTAACCGACTCCCTTACCCAACTCTGGTTGTAATGGCCAAAGTTGATTTATAAAATCAATTGCCTTACCCCTTTTTCCAATGTTTTGAGTAAAACATTGGTGGCGACTCCACGAACCCTCCTTTTGCGAAAACCACTAATCCATAGAGGGTCCCGCTTGGGATTAATATGGATTGGTGAGACTTTTAATAAATAAATTGGATAAGATCGACAAGGTCTCAGTTTGAGAACAAGTCTTTCTAGTAATCCAATACATTTTCAAAACTAAAATAAAAGCGAGCTCGACCGTCTTCGCGACCGCCGAGGCCCGTTCGGGCCGGTGGCGACAGGCCATAAGGAATATATAGGGTAAAATTAGGTTAAATGGTTCCTTGGGTTAGCCTAAGGTTAAGTAAAACCATGGTATGGTTACTTAACCTTAGGCGCCTAAAATTTGAATTCAAAATTCAAATTTTAGGAGCCAAACCCGGAACCTCCATGTGCTCCATCATTTGGCATGTAATTTAGCTTCTCATTTGAGTTGCATTTAAGTCACACCATGTGCATGTGTGCACATGGCCGAAATGCCTCTCAAATGCCAAGTTAATTACATGCTAATGATAATTCACATGCAACCTTAATTAACCCTAAATTCTAATGACCTCTAAATGTAATTCCTAAGCTACAAGGCCGGAAATACAAGGCCCAATGAAAATACAAGGCACTAAGGCCTGTCGCCACCGGCCCGAAACGGGCTTTCGGCATTCGCGAAGGATGGTTGGACTCTTTTATTTGTTTAAAAATATGGATTGCTAGAATGACTTATTCTCAAACTGAGACCTTGTCAAACGAGCAATTTTATTAAAAGGCTCACCAATCCATGTTAATCCCAAGCGGGACCCTCCATGGATTAGCGGTTTTCTAAAAAGGAAGGGTTCATGGAGTCGCCACCAATGTTTTACTCAAAACATTGGAAAAAGAAGTTTAAGGCAATCGATTCAAAAATCGACTTCGGCCATTGTCGCCACCGGCCCAAACGGGCCTCGGCTGTCGCGAAGACGGTCGAGCTCGCTTTTATTTTAGTTTTGAAAATGTATTGGATTATTAGAACGACTTGTTCTCAAACTGAGACCTTGTCGATCTTATCCAATTTATTTATTAAATGTTTCACCAATCCATGTTAATCCCAAGCGGGACCCTCCATGGATTAGTGGTTTTCGCAAAAGGAGGGTTCTTTGGAGTCGCCACCAATGTTTTACTCAAAACATTGGAAAAAGGGATAAGGCAATTGATTTTATAAATCAACTTTGGCCATTACAACCAGAGTTGGGTAAGGGAGTCGGTTACGCGTGGGGAAGGTGTTAGCACCCCACAGCGCCCCTTTCGGGTTCCCTATGACAGATTATTTCTAAAATAACAGTGTAAAATTACTAAATTACCCCTATTTATTCTAAGCAATTATAAATTAACTATCTACATGATGACAGTTTAAATATGCACACAGAAAGCAGTAAAAGGAAGGATTTAAGAAGAAACCTTTGAAGCGTGCTTTTATATATTTCGTAAAACTGGGAAGCTTTTTGGCGTTCCCTCGCTCTACAAGCCCGCTCGCTCCCTCCTATAAAATTTTGACTACGGAAATCCGGAGGATTTCCCTTCGACTAGGTTCGATCCTCAAGCAAAATGGCTCGGGGCTCAAGAACTTCGTCGGATCAACTCTCCGAGTGATTTCTAGGGCAGAACACTGCTCAAAAACCCCAGAATACTCAAGGAGAGGGTTGAAACTATGTTCAAAAGTGTGGAATGACGTCCAATTGACGTCATATTTATAGGGAATAGGCGCAATACGGTCTACAGAATCAATACGGCCGTATTGAAATTTTTGAACTTCAATACGGTCGTATTGAAGTTCAATACGGCCGTATTGAAATTCAGAAATTTCAATGCGCCCGTATTGAGTTCACTGCGGCTGTATTGAAGCTTCAATACGGCCGTATTGATTTCAGTACGGCCGTATTGAAGTTTCAGAAACTTCAATACGCCGTATTGAGTTCGCTGCGGCCGTGTTGAAGCTTCAATACGGCCGTATTAAGTGTAGTACGGCCGTATTGGGCTTCATTCCCTCCACTTCCTTATTTTAAGCTACTCTAAGACCTCTAAATCTACAGATAGCCATCCTATGGTCTTCTAGGAGTCCTTCTGGCTGACTTTTCCTTCGATCTTTGAGGGTCTTCGAGTTTTATTTCCGACCCGGACAATTTTAGGGGTCTACAGCTGCCCCCCCTTTACTTAGTCGGACGGCCTTTTGGTGTACCGGCTGACAAGTAAAGGAGTTGACCCAATTGTCCGGGTGATGCGCCGACCTTCTGACTTGTAGCATCTTCCGGTGGAAAATTGTCGAGTAGCCTCTCCAGGTTTTGCTTTGCTTGCCGCCCAAGCTGGAAGCTGTGAGTACCGCCTCTCCAGGCTTAGCTTCACTCTTTGTTCGAGCCGGAAGTTAAGTACCCTTGTGACAACGGTAGCAGTGTGAGTTTCGCCTCTCCAGGCTTAGTCTCGCTCTTTGTTCGAGCCGGAAACTAAGCACCTTTGTGACGACGGTGAGCAGTGTGAGTTTCGCCTCTCCAGGCTTTGCTTTGCTTGCTGCCCAAGCTGGAAGCTGTGAGTACCGCCTCTCCAGGCTTAGCTTCACTCTTTGTTCGAGCCGGAAGCTAAGTACCTTTGTGACGACGGTGAGCAGTGAGTACTTCCTTTCCAGAGATAGCTTCGCTCATTGCTCGAGCCGGAAGCTGCATACCTCCGTGTTTGTGACGACGGGGGTAGCGTGAATATCTCCTTTTCAGGGATTTGTGATGATTTTGTCTCCACAGTCCACGATGCTGCTTCGACGGTTGTTTTTTGATTTTTGTGCCACTGAGGGCTGGATAACGCAGGGATCCGTCTAGGGGATGTGCAGTTACTCATAGGTTCTTGTGTCCCAACTTTCCATTGCGTAGTTGGTCCCCACTGGGGAATTTCTGATTCCTTAGGGGTGCAGACACAAAGATGCTCTTTCTGATGTGAGCGGTGCCTTATGATTGGCTGACGTCCTTTCGACGTTGGTGGAGTATCCCGGTTATCCTTGTTCGGGTAACTCTTTTTGATTTTCTGATTTTTGCTGCCTCTGTGTAGGCTGTTATCCGCTGGGGATTCTGGATGTTGATTTTGTCTCCACAGTCCACGATGCTGCTTCGACGATTGTTTTTGATTTTTGTGCCACTGAGGGCTGGATAACGCAGGGATCCGTCTAGGGGATGTGCAGTCATTCACAGGTTCCTGTGCCCCAACTTGCATTGCATTGTTGGTACCCTTGGGGAATTTCTGACTCCTTGGGGTATAGACACAGATGCTCTTTCTCTCTGAGTTGAGCGATGCCTTATGTTTGGCTGACGTCCTTTGACGTTGGTGGAGTATCCCGGTTATCCTTGTTCGGGTGTCTCTTTTGGTTTTCTGATTTTGCTGCCTCTGTGTAGGCTGTTATCCACTGGGGGATTTTGTCGTTGATTTTGATTAGCCTCTTCTGTTAGGCATATCACCTTGATGTTCAATGATTGGCTGAGAGCCCGATTCCACTTGGGGAATGATTATTGATCTTTTCGATTTTTTTTTTTTTTTTCTTTTTTGAAGGGGTGCCTCTTGAGTAGGCGACTGGGGATTTGAAGTTCAGTGTTCGGCTGAGTGCCAAATTCCGCTTGGGGAATGGTTATTGATGTTTTTTGATTTTTTCTCCTTTTGCAGGGATGCCTCTGAGTAGGCGATTGGGGAATGAGGGATCTTATGTATCCCAGAGTATTATTTAGGAAGCCTCTACAGGCTTAGCCTCACTCGACACTTGAGTTGGAGAGCTATCTTCACTGAGGAAGTTTAAGTCCTTTGACTTGGATATTCTGCTTGGGAGATCGTACTTCCATTGGGGATTTTGACGATCTTGCTTGATAGCTCTTGCTGGGGATTTTGAATCCAAGAGCGTGAGTTGAGGTTTTCTCTGGGGAGTATTATTTCTGCGAGCCTCTCCAGGCTCATTTACTCTGTACAGTTGGGGGAGTATTATTTCTGCAAGCCTCTCCAGGCTTTAGTTATTCTGAGGAAGTATTATTTCTGCAAGCCTCTCCAGGCTCAATTATTCTGAAAGAGTATTATTTCAGCAAGCCTCTCCAGGCTCAGTTATTCTGCGCAATCTTTTTGTTGGATTTTCTATATCCTTGCTTTTTTCATTTTCGGCTTTTTCTGTATTTTGCCTTTTCTTCTGATTTGGCTTTTTTCTGTATTTTGCCTTTTTTATGTTTTTGGCTTTTGCTGTACAGAAATGTCTCAGTTATGCTGAGAGAGTATTATTTCGGCGAGCCTCTCCAGGCTCAATTATTCTGAGAGAGTATTATTTCGGCGAGCCTCTCCAGGCTCAGTTATTTTGAGAGAGTATTATTTCGGCGAGCCTCTCCAGGCTCAATTATTCTGAGAGTATTCTTTCGGCAAGCCTCTCCAGGCTCAGTTATTCTGTATGATGCTGTTGATTTTCTGAATCTTTGCATTTTGCTTGCTGCTGTCATACACAAGCAATTTTCTATTTTTCTATTTTATGCGGTTGCCTCATGATAAGGTCTTTGAATGTGCAACTAATGTGTGTGTGATACACAAATGCAATACAATTTTTTTATTTTTGTTCATTTATTTAGAAAAGTGAGTGGCTCTCCCTGTCCTCTTCTTCTTGGAGGACTTTCTGTCATTGACGCGAGGGAGTATTTTTGTGAGCCTTTATGCAGGAGATTATGGATTTTACAGGAACCCCTCCAATTTTCTTTTATTGACCGGAATTTCGTACAATTTTTATGAAAAACCAATTCAGAGGCATAATCACATGGTCAAGAAAGAAAAGAAACAAATGGATATTTTATTGATATTCAAATGTTTATACAGAAAGATTTACAAAGGGATTTTCTGAAGAATGGCTGGCCAGGGTAGGCTGTACGTTTTTGGCTTAAACAATTATATCTGTGATTGCTGCCCTTCCCGTTCCCTAGTTGCTTCGGGTGAGATGCCTGAGCCAGGAGTGTAGATGCTGCAAGACGCTTGCTTCTAGAAGATTATCACTTGAAACGCCTTTTCGGTTTTCGATTCAGGTGGTCGTTGCTTGCTTTACTTTTTGCATCTTATTCTTTTGCCCCTAATTTTTGCCTAGGACATGTCCTAGCGGGGATAATTTTGCCTTTGTTTTGCCTAGTACCCTTGTACTGGCGGGCTTTTCGTTTTGCCCTAACTTTTGCCTAGGATGCCCTTTTTGGGTTTTCATCCTAGCGGGCTGATGCAAGCAACGTCTTCAAGCATAATACTTCTTTACCACGTCAGCGTTGACTGGGTATCGAAGTTCTTCTCCGTCCATGTCTGTGAGAATCAATGCTCCTCCGGAGAAGGCTCGCTTCACCACGTATGGTCCTTCGTAATTTGGGGCCCACTTTCCGATTTTGTCCTTTTGAGCCGGTAGCAATTTCTTCATCACCAGCTCTCCCTCATGGTAGATTCGAGGATGGACTTTCTTGTCAAAAGCCTTTTTGATCTTCCTTTGGTAGGCTTGACCATGGCATATGGCGTTCAGTCGTTTTTCTTCGATAAGGTTCAATTGGTTGTATCGACTTTGAACCCATTCTGCCTCGGAAAGTTTTGCTTCCATGATTACTCTCAGAGACGGTATCTCGACTTCAACCGGCAGAACTGCCTCCATTCCATAAACAAGGGAGAATGGAGTAGCTCCTGTGGATGTACGTACTGAAGTCCTATAACCATGGAGAGCGAAGGGTAGCATCTCATGCCAGTCTTTGAATGAGACAACCATCTTTTGTACTATCTTCTTGATATTCTTATTGGCTGCCTCGACTGCCCCATTCATCTTTGGTCGATATGGGGAAGAGTTGTGGTGCTGAATTTTGAACTCTTTGCACAGTTCTTCCACCATCTTATTGTTCAAATTGGATCCATTATCAGTGATGATTTTATCGGGAATACCGTATCTGCATATGATATTCTCTCTGATGAAGGATGTTACCACCTTTCGGGTCACATGAGCATACGATGCCGCTTCTACCCATTTGGTGAAATAGTCAATGGCCACAAGGATGAACCTATGTCCATTGGATGCCTTTGGCTCGATGGGTCCAATAACATCCATGCCCCACATTGCGAATGGCCATGGTGAAGCCAAAACATTGAGTGGCGTTGGTGGGACATGAATGTTGTCGGCGTATGCTTGACACTTGTGGCATTTCCGGACGTATTGGTAACAATCCCTTTCAATGGTCGACCAATAATATCCTGCTCTGAGGATTTTCTTAGCCATTGCAGGCCCGGGAATATGGGTACCGAAAACCCCCTCATGTATTTCTTTGATTACATTTTGAGCTTCGACTTGGTCTATGCACCTCAACAAGACCGAGTCATAATTCTTTTTGTAGAGGGTTTCTCCAATCAACAGAAATCCCATGGCCCTTCTTCGGATATGCTTTTTATCATTATCGCTAGCCATATCAGGATATTCCCCTTTTGACAGATATTGTTTGATGTCATGGAACCATGGATGATCGTCAACAGCTTCATCTATCAGTAGGCAGAACGCTTGCTTATCGTGCCGCCGGATATTGATGATGGGCATTTCATGCTCCTTATCCAAGGCGAACATCGATGATAGTGTGGCAAGGGCGTCAGCGAACTGATTTTCCTCCCTTGGGATATATTCAAAGACGACATTTTGAAAGAATTGTATCAGGTCTTTGATATGCTCAACATATGGTATCAGCTTAGGATTTCGGACTTCCCATTCACCTCGCAGTTGGTGGATGACTAAAGCCGAATCTCCAAATACTTTGAGCTTTAGGATACCATTGTTGATTGCTGCTTGGATTCCTAACGCGCAAGCCTCGTATTCGGCCATGTTATTTGTACAGTCGAAATTGAGTCTTGCCGTTAAGGGGATATGCTTTCCTTGTGGGGAGATTAATACTGTTCCAATCCCCTGTCCAAGCATGTTGGAGGCTCCATCGAAATACATGGTCCACGTATCATCCTTAGGATCTTCATGTTGTAAATGCATTATATCCTCATCGGGGAAATCATCCTGAAGGGATTGATAGTCATTGGTCGGCCCGTGTGCTAGGTAATCAGCTAGGGTACTACCCTTGATGGCCTTTTGTGTGACATGTATGATGTCAAATTCTGATAATTGCACTTGCCATCGGGCAATCTTCCCAGTGATTATCGGTTTGTCGAACACGTACTTAATTGGGTCCATTTTGGAAACCAACCAAGTAGTATGCCTAATCATATACTGCCTGAGCCGTTGTGTTGCCCATACTAACGCACAACACGTCTTTTCTAGTGGCGTGTAGCGGGTTTCATAATCAAGGAACTTTTTGCTCAGGTAGTAGATGGCTTGTTCTTTCTTCTTTGTTTCATCTTGTTGTCCTAGCACAGCTCCCATGGACTCATCAAGCACCGTTAGATAGAGGATTAATGGTCTTCCCTCGACAGGTGGTACCAACACTGGTGGATTGGCCAAGCACTGTTTGATCTTATCGAAAGCTTGTTGACAATTCTCATCCCAAACTTCGGAATGATTCTTGCGCAACAGCTTGAATATTGGTTTGCACGTGTCAGTCAACTATGCGATGAACCTTGCAATGTAGTTCACCCTGCCGAGGAATCCTCTAATTTCTTTCTCAGTTTTAGGAGGAGGCATTTCCATTATTGCCTTTACTTTATCAGGGTCCACCTCTATGCCTTTTTCACTGACGATGAACCCGAGAAGCTTACCCGACCGAACTCTGAAAGTACACTTAGCCGGGTTTAGCTTAAGCTGATACTTACGAAGCCGATTGAATAATTTTCTCAAATATTGGATGTGGTCCATCTCGTCTTTTGACTTTGCGATCATGTCATCCACGTATACTTCAATTTCTTTGTGGATCATATCGTGGAATAGTGTCACCATCGCTCGTTGGTAGGTGGCACCCGCATTTTTAAGTCCAAAAGGCATCACCCTATAGCAGAAAGTGCCCCAGGGTGTAATGAAAGAAGTTTTCTCGCGGTCTTCTATATTCATCTTGATTTGATTATACCCCGAGTATCCATCCATAAAGGAATAGAGTGTGTTTGTGGCAGTATGATCCACAAGTGTATCGATGTGTGGCAAGGGAAAATCGTCCTTTGGACTGGCACGATTCAAATCCCTATAATCAACACACACTCTAACCTTCCCATTCTTTTTGATGACTGGCACAATGTTAGCCAGCCATTCGGGATACTGGGATACAACCAAGAATCCCGCGTCCAATTGTTTTTCTACCTCCTCCTTAATCCTTAAGGACCATTCGGGCTTGATTCGTCGAAGCTTTTGCTTAATGGGTCGAAACCCCTCTTTTAATGGCAACTTGTGTTCGACGATGTTGGAGTCCAAACCGGGCATATCATGGTACGACCATGCAAATACGTCCTTGTATTCCCTCAACAATTGAATCAATTGCGTTTTTATTCCATCACTGATATGGGTCCCAATGTTGACCTCTTTCAATTCTTGACCCTGCCCCAAATTCACGGTCTCCAATTCTTCTTGATACGGTTGGAGTAGACGAGCTTCTTGATCTAGCAGTCTTTGCAGATCCGGAGAGATGGTCTCCTGTCTCCTCATCACTGTCCAACTCAACCCATTCACCCTCGGCTTTCGGATCCCGGTCAGAGCGAGCAATCACAGACATAATTATTTATTGGTTCTGTTTAGGTTTAGAGTTTATTAATATTAATGAGAGAGAGAGAATAGAACAAAATGAGAGAATAATGTGTGAAAAATGCCTCTTTATTGATATATGTATGTAAAACTGTACAAAACCCTTTATTTACATGAAAAGGTCCTCATGATCTCGGGTACTGATCATGAGTCCCTAAAAGAAAAAATGTGGAGGGGCCCTATCATGGCTTGCCCTTCTCTCTACTCCTGCTGCGGTAGAGGATTCTTGCTCACATCGGGCGCCGTCGAATCGAAAGTGACCCACCCAGCATCGATAAGGTCTTGGACCTTATACTTGAGAGCTCTGCAGTTCTCCGTTGAGTGCCCTGGTGCCCCCGAATGGTATAGACATTTGTCTTGTGGATTGTACCAATCGGGGTAAGGTGGATTCACTTTCTTTGGTGGAATGTAAGCTATAAGACGCGCCTCTACTAGCTTCGGCAGGAGATCGCTATAAGTGGTCGGAAGTTTATCAAACTTCTTCACAGAGTTGTTTTGCGATTTGCCTGACTTCGAAGCGGAAGAAGATGGAGAAATGGTTACAGCGTTGACTCCTCCTTCTTTCTTCTTCCCGAAGGCCTTCTTAGCTTCATATGGTTGGGAAGGCTTAGCCAGCTTCCCACTTTTAAGTCCTTGTTCCACCCTTTCTCCAATGGTGATGATGTCCGAGAAGAGTGTCGTTGTGTTCCCTATCATTTTATCGTAATAGGGACAAGTCAACGAGTTGATGAATAAGGACACCGTCTCCTTATCCGACAGCGGGGGCTCTATCTGTGCCGCCAACTCCCTCCAACGTTGGGCGTACGCCTTGAAGGATTCATCGTTCTTTTTACTCAAGGCTTGAAGATCAGACCTATCGGGTGTTAGGTCGATGTTGTATTTATAGCGCTTGAGAAAGGCGTCGGCCAACTGCCTCCATGTATGTACTAGATTTCCATCTAGCTGCATATACCAGTTGAGTGCAGTTTCAGCTAAGCTCTCTTGAAAGCAGTGGATCAAGAGCTTTTCATTTGTGGCATATGCGGCCATCTTGCGACAGTACATGGTGAGATGACTTTTGGGGCAAGTCGATCCCACGTACTTTGGGAAATCCGGCACTTTAAATTTAGGAGGGAATTGGATGTCCCTCACTAAACACATGTCGGCGGCATCCTTGATGTCAAAGTCATGCCCCTCCATAGCCCTTAGCCGATCCTCGAGGGCGTGGAATTGTTCCTTTGATACTTCGGGCTCTTTAATCATAATTCCAGCCCCAAGGGATACAGCGTGTGGAGGATCTTTTTCATGCTCTTCCTCCTCTCCCTCATGATGGGACCCATGATCACTGTGATGAGATCCATGGATGTTGTGATGACGCATGAGTTCCATCATTTGCGCCAATTGGTCTTTAAGTTGTGAAAGCTCGGTTGTGAGCTTTTTGTTTTGCTCCTCCAATGCTTCCATTTTCTTGATCTTCTTTGCGCGTGTGAGGACAGAGAGATGACCAGCCACTTTCTAAAATGAATGTTTATTCTAATTAGCTTATTTATGATATGAATACACTCTTGATGTGAGCTTGATAATCTTTCATCTTTGAGGCGCTGCCTTTTTAAGATGAAAGTTTATCACCCTCCCTAGGCTATTATCTCTCCACAACGGAGAATCTCAATAGTCACGGGTCTCTTTCACTCACATCGAGAGGGTATTAGTGAACCTATAAATGATGATGAGGATGCATGAAGTATTATTGATAATGATGTTTATGCTCCTTACTTTTATTATATTTTCACACATGGTCTTTCCTCTCATGTCATGACATTTTCATGCATGGGGATTTATTCTTTAGACCTTATCACGAGGTTATTTATTAATGCACAAACAATTGCACATAAGCATTTACACAAACAATTCACTCATCCACGAACAGTCACGAGCGAATCACGAGGTAGGGGTCTCCTGCAGAAAAGTGCATATTCAAGGAGGATCTAACTGTTCTCACTAGTCCAAGGCCCCCAAGGTGCCCCCATTATAGGGACCCAATTCCTCTCGTCGTAGGTCGATGGAAAGCTCCAACGCACCGTCGGACTCAAGTTCATGGTTATCACCTTGAGTGATGTTTTCCGACAACGGTCTACGGGCACCTATAGACCCATTCGACAACCGGTCGTACTAACATCCACTCCCTATGGTTAATCACTCATGCCCCCGGGTATAGAGGGAACTGTTGTGTGCAAAGGTTTGTGTACAGTTTGTATTTCAAACAATTGCGGAATTTTAAACATACAACAGTTATTTAAAGCCATATAAATAAAGCATGTTTATACAAACAAGTGGGGTAATGAAGTAATTTTAACTATTATTTGTTAAAATAATCTGTCATTAAATGGGACTGACTCTCGAAGCTTCCCCAGTGGAGTCGCCATCTGTCGCCACCCGGCCCAAACGGGCCTCGGCTGTCGCGAAGACGGTCGAGCTCGCTTTTATTTTAGTTTTGAAAATGTATTGGATTATTAGAACGACTTGTTCTCAAACTGAGACCATGTCGATCTTATCCAATTTATTTATTAAATGTTTCACCAATCCATGTTAATCCCAAGCGGGACCCTCCATGGATTAGTGGTTTTCGCAAAAGGAGGGTTCTTTGGAGTCGCCACCAATGTTTTACTCAAAACATTGGAAAAAGGGATAAGGCAATTGATTTTATAAATCAACTTTGGCCATTACAACCAGAGTTGGGTAAGGGAGTCGGTTACGCGTGGGGAAGGTGTTAGCACCCCACAGCGCCCCTTTCGGGTTCCCTATGACAGATTATTTCTAAAATAACAGTGTAAAATTACTAAATTACCCCTATTTATTCTAAGCAATTATAAATTAACTATCTACATGATGACAGTTTAAATATGCACACAGAAAGCAGTAAAAGGAAGGATTTAAGAAGAAACCTTTGAAGCGTGCTTTTATATATTTCGTAAAACTGGGAAGCTTTTTGGCGTTCCCTCGCTCTACAAGCCCGCTCGCTCCCTCCTATAAAATTTTGACTACGGAAATCCGGAGGATTTCCCTTCGACTAGGTTCGATCCTCAAGCAAAATGGCTCGGGGCTCAAGAACTTCGTCGGATCAACTCTCCGAGTGATTTCTAGGGCAGAACACTGCTCAAAAACCCCAGAATACTCAAGGAGAGGGTTGAAACTATGTTCAAAAGTGTGGAATGACGTCCAATTGACGTCATATTTATAGGGAATAGGCGCAATACGGTCTACAGAATCAATACGGCCGTATTGAAATTTTTGAACTTCAATACGGTCGTATTGAAGTTCAATACGGCCGTATTGAAATTCAGAAATTTCAATGCGCCCGTATTGAGTTCACTGCGGCTGTATTGAAGCTTCAATACGGCCGTATTGATTTCAGTACGGCCGTATTGAAGTTTCAGAAACTTCAATACGCCGTATTGAGTTCGCTGCGGCCGTGTTGAAGCTTCAATACGGCCGTATTAAGTGTAGTACGACCGTATTGGGCTTCATTCCCTCCACTTCCTTATTTTAAGCTACTCTAAGACCTCTAAATCTACAGATAGCCATCCTATGGTCTTCTAGGAGTCCTTCTGGCTGACTTTTCCTTCGATCTTTGAGGGTCTTCGAGTTTTATTTCCGACCCGGACAATTTTAGGGGTCTACAGCCATTACAACCAGAGTCGGGTAAGGGAGTCGGTTACGCAAGGTGAGCAGCGCCCTTTCGGGTTCCCTATGACAGATTATTTTAAAATAATAGTGAGAAATTACTAAATTACCCCTATTTATTCTAAGCAATTATAAATTAACTATCTACATGATGATAGTTTAAATATGTACACACAGAAAGCGGTAAAAGAAGGGACTTTAAAGAGATAAACCTTTGAAGCGTGCTTTCTTATATATCTTGACAGAAATTGGGAAGCGTTTTGGCGTTCCCTCCCTCTACAAGACCGCTCGCTCCCTCCTATAAAATTTTAACTATGGAAATCCGGAGGATTTCCCTTCGACTAGGTTCGAGACTCAAGCAAATGGCTCGTGACTCAAGAACTTCGTCGGATCAACTCTCCGAGTGATTTCTAGGCAGAGCACTGCTCAAAAAAAACCCAGAATACTCAAGAAGAGGGTTAAAACTCAGTCCGAAAGTGTGAAATGACGTCCCATTGACGTCATATTTATAGGGAAGAGGCTCCATATGGTTTCTGGGGGTCAATACGGTCCGTATTGAAGTTTTGAACTACAATACGGCCGTATTGAATTCAATACGGCCGTATTGAAGTTCAAAAACCTCAATACGGCCGTATTGAAGTTCAGTGCAGCCGTATTGAGTTCAATGCAGCCGTATTGAACTTCAATACGGCCGTATTGAGTTCAGTGCGGCCGTATTGTAGTTTAAAATGTTCAATACGGCCGTACTGAACTCTTGGGAGGCCGTATTGGGCTTCATTCCCTCCACTTTCTTATTTTTTGCTACTCTAAGACCTCTAAACCTACAGATAATCATCCTAGGGTCTTCCAGGGTCTTCCAGGAGTCCTTCCGGCTGACTTTCCTTTAGTCTTCGAGATTCTTCAAGCTTTATTTCCGACCCGGACAATTTTAGGGGTCTACAAGGCCCAATCCTACACTATCCCTAATCTAATGGGGTTGAGACAAAGCCCAACAAAATAAAGTGGCGGGCCTTCCTTGGGCTTGGGCCCACTCTTCATGCATCATCCTTGCCATAGCCCTAGTAGTTGGGCCCTTAGCCCGTGGGCCTCCTCCATCATCCCCTCCCTCTTGAAGAGGATTTGTCCTCAAATCCAAAGCATCCTCCTCTTGGGTAGCTAGCCCTGTAAAAAGAGATAAATCAGAAACATTGAAACTAGAACTAACTCCATACTCAGAAGGGAGATCTAAGACATAGGCATTATTATTGATTTTTGTAAGGATTTGGAAAGGGCCATCCCCTCTAGGACTAAGTTTTGACTTTCTTTTGGAAGGAAACCTATCCTTCCTAAGGTGTAGCCAAACCCAGTCACCTTCCTTGGAGATAACTTCTTTCCTACCCTTATTATTATTTTTTTGGTATTTTTGTGTTTGGGATTGAATATGATCTCTAACCCTCTCATGTAACTTCTTGACAAACTCAGCCCTAGATGTGCCTTCTTCATGAATAAAGGAAGCAACATCAGGTAGGGGTAATAAATCCAATGGGGTAAGAGGATTAAAGCCATAAACAATCTCAAAAGGAGACATGTTAGTGGTTTTGTGAACCACCCTATTATAGGCAAACTCCACATGAGGGAGATAGTCATCCCATGACTTTTTATTGCCTTTGAGGATTGCCCTCAACATAGTCCCTAGAGACCTATTTACTACCTCAGTTTGCCCATCAGTTTGGGGATGACATGTGGTAGAAAATAGAAGTTTAGTTCCTAGCCATGCCCAAAGAGTTTTCCAAAAATGGCTAAGGAACTTAACATCTCTATCTGAGACTATAGTTTTGGGTAACCCATGTAGTCTCACTATTTCCTGAAAGAATAATTTAGCAATGTGACTTGCATCGTCCACTTTGTGGCATGGAATAAAGTGTGCCATTTTACTAAAACGGTCCACAACCACAAAGATGGAATCCTTTCCTCTTTGGGTTCTAGGCAATCCAAGAATAAAATCCATGGAAATGTCTACCCAAGGAGAAAAGGATATGGGCAAGGGGGTGTATAGTCCATGAGGTTTAGTGGTAGATTTTGCTTGTAAACAAGCAATGCAACTACTACAAAACCTTTGAACATCTCTTTTCATATGAGGCCAAAAGAATTTCTCTTTCAAAAGTGAAAGAGTTTTCTCAATTCCAAAATGCCCCATGAGCCCACCCTCAAGGCTCTCCTTAACCAAGAGTTTCCTAATAGATCCTTGGGGTATACAAAGTTTGTTTTCTTTAAAAAGATACCCCTCAGAAATATAGTACCCTTGATAAGGTTTTTGAATACATAAAGAATAAAAGTTAGCAAAATCAAGGTCTTTCTCATACAACTCCTTGATGTCATCAAACCCTAATATTTGAGAATCTAGGGTATTCAATAAAACATGTCTTCTTGACAAAGCATCAACTACTACATTTGTAGAGCCCTTTTTATATTTGATGACATAAGGAAATTGTTCAAGGTACTCAACCCATTTTGCATGCCTTTTATTTAATTTATGTTGACCCTTCAAGTATTTAAGTGATTCATGATCACTATGAATAACAAATTCCTTGGTCACAAGATAATGTTCCCAAGTTTGAAGGGCACGAACTAAAGCATATAACTCCTTGTCATAAGTAGGGTAGTTCAAGGCAGCCCCATGAAGTTTTTCACTGAAATAAGCTATTGGGTGACCACCTTGTAACAACACAGCTCCTATTCCAAGACCTGAAGCATCACATTCTAGCTCAAAAGTTTTAGAAAAATCAGGCAAAGCTAGAACGGGTGCTTGAGTAAGTTTATGTTTTAGTTCTTGAAAAGCTAAATTATGTTTTTCCCCATTCAAAAGCCACATCCTTCTTCACCAACTCATTGAGAGGTGAAGCTAATGTAGAGAAGTTAGGAACAAATCTTCTATAAAAGCTTGCCAAACCATAGAAGCTCCTAACTTCACTAACATTAGTAGGAATAGGCCATTCTTGGATGGCTTTGATTTTTGCGGGGTCCACATGAACCCCATTTTTGCTTACCACAAACCCTAAGAAAATAACATTATCCACACAAAAAGTGCACTTGTCTACATTGGCAAACAAGTGATTGTCTCTAAGAACAAGTAAAACTTGTCTTAGGTGATCCACATGATCACTTAGACTCTTGCTATATATTAAAATATCATCAAAATAAACAACTACAAACCTACCAATGCAATCCCTAAGGGTATGATTCATTAGCCTCATGAATGTGCTAGGTGCATTAGTAAGCCCAAAAGGCATAACCAACCATTCATATAGACCAAACTTAGTCTTAAAAGCAGTTTTCCACTCATCACCCTCCTTAATTCTAATTTGGTGATATCCACTTTTAAGATCTATTTTGGAAAATATGGATGACCCATGCAATTCATCAAGCATGTCATCAAGCCTAGGAATTGGATGCCTATATTTTATGGTGATGTTGTTGATGGCTCTACAGTCACAACACATCCTCCATTTTCCATCTTTTTTTGGCACCAAAATTACTGGTACAGCACAAGGGCTTAGACTCTTTTGAATCCATCCCTTCTCCAACAACTCTTGTACTTGCTTCTCTATCTCTTTGGTTTCTTGTGGGTTAGTCCTATAAGTTGGCCTATTTGGAAGACTAGCCCCAGGCACAAGATCTATTTGATGCTCTATTCCCCTAAAAGGTGGAAGTCCAATGGGTCCTTCACTAGGGAATACATCACCAAATTCTTTTAAAAGTTTTTTTATCTCAAGCGGTAGAGAAGTTTCCAAAGAAGATGTGGCAGTGCAAGTTAGTGTTCCTTTACACATGAGGATATGAGAAGATGGTTCAAGGAAGAGAGAGGTTTTGTGTAAAGGTTTTGAGTCAAAAATCTCTTCTTGAACTATCTCTAGAGAGGGAACACTAGTCTCTCTAGAATCCTCTTTGTCATCAAATTTTAGAGCTTTTTTTTTTCAACTTTTTTTTCCTTCCATTTTTCTTTATCACGTTTAGCCTTCATTTGTACTTGATCCTCCTTCACTTGTGAAGGTGATAAAGGATGAAGCACAAACTTTTTACCCTTATGTGTGAAAGTTATTTTATTAGTTAGACCATCATGATGAGTTTATTTGTCAAATTGCCATGGTCTTCCTAATAAAATATGACAAGCTTCCATGGGAACTACATCACATTTAACTTTGTCTTGATAATTCCCAATAGAAAACTCTACTTCCACTTGTTGGTTGACCACCATATCCCCATCATCATTAAGCCAATGAAGTTGATAAGGTTTTGGATGGGGTGTGGTAGTCAATCCCAACTTCTCAACCATCCTAGTGCTACAACAATTGCACCAAGATCCACTATCCACTATGAGAGAACAAGCCTTGTTTGAAATGTTACATCTTGTATGAAAGATGTTCTCTCTTTGGGATTGTGTATCACTAGGTTGGTTATTGAGGACCCTTCTCATCATAAGAAGTTCCCCATTGTAAGGGTAAGTGACCTCACATGACTCTCCCTCACTTGCTTCTTCTTCATCCTCACTTGAAGATGAAGAAGTAGTAGCTTCATCATGGCTACTATAAATGTCTTGGCCCCTTAAAATCATCACTTTCTTGTTAGGGCATTGAGAAGCAATGTGGCCTCTGTTAGAAAAGAATGGCCAAATCCAAGAGGGGGGGTGAATTGGATTCAATGACCCTTTAAAAATTTATCAGAGTTTTTGGATCTTCACTTTCAATTACAAACTTTTCTATGACAGAATTCTCACTTGAAGCACTTCTCAAGACTTGTTATGATAATATGAATGCAATATGCTAACTTGATTACAACATCATGAGGTTCATCAACAATGTTCAATTTACAGATTTAAAACATCAAGAATTACATTCACTTGTTAATCAAATTTTATCTTCCTTAAAACTCAATCAAGAAATTACAAAACAAGAGATAAGGTTGAAGAAGATTGCACAAGTCTTTTATACTGGTTCAGCCACTCCACATGTGACCTACATCCAGTCCTTAATCACCACCTGATTAAGATTTTTCCACTATCTTTAAGCAAGAAGGTTTACAAGCAAACACACATGCATATACTTCACTACTAAAAGATAATCACTTTCTTGACCCCAAGAAAGTACCCCTTGTAGATCCCCACTACAAGAACCTTAATCACTTGAGAAACCCTTCTCAAGATTTTCCACAAAGATTCACAAAGAAACAAAAAATGAAACGAATTCACCTGGAATTCTTGAACAATTCTTTGTCCTTCTATTTCAAGAGTATGATGATGATGATGATTTTCACAAGTTCTTTCACAAATGTTTTTCTTCTTGGAATTTCACAAAGAAACCTTTCCAAGATGTCACACAGACTCTCTAAAGTGCTTTTAGAAGTTGATTATCAGTTCTCACTCAATTGTCTTATGTTTCAAAATAGTTCAAGTTTATTTATAAAAGTTCAAACCCAGATAATCGATTATTTTAAAGAATAATCGATTATTTTGTTCTTCAGATTTCTGGAAATCAACCAAGAACAATTTAATCGATTATTTAGCTGGATAATCGATTATTCCAGAGAGTTGTTTCTGAAATAATCGATTATTTTGAAAAATAATCGATTATTACAGCAAGGCATTCCACTTAGCCCATTTGCTGAAATAATCGATTATATTTAACAATAATCGATTATTTTGAGTCAGTTCTTAAAACTTCATTTTAAGTCTCAAAATAATTTTCCAATGTTCTCAACTCATCATCACCTACTCCCTACTTGATTTTAGACAAGATTTGCTTAATGCACAAAGCACACACACAAGTATACACAAATATAAAAATTCATCTCCTAAGTTCTATTACATAGTCTTAGATCATAGCATTATCTTGACTCTTCTTTAACTTTGTTTTTGTGTTCTCCAAGTTGTTGCATGTTGTGATCATCAAAACTTCTTAAGCTTCAAGCTCTCCTAAGCTCAACAATCTCCCCTTTTTTGATGATGACAACCCATGGATAATGATCTCAGCCCACAATGCACTTTGTGCCTGAAACTTCTTATTGTACCATGAACCAAAAACCTGCACAATACACACACAAGCACAATACCTGCAAAAACAACAACTAAACACACACCATTTATACCATTTCTCCCCTTTTGGCATTATCAAAAACAAAGTAAGCCAAGGTTAACAATCATAGGCTATGTATAGAATATATTCAGCCACTTGCCAAAAACATTGGTTCAGCAAGTCAGATCAAATCATTTGTGCATCAGAAAACCTTAATTCAGATCAACTTAAGCTAGGCAAAAATATGCATCACTTCAAAAAAAAACAGAGTATGATAATTTTGAACCAAAACAGATGCTCACAAATCAATATATATGCTCACAAAACAGATGCTCACAAAAACAGAGCATTGTGCACCAGCATTCCAAATCAAGCATTGGAATTAAAAAACAAATCAACATATTAACAAACAAACTTCAAATTCATCAAATTTAAAGTGTTCAACACCAAAAGCAATAAAAGTGTTCAGAAATTAAAATCATTACAACCCAATTGAACTTAAAATTGTCTCAACCAGAATTAAAAATCCTAATGAAAACTAATAAAAACAATCATTCTTCATCCTCAGGAATGCCAAGTTGAGTCTTGATCAGCCTAACTACGCGATCCAGATCATCAAACCTGTCCAGCAAACCTGAAAACAAAGTCTCATGTCTCCTTGACATGTCCATCACAGCATCAATCTTATTAATCATGATCTGCTCAAAAGGTGAAAACGGCTTCAGTTCCGGCTCAGCTTCTCCAGGCTCAGCTTCCACCTGTGGTGGCTGATCCTCATCATGAGAAGGCACACCGTCCTCATCTGTAGCTGGCTCCGGTGTAGGAGGAACATCTCCTTTAAACACCCACTTGTCTTCTTGCTTTAGCATCCCCATATGATGCAAAGAAGACTTCTCTATTTTGTTCGATGCGTGCAGAACAATCTTTCTTTCACCTGTTAAATCTACACCAGCAATCTCAAAATTTTTTGACAGAAGCAAAGCATAAGGAATTGGACCGTCTTCCTTTCTCCTTGCCTTCCAAATACAGTCATTCACAACCGCCACCCAATCAATCTTAATTTTCTTCTTAATGACATGCATTAACAAAATGTCATCCCGAGACATCTGAGCATGGTTGTGCAACCTAGGTTTTAACATCCAGGCAATAATGAAGGAAATCAAGCGAGAGTTCTTTTTCATACCTCCCGCCAAGAACTTTTCATAGTTTGTGTTGGATGGGTTCCGTTGACAATCCCGGAATGTGATCAGTTCTTCAAAATCTCCAAAGTTGAATGGCTGGGGTTTCTCTCCTCCAGTTCCGCTCAGACCCGCAGCAGCTCTCAAAGTTGGTCCATCTAACTTGATCAACTTGCCTTTCACCACGGATTGCATAACTCCTCCATTTGTGGTGGCAAAGTAGAGAAATAACCGGATGAGCTCCGGATAATAGGGTCCGTCCATCTCTAGAAACGCCTTCAACTCTTGGTACTCCAGGAGGGTTGGAAAGCTAAACCCCTCATTCTTGAACCAATCAAGCTTTAGGGTCTTCGGAGGGATGATTCTCCGACCGGCATACCATTCGAAGTAGTATTCTTGGGCCTTCTCATCGGCGAACCACTTCGAGATGAGTTGCTCCGAGGGAAGAGGGCGCTTGCTCCCCCTCACTTCCAGCTTCTTGGGTCTCTTGGAGGAAGATGCCATGGTTGGGTCTTGGAGAAAGATGAAGAAGAAGAGGGATTTGAGAGGTTTTGAGAGAGTTAGGGTTTGGAGGGTTTGGGAAATAATGAGAGAATGAGAGAATGAGATAATGAGAGGTTCTGAGAAGATTTTAAGGTGTTTGCACGTTCTGGGTATGGAAAAAGTGGGTAGTTTTATGAGTTGGCGCGGAGTTAACCGTTTTAAGAAAATTTAAAAAAAAAACCGCCCAAATAATCGATTAGTTGTGCAAATAATCGATTATTTGCATCAGTAAACTCAGTTTAAACCACTTTCTGATATGGATAATCGATTATTTTAAGGATAATCGATTATTACAGAGGGTTCATTTTCCTTATACTCCCCAGATAATCGATTATTGACTGAAGTAATCGATTATTTCAGTGACCTTTGAGTTTCTTCTTATCAAATAATCGATTATTACCCAAATAATCGATTATTCCAGTGACTTTTGAGTTTCTTGCTTACCAGATAATCGATTATTACCCAAATAATCGATTATTTCCGAAACTCTTGGAATTCTTCATGTTCCAGATAATCGATTATTTCCTCAGATAATCGATTATTTTCATGAGTCACTTTAAGATAATCGATTATATCTTAAGATAATCGATTATTCCAGTGATGATTTGTTTCACTGAAAATTTTAACTTCTCAAATTTCACCACGTCTTGTTTGCAACTTCCAAATATTATCTTCCACACATCTCTTGTATTCATTCTCACAACATAATCAATTCAAACTTGTTTCACTAATTATTCCCAACTCAATTCTCAATTGATTGAACCTCTCTCTAGGTAGAGGTTTTGTGAAAATATCAACTAGTTGTTTGGTTGTTTCTACAAACTCCACAACACACTCATTCCTTTGAACATGATCTCTCAAAAAGTGGTGTCTTATCTCAATATGCTTAGTCCTAGAGTGCAAAATTGGATTTTTGGTCAGATTTATTGCACTTGTGTTATCACACCTCAAAGGAATCTTGTTCAACTCAATTCCATAGTCTCTTAATTGTTGCTTCATCCAAAGGATTTGAGCACAACAACTTCCAGCTGCTATATACTCAGCTTAAGGCAACACAAGCTTGTTTTTTGCTATGCCATGAAACAAGTGCACTACCTAACAAGTGACAAGTTCCACTTGTGCTCTTTCTGTCTAGCCTACACCCAGCAAAATCTGAATCTGAGTAGCCAATTAGACTCAATGATACTCCTTTTGGATACCACAAACCAACATTAGTTGTACCCTTCAAATACTTAAGGATTCTCTTTACACTTTTCATATGAGATTCTTTAGGATTTGCTTGAAATCTTGCACATAGGCACACAACAAACATTATATCAGGCCTACTTGCTGTCAAGTATAAGAGTGATCCTATGATACCTCTATATTTTGAATTATCAACAGCAATTCCAATCTCATCTAAGTCAAGATTGCAATTGTTTGATATTGGTGTGGCAGCCTCCTTACACCCTTCCATACCAAACTTTTTCAAAAGTTCATTGCAATACTTGCTCTGACTTATGAAAGTTCCATCATGCATTTGTTTGATTTGTAATCCCAAAAAGAAGGTAAGTTCTCCCATCATTGACATCTCAAATTCTCCTTGCATTGTTTTGGCAAATTCTTTACAAAGAGAGGAATTTGTAGATCCAAACACAATATCATCCACATATATTTGCACATACATTGTATCATTTTTAAATCTCTTAACAAACAATGTATTGTCCACCTTTCCTCTTTCATAATCATTCTCAATTAGAAATTTGCTCAACCTATCATACCAAGATCTAGGAGCTTGCTTCAAGCCATAGAGTGCCTTTTTGAGCTTGTACACATGATTAGGATTTTTGAAGTCCACAAATCCAGGTGGCTGTTCCACATACACTTCCTCTTGTATCAACCCATTGAGGAAAGCACTTTTTACATCCATTTGATAAAGCTTGAAATTCTCAATTGATGAATAAGCAAGAAGTAGTCTAATAGCTTCAATCCTTGCTACAGGGGAAAAAGTCTCATCATAGTCAATTCCTTCTTCTTGATTATATCCCTTAGCCACTAATCTTGCCTTATTTCTAAGAATTATTCCTGATTCATCAAGCTTATTTCTGAAAACCCACTTGGTTCCAATAATTGGATAATCTTTTGGTAATGGCACTAAATCCCAAACTTCATTTCTTTCAAACTGATTTAGTTCCTCTTGCATAGCCATTAACCAATGCTCATCTTTAAGTGCTTCATCAATGTTCTTAGGTTCAACTTGTGAAACAAATGCCATAGTGTTGCAAATATTTTTGATAGCACTCCTAGTTGTAACACCTTTACCAATATTTCCAATTATGTTATCTATTGATAATTCTCTAGAAGTCTTCCACTCTTTAGGCAATTGTTCACATGTTACCTTTTCTTTCTCATGTGATACACTCTCCTTAGATTTTTCATTTGGTTCATTTTCCAATAGGGGTTGATCAAGCAATTCATTTAAATCTTCAATTTCAGTTTGCCTTGTCTCTTGCTTATTTGATTCATCAAATACTACATGAACAGATTCCTCTACCACTAGAGTTCTCTTATTGTAAATTCTATAAGACTTACTATTTGTAGAGTATCCTAGAAATATTGCTTCATCAGCCTTTGCATCAAACTTCCCAAGTTGTTCTTTCCCATTGTTCAGCACATAACACTTGCAACCAAACACTCTAAAATAGGAAATGTTAGGCTTCTTTCCTTTATAGATTTCATAGGGTGTTTTCTTTAAAATAGGCCGAATCAGAACTTTATTTAACACATGACAAGCTGTGTTAATAGCATCAGCCCAAAAGTATTTTGGTAGGTTTGTTTCATTTAACATTGTTCTTGCAAGTTCTTCTAAGGACCTATTCTTTCTCTCAACAACCCCATTTTGTTGAGGTGTCCTAGGTGCTGAGAAATTATGGTTTATACCATGTTCCTCACAAAATTTTTGAAACATGATGTTTTGGAATTCACCTCCATGATCACTTCTTATAGAGGTGATGTTTAAACACTTCTCATTTTGAACAAGCTTAGCAAATTTTCTAAAGGCAGTAAAAGCATCATTTTTATTTGCAAGAAACATAACCCATGTAAATCTTGAGTAGTCATCTACAATCACTAAGCCATAGTAGTTTCCACCTAAGCTCATTGTTCTTGATGGACCAAACAAATCCATGTGAATTAATTGCAAAGGTCTAGATGTTGAAATCTGATTTTTGCTTTTAAAGCTAGCCTTCACTTGCTTGCCCTTTTGACAAGCATCACATAATTTGTCTTTTCCAAACTTGAGTTTAGGTAGACCAACCACCAATTCTTTCCTACTCAATTTATTTAAGTGATCCATGTGAATGTGTGCAGCTCTCCTATGCCAAAGCCATATATTTTCTTCTTGAGTTATTAGACATTTAGTGTTTGACATTGATATTGAATGCTCTAAGTCTAGCATGTATATGTTGTCAATCCTTTTTCCTATAAATCTGATTTCTTTACTCCTTTTATCACAAATTAAGCAACATGTATTGTCAAATTCAATTTTAAAGCCTTTGTCACTTAATTGACTTATACTCAGCAAATTGTGCTTCAAACCTTCAACAAGCAATACATTTTCAATCAATGTTTGAGAGGAGGAATTACCAATATTTCCATGACCAAGAATTTTGCCTTTATTGTTGTCACCATAGGTAACATACCCTTCATTCTTCAATTTCAGACTTGAGAATTTGGAGGGATCCCCGGTCATGTGCCTTGAGCAGCCACTATCAAGATACCACAGCAAATTTTTGGCCCTCAAGCATTCTATTGTGTCTTGTGCAGTTCCAGCCATCAAACACAAGTTGTTCTCCTCACATTCGGATTCTCCACTTGTTGTGCTTGAGTCATTGTCTTCCCAAGCAATATAGGCTCTTTTTCCTTTTGCATTTTTCTTAAACTTCTTCTCCTCTTGTTGCTTCTTTAAGATATTTGGACAGTCAGCTTTCATGTGTCCAGGCTTTCCGCATTCAAAGCAATTGAAGGAGGAGGAGGATGCTTCCTCTTTCTTGTTTGGCTTTTTGTTGAACTTATAGGGAGAGTTTCTTTTTCTTCTTATAAACTTTCTGAATTTCTTCACTAGCAGGTTGAAATTTTCGGTTTCGGAGTCATCGGAGCTTGTTTCTTCATATACCTCTTTTCCTTTGGCAGTTTTTAAGGCCTTCAATGACACTCCTTTACCTTTCTTGTCTTGCTGCTCATGTTCATCAAATATGTGCAGCTTTTGTTCATGCTCCCTTAATTTTCCAAAGAGAGTAGCTAATGTTAAGGAGGTCAAGTCCTTTGATTCTTCAATGGCTGTCACCTTTGCTTGCCATGTTCTATCCAAGCATTGCAGCACTTTTAGATTCAGCTCTTCCTTTTCAAATTTCCTGCCAAGATCAACAAGGTGATTTATCAAATGTGTAAATCTTTTTTGAAAATCAGAGATGGATTCACCATTTTGCATTCTAAACAATTCATATTCTCTAATGAGAGTATGTTTTCTTGATCTTTTGACATCACTTGTTCCTTCATGAGTGACTTGCAAGGTGTCCCACATTTCTTTAGCTGATGAGCATTGTGGATCCTGAAAAATTCATCAATAGACAATGCAGATGTGATTATATTTTTTGCTCTCTTATCATGTTGGGCTCTTCTCCTTTCCTCATCACTCCACTCACTCCAATGTTTCTCCTTAAGCTCACCATCATCATTCTTTTTCATTGGAACATAGGGTCCATTTTCTATAGCATCCCATACAGCAATATCAATAGCTTCAATGAAAATTCTCATCCTAATTTTCCAATAGACATAATTTTCACCATTGAAAACAGGAGGTCTATGTATAGAGACACCCTCACCATAGGGTAGGTTGTTGTTGGCCATTTTTAAGTCTTGAACAACTCTCAAGAACCTTGCTCTGATACCAATTGTTAGAAAAGAATGGCCAAATCCAAGAGGGGGGGTGAATTGGATTCAATGACCCTTTAAAAATTTATCAGAGTTTTTGGATCTTCACTTTCAATTACAAACTTTTCTATGACAGAATTCTCACTTGAAGCACTTCTCAAGACTTGTTATGATAATATGAATGCAATATGCTAACTTGATTACAACATCATGAGGTTCATCAACAATGTTCAATTTACAGATTTAAAACATCAAGAATTACATTCACTTGTTAATCAAATTTTATCTTCCTTAAAACTCAATCAAGAAATTACAAAACAAGAGATAAGGTTGAAGAAGATTGCACAAGTCTTTTATACTGGTTCAGCCACTCCACATGTGACCTACATCCAGTCCTTAATCACCACCTGATTAAGATTTTTCCACTATCTTTAAGCAAGAAGGTTTACAAGCAAACACACATGCATATACTTCACTACTAAAAGATAATCACTTTCTTGACCCCAAGAAAGTACCCCTTGTAGATCCCCACTACAAGAACCTTAATCACTTGAGAAACCCTTCTCAAGATTTTCCACAAAGATTCACAAAGAAACAAAAAATGAAATGAATTCACCTGGAATTCTTGAACAATTCTTTGTCCTTCTATTTCAAGAGTATGATGATGATGATGATTTTCACAAGTTCTTTCACAAATGTTTTTCTTCTTGGAATTTCACAAAGAAACCTTTCCAAGATGTCACACAGACTCTCTAAAGTGCTTTTAGAAGTTGATTATCAGTTCTCACTCAATTGTCTTATGTTTCAAAATAGTTCAAGTCTATTTATAAAAGTTCAAACCCAGATAATCGATTATTTTAAAGAATAATCGATTATTTTGTTCTTCAGATTTCTGGAAATCAACCAAGAACAATTTAATCGATTATTTAGCTGGATAATCGATTATTCCACAGAGTTGTTTATGAAATAATCGATTATTTTGACAAATAATCGATTATTACAGCAAGGCATTCCACTTAGCCCATTTGCTGAAATAATCGATTATATTTAACAATAATCGATTATTTTGAGTCAGTTCTTAAAACTTCATTTTAAGGGGGGTGTATTGGATTAGGATTTTAAAGGACTTTTTTAGTTAAAAAAAATCCTGCGGATTTTAAAAGACTTTGCAGGATTTTCATGACTTTTAAGATTTTGCAAGATTCTACAAGACTTAAAATCAGGATTTTAATGGATTATGCAAGACTTTTAAATTAGGATTTTAATGGATTCTGTGGGATTTTGTGGAATTTTGACATTTGATAAGATTTAAAAAAAATTATACATTCAAATTTAAAAAGAGTCAAAGATAAAAATAATAAATAAAAAAAATAATGTCTAGATAAATAATAATAATAATTCTCTATAATATTCTATCCTCTTTTTATAGCATCCACTATCAATTGTAACAATTCATCGGAATCATCCTTAATCCAAGCTTCATAGTTTTCTTTCTCTTTTCATTTTTCTTTATTATTTCCTTGTGAATCTCCCATTTGAATTACTAAAACAATATATGTTAAAAAATAGTTATATAAATAATTACGGATAATAGACAAAATCAATAAAATTATATTATTATTTTTAGAAGCACACCATCATACAAGATCGAATATATTTTTGCTATCCAAATGGATCAAATACCTCAGTTATTATAAAAAAAATGTAAAAACGAAAATATAGAAACATAAGATAATTTTTTATATAAAAAAATTAGTATATTCGATACTGAAAAAATATTTAGATATATAATTTTTTTTATATAAACAGAAGTATTTAGATATAGAGAATATATATATATATATATATATATATATATATATATATATATATATGATAATTTTTAACGATATTTATAAATATAAATTATTCTAACAATTATTTTAACAATATTTTCTTTTTTAAAAAATAAGTTAATGAAGGCATAAATCCTAAACCCTAAAAAATTAGATATTGCAATGTCTTATGTTAATTTTCTTTTTTTAAAATATAAAAAATCTTAATTTCATAATATAAAAATAAAAAAGAAAAATTCATAGTAAAAAAAATAAAATAATTGTTGAGTCATAAAAGGAGGAGGGATAAGAGTAACAAATTCAAGGGAAAGAGAGAATTCGCAATTTTTATGCTAAGAGGGTTCTTCCCCGTACTAAGATCCATTTTTATCTCATTCTACTCACAAAAACCCTAACAAATTCATCTTTTATATATATATATATATATTGTTGAGATTATGATATCAATTTCATCTTTCACCTTTTTCTTTTCTTAACGTGTGTCATAAAAAAAATTACCACTTAAAAGTTAAAATTTCAAGTATTTTTTTGTGTTATATAAAGGAACAAATTCAACTACATAGAATAAAATAAAGTAAGTCAATTAAAGAGAACGAACAGAAAAATAAAACAAGTCAATGACACTATCATTTACATATTAGAGTTTCACAAAATAGGAGAATGGTATGAGAATAGTATTATATATGAGCAATGAACAATAGTGTAGTATTATTAGTAGAGAAAAAATGGAGAAGACAGGAGCATAGAAAAAAAAGATGAAAAACTCACTTGAAAATTCTTAAAACACTTGAAAAATCATTTCAAACAATCCTTCAAAATCCGATGGGTTTGGATGGGATTGTTTTATGAATCTGGTATTTATAGATAACACTAGAAAGTCTTTCAAAATCCCTCTCACACAACAATCCTTTAAAATCCTTAAATTTTTGAATACCAATAGATTGTTTTTAAGTTGTAAAAAATCTCAAATGAATACCAGTGGATTTTAATGGACTCTTTAAAAAATCCTAAAAATCCAGATTGAATACCACTGGATTGTTTTTAAGTGACATAAAATCCTGATTGAATACCAATGGACTTTTTTACTCAAAAAAAGTCTTTTAAAATCCTACGAAATCCTAAACCAATACACCCCCCTAAGTCTCAAAATAATTTTCCAATGTTCTCAACTCATCATCACCTACTCCCTACTTGATTTTAGACAAGATTTGCTTAATGCACAAAGCACACACACAAGTATACACAAATATAAAAATTCATCTCCTAAGTTCTATTACATAGTCTTAGATCATAGCATTCTCTTGACTCTTCTTTAACTTTGTTTTTGTGTTCTCCAAGTTGTTGCATGTTGTGATCATCAAAACTTCTTAAGCTTCAAGCTCTCCTAAGCTCAACAGCCTCTCCCAAGACACTTAAAGCACTTTATGTCACTAGACTTGGTGCTAGTGTGTGAAGTGTTGGTTTTTTTTATCTTTTTCCTTGTCTTTACCTTTGTCTAGATTCTTGGAGGAAAAATTATTTTTCTTTTCAAAATCATTTTTATTACCCTCCCTCTTGTAGTCAACCTTAGAATAAGATGATGAGTATGAGCTTGATTTAAAACCTTTTCTCAAATTTTGTTGTTCAACCTTGATACAAATTTGAACCAAGTCATTCAAATCCCTATAAGGGAGAAGCTCAACCTTATCTCTTATTTCAAAAGTCAAACCACTCAAAAACCTAGCAATGGTAATATTTTCCTCCTCCCTAATACCAGCCCTCATTAAATATAACTCCATCGTTTGCCTATACTCTTCCACAGTCATATTTTTCTGATGGAGTCTTTGGAGCTTGTTGATAAGCTCCCTAGTGTAGTAAGAGGGTATATGCCTCCTCCTCAAGGCACTCCTTAATTCATTCCAATATTGAATTGGAGGATCATTATGGAGACGCCTATCTCTCACAAGAGAAGTCCACCAATACATGGCGTGACCTTGGAAGCTTAGAGTGGCTAAGGAGACTTTTCTTTCTTCACTCACTTGTGTAGACCCCTAAAATTGTCCGGGTCGGAAATAAAGCTTGAAGACTCTCGAAGACTAAAGGAAAGTCAGCCGGAAGGACTCCTGGAAGACCCTGGAAGACCCTAGGATGATTATCTGTAGGTTTAGAGGTCTTAGAGTAGCAAAAAATAAGAAAGTGGAGGGAATGAAGCCCAATACGGCCTCCCAAGAGTTCAGTACGGCCGTATTGAACATTTTAAACTACAATACGGCCGCACTGAACTCAATACGGCCGTATTGAAGTTCAATACGGCTGCATTGAACTCAATACGGCTGCACTGAACTTCAATACGGCCGTATTGAGGTTTTTGAACTTCAATACGGCCGTATTGAATTCAATACGGCCGTATTGTAGTTCAAAACTTCAATACGGACCGTATTGACCCCCAGAAACCGTATTGAGCCTCTTCCCTATAAATATGACGTCAATGGGACGTCATTTCACACTTTGACACTGAGTTTTAACCCTCTTCTTGAGTATTCTGGGTTTTTTTGAGCAGTGCTCTGCCTAGAAATCACTCGGAGAGTTGATCCGACAAAGTTCTCGAGTTCTAAGCTTTTTGCTTGAGTCTCGAACTGAGTCGAAGGGAAATCCTCCGGATTTCCATAGTTAAAATTTTCTAGGAGGGAGCGAGCGGGCTTGTAGAGCGAGGGAACGCCAAAAAGCTTCCCAGTTTTACTTGAATATAAAAGCACGCTTCAAAGGTTTCTTCTTAAGTCCTTCCTTTTACTGCTTTCTGTGTGTATATTTAACTGTCATCATGTAGATAGTTAAGTTATAATTGTTTAGAATAAATGAATAAAGGGTAATTTAGTAATTTCGCACTATTATTTTTAGAAATAATCTGTCATAGGGAACCCGAAAGGGGCGCTGTGGGGTGCTAACACCTTCCCCACGCGTAACCGACTCCCTTACCCGACTCTGGTTGTCATGGCCGAAGTCGATTTTTGAATTCATTGCCTTAAACTTCTTTTTCCAATGTTTTGAGTAAAACATTGGTGGCGACTCCATGAACCCTTCCTTTTTATGAAAACTGCTAATCCATGGAGGGTCCCGCTTGGGATTAACATGGATTGGTGAGCCTTTTAATAAAATTGCTCGTTTGACAAGGTCTCAGTTTGAGAATAAGTCATTCTAGCAATCCATATTTTTAAACAAATAAAAGAGTCCAACCATCCTTCGCGAATGCCGAAAGCCCGTTTCGGGCCGGTGGCGACAGATGGCGACTCCACTGGGGAAGCCTTGAGAGTCAGTCCCATTTAGTGACAGATTATTTTTAACAAATAATAGTTAAAATTACTTTATTACCCCTTGTTTGTATGATAATATGTTTTATCTATTTGGCTTTTAATAACTGTTGTTTGTTTAATTTTCCGCAATTGTTTGAAATAAAAACTGCACACAAACCTTTGCACACAACAGTTCCCTCTATACCCGGGGGCATGAGTGGTAAGCCATAGGGAGTGGATGTTAGTACGGCCGGTTGTCGAATAGGTCTATAGGTGCCCGTAGACCGTTGTTGGAAAGCATCACTCAAGGTGATAACCATGAACTCGAGTCCGACAGTGCGTTGGAGCTTTCCATCGACTTACGACGAGAGGAATTGGGTCCCTATAATGGGGGCACCTTGGGGGCCTCAGACCAGTGAGAACAGTTAGAACCACTTTGAATATGCACCTTTCTGCAGGAAACCCCTACCTCGTGATTCGCTCGTGACTGTTCGTGGATGAGTGAATTGTTTGTGTAAATGCTTAGGTGCAATTGTTTGTGCATTAATAAATAACCTCGCGATAAGGTCTAAAGAATAATCCCCATGCATGAAAATGTCATGACATGAGAGGAAAAACCAATGTGTGAAAATATAATAAAAGTGAGGAGCATGTGCATCATTACCAATAAGATATCATGCATCCTCATAAACCATGCATTCTAGGTTCACCAATACCTCTTGACATGAGTAAAAGAGACCCATAATTATCGAGACTCTCCGTTGGGGAGGGATCATAAGTCAAGGAGGGTGGTAACTCTCCGTTTTAAAAAGGCAGCGCCTTAAAAATGGAGGGTTATCAAGCTCATGTCAAGAGCGTATTCATCCCATAAATAAACTAATTAAACATTCATTTTAGAAAGTGGCTGGTCATCTCTCTGTCCTCACACGCGCGCAGAAAATCAAGAAGATGGAAGCGCTGGAGGACCAAAATAAGAAGCTTACAGCCGAACTCTCACAGCTCAAGGAGCAGATGGCGCAAATGATGGAACTCATGCGTCATCAAAACATGAACGGGGCTCACCACAGTGACCATGAGTCCCATCATAAGGAGGATCATGAGGACGAAGAAGAACCTCCACGAGCTGTACCCCTTGGGGCGGGGATCATGATTAAAGAGCCCGAGGTTTCAAAGGAACAATTCCACGCCCTAGAGGATCGGCTAAGGGCTATGGAGGGGCATGACTTCGATATTAAAGATGCCGCCGACATGTGTTTAGTGAGGGACATCCAATTCCCTCCTAAATTTAAAGTGTCGGATTTCCCAAAGTACGTGGGATCGACTTGCCCTAAGAGTCATCTCACCATGTACTGTCGCAAAATGGCTGCATATGCCACAAATGAAAAGCTCTTGATCCATTGCTTCCAAGAGAGCTTAGCCGATACTGCGCTCAATTGGTATATGCAGCTAGATGGAAATCTAGTACATACATGGAGGCAGTTGGCCGACGCCTTTCTCAAGCGCTATAAATACAACATCGACCTAACACCCGATAGGTCAGATCTTCAAGCCTTGAGTAAGAAAAATGATGAATCTTTCAAGGCGTACGCCCAACGATGGAGGGAGTTGGCGGCACAGATAGAGCCCCCGCTGTCAGATAAGGAGACGGTGTCCTTATTCATCAACTCGTTGACTGGTCCCTATTACGATAAAATGATAGGGAACACAACGACACTCTTCTCGGACATCATCACCATTGGGGAGAGAGTGGAACAAGGACTCAAAAGTGGGAAGCTGGCTAAGCCTTCCCAATCATATGAAGCTAAGAAGACCTTCGGGAAGAAGAAAGAGGGAGGAGTCAATGCTATAACCATACCCTCGGCTACTTTCACTTCGAAGTCGGGAAGATCGCAATTCACCCCTGTGAAGAAGTTTGATAAACTTCCGACCACTTATAGCGATCTCCTGCCGAAGCTAGTAGAAGCCAAACTTCTAGCTCATGTTCCACCAAGGAAGATCGACCCACCTTACCCCGATTGGTACAAGCCACAAGACAAATGTTTATACCATTCGGGGGCACCAGGGCATTCAACAGAGAAATGCCTAGCTCTCAAATACAAGGTCCAAAACCTTATTGATGCCGGGTGGGTCACCTTCGATTCGACAGCGCCCGACGTGAGCAAGAATCCTCTGCCAAAACAGGAGTAGAGAGAAGAACAAGCCACGATAGGGCCCCTTCATTTTTCTCTTTTAGGGACTCATGATCAGTACCCGAGATCATGAGAACCTTTTCATGTAAATAAGGGTTTTTGTACAGTTTTTTTTACATATCAATAAAGAGGCATTTTTCACATTACTCTCTTTTTTGTTCTTTTCTCTCTTTCCTCATTAACATTAATAATTCTAAACCTAAACATAACCAATAAAATAATTATGTCTGTAATTGTTCGCTTTGACCGGGATCCGAAAGTTGAGGATAAATGGGTTGAGTTGGACAGTGATGAGGAGACCATCTCTCCGGATCTGCAAAGATTGCTAGATCAAGAAGCTCGTCAAGAGAAATTGGAGACTGTGAATTTGGGGCATGGCCGAGAGATATAAGAGGTCAACATTGGGACCCATATCAGTGATGAAATAAGGACACATGTTTCCGCTATGATTATAATAAAATCATTCTTCATTGCTTCTTTTCTTGCTTACAATAAAATTCTAGACTGCATTATTTAACCCTGTTTGAATGAACATAAGTGAGGTTAAAATCGTCTTAATAATCAATAAACCCACATCATTTTGTGTGGAAGTGTGCACGACAACTTGGAGCACCTTTCCTTGGCCTCGACAAGTGCCATCATGGATAAAAATAAATCCTTTAAAATAAAAGAAGCTCGGCAGAAAACTCAAAAAGGGGACTGCGCAAAAATAAGAGCAAAAGACCCGCTAGGAATCCCACGAAAGGGTGACCTAGGCAAAAGTTAGGGTTACAAAAATAAACAAAAACAAAGGTCCGCTAAAACGCCACAAAAGGGTGTTTTAGGCAAAAAATAAGGACAATCAAAAAACAAAAGAAATCCATGATGGTACCATGAACCGAATTCAAAAAGAAAGGTTCAAGGGAAGCTATCCAAGTTGTCGAATCACAACACGACTTTTTAACTTCATAAGTGTTTAATCAAACAAGCCTAAACACATAAGCCTACCTCGGCCATCCATTCTCACAAAAACCATTTTTGAAAAATAAATCCCCTCTAAAACACAAACTTCAGAACAAAAATATCTTTCCTTTCTTTTCTCTCTTGTCCCGAAAGATTTTAGAATAATCTAGTGGAAGCATGGAGAAATAAATCATCACTGAAAATGGATCTAATCTGAATAACAAAATGGTGGAAGAACTGTGCTAAGAATTCAAGATCCAACACCATAACTCTTCCCCATATCGGCCAAAGATGAATGGGGCAGTCGAGGCAACCAATAAGAACATCAAGAAAATAGTGCAAAAGATGGTTGTCTCATTTAAAGACTGGCACGAGATGTTACCCTTCGCTTTCCATGGTTATAGGACTTCTGTACGCACATCTACAAGAGCTACTCCATTCTCCCTCGTCTATGGGATGGAGGCAGTGCTACCCGTCGAAGTCGAAATACCTTCCCTAAGGGTAATCATGGAAGCAAAACTTTCCGAAGCAGAATGGGTTCAAAGCCGGTATGACCAGTTGAACCTCATTAAAGAAAAACGGCTGAACGCCATATGCCATGGTCAAGCCTATCAGAGGAAGATCAAAAAGGCTTTTGACAAGAAAGTCCACCCTCGAGTCTACCATGAGGGAGAGTTGGTAATGAAGAAATTGCTACCAACTCGAAAGGACAAAATCGGAAAGTGGGCCCCAAATTACGAAGGACCATATGTGGTAAAACGAGCCTTCTCAGAAGGAGCATTGATCCTCACGGACATGGATGGAGAAGAACTTCGATACCCAGTCAACACTGACGTGGTAAAGAAGTACTATGCTTGAAGACGTTGCTTGCATAAGCCCGCTAGGATGAAAACCCGAAAAAGGGCATACTAGGCAAAAGTTAGGGCAAAACAAAAAGCCCGCCAGTACAAGGGTACTAGGCAAAACAAAGGCAAAATTATCCCCGCTAGGATACGTCCTAGGCAAAAGTTAGGGGCAAAAGAATAAGACATAAAAATAAAGCAAGCAACGATCACTTGAATCGAAAACCGAAAGGCGATTCGTGTGATTATCTTCTAGAAGCGAGCGTCTTGCAGCATCTACACTCCTGGTCCAGGCATCTCACCCGAAGCGATTAGGGGAACGGGAAGAGCGACAATTACAGATATAATTGTTTAAGCCAAAAATGTATATAGCCTACCCTGGCCAGCCATTCTTCAGAAATTCCTTCTGTATATCTTTCTGTAAAAAAAAAAAAAAAAAAAAAAAAAAAAAAAAAAAAAACACTTGCGAATATCAATAAAATATCTATTCATTTCTCTTCTCTCTTGACCATGTGATTATGCCTCTAAAATTGGTATTTCATAAAAATTGTACGAAATTCCTTTAATAATCGGTCAATAAAGAAAATTGGAGGGGTTCCTATAAAATCCGTAATCTCCTGCATAAAAGGCTCACAAAAATCCTCCCTCGCGTCTATGACAGAAACTCCTCCAAAGAAGAAGAGGATAGGGAAAGCCATTCATTTTCTAAAAAAAAAAAAAAAAAAAAAAAAAAAAAAAAAAACATCAACAAAATTAACTTGCATTTTTGTGCATCACACACACATTAGTTGCACATTCAAAGACCTTATCATGAGGCAATTGCATAAAATAGAAAAAATAGAAAATTGCTTGTGTATGACAGCAGTCAACAAAAGCCGAAAACGAAAAAAGGCAAGGATACAAACAATACTCCTCAGTTTGTACAGAATAATTGAGCCTGGAGAGGCTTGCTGAAAAAATACTTCCTCAGAATAATTAAGCCTGGAGAGGCTTGCAGAAACAATACTCTCTCACCATACAGAATAACTGAGCCTGGAGAGGCTTGCCGAAATAATACTCTCTCAGAATAACTGAGCCTGGAGAGGCTCGCCGAAATAATACTCTCTCAGAATAACTGAGCCTGGAGAGGCTCGCCGAAATAATACTCTCTCAGAATAATTGAGCCTGGAGAGGCTCGCCGAAATAATACTCTCTCAGAATAACTGAGCCTGAAGAGGCTTGCCAAAATAATACTCCTCAGAGACATTTCTGTACAGAAAAAGCCAAAACCAACAAAAAAGGCAAAAACACAGAAAAAGCCAAAATCAACAAAAAAGGCAAAAACACAGAAAAAGCCAAAATCAACAAAAAAGGCAAAAAATACAGAAAAAGCCAAAAACGACAAAAAAGGCAAAAGATTTAGAAAATCAATCGCCTCCCACAGAATAATTAAGCCTGGAGAGGCTTGCCGAAATAATACTCTCCAAAAGACGTCTCAGCTCGCATTCTCGGGCTGAACAAAAAAAACAATACTCCCACAGAATAACTGAGCCTGGAGAGGCTTGCCGAAATAATACTCTCTCAGAATAATTGAGCCTGGAGAGGCTCGCCGAAATAATACTCCCCAGAGATATCTCAGCTTCCACTCACGGGCCAAATTCCCCAGTGAAAGCTATCAAAGCGAGATCAGCAAAATTCCCCAACGGAAGCATGATCCAAACAAAATATCCAAGTCAAAGGACTTAGACTTCCGCAGTGGAAGATAGCTTTCCAACTCAAACGAAGAGTGAAGCTAAGCCTGAAGAGGCTTTCTAAATAATACTCTGGGATACATAAGATCCCCAAATCCCCAGTCGCCTACTCAAGAGGCATTCCTACAAAAAGGAAAAAAAATCAAAAGATCAATAATCATTCCCCAAGTGGAATCCGGCTCTTGGCCAAACATCAAGCGTCAAAATGATCTGCCTAACAGAAGAGGCTAATCACAATCAATGACAAAATCCCCCAGCGGATAACAGCCTACACAGAGGCGACAAAACCAGAAAAACAAAAAGAGTCACCCGAATAAGGATAACCGGGATACTCCACCATCGTCGAAAGGACGTCAGCCAATCATAAGGCACCGCTCATCTCAGAAAGAGCATCTTCGTGTCTACACCCCAGGGAAACAGAAATTCCTCAAAGGGTACCAACTATGCAAACGCAAGTTGGGGCACAAGAACCTATGAATGAATGCACATCCCCTAGACGGATCCCTGCGTTATCCAGCCCTCAGTGGCACAAAATCAGAAAAACGTCGAAGTAGCATAGTGGTCTGTGGAGACAAAAAAAATCATCTCAGATCCCTGGAGAGGGTAAACTCGCATTGCCGAAGTGATCAGAAGACACGGAAGCAGACCCTGGAGAGGGCAAACTCAGCTACCCAGTTGTCGAGAGCACCGAGGTATGCACAAAGTCTGGAGAGACGATACTCAAAGTCTGGAGAGACGGTACTCAAACAAAGTCTGGAGAGACGGTACTCAAACAAAGTCTGGAGAGACGGTACTCAAACAAAGTCTGGAGAGACGGTACTCAAACAAGGTCTGGAGAGACGGTACTCAAACAAGGTCTGGAGAGACGGTACTCAAACAAGGTCTGGAGAGACGGTACTCAAACAAGGTCTGGAGAGACGGTACTCAAACAAGGTCTGGAGAGACGGTACTCAAACAAGGTCTGGAGAGACGGTACTCAAACAAGGTCTGGAGAGATGGTACTCAAACAAAGTCTGGAGAGACGGTACTCAATCAAAGTCTGGAGAGACGGTACTCAAAGTCTGGAGAGACGATACTCAAAGTCTGGAGAGACAGTACTCAAGGTCTGGAGAGACAGTACTCAACCATCAGCGTCGTCAGAGGCACGTTGGTGTTCAACTTCCGGCTCGGGCGTCGAGTGAAGTTGACCCTGGAGAGGGTAAACCTAGCTACCGAGGTTATCAGAAGCGCCGAGGTATGCAACAACCTGGAGAGGCTACTCAACAATTTTCCACCGGAAGACGCTACAAGTCAGAAGGTTGGCACATCACCCGGACAATTGGGTCAACTCCTTTACTTGTCAGCCGGTACACCAAAAGGCCGTCCGACTAAGTAAAGGGGGGGCAGCTGTAGACCCCTAAAATTGTCCGGGTCGGAAATAAAGCTTGAAGACTCTCGAAGACTAAAGGAAAGTCAGCCGGAAGGACTCCTGGAAGACCCTGGAAGACCCTAGGATGATTATCTGTAGGTTTAGAGGTCTTAGAGTAGCAAAAAATAAGAAAGTGGAGGGAATGAAGCCCAATACGGCCTCCCAAGAGTTCAGTACGGCCGTATTGAACATTTTAAACTACAATACGGCCGCACTGAACTCAATACGGCCGTATTGAAGTTCAATACGGCTGCATTGAACTCAATACGGCTGCACTGAACTTCAATACGGCCGTATTGAGGTTTTTGAACTTCAATACGGCTGTATTGAGGTTTTTGAACTTCAATACGGCCGTATTGAATTCAATACGGCCGTATTGTAGTTCAAAACTTCAATACGGACCGTATTGACCCCCAGAAACCGTATTGAGCCTCTTCCCTATAAATATGACGTCAATGGGACGTCATTTCACACTTTGACACTGAGTTTTAACCCTCTTCTTGAGTATTCTGGGTGTTTTTGAGCAGTGCTCTGCCTAGAAATCACTCGGAGAGTTGATCCGACAAAGTTCTCGAGTTCTAAGCTTTTTGCTTGAGTCTAGAACTGAGTCGAAGGGAAATCCTCCGGATTTCCATAGTTAAAATTTTCTAGGAGGGAGCGAGCGGGCTTGTAGAGCGAGGGAACGCCAAAAAGCTTCCCAGTTTTACTTGAATATAAAAGCACGCTTCAAAGGTTTCTTCTTAAGTCCTTCCTTTTACTGCTTTCTGTGTGTATATTTAACTGTCATCATGTAGATAGTTAAGTTATAATTGTTTAGAATAAATGAATAAAGGGTAATTTAGTAATTTCGCACTATTATTTTTAGAAATAATCTGTCATAGGGAACCCGAAAGGGGCGCTGTGGGGTGCTAACACCTTCCCCACGCGTAACCGACTCCCTTACCCGACTCTGGTTGTCATGGCCGAAGTCGATTTTTGAATCGATTGCCTTAAACTTCTTTTTCCAATGTTTTGAGTAAAACATTGGTGGCGACTCCATGAACCCTTCCTTTTTATGAAAACTGCTAATCCATGGAGGGTCCCGCTTGGGATTAACATGGATTGGTGAGCCTTTTAATAAAATTGCTCGTTTGACAAGGTCTCAGTTTGAGAATAAGTCATTCTAGCAATCCATATTTTTAAACAAATAAAAGAGTCCAACCATCCTTCGCGAATGCCGAAAGCCCGTTTCGGGCCGGTGGCGACAACTTGGTGGCAAGTGAAGATTTGTTCCACCTTCATCTCCCAATCTAGGTACCCCTCCACATCATTCTTTCCATGAAAATAGGGAAGATCTACCCTAGATTCCCTTGGCTTGGGGGTCCTATGTACCCTTCTAGGAGGTTGTTGATAATGATCTCCTAAATCAAGGCTATCATCATTCATTGATTCTCCTAGGGTTGAACTATGTTGGGAGCTATGTCTACTTCGGTGCTTGTGGTGTAATTTTTCTTCTTTCTCCTTTAATAAACGAATTTCTTCCTCCAAAAGAGCAAGTTGAGCCTCTCTTTCAAGTTTTTCTTTAAGTTTTTGTTTGGGTTCTTACTTTTTCCAAAGCTTAAGTGATCTTAATTCATGTGTTACTTTTGACAAGTCATTGTAATCACTTGAATTACTATCACTTTGGGGAGTGGAAAACTCTTCCATTATAGGAGAAAGATGCTTTTTGATGAATGAACTTTGAAAATCAATTGTTTTTGTGCAAGGTTAAGACTAAGTACTTGGAGGATTATGTATACAAATTGAACTTTGGAGGGAGGTGAGCTACTAGGAGCCACTTAAAAACCAAGCCTCTTCAAGTAAAAATTACTAATCCCCTTTGTAGTTAATCTCTACCAAATTCTTTTCAATGAAAAATTATTTTTGATGTTTTGTGAACTATAATATGCTAGTCGTATGAAAGCAAATAAAGACAAGTATTAAACAAGAATTAAAACTAACTAAACGTGTCCTAGGGTGAGAGCTTGAGAGATACCAAAGATCAATCAAGGACCACTCCCACCAAGTACTAACGAAAGTTATAAACCTAAGGAGAGATGGTTGTGTACCAAAGACACTCCCAAGACACTCCTTTTAATGGTCCAAATACAAGGTATGAACAAGCTGAACAGCAAAGAACAAGTGGCTGGAATAAAAATTAAAAACAGCCATAAAGAATTAGTGAAGGATTAGTGACCAAATTTGCAACAAAATTTTTCAAATTAGCAAGGAAAAATTGGTCTCTAAATCCATCACTAATGCTTATAATTTTTTTTTTAAAAAAACTTCAATTACAAAATCAAATTAAAACTTCAAAAATCCTCCACGGATTGCCAGTCCAGCAGCCACAATTTTTCCAGCCAAAAGTGTTTAGTGTTTGTTCTTGTAGTAGTCAAAACCGAGAGCCACCTTTGTCCTTTCCTCCTCCTTTTCTTAGTCCTCTTTTGATGACCCTTGTAGAACTAGCTTCTAGGAAGATAGACTAGGTCAAACATAAGTCACACTTGAGTTCAAAAGAGATTATGAACAGCAAAACAAAGAATTTGAGAATGATTGAAGACTAGAGTAGAATAGGAGTAGACATTATAAATGACAAAAGACAAGAGTTGGCTAGGTCAAGAAAGAAAAATCCTAAGAAAGGTTCTAGAATTGATGCTCAAAACCAAAACACTCAAAGATAGATGTAAGCTGAAAAAAGTTATTATGCAATTACAAGTCCAAACCGAGAAGACAACAAGTGAAGATTCAACTCCTTAATTGGCTTTTTCTTTTCAAATTTAGGATTAGCACTTTTTTTTTTCACTTTTGTTTTGAATTTTCTTTTGGTCTTTCTTCTATTTTTTTTTTTAATCTTAGGAGTTGCCTTTTTCTTTTAGGTCAAAATGTAAAACACTATTCTCGGTCTCACTTATTGAAACACAAAAACCGAATTCAAATTTGAATGGCAAATGACAATCAAATTAGATTTAGATGTAATTGACATGCAACATGCTTTGTATGCTTGTTTGTTTGATTTAGCACATGCACGATTTTTGGCTCCAATTTCAAATTTCAAGTTGAATGTAAAACACAATGTTCAGCACATATCCAAAGCTCACAAGATTAAACTCACGGATCATGAGAAAAATTTTTCAAGACATTTTCTATAGTATAGGAAACTTAAAATTCTAAGAAAACTACTAATGATCTAGTAGTAGTTTATGAACTCAAATTCAAACAAAAATTATGAGCACACATGACAATAAGGATCTCGGCCAAATCCTATTAAAAAAAAAATTCAAGATGCAAAAGAAAATCAAAGTTAAACAAGCATAGCTAAGAATGATGAACAATACAAGAACTACACATTACTTCTAGACATGGATTCAAAAATAAAATGACTCAAACACACATTGACCGAATAAGATTTCAAATATGACTCAAGCAAAATAAAATGTTCATGGGCAGAATTCTCCTAATAGCATAAGAGATGGAGCATGATTCATGAAAAGCAATTCAAGATAAAATGCATATATGAATCATTCAAGCAAAACCGAAACTAGATCCATCAATTTTAAGACAAGAAAATAGATCTAGGAAGGAATCAACTCTAAAATGACCTGAACACAAAGATGAACAAGGATGAACACAAGATGACAATATTGAACCACGGATCCACACTTCAAAAGACAAGGAAATGAACTTATCTCTTGAAGAGCCGAATGCTCTTGATACCACTTGATGAGATTCCACTTGGAAATCTCAAGTACACTTCTAAAGCTTCTCGGATTCCTTGGAAGAACTTCAAGGAGGGAGACTCCAAGTAGCTTCAATGTGACTTATGAGTGCTTCTAGTTAAGTCCGGAGAAGAGTAAGCTTCCTAACTCTACAAGGAGAGGATCTCAAGTAGGGTAGAGTTTTAGGAAGAGGTGACTTTCGGAGGGGAGAGTTCTAAGAAGAGAAATGTCATTCAATTAATCCAAAAGTGAATACAATGCTCGGCCATAAGGAATATATAGGGTAAAATTAGGTTAAATGGTTCCTTGGGTTAGCCTAAGGTTAAGTAAAACCATGGTATGGTTACTTAACCTTAGGCGCCTAAAATTTGAATTCAAAATTCAAATTTTAGGAGCCAAACCCGGAACCTCCATGTGCTCCATCATTTGGCATGTAATTTAGCTTCTCATTTGAGTTGCATTTAAGTCACACCATGTGCATGTGTGCACATGGCCGAAATGCCTCTCAAATGCCAAGTTAATTACATGCTAATGATAATTCACATGCAACCTTAATTAACCCTAAATTCTAATGACCTCTAAATGTAATTCCTAAACTACAAGGCCGGAAATACAAGGCCCAATGAAAATACAAGGCACTAAGGCCCAATCCTACACTATCCCTAATCTAATGGGCTTGAGACAAAGCCCAACAAAATAAAGTGGCGGGCCTTCCTTGGGCTTGGGCCCACTCTTCATGCATCATCCTTGCCATAGCCCTAGTAGTTGGGCCCTTAGCCCATGGGCCTCCTCCATCATTCTCTCTTTGTGAAAGGTGAAATTCATGAGGTTGGCTTCCTAAAAGCCTTCTAATCATTAGAAGTTGACCATCACAAGGATATGCACTTTCAATTGGATGGTCTTCCTCACTTGTTTCATTATCACTTGAAGTAGTGGAACTAGATTCATCAACACTACTATAAATGTCTTGCCCTCTCAAAATCATTACTTTCTTAGTGGGGCATTGAGAAGCTATATGGCCTCTCCCAAGACACTTAAAGCATTTGATGTCACTAGTCTTACCACTAGAAGTGACAACATTTTTATTTTTATTTTTTTCATTTTCTTTTTCTTTTTCTAGACCTTTGCCAAATTTCTTAGAGGAATCATATTGAACCTCCCTATTGTAGTCTTTCTTAATATAAGAACTAGATTGAGTTTTGCCTTTGAAAGAACTTTTTCTTAAATTTTGTTGTTCCACCCTTATACAAAGTTGGACCAAATTATCAAGGTCCCTATAAGGGAGTAACTCAACTCTATCTCTTATATCAAAATTTAGACCACTCAAAAATCTAGCAATGGTCAATCTTTCTTCCTCCCTTATCCCAGCCCTCATGAGATATAACTCCATTTTCTGTCTATACTCCTCCACACTCATGTTCTTTTGTTGGAGTCTTTGGAGCTTATCCATAAGCTCCCTACTATAATAAGAAGGTATGTGCCTTCTTCTCATAGCACTCCTCAACTCATTCAAATAAGTGATTGGAGGGTCATTGTGAAGTCTTCTCTCTCTTTCCAAGGATGTCCACCAATACATAGCTTGTCCTTGGAAAGATAGGGTGGCCAAGGGAACCTTTCTTTCCTCACCTACTTGATGACAAGTGAAGATTTGCTCCACTTTCATCTCCCAATCTAAGTAGGCATCCACATTTTCTTTTCCATGAAAGTAAGGGAGATCAAGCCTTGATTCCCTCACTTTGGGTTCTTTAATGACTCTCCTAGGTTTAGGTTGGTAGTATGCATCCATATTCAAACTACCATCATTTTCTTGGCTTTGAGAGTCATTGGAACTCTTGGTTGAGCTCCTTGAGGAACTTTTTTGACTTTTACTTTTATTTATTTTTTTTCAAAAGTTTTTCTTCTCGTTGCTTAATCTTTTGTATCTCTTCCTCTAAAGTAATAAGTTGTACTTCTCTTTGAATCTTTTCTTTTTCTTTTTGAAGTACCTCTTCATGCTTCTAAAGTTTTAGTGCTTCAACCTCCTTAACAATTCTTTTAAAACTTTTAGGAGATTCAAAGTCACTACTACTTCGAGAAATATGACTCATGATTAAACAATGAGAATTTTATATGCTATGCAAAAAAGATATAAAAAGCTTTTGGTATTTTCTAGGAATGAAAATAGCACTTGGAAGTCTAAGTGTACAAGTTGCACTATCAAGGGAGGTGAGCTACAAAGAGCCACTTAATAACCAAGCCTTTTCAAGTGGAAATCACTAAACTCCTTTGTGGTACTTCCAATTCCCCAAAACTTTTCACAAAACTTTTTGTATGTTTTCACAATTTGTTTGTTTTTGAAGCTAACTAAACGTGAGCAATTAAAACTACACAATTCTAGACGAATTAGGGCAGAAAATTAAACACAATTATGGACAAGAAACTTAAAAGAAACAAGGATAAGTAACTAGTCGGTTTGCCCTAAGTGAAAGCTTGAAACATATGAAATTTCCAAGCCACTTCCACTAGTACTACACGTGAGTAGGCTACCAAGGGTTAGATATACCTGACCAGCTTCTTAATACTCCCTCCAAGCTTTACAAATTGGTTTAAAAATACAAAAGAGATTGCAAAATTTAAACTAGCCTAGAAAGCAATAAATGGCGGTTTTTGTGACCAAGTTAGTGACGGATTTTGTTGTCCAATGTCTAACACTTGTGTGAATGTTTTAATCCGCCACTAACCCCTGAATAATGATGCTCCTGGACATGCACAATAAACAAAACAAAAGAGATTAATGGTGGCTGCTCACAAGGTGAAAGGAATGGTCACTCAAGTGAAAGAAGTTTAGGAAAAGTTTGGTCACTAAATTAGGTCAAATTTTGTGGTATTAGTGTCCCAAACTTTCCTACTCTTTGTTGAGTCAATGCTTGATCCTTAAGCAAGGATTTTAGGCCACTTCCAGCACAGGAATTTTAAGGAAAGAAAACAAGACAAGCAACAAAAACACAATTTGAAAAGCTTATACCAAAATGAAGAGTAATATGTGTATATGACAAGACTCAAAGAAGTTCAATAAGTAAAACTGAAAATTAAGACTCCAAATAAAGCTAGCACTCAGTTAGGAAGGTTCCTAGATAGGTACTAGAGTAGATGAACAATACAAAAAAAATTTGAAAGCAATTGGATAAGTATAAACCAAATAGTAGTCAAAACAAGCTAAGGAATCAAGTGAAATTTTCAAATTGTACACTTCTCGGCTTTTTCCTTTTAAATTGCTTTAACTATTTTTTTTATTCTTTCTTTTTCTATATTCAAATTAAGATTCCAGAGAAGGTATTTGCCTTTTGTTTCAAATTTTTTTATGATTCCAAGCTATAGAAACCGAGACTACAAGTTAACCAAAAATTCAAGTGAAAATGATGAAACTAGTGCACTAGTTTTAGGTTTTGTGTTGGATTCCTTTTGTAATCTTTTCTTTTGAACTTTTGAAACTTAGGCTCTGTATTTTCCTCTGTTTTCAGCCTCTTAACTCTCTTTTTTTTAAAAAAAAATTGAATCCACAAAATTAGTGCACTAGAAGTAGGATTACACTTGAGATTTTGAGTAACAATTTTTTTAAGAATTTTTTTTTTCAATGGAAAGTGAATTGAAAACTTAAGTACACAATGGAAACCTAACTCTAAAGAAATTTGCTAGAACTAATAGCAAATTATGAACACAATAACGTAAAAGAAAAATCACATATAGGTAGGCAACAATGAGAACAAACCGAGAGCAAAAAAATGATGAACAATGCACTCAAAGAAAAATTAGGTCAACATGCTATTCAAGGAATTCTTAAACATATAAAGGACTAAACACAAACTCTAAGACAAAACATAGATTCAAAACCAAAATCTATTGCAATTCATGGAGTCCAATCACGGACACATACAAGAATGGAGAGACTCAAAGACAAACAAAAAATAAGCACAAGCTAATAGGTCCTAAAACATTGATTGTGGAAGAAAATAAAAAACAATCAATCAATGGATCTATGGAACACAAGATGATTCAAAGCATATAGATCCGAAAATGAAACTCAATTAAAACACAAGAACACACTAGAACAACACAAGACACGGACACAAAAGTTGAAGCAACTTATCTCCTTGAAGACCTTGCTCTTGATAGGCACGGATCCACTTCAATGGAGATGACACCAAATGGAATTGCTCTTGAATGGAAGATATGCACGGTTGAATTTAGGCCTAAGCCTTGGATGGAAGCATCCAAGCTTATGGATCAAGGGAATGCTCACTTCAAAGAGAAGGAAGAAGGTGAATTCACTAAGGTTTGAAGGAGAACTCTCAAAGGGACTTTGATGTAGAAACTCGGAAACTATGGCTCTCAAATTTCATAAATGTCAAAGTAACATTACAAAGAGTGAAGGAGGTGATTTATAGGATCCGAATTCAATGTACTTGGCGCCAATGTGAAGGAGTCACATGTGGCGCCAAGTTTTGAATTCAAAATTCAAAAATTTTGAATTCAAAACTTCACACACACATGTTTAGTCCGGTCACCTTAGGCTAGGTACATTTAGGTGTGATTTAGGATGCATTTAGGGTTAATTTTGAGTCACACATGTTCAGCCAAGGTGGCGTGAAACATGTGACCTCAAAATGCAACTTAAATGTATCCTAAATTAAACCTAGTTTAACCTAATCCTATTAAACTAATAATCCTCCTTAAAACCTAATCTAATGACCTAAATACAATGGTCAAGAAAATACAATGAATAGGAAAAATTACAAGAAGAAGAATGAGCCTAATATTGGGTATCAAAAGCCCAAAGCCTAAGAAGCCCAATTACAAGCCCAAAAACATAAACCCTAATCTATGGTCAAAATACAAGACCAAAATCAAAGTAATTTCCTATACTAATAAAATGCAATAAAACATGGTGTTTAATCAAGTAAGGTCCATGTGAGAAGCACCCTAGGCCCACCAAGCCCATTGGGCCCACTAAGCTCTAAAGCAGACAAGTCTTCAAGTAATCTCCTGGTCATAGTTCTAGTGGTTGGGCCTTTAGCCCATGCTCTTCCATCATTTTTTTCTTAGGTACTCCTTTAATTTCCTAAGTTCATCCCTAACACTAGACCTAGAACTACATGAGTCATGACCATGTACACTAGAATGATCACTCATCTTTGATCAAAAAGGTTTTCACAAAGTTGTTTTCAAAAAGGTTTGAACAAGGTTTTCACAAAGAATGAGTGATAAAAAGGTTTTCACAAATGGTTTGCAAGGTGCAAGGTAGGTAGAAAAAGGCCTAAGTGTACAAAGTGAACTATCAAAGGGAGGTGGACTAATAGGAATCACTTAATAACCAAGCCTTATCAACTAAAAATCACTAAGTCTTTTCTACTTTTCTCACAAAGAAATTTGGCACAACAATAAAGTGTGTGTGTGCACGTTCCCCCTAGTAGGCAAAAACAAGCCTTCTAAATGGAATTGGAGACAAAGATAAAACCCTAAACAATTATACTACCAAAAGCTTTAAAACATGCAAAAGGAAAGCACTTAAAACATATACTAGTCGAAGTCCTAGGTAAAGGTTTTCAAATCACCTTCAACTACACGAAACTAAACAAAAATGAAGAGGTTTAAAAATGGCCAATTACAAACCACAATAAATAAAGAAGGCCCAAATATAAGTGGCCCAAAAGAAATCAAGAAAAAAAATGAAAAGATAAATTTTTTTTTTTAGCTCTTCAACTCCTCCAATTTGGCTCCCCTTCACAAGGAACAAACAAAGTTAGTCCTCTCCTTTGGTGTTTGCACTCTTTGAGATATGATATCCTTCTCCAAAGCAGTTGGGACCTCACGGATTTAGTCTCCACTCAATCCCCCAAAGAAATTTTTCTAAGGGTATCTTGGAGATAGTACTTCACCTACACTCAAAGACAACAAACCAACCAAGAACAAGAAGGAGGCCAAAGGAATAAAAACTGAAAAAAGCTCAATTAAAAAGCTAAACTCAAAGAGAGATTAATGAGACAAACATAAGAATTTCAAGGAAGACAAGCAAAAATTAAGACACATTAAAAAGGCTAGCACTCAAAAGAGAAAATCCTAGAATGACACTAGAATGGAATAAGTCTTTAAAGGTTTTGCAATTCTAAACTTAAGTCCATGTTTGTTTTTGTGTTTGTGGTGTTCTTGTTTGTCTTTGATTGAGTTTCTTTCGGATCTATAAGTTTTTGAAAACATTCTATTCATAGATCCATTGGTTGATTGTATTTTGAATTTCTTTCCACAATCAATATATTTAGGACCTATTTGCTTGTGCGTTTTTGTATTTGCTTGAGTCTCTCATTTCCTAAGCATGTGTGCATGATTGGACTTCATTACATTGCATTAGATTTTGTTTTTGAATCCTTGTTTTGTCTTAGAAAGTTATGTGTAGTTCTTATATGTTGATATTTCCTAGAATAGCTTGTTTAGCCTATTTTTTCTTGTGTTGTGTGTCTACTATTGGTCACGATTTTGATTATAATCTTTGTGCCTACCTATATGTGCTTTTCTTTTATCTATTTGAGTTCATAATTTGCTATTAGTTCTAGCAAATTTCTTAGTGTTAGGTTTCCATTGTGTACTTAAGTTTTCAAATCACTTTCCTTAATTCTCTTGAATCAATTTTGTGTGACTTTAAAATTTTAAGTGAATCATCTTAATTCTAGTGCACTATTTGTTTTGGATTCAAATTTTAAAAGTTTTTGTGGATGGAAAACAAAGAAATACAAAGCATTAGCATTCAAAATAGTCACAAAAAAAAGAGAACAAAAGAATCCAACCTAAAACCTAAAAACTAGTGCACTAGTTCATCCATTTTTACTTGATATTTTTCAATCTAGTAGTCTCGGTTTCTATACTTTGGAATGTAGACCCCTAAAATTGTCCGGGTCGGAAATAAAGCTTGAAGACTCTCGAAGACTGAAGGAAGATCAGCCAGAAGGACTCCTGGAAGACCCTAGAAGGGTTCTCTATAGGTCTAGAGGTCTTAGAATAGCTTAAAATAAGGAAGTGGAGGGAATGAAGCCCAATACGGCCGTACTAAACTTAATACGGCCGTATTGAAGCTTCAATATGGCCGCAGTGAACTCAATACAGCGTATTGAAGTTTCTGAAACTTCAATACGGCCGTACTGAAATCAATACGGCCGTATTGAAGCTTCAATACAGCCGCAGTGAACTCAATACGGGCGCATTGAAATTTCTGAATTTCAATACGGCCGTATTGAACTCAATACGGCCGTATTGAAGTTCAAAAATTTCAATACGGCCGTATTGATTCCATAGCCCGTATTGCGCCTATTCCCTATAAATATGGCGTCATTTTGACGTCATTCCACACTTTCACACACAGTTTTAACCCTCTTCTTGAGTATTCTGGGTTTTTTGAGCAGTGCTCTGCCTAGAAATCACTCGGAGAGTTGATCCGACGAAGTTTTTGAGTTCTGAGCATTTTGCTTGAGTCTCGAACTAAGTCGAAGGGAAATCCATCGGATTTCCAAGTCAAAAATTATTTTTAGGAAGGAGTGAGCGGGCTTGTAGAGCGAGGGAACGCCAAAAAGCTTCCCAGTTTTACTTGATATATAAAAAGCACGCTTCAAGAGGTTTCTTTTCTAAAAATCCCTTCTTTTACTGCTTTCTGTGTGCATATTAAACTGTCATCATGTAGATAGTTAATTTATAATTGCTTATAATAAATAGGGGTAATTTAGTAATTTTGCACTATTATTTTTAGAAATAATCTGTCATAGGGAACCCGAAAGGGGCGCTGTGGGGTGCTAACACCTTCCCTACGCGTAACCGACTCCCTTACCCAACTCTGGTTGTAATGGCCGAAGTTGATTTATAAAATCAATTGCCTTATCCCTTTTTCCAATGTTTTGAGTAAAACATTGGTGGCGACTCCATGAACCCTTTTACTACGAAAACCACTAATCCATGGAGGGTCCCGCTTGGGATTAACATGGATTGGTGAGACATTTAATAAATAAATTGGATAAGATCGACAAGGTCTCAGTTTGAGAACAAGTCGTTCTAATAATCCAATACATTTTCAAAACTAAAATAAAAGCGAGCTCGACCGTCTTCGCGACCGCCGAGGCCCGTTTGGGCCGGTGGCGACAGATGGCGACTCCACTGGGGAAGCTTCGAGAGTCAGTCCCATTTAGTGACAGATTATTTTAACAAATAATAGTTAAAAATTACTTCGTTACCCCTTGCTTGTATGATAACATGATTTATTATATGGCTTTAAATAACTGTTGTATATTTAAATTCCGCAATTGTTTGAAATACAAACTGTACACAAACCTTTGCACACAACAGTTCCCTCTATACCCGGGGGCATGAGTGATTAACCATAGGGAGTGGATGTTAGTACGGCCGGTTGTCGAATGGGTCTATAGGTGCCCGTAGACCGTTGTCGGAAAACATCACTCAAGGTGATAACCATGAACTTGAGTCCGACGGTGCGTTGGAGCTTTCCATCGACCTACGATGAGAGGAATTGGGTCCCTATAATGGGGGCACCTTGGGGGCCTCAGACCGGTGAGAACAGTTAGATCCACCTTGAATATGCACTTTTCTGCAGGAGACCCCTACCTCGTGATTCGCTCGTGACTGTTCGTGGATGAGTGAATTGTTTGTGCATTGATTATGTGACATTGTATGAGCATACATTGCATTATTTAAACATACAACATTCCCTTTTTTAAAATAAGAATAAATGGGAATAAGAATCTTCCATTACATGGTGTTAACATCTACCTTCATCACATTCATATAGGTAGTTTCCCTTTTCACCCAAAAAAATAAATACAAAAAAGATACAAAATACCCAAAGAAAAAAAAAAAAAAAAAAGGGTCATTTATCCAAACCAAGCAATATCATGCATCATCTTAGGAACATCCTAAAAACATGATAATGCTTAGTTGAATAAACACTATGCATGCATATTCAACCTCATCATCTCATATCATGCATATAGATCATGGAGAGATCTAGGAGTCATTCATACATCTCTCCTAGTAATCCATTAATAAACATTAATAAAAAGAAAGAAATAATCGATGCGTATATTCAAAGAATGGATCACACGCCGTTCGTTATCAAGTGTAAGCCAACAACCGCGCCAAGCGAGCACACGTCAACTCCGTTGTTGGTAATCAAGACAAACAAAGGGGAAGGTCCAACACCATTAAGGATCACAGTTCCAAGGCCTTTCCCTTACAAATCAAATAAGGCTGTGCCGTGGATATACGACATCCACTCTTCTGCCGACAGCGATATCTCCAACATCGCTGGACTTGGGGGCATGACTAGGAGTGGTAGGATCTACACTCCCGATGATCTTCATAACAAAGCCCCCAAGAATAAAGAAAAAGAAGAAAAGAAAACCGAGGAAAAAGAATCCGAGGAGGAGACTGACAAGCTGTTAAAATTTATCCGACAGAGCGAGTACTCCATCGTGGATCAACTTCATAGGACGCCAGCAAAGATTACGCTGTTGTCGTTGATCCTATGCTCTGAACCGCATCGGCAAGCTCTGTTGAAAGTCTTGAACGAGGCATACGTGTCGCACACTATCTCCCAAGACGAGTTTGAGGGGATTGTTAGTCACATCACGGCTAGTGATCACCTCACCTTCACCGATGAAGAAATCCCCGCTGGGGGACCGAATCATAACAAGCCCTTGCACATCTCTGTAAAGTGCAAGGAGTATCACATCGCTAAAGTCTTGGTAGATAATGGATCTTCCTTGAATGTGATGCCAAAAAGAACGCTCAAGCAATTGGCAATCAAGGGAGTCCAAATGCGCCCGAGCAACATGATCGTTCGAGCCTTCGATGGTTCTAAAAGAGAAGTGGTGGGAGAGATCAATCTTCCAATCCAAATTGGACCCACTATCTTCAACGTCGAATTTCACGTGATGGACATTACTCCGGCATACAGCTGTCTCCTTGGCCGACCTTGGATTCATGATGCGAAAGCTGTACCCTCTACGCTCCACCAGAAAGTCAAGTTCATAGTGGATGACAAACTGGTGACCGTACAAGCTGAAGATGACATACTCATCAGTAAGCCATCCAACATACCTTATGTGGATGCAGCAGAGGAAGCTTTGGAAACCGCCTTCCAAGCATTGGAAATCGCCAATGTTGAGATATTTCCCCGAGAAATGAAGAAGGTAGCTCATATGCTCACAAAGAACGGATACTTGCCAGGACAAGGATTAGGCAAGGACTCCCAAGGGATCCCGGAGCTACCTATTATCAAGGACAATCCGGGAAAAAAGGGTTAGGATACAACCCTAGCAAAGATCAAAGGACGAAGAGGAATCAAGATCCTTCTCGACGTTCTTTAAGCCAGATCTTTAAGAAGGCTGGTTCACAAACGTCAAGGCCAGCTGTCGTCATCAAGTGTTCTTTTCCTTCTAATAGGGATGTGTAAACCTGATGACTATTAGAGATCACTCCTCGGGGACAGCCCGACCCCCGAGCCTCGATAGGGCACATGTTTCCACTATGATTATAATAAAATCATTCATTATTATTTCTTATTGCTTCTTTTCTCGCTTGCAATAAAATTCTAGACCGCGTTATTTAACCCTGTTTGAATAAACATGAATGAGGTTAAAATCGTCTTAAAAAAATAAACCCACATCATTTTGCGTGGAAGTGTGCACGACAACTTGGAGCACCTTTTCTTGGCTTCAATAAGTGCCATCATGGATAAAAAGAAATCCTAAAAAATATAAAAAAAAAAAAAAAAAAAAAAAAACTCGGCAGGAAACCCAAAAAGGGGGCTGCGCAAAATAAGAGCAAAAGACCCGCTAGGAATCCCACAAAAGGGTGACCTAGGCAAAAATTAGGGTTACAAAATAATGAACAAAAACAAAAGCCCGCTAAGACATCACAAATGGGTGTTTCAGGCAAAAGTTAGGGCCGTCAAAAAAGAAAAACAAAATAAATCCATGATGGTACCATCAATTGAATTCAACAAGGGGCTCAAGAAAAGCTATCCAAGTTGTCAAAACACAATCATTAATAACAAAGATGTGCTTAACCTCATAAGTGTTTAATCGAACAAGCCTAAACACATAAGCCTACCATGGCCAGCCATTCTTACAAAAACCATTTTTCAAAAATAAAATAATCCCCTCTAAAACACAAACCTTTGAAAATATATCCTTTCCTTCTTTTCTCTCTTGTCCCAAACGATTTTTGAATAATCTTGTTGAAACATGGAGATAAAGTGGTCAATAGGAGGGTTGACACATCTTCTAAAGAAAGGGAAGAATCATTTGGTTGATGACACCAAAATCAAATATGCATCATTCCTCGGTAACAGAAATCGGCGGAGCACAGTCCGTCTGGAGGAATGGCAAAATCCAAACACAAAAACGCATCGGTTAATTCTTTTGAAAAAAGAATCAAATAGAATTAGGTGCATCATACTGCATACATGCATACAGATGATAGGTGTACTGGAAGATCACTTATTCTCTGTTTATTGAAAAAACAAAAAAAACAAAAATATATATAAATTTCAGAAAAAACAATGCGCCCGTACCATGTTCAGTACACCCGTACTAAAATCAGGGTTATGAACAAAATTTCAACTCAATACGGGCGTACTGAAATGGATGCGGCCGTATTGGCCATAAAGAAATTTTCAAAGACCTCGTCATGAGGCAACTACATAAATTAGAAAAAATAGGAAAAATTGCTTGTGTATGACAGCAGCAAACAAAATGCAAAGATTCAGAAAATCAACAGCGTCATACAGAATAACTGAGCCTGGAGAGGCTTGTCGAAATAATACTCTCTCAAAATAACTGAGCCTGGAGAGGCTTGCCGAAATAATACTCTTTCAGAATAACTGAGCCTTGAGAGGCTTGCCGAAACAATACTCCCACAGAATAACTGAGCCTGGAGAGGCTTGTCGAAATAATACTCTCTCAAAATAACTGAGCCTGGAGAGGCTTGCCGAAATAATACTCTTTCAGAATAACTGAGCCTGGAGAGGCTCGCCGAAATAATACTCTCAAAATAACTGAGCCTGGAGAGGCTCGCCGAAATAATACTCTCAAAATAACTGAGCCTGGAGAGGCTCGCCGAAATAATACTCTCTCAGAATAACTGAGACATTTCTGTACAGAAAAAGCCGAAAAACAACAAAAAAGGCAAAAATACAGAAAAAGCCAAAAAATGACAAAAAAGGCAAAAATACAGAAAAAGCCAAAAAAATGACAAAAAAGGCAAAAATACAGAAAAAGTCAAAAGTCGACAAAAAAAAAGACAAAGATTTCACATCTTTCAGAATAACTGAGCCTGGAGAGGCTCGCCGAAATAATACTCTTTCAGAATAACTGAGCCTGGAGAGGCTCGCCGAAATAATACTCTCTCAGAATAATTGAGCCTGGAGAGGCTTGCTGAAATAATACTCCCCAACTGTACAGAATAAATGAGCCTGGAGAGGCTCGCAGAAATAATACTCCCCAGAGAAACCTCAGCTTAAGCTCATGGAACAAATCCCCAGCGAGAGCTATCAAAGCAAGATCGTCAAAATCCCCAATGGAAGCGCGATCATCCAAGCAAAATATTCAGTCAAAGGACTTGAAACTTCCTCAGTGGAAGATAGCTCTCTGACTCAAGCGTTGAGTGAGGCTAAGCCTGCAGAGGCTTCCTAAATAATACTCTGGGATACATAAGATCCCTAAATCCCCAGTCGCCTACTCAAGAGGCACTCCTTCAAAAAGGAAAAAATCAAAAAATATCAATAAATATTCCCCAAGCGGAATGCGGCATCCAGCCAAGCACCAAACATCAAGGTTATTTGCCTAACAGAAGAGGCCAGTCAAGAAATGAATGACAAAATCCCCAGTGGATAACAGCCTACACAGAGGCAGCAAAAATCAGAAAATCCAAAAGAGATACCCGAATAAGGACAACCGGGATACTCCACCTACGTCAAAAGGACGTCAGCCAAACATAAGGCATCGCTCAAAGAGAGAGCATCTGTGTCTACACCTCAAGGAGTCAAAAATTCCCCATGGGTACCAACAATGCAATGCAAGTTGGGGCACAGGAACCTATGAATGACTGCACATCCCCTAGACGGATCCCTGCGTTATCCAGCCCTCAGCGGCACAAAATCAGAAAAACAAACCGTCGAAGCAGCATTGTGGACTGTGGAGACAAACTATACTCAACTGCCTCATGTTGAGAGGCAGGGCCTGGAGAGGCGATACTCAACTACCTCATGTTGAGAGGCAGAGCCTGGAGAGGCGGTACTCAACTACCCCGAGGTTGTCAAGGAACACGGAGGTATTAGCCTGGAGAGGCGGTACTCAACTACCCCGAGGTTGTCAAGGAACACGGAGGTATTAGCCTGGAGAGGCGGTACTCAGCTACCCCGAGGTTGTCAAGGAACACGGAGGTATGCAACTACCCCGAGGTTGTCAAGGAACACGGAGGTATTAGCCTGGAGAGGCGGTACTCAACTACCCCGAGGTTATCAAGGAACACGGAGGTATTAGCCTGGAGAGGCGGTACTCAGCTACCCCGAGGTTGTCAAGGAACACGGAGGTATTAGCCTGGAGAGGCGGTACTCAACTACCCCGAGGTTGTCAAGGAACACGGAGGTATTAGCCTGGAGAGGCGGTACTCAGCTACCCCGAGGTTGTCAAGGAACACGGAGGTATTAGCCTGGAGAGGCGGTACTCAACTACCCCGAGGTTGTCAAGGAACACGGAGGTATTAGCCTGGAGAGGCGGTACTCAGCTACCCCGAGGTTGTCAAGGAACACGGAGGTATGCAATGAGCCTGGAGAGGCGACGACTAATACTCAACCTGGAGAGGCTACTCAACAATTTTCCATCGGAAGACGCTACAAGTCAGAAGGTTGGCACATTACCCGGACAATTGGGTCAACTCCTTTACTTGTCAATCGGTACACCAAAAGGCCGTTTGACTAAGTAAAGGGGGGGCAGCTGTAGACCCCTAAAATTGTCCGGGTCGGAAATAAAGCTTGAAGACTCTCGAAGACTGAAGGAAGATCAGCCAGAAGGACTCCTGGAAGACCCTAGAAGGGTTCTCTATAGGTCTAGAGGTCTTAGAATAGCTTAAAATAAGGAAGTGGAGGGAATGAAGCCCAATATGGCCGTACTAAACTTAATACGGCCGTATTGAAGCTTCAATATGGCCGCAGTGAACTCAATACGGCGTATTGAAGTTTCTGAAACTTCAATACGGCCGTACTGAAATCAATACGGCCGTATTGAAGCTTCAATACAGCCGCAGTGAACTCAATACGGGCGCATTGAAATTTCTAAATTTCAATACGGCCGTATTGAACTCAATACGGCTGTATTGAAGTTCAAAAATTTCAATACGGCCGTATTGATTCCATAGCCCGTATTGCGCCTATTCCCTATAAATATGGCGTCATTTTGACGTCATTCCACACTTTCACACACAGTTTTAACCCTCTTCTTGAGTATTCTGGGTTTTTTGAGCAGTGCTCTGCCTAGAAATCACTCGGAGAGTTGATCCGACGAAGTTTTTGAGTTCTGAGCATTTTGCTTGAGTCTCGAACTAAGTCGAAGGGAAATCCATCGGATTTCCAAGTCAAAAATTATTTTTAGGAAGGAGTGAGCGGGCTTGTAGAGCGAGGGAACGCCAAAAAGCTTCCCAGTTTTACTTGATATATAAAAAGCACGCTTCAAGAGGTTTCTTTTCTAAAAATCCCTTCTTTTACTGCTTTCTGTGTGCATATTAAACTGTCATCATGTAGATAGTTAATTTATAATTGCTTATAATAAATAGGGGTAATTTAGTAATTTTGCACTATTATTTTTAGAAATAATCTGTCATAGGGAACCCGAAAGGGGCGCTGTGGGGTGCTAACACCTTCCCTACGCGTAACCGACTCCCTTACCCAACTCTGGTTGTAATGGCCGAAGTTGATTTATAAAATCAATTGCCTTATCCCTTTTTCCAATGTTTTGAGTAAAACATTGGTGGCGACTCCATGAACCCTTTTACTACGAAAACCACTAATCCATGGAGGGTCCCGCTTGGGATTAACATGGATTGGTGATACATTTAATAAATAAATTGGATAAGATCGACAAGGTCTCAGTTTGAGAACAAGTCGTTCTAATAATCCAATACATTTTCAAAACTAAAATAAAAGCGAGCTCGACCGTCTTCGCGACCGCCGAGGCCCGTTTGGGCCGGTGGCGACATGGAATTGTGTAAAATTTGAAATCAAAAGGCAAGTATCTTCTCTGGAATATACATTTGAATTCAGAAAAAGAAAAGAATAGAAAATATATATATATATATATATATATATATATATATATATATATAAAGCACATTTAGAAAGCAAAAGCCGAGAAGAACAAGTAAGACAATTCACTTGAATTCCATGAAATTTTTGGACTACTAGTTTGTTTGTACTTGTTCAATTACTTCCAAATTTTTTTTGTTTTGTTAATCTACTCTAGTGCCTATCTAGGAACCTTCCTAATTAAGTGCTAGCCTTCTTTGGAGTCGTATTTTTCAGCTTTCATTTTTGGCTATCTTTGAGTCTTGTCTTAAACACATTATTCTTCAATTTTTGGTATAAGCTTGTTAAATTGTGCTTTTGTTGCTTATCTTGTTTTCTTTGACTAAAAATTATGTGCTGGAAGTGGACTCAAATCCTTGCTTAAGGACCAAACATTGACTCAACAAAAAGTAGGAAAAGAATTGGTTAGAAAAGACTTACAAATTTGACTAATTTAGTGACCAAAATTTCCTAAACCTACCTTCACAAGAGTGATCTTTCCTTTAACCTTGTGAGCAGCCTACATTCATCACTTTGTTATGTTCATTGTGCAGGGTCCAGGAGCAACTAAAATCAAGGATTAGTGGCAGATTGGAACACTTAAACAAGTTTTGAAAAATTTGGACAGCAAATCCGTCACTAATTGGTCACTAAAGCCGCCACAAATTGTTTCTGATGAGGTTCCACTTGTGAATCCTCACGAATGCTTCTAATCCTTCTCGGTTCCTTGGAAGTGTAGCAAGGAAGGAAGCTCCAAGAAGAATCAATGTGACCTAGGCTTAACCAAGCTAAGTCCGGTAGAAGAGAAGAACAACCTAGCTCTACAAAGAGAGGAGCTCAAGGAGGGTAGAGGTAGGTTGAGAGTGACTTTCGGAGGGAGAGAGTTCAATGTGAGAAATCTCATTCATACATTCCAAAAGTGACTACAATTCTCGGGCATATAGAATATGTAGGGAAAATTAGGTTAAGGTGAACCATGGGTTAGCCTAAGGTTAAGTGAAACCATGGTATGGTTTACTTAACCTTAGGCGCCCAAAATTTGAATTCAAAATTTAAATTTTGGAGCCAAACCCGAACACCACCCATGTGCACTTCATTTAGAATGTAATTTTTCATCCATTTGAGTTGCATTTCGGTCACACCATGTGCATGTGTGCACATGGCCGAAATGCATACCAAATGCAAGGCTAATTACATTTAAATGACAATACACATGTAACCCTAAATTAACCCTAAATTTAAATGACCATGAAATGAAATTCCTAGTCTAAGTGGCCAAAATACAAGGCCTTAAATGAAATACAAGCCCTAAGGCCCAAACCTACACTACTAAACATAAGCACAAAATGGATATACAAGATAGGCCCATGTGAAGCTCAACTTTGGACCTTCCAAGCCCATTGGGCCTATTGGGCCTTGACTGGCCCAAGCCTTCATGCCTAGCCCACTCCTCTTGGATCTTGTAGAATGTCCCCTCTTGCCTTCTGTCGCCACCCGCCGAAACGAACATTGGCATTCGCGACGATGGTTGGACTCTTTTTTTAGTTTTGAAAAATGATGGATTGTTAGAATGACTTATTCTCAAACTGAGACCTCATCGAACTAACAATTTTGTTAAATGATTCTAACCAATCCGTGTTAATCCCAAACGGGACCCTCCATGGATTAGTGGTTTTCGCAAAAAGGGGTTCTTGGAGTCGCCACCAATGTTTTACTCAAAACATTGGAAAAAGACATAAGGCAATTGATTTTTCGCAAATCAACTTTGGCCATTACAACCAGAGTTGGGTAAGGGAGTCGATTACGTGTGGGGAAGGTGTTAGCACCCCACAACGCCCCTTTCGGGTTCCCTATGACGGATTATTTCATAAATAATAGCGTAAAATTACTAAACTACCCCTATTTATTAGAACGATTATAAGTAAACTATCTACATGATGCAAGCTTTAAACGTGCAATGCAACAATCAAAAAAAGCGATAGCGGTAAAAGAAAGGATTTGGAAAGAAACCTTCGGAGCGGGCATTTATATATTCAAAAAGGAGTTAGGAAGCTTTTTGGCGCTCCTTCCCACTACACGTTCGCTCGCTCCTTTCCCTAAAAATAAATATTAACTATGGAAATCAAAGAGATTTCCCTTCGACTTGTTCGAGTCTCAACCTAAAGGCTCGTGAACTCAAGAACTTAGTCGGATCAGCTCTCGGAGAGATTTCTAGGGCAGAGAATAGCTCAAAAACCCAAGAATACTCAGCCAGAGGGTGGAGAAATGCTCCCAATGTGTGGAAGGACGAGCCAATGACGTCCTATTTATAGGATTGAGGCGCAGTACGGCCTAAGGAGTCAATACGACCCGTACTGAGTTTTTGAACTACAGTACGGCCGTACTGAATTCAGTACGGCCGTACTGAATTCAGTACGGCCGTACTGAATTCAGTACGGCCGTACTGAAGTTCAAAAACTTCAGTACGGCCGTATTGATTTCATTATGGCCGTATTGTAGTTCAAATGGCTCAGTACGGCCGTACTGAACCTCTAGGAGGGCGTATTGAGCTCCAATCCTCACACACCCTTATTCTAAGCTACTCTAAGACTTCTAGACCTACAAAGAATCATCCTAGGGTCTTCCAGGAGTCCTTCCGGCTGACTTTCCTTCGGTCTTCGAGAGTCTTTGAGTCTTATTTCTGACCCGGACAATTTTAGGGGTCTACAGCTGCCCCCCCTTTACTTAGTCGAACGGCTTTTTTTTTGGTGTACCGGTTGACAAGTAAAGGAGTTAACCCAATTGTCCGGGGAGTAAGCCATCCTTCCGACTTGTAGTGTCTTCAGGTGGGAAAATTGTTGAGTAGTCTCTCCAGGTTGAGTTTGCCCTCTCCAGGGTGAGTATTAGTCGTCGCATCTCCAGGCTCGTGCATACCTCGGTGTTTCTGACGACCTCGGTAGCGTGAGTTTGCCCTCTCCAGGGTCTGCATGCCTCCGTGTTTCTGACGACGTTGGCAGCTGCATACCTCCGTGTTTCTGACGACGTCGGTAGCTGAGTATTAGTCGTCGCCTCTCCAGGCTCGTGCATACCTCGGTGTTTCTGACGACCTCGGTAGCGTGAGTTTGCCCTCTCCAGGGTCTGCATGCCTTCGTGTTTCTGACGACGTTGGCAGCTGCATACCTCCGTGTTTCTGACGACGTCGATAGCTGAGTATTAGTCGTCGCCTCTCCAGGCTCGTGCATACCTCGGTGTTTCTGACGACCTCGGTAGCGTGAGTTTGCCCTCTCCAGGGTCTGCATGCCTCCGTGTTTCTGACGACGTTGGCAGCTGCATACCTCCGTGTTTCTGACGACGTCGGTAGCTGAGTATTAGTCGTCGCCTCTCCAGGCTCGTGCATACCTCGGTGTTTCTGACGACCTCGGTAGCGTGAGTTTGCCCTCTCTAGGGTCTGCGGTTTGCCCTCCCCAGGGTTGCATACCTCCGTGCTTCTGGTCACTTTGGTAGCGTGAGTTTGCCCTCTCCAGGGATTTGTGATGATTTTGTCTCCACAGTCCACGATGCTGCTTCGACGGTTGTTTTTGATTTTGGTGCCGCTGAGGGCTGGATAACGCAGGGATCCGTCTAGGGGATGTGCAGTTACTCATAGGTTCTTGTGTCCCAACTTTCCATTACGTAGTTGGTGCCCACTGGGAAAATTCTGATTCCTTGGGGATGCAGACACAAAGATGCTCTTTCTGAGGTGAGCGATGCCTTATGATTGGCTGACGTCCTTTCAACGTTGGTGGAGTATCCCGGGTATCCTTATTCGGGTGACTTTTTTGATTTTCTGGTTTTGTTGCCTCTGCGCAGGCTGTTATCCGCTGGGGGATTCTGTCGTATTGATCTTGATTGGCCTCTTCTGTTAGGCGGATTATCTTGACGTTCGGTGTTTAGCTGAATACCGAATTCCGCTTGGGGAATGGTTATTGATCTTTTCAGATTTTCTCTTTTTGAAGGAGTGCCTCTGAGTAGGCGAATGGGGATTGAGGATCTTATGTATCCCAGAGTATTATTTAGAAAGCCTCTTCAGGCTTAGCTTCACTTGTCGCTCGAGTTGGAAAGCTATCTTCCACTGAGGAAGTCTAAGTCCTTTGACTCGGATATTTTGTTTGGATGATCATGCTTCCATTGGGGAATCTTGCTGATCTTGCTTTGATAGCTTTCACTGGGAATTCGGCCCAAGAGTGCAAGCTGAGATGTCTCTGGGGAGTATTATTTCGGCAAGCCTCTCCAGGCTCAGTTATTTTGTACGATTGTTGGATTTTCTGAATTTTTGCCTTTTTTGTCGATTTTTCGGCTTTTTCTGTTGGCTGCTGTCATACACAAGAAATTTTTCCTATTTTTCTATTTTATGCGACTGCCTCATGATAAGGTCTTTGAATGTGCAACTAATGTGTGTGTGATGCACAAAATGCAAGTTTAATCATTTTGTTAATGTTTTTAGAAAAATGAATGGCTCTCCTTATCCTCCTCTTCTTGGAGGAATTTCTGTCGTCGACGTGAGGGAGGATTTCTGTGAGCCTCTTATGCAGGAGATTACGGATTTTATAGGAACCCCTCCAACTTTCTTTATTGACCGATTATTAAAGGAATTTCGTACAATTTTTTTAAGAAACACCAATTTAGAGGCATAATCACATGGTCAAGAGAAGAGAAATGAATAGATATTTTATTGATATTCACAAATATTTTTACAGAAAGATACACAAAAGGAATTTCTGAAGAATGGCTGGCCAGGGTAGGCTATATACATTAGGCTTAACAATTATATCTGTAATTGTTGCTCTTACGTTCCCCTAATTGCTTCGGGTGAGATGCCTGAGCCAGGAGTGTAGACACTGCAAGACGCTTGCTTCTAGAAGATAATCACTTGAACCGCCTTTCGGTTTTCGATTCAAGTGATCGTTGCTTGCTTTGTTTTTGTGTCTTATTCTTTTGCCCCTAATTTTTGCCTAGGACGTATCCTAGCGGGGATAAATTCGCCTTTATTTTGCCTAATACCCTTGTACTGGCAGGCTTTTTATTTTGCCCTAACTTTTGCCTAGGACGCCCTTTTCGGGTTTTCATCCTAACGGACCTATGCAAGCAACGTCTTCAAGCATAGTACTTCTTTACCACGTCAGCGTTGACTGGGTATCGAAGTTCTTCTCCATCCATGTCCGTGAGGATCAATGCTCCTCCTGAGAAGGCTCGCTTCACCACGTATGGTCCTTCGTAATTTGGGGCCCACTTTCCGATTTTGTCCTTTTGAGCTGGTAGCAACTTCTTCATTACCAGCTCTCCCTCATGGTAGACTCGAGGGTGGACTTTCTTATCAAAAGCCTTTTTGATCTTCCTCTGATAGGCTTGACCATGGCATATGGCGTTCAGCCGTTTCTCCTCGATAAGATTCAACTAGTCGTATCGGCTTTGAACCCATTCTGCCTCGGAAAGTTTTGCTTCCATGATTACCCTTAGAGAAGGTATCTCGACTTCGACAGGTAGAACTGCCTCCATCCCATAGACGAGGGAGAATGGAGTAGCTCCTGTAGATGTGCGTACTGAAGTCCTATAACCATGAAGAGCGAAGGGTAACATCTAATGCCAGTCTTTAAATGAGACAACCATCTTTTGCACTATTTTCTTGATGTTTTTATTGGCTGCCTCGACTGCCTCATTCATCTTTGGCCGATATGGGGAAGAGTTGTGGTGTTGGATCTTGAATTCTTGGCACAGTTCTTCCACCATTTTGTTATTAAAATTAGATCCATTATCAGTGATGATTTTATCGGGAATACCGTATCTACATATAATGTTCTTCTTGATGAAGGATGTTACCACCTTTCGGGTCACATGAGCATACGATGCCACTTCTACCCATTTGGTGAAGTAGTCAATGGCCACAAGGATGAATCTATGTCCATTGGATGCTTTCGGCTCGATGGGTCCAATAACATCCATGCCCTACATTGCGAATGGCCAAGGTGAAGCCAATACGTTGAGTGGAGTCGGTGGGACATGAATGTTGTCGGCGTATGCTTGACACTTATGGCATTTTCGCACGTACTGGTAACAATCCCTTTCCATGGTCGACCAATAGTATCCTGCCCTGAGGATCTTTTTAGCCATTGCAGGCCCGGGGATATGGGTACCGAAAACCCCCTCATGTACTTCTTTGATCATATTTTGAGCTTCGACTCGGTCTATACATCTCAACAAGACCGAGTCATAATTTTTCTTGTAGAAGGTTTCACCGACTAGCAGAAATCCCATGGCCCTTCTTCGGATATGCTTTTTGTCATTATCGTTGGCCGCATCAGGATATTCCTCTTTTGTTAAATATTGCTTGATGTCATGGAACCATGGACGATCATCGACAGCTTTATCTATCAAAAGGCAGAACGCTTGCTTATCGTGCCGCCGGATATTGATGATAGGCATTTCATGCTCACTATCCAAGGCGAACATCGACGAGAGCGTAGCAAGAGCGTCGGCAAACTGATTCTCCTCCCTTGGAATGTATTCAAAGACGACACTTTGGAAGAGATGTGTCAAATCTTTGATGTGCTCAACATATGGTATCAGTTTAGGATTTCGGACTTCCCAATCACCTCGTAGTTGGTAGATGACTAGGGCCGAATCACCAAACACTTTGAGCTTTAGGATACCATTGTTGATGGCTGCTTGGATTCCCAACGCGCAAGCCTCGTATTCAGCCATGTTGTTTGTACAATCGAAGTTGAGTCTTGCCGTTATGGGAATGTATTTTCCTTGTGGAGAGATTAGCACTGTGCCAATCCCTCGTCCAAGCATGTTGGAGGCTCCATCAAAATACATGGTCCACGCATCATCTTTAGCCTCTTCATGTTGTAGATTCATTATATCCTCATCGGGGAAATTATCCTGAAGGGATTGGTAGTCGTTGGTCGGCCCGTGTGCTAGGTAATCAGCTAGGGTACTGCCCTTGATGGCCTTTTGTGTGACATGTATGATGTCAAATTCTGATAACTGTACTTGCCATCGGGCAATCTTCCCAGTGATTATTGGTTTGTCGAACACGTACTTAATTGGATCCATTTTGGAAACCAACCAAGTAGTATGCCTAATCATATACTGCCTGAGCCGTTGTGTTGCCCATGCTAATGCACAGCACGTCTTTTCTAACGGCGTGTAGCGGGTTTCATAGTCGAGAAATTTCTTGCTCAGGTAGTAGATGGCTCGTTCTTTCTTTCCCGTTTCATCTTGTTGTCCTAGCACACCTCCCATGGACTCATCAAGCACGGTTAAGTAGAGGATTAATGGTCTTCCCTCGACAGGTGGCACCAATACTGGTGGATTGGCCAAGCACTGTTTGATCTTATCAAAAGCTTGTTGACAATCCTCATCCCAAGATTTGGAATGATTCTTGCGCAACAGCCTGAATATTGGTTTGCACGTGTCAGTCAACTGTGCGATGAACCTTGCGACATAGTTCACCCTGCCGAGGAATCCTCTTATCTCTTTCTCGGTCTTAGGAGGAGGCATTTCCATTATTGCCTTCACTTTATCGGGGTCCACCTCTATGCCTTTTTTACTGACGATGAACCTGAGAAGCTTACCCGACCGAACTCCGAAAGTACACTTAGCCGGATTTAGCTTAAGCTGATACTTGCGAAGCCGGTTGAATAATTTTCTCAAATATTGGATATGGTCCATTTCGTCCTTCGACTTTGCGATCATGTCGTCCACGTATACTTCGATTTCTTTGTGGATCTTGTCGTGGATTAACATCACCATCGCTCGTTGGTAGGTGGCACTTGCATTTTTGAGTCCGAAAGGCATCACCCTGTAGCAGAAAGTGCCCCAGGGTGTAATGAAGGAAGTTTTCTCGCGGTCTTCCACATTCATCTTGATTTGGTTGTACCCAGAGTACCCATCCATAAAGGAATAGAGTGTGTTCGTGGCTGTATGATCCACTAGTGTATCGATGTGCGGTAAGGGAAAATCGTCCTTTGGACTGGCACGATTCAGATCACTGTAGTCAACACAAACTCTAACCTTTCCATTCTTTTTAATGACTGGCACGATGTTAGCCAGCCATTCGGGATACTGAGATACAACCAAGAATCCCGCGTCTAATTGCTTTTCTACCTCCTCCTTGATCTTTAAAGACCATTCGGGCTTGATTCGTCGGAGCTTTTGTTTGATGGGTCGAAACCCTTCTTTCAACGGTAACTTGTGCTCGACGATGTTAGAGTCCAAACCGAGCATATCATGATACGACCATGCAAATACGTCCTTATATTCCCTTAACAATTGGATCAATTGCGCCCTTATTTCATCACTGATATGGGTCCCAATGTTGACCTCTTTTATCTCTTGGCCCTGCCCCAAATTCACGGTCTCCAATTTCTCTTGATACGGTTGGAGTAGACGAGCTTCTTGATCTAGCAGTCTTTGCAGATCCGGAGAGATGGTCTCCTCATCACTGTCCTGTAGACCCCTAAAATTGTCCGGGTCGGAAATAAAGCTCAAAGACTCTCGAAGACCGAAGGAAAGTCAGCCAGAAGGACTCCTGAAGACCCTAGGGTGATTCTTTGTAGGTCTAAAGGTCTTAGAGTAGCTTAGAATAAGGGTGTGCGAGGATTGGAGCTCAATACGCCCTCTTAGAGGTTCAGTACGGCCGTACTGAGCCATTTGAACTACAATACGGCCGTAGTGAAATCAATACGGCCGTACTGTAGTTCAAAATGGCTCAGTACGGGCCGTAGTGAAATCAATACGGCCGTACTGAAGTTTTTGAACTTCAGTACGGCCGTACCAAATTCAATACGGCCGTACTGTAGTTCAAAAACCCAGTACGGGCCGTATTGACCTCCCAGGCCGTATTGCGCCTCAATCCTATAAATAGGACATCATTGGCACGTCCTCCCACACTTTTTCCAGACTTCTGGACCCTCGTGCTGAGTATTCTTGGGTTTTTGAGCTATTCTCTGCCCTAGAAGTCTCTCCGAGAGCCAATCCGACGAAGTTCTTGAGTCATGAGCCATGAGCTTGAGACTCGAACAAGTCAAAGGGAAATCTCTTTGATTTCCATAGTAAAAATTATCTTTAGGGAAAGGAGCGAGCGGACGTGTAGTGGGAAGGAGCGCCAAAAAGCCTCCTAAACTTCGTTTTGAATATATAAAAGCACGCTTCAAAGGTTTATTCCCAAAATCCTTTCTTTTACCGCTTTTTTGATTGTTGCATTACACGTTTAAAGCTTTCATCATGTAAATATTATACTTATAATCGTTTCTAATAAATAGGGGTAATTTAGTAATTTTACGCTATTATTTATGAAATAATCCGTCATAGGGAACCCGAAAGGGGCATTGTGGGGTGCTAACACCTTCCTCACACGTAACCGACTCCCTTACCCAACTCTGGTTGTAATGGCCGAAGTTGATTTGCGAAAATCAATTGCCTTATATCTTTTTCCAATGTTTTGAGTAAAACATTGGTGGCGACTCCAAGAACCCCTTCTTTTTGCGAAAACCACTAATCCATGGAGGGTCCCGCTTGGGATTAACATGGATTGGTGAGAGTCATTTAAACAAAATTGTTAGCTCGATGAGGTCTCAGTTTGAGAATAAGTCGTTCTAACAATCCATCATTTTTTCAAAACTTAAAAAGAGTCTGACCATCGTCGCGAATGCCAATGTCCGTTTCGGCGGGTGGCGACAGATGGCGACTCCACTGGGGAAGCCTCGAGAGTCAGTCCCATTTAGTGATGGATTGTTTCTAAAATAATAGTTTAAAATTACTTCATTACCCCTCACTTGTATGATAACATGTTTTATCTAGCTGGCTTTAATAACTGTTGCGTGTTTAAATTTTCGCAATTGTTTGAAATATAAACTGCACACAAACCTTTCCACACAACAGTTCCCTCTATACCCGGGGGCATGAGTGGAAAGCCATAGGGAGTGGATGTTAGTACGGCCGGTTGTCGAATGGGTCTATAGGTGCCCGTAGACCGTTGTCGGAAAACATCACTCAAGGTGATAACCATGAACTCGAGTCTGACAGTGCGTTGGAGCTTTCCATCGACTTACGACGAGAGGAATTGGGTCCCTATAATGGGGGCACCTTGGGGGCCTTGGACCGGTGAGAACAGTTAGAACCTCCTTGAATATGCACTTTTCTGCAGGATACCCCTACCTCGTGATTCGCTCGTGACTGTTCGTGGATGAGTGAATTGTTTGTGCATTGTTTATGTGACATTGTTTGAGCATACATTGCATTCTTTAAACATACAACATTCCCTTTTAAAATAAGAATAATTAGGAATAAGAATCTTCCATTACATGGTGTTAACATCTACCTTCATCACATTCATATAGGTAGTTTCCCTTTTCACCCAAAAAATACAAAAAAACAAAATACCCAAAAAAGAAAAAGGGTTATTTATCCAAACCAAGCAATATCATGCACCATCTTAGGAATATCCCGAAAACATGATAATGCTTCGTTGAATAAACACAATGCATGCATATTCAACGCCATCATCTCATATCATGCATTCTTATCGTAGATCATGGAGGGATCTAGTGGAATGCAAGGGCAGTTGAAGAAAGTGGACTTCTTATTGTACCGTGCCGAGAGGTTGGACCACCTCTGTTCTTTGATGCCACGTGAGGCTCGTGTTGAGTTTGAGAAATCATATGGACGAGTTCTCGATTTGATGAAGATATGTGTGGATCCGGCCTTTCTGAGAGCATTGGTTCACTTTTGGAGTCTCGATCTACATTGCTTCGAGTTCCCCCAGTTTGACTTAGTTCCTACTCTCGAGGAGTACGAGCTCATGTTGCGATGGCCCAAATCAGCAGGGGTCTATGTCTTTCAGGGTAATTATGTGGCCGTGGAGAGGGTCGCTACTCAAGTCAAACTACCATCACGATCATCTGCCTTAGTGGGGAACGGTAGTATCAAAGGTTGGAAGCTCGCTATGATTGAGGACCACCTTTCTTCCTTAGCTGGTGAGGGAGATTGGTTAGCTTTCAACAAGACTCTAGCGTTAGCAGTGTTTGGGACCGTCTTATTCCCCTTTCACGCTAACACAGTGGACCATGCTACTATGGACGCTTTCTTCGCATGGGACGTGCACATGAAGAGTCCCGTGCCTGCCATTCTTGCCGACACCTTGCTTTCTGTCCACCTATCTCAGCAGAAGCAAGGGAAGATTATCTGATGCTGCACCTCCTTGTTATATGTGTGGAGCATCACACACTTCTACGCCTCTAGTCACATGGGGACTTTGCCCGATCCGTTGAGGAGTTTTTCGAAGATCCCCGTATGCCACCGTTATGCTTCCGAATGGAAGGAAGAGATGGAACAGTGGAGCATTGAGCACTTCACATGGGTTTGTCCTTGGTTCCGTCCGAGCAACATATTGATGAGATGCGGCAGCTACCCAAGTATACCTTTGATGGGCCTCAGAGGTTGCATAGCCTACTCACCTAGATTGGCTATGAGGCAACTTATGAGGACTCAGATTGTTCCTACCAAAGAGGAGCTTGGAGGATTGTGTTTCTCCTTTGATTCCGAGCATCAGAGGGACATGCACGCTGTCATTAGAGCGTGGGAGAAACCAATCTATGAGGGAGATCGAGAGCTTGGAAAGCCTCGGGTATCCGTCTCCACCGACTACGAGATTTGGAGGAGTGAGAGGGGTATGCCCCAACCATCCACCTCTTACGCAACCACAGTCACAAGGAGGGTGTTGCAAGAACAAGTCGATGCCTTGACCAAGAAGCTGGAAATCATGGGAGCTCAGATGAGAGTTCTTGAAGAGAAAAACGAAGAATCCAGTTTCGCCATTGACGGTCTACAAAGGCAATGCAAGAAAAAAGACCACGAGATAGAGCGGCTCAAGGATGAGTGTGCTAACCTTAATGAGAAGGCTATTCGGGCATCTAAAATGCCAAAAATCGAACCGAGTAGTCAACTCCAAGATGTCGACGCAAAGATAGCACACCTTGAAACCGAGTACGCAAGGCAGGCACAGTTGATCAAGGACATGCAGGATGATCTACTCTTGACTCGATCCGATGCGCAGCAATGGCGGGAAGTTGCTCAACAACAAACCGCAAGCCTTTCCGATTTTCGCAAGAAGGAAAGGGAAGGATTAGCACAGATGGCTAAGCTCCGAGAGGAGAAGGATCGAGCCGAAGACGAGCTTAATGAACTGCAAGCCATGATCAACTACCACATTCAAAAGGCGAAGGACGCTCAAAAGACTAGCGATGATATGAGCCAAGCAGTCCATACGCAAGTCGAAGTAATGGCGCGCCATGTAGAGGAAGCCGAAGATGAATGGAGAAGAAACATGAACCCACCCGTGGGTTTCTATCGGCTTTTCTCATTTTGTAAAAAATTGCTTCAAAGCATTGTATAATAAGTTGTACACTTTCTTTGATTAAATAATCGAATTTTTGAGATCTATGAAATCTTTCAATTGCCTTTGCATTCCATAGTCATTCATTTCCATATATCTCTCCCAGTAATTCATTAATAAACATTAATAAAAAAGAAAGAATTAATCGATGCGTATGTTCAGAATGGATCGCACGCCATTTGTTATTAAGTGTAAGCCAACAACCGCGCCAAGCGAACGCACATCAACTCCGTTGTTGGTAATCAAGACGAATAAAGGGGAAGGTCTGACACCGTTAAGGATCACTGCTCCAAGACCTTTTCCCTACGAATCGAATAAGGTTGTGCCATGGATATACGACATCCATTCTTCTGCCGACAACGATATCTCTAACATCGCTGGACTTGGGGGCATGACTAGGAGTGGCAGGATCTACACTCTCGAAGATCTTCATGATAAAGCTCCCAAGAATAAAGGAAAAGAAAAAGAAAAAGAAAAAACCGAGGAAAATAAAGAATCCGAGGATAAAGATCAAAGGACGAAGAGGAACCAAGATCCTTCTTGACGTTCTTTAAGCCAGATCTTTAGGAAGGCCGGTTCACAAGCGTCAAGGTCGGTCGTCGTCATCAAGTGCTCTTCTCCTTCCGATAGGGATGTATAGACCTGATGACTGTTAGAGATTACTCCTCGGGGACAGCCCGACCCCCGAGCCTCGATAGGGCACATGTTTCCGCTAGAATTATAATAAAATCGTTCTTTATTATTTCTTATTGCTTCTCTTCTTGCTTGCAATAAATTTCTAGACCACATTATTTTAACCCTGTTTGAATAAGCATGAATGAGGTTAAAATTGTCTTAATAACAATAAACCCGCATCATTTTTATGTGGAAGTGTGTATGACAACTTGGAGCACCATTCCTTGGCCTCGACAAGTGCCACCATGGATAAAAAAGAAATCCTTTAAAAACAAAAATCATAAAAACAAAAAAGCTCGGCAGGAAACCCAAAAAGGGGGCTGCGTAAAAATAAGAGCAAAGAACCCGCTAGGAATCCCACGAAAGGGTGACCTAGGCAAAAGTTCGGGTTGCAAAAATGAACAAAAACAAAGGTCCACTGAGACGCCACAAAAGGGTGTTTTAGGCAAAAATAAGGACAATCAAAAAAGCAAAAGAAATCCATGATGGTACCATGAGCTGAATTCAAAAAGAAAGGTTCAAGGGAAACTATCTAAGTTGTCGAATCACAACGTCAATAACAAGACTTTCTTAACTTCATAAGTGTTTAATCAAACAAGCCTAAACACATGAGCCTACCTTGGCCAGCCATTCTTACAAAAACCGCTTTTCAAAACAATAATAATCCCCTCTAAAACACAAACTTTTGAACAAAAAATATCTTTCCTTTCTTTTCTCTTGTCCCAAACGATTTTAGAATAATCTAGTGGAAACATGGAGATATAGTGGTCAATAGGAGGGTTGATACATCTTCTAAAGGAAGGGAAGGATCACTGGGTTGATGACACCAATCTCGATATAACACGCATCATTCCTCGGTTACAGAAATCGGCAGCGCACAGCCCGTTTAGAGGAATGACAAAAATCCAAGCAAAGAAACGCATCGGTTAATTCTTTTGAAAAATAAATCAAATAGAATTAGGTGCATCATACCGCATACATGCATACAGATGATAGGTGTACTAGAAGATCACTTATTCTCTGTTTATTGAAACAACAAAAAAAAAAACAAAAAAACAAAAAACAAAAAAACAAAAAAGCAAAAAAACAAATAAACTTCAGAAAAAACAATGCGCCCGTACCATGTTCAGTACGCCCGTACTAAAATTAGGGTTATGAACAAATTTTCAACTCAATACGGGCGTACTGAAATGAATACGGCCGTATTGGCCATAACGTCCACACCAATACGGGCGTATTGAATTCAATACGGCCCGTATTGGCCCATTCTTTTGTACATCAACAATAAGATCAGTACGACCGTACTGAATTCAGTATGGGCCGTACTTTTATCTATAAATACGTCCCTCCTCCTCTCATTCATCACAACATCTTCATTCCTCTGCATACTTTATCTGTGAGTGTGTTTGAGATCCCTCTGTACAGAAAAAGCCGAAAATCGACAAAAAAGGCAAAAATTCAGAAAATCCAACAATCGGACAGAATAACTGAGCCTGGAGAGGCTTGCCGAAATAATACTCCCCAGAGACATCTCAACTTGCACTCTTGGGCCGAATTCCCAGTGAAAGCTATCAGAGCAAGATCAGCAAGATTCCCCAATGGAAGCATGATCATCCAAACAAAATATCAGAGTCAAAGGACTTAGACTTCCTCAGTGGAAGATAGCTTTCCAACTCGAGCGACGAGTGAAGCTAAGCCTGAAGAGGCTTTCTAAATAATACTCTGGGATACATAAGATCCTCAATCCCCATTCGCCTACTCAGAGGCACTCCTTCAAAAAGAGAAAACCCAACAATCATACAGAATAACTGAGCCTGGAGAGGCTTGCCGAAATAATACTCCCCAGAGACATCTCAGCTTGCACTCTTGGGCCGAATTCCCAGTGAAAGCTATCAGAGCAAGATCAGCAAGATTCCCCAATGGAAGCATGATCGTCCAAACAAAATATCCAAGTCAAAGGACTCAGACTTCCTCAGTGGAAGATAGCTTTCCAACTCGAGCGACGAGTGAAGCTAAGCCTGAAGAGGCTTTCTAAATAATACTCTGGGATACATAAGATCCTCAATCCCCATTCGCCTACTCAGAGGCACTCCTCCAAAAAAGGAAAATCCAAAAAGATCAATACCCATTCCCCAAGCGGAATTCGGTATTCAACCAAACACCGAACGTCAAGATAATCCGCCTAACAGAAGAGGCCAATCAAGATCACACAACAGAATCCCCCAGCGGATAACAGCCTACGCAGAGGCAACAAAACCAGAAAATCAAAAGAGTCACCCGAATAAGGATAACCGGGATACTCCACCAACGTCGAAAGGACGTCAGCCAATCATAAGGCATCGCTCACCTCAGAAAGAGCATCTTTGTGTCTGCATCCCCAAGGAATCAGAATTTCCCCTGTGGGCACCAACTACGCAATGGAAAGTTGGGACACAAGAACCTATGAGTAACTGAACATCCCCTAGACGGATCCCTGCGTTATCCAGCCCTCAGCGTCACCAAAATAAAAAACAACCGTCGAAGCAGCATCGTGGACTGTGGAGACAAAATCATCACAAATCCCTGGAGAGGGCAAACTCACGCTACCAAAGTGACCAGAAGCATGGAGGTATGCAACCCTGGGGAGGGCAAACCGCAGACCCTGGAGAGGGCAAACTCACGCTACCGAGGTTGTCAGAAACACCGAGGTATGCACGAGCCTGGAGAGGCGACGACTAATACTCAGCTACCCCATCGTCAGAAACACGGAGGTATGCAGCTATCGAGGTTGTTAGAAACACCAAGGTATGCACGAGCCTGGAGAGGCGGTACTCAGCTACCCCATCGTCAGAAACACGGAGGTATGCAGCTACCGAGGTTGTCAGAAACACCGAGGTATGCACGAGCCTGGAGAGGCGGTACTCAGCTACCCCCGTCGTCAGAAACACGGAGGTATGCAGCTACCGAGGTTGTCAGAAACACCGAGGTATGCACGAGCCTGGAGAGGCGGTACTCAGCTACCCCGTCGTCAGAAACACGGAGGTATGCAGCTACCGAGGTTGTCAGAAACACCGAGGTATGCACAAGCCTGGAGAGGCGGTACTCAGCTACCCCGTCGTCAGAAACACGGAGGTATGCAGCTACCGAGGTTGTCAGAAACACCGAGGTATGCAGACCCTGGAGAGGGCAAACTCACGCTACCGAGGTTGTCAGAAACACCGAGGTATGCACGAGCCTGGAGAGGCGACGACTAATACTCAACCTGGAGAGGCCACTCAATAATTTTCCCACCGGAAGACACTACAAGTCGGAAGGATGGCTTACTCCCCGGACAATTGGGTCAACTCCTTTACTTGTCAACCGGTACACCAAAAAGCCGTTCGACTAAGTAAAGGGGGGGCAGCTGTAGACCCCTAAAATTGTCCGGGTCAGAAATAAAGCTCAAAGACTCTCGAAGACCGAAGGAAAGTCAGCCAGAAGGACTCCTGGAAGACCCTAAGGTGATTCTTTGTAGGTCTAAAGGTCTTAGAGTAGCTTAGAATAAGGGTGTGCGAGGATTGGAGCTCAATACGCCCTCCTAGAGGTTCAGTACGGCCGTACTGAGCCATTTGAACTACAATACGGCCGTAGTGAAATCAATACGGCCGTACTGAAGTTTTTGAACTTCAGTACGGCCGTACCATATTCAATACGGTCGTACTGTAGTTCAAAATGGCTGAGTACGGGCCGTAGTGAAATCAATACGGCCGTACTGAAGTTTTTGAACTTCAGTACGGCCGTACCAAATTCAATACGGCCGTACTGTAGTTCAAAAACCCAGTACGGGCCGTATTGACCTCCCAGGCCGTATTGCGCCTCAATCCTATAAATAGGACGTCATTGGCACGTCCTCCCACACTTTTTCCAGACTTCTGGACCCTCGTGCTGAGTATTCTTGGGTTTTTGAGCTATTCTCTGCCCTAGAAGTCTCTCCGAGAGCCAATCCGACGAAGTTCTTGAGTCATGAGCCATTAGCTTGAGACTCGAACAAGTCGAAGGGAAATCTCTTTGATTTCCATAGTAAAAATTATCTTTAGGGAAAGGAGCGAGCGGACGTGTAGTGGGAAGGAGCGCCAAAAAGCCTCCTAAACTTCGTTTTGAATATATAAAAGCACGCTTCAAAGGTTTATTCCCAAAATCCTTTCTTTTACCGCTTTTTTGATTGTTGCATTACACGTTTAAAGCTTTCATCATGTAAATATTATACTTATAATCATTTCTAATAAATAGGGGTAATTTAGTAATTCTACGCTATTATTTATGAAATAATCCGTCATAGGGAACCCGAAAGGGGCGTTGTGGGGTGCTAACACCTTCCTCACACGTAACCGACTCCCTTACCCAACTCTGGTTGTAATGGCCAAAGTTGATTTGCGAAAATCAATTGCCTTATATCTTTTTCCAATGTTTTGAGTAAAACATTGGTGGCGACTCCAAGAACCCCTTCTTTTTGCGAAAACCACTAATCCATGGAGGGTCCCGCTTGGGATTAACATGGATTGGTGAGAGTCATTTAAACAAAATTGTTAGCTCGATGAGGTCTCAGTTTGAGAATAAGTCGTTCTAACAATCCATCATTTTTTCAAAACTTAAAAAGAGTCCGACCATCGTCGCGAATGCCAAGGTCCGTTTCGGCGGGTGGCGACATGTCCAACTCAACCCATTCATCCTCAACTTTCGGATCCCAGTCGGAGCGAACAATCACAAACATAATTGTTTTATCGGTTCTGTTTTTGGTTTAGAATTATTAATGTTAATGAGAGAAAGAGAGAAAAGAATAAATGAGAGAATGATGTTTGAAAAATGCCTCTTTATTGATATGTATAAAAAACTGTACAAAAAACCCTTATTTATATGAAAAGGATCTCATGATCTCGGGTACTGATCATGAGTCCCAAAAAGAAAAGAAAAATGTGGAGGGGCCCTATCGTGGCTTGCTCTTCTCTCTACTCCTGCTTCGGCAGAGGATTCTGGCTCACGTCGGGCGCTGTCGAATCAAAAGTGATCCACCCAGCATCGATAAGGTCTTGGACCTTATATTTGAGAGCTCTACAGTTCTCCGTTGAATGCCCCGGTGCCCCCGAATGGTATAGACATTTGTCTTGCGGATTGTACCAATCGGGGTAAGGTGGATCAATTTTCCTTGGTGGGATGTAAGCTAGAAGATGAGCTTGCACTAGCTTCGGCAGGAGGTCGCTATATGTGGTCGGAAGTTTATCAAACTTCTTCACAGGGTTGTACTGTGACTTTCCCGACTTCGAAGCGGAGGAAGATGAAGAAATAGTTACGGCGTTGACTCCTCCCTCCTTCTTCTTCCCATAGGTCTTGTTAGCTTCAAATGATTGGGAAGGCTTAGCTAGCTTCCCACTTTTCAGCCCTTGTTCCACTCTTTCTCCAATGGTGATGATGTCCGAGAAGAGCGTTGTCGTGTTCCCTATCATCTTGTCATAATAGGGACCGGTCAACGAGTTTATAAACAGGGACACCGTCTCCTTATCCGACAGCGGGGGCTCTATTTGTGCCGCCAACTCCCTCCATCGTTGGGCGTACGCCTTAAAGGATTCATCATTTTTCTTACTCAAGGCTTGAAGATCGGACCTATCGGGTGTTAGGTCGATGTTATACTTGTAGCGCTTGAGAAATGCGTCGGCCAATTGCTTCCATGTAAGCACCTGATTCCCATCCAGCTGCATATACCAGTTGAGTGCGGTGTCAGCGAAGCTCTCTTGGAAGCAATGGATTAAGAGCTTTTCATTAGTGGCATATGCAGCCATCTTTCGGCAATACATGGTGAGATGACTTTTGGGGCAAGTCGATCCCACATACTTTGGGAGATCGGGCACTTTAAATTTGGGAGGGAATTGGATGTCCCTCACTAAGCACATGTCGACGGCATCTTTGATATCAAAATCATGCCCCTCCATAGCCCTCAGCCGGTCCTCGAGAGCGTGGAATTGCTCCTTTGAAATCTCGGGCTCTCTAATTGTAATCCCCGCCCCAAAGGGTACAGCTTGCGGAGGCTCTTGCTCTTGCTCCTCCTCATGATGAGATTCATGGTCACTGTGTTGAGCCCCGTGTATGTTTTGGTGACGCATGAGTTCCATCATTTGCGCCATTTGCTCCTTGAGCTGTGAGAGCTCGGCTGTAAGCTTCCTATTTTGTTCCTCCAACGCGTCCATCTTCTTGAGTTTCTGCGCGCGCGTGAGGACAGAGAGATGACCAGCCACTTTCTAAAATGAATGCTTAATCTAATTAGTTTATTTATGGAATGAATACACTCTTGACATGAGCTTGATAACCTTCCATCTTTAAGGTGCTACCCTTTTAAGACGGAGGTTTACCACCCTCCTTGACTTATGATCTCTCCCCTAACGGAGAATCTCAATAGTCATGGGTCTCTTTCACTCATGTCAAGGGGTATTGGTGAGCCTAAAATGAATGGTTATGAGGATGCATGATGTCTTATTGGTAATGATGCACATGCTCCTCACTTTCATTATATTTTCACACATGGTCTTTCCTCTCATGTCATGACATTTTTCATGCATGGGGGTTATTCTTAGACCTCATCACGAGGTTTATTATTAATGCACAAACAATGTCACATAGACCTATACACAAACAATTCACTCATCCACGAACAGTCACGAGCGAATCACGAGGTAGGGGTATCCTGCAGACAAGTGCATATTCAAGGAGGTTCTAACTGTTCTCACCGGTCTAAGGCCCCCAAGGTGCCCCCATTATAGGGACCCAATCCCTTTCGTCGTAAGTCGATGGAAAGCTCCAACGCACTGTCGGACTTGAGTTCATGGTTTTCACCTTGAGTGATGCTTTCCGACAACGGTCTACGGGCACCTATAGAGCCATTCGACAACCGGCCGTACTAGCATCCACTCCCTATGGCTTTCCACTCATGCCCCCGACTATAGAGGGAACTGTTGTGTGCAAAGGTTCGTGTGCAGTTTATATTTCAAACAATTGCGAAAATTTAAACACCCAACAGTTATTAAAGCCAATTAGGTAAAACATATTATCATACAAGCGAGGGGTAATGAAGTAATTTTAAACTATCATTTTAGAAATAATCCATCACTAAATGGGACTGACTCTCGAGGCTTCCCCAGTGGAGTCGCCATCTGTCGCCACCCGCCGAAACGGACATTGGCATTCGCGACGATGGTTGGACTCTTTTTTTAGTTTTGAAAAATGATGGATTGTTAGAATGACTTATTCTCAAACTGAGACCTCATCGAACTAACAATTTTGTTAAATGATTCTCACCAATCCGTGTTAATCCCAAACGGGACCCTCCATGGATTAGTGGTTTTTGCAAAAAGGGGTTCTTGGAGTCGCCACCAATGTTTTACTCAAAACATTGGAAAAAGACATAAGGCAATTGATTTTTCGCAAATCAACTTTGGCCATTACAACTAGAGTTGGGTAAGGGAGTCGATTACGTGTGGGGAAGGTGTTAGCACCCCACAACGCCCCTTTCGGGTTCCCTATGACGGATTATTTCATAAATAATAGCGTAAAATTACTAAACTACCCCTATTTATTAGAACAATTATAAGTAAACTATCTACATGATGCAAGCTTTAAACGTGCAATGCAACAATCAAAAAAAGCGATAGCGGTAAAAGAAAGGATTTGGAAAGAAACCTTCGGAGCGGGCTTTTATATATTCAAAAAGGAGTTAGGAAGCTTTTTGGCGCTCCTTCCCACTACACGTTCGCTCGCTCCTTTCCCTAAAAATAAATATTAACTATGGAAATCAAAGAGATTTCCCTTCGACTTGTTCGAGTCTCAAGCTAAAGGCTCGTGAACTCAAGAACTTAGTCGGATCAGCTCTCGGAGAGATTTCTAGGGCAGAGAATACCTCAAAAACCCAAGAATACTCAGCCAGAGGGTGGAGAAATGCTCCCAATGTGTGGAAGGACGAGCCAATGACGTCCTATTTATAGGATTGAGGCGCAGTACGACCTAAGGAGTCAATACGGCCCGTACTGAGTTTTTGAACTACAGTACGGCCGTACTGAATTTAGTACGGCCGTACTAAAGTTCAAAAACTTCAGTACGGCCGTATTGATTTCATTATGGCCGTATTGTAGTTCAAATGGCTCAGTACGGCCGTACTGAACCTCTAGGAGGGCGTATTGAGCTCCAATCCTCACACACCCTTATTCTAAGCTACTTTAAGACTTCTAGACCTACAAAGAATCATCCTAGGGTCTTCCAGGAGTCCTTCCGGCTGACTTTCCTTCGGTCTTCGAGAGTCTTTGAGTCTTATTTCTGACCCGGACAATTTTAGGGGTCTACACCTTCTTAAGCATGATTCCATCATCCCCTCCCTCTTGAAAAGGATTTGTCCTCAAATCCCGAGGATGCATGGAAGAAAAAGGATCACCTACAAACACAACATGCCAAGAATAGAAGGTAAAATTGTCATGGTAAGAAAATGAATTAGAGATCCTAAGAGGAATCCTTCTATCGAGCCTAAAAAACAAACTAGCAAAATTAGACTCTCTAAAAGTAGAGATAGGATCCGCTGCCAAACATAACCTAGAATGAAAACCGAAAAATGTAGTGACACTATGACTTAGACAATGAAAAGAATGATTCTTAAAAAGTACAACATCTTGCCTAAAATACCCTAAATGGTAACCTAGGTTTTTCCTAAAAGATAAAGATAAAACTACTAGAAAACGCCCTAAACAATTTTGGATTTGATTGCTTATTAGAAATTCATAATCATATAAGCTACATTTGTTTGGTAGGGAAGGAAGCAATTTAAGTTTAACAGGGTAAGAACTTCCCATCAAAGCAAACATAGAATAGAGATTATTACAAATTGGTTCCAACAAACAATGTAATCCAAAGATTGGGTGCTTTATGAAGACCATTGAAATACTTTCTTCTTTGTGAACCTTCAAAGAAGTAGTATAAGGAGTAAAACTAAAATTAGGCAACTCCTTCTTCACAATATCTTGAAATTGAAGATGCTTCATTTGAAAATTGTGTTGTTCTTCATCTTTAACTTCAAGATTAGTGGCAAAATTAGGATAAGAGTGAAGACTTTGATGAATAAGGAGAGTACTTTTCAATACTTGTTTGATGGTTAAATAACTCTCCTTGAACACAAATTCTTTAGGGGAGACCCCTTTAGCCTCACTCTTCCCTAATAATTTATTTTTTTCTTGATCATAGTTGGTCTTCATTTGTACTTGATCTTGCATCACTGGTGAAGGTGATAGAGGATGAAGCACAAACTTATTACCCTTGTGAGTGAAAGTTATTTTATTAGTTAGGCCATCATGGTGTATTTGCTTATCAAATTGCCATGGCCTACCCAACAAAATATGACAAGCTTCCATGGGAACTACATCACATTTGACTTTATCTTGATAGTTCCCAATAGAAAACTCGACTTCCACTTGTTGGTTAACTACCATGTCCCCATCATCATTGAGCCAATGAAGTTGATAAAGTTTGGGGTAGGGTGTGGTAGTTAAGCGCAACTTGTCAACCATCCTAGTGCTACAACAATTGCACCAAGATCCACTATCCACTATGAGAGAACAAGCTTTGTTTGAAATATTACATCTTGTGTGAAAATGTTCTCTCTTTGGGATTGTGTATCACTAGGTTGGTTATTGAGGACCCTTCTCATCATAAGAAGTTCCCCATTGTAAGGGTAAGTGACCTCACATGACTCTCCCTCATTTTCTTCTTCTTCATCCTCACTTGAAGATGGAGAATTAGTAGCTTCATCTTGGCTACTATAAATGTCTTGGCCCCTTAGTATCATGACCTTTTTGTTAGGGCATTGAGAAACAATGTGGCCTCTCCCAAGACACTTAAAGCATTTAATGTCACTAGACTTGGTGCTAGTGTGTGAGGTGTTTTTCTTTTCTTTTTCCTCTTTTGCTTTACCCTTGTCTAGATTTTTGGAGGAATCAAAAGTATTTTTCGTTTCAAAATTTTTACCCTCCCTCTTGTAGTCAACCTTTGAATAAGAAGATGAGTATGAGCTTGTTTTGAAATTCTTTCTCAAATTTTGTTGTTCAACCTTGATACAAAGTTGAACCAAATCATTCAAATCTCTATAAGGTAGAAGGTCAACCTTATCTCTTATTTCAAAAGTCAAACCACTCAAAAATCTAGCAATGGTAATATCTTCCTCCTCCCTAATGCCAGCCCTCATTAAATACAACTCCATGGTTTGTCTATATTCTTCCATAGTCATGTTTCTTTGATGGAGTCTTTAGAGCTTGTTGATAAGCTCCCTAGTATAGTAAGAGGGAATGTGCCTCCTTCTCAAGGAACTCCTTAATTCATTCCAATATTGAATTGGGGGATCATTATGGAGACGCCTATATCTAACAAGGGATGTCCACCAATACATTGCATGGCCTTGAAAGCTTAAGGTGGATAGAGACACTTTTCTTTCTTCACTCACTTGATGGCAAGTGAAGATTTGTTCAACCTTCATTTCCCAATCAAGGTACCCCTCAACATCATCTTTGCCATGAAAGTAAGGGAGATCTACCCTATATTCCCTAGTTTTGGGGGTCCTATGAACTCTTCTAGGAGGTTGTTGGTAATGATCATCTAAGGCTAGGCTATCATCATGTATAGATTCTCCTATGGTTGAACTATGGGCTTGGGAGCTATGTTTACTTCGGTGTCTATTGTAGACCCCTAAAATTGTCCGGGTCGGAAATAAGACTCGAAGACTCTCAAAGATCAAAGGAAAGTCAGCCAGAAGGACTCCCAGAAGACCATAGGATGACTATCTGTAGGTTTAGAGGTCTTAGAGTAGCCAAAAATAAGAAAGTGGGAGGTTTGGAGCTCAATACGGCCTCCTTGGAGTTCAGTACGACCGTACTGCACATTTTGTACTACAATACGGCCGTACTGAAACCAATACGGCCGTATTGAAGTTTCTGTATTTCAATACGGCCGTACTGAATTCAATACGGCCGTATTGAAGTACAAAAACTCAATACGGGCCGTATTGAACCCAGGGGCCGTACTGCGCCTCATCCCTATAAATAGGACGTCATTTGGACGTCATTCCACACTTTTCCACACAGTTTTGACTCCCTCCTTGAGTATTCTGGGGTTTTTGAGCAGTGTTCTGCCCTAGAAATCTCTCTGGGAGTCGATCCGACGAAGTTCTGGAATTCCGAGCATTTAGCTTGGAGATTCGAACTTAGTCGAAGGGAAATCTTTTGATTTCCATAGTAAAAATTATTTTTTAGGAAGGAGCGAGCGAGCTTGTAGAGGGAGGGAGCGCCAAAAAGCCTCCTAAACTTCATTGATATATAAAAAGCACGCTTCAAGAGGTTTCTTCTCTAAAAATCCCTTCTTTTACCGCTTTCTGATTGTTGCATATTTAAATTCGTCATCATGTAGATATTTAATATATAATCGTTTATAATAAATAGGGGTAATTTAGTAATTTTACGCTATTATTTAATAAATAATCCGTCATAGGGAACCCGAAAGGGGCGTTGTGGGGTGCTAACACCTTCCCTGCACGTAACCGACTCCCTTACCCAACTCTGGTTGTAATGGCCAAGGTTGATTTATAAAATCAATTGCCTTAAATCTTTTTCCAATGTTTTGAGTAAAACATTGGTGGCGACTCCAAGAACCCTACCTTTTGCGAAAACCACTAATCCATAGAGGGTCCCGCTTGGGATTAATATGGATTGGTGAATCATTTAATAAAATTGGTAGCTCGACAAGGTCTCAGTTTGAGAATAAGTCGTTCTATCAATCCATCATTTTTCAAAACTTTAAAAAGAGTCCAACCATCGTCGCGATTGCCAAGGTCCGTTTCGGCAGGTGGCGACATCTATGATGCAATTTTTCCTCTTTTTCCTTCAATAAACGAATTTCCTCCTCCAAAAGAGCAAGTTGATCCTCCCTTTCAAGTTTTTCTTTAAGTCTTTGTTTAGACTCTTGCTCTTTCCAAATTTTTAGTGATCTTAATTCATGTGATACTTTGGCAATATCATTGTAATCACTTGAATTACTATCACTATGAGGAGCAGAAAATTCTTCCATTATAGGAGAAAGATTTCTTTTAATGAAAGATGTTTTTGAAGCATTTTTTTTAAAAGGCTAAGACTAAGTACTTGGAGGACTAAGTATACAAATTGAACTTTGGAGGGAGGTGAGCTACTAAGAGCCACTTAATAACCAAGCATCTTCAAGTAAAAATTACTAATCCCCCTTGTAGTTAATCTCCACCAAAAATCTTTTCAATGAAAATATTTTTAATGAAATGTGATATATGAAAAACTAGGCGAATTAAAAACTAAACAATTAATGATTGCAAGAATTTAAAAACTATCTAACACATTTTCCTACAGTGAGAGCTTGAGAGGTACCAAAGACCAATCAAGGACCACTCCCACCAAGTCTAACGAAATTAAGAAACTAAGGAGAGATGGTTGTGTACCAAAGACACACCCAAGACACTCCTAAAAATGGCCAATTACAAGATAATTAAAAGCTGAACAGAAATTTAAACAAGTGGCTTCAAGAATTTTCAAAAACAGCCACCAAAAATTAGTGAAGAATTAGAGACCAATTTTGCAAGGAAAATTCAATTAGTAAGGAAAAATTTGGTCTCTAAATCCGTCACTAATTACTCTGTTTTTTTTTAAATTCAATTACAAATCAAATGAAACTCCAATGTGTCTCCTCGGATTTGTGTAAGTCCAGCAGCCACAAAATTCCAGCAACAAGTGTTTGGTGTTTGAATTTTTTTTTGGTAGCCAATCCGATAGCACTCTTTGCCACCTTCCTCTTTCTTTTCTTAGTCCTCTTTTGATGACCCTTGTAGAACTAGCTTCTATGGAGATAGACTAGGTCAAAACTTAGGTCACACTTGAGTACAATAATGAACAGAAACAGCCAAGAGAATTGAGATTTAAGGAAGACAAGAATGGAGTAATAAAGGAGACAAGGTAGAAGAGCAAATAAGAAGGAAAAGGCTAGAACAAGAAAGAATAACCCTAGATAGGATCTAGAATTGAGTAACAAAACCAAAACACTCAAAATAAACAAGCTGAAAAATGTATACACTAAAAAGCAATGTCAAACCGAGAAGAGGATTAAACAATTTCAACACAATCTCCTTGTTTGGCTTTTACTTTGAGGAATTAGGTTTAGCTATTTTTTTTTTAATCAACTTGCTTTTGCATTTTTCTTTTGAACTTTGTTTTATATATATATATATATATATATATATATATATATATATATATATATATTTTATATCTTTAGGAGATGTCTTTTTCCTTTTAAAATTTTGAAACACACACTCTCGGTCACACTTTGTTTTAAGCACAAAACCGTTTCAAATTTTGAAATTCAAATGGAAAAGAAATTAGGTCAAGATGTAATGTAAATTTAACATGCTTTTTTCACTTGCTTGTTTTTTTAGCACATGCCACGGTTTTGGCTCCTAAATTCAAATTTCAAATGGATCTTAAACAAAAAATTTTAGCAACTAGAAATTACACAAGATCAAACTCACGGATAGAGAAAAAGAATTGCAAGACATTTTAGAACATAAGAAACCTAAAATCTAAGAAAACTACTAATGAGCACACAAGGACTAAAAGGATCTCGGCCAAATCCAGAAAATGTTCACAAGAAGATGAAAACAAAAAGTTAAACAAGCATAGCAAGAATTTTCAACAAAGAAAGAACTACACATGACTTCTAGACATGGATTCAAAAAGAAAAATTACTCAAACACACAATGACCGAAAAAAATTTCAAATAAGACTCAAGTAAAACAAAAATGATCATAGGCAGAATTTTCCTAAAGGCATAAGAAATGGAGCATGATGCATGAAAAGCAATTGAACATAAACGCGTATATGAATCATTCAAGAAACATGACAACTAGATCCACCAATTTTAAGACAAGAAAATAGATCTAGGAATGGAATCAACTCTAAAGTAACATGAACACAAAGATGAACAAGGATGAACCACAGATCAAACAATTCAAAAGACAAGAATTAGGAGCTTATGATGGAATCATGCTTTGGAGTGCAAGAGGTGACATACTCAAAGAACCAAGAGGAGTTGGATAGACATGAAGGTTTGGGCCTGTCAGGGCCCATCGGGCCATTGGGCCTAGGAAGGCCCAAGTTGAACTTTTCATGGGCCATATTTTGTTATATCTATTTTCATATGTTTTGTATACATCATGTTAGTATAGGTATCATATATTTTGGTCTTGTATTTTGGACCACATAGAGTAGCATTTTAGGTTATAGGCTAGTTGGGCCTAGTTTTGGGCTTCATGGGCCTTTGGGCTTTTGGCACCCAATATTGGGCTCATTATTTTCCTTGTAATATTTCTTATTGATTGTATTCATTAGACCATTGTATTTTGGTCATTAGTTTAGGGTTTAAGGAGGTTTAATAGTTCATTTGAATTAGGACAAATTAGGTCAAATTTAGGATGAATTTAAGTTGCATTTAGGTCACACTTTTGGCACCACCTTGGTTGCACAAGTGTGACACCGAAATGCAACCCTAAATTCACTCTAAATTCAACCTAATCTATCATTTAGCACTACATGACCGGTCATGAGCATGTGACACAAGGTTTGAATTCAAATTTGAATTTGAATTCAAATCTTGGCGCCAACATGTGACCAATCATGTGGCGCCAAGTGTGCTCCTCAATTTCGGATGCTATATGATTCCCTCCTCTCATCTTTTGTACTCACTTTGAATATTGAATGAAATTTGAGAGCCTTTGGCCGAGTTTCCCCTTTCAAAGTCACCTTAGAGTTCATCTTCAAAACCTTAGGATTTCACCTTAGAATCCTCCTCTTTGAAGTGTGCTCTCCATTGATGCTTGAGCTTGGATGCTTCCCTCCTAGTTCTAGGTTGAGTGCATCCGTGAGTTCTTAAGCTTCTAAGTGTCTTGAGTTGAAGAATCAAGCCTCCATTGAAGAAGATCCGGCCTAAGCAAATCCGTGGAGAAGATCATCCATCACTTCTCCTAGGTTTGCTATCATTTTTGGTATCAGAGCAAGGTCTTCAAGGAGATAAGTTCTTCATCTTGTTTGGTCCGAATATTTTGTGTTCTTTGTGTTCTTATGTTTGTCTTAATTGAGTTTCAATTCGGATCTATATTTTGATGCTATTGAGTTCATAGATCCATTGTTGATTGTCTTGAATTTTCTTCCATAATCAACTTGTAGGAACTATTTGCTTTGTGCTAATTTTGAGTTTATTTTGAGTCTCTCCATTCCTTGTATGTGTCCGTGATTGGACCTCATGCATTGCATTTAGATTTTGTTTTTAAATCTTTGTTTTGTCTTAGAAGTTTGTGTTTAGTCCTTACTTGTTGCAAATTCCTTGAATAGCATGTTTAACCTAGTTTTATTTTGAGTTTTGTGTCCATATATTGCTTTCGGTTTACCTATTGTTCTTGCCTCCTATATGTGCTTTTTCTTTTGCCTTATTGTGTTCATAACTTGCTATTAGTTCTAGTAAGTTTCTTTAGAGTTAGGTTTCTATTATGTTCTTAAGTTTTCAAATTACATTCCATTGAAAAACTTATAAAAATTTTTGTGACTTCAAAATTTCAAGTGTAAACCTACTTCTAGTGCACTCTTCTTGTGGATTCAAATTTTAAAAAATTAGAGGCTGAAAACAGAGATAAAACAGAGCCTAAAGTGTTCAAAAGATCAAAAAGAAAAGAATTCAAAGGAATCCAAACCAAAAACCTAAAGACTAGTGCACTAGTTATTCAAGTTACTTGAAATTTGACCTAATTTTTGGCTGATTTGTATTCTCGGTTTCTATAGCTTGGAATCTTTAAAAATTTTGAAACAAAAGGCAAATATGCTCTCTGGACTCTTAATTTGATACTGGAAAAAGAAAGAATTAAAAAAAAAATAGAGAAAGAAAATTAAAAGGAAAAAGCCGAGAGGTATACAAGTTAAAAAACCTACTTGATTCCTTGTTATTGTTTTGGCTACTACTTTTGCTATACTTGTCCAATTGTCTTCAAATTTTTTTTGTTTTGTTCATCTATTCTAGTACCTATCTAGGAACTCTTCTCTCTGAGTGCTAGCTTTTATTTGGAGTCTTAATTTTCAGTTTTACTTGTTGAACTTCTTTGAGTCTTGTCATATACACATATTACTCTTAATTTTGGTATAAGCTTTCCAAATTGTGCTTTGTTGCTTGTCTAGTTTTCTTTCAATAATTTTCCTGTGCTGGAAGTGGCCTTAAATCCTTGCTCAAGGATCAAGCATTGCTCAACAAAGAGTAGGAAAAATTTTGGACACTATAATCACCAAATTTGACCTAATTTAGTGACCAAAATCCTCCTAAAACTCCTTCACTTGAGTGACCAATTCCTTCACCTTGTGAGGCAGCCACCTTAACCTCTTTGTTGTGTTTCTTTTGCAGGTCCAGGAGCAGCATATTGAAGGATTAGTGGTGGATTAAACACTTGGTTAAGTGTTAGAAAAGTTGAACACAAAACCGCCACTAATTGGTCACCAAAGCCGCCACTTTATTGTTTTTTAGGCTAGTTTAATTTTTGTCAATTCTCTTGTATTTTTAAACCAATTTGTAAAGCTTGGAGGGAGTATTAAGAAGCTGGTCAGGTATATCTACATCCTTGATAGACTCTCACGTGTAGTACTAGTGGAAGTGGCTTGGAAATTTCATATGTTTCAAGCTTCCACTTAGGATATCCGACTAGTTGCTTAACTTGCTTCTTTTAAGTTTTCTTGTACTTAATTGCTTTATTTTTGTTGCCTATAAATGTCTAGACTTGTGTAGTTTTATTTGCTCACGCTTAGTTTAGTCTCAAAAACAAACAAATTGTGAAAAAGCATTCAAAATTTTTGTGAAAAGTTTTTGGGAATCAAAGATACCACAAAGGAGTTTAGTGATTTCCACTTGAAAAGGCTTGGTTATTAAGTGGCTCTTTGTAGCTCACCTCCCTTGATAGTGCAATTTGTACACTTAGACTTCCAAGTGCTATTTTTGTTCCTAGAAAATACCAAAAACATTTTATAACTTTTTGCATAGCATATAAAATCTTATTGCTTAATCATGAGTCTACATTCCCAAAATAGTAGTGACTTTGAATCTCCTAAAAGTTTTAAAAGAATTGTCAAGGAGGTTGAGGCACTAAAACTTTGGAAGCATGATGAAATACTTCAAAAACAAAAAGAAAAGCTTGAAAAGGAAGTACAAATCATGGCTTTAGAACAAGAGATTCAACAAATTAAGCAACGAGAAGAAAAACATTTGAAAAGATTAAATAAAAAAGGTTCTTCAAGGAGCTCAACCAAGAGCTCCAATGATTCTCAAAGTCAAAACAATGATGGTAGTTTGAACATGGATGCATACTACCAACCTACACCTAGGAGAGTCATCAAAGAACATAAAGTGAGGGAATCAAAGGTTGATCTCCCTTACTTTTATGGAAAAGAAGATGTGGATACCTACTTGGATTGGGAAATGAAAGTGGAGCAAATCTTCACTTGTCACCAAGTAGGTGAAGAAAGAAAAGTTCCCTTGGCCACCTTAGCTTTCCAAGGACAAGCTATGTATTGGTGGACCTCCTTAGAGAGAGAGAGAAGACTTCACAATGAACCTCCAATCACTTATTGGAATGAGTTGAGGAGTGCTATGAGAAGAAGGCACATACCTTCTTATTATAGTAGGGAGCTTATGGATAAGCTCCAAAGACTCCAACAAAAGAATATGAGTGTTGAGGAGTATAGACAAAAGATGGAGTTGTATCTCATGAGGGCTGGCATAAGGGAAGAGGAAAGATTGACCATTGCTAGGTTTTTAAGTGGTCTAAATTTTGATATAAGAGATAGAGTTGAGTTACTCCCTTATAGGGACCTTGATGATTTGGTCCAACTTTGTATAAGGGTGGAACAACAAAATTTAAGGAAAAATTCTTTAAAAGGAAAAACTCAAGCTAACTCTTATATCAAGAATGACTACAAGAGGGAGGGTCAATATGACTCTTCTAAAAGCTCTAGTAAGGGTCATGAAAAAGAAAAAGAAAATAATAAAAATGTTGTCACTTCTAGTAGTAAAACTAGTGACATCAAATGCTTTAAATGTCTTGGGAGAGGCCATATAACTTCTCAATGTCCAACTAAAAAGGTTATGATTTTAAGAGGACAAGACATTTATAGTAGTCTTGATGAATCTAGTTCTACCACTTCAAGTGGTAGTGAGACTAGTGAGGAAGGTCCTAAAATTGAAAAGTTATATCCTGTGGATGGTGATCTTCTTATGATCAAAAGGCTTCTTGGAAGCCAACCTTGTCCCATTTCACTATCTCAAAGAGAGAACATCTTTCATACAAGATGTTTGGTTTCTAAAAGAACTTGTTCTCTCATTGTTGATAGTGGATCATGTTCTAATTGTTGTAGTACAAGGTTGGTTAACAAGTTAGCCCTTACCACCATTCCTCACCCTCACCCTTATAAACTTCATTGGCTCAATGAAGGTGAGGAATTGGAGGTGAATCAACAAGTAAAGGTCAAGTTTTCTATAGGGGATTATAAAGACAAAGTTTTATGTGATGTGATCCCTATGGAAGCTTGTCATATTTTGCTTGGTAGGCCATGGCAATTTGATAAACAAACTATACATGATGGCCTTACTAACAAAATAACCTTCACTCATAAAAATAAGAAAGTTGTTTTTAATCCTTTAACACCACCCCAAGTGTTTGAGGATCAAAAGCAAATGAAAAAAAAAAATAAAGAAAGAAAAGAAGGAAAGAGTGTGGAAGAAGGGGATTCCACTAAAACCTTTGTGACCAAGGAGAGTTATTTTATGACCAAGCAAGATTTGAAAAGAACTCTCTTTATTCATAAAAGTCTTGGCTCTTATCCTAATGCTGCCACTTATCTTAAAGTTGAGAATGAGGAACAAAATGAATTTCAAGTAAAGAATTCTTCTCAACTTCAAGATATAGTGAAGAAGGAGTGGACTATACCTAGTGTTACTCCTTATACTACTTCCTTGAAGGTGCACAAGGAAGGAAGTATTTCTTTGGATTTCATAAAGCACCCAATTTTTGGTTTACATTGTTTAGTAGATATAAATTGTAATAATCTATATTCTATGCTTGATCTGATGGGAAGTTCTTATTTTTTTGAACTTAATATGTTTCCTTCCCTACAAGACAAAAATAGAATATATAACTATGAGTATCTAATAAACAATCAAATCCAAAATTGTTTAGGACGTTTTTTAGTAGTATTATCTTTATATTTTAGGAAAAGCCTAGGATACCATTTAGGGTACTTTAGGCAAGATATTGTAGTGTTTAAAAATCAGTCTTTTCATTGTCTTAGTCATAGTGTTCTTACATTTTTAGGTTTTACTTCTAGGTTATGCTTAGAAGAGGAGCCTATTTTTAGAGAGTCTAATATTTTATCTTTCTTTGTTAGGTTAGATACTAGGACTCCTCTTAGGATCCATGATCTTTTATCTTATCATGTTACTTCTTATTCCTTGCATGTTTTATATGTAGGTGTTAATTTTTCTTCTTCCATTCATCCTCGAGATTTGAGGACAAATCCTTTTCAAGAGGGAGGGGATGATGGAATCATGCTTTGGAGTGCAAGAGGTGACATACTTAAAGAACCAAGAGGAGTTGGATAGACATGAAGGTTTGGGCCTGTCAGGGCCCATCGGGCCATTGGGCCTAGGAAGGCCCAAGTTGAACTTTTCATGGGCCATATTTTGTTATATCTATTTTCATATGTTTTGTATACATCATGTTAGTATAGGTATCATATATTTTGGTCTTGTATTTTGGACCACATAGAGTAGCATTTTAGGTTATAGGCTAGTTGGGCCTAGTTTTGGGCTTCATGGGCCTTTGGGCTTTTGGCACCCAATATTGGGCTCATTATTTTCCTTGTAATATTTCCTATTGATTGTATTCATTAGACCATTGTATTTTGGTCATTAGTTTAGGGTTTAAGGAGGTTTAATAGTTCATTTGAATTAGGACAAATTAGGTCAAATTTAGGATGAATTTAAGTTGCATTTAGGTCACACTTTTGGCACCACCTTGGTTGCACAAGTGTGACACCGAAATGCAACCCTAAATTCACTCTAAATTCAACCTAATCTATCATTTAGCACTACATGACCGGTCATGAGCATGTGACACAAGGTTTGAATTCAAATTTGAATTTGAATTCAAATCTTGGCGCCAACATGTGACCAATCATGTGGCGCCAAGTGTGCTCCTCAATTTCGGATGCTATATGATTCCCTCCTCTCATCTTTTGTACTCACTTTGAATATTGAATGAAATTTGAGAGCCTTTGGCCGAGTTTCCCCTTTCAAAGTCACCTTAGAGTTCATCTTCAAAACCTTAGGATTTCACCTTAGAATCCTCCTCTTTGAAGTGTGCTCTCCATTGATGCTTGAGCTTGGATGCTTCCCTCCTAGTTCTAGGTTGAGTGCATCCGTGAGTTCTTAAGCTTCTAAGTGTCTTGAGTTGAAGAATCAAGCCTCCATTGAAGAAGATCCGGCCTAAGCAAATCCGTGGAGAAGATCATCCATCACTTCTCCTAGGTTTGCTATCAGCTTATCTCTTGAAGATCGAAGCTCTAGATACCACTTGATGAGGTTCCACTTGTGAATCCTCAAGAATGCTTCTAATCCTTCTCGGTTCCTTGGAAGTGTAGCAAGGAAGGAAACTCCAAGAAGAATCAATGTGACCTAGGCTTAACCAAGCTAAGTCCGGTAGAAGAGAAGAACAACCTAGCTCTACAAAGAGAGGAGCTCAAGGAGGGTAGAGGTAGGTTGAGAGTGACTTTTGGAGGGAGAGAGTTCAATGTGAGAAATCTCATTCATACATTCCAAATACAATTCTCGACCATATAGAATATGTAGGGAAAATTAGGTTAAGGTGAACCATGGGTTAGCCTAAGGTTAAGTGAAACCATGGTATGGTTTACTTAACCTTAGGCGCCCAAAATTTGAATTCAAAATTCAAATTTTGGAGCCAAACCCGGACACCACCCATATGCACTTCATTTAGAATGTAATTTGTCATCCATTTGAGTTGCATTTCGGTCACACCATGTGCATGTGTGCACATGGCCAAAATGCATACCAAATGCAAGGCTAATTACATTTAAATGACAATAAACATGTAACCCTAAATTAACCCTAAATTTAAATGACCATGAAATGAAATTCCTAGTCTAAGTGGCCAAAATACAAGGCCTTAAATGAAATACAAGCCCTAAGGCCCAAACCTACACTACTAAACATAAGCACAAAATGGATATACAAGATAGGCCCATGTGAAGCTCAACTTTGGACCTTCCAAGCCCATTGGGCCTATTGGGCCTTGACTGGCCCAAGCCTTCATGCCTAGCCCACTCCTCTTGGATCTTGTAGAATGTCCCCTCTTGCCTTCTTAAGTATGATTCCATCAGTTTCTAGTGTAGTTTAAATTTTTGCAATTTCTCTTGTATTTTACATCAATTTGTAAAGCTTGAAGGGAGTGTTAAGAAGTTGGTCAGGTATATCTAACCCTTGGTAGCTCACTCACGAGTAGTACTAGTGGAAGTGGCTTGGAAATTTCATATGTTTCAAGCTTCCACTTAGGGCAAAACGACTAGTTGCTTAACCTTGCTTCCTTTGAGTTGTTTGAACTTTAATTGTTTTGTTTTACTGTCCTAATTCGACTAGCATTGTATAGAATTTACTTGTTCACATTTAGATAGCTTCAAAAACAATTGTGAAAAGCATACTACATAAAAATCTTTGTGAAAATTTTTGTGGAATTGAAAATACCACAAGGGAGTTTAGTGATTTCCACTTGAAAAGGCTTGGTTATTAAGTGGCTCTTAGTAGCTCACCTCCCTTGATAGTGCAACTTGTACACTTAGACTTCCAAGTGTTATTTTTGTTCCTAGAAAAGACCAAAAATATTTTTGTCTCTTTTGCATAGCATATAAACTTCTTATTGCTTAATCATGAGTCATATTTATCAAAGTGATAGTGATCTTGAATCTCCTAAAAGTTTTACTAGAATTGTCAAGGAGGTTGAGGCACTTAAACTACGGATACAACAAGAGGTACTTCAAAAAGAAAGAGAAAATATTGAAAGAGAAGTACAACTTATTGCTCTTGAGGAAGAGATAAACAAAATTAAGCAACAAGAAGAAAAACTTTTGGATAAAAAGAGAAAAAGTCAAAAGAGTTCCACTAAGAGTTCCAATGGCTCCACAAGCCAAGAGGATATGGGTAGTATGAATGTAGATGAATATTATCAACCCATACCTAGAAGAGTCATTAAGGAACCCAAAGTTAGGGAATCAAGGGTTTATCTCCCTTACTTTCATGGAAAATAAGATGTGGATGCCTACTTGGATTGGGAAATGAAAGTGGAGCAAATCTTCACTTGTCATCAAGTAGGTGAGGAAAGAAAAGTTCCCTTGGCCACCTTAGCTTTCCAAGGACAAGCTATGTATTGGTGGACAGCCTTGGTTAGAGAAAGGCGACTTCATAATGACCCTCATAGAGCTTATTGGAATGATTTGAGGAGTGCTATCAGAAGAAGGCACATACCTTCTTATTATAGTAGGGAGCTTATGGATAAGCTCCAAAGACTCCAACAAAAGAATATGAGTGTGGAGGAGTATAGACAAAAGATGGAGTTGTATCTCATGAGGGCTGGAATAAGGGAGGAAGAAAGATTAACAATTGCAAGATTCTTGAGTGGTCTCAACTTTGATATAAGAGATAGAGTTGAATTACTCCCTTATAAGGACCTTGATGACTTGGTCCAACTTTGTATAAGGGTTGAGCAACAAATTCTTAGAAAATCTTTTAAAAATACCAACTCTAAATCTTATAACAAGGAAGAACACAAGAGGGAGGGAAGTTCATTTAAAAATTTTGCTAAAGAAAACCCCTCTAAAACTCAAGAACTTGACAAAGATAAGGAAAAGAAAAGGGTCACCTCACACACTAGTTCGAAGATGAGTGAGATCAAATGTTTTAAGTGTCTAGGAAGAGGCCACATTGCCTCTCAATGCCCCTCCATAAAGACCATGATCTTAAGGGGCAAAGACATTTATAGTGAAGAGTCTTCATCATCTTCCTCTTCTAGTGAGAGTGAAGATCAAACTAGTGATCATGAAATAGAAAAGCTATATCCTGTTGATCGTGATCTTCTTATGATCAAAAGGCTTCTTGGAAGTCAACCTTGTTCCACTTCATTATCACAAAGAGAGAACATCTTTCACACAAGATGTTTAGTTTCTAAAAGACCTTTTTCTCTCATTGTTGATAGTGGATCATGTTCTAATTGTTGTAGTACAAGGTTGGTCAACAAGTTAGCCCTTACCACTATTCCTCACCCTCAACCTTATAAACTTCATTGGCTCAATGAAGGTGAGGAATTGGAGGTAAATCAACAAGTGAAGGTCAAGTTTTCTATAGGGCATTATAAAGATAAAGTTTTATGTGATGTGATTCCTATGGAAGCTTGTCATATTTTGCTAGGTAGGCCATGGCAATTTGATAAACATACTATACATGATGGCCTTACTAACAAAATATCCTTCACTCATAAAAATAAAGAAATTGTTTTTAATCCTTTAACACCACCCCAAGTGTTTGAAGATCAAAAACAAATGAAAAGAAAAGGAAATAAAGAAAGAAAATAAAGTAAATTAGGAAAGAGTGTGGATGAAGGGGACTCTACTAAGGCCTTTGTGACCAAGGAGAGTTATTTTATTACCAAACAAGCCTTGAAAAGAACTCTCTTTTTTCATAAAATTCTTGACTCTTATCCTAATGCTGCCACTAATCTTAAAGTTTAAAATGAGGAACAAAATAAATTTCAAGCAAAGAATTTTCAACTTCGAGATATAGTGAAGAAGGAGTGGATTATTTCTAGCTTTACTCCTTATACTACTTCCTTGGAGGTGCACAAGGGAGGATGATAGACTATGGCCAAGGCCAAGGAATCCAAGAGGTGATATCCTAAAAGAACCAAGAGGAATGGAATGATCTTAAAGACCTTTTCATATGTTTGTACATAGTTTCTTTGTATAGGTTCACTTGTTGCCTTTGTATTTGGGAGGCACTTTACTTACTTTTAACTAGTGTTTGTATATTGATTTTGGGGTAGGTTACTTGGAGAGTTTGACTCCATTTAACCTCCCTAGTTGATACATTCATTTTGTATTTTTTCAGTAGAGAAAAGGGGGTGACATTTAGCAAAGCTAGGGAGTGTGCTTAGAAATTGGGCCTGAGATGGGCCTAGGCAAATTTTTGCATATTAGACTCATTTTTCTCCTAATTTTTCATAGATTTGATTTAGCTAGGTCTCATCATCATTTGATGAACCTAACTAAACCAAATCAACAATTTTTTGAAATAATTCAAAGGAGAAATTGGAGCCTTGGCCGCCTAGCTCATGTGCTTTCTCTTTGGCCGAAATTTGTAAGCTCTCTTCTTAGTTTTTGAAGCTTCTCCTCCAAGTTTCTAAACCTTGGTAGGTTGGGCTGACTTTACCATGGTTCTTAAGTGAACCATGGTCAAGGTTAGCTTCTCCAACAAGTTTTAGAAACCATGGATGGTTAGCTACACCTTACCATGGTTCCTAGTGAACCATGGTTAAGGTTAGCTTCTCCTAGAAGCTACCTTACCCTATATATTTGTAAATCCCTCTCTTGTAATCACTTTTGGACATTTATGAGAATTAGAAATCAGATTTCTCTCTCATTTTCAAGAGTCAATTTCGTGAGAAACCTTCTCCTAGGTTCTCTCTCAAAGTTTATTCTCCTAGAAGCTTGGTTCCTCAAGTTTCTTCACCTTTCTAAGAGGTAACCGAACCTCCTCAAAGGTGCTTCTCCTCCATTGAAGCTTCTTCAAAGGAGAATTCCAAGGTCAAAATGTGATAACCTCATGGAGTATTTTCAGTCCTTGCATGGAAGCTTGGATGAACATCAATCTTCACCAAGTGCTTCCATCAGAGGAAGTATTTCTGTGGTCTTAATAAAGCACCCAATTTTTGGTTTACATTGTTTGGTGGATACAACTTTTAAAAATCTATATTCTATGTTTGCTCTTATGGGAAGATCTTACTCTTTTGAACTTAATATGATTCCTTCCTTACAAGACAAATCTAGCTTATATGATTATGAGTATCCAATAAACAATCAAATCCAAAATTGTTTAGGACGTTTTCTAGTAGTCTTTTCTTTATATTTTAGGAAAAGCCTAGGTTACCATTTAGGGTACTTCAGGCAAGATGTTGTAGTTTTTAAGAATCACTCTTTTCATTTTCTTAACCATAGTGTCATTACATTTTTAGGATTTCATTCTAGGTTATACTTAGAAGAGGATCCTATTTCTACTTTTAGGGAGTCTAATTTTGATAGTTTATTTGTCTTTTTTAGGCTAGATAGAAGGATTCCTCTTAGGATCCATAATCCATTTAAGGACAAATCCTTTTCAAGAGGGAGGGGATGATAGAATCATGCTTAGGAAGGCAAGAGGTGACAACCTAAAAGATCCAAGAGGAGTGGGCTAGGCATGGAGGTTTGGGCCAGTCTAGGCCCAATGGGCCCATGGGCTTGGAAGGCCCAAGACAAGCTTCTCATGGGCCTATCTTGATATGACCATTCTTCTTATGTTTTATTAGAATAAGTTTTCATATAATTTGGTCTTGTATTTAGGACCATATAGAGTATTAGAATAAGTTGACGACCTCGGACACGCGCTATGTGACGTCAGCTCGTCATTCAAAGAGGTCATAACAGATCTCGGGCCCAAGGCCCAGAAGAACCCTAATTCACACCGAGGTACGTGCATTACTTATACGAGACATATACTCACGCAAACCCTAACTTTAGCATCGAAGTCTCTTTTGCAGGTACCACCCCCATCTTGGAGCATCAACGTACCAGTGAAGGAGGCTCACCGACCTTACCTAGCAGATCATCCCTACCTCAGATCCCCGGTAAGAACATTTGGCGCCCACCGTGGGGCCGATTAAGACAACTCTTATCGGCCACGCTTATTTGATGGCAAAGGTAGGAGAAGTGGATGTGATTCTTCTCCTTAGCTTCACCTTAGCTTAAATCTTCTTCAAAGGAGATGGAGACCGAATCTTAAGAACACTTGAAGGATGAATGATTCTCGGATGAACTAGGCCTAAGCCTTGGATGGAAGCATCCAAGCTTAAGGAGCAATGGACTACTCACTTCAAAGAGAAGGAAAGAGATGAACTCTCCTAGGGTTTTTGAGGTGAGAATTTCGGTGACTTTGAAAGGAAACTCGGCTCAATGGCTCTCAAATTTCATTCAACTCAAAGTGTTTACAATGTATGATAAAGGAGGTATATATTGAACCGAAATTAGGGTTACTTGGCGCCATTGTGAAAGGCTTCACATGTGGCGCCAAGTTTGAATTCAAATTCAAAAATTTGAATTCAAAATTTGGCTCACATGTTCAAGTCCGGTCACACTAGTGCTAAGTTCATTTAGATTTGATTTAATATGCATTTAGGGTTGAATTTTGAGTCACACATGTTCAGCCAAGGTGGCACCAAACATGTGACCCAAAATGCAACTTAAATGCATCCTAAATTAAACCTAGTTTACCCTAATTCAATTAAACTAGTAATCCTCCTTCAACCCTAATCTAATGACCTAAATACAATGGTCAAGGAAATACAATGAATAGGAAAAATTACAAGAATGAAAATGAGCCCAATATTGGGTACCAAAAGCCCAAAGGCCCATGAAGCCCAAAACTAAGCCCAACAAGCCTAAAACCTAAAAATGCTACTCTATGTGGTCCAAAATACAAGACCAAAATATATTCAACTATGCTAACAAAATATAATAAGAATGTTCATATCAAGATAGGCCCATGTTGAAAACTTGATTTGGGCCTTCCAAGCCCATAGGGCCCATTGGGCCTTGACTGGCCCAATCTTCCATGTCTAGCCCACTCCTCTTAGATCTTTGAGTGTGTCACCTCTTGCATTCCAAAGTATGATTTCATCATCCCCTCCCTCTTGAAAAGGATTTGTCCTCAAATCTCGAGGATGCATGGAAGAAAATCCAACACCTACATATACAACATACAATGGATAAGAGATGAAAGTTTCATAAATCCTAAGAGGAGTCCTTCTATCTAGCCTAAGAAAGAAAAATAAACTATTAGACTCCCTAAAAGAAGAAATAGGCTCCTCTTCTAAAACTGTAAGAACACTATGACTAAGACAATGAAAAGAATGATTTTTAAACACTACTACATCTTGCCTAAAGTACCCTAAATGGTAACCTAGGCTTTTCCTAAAATATAAAGAAAAAACTACTAGAAAACGCCCTAAACAATTTTGGATTTGATTGCTTGTTAGATACTGATAATCATATAAACTACATTTGTCTTGTAGGGAAGAAATCAAATTAAGTTCAAAAAAAAAAAAAAAAGAACTTCCATAGGAGCAAACATAGAATATAGATTATTAAAAGTTGTATCTACCAAACAATGTAAACCAAAAATTGGGTGCTTTATTAAGACCACAAAAATACTTCCTCCCTTGTGCACCTCCAAGGAAGTAGTATAAGAAGTTAAACTAGAACTACTCCACTCCTTCTTCACTATATCTCTAAGTTGAGAATTCTTGGTTTGAAGTTTATTTTGTTTCTCATTCTCAACTTTAAGGTAAGTGGCAGCATTAGGATAAGAGTCGAGACTTTTATGAATAAAGAGAGTTCTTTTGAAGGCTTGTTTGGTAATAAAATAACTCTCCTTGGTCACAATTGCCTTAGTGGAATCCCCTTCATCCACACTCTTTCCTAAGAGATTTTCTTTATTTTCTTTATTTCTTTTTCTTTTTATTTGTTTTTGATCCTCAAACACTTGGGGTGGTGTTAAAGGGTTAAAAACAATTTTCTTATTTTTATGAGTCAAGGATATTTTGTTAGTGAGGCCATCATGTATAGTGTGTTTATCAAATTGCCACGGCCTACCAAGCAAAATATGACAAGCTTCCATAGGGATCACATCACATAAAACTTTGTCTTTATAATCCCCTATAGAAAACTTGACCTTCACATGTTGATTTACCTCTAATTCCTTACCTTCATTGAGCCAATGAAGTTTATAAGGTTGAGGGTGAGGAATAGTGGTAAGGGCTAACTTGTTAACCAACCTTGTACTACAACAATTTGAGCATGATCCACTATCAACAATGAGAGAACAATTTCTTTTGGAAACTAAACATCTTGTGTGAAAGATGTTCTCTCTTTGTGATAGTGAAGTGGGACAAGGTTGACTTCCAAGAAGCCTTTTGATCATAAGAAGATCACCATCAATAGGATATAACTTTTCAACTTGATTATCTTCCTCACTAGTCTCACTATCACTTGTAGTGGTAAAACTATATTCATCAAGACTACTATAAATGTCTTGTCCTCTCAAAATCATAACCTTTTTAGTTGGACATTGAGAAGCTATATGGCCTCTCCCAAGACATTTAAAGCATTTGATGTCACTAGTTTTACTACTAGAAGTGACAACATTTTTATTTTTTTCTTTTTCTATTTCTTTTTCTTGACCCTTACTAGAGTTTTTAGAAGAGTCATATTGACCCTCCCTCTTGTAATCTTTCTTGATATAAGAGTTAGCTTGAGTTTTTCCTTTAAAAGAATCTTTCCTCAAATTTTGTTGTTCCACCCTTATACAAAGTTGGACCAAATTATCAAGGTCCCTATAAGGGAGTAACTCAACCCTATCTCTTATATCAAAATTTAGACCACTTAAAAACCTAGCAATGGTCAATCTTTCCTCTTCCCTTATTCCCGCCCTCATGAGATATAACTTCATTTTTTGTCTATACTCCTCCACACTCATGTTCTTTTGTTGGAGACTTTGGAGCTTATCCATAAGCTCCCTACTATAATAAGAAGGTATGTGTCTTCTTCTCATAGCACTCCTCAATTCATTCCAATAAGTGATAGGAGGGTCTTCGTGAAGTCTTCTCTCTCTCTCTAAGGATGTCCACCAATACATAGCTTGTCCTTGGAAAGCTAGGGTGGCTAGGGGAACTTTTCTTTCTTCACCTACTTGGTGACAAGTGAAGATTTACTCCACTTTCATCTCCTAATCCAAGTAGGCATCTACATCCTCTTTACCATGAAAGTAAGGGAGATCAACCCTTGATTCCCTCACTTTGGATTCCTTAATGACTCTTCTAGGCATGGGTTGGTAATAATCATCAACTTTCAAACTACCCATATCTTCTTGGCTAGAAGAGACATTGGAACTTTTAGTAGAACTCTTTTGACTTTTTCTTTTATTGATTTTTTTAAAAAGTTTTTCTTCTTGTTGCTTAATTTTATTTATCTCTTCCTCAAGAGCAATAAGTTGTACTTCTCTTTCAATCTTTTCTCTTTCTTTTTGAAGTACCTCTTGTTGCTTCCTAAGTTTTAGTGCTTCAACCTCCTTAACAATTCTTGAAAAACTTTTAGGAGATTCAAGATCACTATCACTTTGAGAAATATGACTCATGATTAAGCAATAAGAAATTTATATCCTATGCAAAAGAGATAAAATGTTTTTGGTATTTTCTAGGAACAAAAATAGCACTTGGAAGTCTAAGTGTACAAGTTGCACTATTGTAGACCCCTAAAATTGTCCGGGTCGGAAATAAGACTCAAAGACTCTCGAAGACCGAAGGAAAGTCAGCCGGAAGGACTCCTGGAAGACCCTAGGATGATTCTTTGTAGGTCTAGAAGTCTTAGAGTAGCTTAGAATAAGGGTGTGTGAGGATTGGAGCTCAATACGACCTCCTAGAGGTTCAGTACGGCCGTACTGAGCCATTTGAACTACAATACGGCCATAATGAAATCAATACGGCCGTACTGAAGTTTTTGAACTTCAGTACGGCCGTACTGAATTCAGTACGGCCGTACTGAATTCAGTACGGCCGTACTATAGTTCAAAAACTTAGTACGGGCCGTATTGACTCCTTAGGTCGTACTGCGCCTCAATCCTATAAATAGGACGTCATTGGCTCGTCCTTCCACACATTTGGAGCATTTCTCCACCCTCTGGCTGAGTATTTTTGGGTTTTTGAGCTATTCTCTGCCCTAGAAATCTCTCCGAGAGCTGATCCGACTAAGTTCTTGAGTTCACGAGCCTTTAGCTTGAGACTCGAACAAGTCGAAGGGAAATCTCTTTGATTTCCACAGTTAATATTTATTTTTAGGGAAAGGAGCGAGCGAACGTGTAGTGGGAAGGAGCGCCAAAAAGCCTCCTAACTCCTTTTTGAATATATAAAAGCCCGCTTCGAAGGTTTCTTTCCAAATCCTTTCTTTTACCGCTTTCATTTATCGTTTTTTGATTGTTGCATTGCACGTTTAAAACTTTCATGATGTAGATAGTTTACTTATAATCGTTCTAATAAATAGGGGTAGTTTAGTAATTTTACGCTATTATTTATGAAATAATCCGTCATAGGGAACCCGAAAGGGGCGTTGTGGGGTGCTAATACCTTCCCCACACGTAATCAACTCCCTTACCCAACTCTGGTTGTAATGGCCAAAGTTGATTTGCGAAAATCAATTGCCTTATGTCTTTTTCCAATGTTTTGAGTAAAACATTGGTGGCGACTCCAAGAACCCCTTTTTGCGAAAACCACTAATCCATGGAGGGTCCCGTTTGGGATTAACACGGATTGGTGAGAATCATTTAACAAAATTGTTAGTTCGATGAGGTCTCAGTTTGAGAATAAGTCGTTCTAACAATCCATCATTTTTCAAAACTAAAAAAGAGTCCAACCATCGTTGCGAATGCCAATGTCCGTTTCGGCGGGTGGCGACAGATGGCGACTTCACTGGGAAAGCCATAGGGAGTGGATGCTAGTACGGCCGGTTGTCGAATGGGTCTATAGGTGCCCGTAGACCGTTGTCGGAAAGCATCACTCAAGGTGAAAGCCATGAACTCAAGTCCGATAGTGCGTTGGAGCTTTCCATCAACTTACGACGAAAGGGATTGGGTCCCTATAATGGGGGCACCTTGGGGGCCTTAGACCGGTGAGAACAGTTAGAACCTCCTTGAATATGCACTTGTCTGGAGGATACCCCTACCTCGTGATTCGCTCGTGACTGTTCGTGGATGAGTGAATTGTTTGTGCATTGTTTATGTGACATTGTTTGAGCATACATTGCATTCTTTAAACATACAACATTCCCCTTTTAGAATAAGAATAAATAGGAATAAGAATCTTCCATTACATGGTGTTAACATTTACCCTCATCACATTCATGTAGGTAGTTTCCCTTTTCACCCAAAAAAATACAAAAAACAAAATACCCAAAAAAAAAAAAAGTTATTTATCCAAACCAAGCAAAATCATGCATCATCTTAGGAGCATCCTGAAAACATGATAATGCTTAGTTGAATAAACACAATGCATGCATATTCAACGCCATCATCTCATATCATGCATTCTTATCGAAGATCGTGGAGGGATCTAGGGGAGTGCAAGGGCAGTTGAAGAAAGTGGACTTCTTGTTATACCGTGCCGAGAGGTTGGACCACCTCTGTTCTTTGATGCCACATGAGGCTCGTGTTGAGTTCGAGAAATCATATGGACGAGTCCTCGATTTGAGGAAGATATGTGTGGATCCGGCCTTTCTGAGAGCATTGGTTCACTTTTGGAGTCTCGATCTGCATTGCTTCGAGTTCCCCCAGTTTGACTTAGTTCCTACTCTCAAGGAGTACGAGCTCATGCTGCGATGGCCCAAATCAGCAGGAGTCTATGTTTTTCATGGTAATTATGTGGTCGTGGAGAGGGTCGCTACTCAAGTCAAACTACCATCACGATCATCTGCCATAGTGGGGAACGGCAGTATCAAAGGTTGGAAGCTCGCTATGATTGAGGATCACCTTTCTTCCTTAGCTGGTGAGGGAGATTGGTTAGCTTTCAACAAGACTCTAGCGTTAGCCATGTTTGGGACAGTCCTATTCCCCTTTCACACTAACACAGTGGACCATGCCGCTATGGATGCTTTCTTCGCATGGGACGTGCACATGAAGAGTCCCGTGCCTGCCATTCTTGCCGACACCTTGCTTTCTATCAACATATCTCAGCAGAAGCAAGGGAAGATTATCCGATGCTGCACCTCCTTGTTATATGTGTGGAGCATCACACACTTCTACGCCTCTAGTCACATGGGGACTTTCCTCGATCCGTTGAGGAGCTTTTCGAAGATCCCCGTATGCCGCCGTTATGCTTCCGAATGGAAGGAAGAGATGGAACAGTGGAGCATCGAGCACTTCACATGGGTTTGTCCTTGGTTCCGTCCGAGCAACGTATTGATGAGATGCGGCAGTTACCCAAGCGTACCTTTGATGGGCCTCAGAGGTTGCATAGCTTATTCACCTAGATTGGCTATGAGGCAACTTATGAGGACTCAGATTGTTCCTACTAAAGAGGAGCTTGGAGGATTGTGTTTCTCCTTTGATTCCGAGCATCAAAGGGACATGCACGCTGTCGTTAGAACATGGGAGAGACCAATCTACGAGGGAGATCGAGAGCTTGGAAAGCCTCGGGTATCCGTCTCCACCGACTACGAGACTTGGAGGAGCGAGAGGGGAGTGCCCCAACCATCCACCTCTTGCGCAACCGCAGTCACGAGGAGGTTGCTGCAAGAACAAGTCGATGCCTTGACCAAGAAGCTGGAAATCATGGGAGCTCAGATGAGAGTTCTTGAGGAGAAAAGCGAAGAATCCAGTTTCGCCATTGACGGTCTACAAAGGCAGTGCAAGAAAAAAAACCATGAGATAGAGCGGCTCAAGGACGAGTGTGCTAACCTTAATGAGAAGGCTATTCGGGCATCCAAAATGCCAAAGGTCGAACCGAGTAGTCAACTCCGAGATGTCGACGCAAAGATAGCACGCCTTGAAGCCGAGTACGCAAGGCAGGCACAGTTGATCAAGGATATGCAAGATGATCTACTCTTGACTCGATCCGATGCGCAGCAATGGCGGGAAGTTGCTCAACAACAAACCGCAAGCCTTTCCGATTTTCGCAAGAAGGAAAGGGAAGGATTAGCACATATGGCTAAGCTCCGAGAGGAGAAGGATCGAGCCGAAGACGAGCTTAATGAGCTGCAAGCCATTATCAACTACTATATTCAAAAGGCGAAGGACGCTCAAAAGATTAGTGATAATATGAGCCAAGCGGTCCATACGCAAGCCGAAGCAATGGCTCGTCATGTAGAGGAAGCCGAAGTTGAATGGAGAAGAAACATGAACCCGCCTGTGGGTTTCTATCGGCTTTTCTCATTTTGTAAAAATTTGCTTTGAAGCATTGTATAATGAGTTGTACACTTTCTTTGATTAATAAATCGAATTTTTGAGATCTATGAAATCTTCCAATTGCCTTTGCATTTCATAGTCATTCATTTGCATACATCTCTCCTAGTAATTCATTAATAACATTAATAAAAAGAAAGGATTAATCGATGCGTATGTTCAGAATGGATCGCACGCCGTTTGTTATTAAGTGTAAGCCAACAACCGCGCCAAGCGAACGCACATCAACTCCGTTGTTGGTAATCAAGATGAATAAAGGGGAAGGTCCGACACCGTTGAAGATCACTGCTCCAAGACCTTTTCCCTACGAATCGAATAAAGCTGTGCCATGGATATACGACATCCATTCTTCTGCCGATAGCGATATCTCTAACATCGCTGGACTTGGGGGCATGACTAGGAGTGGCAGGATCTACACTCCCGAAGATCTTCATGATAAAGCTCCAAAGAATAAAGGAAAGGAAAAAGAAAAAGAAAAAACCGAGGAAAATAAAGAATCCGAGGAGGAGACTGACGAGCTGTTAAAATATATCCGACAGAGCGAGTACTCCATGTAGACCCCTAAAATTGTCCGGGTCGGAAATAAAGCTTGAAGACTCTTGAGGACTGAAGGAAAGTCAGCCAGAAGGACTCATGGAAGGCCCTAGGAGGATTCTCTGTAGGTCTAGAGGTCTTGTAATAAGCTCAAAATAAGGAAGTGGAGGGAATGAAGGCCAATACGGCCTCCCAAAAGTTCAGTACGGCCGTATTGAACATTTTGAACTACAATACGGCCGCACTGAACTCAATACGGCCGGATTGAAGTTTCTGAACTTCACTACGGCCGCACTGAACTCAATAGGGCCGTATTGAGGTTTTTTGAACTTCAATACGGCCGTACTGAATTCAATACGGCCGTATTGTAGTTCAAAAACTCAATACGGGCCGTATTGACCCCCAGAGGCCGTACTGCGCCTCATCCCTATAAATATGACGTCAATTGGACGTCATTTGACACTTTTACACTGAGTTTTAACCCTCTTCTTGAGTATTCTGGGTTTTTTTGAGCAGTGCTCTGCCTAGAAATCACTCGGAGAGTTGATCCGACAAAGTTCTCGAGTTCTGAGCTTTTTGCTTGAGTCTCGAACTGAGTCGAAGGGAAATCCTCCGGATTTCCATAGTTAAAATTTTCTAGGAGGGAGCGAGCGGGCTTGTAGAGCGAGGGAACGCCAAAAAGCTTCCCAGTTTTACTTGAATATAAAAGCACGCTTCAAAGGTTTCTTCTTAAGACCTTCCTTTTACTGCTTTCTGTGTGTATATTTAACTGTCATCATGTAGATAGTTAAGTTATAATTGTTTAGAATAAATAGGGGTAATTTAGTAATTTCGCACTATTATTTTTAGAAATAATCTGTCATAGGGAACCCGAAAGGGGCGCTGTGGGGTGCTAACACCTTCCCCACGCGTAACCGACTCCCTTACCCGACTCTGGTTGTCATGGCCGAAGTCGATTTTTGAATCGATTGCCTTAAACTTCTTTTTCCAATGTTTTGAGTAAAACATTGGTGGCGACTCCATGAACCCTTCCTTTTTATGAAAACCGCTAATCCATGGAGGGTCCCGCTTGGGATTAACATGGATTGGTGAGCCTTTTAATAAAATTGCTCGTTTGACAAGGTCTCAGTTTGAGAATAAGTCATTCTAGCAATCCATATTTTTAAACAAATAAAAGAGTCCAACCATCCTTCGCGAATGCCGAAAGCCCGTTTCGGGCCGGTGGCGACAGATGGCGACTCCACTGGGGAAGCCTCGAGAGTCAGTCCCATTTAGTGACAGATTATTTTTAACAAATAATAGTTAAAATTACTTTATTACCCCTTGTTTGTATGATAACATGCTTTATTTATATGGCTTTAATAACTGTTGTATGTTTAGTTTCTGCAATTGTTTGAAATATAAATTGCACACAAACCTTTGCACACAACAGTTCCCTCTATACCCGGGGGCATGAGTGGTAAGCCATAGGGAGTGGATGTTAGTACGGCCGGTTGTCGAATGGGTCTATAGGTGCCCGTAGACCGTTGTCGGAAAGCATCACTCAAGGTGATAACCATGAACTCGAGTCCGACAGTGCGTTGGAGCTTTCCATCGACTTACGACGAGAGGAATTGGGTCCCTATAATGGGGGCACCTTGGGGGCCTTGGACTGGTGAGAACAGTTAGAACCACCTTGAATATGCACCTTTCTGCAGGATACCCCTACCTCGTGATTCGCTCGTGACTGTTCGTGGATGAGTGAATTGTTTGTGCATTTTTATGTGACATTGTATGAGCATACATTGCACCTTTTAAACATACAACATTCCTTTTTAAATAATAAGAATAAATAGAAATAAGAATCTTCCATTACATGGTGTTAACATCTACCTTCATCACATTCATATAGGTAGTTTCCCTTTTCACCCTAAAAATACAAAAAAAATATATATTCAAAAAACAAAGAAAAATGATATTTACCCAAAACCAAGCAATATCATGCATCATCTTAGGGACATCCCGAAAACATGATAATGCTTAGTTCAATAAACACAATGCATGCATATTCAACATCATCATCTCATATCATGCATATAGATCATGGAGGGATCTAGGAGTCATTCATTTCATACATCTCTCCTAGTAATCCATTAATAACATTAATAAAAAGAAAAAATTAATCGATGCGTATGTTCAAAGAATGGATCGCACGCCGTTCGTTATCAAGTGTAAGCCAACAACCGCGCCAAGCGAACACACGTCAACTCCGTTGTTGGTAATCAAGACAAACAAAGGGGAAGGTCCAACACCATTAAGGATCACCGCTCCAAGGCCTTTCCCTTACGAATCAAATAAGGTTGTGCCGTGGATATACGACATCCACTCTTCTGCCAACAGCAATATCTCCAACATCGCTGGACTTGGGGGCATGACTAGGAGTGGCAGGATCTACACTCCCGAAGATCTTCAGGATAAAGCTCCCAAGAATAAAGGAAAAGAAGAAAAGAAAACCGAGGAAAAAGAATTCGAGGAGGAGACAGACGAGCTGTTAAAGTTTATCCGACAGAGCGAGTACTCCATCGTGGATCAACTTCATAGGACGCCAGCAAAGATTACACTGTTGTCGTTGATCCTAAGCTCCGAACCGCATCGGCAAGCTCTGTTGAAAGTCTTGAACGAGGCATATGTGTCGCATACTATCTCCCAAGACAAATTTGAGGGGATTGTTAGTCACATTACGGCTAATGATCACCTCTCTTTCACCGATGAAGAGATCCCCGCTGAGGGACCGAACCACAACAAGCCCTTGCACATCTCTGTAAAGTGCAAGGAGTATCACATCGCTAAAGTCTTGGTAGATAATGGATCTTCCTTGAACATGATGCCAAAAAGAACGCTCGATCAAGTGGCAATCAAGGGAGTCCAAATGCGCCCGAGCAACATGATCGTTCGAGCTTTCGACGGATCTAAAAGAGAAGTAGTGGGAGAAATCAATCTTCCAATCCAAATTGGACCCACTATCTTCAACGTCGAATTTCAAGTGATGGACATTACTCCGGCATACAGCTGTCTCCTTGGCCGACCTTGGATTCATGATGCGAAAGCTGTACCCTCTACGCTCCACCAGAAAGTCAAGTTCATAGTGGGTGACAAACTGGTGACTGTACAAGCTGAAGATGACATACTCATCAGCAAGCCATCCAACATACCTTATGTGGATGCAGCAGAGGAAGCTTTAGAAACCGCCTTCCAAGCATTGGAGATCGCCAATGTTGAGACATTTCCCCGAGAAATGAAGAAGGTAGCCCATATGCTCACCAAGAATGGATACTTGCCGGGACAAGGACTTGGCAAGGACTCCCAAGGAATTCCGGAGCTACCCATCATCAAGGATAATCCGGGGAAACAAGGGTTAGGATACAACCCTGTTAAAGATCAAAGAACGAAGAGGAATCAAGATCCTTCTCGACGTTCTTTAAGCCAGATCTTTAGGAAGGCCGGTTCACAAGCATCGAGGCCGGTCGTCGTCATCAAGTGCTCTCCTCCTTCCGATAGGGATGTGTAAACCTGATGACTATTAGAGATTACTCCTCGGGGACAGCCCAACCCCCGAGCCTCGATAGGGCACATGTTTCCACTATGATTATAATAAAATCATTCTTCATTATTTCTTATTGCTTCTTTTCTTGCTTACAATAAAATTCTAGACCGCATTATTTAACCCTGTTTGAATAAACATAAATGAGGTTAAAATCGTCTTAATAAAAATAAACCCGCATTTTTTTTCATGTGGAAGTGTGTGACAACTTGGAGCACCTTTCCTTGGCCTCAATAAGTGCCGTCATGGATAAAAAGAAATCCATTCAGGACAAAAATCCTAAAAAACAAAAAGCTCGGTAGGAAACCCAAAAAGGGGACTGCGCAAAAATAAGAGCAAAAGACCCGCTAGGAATCCCACAAAAGGGTGACCTAGGCAAAAATTAGGGTTACAAAATAATGAACAAAAACAAAAGCCCGCTAAAACTCCACAAATGGGCGTTTTAGGCAAAAGTTAGGGCAATCGAAAAACAGAATAAATCCATGATGGTACCTGTAGACCCCTAAAATTGTCCGGGTCGGAAATAAAGCTTGAAGACTCTCGAAGACTGAAGGAAGATCAGCCAGAAGGACTCCTGGAAGGCCCTAGGAGGGTTCTCTGTAGGTCTAGAGGTCTTAGAATAGCTCAAAATAAGGAAGTGGAGGGAATGAAGCCCAATACGGCCGTACTGAAATCAATACGGCCGTATTGAAGCTTCAATACAGCCGTATTGAACTTAATACGGCCGTATTGAAATTTCTGAATTTCAATACGGCCGTATTGAACTCAATACGGCCGTATTGAAGTTCAAAAATTTCAATACGGCCGTATTGCTTCTGTAGGCCGTATTGCGCCTATTCCCTATAAATATGACGTCAATTGGACGTCATTACACACTTTTTCAGATAGTTTTAACCCTCTCCTTGAGTATTCTGGGGTTTTTGAGCAGTGTTCTGCCCTAGAAATCACTTGGAGAGTTGATCTGACAAAGTTCTTGACCCCCGAGCCATTTTGCTTGAGGATCGAACCTAGTCGAAGGGAAATCCTCCGGATTTCCATAGTTAAAAGTTTTTTTAGGAAGGAGCGAGCAAGCTTGTAGAGCGAGGGAACGCCAAAAAGCTTCCCAGTTTCATTCAATATATAAAAGCACGCTTCAAGAGGTTTCTTCTTAAATCCTTCCTTTTACTGCTTTCTGTGTGCATATTTAAACTGTCATCATGTAGATAGTTAATTTATAATTGCTTAGAATAAATAGGGGTAATTTAGTAATTTTACGCTGTTATTTTAGAAAATAATCTGTCATAGGGAACCCGAAAGGGGCGCTGTGGGGTGCTAACACCTTCCCCACGCGTAACCGACTCCCTTACCCAACTCTGGTTGTAATGGCCAAAGTTGATTTGAAAAAATCAATTGCCTTATCCCTTTTTCCAATGTTTTGAGTAAAACATTGGTGGCGACTCCACGAACCCCTCCTTTTTGCGAAAACCACTAATCCATGGAGGGTCCCGCTTGGGATTAATATGGATTGGTGAATCATTTAATAAAATTGCTCGTTTGACAGGGTCTCAGTTTGAGAATACGTCATTCTAGCGATCCATATTTTTAACAAATAAACGAGTCCAACCATCCTTCGCGAATGCTGAAAGCCCGTTCGGGCCGGTGGCGACAGATGGCGACTCCACTGGGGAAGCCTCGAGAGTCAGTCCCATTTAGTGACAGATTATTTTTAACAAATAATAGTTAAAATTACTTCTTTACCCCTTGCTTGTATGATAACGTGCTTTATATATTTGGCTTTAAATAACTGTTGTTTGTTTAAATTTCTGCAATTGTTTGAAATAAATTGCACACAAACCTTTGCACACAACAGTTCCCTCTATACCCGGGGGCATGAGTGGTAATCCATAGGGAGTGGATGTTAGTACGGCCGGTTGAATGGGTCTATAGGAGCCTACGAGACCGTTGTCGGAAAAACATCACTCAAGGTGATAACCATGAACTTGAGTCCGACAGTGCGTTGGAACTTTCCATCGACTTACGACGAGAGGAATTGGGTCCCTATAATGGGGGCACCTTGGGGGCCTTTGACCAAGTGAGAACAGTTAGATCCTCCTTGAATATGCACTTTTCTGCAGGAGACCCCTACCTCGTGATTCGTTCGTGACTGTTCGTGGATGAGTGAATTGTTTGTGTAAATGCTTATGTGCAATTGTTTGTGCATTAATAATAAACCTCGTGATAAGGTCTAAGAATAATCCCCATGCATGAAAATACCATGACATGAGAGGAAAAACCATGTGTGAAAATATAATAAAAGTGAGGAGCATGTGCATCATTACCAATAAAGATATCATGCATCCTCATAAACCATGCATTTTAGGTTCACCAATACCTCTTGACATGAGTAAAAGAGACCCATAATTATCGAGATTCTCCGTTGAGGAGAGATCATAAGTCAAGGAGGGTGGTAACGCTTTGTTTTAAAAAGGCAGCGCCTTAAAAATGGAGGGTTATCAAGCTCATGTCAAGAGCGTATTCATCCCATAAATTAATTAGATTAAATATTCATTTTTAGAAAGTGGCTGGTCATCTCTCTGTCCTCACACGCGCGCAGAAAATCAAGAAGATGGAAGCGCTGGGGGAGCAAAATAAGAAGCTCACAACCGATCTCTCTCATCTCAACAAGAAAATGGACGCGTTGGAGGAACGAAATAAGGAGCTTACAGCCGAGCTCTCACAGCTCAAAGAGCAAATGGCGCAAATGATGGAACTCATGCGTCACCACAACATACAAGGGGCTGAGCACAGTGACCATGAGTCCCATCATGTTGGAGGAAGAGTGGAACAAGAGCTGAAAAGCGGGAAGCTAGCTAAACCTTCCCAATCATTTAAAGCTAAGAAGACCTTTGGGAAGAAGAAGGAGAGAGAAGTCAGTGCCATAACCATCTCTTCGTCTTCTTCCACTTCGAAGTCAGGAAAATCGCAATTCAAACCTGTGAAGAAGTTTGATAAACTTCCGACCACATATAGCGACATCCTGCCGAAGCTAGTGGAAGCACGTCTTCTAGCTTACGTTCCACTAAAGAAGATTGATCCACCTCATCCCAGTTGGTACAAACCACAAGACAAATGTTTATACCATTCGGGGACATCAGGGCATTCAACGGAGAACTGCAGAGCTCTCAAATATAAGGTCCAAGACCTTATTGATGCCGGGTGGATCACTTTTGATTCGATAGCGCCCGACATGAGCAAGAATCCTCGGCCAAAACAGGATTAGAGAGAATAACAAGCCACGATAGGGCCCCTCCACATTTTTCTTTTTGGGACTCATGATCAGTACCCGAGATCATGAGGACCTTTTTCATGTAAATAAGGGTTTTGTACAGTTTTACATACATATATCAATAAAAAGGCATTTTTCACATATTATTCTCTCATTTCGTTCTTTTCTCTCTCTCTCATTAACATTAATAATTCTAAACCTAAACAGAACCAATAAAATAATTATGTCTGTAATTGTTCGCTCTGACCGGGATCCGAAAGTTGAGGATAAACGGGTTGAGTTGGACAATAATGAGGAGACCATCTCTCCGGATCTGCAAAGACTGCTAGATCAAGAAACTCGTCTACTCCAACCGTGTCAAGAGAAATTAGAGACCGTGAATTTGGGGCAAGGCCGAGAGATAGAAGAGGTCAATATTGGGACCCATATCAGTGATGAAATAAAGACTAATGTTTCCACTATGATTATAATAAAATCATTCTTCATTGCTTCTTTTCTTGCTTATAATAAAATTCTAAACCACATTATTTTTAACCCTGTTTGAATAAACATGAATGAGGTTAAAATCATCTTAATAATAATAAGCCCACATCATTTTTATGTGGAGGTGTGTGTGACAACTTGGAGCACCTTCCCTTGGCCTTGACAAGTGCCATCATGGGTAAAAAGAAACCTTTCAAAATAAAAGAAGCTCGGCAGGAAACTCAAAAAAGGGGACTGCGCAAAAATAAGAGCAAAAGACCCGCTAGGAATCCCACGAAAGGGTGACCTAGGCAAAAGTTAGGGTTACAAAAAATAAACAAAAATAAAGGTCCGCTAAAACGCCACAAAAGGGTGTTTTAGGCAAAAATAAGGACAATCAAAAAACAAAATAAATCCATGATGGTACCATGAACCGAATTCAAAAAGAAAGGTTCAAGGGAAGTTATCTAAGTTGTCAAATCACAACGTCAATAAACAAAGATTTTCTTAACTTCATAAGTGTTTAATCAAACAAGCCTAAACACATAAGCCTACCTTGGCCAAACATTCTTACAAAAACCATTTTTGAAAAATAAATCCCTTCTAAAACACAAACTTCAAAACAAAAATATCTTTCCCTTCTTTTCTCTCTTGTCCCAAAAGATTTTAGAATAATCTAGTGGAAGCATGGAGAAATAAATCATCACTGATAATGGATCCAATCTAAATAACAAGATGGTGGAAGAACTGTGCCAAGAGTTCAAGATCCAACACCACAACTCTTCCCCATACCGACCAAAAATGAATGGGGCAGTCGAGGCAGCCAATAAGAATATCAAGAAGATAGTACAAAAGATGGTTGTCTCATTCAAAGACTGGCATGAGATGCTACCCTTCGCTCTCCATGGTTATAGGACTTCAGCACGTACATCCACAGGAGCTACTCCATTTTCCCTTGTTTATGGAATGGAGGCAGTTCTGCCTGTTGAAGTCGAAATACCTTCTCTGAGAGTAATCATGGAAGCAAAACTTTCCGAGGTAGAATGGGTTCAAAGCCGGTATGACCAGTTGAACCTCATTGAAGAGAAACGGCTGAACGCCATATGCCATGGTCAAGCCTATCAGAGGAAGATCAAAAAGGCTTTTGACAAGAAAGTCCACCCTCGAGTCTACCATGAGGGAGAGTTGGCAATGAAGAAATTACTACCAACTCAAAAGGACAAAATCGGAAAGTGGGCCCTAAATCACGAAGGACCGTACATGGTAAAACGAGCTTTCTCAGGAGGAGCATTGATCCTCACAAACATGGATGGAAAAGAACTTCGATACTTAGTCAACACTGACGTGGTAAAGAAGTACTATGCTTGAAGACGTTGCTTGCATAGGCCCGCTAGGATGAAAACCCAAAAAGGGCGTCCTAGGCAAAAGTTAGGGTAAAATAAAAAGCCCGCCAGTACAAGGGTACTAGGCAAAACAACGGCAAAATCATCCCCGCTAGGATACGTCCTAGGCAAAAGTTAGGGGCAAAAGAATAAGATGTAAAAGCAAAGCAAGTAACGATCGCTTGAATCGAAAACCGAAAGGCGATTCAAGTGATTATCTTCTAGAAGCAAGCATCTTGCAGCATCTACACTCCTGGCTCAGGCCGAAGCAATTAGGGGAACGTAAAGAGCAACAATTACAGATATAATTGTTAAGCCCAATGTATATAGCCTACCCTGGCCAGCCATTCTTCATAAATTTCCTTCTGTATATCTTTCTGTAAAAACATTTGCGAATATCAATAAAATATCTATTCATTTCTTTTCTCTCTTGACCATGTGATTATGCCTCTAAATTGATGTTTCAAAAATTGTACGAAACTCTCTTAATAATTGGTCAAATAAAGAAAATTGGAGGGGTTCCTATAAAATCCATAGATCTCCTGCATAAAGGCTCATAAAAATACTCCCTCGCGTCAATGACAGAAAGTCCTCCAAGAAGAAGAGGATAGGGAGAGCCGCTCACTTTTCTAAATAAATGAACAAAAATAAAAAATTGTATTGCATGCATCACACATATTAGTTGCACATTCAAAGACCTTATCATGAGGCAATTACATAAAATAGAAAAATAGAAAATTGCTTGTGTATGACAGCAGCAAGCAAAATGCAAAGATTCAGAAAATCAACAGCATCATACAGAATAAATGAGCCTGGAGAGGCTTGCCGAAAGAATACTCTCAAAATAACTGAGCCTGGAGAGGCTTGCCGAAACAATACTCCCACAGAATAATTGAGCCTGGAGAGGCTTGCCGAAACAATACTCCCACAGAATAACTGAGCCTGGAGAGGCTTGCCGAAACAATACTCCCACAGAATAACTGAGCCTGGAGAGGCTTGTCGAAATAATACTCTCTCAGAATAACTGAGCCTGGAGAGGCTTGCCGAAAGAATACTCTCAGAATAACTGAGCCTGGAGAGGCTCGCCGAAATAATACTCCCTCGTCATACAGAATAATTGAGCCTGGAGAGGCTTGCCGAAATAATACTCCTACAAAATAACTGAGCCTGGAGAGGCTCGCCGAAATAATACTCTCTCATAATAACTGAATTTAATTTCTTTAGCACTTTTAATTTCTGTACAGCAAAAGCCAAAAACATAAAAAAAGGCAAAATACAGAAAAAGCCAAATCAGAAGAAAAGGCAAAATACAGAAAAAGCCGAAAATGAAAAAAGGCAAGGATATAGAAAATCCAACAAACAGTTTGTACAGAATAACTAAGCCTGGAGAGGCTTACCAAAATAATACTCCACATCCTCCACAGTATGCAGAATAACTGAGCCTGGAGAGGCTCGCAGAAATAATACTCCCCAGAGGGAACCTCAGCTCAAGCTCACGGAAAAATCCCAGCGAGAGCTATCAAAGCAAAATCGACGCAATCCCCAATGGAAGTGCGATTATCCAAACAGTATATACAAGTCAAAAGACTTAATACTTCCTCAGTGGAAGATAGCTCTCCGACTCAAAGCGCTGAGCGAGGCTAAGCCTGTAGAGGCTTCCTAAATAATACTCTGAGATACATAAGATCCCTAAATCCCCAATCGCCTACTCAAGAGGCATCCCTGCAAAAAGGAGAAGAAAATCAAAAATATCAATAAGTATTCCCCAAGTGGAATCCGGCTCTTAGCCAAACATCGAACGTCAAGCCGATACGCCTAACAGAAGAGGCTAATCAAAATCAACGACAAAATCCCCCAGCGGATAATAGCCTACACAGAGGCAACACAATCAGAAAATCAAAGAGAGACACCCGAATAAGGACAACCGGGATACTCCATTCACGTCAAAAGGACGTCAGCCAAACATAAGGCATCGCTCAACTCAGAGAGAGAGCATCTGTGTCTACACCCCAAGGAGTCAAAAATTCCCATGGGTACCAACTAAGCAATGCAAGTTGGGACACAAGAACCTATGAATGACTGCACATCCCTTAGGCGGATCCCTGCGTTATCAAGCCCTCAGCGGCACAAAATCAGAAAAACAAACCGTCGAAGCAGCATTGTGGACTGTGGAGACAAGCTATACTCAACTGCCTCATGTTGAGAGGCAGGGCCTAGAGAAGGCGATACTCAACTACCTCATGTTGAGAGGCAGGGCCTGGAGAGGCGATACTCAACTACCTCATGTTGAGAGGAAGGGCCTGGAGAGGCGATACTCAACTACCTCATGTTGAGAGGCAGGGCCTGGAGAGGCAATACTCAACTGCTGAATGTTAAGAGGCAGGGCCTGGAGAGGCAATACTCAACTGCTGAGTGTTAAGAGGCAGGACCTGGAGAGGGTAAACTCACACTGCTGAATGTTAAGAGGCAGGACCTGGAGAGGGTAAACTCAACTGCTGAATGTTAAGAGGCAGGGCCTGGAGAGGCAATACTCAACTGCTGAATGTTAAGAGGCAGGACCTGGAGAGGGTAAACTCACACTGCTGAATGTTAAGAGGCAGGACCTGGAGAGGGTAAACTCACACTGCTGAATGTTAAGAGGCAGGACCTGGAGAGGGTAAACTCACGCTGCTGAATGTTAAGAGGCAGGACCTGGAGAGGGTAAACTCACACTGCTGAATGTTAAGAGGCAGGACCTGGAGAGGGTAAACTCACACTGCTGAATGTTAAGAGGCAGGACCTGGAGAGGGTAAACTCACACTGCTGAATGTTAAGAGGCAGGACCTGGAGAGGGTAAACTCACGCTGCTGAATGTTAAGAGGCAGGACCTGGAGAGGGTAAACTCACACTGCTGAATGTTAAGAGGCAGGACCTGGAGAGGGTAAATTCACACTGCTGAATGTTAAGAGGCAGGACCTGGAGAGGGTAAACTCACACTGCTGAATGTTAAGAGGCAGGACCTGGAGAGGGTAAACTCACACGGCTGAATGTTAAGAGGCAGGACCTGAAGAGGGTAAACTTAGCTACCGAGGTTGTCAGGAGCGCCGAGGTATGCAACAACCTGGAGAGGTTACTCAACAATTTTCCACCGGAAGACGCTACAAGTCAGAAGGTCGGCGCATCACCCGGACAATTGGGTCAACTCCTTTACTTGTCAGCCGGTACACCAAAAGACCGTTTGACTAAGTAAAGGGGGGGCAGCTGTAGACCCCTAAAATTGTCCGGGTCGGAAATAAAGCTTGAAGACTCTCGAAGACTGAAGGAAGATCAGCCAGAAGGACTCCTGGAAGGCCCTAGGAGGGTTCTCTGTAGGTCTAGAGGTCTTAGAATAGCTCAAAATAAGGAAGTGGAGGGAATGAAGCCCAATACGGCCGTACTGAAATCAATACGGCCGTATTGAAGCTTCAATACAGCCGTATTGAACTTAATACGGCCGTATTGAAATTTCTGAATTTCAATACGGCCGTATTGAACTCAATACGGCCGTATTGAAGTTCAAAAATTTCAATACGGCCGTATTGCTTCTGTAGGCCGTATTGCGCCTATTCCCTATAAATATGACGTCAATTGGACGTCATTACACACTTTTTCAGATAGTTTTAACCCTCTCCTTGAGTATTCTGGGGTTTTTGAGCAGTGTTCTGCCCTAGAAATCACTTGGAGAGTTGATCCGACAAAGTTCTTGACCCCCGAGCCATTTTGCTTGAGGATCGAACCTAGTCGAAGGGAAATCCTCCGGATTTCCATAGTTAAAAGTTTTTTTAGGAAGGAGCGAGCGAGCTTGTAGAGCGAGGGAACGCCAAAAAGCTTCCCAGTTTCATTCAATATATAAAAGCACGCTTCAAGAGGTTTCTTCTTAAATCCTTCCTTTTACTGCTTTCTGTGTGCATATTTAAACTGTCATCATGTAGATAGTTAATTTATAATTGCTTAGAATAAATAGGGGTAATTTAGTAATTTTACGCTGTTATTTTAGAAAATAATCTGTCATAGGGAACCCGAAAGGGGCGCTGTGGGGTGCTAACACCTTCCCCACGCGTAACCGACTCCCTTACCCAACTCTGGTTGTAATGGCCAAAGTTGATTTGAAAAAATCAATTGCCTTATCCCTTTTTCCAATGTTTTGAGTAAAACATTGGTGGCGACTCCACGAACCCCTCCTTTTTGCGAAAACCACTAATCCATGGAGGGTCCCGCTTGGGATTAATATGGATTGGTGAATCATTTAATAAAATTGCTCGTTTGACAGGGTCTCAGTTTGAGAATACGTCATTCTAGCGATCCATATTTTTAACAAATAAACGAGTCCAACCATCCTTCGCGAATGCCGAAAGCCCGTTCGGGCCGGTGGCGACAGTACCACCAACTGAATTCAACAAAGGGGCTCAAGAAAAGCTATCCAAGTTATCAAATCACAAACGTTAATAACCAAGACGTGCTTAACTTCATAAGTGTTTAATCAAACAAGCCTAAACACTTAAGCCTACCATTGGCCAAGCCATTCTTACAAAATCCATTTTTCAAAAAATAAATAATCCCCTCTAAAACACAAACTTTCGAAAAAATATCCTTTCCTTCTTTTCTCTCTTGTCCCAAACGATTTTTGAATAATCTAGTGGAAACATGGAGATATAGTAGTCAATAGGAGGGTTGACACATCTTCTAAAGGAAAGGAAAATCATTTGGTTGATGACACCAAAATCAAATACGCATCATTCCTCGGTTACGGAAATCAGCAGAGCACAGCCCATCTGGAGGAATGGCAAGATCCAAACAAAAAGTGCACCGATTAATTCTTTTGAAAGAAATGAATCAAATAGAATTAGGTGCATCATATTTGCATACATGCATACAGATGATAGGTGTACTGGAAGATCACTTATTCTTTGTTTATCTTAAAAAAAAAAAATAAATAAAAAAAAATAATAATACGCCCGTATTGGTTTCAATACGCCCGTATTGAGACTACCGTTGAAGCAACTCTTCAGATTCAACACGGGCGTATTAAAACCAACACGCCCGTATTAGCCTCCAATACGGCCGTATTGTATTCAATACAGCCGGTATTGGTTACCAATTTTGCCCACTAACGGATACGTCAATACGGCCGTATTGAATCAATACGGGCCGTATTGGCGAAATTTTGTCTATAAATAGGTTTTTCCCTTCTTATTTTTGCATTCCAATCTTCATTCCTCTGCATACCTTGCTTGTGAGTGAAACCCAGAAATCTTCTCCAAATACAAAATGGCTGAATCATCCAGAAAGAGGCAAAGAGCCCCAGCTCGACTCGTAATGACAGATCGACATCAGGAACGGCTACAGCTCATAGAGTCATTCACCTTCGAGCCGTCGAGGGCACTCGACTTTGACATTCTCCGTACAGTGGGCTTGGAGGATGAAGTCCGAGGCTACTTCGACAGTATAGGATGGGGATTCCTCCTTGATCCCCCTTCTCAGCTGTACTTGACGGCAACGAAGGAGTTTCTGGCCACTGTCGGCGTTACTGAGTCGACAAACAGTTTTGGGGAGGCTGTCTGCTCAGTTGACTTCTGGATGAACCAGGGGTACCGCTCACTGACGTTGGACGAGTTCAACGTCCAAGCAGGATTTTTCAGCAGGACTGATCAGCTGGCATATCGAGATGCTATATGCGAGTGGCCTGATCAGTGGACCCTGGTCGGCATGTGGAGAGCGATCACAGGCCACGAAGACTATCATGCCGGGGTGAAGGGCACCCGGCTCCCGACCGCTCTTCGGATCTGTCACAAGATCCTCACCAGCACCATCCATGGCAGGTGGAAGAGCCCCGAGTCGGTGACACGGCCGGATTTATTAGCATTATACTGCATGGCCACCAGTCGGAGGGCCAACCCCGGATACTTCTTCCTCGAGCACGTCAAGAACTTGGGGGCACGAGAGGGAGGATCTAGGCAGGGATACATCCTGGTTGCCCCACTCCTCTCACGGCTTGCGGAGACTTGGGGATGCCCAGACGGCGCAGAGCCAGGGCCATTGGCACCGAAGCCAATTAATGCCTCCACCTTGATCAGTATGAAGATCATAGCGAGGTCAGGAGGGGGGTATGTACGAGCGGATGGCCCCGATGCCTTCGCCGAGCTCTTCAATGACGTTGATCTTCAGGGCGACGGCAGCCCACAGCCAGAGGCCGGCACCTCACAGTCGGATAAGGCCTACTTTGATGCCCGCTTTGACGCTTTACAGCAAAGCATCGATACTCGATTCGATGCTTTTCAGCACAGTATCGGCGCATGGCAGCAGAGCACCGATACTCGACTGGACACTTTGGTGCAGGGGTTCGACAACCTCTCGGTCTGGATGCACCGCCAGTTCCCCGCTCCTCCACAGGACCCGCCGGCAGAAGAATGAAGACCGGCTTTCTTTTTCCTATTTTTATGTATTTGTTTGAATGGGCTGCGTCCCATCATTTCCCTTGTACAAAATTTCATGTTTATTTAATGAATGAAATTTTTCACTCTTTGAGTCTAAATCTTTTAGCACTTTTATTTCTGTACAACAAAAGCCAAAATCAACAAAAAAGGCAAAATACAGAAAAAGCCAAAATCAATAAAAAGGCAAAATACGGAAAAAGCCCAAAAATCGATAAAAGGCAAACATAGAAAATCCACAAAATTGTACAGAATAATTGAGCCTGGAGAGGCTTGCTGAAATAATACTCTCTCAGAAATAACTGAGCCTGGAGAGGCTTGCCGAAATAATACTCCTTCAGAATAACTGAGCCTGGAGAGGCTTGCCGAAATAATACTCTCTCAGAATAACTGAGCCTGGAGAGGCTTGCCGAAACAATACTCTCTCAGAATAATTGAGCCTGGAGAGGCTTGCTGAAATAATACTCCCCAACTGTATAGAATAAATGAGCCTGGAGAGGCTCGCAGAAATAATACTCCCCAGAGAAACCTCAGCTTAAGCTCATGGAACAAATCCCCAGCGAGAGCTATCAAAGCAAGATCGTCAAAATCCCCAATGGAAGCGCGATCATCCAAAGCAAAATATTCAGTCAAAGGACTTGAAACTTCCTCAGTGGAAAATAGCTCTCTGACTCAAGCGCTGAGTGAGGCTAAGCCTGCAGAGGCTTCCTAAATAATACTCTGGGATACATAAGATCCCCAAATCCCCAGTCGCCTACTCAAGAGGCACCCCTACAAAAGGAGCAAAATAAAAAATATATCAATAAATATTCCCCAAGCAGAATTTGGGCGTACAGCCAACCACTAAACATCAAGATGATTTGCCTAACAGAAGAGGTCAATCAAAAATCAACATCCAGAATCCCCAGCGGATAACAGCCTACACAGAGGCAGCAAAAATCAGAAAATCCAAAAGAGATACCCGAATAAGGATAACCGGGATACTCCACCAACGTCAAAGGACGTCAGCCAAACATAAGGCATCGCTCAATTCAAGAAGAGCATCTGTGTCTACACCCCAAGGAGTCAGAAATTCCCCATGGGTACCAACTATGCAAATGCAAGTTGGGGCACAAGAACCTATGAATGACTGCACATCCCCTAGACGAATCCTGCGTTATCCAGCTCTCAGTGGCACAAAATCAGAAAAACCATCGAAGCAGCATAGTGGACTGTGGAGACAAAAAATCATCTCAGATCCCTGGAGAGGGTAAACTCGCATTGCCGAAGTGATCAGAAGACACGGACGCAGACCCTGGAGAGGGCAAACTCAGTTGCCTAGGTCGTCAGAGACAACCGAAGCAAAGTCCGGAGAGACGGTACTCAAAGTCTGGAGAGACGGTACTCAAAGTCTGGAGAGACGGTACTCAAAGTCTGGAGAGACGGTACTCAAAGTCTGGAGAGACGGTACTCAAAGTCTGGAGAGACGGTACTCAGAGTCTGGAGAGACGGTACTCAGAGTCTGGAGAGACGATACTCAAAGTCTGGAGAGACGGTACTCAGAGTCTGGAGAGACGGTACTCACAGTCTGGAGAGACGGTACTCAAAGTCTGGAGAGACGGTACTCAGAGTCTGGAGAGACGATACTCAAAGTCTGGAGAGACGGTACTCAGAGTCTGGAGAGACGGTACTCAGAGTCTGGAGAGACGGTACTCAAAGTCTGGAGAGACGGTACTCAAAGTCTGGAGAGACGGTACTCGAAGTCTGGAGAGACGGTACTCAAAGTCTGGAGAGACGGTACTCAAAGTCTGGAGAGACGGTACTCAGAGTCTGGGGAGACGGTACTCAGAGTCTGGAGAGACGGTACTCAGAGTCTGGAGAGACGGTACTCAAAGTCTAGAGAGACGGTACTCAAGGTCTGGAGAGACAGTACTCAACCATCAGCGTCGTCAGAGGCACGTTGGTGTTCAACTTCCGGCTCGGGCGTCGAGTGAAGTTGACCCTGGAGAGGGTAAACTTAGCTACCGAGGTTGTCAGAAGCGCCGAGGTATGCAACAACCTGGAGAGGCTACTCAACAATTTTCCACCGGAAGACGCTACAAGTCAGAAGGTTGGCACATCATCCGGACAATTGGGTCAACTCCTTTACTTGTCAGCCGGTACACCAAAAGGCCGTCCGACTAAGTAAAGGGGGGGCAGCTGTAGACCCCTAAAATTGTCCGGGTCGGAAATAAAGCTTGAAGACTCTTGAGGACTGAAGGAAAGTCAGCCAGAAGGACTCATGGAAGGCCCTAGGAGGATTCTCTGTAGGTCTAGAGGTCTTGTAATAAGCTCAAAATAAGGAAGTGGAGGGAATGAAGCCCAATACGGTCTCCCAAAAGTTCAGTACGGCCGTATTGAACATTTTGAACTACAATACGGCCGCACTGAACTCAATACGGCCGGATTGAAGTTTCTGAACTTCACTACGGCCGCACTGAACTCAATAGGGCCGTATTGAGGTTTTTTGAACTTCAATACGGCCGTACTGAATTCAATACGGCCGTATTGTAGTTCAAAAACTCAATACGGGCCGTATTGACCCCCAGAGGCCGTACTGCGCCTCATCCCTATAAATATGAGTATTCTGGGTTTTTTTGAGCAGTGCTCTGCCTAGAAATCACTCGGAGAGTTGATCCGACAAAGTTCTCGAGTTCTGAGCTTTTTGCTTGAGTCTCGAACTGAGTCGAAGGGAAATCCTCCGGATTTCCATAGTTAAAATTTTCTAGGAGGGAGCGAGCGGGCTTGTAGAGCGAGGGAACGCCAAAAAGCTTCCCAGTTTTACTTGAATATAAAAGCACGCTTCAAAGGTTTCTTCTTAAGACCTTCCTTTTACTGCTTTCTGTGTGTATATTTAACTGTCATCATGTAGATAGTTAAGTTATAATTGTTTAGAATAAATAGGGGTAATTTAGTAATTTCGCACTATTATTTTTAGAAATAATCTGTCATAGGGAACCCGAAAGGGGCGCTGTGGGGTGCTAACACCTTCCCCACGCGTAACCGACTCCCTTACCCGACTCTGGTTGTCATGGCCGAAGTCGATTTTTGAATCGATTGCCTTAAACTTCTTTTTCCAATGTTTTGAGTAAAACATTGGTGGCGACTCCATGAACCCTTCCTTTTTATGAAAACCGCTAATCCATGGAGGGTCCCGCTTGGGATTAACATGGATTGGTGAGCCTTTTAATAAAATTGCTCGTTTGACAAGGTCTCAGTTTGAGAATAAGTCATTCTAGCAATCCATATTTTTAAACAAATAAAAGAGTCCAACCATCCTTCGCGAATGCCGAAAGCCCGTTTCGGGCCTGTGGCGACACTCCATCGTGGATCAACTTCATAGGACGCCAGCAAAGATTACTCTGTTGTCGTTGATCCTAAGCTCCGAACCGCATCGGCAAGCTCTGTTGAAAGTCTTGAACGAGGCGTACGTGTCGCACACTATCTCCCAAGACAAGTTTGAGGGGATTGTTAGACACATCACGGCTAATGATCACCTCACTTTCATCGATGAAGAAATCCCCGTTGAGAGACCGAATCACAACAAGCCCTTGCACATCTCTGTAAAGTGCAAGGAATATCACATCGCTAAAGTCTTGGTGGATAATGGATCTTCCTTGAATGTGATGCCAAAAAGAACGTTTGATCAAGTGGCAATCAAGGGAATCCAAATGCGCCCGAGCAACATGATCGTCCGAGCTTTCGACGGTTCTAAAAGAGAAGTGGTGGGAGAAATCAATCTTCCAATCCAAATTGGACCCACCATCTTTAATGTCGAATTTCAAGTGATGGACATTACTCCCGCGTACAGCTGTCTCCTCGGCCGACCTTGGATTCATGATGCGAAAGCTGTTCCCTCTACGCTCCACCAGAAAGTCAAATTCATAGTGGGTGACAAGCTGGTGACCGTACAAGCCGAAGATGACATACTCATCAGCAAGCCATCTGCCATACCTTACGTGGATGCAGCAGAGGAAGCTCTAGAGATCGCCTTCCAAGCATTGGAGATTGCCAATGTCGAAACGTTTCCCCGAGAAATGAAGAAGGTAGCCTACATGCTCACCAAGAACGGATACTTGCCTGGACAAGGACTTGGCAAGGATTCCCAAGGAATTCTCGAGCTACCCATTATTAAGGATAATCCGGGGAAACAAGAGTTAGGATACAACCCTAATAAAGATCAAAGGACGAAGAGGAACCAAGATCCTTCTCGACGTTCTTTAAGCCAGATCTTTAGGAAGGTCGGTTCACAAGCGTCAAGGCCGGTCGTCGTCATCAAGTGCTCTTCTTCTTCCGATAGGGATGTATAGACCTGATGACTGTTAGAGATCACTCCTCGGGGACAGCCCGACCCCCGAGCCTCGATAGGGCACATGTTTCCGCTAGAATTATAATAAAATCGTTCTTTATTAGTTCTTATTGCTTCTTTTCTTGCTTGCAATAAATTTCTAGACCACATTATTTTTAACCCTGTTTGAATAAGCATGAATGAGGTTAAAATCATCTTAATAACAATAAACCCGCATCATTTTTATGTGGAAGTGTGTGTGACAACTTGGAGCACCTTTCCTTGGCCTCGACAAGTGCCATCATGGATAAAAAAAGAAATCCTTTAAGGACAAAATCCTAAAAACAAAAAAAGCTCGGCAGGAAACCCAAAAAGGGGGCTGCGCAAAAATAAGAGCAAAGAACCCGCTAGGAATCCCACGAAAGGGTGACCTAGGCAAAAATTAGGGTTGCAAAAATGAACAAAAACAAAGGTCCGCTGAGACGCCACAAAGGGGTGTTTTAGGCAAAAATAAGGACTGTCGCCACCCGCCGAAACGGACGTTGGCATTCGCAACGATGGTCGGACTCTTTTTAAAGGTTGGAAAAAATGATGGATTGTTAGAACGACTTATTCTCAAACTGAGACCTCATCGAACTAACAATTTTATTAAATGATTCACCAATCCATGTTAATCCCAAGCGGGACCTGTCGCCACCGGCCCGAAACGGGCTTTCGGCATTCGCGAAGGATGGTTGGACTCTTTTATTTTTTTTTTAAAAATATGGATTGCTAGAATGACTTATTCTCAAACTGAGACCTTGTCAAACGAGCAATTTTATTAAAAGGCTCACCAATCCATGTTAATCCCAAGCGGGACCCTCCATGGATTAGCGGTTTTCATAAAAAGGAAGGGTTCATGGAGTCGCCACCAATGTTTTACTCAAAACATTGGAAAAAGAAGTTTAAGGCAATCGATTCAAAAATCGACTTCGGCCATGACAACCAGAGTCGGGTAAGGGAGTCGGTTACGCGTGGGGAAGGTGTTAGCACCCCACAGCGCCCCTTTCGGGTTCCCTATGACAGATTATTTAAAAATAATAGTGCGAAATTACTAAATTACCCCTATTTATTCTAAGCAATTATAAATTAACTATATACATGATGACAGTTTAAATATGTACACACAGAAAGCGGTAAAAGAAGGGACTTTAAAGAGATAAACCTTTGAAGCGTGCTTTCTTATATATCTTGACAGAAATTGGGAAGCGTTTTGGCGTTCCCTCCCTCTACAAGACCGCTCGCTCCCTCGTATAAAATTTTAACTATGGAAATCCGGAGGATTTCCCTTCGACTAGGTTCGAGACTCAAGCAAATGGCTCGTGACTCAAGAACTTCGTCGGATCAACTCTCCGAGTGATTTCTAGGCAGAGCACTGCTAAAAAAAAACCCAGAATACTCAAGAAGAGGGTTAAAACTCAGTAAAAAAGTGTAGAATGACGTCCAATTGACGTCATATTTATAGGGATGAGGCGCAATACGGCCTCTGGGGGTCAATACGGTCCGTATTGAAGTTTTGAACTACAATACGGCCGTATTGAATTCAGTACGGCCGTATTGAAGTTCAAAAAACCTCAATACGGCCGTATTGAGTTCAGTGCAGTCGTATTGAAGTTCAGTGCAGCCGTATTGAGTTCAGTGCAGCCGTATTGAAGTTTAGAAACTTCAATACGGCCGTATTGAGTTCAGTGCGGCCGTATTGTAGTTTAAAATGTTCAATACGGCCGTACTGAACTTTTGGGAGGCCGTATTGGGCTTCATTCCCTCCACTTTCTTATTTTTTGCTACTCTAAGACCTCTAAACCTACAGATTGTCATCCTAGGGTCTTCCAGGGTCTTCCAGGAGTCCTTCCGGCTGACTTTCCTTTGGTCTTCGAGAGTCTTCAAGCTTTATTTCCGACCCGGACAATTTTAGGGGTCTACAGCTGCCCCCCCTTTACTTAGTCGGACGGCCTTTTGGTGTACCGACTGATAAGTAAAGGAGTTGACCCAATTGTCCGGGTGATGTGCCAACCTTCTGACTTGTAGCGTCTTCCGGTGGAAAATTGTTGAGTAGCCTCTCCAGGTTGTTGCATACCTCGGCGCTTCTGACAACCTCGGTAGCTAAGTTTACCCTCTCCAGGGTCAACTTCACTCGACGCCCGAGCCGGAAGTTGAACACCAACGTGCCTCTGACGACGCTGATGGTTGAGTACTGTCTCTCCAGACTTTGAGTACCGTCTCTCCATACTTTGAGTACCGTCTCTCCAGACTTTGAGTACCGTCTCTCCAGACTTTGAGTACCGTCTCTCCAGACTCTGAGTACCGTCTCTCCAGACTCTGAGTACCGTCTCTCCAGACTCTGAGTACCGTCTCTCCAGACTCTGAGTACCGTCTCTCCAGACTCTGAGTACCGTCTCTCCAGACTCTGAGTACCGTCTCTCCAGACTCTGAGTACCGTCTCTCCAGACTCTGAGTACCGTCTCTCCAGACTCTGAGTACCGTCTCTCCAGACTCTGAGTACCGTCTCTCCAGACTCTGAGTACCGTCTCTCCAGACTTTGAGTACCGTCTCTCCAGACTTTGAGTACCGTCTCTCCAGACTTTGAGTACCGTCTCTCCAGATTTTGAGTACCGTCTCTCCAGACTTTGAGTACCGTCTCTCCAGACTTTGCTTCGGTTGTCTCTGACGACCTAGGCAACTGAGTTTGCCCTCTCCAGGGTCTGCGTCCGTGTCTTCTGATCACTTCGGCAATGCGAGTTTACCCTCTCCAGGGATCTGAGATGATTTTTTGTCTCCACAGTCCACTATGCTGCTTCGATGGTTTTTCTGATTTTGTGCCACTGAGGGCTGGATAACGCAGGGATCCGTCTAGGGGATGTGCAGTCATTCATAGGTTCTTGTGCCCCAACTTGCATTTGCATAGTTGGTACCCATGGGGAATTTCTGACTCCTTGGGGTGCAGACACAGATGCTCTTCTTGAATTGAGCGATGCCTTATGTTTGGCTGACGTCCTTTGACGTTGGTGGAGTATCCCGGTTGTCCTTATTCGGGTGTCTCTTTTGATTTTCTGATTTTTGTTGCCTCTGTGTAGGCTGTTATCCGCTGTGGGATTCTGTCATTCAATTCTTGACTGGCCTCTTCTGTTAGGCAAATCATCTTGATGTTCGGTGTTTTGGCTGGATGCCAAATTCCGCTTGGGGAATATTTATTGAAATTTTTTATTTTTCTCCTTTTGTAGGGGTGCCTCTTGAGTAGGCGACTGGGGATTTGGGGATCTTATGTATCCCAGAGTATTATTTAGGAAGCCTCTGCAGGCTTAGCCTCACTCAGCACTTAAGTCAGAGAGCTATCTTCCACTGAGGAAGTTTCAAGTCCTTTGACTGAATATTTTGCTTGGATGATCGCGCTTCCATTGGGGATTTTGACGATCTTTGCTTTGATAGCTCTCGCTGGGGATTTGTTCCATGAGCTTAAGCTGAGGTTTCTCTGGGGAGTATTATTTCTGCGAGCCTCTCCAGGCTCAGTTATTCCGAGAGAGTATTATTTCGGCGAGCCTCTCCAGGCTCAATTATTCTAAGAGGGAGTATTGTTTCTGCAAGCCTCTCCAGGCTCAATTATTCTGAGAGAGTATTATTTCGGCGAGCCTCTCCAGGCTCAATTATTCTGAAGGAGTATTATTTCGGCAAGCCTCTCCAGGCTCAGTTATTCTGTATGAAGAAGGAGTATTATTTCGGAAAGCCTCTCCAGGCTCAGTTATTTCTGAGAGAGTATTATTTCGGCAAGCCTCTCCAGGCTCAGTTATTCTGTACAATTTGTTGGGTTTTCTGTATTTTGCCTTTTTTGTTGATTTTTGGCTTTTTCTGTATTTTGCCTTTTTTGTCGATTTTTTGGCTTTTTCTGTATTTTTGCCCTTTTGTCGTTTTTTTTTTTTTTTTTTTTTTGGCCTTTGTTGACTGCTGTCATACACAAGCAATTTTCTATTTTTTCTATTTTATGCAATTGCCTCATGATAAGGTCTTTGAATGTGCAACTAATGTGTGTGTGATGCACAAAAATGCAAGTTAATTTTGTTGATGTTTTTTTAGAAAATGAATGGCTCTCCCTATCCTCTTCTTCTTTGGAGGAGTTTCTGTCATAGACGCGAGGGAGGATTTTTGTGAGCCTTTTATGCAGGACATTACGGATTTTATAGGAACCCCTCCAATTTTCTTTATTGACTGATTATTAAAGGAATTTCGTACAATTTTTATGAAATACCAATTTTAGAGGCATAATCACATGGTCAAGAGAGAAGAGAAAATGAATAGATATTTTATTGATATTCACAAGTGTTTTTACAGAAAGATATACAGAAGGAATTTCTGAAGAATGGCTGGCCAGGGTAGGCTATATACATTGGGCTTAACAATTATATCTGTAATTGTTGCTCTTTACATTCCTCTAGTTGCTTCGGGTGAGATGCCTGAGCCAGGAGCGTAGATGCTGCAAGACGCTTGCTTCTAGAAGATAATCACTTGAACCGCCTTTCGGTTTTCGATTCAAGTGATCGTTGCTTGCTTTGTTTTTGCATCTTATTCTTTTGCCCCTAATTTTTGCCTAGGACGTATCCTAGCGGGGATAAATTCACCTTTGTTTTGCCTAGTACCCTTGTACTGGCGGGCTTTTTATTTTGCCCTAACTTTTGCCTAGGATGCCCTTTTCGGGTTTTCATCCTAGCGGGCTTATGCAAGCAACGTCTTCAAGCATAATACTTCTTTACCACGTCAGCGTTGACTGGGTATCGAAGTTCTTCTCCATCCACGTCTGTGAGGATTAATGCTCCTCCTGAGAAGGCTCGCTTCACCACGTATGGTCCTTAGTAATTTGGGGCCTACTTTCCGATTTTGTCTTTTTGAGCTGGTAGTAATTTCTTCATTACCAGCTTTCCCTCATGGTAGACTCGAGGGTGGACTTTCTTGTCAAAAGCCTTTTTGATCTTCCTCTGATAGGCTTGACCATGGCATATGGCGTTCAGCCGTTTCTCTTCGATGAGGTTCAACTGGTCGTATCGGCTTTGAACCCATTCTGCCTCGGAAAGTTTTGCTTCCATGATTACCCTTAGAGAAGGTATTTCGACTTCGACGGGAAGAACTGCCTCCATCCCATAGACGAGGGAGAATGGAGTAGCTCCTGTAGATGTGCGTACTGAAGTCCTATAGCCATGAAGAGCGAAGGGTAACATCTCGTGCCAGTCTTTAAATGAGACAACCATCTTTTGCACTATTTTCTTGATGTTCTTATTGGTTGCCTCGACTGCCCCATTCATCTTCGGCCGATATGGGGAAGAGTTATGATGTTGGATCTTGAATTCTTGGCACAGTTCTTCCCCCATTTTATTATTCAGATTAGATCCATTTTCAGTGATGATTTATTTCTCCATGCTTCCACTAGATTATTCTAAAATCTTTCGGGACAAGAGAGAAAAGAAAGGAAAGATATTTTTGTTCTGAAGTTTGTGTTTTAGAGGGGATTTATTTTTCAAAAATGGTTTTTGTAAGAATGGATGGCCAAGGTAGGCTTATGTGTTTAGGCTTGTTTGATTAAACACTTATGAAGTTAAAAAGTCGTGTTGTGATTCGACAACTTGGATAGCTTCCCTTGAACCTTTCTTTTTAAATTCGGTTCATGGTACCATCATGGATTTATTTTTTTGATTGTCCTTATTTTTGCCTAAAACACCCTTTTGTGGCGTTTTAGCGGACCTTTGTTTTTGTTTATTTTTGTAACCCTAACTTTTGCCTAGGTTACCCTTTCGTGGGATTCCTAGCGGGTCTTTTGCTCTTATTTTTGCGCAGTCCCCTTTTTGAGTTTCCTGCCGAGCTTCTTTTATTTTAAAGGATTTCTTTTTATCCATGATGGCACTTGTCGAGGCCAAGGAAAGGTGCTCCAAGTTGTCACACACACTTCCACATAAAAATGATGTGGGTTTATTATTATTAAGATGATTTTAACCTCATTCATGTTTATTCAAACAGGGTTAAAAAAAATGTGGTTTAGAATTTTATTATAAGCAAGAAAAGAAGCAATGAGAAAGAATGATTTTATTATAATCATAGTGGAAACATGTGTCCTTATTTCATCACTGATATGGGTCCCAATATTGACCTCTTTTATCTCTCGGCCCTGCCCCAAATTCACAGTCTCCAATTTCTCTTGACGAGCTTCTTGATCTAGCAATCTTTGCAGATCCGGAGAAATGGTCTCCTCATCACTGTCCAACTCAACCCTTTCACCTTCGGATCCCGGTCAGAGCGAACAATTACAGACATAATTATTTTATTGGTTCTGTTTAGGTTTAGAATTATTAATGTTAATGAGGAAAGAGAGAAAAGAACAAAAAAAGAGAGTAATGTGAAAAATGCCTCTTTATTGATATGTATTAAAACTGTACAAAAACCCTTATTTACATGAAAAGGTTCTCATGATCTCGGGTACTGATCATGAGTCCCTAAAAGAGAAATATGAAGGGGCCCTATCGTGGCTTGTTCTTCTCTCTACTCCTGCTTTGGCAGAGGATTCTTGCTCACGTCGGGCGCTGTCGAATCGAAGGTGACCCACCCGGCATCAATAAGGTTTTGGACCTTGTATTTGAGAGCTAGGCATTTCTCTGTTGAATGCCCTGGTGCCCCCGAATGGTATAAACATTTGTCCTGTGGCTTGTACCAATCGGGGTAAGGTGGGTCGATCTTTCTTGGTGGAACATAAGCTAGAAGTTTGGCTTCTACTAGCTTCGGCAGGAGATCGCTGTAGGTGATCGGAAGTTTATCAAACTTCTTCACAGGGGTGAATTGCGATCTTCCCGACTTCGAAGTGGAAGTAGCCGAGGGTATGGTTATAGCATTGACTCCTCCCTCTTTCTTCTTCCCGAAGGCCTTCTTAGCTTCATATGATTGGGAAGGCTTAGCCAGCTTCCCACTTTTAAGTCCTTGTTCCACTCTCTCCCCAATGGTGATGATGTCCGAGAAGAGTGTCGTTGTGTTCCCTATCATTTTATCGTAATAGGGACCAGTCAACGAGTTGATGAATAAGGACACCGTCTCCTTATCCGACAGCGGGGGCTCTATCTGTGCCGCCAACTCCCTCCATCGTTGGGCGTACGCCTTGAAAGATTCATCATTTTTCTTACTCAAGGCTTGAAGATCTGACCTATCGGGTGTTAGGTCGATGTTATATTTATAGCGCTTGAGAAAGGCATCGGCCAACTGCCTCCATGTATGTACTAGATTTCCATCTAGCTGCATATACCAATTGAGCGCAGTATCGGCTAAGCTCTCTTGGAAGCAATGGATCAAGAGCTTTTCATTTGTGGCATATGCAGCCATTTTGCGACAGTACATGGTGAGATGACTCTTAGGGCAAGTCGATCCCACGTACTTTGGGAAATCCGGCACTTTAAATTTAAGAGGGAATTGGATGTCCCTCACTAAACACATGTCGGCGGCATCTTTAATATCGAAATCATGCCCCTCCATAGCCCTTAGCCGATCCTCTAGGGCGTGGAATTGTTCCTTTGAAACTTCGGGCTCTTTAATCATAATTCCAGCCCCAATAGGTATGGCGTGCGGAGGCTCTTCTTCATGCACCTCCTCTTCCTCATGATGGGACCCATGGTCACTGTGGCTTGATCCATGGAAGTTATGTTGACGCATGAGTTCCATCATTTGCGCCATCTGCTCTTTAAGCTGTGAAAGCTCGGTTGTGAGCTTCTTATTTTGCTCCTCCAATGCTTCCATTTTCTTGATTTTCTGCGCGCGTGTGAGGACAGAGAGATGACCAGCCACTTTCTAAAATGAATGTTTTATTCTAATTAGTTTATTCATGGTATGAATACACTCTCGATGTGAGCTTGATAAGACTCCATCTTTAAGGCGCTGCCTTTTTAAGATGAAGATTTATCACCCTTCCTAGCCTATGATCTCTCCCCAACGGAGAATCTCAATAGTCATGGGTCCCTTTTACTCACATCGAGAGGGTATTGGTGATCCTAAAATGAATAATTGATGAGGATGCATGAGGTCTTATTGGCAATGATGTACATGCTCCTCGCTTTTTATTATATTTTCACACATGGTCTTTCCTCTCATGTCATGGTATTTTCATGCATGGGGATTATTCTTTAGACCTTATCACGAGGTTATTTATTAATGCACAAACAATTGCACATAAGCATTTACACAAACAATTTCACTCATCCACGAACAGTCACGAGCGAATCACGAGGTAGGGGTTTCCTGCAGAAAGCTGCATATTCAAGGTGGTTCTAACTGTTCTCACCGGTCTGAGGCCCCCAAGGTGCCCCCATTATAGGGACCCAATTCCTCTTGTCGTAAGTCGATGGAAAGCTCCAACGCACTGTCGGACTCGAGTTCATGGTTATCACCTTGAGTGATGTTTTCCGACAACGGTCTACGGGCACCTATAGACCCATTCGACAACCGGCCGTACTAACATCCACTCCTTATGGCTTACCACTCATGCCCCCGGGTATAGAGGGAACTGTTGTGTGCAAAGGTTTGTGTGCAGTTTTTATTTCAAACAATTGCGAGAATTTAAACATACAACAGTTATTTAAAGCCAAATAGAGAAAGCATGTTATCATACAAACAAGGGGTAATAAAGTAATTTTAACTATTATTTGTTAAAAATAATCTGTCACTAAATGGGACTGACTCTCGAGGCTTCCCCAGTGGAGTCGCCATCTGTCGCCACCGGCCCGAAACGGGCTTTCGGCATTCGCGAAGGATGGTTGGACTCTTTTATTTTTTTTTAAAAATATGGATTGCTAGAATGACTTATTCTCAAACTGAGACCTTGTCAAACGAGCAATTTTATTAAAAGGCTCACCAATCCATGTTAATCCCAAGCGGGACCCTCCATGGATTAGCGGTTTTCATAAAAAGGAAGGGTTCATGGAGTCGCCACCAATGTTTTACTCAAAACATTGGAAAAAGAAGTTTAAGGCAATCGATTCAAAAATCGACTTCGGCCATGACAACCAGAGTCGGGTAAGGGAGTCGGTTACGCGTGGGGAAGGTGTTAGCACCCCACAGCGCCCCTTTCGGGTTCCCTATGACAGATTATTTAAAAATAATAGTGCGAAATTACTAAATTACCCCTATTTATTCTAAGCAATTATAAATTAACTATATACATGATGACAGTTTAAATATGTACACACAGAAAGCGGTAAAAGAAGGGACTTTAAAGAGATAAACCTTTGAAGCGTGCTTTCTTATATATCTTGACAGAAATTGGGAAGCGTTTTGGCGTTCCCTCCCTCTACAAGACCGCTCGCTCCCTCCTATAAAATTTTAACTATGGAAATCCGGAGGATTTCCCTTCGACTAGGTTCGAGACTCAAGCAAATGGCTCGTGACTCAAGAACTTCGTCGGATCAACTCTCCGAGTGATTTCTAGGCAGAGCACTGCTCAAAAAAAAACCCAGAATACTCAAGAAGAGGGTTAAAACTCAGTAAAAAAGTGTAGAATGACGTCCAATTGACGTCATATTTATAGGGATGAGGCGCAATACGGCCTCTGGGGGTCAATACGGTCCGTATTGAAGTTTTGACCTACAATACGGCCGTATTGAATTCAGTACGGCCGTATTGAAGTTCAAAAAACCTCAATACGGCCGTATTGAGTTCAGTGCAGCCGTATTGAAGTTCAGTGCAGCCGTATTGAGTTCAGTGCAGCCGTATTGAAGTTCAGAAACTTCAATACGGCCGTATTGAGTTCAGTGCGGCCGTATTGTAGTTTAAAATGTTCAATACGGCCGTACAGAACTTTTGGGAGGCCGTATTGGGCTTCATTCCCTCCACTTTCTTATTTTTTGCTACTCTAAGACCTCTAAACCTACAGATTGTCATCCTAGGGTCTTCCAGGGTCTTCCAGGAGTCCTTCCGGCTGACTTTCCTTTGGTCTTCGAGAGTCTTCAAGCTTTATTTCCGACCCGGACAATTTTAGGGGTCTACAAGACCCTCCATGGATTAGTGGTTTTCGCAAAAAGAAGGGTTCTTGGAGTCGCCACCAATGTTTTACTCAAAACATTGCAAAAAGGGATAAGGCAATTGATTTTCGCAAATCAACCTTGGCCACTACAACCAGAGTTGGATAAGGGAGTCAGTTACGTGCGGGGAAGGTGTTAGCACCCCACAACGCCCTTTTCGGGTTCCCTATGATGGATTATTTCATAAATAACAGTGTAAAATTACTAAATTACCCCTATTTATTAGAAACGACTATAAACGAGATATCTACATGATGAAAAATGCAATGCAACAATCAGAAAGCAATAAAAGGAAGGATTTGAAAAAGAAACCTTTGAAGCGTGCTTTTATATATTCAAATAGACGTTAGGAGGCTTTTTGGCGCTCCTTCCCACTACACGCTTGCTCGCTCCTTCCCTAAAGATTAATTTTTACTATGGAAATCAAAAAGATTTCCCTTCGACTAGTTCGAATCCTCAAGCTAAATGCTCAGAACTCAAGAACTTCGTCGGATCGGCTCTCGGAGAGATTTCTAGGGCAGAACACTGCTCAAAAACCCTAGAATACTCAGCCAGAGGGTGGAGAAATGCTCCAAATGTGTGGAATGACGTCCAAATGACGTCCTATATATAGGAGTGAGGCGCAGTACGGCCTCTGACATCAATACGGCCCGTACTGAAGTTTTGAACTACAGTACGGCCGTATTGAATTTGGTACGGCCGTACTGAAGTTCAAAAACTTCAGTACGGCCGTATTGATTTCACTACGGCCCGTACTGAAGTTTTTTGAACTACAGTGCGGTCGTATTAAATTTGGTACGGCCGTACTGAAGTTCAAAAACTTCAGTACGGCCGTATTGAGTTCACTACGGCCGTATTGCAGTTCAAATGGTTCAGTACGGCCGTACTGAACTTCTAGGAGGCCGTATTGAGCTCCAATCCTCCCATATCCTTATTTTAAGCTACTCTAAGACTTCTAAACCTATGAAGAATCATCCTAGGGTCTTCCAGGGTCTTCCAGGAGTCCTTTCGGTTTACTTTCCTTCGGTCTTCGAGAGTCTTCGAGAGTCTTCGAGTCTTATTTCCGACCCGGACAATTTTAGGGGTCTATAGCTGCCCCCCCTTTACTTAGTCAAACGACTTTTTGGTGTACCGGTTGACAAGTAAAGGAGTTGACCCAATTGTCCGGGGAATAAGCCATCCTTCCGACTTGTAGTGTCTTCCGGTGGAAAATTGTTGAGTAGCCTCTCCAGGTTGAGTATTAGTCGTCGCCTCTCCAGGCTCGTGCATACCTCGGTGTTTCTGACAACCTCGGTAGCTGAGTACCGCCTCTCTAGGCTCTGCCTCTGTGTTTCTGACGACGTTAGCAGTTGCACACCTCCGTGTTTCTGACGACGTTGGTGGCTGAGTACCGCCTCTCCAGGCTCTGCCTCTGTGTTTCTGACGACATTGGCAGTTGCATACCTCCGTTTTTCTGACGACGGGGTAGCTGAGTACCGCCTCTCCAGGCTCTGCCTCGGTGTTTCTGACAACCTTGGCAGCTGAGTTTGCCATCTCCAGGGTCTGCGGTTTGCCCTCCCCAGGGTTGCATACCTCCGTGTTTCTGACGACGGGGTAGCTGAGTACCGCCTCTCCAGGCTCTGTCTCGGTGTTTCTGACAACCTTGACAGCTGAGTTTGCCCTCTCCAGGGTCTGCGGTTTACCCTCCCCAGGGTTGCGTACCTCCGTGCTTCTAGTCACTTTGGTAGCGTGAGTTTGCCCTCTCCAGGGTCTGCGGTTTGCCCTCCCCAGGGTTGCGTATCTCCGTGCTTCTGGTCACTTTGGTAGCGTGAGTTTGCCCTCTCCAGGGTCTGCGGTTTGCCCTCCCCAGGGTCTGCCTCCGTGTTTCTGACGACGTTGGCAGTGTGAGTTTGCCCTCTCCAGGGATTTGTAATGATTTTGTCTCCACAGTCCACGATGCTGCTTCGACGATTGTTTTTGATTTTTGTGCCACTGAGGGCTGGATAACGTAGGGATCCGTCTAGGGGATGTGCAGTTACTCATAGGTTCTTGTGTCCCAACTTTCCATTGCGTAGATGGTGCCCACTGGGGAATTTCTGATTCCTTGGGGGTGCAGACACAAAGATGCTCCTTTTGAGGTGAGCGATGCCTTATGATTGGCTGACGTCCTTTCGACATTGGTGGAGTATCCCGGTTATCCTTATTCGGGTGACTCTTTTTGATTTTCTGGTTTTATTGCCTCTGCGTAGGCTGTTATCCGCTGGGGAATTCTGTCGTTAATTTTGATTAGCCTCTTCTGTTAGGCGGATCATCTTGACGTTCAATGATTGGCTGAATGCCGAATTCCGCTTGGGGAATGATTATTGATCTTTTTTGGATTTTCTCTTTTTGAAGGAGTGCCTCTGAGTAGGCGAATTATCTTGATGTTTGGTGTTCGGCTGAGTGCCGGATTCCTCTTGGGGAATGGTTATTGATCTTTTTGATTTTTCTCTTTTTGAAGGAATGCCTCTGAGTAGGCGAATTATCTTGATGTTTGGTGTTCGGCTGAGTGCCGGATTCCGCTTGGGGAATGGTTATTGATCTTTTTGATTTTTTCTCTTTTTGAAGGAGAGCCTCTGAGTAGGCGAATGATCTTGATGTTCGGTGTTCGGCTGAGTGCCGGATTCCGCTTGGGGAATGGTTATTGATCTTTTTGATTTTTTCTCTTTTTGAAGGAGTGCCTCTGAGTAGGCGAATGATCTTGATGTTCGGTGTTCGGCTGAGTGCCGGATTCCGCTTGGGGAATGGTTATTGATCTTTTTGATTTTTCTCTTTTTGAAGGGGTGCCTCTAAGTAGGCGAATGGGGATTGAGGATCTTATTTATCCCAGAGTATTATTTAGAAAGCCTCTTCAGGCTTAGCTTCACTCGTCGCTCGAGTTGGAAAGCTATCTTCCACTGAGGAAGTCTGAGTCCTTTGACTCGGATATTTCGTTTGGATGATCATTGCTTCCATTGGGGGATCTTACCGATCTTGCTTTGATAGCTCTTACTGGGGATTTGGTCCAAGAGTGTGAGCTGAGAAGTCTCTGGGGAGTATTATTTCGGCAAGCCTCTCCAGGCTCAGTTATTCTGTACGATTTATTGGTTTTTTCTGAATTTCTGCCTTTTTTGTTGATTTCGGCTTTTTCTGTATTTTTGCCTTTTTTGTTGATTTTGGCTTTTTCTGTACAGAAATTAAAGTGCTAAAGAATTTGGATTCAAAAGTGGAAAATTTCATTTATTAAATAGAATGAAATTTGTACAATGAAAATGAAGAGAAGTGGGGCATAGCCCGATCAATCAAATACATAAAAAGCAAGAAAGATAGCTGGTCTTCACTCCTCTGCCGACGGATCTTGTGGAGGGTCTGGGAAGCGACGATGCAGCCAGACTGACAGGTTGTCAAAATCCTGTCGTAGGGCGTCGATACCGTGCTGCGCAGTGTCGAATCGAGCGTCGATGCTCTGCTGCAACGCGTCGAAACGAGCATCGAAGTAGGCCATGTCCTGCTGTGAGGTGTCGGCCTCTGGCTGCGGGTCCACATCACCCGGGAGCTCGATGTTCTCGAAGAGCTCGCTGAAGGTGTCGTGTGTGGTCGCCCGTACATATTGCCTCCCTGCCCTGGCAATAATCCTCATGTTGAGCAGGGTGGCAGCATTGATGGGCTTAGGCGCCAACTCCCCCGCATCTACGCCATCGGGGCACCCCCAGTTCTCGGCGAGTCGTGAAAGGAGCGTGGAGACCATGATGTATCCTCGTCGAGCGTCGCTACACTCTCGTGCCCCCAGATTCTTTATGTGCTCGAGGAAAAAGAATCCGGGGTTGGCCCTCTGTCCGGTGGCCATGCAGTAAAGAGCCAGCAGATCCTACCGTGTCACTGACTCTGGGCTCTTGGGTCTGGCATGGATGGAGCCGGTGATCAGCTTGTGGCAGATCCGGAGTGCGGTCGGGAGCCGAGTACCCTTCACTCCAGCGTGATAGTCCATCTGCCCCGTGAGTTCTCTCCATGTAGACCCCTAAAATTGTCCGGGTCGGAAATAAAGCTTGAAGACTCTTGAGGACTGAAGGAAAGTCAGCCAGAAGGACTCATGGAAGGCCCTAGGAGGATTCTCTGTAGGTCTAGAGGTCTTGTAATAGCTCAAAATAAGGAAGTGGAGGGAATGAAGCCCAATACGGCCTCCCAAAAGTTCAGTACGGCCGTATTGAACATTTTGAACTACAATACGGCCGCACTGAACTCAATACGGTCGTATTGAGGTTTCTTGAACTTCAATACGGCCGCACTGAACTCAATACGGCTGTATTGAGGTTTCTTGAACTTCAATACGGCCGTACTAAATTCAATACGGTCGTATTGTAGTTCAAAAACTCAATACGTGATGGAAGGTGGCTTAGTTCCATGCACGCCCTTGATCTTGGTTCAACAAGGAGACTCCAAAATGATGAAGAAAATGGAGGGATGGTTGGCGGAAGCACAAAGAAATGAAGGTGAAGATGGTTTGCTCAAGGTAGTCTCATCCAAGTGTAGGATGAAACCTAGGTAGGGTTTTGCTTTTATGGTGGAGAGGGAAGGAGGTTAGCCAAAGGCAACCTAGTGCTAAGGAAAGGGATGGGTGTTTTAGGGTAAAGGAGGTGGCGCAAGGTGAAAGGGAGGTGTTTGGTGGAGGTGTTACTCACTCACTCACTCACTCACTCACTCACTCACGGTAGGCCTAACTCACTCACTCACGGTGGTGGTAGGAGGAGGAGAAGGAGAGGAGGCCGTGGAGTACCTAAGACTAAGGAGAATGACAAGAGGCAAAATGCTCACTCAATATCATCAATATCCAAAGTGTCTACAAGGAGCTAGACTAGGGGAATATATAGGAAGGCTTGCATTTAGGGTTGCATTTAGGGTGAGTGGCCGAATTTCACTAGGGAGAAATGCACCCTAAATGAAATGCCAAATGCAACCCTAGATGCTACTTGGTGGCCAAGTTTGGCATCTTTAAGGGTTTAGGTTGGCTACAACAAGGTGCATGATAAGTCCATGCAACCTTGGCCCTCCAATTGGGCCTAAGCCTACCTAACACCAAAAAAATGACCAAACAACACCACTAAGTGTGCGTCACCTCCTTAATGGATGCACCCTAGCCCAATTAAAATCCTAAGCATCTAAATTACCCCAAAATACAAGGGCAAAATGGGAAATACAAAGAAATAAACCCTAGGACTAAAATACCCCAAAATACAAGGGTAAAATTGGAAATACAAAGAAAATAAATTCTATACCTAAAATACCCCTAAGGTAAAATTTGGAAGTAAACATAGTTAAGGCCCAAAAAGTAGGCTTATTCCTCTTCATGGGTTTTCAAGTCTAACCCATTCCTCTTGCCTCCTTCAAAATGTCACCCCTTGGGCTTCGTGGCCTTATTGATATTCCATCATTCCCTCCCTCTTGAAAAGGATTTGACCTCAAATCAAGAGGTTCGTCATGATGGGCTTTTTGATTAACAAAAACATAAAAATAAGCGTTAGATGTAAAAGTATATGATAGTAATGGAAAATGTATCCTACGAAAAAGATGGTCTAAATGAAAAGGATTAGACTCCCCAATAGTAAGGATAAGATCCTCTCTACTGTAAAGTCTAAATGGATAAATGAGACCTAAAAAGGTAGAAACACTAAAACTATAACACATTCTCCTAAAATTCTTGTCTAAACTAAAAGGACTAGACGCACTAATGTTAAGGATAGGATCCTTCCCATAGTGAAGTCTAGGTGTATAACTAAAACCTAAAAAGGTAAAAAGACTAAAACTATGGCACACTAACATATGAGTCCTAAAAACTAAAATATCTTGCCTAAAGTGTACAAGGTAATGTCCTAGAGATGTGCTAGGAAACAAAGAAAGTACCACTAAAAAATTTCCTAGACAACTTTTTATTGCATTATTTGTTGGATATGTAAGAGAAAAAGGTGTTAAGATGTGTTTAGAAAAATCATATAATCTAAATTTGTCTTGTAGGGAAGTAGCCAAGTTAAGTGTAAATAAGTTTGAACTTCCTTCAAGATCAAAATTAGAAGATAAGACACCATGAGATGTATCCAACAAATTATTCAATTTTGAAGTTGGGTGCATTATTGACACAACCAAGGTAGGAAAAATCCTACACAAAGGAATGCTATTTTCCTTGGGCACCACCAAGGAAGTAGCACAAGAAGTGAGATTAAGTGAAGTCCACTTCTTCTTCACCAAATCTTGAAGTTGAGATTTGTTTGCTTTAAAAAGAGTTTGTTTTTGATTCTCTACTTCATGATTAGTGGCATCATAAGAAAAAGAGTTAAGGTTTTGATGAATGAAGAAAGTCTTTGTTAAATCATTTTCAATGGGAAAATGACTTTCTTCAAGCATAAGGCCTTTGGAGGAAATATTATCCTCCTTACTCTTCTCTAAGGGTGTTGGTTGTGTTTCTTTTTCTAACCATTCTTTAACTATTTCTACACTTTTCTTTACCTTTTCTTTCTTTCTAAGTTCCTTTTCTTGATTTTGATACCTAGTTGAGTTAACCCTATGTTTGGATTCACTATTTTCTTTCCTCTCAACTAAGGTAATAAGCAACCCTTTTATTTCTTCACTATTCTTTTCTAACTCTTTTTCTTTTCTTCTTGCTTCTTCCTCTCTTTTTATACTTCTTTTTAGGTACTCTTTTATTTGCCTAAGTTCATCCCTAGAACTAGATCTAGAACTACGCGAATTATGACTATGAACACTAGAATGCTCACTCATCTTTGATCAAAAAGGTTTTCACAAAATTTTCACAAAGAGCTAAAAAGGTTTTCACAAAGATTGAGTGATAAAAAGATTTTCACAAAAAGTTTTTAAAGGTGCAAGATAAGTAGGAAAGGCTTAAATGCACAAATTGAACCTTCAAGGGGAGGTGGACTACAAAGAATCACTTAATAACCAAGCCCTCTTAAGTAGGAATCACTAAGCCCTTACCACTCTTCTTACAAAACAATTTTGACACTACCAAGTGTGTGTGTGCACGCACCCCTAGTAGGCAAAAATTAAGCCTTCTAAACGTTTTTGGAAACAAAGGATAAAAACTTAAACAATTATACTAGTAAAGCTATAAAGCATGCAATGGAAAGCAAAATAAAACAGACACTAGTCGAGGTCCTAGTGAAGGTTTTCAAATCACCTTCTCTACACGAACTAAAAACCAAGTTGTAGAGGTTTAAAATGGCCAAAAATTACAAACCAAATGGGAAAGAGGAATGGCCTAAAACAAAGAGGCCGAAAACAAGAAAAACAAAGTAAAAAAATGAAAGCAAGAAATTTAAGTCTTCAAAACTCCTTCTCTTTGGCTCCTTCACAAATAGCAAACGTGTTAGCACCTCTCCAAAGTGTTTACTCTCCTTTTGGTTTAGTGAAAACCCTTCCAAAGGCTAGGTTGGGTTTTGGTTCACTCCTCCACTCAATCCACCAAAGGATTGCTACTTTGCTAGTTAGGTGCTTCACCTACAAGTCAATGAGAACAACCAAGAGCAAGAGTTCCAAAGAAATAAAAACTGAAAAGGCTAATTATGAAAGGCTAAACTCAGATTGATTAAGATGAGACAAAACAAAAGAGATCAAAGAAAGACAAGCAAAAATTAAGACTCAATCAACAAAAGATAGCACTCAAAAGAATAAACCTAGAATGGCACTAGAATGGTTTGTGTTTAAAATTTCACTTGATTAAGTCCTTTAGAAATTTCGGTCCAGCCAAGGTATAGGTCCCAAATTAAGTCAAAAATGTCAAATGTCCAACTCCAAATGCAAAGGAAATGGTCCAAGTCCACAAGTCAAGCAACAAGTCCTTTTTGTCCAAGGTATATATTTTTTTTTTTTTTTTTGTTCTTGTTTTCTTTTGGTCACGGCCTTTTGATTTTAAATTGTCCTTGGGTCCAATTTTTTTTTAATTTTCAGCCCAATTAGTTGCTTAGGTTTTGCACTTGTGGTGGCACAAAAATTAGGTCAAAATGTGTAGCATAGGAGCAAGACAAGTGGCGTGAATTTAGAGGTCCTTAGGGAATATTTTGAGTGGATTTTGTTTTTGTACTATTTAGGTCAAGTTGTTTAGCACAAAAGTCCAGCACCTCTTAGATTCTTTTTAGGGTTCTTGGCAAACAAGAAATAAACTTAAACAAGTGAAAAATGCAAGGTAAGGATGGGCGGTTTGTATAGCATGTGCAAGGAAATTCACACATGGAAAATCATGGTAACATGGAACATGCTAGAAACTAATAGCATGCATGAATGACCTAGATAGCATTCTATATGGCACGCCCACTTAAGATGTATGCATCATGGTATTTTTCATGTTTTCATGCAAAGTGTTTGGGCACATACAAGGATATAATGGAAGACAAATATAGGAAGTAAAAAATGACAAAACAATAGGTAGATTCAAAAAAAAAAAAAAAATGCATGATCATGTTATACTCAACCTAACATGGAAAATGACAACCCTAAAACAAGGAAACCTAAAGCATGGAAGGTTCAAGGAAGCAAATATGAACCACAACACAAAGAAAAGTTTCGGTCACAAGGAGAAGAAGAGAAAATGACCGAAACAATAAGAGAGAACCAAAAATGACTCAAATAAAGACAAGGAAAGGAAACTTTTACCCTTGAAGAACCAGGCTTTGATACCACTTGATGGAAGGTGGCTTAGTTCCATGCACGCCCTTGATCTTGGTTCAACAAGGAGACTCCAAAATGATGAAGAAAATGGAGGGATGGTTGGCGGAAGCACAAAGAAATGAAGGTGAAGATGGTTTGCTCAAGGTAGTCTCATCCAAGTGTAGGATGAAACCTAGGTAGGGTTTTGCTTTTATGGTGGAGAGGGAAGGAGGTTAGCCAAAGGCAACCTAGTGCTAAGGAAAGGGATGGGTGTTTTAGGGTAAAGGAGGTGGCGCAAGGTGAAAGGGAGGTGTTTGGTGGAGGTGTTACTCCTTTTGGGCTAGCTCACTTCACTAGGTTGGTGAAGGCCACCCAAGGTAGGCCTAACTCACTCACTCACGGTGGTGGTAGGAGGAGGAGAAGGAGAGGAGGCCGTGGAGTACCTAAGACTAAGGAGAATGACAAGAGGCAAAATGCTCACTCAATATCATCAATATCCAAAGTGTCTACAAGGAGCTAGACTAGGGGAATATATAGGAAGGCTTGCATTTAGGGTTGCATTTAGGGTGAGTGGCCGAATTTCACTAGGGAGAAATGCACCCTAAATGAAATGCCAAATGCAACCCTAGATGCTACTTGGTGGCCAAGTTTGGCATCTTTAAGGGTTTAGGTTGGCTACAACAAGGTGCATGATAAGTCCATGCAACCTTGGCCCTCCAATTGGGCCTAAGCCTACCTAACACCAAAAAAATGACCAAACAACACCACTAAGTGTGCGTCACCTCCTTAATGGATGCACCCTAGCCCAATTAAAATCCTAAGCATCTAAATTACCCCAAAATACAAGGGCAAAATGGGAAATACAAAGAAATAAACCCTAGGACTAAAATACCCCAAAATACAAGGGTAAAATTGGAAATACAAAGAAAATAAATTCTATACCTAAAATACCCCTAAGGTAAAATTTGGAAGTAAACATAGTTAAGGCCCAAAAAGTAGGCTTATTCCTCTTCATGGGTTTTCAAGTCTAACCCATTCCTCTTGCCTCCTTCAAAATGTCACCCCTTGGGCTTCGTGGCCTTATTGATATTCCATCAATACGGGCCGTATTGACCCCAGGGGCCGTATTGCGCCTCATCCCTATAAATAGGACGTCATTTGGACGTCATTCCACACTTTTACACTGAGTTTTAACCCTCTTCTTGAGTATTTTGGGTTTTTTTGAGCAGTGCTCTGCCTAGAAATCACTCGGAGAGTTGATCCGACAAAGTTCTCGAGTTCTGAGCTTTTTGCTTGAGTCTCGAACTGAGTCGAAGGGAAATCCTCCGGATTTCCATAGTTAAAATTTTCTAGGAGGGAGCGAGCGGGCTTGTAGAGCGAGGGAACGCCAAAAAGCTTCCCAGTTTTACTTGAATATAAAAGCACGCTTCAAAGGTTTCTTCTTAAGACCTTCCTTTTACTGCTTTCTGTGTGTATATTTAACTGTCATCATGTATATAGTTAAGTTATAATTGTTTAGAATAAATAGGGGTAATTTAGTAATTTCGCACTATTATTTTTAGAAATAATCTGTCATAGGGAACCCGAAAGGGGCGCTGTGGGGTGCTAACACCTTCCCCACGCGTAACCGACTCCCTTACCCGACTCTGGTTGTCATGGCCGAAGTCGATTTTTGAATTGATTGCCTTAAACTTCTTTTTCCAATGTTTTGAGTAAAACATTGGTGGCGACTCCATGAACCCTTCCTTTTTATGAAAACCGCTAATCCATGGAGGGTCCCACTTGGGATTAACATGGATTGGTGAGCCTTTTAATAAAATTGCTCGTTTGACAAGGTCTCAGTTTGAGAATAAGTCATTCTAGCAATCCATATTTTTAAACAAATAAAAGAGTCCAACCATCCATCGCGAATGCCGAAAGCCCGTTTCGGGCCGGTGGCGACAGATGGCGACTTCACTGGGGAAGCCTCGAGAGTCAGTCCCATTTAGTGACAGATTATTTTTAACAAATAATAGTTAAAATTACTTCATTACCCCTTGTTTGTATGATAACATGCTTTATTTATATGGCTTTAATAACTGTTGTATGTTTAGTTTCTGCAATTGTTCGAAATATAAATTGCACACAAACCTTTGCACACAACAGTTCCCTCTATACCCGGGGGCATGAGTGGTAAGCCATAGGGAGTGGATGTTAGTACGGCCGGTTGTCGAATGGGTCTATAGGTGCCCGTAGACCGTTGTCGGAAAGCATCACTCAAGGTGATAACCATGAACTCAAGTCCGACAGTGCGTTGGAACTTTCCATCGACTTACGACGAGAGGAATTGGGTCTCTATAATGGGGGCACCTTGGGGGCCTCAGACCAGTGAGAACAGTTAGAACCTCCTTGAATATGCACTTTTCTGCAAGATACCCCTACCTCGTGATTCGCTCGTGACTGTTCGTGGATGAGTGAATTGTTTGTGCATTGTTTATGTGACATTGTTTGAGCATACATTGCATTCTTTAAACATACAACATTCCTTTTTAAAAGAATAAATGGGAATAAGAATCTTCCGTTACATGGTGTTAACATCTACCTTCATCACATTCATATAGGTAGTTTCCCTTTTCACCCAAAAATACAAAAAAAAAATATAATAAATAAAAATACCCAAAAAAGAAAAAAGGGTTATTTATCCAAACCAAGCAATATCATGCATCATCTTAGGAACATCCCGAAAACATGATAATGCTTAGTTGAATAAACACAATGCATGCATATTCAACGTCATCATCTCATGTCATGCATTCTTATCAAAGATCATGGAGGGATCTAGGTTTGCATTTCATACATCCCTCCCAATAAATCATTAATAAACATTAATAAAAAGAAAGAAATAATCGATGCGTATGTTCAAGATGGATCGCACGCCATTTGTTATTAAGTGTAAGCCAACAACCGCGCCAAGCGAGCGCACATCAACTCCATTGTTGGTAATCAAGACGAATAAAGGGGAAGGTTCAACACCATTAAGGATCACTGCTCCAAGACCTTTCCCCTACGAATCAAATAAGGTTGTGCCGTGGATATACGACATTCATTCTTCTGCCTACAGCGATATCTCTAACATCGCTGGACTTGGGGGCATGACTAGGAGTGGCAGGATCTACACTCCCGATGATCTTCATGATAAAGCTCCCAAGAATAAAGAAAAGGAAAAAGAAAAAGAAAAAAACCGAGGAAAATAAAGAATCCGAGGAGGAGACTGATGAGCTATTAAAATATATCCGACAGAGCGAGTACTCCATCATGGATCAACTTCATAAGACGCCAGCAAAGATTACTCTGTTGTTGTTGATCCTATGCTCCGAACCGCATCGGCAAGCTCTGTTGAAAGTCTTGAACGAGGCATATGTGTCGCACACTATCTCCCAAGACAAGTTTGAGGGGATTGTTAGTCACATCACGGCTAATGATCACCTCACTTTCACCGATGAGGAAATCCCCGCTGGGGGACCAAATCACAACAAGCCCTTGCACATCTCTGTAAAGTGCAAGGAGTATCACATCGCTAAAGTCTTGGTAGATAATGGATCTTCCTTGAACGTAATGCCAAAAAGAACGCTCGAGCAAGTGGCAATCAAGGGAATCCAAATGCGCCCGAGCAACATGATCGTCCGAGCTTTCGACGGTTCTAAAAGAGAAGTGGTGGGAGAAGTCAATCTTCCAATCCAAATTGGACCCACCATCTTCAATGTCGAATTTCAAGTGATGGACATTTCTCCCGCATATAGCTGTCTCCTCGGCCGACCTTGGATTCATGATGCGAAAGCTGTTCCCTCTACGCTCCACCAGAAAGTCAAATTCATAGTGGATGACAAACTGGTGACCGTACAAGCTGAAGATGACATACTCATCAGCAAGCCATCCACCATACCTTACGTGGATGCAGCAGAGGAAGCTTTAGAAACCGCCTTCCAAGCATTGGAGATCGCCAATGTTGAGACATTTCCCCGAGAAATGAAGAAGGTAGCCCATATGCTCACCAAGAATGGATACTTGCCGGGACAAGGACTTGGCAAGGATTCCCAAGGAATTCCCGAGCTACCCACTATCAAGGATAATCCGGGGAAACAAGGGTTAGGATACAACCCTAATAAAGATCAAAGGACGAAGAGGAACCAAGATCCTTCTCGACGTTCTTTAAGCCAGATCTTTAGGAAGGCCGGTTCACAAGTGTTAAGGCCGGTCGTCGTCGTCAAGTGTTTTTCTCCTTCCGATAGGAATGTATAGACCTGATGACTATTAGAGATTACTCCTCGGGGACAGCCCGACCCCCGAGCCTCGATAGGGCACATGTTTCCTCTATGATTATAATAAAATCATTCTTCATTAATTCTTTATTGCTTCTTTTCTTGCTTGCAATAAAATTCTAGACCACATTATTTTTAACCCTGTTTGAATAAGCATAAATGAGGTTAAAATCATCTTGATAACAATAAACCCGCATCATTTTTATGTGGAAGTGTGTGTGACAACTTGGAGCACCTTCCCTTGGCCTCGACAAGTGCCATCATGGGTAAAAAGAAATCTTTTAAAATAAAAGAAGCTCGGCAGGAAACCCAAAAAGGGGGCTGCGCAAAAATAAGAGCAAAAGACCCGCTAGGAATCCCACGAAAAGGGTGACCTAGGCAAAAGTTAGGGTTACGAAAATGAACAAAAATCAAAAGTCCGCTAAAACGCCGCAAAGAGGTGTTTTAGGCAAAAATAAGGACAATCAAAAAACGAAAGAAATCCATGATGGTACCATGAACCGAATTCAAAAAGAAAGGTTCAAGGGAAGTTATCTAAGTTGTCAAATCACAACGTCAATAACAAGATTTGATTAACTTCATGAATGTTTAAACAAACAAACCTAAACACAATAAGCCTACCTTGGCCAGCCATTCTTACAAAAACAATTTTTCAAAATAAAAATAAATCCCCTCTAAAACACAAACTATCAAAAAAGAATATACCTTTCCTTTCTTTTCTCTCTTGTCCCAAACGATTTTAGGATAATCTAGTGGAAACATGGAGATATAGTGGTCAATAGGAGGGTTGACATATCTTTTAAAGGAAGGGAAGGATCATTTGGTTGATGACACCAAATCTCAATATAACACGCATCATTCCTCGGTTACAGAAATCGGCAGCGCACAGCCCGTCTAGAGGAATGGCAAAAATCCAAACAGAGAAACGCATCGGTTAATTCTTTTGAAAAGTGAATCAAATAGAATTAGGTGCATCATACTGCATACATGCATACAGATGATAGGTGTAATGGAAGATCACTTATTCTCTGTTTATTGAAAAAAAAAACAAAAAATATAAACTTCAGAAAAACAATACGCCCGTATCATGTTCAGTACGCCCGTACCAAAATTAGGGTTATGAACAAATTTTCAATTCAATACGGGCATACTGAAATGAATAACGGCCGTATTGGCAATAACAGAAATCCTCCCTCACGTCGATGACAAAAATTCCTCCAAGAAGAAGAGGATAGGGGGAGCCATTCATTTCTAAAAAAAACAAATTAATAAAATAATTAAACTTGCATTTTGTGCATCACGCACGTTAATTGCACATTCAAAGACCTCATCATGAGGCAGTCGCATAAAATAGAAAAAATAGAAAAATTGCTTGTGTATGACAGCAGCAAACAAAATGCAGAAATTCAGAAAATCAATAAAACGTACAGAATAACTGAGCCTGGAGAGGCTTGCCGAAATAATACTCTCAGAATAACTGAGCCTGGAGAGGCTTGCCGAAATAATACTCTCTCAGAATAATTGAGCCTGGAGAGGCTCGCCGAAATAATACTCTCTCAGAATAACTGAGCCTGGAGAGGCTCGCTGAAATAATACTCTCTCAGAATAATTGAGCCTGGAGAGGCTCGCCGAAATAATACTCTCTCAGAATAACTGAGCCTGAAGAGGCTTGCCAAAATAATACTCCCCAGAGACATTTCAGTACAGAAAAAGCCAAAACCAACAAAAAAGGCAAAAATACAGAAAAAGCCAAAATCAACAAAAAATACAGAAAAAGCCGAAATCAACAAAAAAGGCAAAAACACAGAAAAAGCCAAAATCAACAAAAAAGGCAAAAACACAGAAAAAGCCAAAATCAACAAAAAGGCAAAATACAGAAAATCCAACAAATTATACAGAATAACTGAGCCTGGAGAGGCTTGCCAAAATAATACTCTCCAAAAGACATCTCAACTTGCATTCTCGGGCTGAACAAAAAACCAATTCATCATACAGAATAATTGAGCCTGGAGAGGCTTGCCGAAATAATACTCTCTCAGAATAACTGAGCCTGGAGAGGCTCGCTGAAATAATACTCTCTCAGAATAATTGAGCCTGGAGAGGCTTGCCGAAATAATACTCCCACAGAATAACTGAGCCTGGAGAGGCTTGCCAAAATAATACTCCCCAGAGATATTTTAGCTTTCACTCTTGGACCAAATTTCCCAGAGAAAGCTATCCAAACCAGATCATCGAAATTCCCCAACGGAAGCATGATCCAAACAAAATATCCAAATCAAAGGACCTAAACTTCCTCAGTGGAAGATAGCTTTCCAACTCAAACGAAGAGTGAAGCTAAGCCTGAAGAGGCTTTCTAAATAATACTCTGGGATACATAAGAACTTCAAATCCCCAGCCGCCTACACAGAGGCATTCCTACAAAAAGCAAAAATCCAAAAGATCAATAACAATTCCCCAAGCGGAATTTGGCTTTTCAGCCAATCATTGAACATCAAGATGATATGCCTAACAGAAGAGGCTAATCAAAATCAACGACAAAATCCCCCAGCGGATAACAGCCTACACAGAGGCAACAAAACCAGAAAAACAAAAAGAGTCACCCGAATAAGGATAACCGGGATACTCCACCATCGTCGAAAGGACGTCAGCCAATCATAAGGCATCGCTCACATCAGAAAGAGCATCTTCGTGTCTACACCCCAAGGAAACAGAAATTCCTCAATGGGTACCAACTACGCAATGGAAAGTTGGGACACAAGAACCTATGAGTAACTGCACATCCCCTAGACGGATCCCTGCGTTATCCAGCCCTCAGCGGCACCAAAATCAAAAACAAATCGTCGAAGCAGCATCGTGGACTGTGGAGACAAACTTATCTCAAAGCCCTGGAGAGGGCAAACTCACCCTGGAGAGGGCAAACTCAGCCACCCTGGAGAGGGCAAACTCACCCTAGAGAGGGCAAACTCAGCCACCCTGGAGAGGGCAAACTCACCCTGGAGAGGGCAAACTCAGCCACCCTGGAGAGGGCAAACTCACCCTGGAGAGGGCAAACTCAGCCACCCTGGAGAGGGCAAACTCAGCCACCCTGGAGAGGGCAAACTCACCCTGGAGAGGGCAAACTCACCCTGGAGAGGGCAAACTCACCCTGGAGAGGGCAAACTCACCCTGGAGAGGGCAAACTCAGCCACCCTGGAGAGGGCAAACTCATCCTGGAGAGGGCAAACTCACCCTGGAGAGGGCAAACTCACCCTGGAGAGGGCAAGACTCATGCTACCAAAGTGACTCGAAGCGCGGAGGTATGCACCAACCTGGAGAGGCTACTCAACAATTTTCCCACCTGAAGACACTACAAGTCAGAAGGATGGCACATTCCCTGGACAATTGGGTCAACTCCTTTACTTATCAAACGGTACACCAAAAGGCCGTTTGACTAAGTAAGGGGGGGGCAGCTGTAGACCCCTAAAATTGTCCGGGTCGGAAATAAAGCTTGAAAACTCTTGAGGACTGAAGGAAAGTCAGCCAGAAGGACTCATGGAAGGCCCTAGGAGGATTCTCTGTAGGTCTAGAGGTCTTGTAATAGCTCAAAATAAGGAAGTGGAGGGAATGAAGCCCAATACGGCCTCCCAAAAGTTCAGTACGGCCGTATTGAACATTTTGAACTACAATACGGCCGCACTGAACTCAATACGGCCGTATTGAGGTTTCTTGAACTTCAATACGGCCGCACTGAACTCAATACGGCTGTATTGAGGTTTCTTGAACTTCAATACGGCCGTACTGAATTCAATACGGCCGTATTGTAGTTCAAAAACTCAATACGGGCCGTATTGACCCCAGGGGCCGTATTGCGCCTCATCCCTATAAATAGGACGTCATTTGGACGTCATTCCACACTTTTACACTGAGTTTTAACCCTCTTCTTGAGTATTCTGGGTTTTTTTGAGCAGTGCTCTGCCTAGAAATCACTCGGAGAGTTGATCCAACAAAGTTCTCGAGTTCTGAGCTTTTTGCTTGAGTCTCGAACTGAGTCGAAGGGAAATCCTCCGGATTTCCATAGTTAAAATTTTCTAGGAGGGAGCGAGCGGGCTTGTAGAGCGAGGGAACGCCAAAAAGCTTCCCAGTTTTACTTGAATATAAAAGCACGCTTCAAAGGTTTCTTCTTAAGACCTTCCTTTTACTGCTTTCTGTGTGTATATTTAACTGTCATCATGTAGATAGTTAAGTTATAATTGTTTAGAATAAATAGGGGTAATTTAGTAATTTCGCACTATTATTTTTAGAAATAATCTGTCATAGGGAACCCGAAAGGGGCGCTGTGGGGTGCTAACACCTTCCCCACGCGTAACCGACTCCCTTACCCGACTCTGGTTGTCATGGCCGAAGTCGATTTTTGAATCGATTGCCTTAAACTTCTTTTTCCAATGTTTTGAGTAAAACATTGGTGGCGACTCCATGAACCCTTCCTTTTTATGAAAACCGCTAATCCATGGAGGGTCCCACTTGGGATTAACATGGATTGGTGAGCCTTTTAATAAAATTGCTCGTTTGACAAGGTCTCAGTTTGAGAATAAGTCATTCTAGCAATCCATATTTTTAAACAAATAAAAGAGTCCAACCATCCATCGCGAATGCCGAAAGCCCGTTTCGGGCCGGTGGCGACACTCCACATCTCGTTTGGGGTCAGATTATCGGGGCACTCGCAGATGGCATCCCGATACTCCAGCTGATCAGCTCGCTGAAAGAAGCCAGCCTGGACGTTGAATTCGTCCAGTGTCAGGGAGCGGTATCCTCCCTTCATCCAGAAGTCCACCGAGTAGACCGTCGCGCCGAAACTGTTCATCGACTCTGTCATGCCGACGGTAGCTAGAAACTCCTTCGTCGCCGTCGGATAGATCTTAGGGTGGGGATCAAGGAGGAATCCCCATCCTATAGCGTTGATGTAGCCTACGACCTCATCCTCCCATTCCATCGCTCGAAGGATGTTGAGGTCGAGCACCCTTGACGACTGGAATGCGAACGACTCTAGGAATTCCAGCCTCTCTTGATGTCGCGCGGTCATCTCGAGCTGCGCGGGGACCCTCTGCCTCTTTCTTGATGACTCGGCCATATCTCAGAATTGGGGAATCTCAGACACACTCACAGACAAAGTATGCAGAGGAAGGGAGAAGAAAGTTGTGCAAAATGAGGGGGGAAAGGGGTGTATTTATAGGAAAAAATAGGTCAGTACGGCCCGTATTGAATTCAATACGGCCGTACTGACTTGGTCGTTATTGTACAAAATGGGGGACCAATACGGGCCGTGTTGGATTCAGTACGCCCGTATTGGTGTGTCCGTTGGGGTCAATACGGGCGTATTCAGCTCAGTACGCCCGTATTGAATCTGAAGGGTTGCCCGTAACCCTAGTCTCAATACGGGCGTATTGAGCCTGGTACGGGCGTATTGAGCCTGGTACGGGCGTATTGAGCCTGGTACGGGCGTATTGAGCTTTTTTTTTTTTTTTTTTTTTTTTTATAAACAGAGAATAAGTGATCTTCCATTACACCTATCATCTGTATGCATGTATGCGGTATGATGCACCTAATTCTATTTGATTTATTTTTTCAAAAGAATTAACCGATGCGTTTCTTTGCTTGGATTTTGCCATTCCTCTAGACGGGCTGTGCGCTGCCGATTTATGTAACCGAGGAATGATGCGTGTTATATCGAGATTGGTGTCATCAACCAAGTGATCCTTCCCTTCCTTTAGAAGACATGTCAACCCTCCTATTGACCACTATATCTCCATGTTTCCACTAGATTATTCTAAAATCGTTTGGGACAAGAGAAAAGAAAGGAAAGATATTTTTGTTCAAAAGTTTGTGTTTTAGAGGGGATTATTATTATTTTGAAAATGGTTTTTGTAAGAATGGTTGGCCAAGGTAGGCTCATGTGTTTAGGCTTGTTTGATTAAACACTTATGAAGTTAAGAAAGTCTTGTTATTTGACGTTGTGATTTGACAACTTAGATAGCTTTCCTTGAACCTTTCTTTTTGAATTCGGTTCATGGTACCATCATGGGTTTCTTTTGCTTTTTTGATTGTCCTTATTTTTGCCTAAAACACCCCTTTGTGGCGTCTTAGCGGACCTTTGTTTTTGTTTATTTTTGCAACCCTAATTTTTGCCTAGGTCACCCTTTTGTGGGATTCCTAGCGGGTTCTTTGCTCTTATTTTTGCGCAGCCCCCATTTTGGGTTTCCTGCCGAGCCATTTATTTTTAGGATTTCTTTTTTTATCCATGATGGCACTTTTCGAGGCCAAGGAAAGGTGCTCCAAGTTGTCACACACACTTCCACATAAAAATGATGCAGGTTTATTATTATTAAGACAATTTTAACCTCATTCATGCTTATTCAAACAGGGTTAAAGTAATGTGGTCTAGAAATTTATTGCAAGCAAGAAAAGAAGCAATAATAAATAATAAAGAATGATTTTATTATAATTCTAATGGAAACATGTGCCCTATCGAGGCTCGGGGGTCGGGCTGTCCCCGAGGAGTAATCTCTAACAGTCATCAGGTCTATACATCCCTATCGGAAGGAGAAGAACACTTGATGACGACGACCGGCCTTGACGCTTGTGAACCGGCCTTCCTAGAGATCTGGCTTAAAGAACGTCGAGAAGGATCTTGGTTCCTCTTCGTCCTTTGATCTTTATTAGGGTTGTATCCTAACCCTTGTTTCCCCGGATTATCCTTAATAATGGGTAGCTCGGGAATCCCTTGGGAATCCTTGCCAAGTCCTTGTCCAGGCAAGTATCCATTCTTGGTGAGCATGTAGGCTACCTTCTTCATTTCTCGGGAAAACGTTTCGACATTGGCAATCTCCAATGCTTGGAAGGCGGTTTCTAGAGCTTCCTCTGCTGCATCCACGTAAGGTATGGTGGATGGCTTGCTGATGAGTATGTCATCTTCAGCTTGTACAGTCACCAGCTTGTCACCCACTATGAATTTGACTTTCTGGTGGAGCGTAGAAGGAACAGCTTTCGCATCATGAATCCAAGGTCGGCCGAGGAGACAGCTGTATGCGGGAGTAATGTCCATCACTTGAAATTCGACGTTGAAGATGGTGGGTCCAATTTGGATTGGAAGATTGATTTCTCCCACCACTTCTCTTTTAGAACCGTCGAAAGCTCGGACGATCATGTTGCTCGGGCGCATTTGGATTCCCTTGATTGCCACTTGATCAAACGTTCTTTTTGGCATCACATTCAAGGAAGATCCATTATCCACCAAGACTTTAGCGATGTGGTATTCCTTGCACTTTACAGAGATGTGCGAGGGCTTATTGTGGTTTGGTCCCTCAGCGGGGATTTCTTCATTGGTGAAAGAGAGGTGATCACTAGCCGTGATGTGACTAACAATCCCCTCAAACTTGTCTTGGGAGATAGTGTGCGACACGTATGCCTCGTTCAAGACTTTCAACAGAGCTTGCCGATGCAGTTCGGAGCATAGGATCAACGACAACAGAGTAATCTTTGCTGGCGTCTTATGAAGTTGATCCACGATGGAGTACTCGCTCTGTCGGATATATTTTAACAGCTCATCAGTCTCCTCCTCAGATTCTTTATTTTCCTCGGTTTTTTCTTTTTCTTTTTCTTTTCCTTTATTCTTGGGAGCTTTATCATGAAGATCTTCGGGAGTGTAGATCCTGCCACTCCTAGTCATGCCCCCAAGTCCAGCGATGTTAGAGATATCGCTGTCGGCAGAAGAATGGATGTCGTATATCCATGGCACAGCCTTATTTGATTCGTAGGGAAAAGGCCTTGGAGTAGTGATCCTTAACGGTGTTGAACCTTCCCCTTTGTTTGTCTTGATTACCAACAACGGAGTTGACGTGTGTTCGCTTGGCGCGGTTGTTGGCTCGCATTTAATAACAAATGGCATGCGATCCATTCTGAACATACGCATCGATTAATCCTTTCTTTTTATTAATGTTTATTAATGAATTACTAGGAGGGATGTATGAAATGCAAACCTAGATCCCTCCATGATCTTTGATAAGAATGCATGATATGAGATGATGACGTTGAATATGCATGCATTGTGTTTATTCAACTAAGCATTATCATGTTTTCAGGATGTCCCTAAGATGATGCATGATAATTGCTTGGTTTGGATAAATATCTTTTTTTTTGGATATTTTGTTTTTCGTATTTTTTTGGGTGAAAAATGGAAACTACCTATATGAATGTGATGAAGGTAGATGTTAACACCATGTAATGGAAGATTCTTATTCCTATTTATTCTTATTTTAAAAAGGAATGTTGTATGTTTAAAGAATGCAATGTATGCTCAAACAATGTCACATAAACAATGCACAAACAATTCACTCATCCACGAACAGTCACGAGCGAATCACGAGGTAGGGGTATCCTGCAGAAAAGTGCATATTCAAGGAGGTTCTAACTGTTCTCACTGGTCTGAGGCCCCCAAGGTGCCCCCATTATAGGGACCCAATTCCTCTCGTCGTAAGTCGATGGAAAGCTCCAACGCACTGTCGGACTCGAGTTCATGGTTATCACCTTGAGTGATGTTTTCCGACAACGGTCTACGGGCACCTATAGACCCATTCGACAACCGGCCGTACTAACATCCACTCCCTATGGCTTTCCACTCATGCCCCCGGGTATAGAGGGAACTGTTGTGTGCAAAGGTTTGTGTGCAGTTTGTATTTCAAACAATTGCGAAAATTTAAACATTCAACAGTTATTAAAGCCAATTAGATAAAACATGTTATCATACAAGTGAGGGGTAATGAAGTAATTTTGAACTATTATTTTAGAAATAATCCATCACTAAATGGGACTGACTCTCGAGGCTTCCCCAGTGGAGTCGCCATCTGTCACCACCCGCCGAAACGGACGTTGGCATTCGCGATGATGGTCGGACTCTTTTTAAAGGTTGGAAAAAATGATGGATTGCTAGAACGACTTATTCTCAAACTGAGACCTCATCGAACTAACAATTTTATTAAATGATTCACCAATCCATGTTAATCCCAAGCGGGACCCTCCATGGATTAGTGGTTTTCGCAAAAAGAAGGGTTCTTGGAGTCGCCACCAATGTTTTACTCAAAACATTGGAAAAAGGGATAAGGCAATTGATTTTCGCAAATCAACCTTGGCCATTACAACCAGAGTTGGATAAGGGAGTCAGTTACGTGCGGGGAAGGTGTTAGCACCCCACAACGCCCCTTTCGGGTTCCCTATGACGGATTATTTCATAAATAACAGTGTAAAATTACTAAATTACCCCTATTTATTAGAAACGACTATAAACGAGATATCTACATGATGAAAAATGCAATGCAACAATCAGAAAGCAATAAAAGGAAGGATTTGAAAAAGAAACCTTTGAAGCGTGCTTTTATATATTCAAATAGACGTTAGGAGACTTTTTGGCGCTCTTTCCCACTACACGCTTGCTCGCTCCTTCCCTAAAGATTAATTTTTACTATGGAAATCAAAAAGATTTCCCTTCGACTAGTTCGAATCCTCAAGCTAAATGCTCAAAACTCAAGAACTTCGTCGGATCGGCTCTCGGAGAGATTTCTAGGGCAGAACACTGCTCAAAAACCCTAGAATACTCAGCCAGAGGGTGGAGAAATGCTCCAAATGTGTGGAATGACGTCCAAATGACGTCCTATATATAGGAGTGAGGCGCAGTACGGCCTCTGACATCAATACGGCCCGTACTGAAGTTTTGAACTACAGTACGGCCGTATTGAATTTGGTACGGCCGTACTGAAGTTCAAAAACTTTAGTACGGCCGTATTGATTTCACTACGGCCCGTACTGAAGTTTTTTGAACTACAGTACGGCCGTATTGAATTTGGTACGGCCGTACTGAAGTTCAAAAACTTCAGTACGGCCGTATTGAGTTCACTACGGCCGTATTGCAGTTCAAATGGTTCAGTACGGTCGTACTGAACTTCTAGGAGGCCGTATTGAGCTCCAATCCTCCCACATCCTTATTTTAAGCTACTCTAAGACTTCTAAACCTATGAAGAGTCATCCTAGGGTCTTCCAGGGTCTTCCAGGAGTCCTTTCGGCTGACTTTCCTTCGGTCTTCGAGAGTCTTCGAGTCTTATTTCCGACCCGGACAATTTTAGGGGTCTACAAGGACAATCAAAAAGCAAAAGAAATCCATGATGGTACCATGAGCTGAATTCAAAAAGAAAGGTTCAAGGGAAACTATCTAAGTTGTCGAATCACAACGTCAATAACAAGACTTTCTTAACTTCATAAGTGTTTAATCAAACAAGCCTAAACACATGAGCCTACCTTGGCCAGCCATTCTTACAAAAATCGTTTTCAAAACAATAATAATCCCCTCTAAAACACAAACTTTTGAACAAAAATATCTTTCCTTTCTTTTCTCTTGTCCCAAACGATTTTAGAATAATCTAGTGGAAACATGGAGATATAGTGGTCAATAGGAAGGTTGATACGTCTTCTAAAGGAAGGGAAGGATCACTGGGTTGATGACACCAATCTCGATATAACACGCATCATTCCTCGGTTACAGAAATTGGCAGCGCACAGCCCGTCTAGAGGAATGGCAAAAATCCAAGCAAAGAAACGCATCGGTTAATTCTTTTGAAAAAAAATCAAATAGAATTAGGTGCATCATACCGCATACATGCATACAGATGATAGGTGTACTGGAAGATCACTTATTCTCTGTTTATTAAAAAAAAAAAAATGAACTTCAGAAAAAACAATGCGCCCGTACCATGTTCAGTACGCCCGTACTAAAATTAGGGTTATGAACAAATTTTAAACTCAATACGGGCGTACTGAAATGAATACGGCCGTATTGGCCATAACGTCCACACCAATACGGGCGTATTGAATTCAATACGGCCCATATTGGCCCATTCTTTTGTACATCAACAGTAAGATCAGTACGGCCGTACTGAATTCAGTACGGGCCGTACTGACCTAATTTTTTCTATAAATACGTCCCTCCTCCCTCACGTCGACAACAGAAATTCCTCCAAGAAGAGGAGGATAGGGAGAGCCATTCATTTTTCTAAAAACATTAACAAAATGATTAAACTTGCATTTTGTGCATCACACACACATTAGTTGCACATTCAAAGACCTTATCATGAGGCAGTCGCATAAAATAGAAAAATAGGAAAAATTTCTTGTGTATGACAGCAGCCAACAGAAAAAGCTGAAAAATCGACAAAAAAGGCAAAAATTCAGAAAATCCAACAATCGTACAGAATAACTGAGCCTAGAGAGGCTTGCCGAAATAATACTCCCCAGAGACATCTCAGCTTGCACTCTTGGGCTGAATTCCCAGTGAAAGCTATCAGAGCAAGATCAGCAAGATTCCCCAATGGAAGCATGATCATCCAAACAAAATATCCGAGTCAAAGGACTTAGACTTTGATGAGCCGTAATTTAGTGCTTCAATTCATATCATTATGGCATTGATTACTTCTCACATTTAGGGTTAATTTCGTGGTTTTATCATGTTTGCTAATTGTCATTTGAATTATGGGCTTAATTGCAAAACTAATCAAATTTCTGTTTCTGGACAGTTTAACCTTTGCTCGGTGTTTTGGCCATATCTGGAGCTACAGGACTCCGAATTGAGCAATCTTAGTGGCGTTGGAAATCTAAGAGAAAAAGCTACAAATGTCTCACTAATGTGCATCTCCTAATTCGAAGCCTAAGATGGACAAAATGGAGCCCGAAAATGACCCACGGAATCTGGAAACGTTTTGGGCCTTGTTTTGCAATGTTCAAATCAGTTTGGGCCCAATTTGACCCAAACCTTCTAGAAGGGCAAAAGGGTAATTTAAGAAACCCTAAAAGAGAGCAGAAGACAGGGGCTAGAGGCACACTCACGGGGGCTTGCTCCCATTGCTTCCACCTTCTCTTCCGTTTTTAGTTTTTTTTCTTAGGTTTAGTTTAGGGTCTCTTCTTCTTTCTTCTTCTTCTTTCTTTTTCCTTCATTTTCAACACTTCTTTGGACTCCTTTGATGCGAATCTCTCCATGGGTTAGAAATGTAATCTCTAATTTCAGTTGTTATTCACTTTCCCTTCTTTCAATTTACAATTTCAAGTTCAATATCTCTTTAGTTGTTGCTTCTTGCTTTAGTTCAAGTTTATTGTGATTCTAGCTTGTATTCATGCTTTGTGGTTGTTTCTATTGCTATTTTGCTGCTTCCCATGAGAGTTTAATTTCGAATTTATGGTCTCGATGTTGATTAGCTTAGGGTTTAATTTACTAGCTAGTGCTATGAGTAGCTAAGTAGCTTTGGTTGGATTTCTTAATGTGGATAGCAACTTCTCTTTGAGGTTAATGGTGTTTTAATGTTGTTTTTGAGTTGAATTACATTCCATAATCTCTATTTGAGTTCTTAATGAATGGTTCTTAGATTTTCGCTTAGTTAATTGATGAATCATTATTAATTTCACAAGTCATATAATTGGGTTTTCGCTTAGTTAACGAGATTATGTGAATTGTGATGAGATTTACAAATAGAGAATTGAAGTGGGTTGTGTAAGTGCTTAACTGCAACTTACTTTGTTTAATTCTTAATTAATCTTCTCTTAGTTGGTTAATTAGGAGCTCGAATGTGATTTAACTCAGTAACTTGCATGTTTAGATTAATTGAGGATAAGAGGTCAAGCTATCTAGTTAAGGAATCCAACTTTTTAGTTTATTGTTTGTTACCGTTTGGTTACCATTTATTTGTTTCTTTTTCAATCAAAACCCCCCCCTCTATTTTAATTTCCGTTGCTTGAATCCTATGGCTTAAATGCATTATTCCTTGAGAGAACGACCTAGGAGTCACTTCCTAGTACTACATTTACTTGTATTTATTTGACCGGATACGGCTTCGATCAGACTTCCTCAGTGGAAGATAGCTTTCCAACTCGAGCGACGAGTGAAGCTAAGCCTGAAGAGGCTTTCTAAATAATACCCTGGGATACATAAGATCCTCAATCCACATTCGCCTACTCAGAGGCACTCCTTCAAAAAGAGAAAATCCGAAAAGATCAATAACCATTCCCCAAGCGGAATTTGGTATTCAGCTAAACACCGAACGTCAAGATAATCCGCCTAACAGAAGAGGCCAATCAAGATCAATACGACAGAATCCCCCAGCGGATAACAGCCTACGCAGAGGCAACAAAACCAGAAAATCAAAAAAGTCACCCGAATAAGGATAACCGGGATACTCCACCAACGTCGAAAGGACGTCAGCCAATCATAAGGCATCGCTCACCTCAGAAAGAGCATCTTTGTGTCTGCATCCCCAAGGAATCAGAATTTCCCCAGTGGGCACCAACTACGCAATGGAAAGTTGGGACACAAGAACCTATGAGTAACTGCACATCCCCTAGACTGATCCCTGCGTTATCCAGCCCTCAGCGGCACCAAAATCAAAAACAACCGTCGAAGCAGCATCGTGGACTGTGTAGACAAAATCATCACAAATCCCTGGAGAGGGCAAACTCACGCTACCAAAGTGACCAGAAGAACGGAGGTATGCAACCCTGGGGAGGGCAAACCGCAGACCCTGGAGAGGGCAAACTCACGCTACCGAGGTCGTCAGAAACATCGAGGTATGCACGAGCCTGGAGAGGCGACGACTAATACTCAGCTACCGACGTCGTCAGAAACACGGAGGTATGCAGCTGCCAACGTCGTCAGAAACACGGAGGCATGCAGACCCTCGAGAGGGCAAACTCACGCTACCGAGGTCGTCAGAAACACCGAGGTATGCACGAGCCTGGAGAGGCGACGACTAATACTCAGCTATCGACGTCGTCAGAAACACGGAGGTATGCAGCTGCCAACGTCGTCAGAAACACGGAGGCATGCAGACCCTGGAGAGGGCAAACTCACGCTACCGAGGTCGTCAGAAACACCGAGGTATGCACGAGCCTGGAGAGGCGACGACTAATACTCAGCTACCGACGTCGTCAGAAACACGGAGATATGCAGCTGCCAACGTCGTCAGAAACACGGAGGCATGCAGACCCTGGAGAGGGCAAACTCACGCTACCGAGGTCGTCAGAAACACCGAGGTATGCACGAGCCTAGAGAGGCGACGACAAATACTCAGCTACCGACGTCGTCAGAAACACGGAGGTATGCAGCTGCCAACGTCGTCAGAAACACGGAGGCATGCAGACCCTGGAGAGGGCAAACTCACGCTACCGAGGTCGTCAGAAACACCGAGGTATGCACGAGCCTGGAGAGGCGACGACTAATACTCAGCAACCGACGTCGTCAGAAACACGGAGGTATGCAGCTGCCAACGTCGTCAGAAACACGGAGGCATGCAGACCCTGGAGAGGGCAAACTCACGCTACCGAGGTCGTTAGAAACACCGAGGTATGCACGAGCCTGGAGAGGCGACGACTAATACTCACCCTGGAGAGGGCAAACTCAACCTGGAGAGGCTACTCAACAATTTTCCCACCTGAAGACACTACAAGTCGGAAGGATGGCTTACTCCCCGGACAATTGGGTCAACTCCTTTACTTGTCAACCGGTACACCAAAAAAAGTCGTTCGACTAAGTAAAGGGGGGGCAGCTGTAGACCCCTAAAATTATCCGGGTCGGAAATAAGACTCAAAGACTCTCGAAGACCGAAGGAAAGTCAGCCGGAAGGACTCCTGGAAGACCCTAGGATGATTCTTTGTAGGTCTAGAAGTCTTAGAGTTGCTTAGAATAAGGGTGTGTGAGGATTGGAGCTCAATACGCCCTCCTAGAGGTTCAGTACGGCCGTACTGAGCCATTTGAACTACAATACGGCCATAATGAAATCAATACGGCCGTACTGAAGTTTTTGAACTTCAGTACGGCCGTACTGAATTCAGTACGGCCGTACTGTAGTTCAAAAACTCAGTACGGGCCGTATTGATTCCTTAGGCCGTACTGCGCCTCAATCCTATAAATAGGACGTCATTGGCTCGTCCTTCCACACATTTGGAGCATTTCTCCACCCTCTGGCTGAGTATTTTTGGGTTTTTGAGCTATTCTCTGCCCTAGAAATCTCTCCGAGAGCTGATCCGACTAAGTTCTTGAGTTCACGAGCCTTTAGCTTGAGACTCGAACAAGTCGAAGGGAAATCTCTTTGATTTCCATAGTTAATATTTATTTTTAGGGAAAGGAGCGTGCGAACGTGTAGTGGGAAGGAGCGCCAAAAAGCCTCCTAACTCCTTTTTGAATATATAAAAGCCCGCTTCGAAGGTTTCTTTCCAAATCCTTTCTTTTACCGCTTTCATTTATCGCTTTTTGATTGTTGCATTGCACGTTTAAAGCTTTCATCATGTAGATAGTTTACTTATAATCGTTCTAATAAATAGGGGTAGTTTAGTAATTTTACGCTATTATTTATGAAATAATCCGTCATAGGGAACCCGAAAGGGGCGTTGTGGGGTGCTAACACCTTCCCCACACGTAATCGACTCCCTTACCCAACTCTGGTTGTAATGGCCAAAGTTGATTTGCGAAAATCAATTGCCTTATGTGTTTTTCCAATGTTTTGAGTAAAACATTGGTGGCGACTCCAAGAACCCCTTTTTGCGAAAATCACTAATCCATGGAGGGTCCCGTTTGGGATTAACACGGATTGGTGAGAATCATTTAAAAAAATTGTTAGTTCGATGAGGTCTCAGTTTGAGAATAAGTCGTTCTAACAATCCATCATTTTTCAAAACTAAAAAAGAGTCCAACCATCGTCGCGAATGCCAATGTCCGTTTCGGCGGGTGGCGACAACTATCAAGGGAGGTGAGCCACAAAGAGCCACTTAATAACCAATCCTTTTCAAGTGGAAATCACTAAACTCCTTTGTGGTATCTCTGATTACCCAAAACATTTCACAAAAATTTTTGTATGTTTTTCACAAATTGTCTTTGAAGCTAACTAAGCATGATCAATTAAATCTACACAAGTCTAGATGAAATATGGCAGCAATTAAACACAATTTAAAGACAAACACTTAAAGGAAGCAAAGAAAAGCAACTAATCAGTTTGCCCTAAGTGGAAGCTTGAAACATATGAAATTTCCAAGCCACTTCCACTAGTGCTACACGTGAGTAGACTACCAAGGGATTAAATATACCTGACCAGCTTCTTAATACTCCCTCCAAGCTTTACAAATTGGCTTAAAATACAAGAGAGATTGCAAAAATTTAAACTAGCCTAGAAAGCAATAAATGGCGGCTTTAGTGACCAAATTAGTGACGAATTTGTTGTTCAATGTTTCTAACACTTGATTAAGTGTTTTAATCCGCCACTAATCCTTGAATTAAGTTGCTCCTAGACCTTCACAATGAACACAACAAAAATGGTTAATGAAGGTTGCTCACAAGGTGAAAGGAATGGTCACTCTTGTGAATGTGGTTTAGGAAAAAGTTTGGTCACAAAATTAGGTCAAATTTGTAGTCTTAATGCCCAAAACTTTTCCTACTCTTTGTTGAGTCAATGCTTGATCCTTAAGCAAGGATTTGAGGCCACTTCCAGCATAGAATGATTAATGAGAGAAAATAAGACAAGCAACAAAAGCACAATTTAAGAAGCTTATACCAAAATTGAAAGATTAAGGTGTATATGACAAGACTCAAAGATGTCCAACAAATAAAAATGAAAAATAAGACTCGAAAGAAAGCTAGCACTCAGTTAGAAAGGTTCCTAGATAGGTACTAGAGTAGATTAACAACACACAAAAAATTTGAAAGCAATTGGATAAGTATACACAAAGTAGTAGTCTAAAGAAAATCAAGGAATCAAGTGAATTTTTCTAGTTTGTACTCTTCTCGGCTTTTTCCCTTTAAATTGCTTTCTATATTTTTTTTTATTCTTTCTTTTTCTGAATTCAAATTAAAATTCCAGAGAAGGTATTTGCCTTTTGTTTTCAAATTTTTCACAATTCCAAGTTATAGAAATCGAGACTACAAGTTGATCAAAATTCAAGTGAAAAATGATGAAACTAGTGCACTAGTTTTTAGGATTTTGTAATGGATTCTTTGTTCACTTTTCTCTTTTTTTTTTTTTTGTTAACTATTTGAAAAAATAGGCTCTGTATTTTCCTCTATTTTTCAGCCTCTATTCTTTTAAAATTTGAATCCAAAAAGATAGTGCACTAGAAGTAAGATTAAGAACTTGAAAATTTAATCAACACAAATTTTTTTTTAAGAATTTTCAATAGAAAGTGATTTGAAAACATAAGTACACAAAGGAAACCTAACTCTAAAGAAATTTGCTAGAACTAATAGCAAATTATGAACTCAATAAGGTAAAATAAAAAGCACATATAGCTAGGAAAAAGATTACACAAACCGAGACCAAACAATATAGACAATGCACTCAAAAGAAAAATTAGGTTAACATGTTATTCAAGGAATTTTGTAACATATAAAGACTAAACACAAACTCTAAGACAAAACAAGGATTAAAAACCAAAATCTAATGCAAATGCATGAGGTCCAATCACGGACACATACAATGAATGGAGAGACTCAAATAAAATAAAAAATAAGCACAAGCAAATAGTTCCTAAACATTGATTGTGGAAGAAAATCAAAACAATCAACAATGGATCTATGGAACACAAGTATTCAAAACAAAATACATCCGAAAAGAGAACTCAAGTAAGACACAAGAACACAAGACAACGGATACACAAAAAGATGAAGAAACTTATCTCCTTGAAGACCTTGCTCTTGATACCAAAATTGATGGCAAAGGTAGGAGAAGTGGATGTGATTCTTCTCCTTAGCTTCACCTTAGCTTGAATCTTCTTCAAAGGAGATGGAGACCGAATCTTAAGAACACTTGAAGGATGAAGGATTCTCAGATGAACTAGGCCTAAGCCTTGGATGGAAGCATCCAAGCTTAAGGAGCAATGGATTACTCACTTCAAAGAGAAGGAAAGAGATGAACTCTCCTAGGGTTTTTGAGGTGAGAATTTCGGTGACTTTGAAAGGAAACTCGGCTCAATGGCTCTCAAATTTCATTCAACTCAAAGTGTTTACAATGTATGATAAAGGAGGTATATATTGAACCGAAATTAGGGTTACTTGGCGCCATTGTGAAAGGCTTCACATGTGGCGCCAAGTTTGAATTCAAATTCAAAAATTTGAATTCAAAATTTGGCTCACATGTTCAAGTCCGGTCGCACTAGTGCTAAGTTCATTTAGATTTGATTTAATATGCATTTAGGGTTGAATTTTGAGTCACACATGTTCAGCCAAGGTGGCACCAAACATGTGACCCAAAATGCAACTTAAATGCATCCTAAATTAAACCTAGTTTACCCTAATTCAATTAAACTAGTAATCCTCCTTAAACCCTAATCTAATGACCTAAATACAATGGTCAAGGAAATAAAATGAATAGGAAAAATTACAAGAATGAAAATGAGCCCAATATTGGGTACCAAAAGCCCAAAGGCCCATGAAGCCCAAAACTAAGCCCAACAAGCCTAAAACCTAAAAATGCTACTTTATGTGGTCCAAAATACAAGACCAAAATATATTCAACTATGCTAACAAAATATAATAAGAATGTTCATATCAAGATAGGCCCATGTTGAAAACTTGATTTGGGCCTTCCAAGCCCATAGGGCCCATTGGGCCTTGACTGGCCCAATCTTCCATGTCTAGCCCACTCCTCTTGGATCTTTGAGTGTGTCACCTCTTGCATTCCAAAGTATGATTCCATCATTATGGTTTTCACCAGAAGCCATAGCAGACGCGCAACAGACAACCTAGATCACATGGCTACCATGGATAACAAGGCCACATTGAGGAGACTGATCGACCAGGTCGAACAAATGCGGCAACAACACGATGCCGATCTGCAAAACATGCGTGCCAAGCACGAAACTGACCTAGCAGTGATGCGGACCGCTAATGAGGCTGACCTAGTGGCGCTGCGTGCTGAGAACGAGCGGATTCGCACCCAGCTCCCTCGACGCCCTTCTGATCACCCTCCTCAGGCGAGCAACCTGCACGAGGAAGAGGGGCATTCGGTCTCTCAACCCCAAACTGCGCCTAGGGCACCGACTCCATGGCCTGCCACTGTAGACCCCTAAAATTGTCCGGGTCAGAAATAAGACTCGAAGACTCTCGAAGATTGAAGGAAAGTCAGCCAAAAGGACTCCTAGAAGACCCTGGAAGACTTTAGGATGATTGTCTGTAGGTTTAGAGGTCTTAGAGTAGCTTAAAATAAGAATGTGGGAGGATTGAAGATCAATACGGCCTCCTAGAGGTTCAGTACGGCCGTACTGAACATTTTGAACTACAATACGGCCGTACTGAACTCAATACGGCCGTATTGAAGTTTTTGAACTTCAGTACGGCCGTACCAAATTCAATACGGCCGTACCGTAGTTCAAAATTTTGGTACGGGCCGTATTGATGTCAGAGGCCGTATTGCGCCTCACTCCTATATATAGGACGTCATTTGGACGTTCCTACACACTTTTTCCACTCAGTTTTGACTCCCTCCTTGAGAATTCTGGGGTTTTTGAGCAGTGTTCTGCCCTAGAAATCTCTCTGGGAGTCGATCCGACGAAGTTCTGGAATTCCGAGCACTTAGCTTGGAGATTCGAACCTAGTCGAAGGGAAATCCTCCGGATTTCCGTAGTCAAAATTTTATAGGAGGGAGCGAGCGGGCTTGTAGAGCGAGGGAACGCCAAAAAGCTTCCCAGTTTTACGAAATATATAAAAGCACGCTTCAAGAGGTTTCTTCTTAAATCCTTCCTTTTACTGCTTTCTGTGTGCATATTTAAACTGTCATCATGTAGATAGTTAATTTATAATTGCTTATAATAAATAGGGGTAATTTAGTAATTTTACGCTATCATTTTAGAAATAATCTGTCATAGGGAACCCGAAAGGGGCGCTGTGGGGTGCTAACACCTTCCCCACGCGTAACCGACTCCCTTACCCAACTCTGGTTGTAATGGCCAAAGTTGATTTATAAAATCAATTGCCTTATCCCTTTTTCCAATGTTTTGAGTAAAACATTGGTGGCGACTCCACGAACCCTCCTTTTGCGAAAACCACTAATCCATAGAGGGTCCCGCTTGGGATTAATATGGATTGGTGAATCATTTAATAAAATTGCTTGTTTGACGAGGTCTCAGTTTGAGAATAAGTCATTCTAGCAATCCATATTTTTAAACAAATAAACGAGTCCAACCATCCTTCGCGAATGCCGAAAGCCCGTTTCGGGCCGGTGGCGACAGATGGCGACTCCACTGGGGAAGCCTTGAGAGTCAGTCCCATTTAGTGACAGATTGTTTTTAATAAATAATAGTTGAAATTACTTCATTACCCCTCGCTTGTATTATAACATGCTTTATTACATGGCTTTAATAACTGTTGTTTGTTTAAATTCCGCAATTGTTTGAAATACAAACTGTACACAAACCTTTGCACACAACAGTTCCCTCTATACCCGGGGGCATGAGTGGTAATCCATAGGGAGTGGATGTTAGTACGGCCGGTTGATGGGTTTATAGGAGCCTATGAGACCGTTGTCGGAAAAACATCACTCAAGGTGATAACCATGAACTCGAGTCCGACAGTGCGTTGGAACTTTCCATCGACTTACGACGAGAGGAATTGGGTCCCTATAATGGGGGCACCTTGGGGGCCTTTGACCAAGTGAGAACAGTTAGATCCTCCTTGAATATGCACTTTTCTGCAGGAGACCCCCACCTCGTGATTCGCTCGTGACTGTTCGTGGATGAGTGAATTGTTTGTGCATTGACTATGTGACATTGTATGAGCATACATTTGCACCTTTTAAACATACAACATTCTTTTTTAAATAAAAAGAATAAATAGAAATAAAGATCTTCTAGTACATGGTGTTAACATCTACCTTCATTGCATTCATATAGGTAGTTTCCCTTTTCACCCAAAAAATATAAAAAGATACAAAATATTCAAAAGAAAAATATGTATTTACCCAAACCAAGCAATATCATGCATCATCTTAGGAAAATCCTAAAAACATGATAATGCTTAGTTCAATAAACACAATGCATGCATATTCAACATCATCATCTCATGCATATAGATCATGGAGGGATCTAGGAGTTATTCATTTCATACATCTCTCCTAGTATTCCATTAATAAACATAAATAAAAAGAAAGGATTAAATCGATGCGTATGTTCAAAAATGGATCGCACGCCGTTCGTCATCAAGTGTAAGCCAACAACCGCGCCAAGCGAGCGCACATCAACTCCGTTGTTGGTAATCAAGACGAATAAAGGGGAAGGTCCGACACCATTAAGGATCACAGTTCCAAAGCCTTTCCCTTGCAAATCAAATAAGGCTGTGCCGTGGATATACGACATCCACTCTTCTGCCGACAGCGATACCTCCAACATCGCTGGACTTGGGGGCATGACTAGGAGTGGCAGGATCTACACTCCCGAAGATCTTCATGATAAAGCCCCCAAGAATAAAGAAAAAGAAGAAAAGAAAACCGAGGAAAAAGAATCCGAGGAGGAGACAGACGAGCTGTTAAAGTTTATCCAACAGAGCGAGTACTCCATCGTGGATCAACTTCATAGGACGCCAGCAAAGATTACGCTGTTGTCGTTGATCCTAAGTTCCGAACCGCATCGGCAAGCTCTGTCGAAAGTCTTGAACGAGGCATACGTGTCGCACACTATCTCCCAAGACGAGTTTGAGGGGATTGTTAGTCACATCAAGGCTAATGATCACCTCACCTTCATCGATGAAGAAATCCCCGCCGAGGGATCAATCCACAACAAGCCCTTGCACATCTCTGTAAAGTGCAAGGAGTATCACATCGCAAAAGTCTTGGTAGATAATGGATCTTCCTTGAACGTGATGCCAAAAAGAACGCTCAAGCAATTGGCGATCAAGGGAGTCCAAATGCGCCCGAGCAACATGATCGTTCGAACCTTCGATGGATCTAAAAGAGAAGTAGTGGGAGAGATCAATCTTCCAATCCAAATTGGACCCACTATCTTTAATGTCGAATTCCAAGTGATGGACATTACTCCAACATACAGCTGTCTCCTTGGCCGACCTTGGATTCATGATGCAAAAGCTATTCCTTCTACGCTCCACCAGAAAGTCAAGTTCATAGTGGGTGACAAACTGGTGACCGAACAAGCTAAAGATGACATACTCATCAGCAAGCCATCCAACATACTTTATGTGGATGCAGCGGAGGAAGCTTTAGAAACCGCCTTCCAAGCATTGGAAATCGCCAATGTCGAAACGTTTCCCCGAGAAATGAAGAAGGTAGCCTCCATGCTCACCAAGAACGGATACTTGCCAGGACAAGGATTAGGCAAGGACTCCCAAGGAATCCCGGAGCTACCCATTATCAAGGACAATCCGGGGAAACAAGGGTTAGGATACAACCCTGTCAAAAGATCAAAGGACGAAGAGGAACCAAGATCCTTCTCGACGTTCTTTAAGCCAGATCTTTAGGAAGGCCGGTTCACAATCGTCAAGGCCGGTTGTCGTCATCGAGTGTCCTTTTCCTTCTAATAGGGATGTGTAAATTCAGTGACTATTAGAGATCACTCCTCGGGGACAGCCCGACCCCCGAGCCTTGATAGGGCACATGTTTCCATTATGATTATAATAAAATCATTCTTCATTAATTCTTTATTGCTTCTTTTCTCGCTTGCAATAAAATTCTAGACCACATTATTTTAACCCTGTTTGAATAAACATGAATGAGGTTAAAATCATCTTAATAATAATAAACCCACATCATTTATGTGGAAGTGTGTGTGTCAACTTGGAGCACCTTTTCTTGGCCTCAATAAGTGCCATCATGGATAAAGAAATCCTAAAGATAATAAGCTCGGCAGGAAACCCAAAAAGGGGACTGCGCAAAAATAAGAGCAAAAGACCCGCTAGGAATCCCACAAAAGGGTGACCTAGGCAAAAGTTAGGGTTACAAAACGAAGACAAAAACCCGCTAGGAATCCCACGAAAAGGGTGACCTAGGCAAAAATTAGGGTTACAAAATAATGAACAAAAACAAAAGCCCGCTAAGACATCACAAATGGGTGTTTTAGGCAAAAGTTAGGGCCGTCAAAAAAAAGAAAAAAACAAAATAAATCCATGATGGTACCATCAATTGAATTCAACAAGGGGCTCAAGAAAAGCTATCCAAGTTGTCAAAACACAATCATTAATAACAAAGATGTGCTTAAACTCATAAGTGTTTAATCGAACAAGCCTAAACACATAAGCCTACCATGGCCAGCCATTCTTACAAAAAACAATTTTTCAAAAATAAAATAATCCCCTCTAAAACACAAACCTTTGAAAATATATCCTTTCCTTCTTTTCTCTCTTGTCCCAACGATTTTTGAATAATCTAGTGGAAACATGGAGATATAGTGGTCAATAGGAGGGTTGACACATCTTCTAAAGAAAGGGAAGAATCATTTGGTTGATGACACCAAAATCAAATATGCATCATTCCTCGGTAACAGAAATCGGCAGAGCACAGTCCGTCTGGAGGAATGGCAAAATCCAAACACAAAAACGCATCGGTTAATTCTTTTGAAAAAAAGAATCAAATAGAATTAGGTGCATCATACTGCATACATGCATACAGATGATAGGTGTACTGGAAGATCACTTATTCTCTGTTTATTGAAAAAACAAAAAATAATAAAAAATATAAATTTCAGAAAAAACAATGCGCCCGTACCATGTTCAGTACGCCCATGCTAAAATCAGGGTTATGAACAAAATTTCAACTCAACATGGGCGTACTGAAATGGATGCGGCCGTATTGGCCATAAAGAAATTTTCAAAGACCTCGTCATGAGGCAATTGCATAAAAATAGAAAAAAATAGAAAATTGCTTGTGTATGACAACAGTCAACAAAAGCCGAAAATGAAAAAAGGCAAGGATATAGAAAATCCAACAAACAAGATTGCACAGAATAACTGAGCCTGGAGAGGCTTGCCGAAAGAATACTCTCAGAATAACTGAGCCTGGAGAGGCTTGCCGAAAGAATACTCTCAGAATAACTGAGCCTGGAGAGGCTTGCCGAAAGAATACTCTCAGAATAATTGAGCCTGGAGAGGCTTGCCGAAAGAATACTCTCAGAATAACTGAGCCTGGAGAGGCTTGCCGAAACAATACTCCCACAGAATAACTGAGCCTGGAGAGGCTTGTCGAAATAATACTCTCTCAAAATAACTTGAGCCTGGAGAGGCTTGCCGAAAGAATACTCTCAGAATAACTGAGCCTGGAGAGGCTCGCCGAAATAATACTCTCAAAATAACTGAGCCTGGAGAGGCTCGCCGAAATAATACTCTCTCAAAATAACTGAGACATTTCTGTACAGAAAAAGCCGAAAAACAACAGAAAAGGCAAAAATACAGAAAAAGCCAAAAAATGACAAAAAAGGCAAACATACAGAAAAAGTCAAAAGTCGACAAAAAAGACAAAGATTTCACATCTTTCAGAATAACTGAGCCTGGAGAGGCTCGCCGAAATAATACTCTCAGAATAATTGAGCCTGGAGAGGCTTGCTGAAATAATACTTTTTCAGAATAACTAAAGCCTGGAGAGGCTTGCAGAAATAATACTCCCCCAACTGTACAGAATAATTGAGCCTGGAGAGGCTTGCTGAAATAATACTCTCATCAGAATAACTGAGCCTGGAGAGGCTTACTGAAATAATACTCTCTCAGAAATAACTGAGCCTGGAGAGGCTTGCCGAAACAATACTCATTCAGAATAATTGAGCCTGGAGAGGCTCGCCAAAATAATACTCCACATCAAAGAATAATCGAGCCTGGAGAGGCTCGCAGAAATAATACTCCCCAAAGGGAACCTCAGCTCATGAAGCCAATATCCAACAAGAGCTTTCAAAGCAAGATCGTCAAAATCTCCCAAAGGAAGTACGATCATCCAAGTAATATATCCAAGTCAAAGGACTTCGGACTTCCTCAGTGGAAAGTAGCTCTCCGACTCAGGCATTGAGTGAGGCTAAGCCTGTAGAGGCTTCCTAAATAATACTCTCCCGATCAGACAGAATAATTGAGCCTGGAGAGGCTCGCAGAAATAATACTCCTTCAGAATAATCGAGCCTGGAGAGGCTCGTAGAAAGAATACTCCCTTCAGAATAATTGAGCCTGGAGAGGCTCGCAGAAATAATACTCCTTCAGAATAATTGAGCCTGGAGAGGCTCGCAGAAACAATACTCTTCCTTCAGAATAGTTGGGCCTAGAAAGGCTCGATTCCCCAGAGATATCTCAAGCTTACACTCACGGGCCAAATTCCCCAGTGAAAGCTATCAGAATGCGATCAGCGAAATCCCCAAAGGAGGCCTGATCATCCAAGAAAAATGTCTAAGGACTTTAAACTTCCCCAATGGAGGATAGCTTTCCAACTCAAAAGCGATGAGTGAAGCTAAGCCTGAAGAGGCTTTCTAAATAATACTCTGGGATGAATAAAAACTTCAAATCCCCAATCGCCTACTAAAGAGGCATCTCTTCAAAAGGAAGACCAATAAACTATTCCCCAAGTGGAATTTGGCATCCCGCCAAAACATCGAACATCAAGACTATCTGCCTAACAGAAGAGGCCAGTCAAAAAAAAATCAACATCCAGAATCCCCAGCGGATAACAGCCTACACAGAGGCAGCAAAATCAGAAAACCAAAAGAGACACCCGAACAAGGATAACCGGGATACTCCACCAACGTCGAAAGGACGTCAGCCAATCATAAGGCACCGCTCACATCAGAAAGAGCATCTCTGTGTCTATACCCCAAGGAGTCAGAAATTCCCCATGGGTACCAACTAAGCAAAGCAAGTTGGGGCACAAGAACCTATGAATGACTGCACATCCCCTAGACGGATCCCTGCGTTATCCAGCCCCTAGTGGCACAAAATCGAAAAACAACCGTCGAAGCAGCATCGTGGACTGCGGAGACAAAATCATCACAAATCCCTGGAAAGGAGATATTCACGCTACCCCGTCGTCACGAACACGGAGGTATGCAGCTTCCGGCTCGGGCAATGAGCGAAGCTATCTCTAGGAAAAGGGGTACTCACCGCTTACCGTTGTCACAAAGGTACTTAGCTTCCGGCTCAAACAAAGAGTGAAGCTAAGCCTGGGGAGACGGTACTTACAGCTTCCAGCTTGGGCAACAAGCAAAGCAAGACCCTGGAGAGGGCAAACTCAAGTACCGAAGTGTTCAGAAAACATGGAGGTACGCAGCTTCCGGCTAGGGCGTCTAGTGAAGCTAACCCTGGAGAGGGTAAACTCAACCGCCTTATGTTGAGAGGCAGCCACATGTTGAGTGGCAAAGTCTGGAGAGACGGTACTCACCCGCCACATGTTGAGTGGCAAAGTCTGGAGAGACGGTACTCAACCATCAGCGTCATCAGAGGTGCGTTGGTGTCCAAACTTCCGGCTCGGACGGCGAGTGAGGTTGGGCCTGGAGAGGCAACACTTAATCATCAGCGTGATGTTAACACATTGGTGTCTAGCTTCCGGCTCGGGCGTCGAGTGAGGCTAGGTCTGGAGAGACGGTACTCAATCACCAGCGTCGCCAGAGGCACGTCAGTGTTCAACTTCCGGCTCGGGCGTCGAGTGAAGTTGACCCTGGAGAGGGTAAACTCAGCTACCGAGGATGTCAAAAGCGCCGAGGTATGCACTAACCTGGAGAGGCTACTCAACCAATTTTCCACCGGAAGACGCTACAAGTCAGAAGGTTGGCACATCACCCGGACAATTGGGTCAACTCCTTTACTTGTCAACCGGTAAACTAAAAGGCCGTTTGACCAAGTAAAGGGGGGGGCAGCTGTAGACCCCTAAAATTGTCCGGGTCAGAAATAAGACTCGAAGACTCTCGAAGATTGAAGGAAAGTCAGCCAAAAGGACTCCTAGAAGACCCTGGAAGACTTTAGGATGATTGTCTGTAGGTTTAGAGGTCTTAGAGTAGCTTAAAATAAGAATGTGGGAGGATTGAAGATCAATACGGCCTCCTAGAGGTTCAGTACGGCCGTACTGAACATTTTGAACTACAATACGGCCGTACTGAACTCAATACGGCCGTATTGAAGTTTTTGAACTTCAGTACGGCCGTACCAAATTCAATACGGCCGTACCGTAGTTCAAAATTTTGGTACGGGCCGTATTGATGTCAGAGGCCGTATTGCGCCTCACTCCTATATATAGGACGTCATTTGGACGTTCCTACACACTTTTTCCACTCAGTTTTGACTCCCTCCTTGAGAATTCTGGGGTTTTTGAGCAGTGTTCTGCCCTAGAAATCTCTCTGGGAGTCGATCCGACGAAGTTCTGGAATTCCGAGCACTTAGCTTGGAGATTCGAACCTAGTCGAAGGGAAATCCTCCGGATTTCCGTAGTCAAAATTTTATAGGAGGGAGCGAGCGGGCTTGTAGAGCGAGGGAACGCCAAAAAGCTTCCCAGTTTTACGAAATATATAAAAGCACGCTTCAAGAGGTTTCTTCTTAAATCCTTCCTTTTACTGCTTTCTGTGTGCATATTTAAACTGTCATCATGTAGATAGTTAATTTATAATTGCTTATAATAAATAGGGGTAATTTAGTAATTTTACGCTATCATTTTAGAAATAATCTGTCATAGGGAACCCGAAAGGGGCGCTGTGGGGTGCTAACACCTTCCCCACGCGTAACCGACTCCCTTACCCAACTCTGGTTGTAATGGCCAAAGTTGATTTATAAAATCAATTGCCTTATCCCTTTTTCCAATGTTTTGAGTAAAACATTGGTGGCGACTCCACGAACCCTCCTTTTGCGAAAACCACTAATCCATAGAGGGTCCCGCTTGGGATTAATATGGATTGGTGAATCATTTAATAAAATTGCTTGTTTGACGAGGTCTCAGTTTGAGAATAAGTCATTCTAGCAATCCATATTTTTAAACAAATAAACGAGTCCAACCATCCTTCGCGAATGCCGAAAGCCCGTTTCGGGCCGGTGGCGACAGCCACGCATCGGTCTCAGGCACCGACGAACAAGTCGGCCCATGAGGTCAGCAATGCTCCCACTCATGTCGTAGGGGATCAACCAACCTTCCGCCGTCATCCTTTTGTGGATGGCATTATGGAGATGACACTCCCTCTCGGATGGAAGCCTCTCCACCTCGACCGCTACGACAACACGACGGACCCAGACGAGCACATCGACCTATACACCACACAGGTAAACCTCTACACCAATAACGATGCTATTCTGTGTAGGGTTTTCCCAACCTCGCTCAAAGGGGTCGCACTCAATTGGTACACCCAATTGTCGGCTGAGTCCATCGACAACTTTCACACTCTGGTGAGGCAGTTCACAGCCCAATACGCCACCAGTCGACCCCACCATGTCACATCGGCCGCCTTGGCTAGCCTCTGCCAGGGCGACGACGAGTCAATGAGAGCATTCATGGAGCGTTTCACGAACATCTCGGTTAAAATCCGGAATCTAAACCCGGAAGTCGCCCTGCATGCCATGCTCATCGCACTAAAGCCTGGACCGTTTATCGACAACCTATGTCGTGAGGCTAGAACTAATTAGCATGCATGATTGACTCTCTAAAGCACATCAAGGACTCACGGCCATTTTATCAAACAAGTGGCGTGCATGTCATTTTTTGTTCATTTCAAAGGCTAAACATAAAAACTTGGAATTTCTTTCAAGGTAGTTCAAAGGAAACAAGCTTATGACAAAACCATATGGATTATAAAATGAAAAACATCATTATATCATGCAACCCAAAAATTTCCAGCAACTCAATTTTAAAGAAAAAATGGTAGGAACCCTAGCAAGGAAGCCTAAAGCACCAAGATGATTCACAAGAATGATGAGGCATGAATCAATACATGAAAAGGAGGAATAAGAATCATGACATATGACAAGATGATGACTCAATCATGCACAACAATTTAGACATTCAAGGAGACACAAATGACATGACCGAAAATACCAAAGATGGAAAAGTTACCCTTGAAGAACCAAGGCTCTAGATACCACATGATGGCATCCTTACTTGAAGAACTTGATCCTTGGAGAAGGCGTCCTCCTCCTTGCTCATCATCTCAAGTTCATGCAAGTAAGGATGCCATCAACATGCATGTTTGGAAAGGATTAAGGCATTTTTATTCTGATAAGCCTCTAGCCAAATAAGCCTACCTTGAATTAACTCCTCTGATAACCCCTGCTGAGCCTATTTCCCCTTCTTTGTTTGAACCTCATTACAAGCCTTAAGTGAAAAACCATGATTACCTTAACCTTAGGGAGTTTTGGAGCTTTGGAATTGTTTTGGGAATAAGTTCTTCAATAAGTGTGGGGGTGTGTGTGTATGTTTCATTGGATGATATATATTGGCTAGTTGGTTCTTCATGCTGTATATTTATTTCTCTGCACATCTTATATTAGATTATCTCAAAATTTCGTGTGTATTGTTCATGCTATTAAAAAAAAAAAAAAAAACAAAAAAAAAAACAAAAAAAAAAACAAAAAAAAAAACGAAAAAAAAAGAGAAATTGTATGAGGCAAAGGGGAAGAGGATTGGTTATTTTAGAGGTCATTAGAGGTTTTGGGTTTGCTTATTATGTTTATTCTTGACTTATCCCCCATTGCTCCTCTGCTTCCTCTGGTTTGTAGTTACTTATCCCATATATTATCTTCTACCCTGTCCTTGGCCTCATTACAACCCTAAAAAGACCTTTTGATCCTCATGTGCATGTGTGTTGAGTGTTGATTTTAGAGGCTTGCCAAGTCTATCTGTTGCTTGTTTTTCATGAGTGCTTTGAGAGTATACAGTTGCCTAGACACTTGAGAGATACAGTGATACAGTGCATCTTGTGAGGTTCTGTTATTTTTGATTCACCTCTTAAGTTGATTGATTGTCTTGCCATGTTTTGAAATGCTTGGATGATTTCCATAAGTATCTGGTTTCTTTGACTCTTTGTGTGTTGCATGTTGCCTATTCCTCTCTTTTCTCAGGATTCAATGAGGATTATGTAACTCTGTCTGTTTGTGTGTTGTTGTTTTTGTTTTCGTTTTTCTCCATGTGGCTCTCTTTGCTATCTTTGGTATCTTTTAAATTGTTCCTTGCTCTGCTTTTTGATTTTGCCCAGGAGTGCAAAAGGCTAAGTGTGGGGGAATTTGATGAGTCATTATTTTCCCTTATTTTCTTACCTTTCTGTGCTTATCTTAATCTCTGATTTGTGCTTAATTGTTTATATTCTGCACTGTTTTCTATTTGGGCTTTAATTGGACCGGTAACTCATATTTTAACTAAATTGAATTTTCTGGATCTTATTATCCCAATTTTTATTTTCAGGGCAATTTAATAATTATTTGGGCTTGGAATAAATTTTTGGACTTCAAGAAGATCTGCCACATCACATGCCATGTCACCATTGCACCACTTATGCCATATCAGCATTTTATTTTCTTTTTCATTTATTTTTATTGTATTTTCGGGTCAGACCAGTGGGGGCCCATTTTTACACTCTATTAGGGTTTTTCTAGGGAGAGGAGCAGCTACCCACATGCAGACTTGATGTGACCACGTTGTTGTCTCTCTTGGAACTTTGTTTTTTTTCGTTTTATGCTGGTGGCTCTTTGTTCTTCACGGTTTCTGGTTGTTTTCTGGTTGATCTTCCTCTTGTATCTGAACATTCACGTTTTGCTATTATTATTCACGTTTTGCTATTATTATTCACGTTTTGTATTTTGTTCCTGCTTCCATTTTCGTTTTCTTCTTCCTCTTCTCTGTTACGTTTTGCTTGCATTGCTGTTGCCACTTTCATGTTTTCTTGTATTTTCGTTTCTGTTGCTATTTTAATGGAGGGCTAAATCCCAGGGTTTGGGCCCTTGGACAGAATGCAATCCTCTGAAAGAGGTTCTCTGTGCGTTGCATTTCTGCTCCGCTTGATCCTCCCTTGTGGGATCTCTATTCTGAGGCGTTCAACATCTGAGCCATGCTTAATGACTCTGGGTTGTTCACGTTCAGTATCTCAGGTTGCTTAATCCTGGGGAAGGAGGTCTTGCAAGGTTCACGTTTGCTTAATTCGTGTAGTGAGGTCTCATGTTAGTTTTCGCTTAGTTGATTAATCATGGACTGAACAGGATTATGTTTGGACAGATTATTTGTTGTGAACCAAGGAAATCAGAGGTGCATTATGTTCAGGGGTCTGACCTATTTTAATTACTGCAAGTAATCCATACTTCTGCTCGTTTTATTTAACTCGATAATCTGAACCAACCCCCCCCCCCCCACTATGTGTTTGAACCTTTGACTGAGACAATTGGTCCTTGGGAGACGACCTAGGAGTCACTTCCTAGTACTACATTAATTGTTTTTTTATTTGACCGGGTACGGCCTCGATCAAATTTGGCGCCGTTGCCGGGGGACCATCGGTTCTTGTCAATGGTTTTGTGTTTGTTGTGTGTTTTGTGTTTTTGTTAGTAGTTTTAAGTTTCTGTTGTGTTCTGTTTGTTCTTGGTGGTGTGTTAGAGTGTGTCAGTTCCATATCAGTTTCATTTCAGTTTTGTGAGTTAGTTTGATGCTTGCATTTTCGTGTCATATTGCATGTTATGTTGTGTAATTTTGTGTGTTATTAGTCCCTAAGGTCATGCAATTAGAGAACCAATTCAACAGTAAATCAATGGAACAGTAACTTAGTCTGATATTTGGTTCAATTTTTGGTTCGAAATCTGGTTTGGTTTCTGGTGCATTTTGGTTCAAATTCTGGTGCATGTTGGTTAGAAATCTGGTGCATGTTGGTTAGAAATGTGGTCCGATTTTTGGTTTGATTTCTGGCTCATGTGGTGAAAAATCTGGTCTAGTCTGGTGCCAAATCTGGTGCGTTTTGTGGCTTGAATTCTGGTCCGTTTTGTAGCTTGTTTGCTCTGTTTTTGGTCCGAATTTTGGTGCATGCTCTGTTCCGGTTGTGCATACTCTGTTTTCTCTCCCTACTAATACTCTGTTCGGGTTCCAATTTGGTGGGAAAGGGTGTGAAAATTGGCTCAAAAGCTGGTGCATCAAGTGGCTGTGAATAGTGCTGAATAGTGCTAGAATTTTCCAATTAATTGTGATTTTTGGTTTCCATAGCTAGACTTGTTATTTTTGTCTGATTTTTTTTGTGGTAACTTCTTTCAACCTATATTTTGTGTAAAAAATAGCTAGGGCACATAGTTTGGTCAAAATTTGGAGATACAAATTTTTAAAAAAAACTTTTTCAGCAAAACTTCAAACGGCCATAACTTTCAACCCTGGATTTTTGTATCCATTTGATCCTGAGATTGATAGGACATTCCATAGATTAATTAGAGAGCATATCATTCCATCTTTAGATAGTGATAGTGATAGTGTTAGTGATAGTATAAGTGTTGCATCTGAACTTCATTCAAGTCAACAACAAAACATGGGTGAACATAATGGACCTCGTGAGAGGACTCTTAGGGAGATGGCTGCACCTGATTTCACTTATGAGAGTTTGTGCATCCAATATCCTGAAGAAGATGTTCCTTTCGTGCTTAAAACTGGACTAATTCATTTGTTGCCCAAGTTTCATGGTCATGCAGGTGAGGATCCACACAAACATCTAAAGGAGTTTCATATTGTATGTTCTACCATGAAGCCTCCTGATGTTCAAGAGGATCACATCTACCTGAAGGCATTTCCACATTCATTGGAGGGAGTTGCTAAGGACTGGCTGTATTATTTGGCTCCCAGGTCCATCACTAGCTGGGATGATCTCAAAAGAATGTTTCTGGAGAAATTCTTCCCTGCCTCACGGACCACTGCAATTAGGAAGGATATATCAGGGATCAGACAACTCAGTAGAGAAACCTTGTATGAGTACTGGGAAAGATTCAAGAAATTATGTGCAAGCTGTCCTCACCACCAGATTTCAGAGCAGTTGTTGCTGCAATATTTCTATGAGGGGCTGAATAACATGGAGCGGAGTATGATAGATGCAGCAAGTGGTGGAGCACTTGGTGACATGACCCCAGCTGAAGCCAGGAACTTAATAGAAAAGATGGCCTCCTACTCTCAACAATTCAGTACCAGAAACGACAATGCAATTGTTGTTAGAGGAGTTCATGATGTGGCCACTGATACAGATAAAAAGCTGGAGAGTAAACTTGATGCCTTGGTCAGCCTGGTGAGTCAACTTGCTGCGAATCAAAAGTCAGCATCTGTGGCAAGAGTTTGCGGCCTTTGCACATCAAATGATCATCATACAGATTCGTGTCCATCATTGCAGCAGTCTTCTGATGTTAATGCTCCTCAAGCCTATGCTGCAAATATCTACAATAACAGACCAATGCAGCAGCAACAACAAAATTGTGATTTGTCCAGCAACAGATATAATCCAGGATGGAGGAATCATCCTAATCTTAGATGGTCTTCGCAGCAGCAGCAACAACCTTCACCACCATTTCAGAGTTCTGCTGGTCCAAGCAGACCTTATGTGCCTCCACCAGTTCAGCAGCAGCAACAGCAGTAATATCACAGGCAGCAGAATGAAGCTCCTGCACCATCAGCTCCTCAACCTTCTACTTCCGAACCTTCATTGGAGGAGTTAGTGAGGCAGATGACAATTCAAAATATGCAATTCCAGCAAGAGACCAGAGCTTCCATTCAGAGCTTGACCAATCAGATGGGACAGATGGCTACTCAACTTAATCAGGCACAGTCACAAAATTCAGATAAGTTGCCTTCACAGACTGTGCAGAATCCAAGAAATGTGAGTGCCATCACATTGAGGTCCGGGAAACAGATTGACATGCCCACTGTAGTACCTCCACCGCCATCTGCACCTGTACCAGTTCCAGTTCCAACATCTGCATCTGAGCAAAATGATCAACCAGTTGGTGTCAAAAATTTTCATGCAGGTGGACCTTCTTCCAGCACCAGTTCAGATTTGCAGCCTCCTATCCCTCTTCCATTTCCTCCTAAGGTGATTCCAAGCAAAAAAATGGAAGAGGTGGATAAGGAAATCTTGGAGACCTTCAGGAAAGTAGAGGTGAACATACCTTTGCTTGATGCCATAAAGCAAATCCCGAGATATGCAAAATTCCTCAAGGAGCTGTGCACTCATAAAAGGAAGATGAAGGGAAATGAGAGAATCAGCATGGGCAGAAATGTGTCTGCTTTGATAGGTAAATCTGTTCCTCACATTCCTGAAAAATGTAAGGACCCAGGTACTTTCTGCATACCTTGTATTATTGGGAATAACAAATTTGAAAATGCCATGCTTGATCTGGGTGCTTCTATAAATGTCATGCCTCTGTCCATTTTTAAATCTTTGTCTCTTGGTCCTATGCAACCTACGGGTGTGGTGATACAGTTGGCAAATAGAAGTGTTGCCCACCCTACAGGTTTGATTGAGGATGTTTTAGTTCGGGTTGGTGAACTGATTTTCCCTGCCGATTTTTATGTGCTTGATATGGAGGAGGGATTCTCCCATGGATCTGCCCCAATCATTTTAGGCAGACCATTTTTGAAAACAGCCCGAACTAAGATTGATGTGTATGCTGGTACATTATCCATGGAATTTGGTGATAGTATTGTCCATTTTAACATTCTTGATGCCATGAAACATCCATCTGAAAACCATTCTGTTTTTCGTGCTGAGATACTTGATGATATTGTTGATGAGTATTCTTCTAATTTTCATTCTCTGCATGATAAGAAACATTGTTTTCTGTCTGATCTATATACTTCTCTTGCATGCACTGATTCTGATTCTGTTTTTGATTTTGAATCTGTTTCTGTATCAGATTTTGATTCCTGTCCCAAGAATAATCGTGATTTTGTAACTGATTGTGCATATGATGTTTTGGGTGCTGTACCTCTGGATATTATTTCTTTAGAGTCAGAATGCACTAACCATGTTTCAGGAAGTACACGTGAGTCTGACTTGCAGGTTGAGGTACATGCTGTGGAACCCTTAGTTCCTTCCACTGTTCAGCCAGCACCCATTCCAGAATTAAAGCCTCTACCAGAAAACCTCAAGTATGCCTACTTGGAGGATGATGAGAAGTTTCCAGTTATCATTTCCACCTCCCTTGATGCTGTTCAAGAGGAGAAACTGTTGCACGTTCTGAAAAAGCATAAGAAAGCCATCGGTTGGACCCTGGCGGACATCCCTGGTATCAGCCCATCCACTTGCATGCATAGGATACTCTTAGAGGATGGAGCTAAACCAGTCAGACAACCCCAGAGGCGTCTCAACCCTGTCATTTTGGATGTAGTGAAGAAGGAGGTGACCAAGCTTCTTCAAGCTGGGATCATTTATCCTATATCAGATAGTCAGTGGGTGAGTCCGGTCCAGGTTGTCCCCAAGAAGACAGGTCTCACTGTTGTGAAAAATGAGAGGGATGAGCTCATTCCCACTAGAGTGCAAAACAGTTGGAGGGTCTGCATCGACTACCGGAGGCTGAATCAAGCAACTAGGAAGGATCACTTTCCTCTGCCCTTCATTGATCAGATGTGATGGAAGAACTTTGGAGGAGGCCGGATTGATGTAGCTTCCTTCAAGTCTTTCCCTAGATCTTTGGCTCCTAGAATCCTTCCAATGCTTGTGTAAGGCTCCAATGGAGGGAGGAACCTCACGGCCACCTTAAGATGGTGGAGAAGCCTCTCAAGAATGCGCCACTCTTGGTGAAGGGATAAGCATTCTTCAACCCGCCACACTTGTCTTTGGAAAAAGTGATAAGAGATTGGTTTTGCACAAAGAGGTTTAGGACCTTTGGGAGGAGAGAAATATGATCTCTAATCTGAATACTCAATTCTCATTAATGGCAAAAGTGTTATACAAGTGAAAATTTGAGGCTATATAGGCGTGGCCACCTAGGGGTTAAGCTAGACTAGACCATGGTTCACTAGGAACCATGGTTGGGTCCGTCCAACTTAGGGAGCAAGAAAAGGCTAGACCATGGTTCACTAAGAACCATGGTTGAGCCTTCCTAAACCGCCCTTGTGTAGGAGAGAAAAGAGGTCCAAGCATTTGGCCAAGTGTGCACCAATGTGAACACAAGGTGTGAACACAAAGGTGTGGATGGTTTTGATTGGTTTCATTTAACTCCACCCGGTTTGAAAATGGTTCATTTGGTTTAGTTAGGTTCATTCAATGTGAATGGAACCTAGCTAAATCAAATCTATGAAAAATTAGGAGTTAAATGAGTCCAATATGTAAAACCTTTATCCTAAGACCACATTTGGCTAAAATGCTAGGAGCACACTTTAGTCTACTAATGCCACTCCTATGCCTACTTCTAACAAGAAAAAGGTGCCTCCAAAATACAAAGGCAAAACAATCCTATACAAATTCTACTATATACAATATATACAATGGGACTAATCAAGATACTACTAAGGAGAAAAGTACACAATGCTCATGGTGAGCAAGGGTCTAAGAAGCACCTCCTCCTTAGATGTCTCTTCTAGCTTCCTTACCATGGACCTTGTCAAAGGTCCAATGGCCTTCATGTATTCCTCTTCCTTGGATGGTCCTCCATCATACCCTCCTTCTTGGGAAGGATCTGTCCTCAGATCTACCTCTTCATCATCCATGTTAGCATTCCCTCCTCTATAGAAGCCTCCTCTAGCCCCCTAACCATAGACCTAGTTAGAGGCCTAATGGTCTTCATGTGTGAGCAACCTTGGATCACCCTTCACCCTTCTTGGTCTTACTTCTTCCAAAGGGATCCTTGGGGATTAGATTTCCATCATACCCTCCCCCTTCGAAAGGATTTGTCCTCAAATCCAGTGGTCCTTCCACAAAGATAGCATCACCTACAATGAAAATAAGAAATAAAGCATTAGGGATGACATATTCATATAACATATGTGGAAAGTGCACCCTATGAGGAATTCCTTCTATAGTCCTAGCAAGGGTCCTTAGACTAGGAAGGATGGGTTCTATAAGAATAGGATCCTCACTATAGTGTAGTCTGAGTGTAAAACTAAATCCTAAAAATGTTAAAGTGCTAAAACTATAACAAACTAATGAAGTAGTCCTATATACCAAGATATCTTGCCTAAAGTACCCTATGTAGTAACCTAGGCGTCTACAAGAAAATAAAGTGAATATAATAAGGAAACTACCTAGACAACCCTTGATCATATTATATGTTAGATACATCAAGGAAGAGGGTGTAAAGAGTTTAGAAAAGTCATAGAATCTAATTTGGTCTTGAAGGGAAGTAGTAAAATTAAGTTCAAAGAAGTTTGAACTTCCCTTAAGATCAAAAGTAGAAAATAAGACACCATGAGATGTATCTGATAAACAATATAAACCAAAGGTTGGGTGCTTTATTAGAACAACTAAAGTAGGAGAAGTCCTAAATAGACAATGGCCGTCTACTTTGGGCACCACCAAAGTAGTAGCATAAGAAGTAGAACTAGGTGAAGTCCACTTCTTCTTCACAAGACTAAGAACTTGAGATCCATTATTTTCAAAAATATTTAGGTGGTGGATCTTAAGCTCTAAGGTTGTGGCAGCAGTAGAAAAAGAGCTAAATTCTTTATGAAGAAGAAAAGTCTTTTTACAATTATTTTGAATTAAAAAGTGACTTTCCTTTTGCATAAGATTTTTGGAGGAGACACTATCCTCCTTACTCTTTTCCAAGAGTAGTGTCTTTTTAGTTTTAAGAAGGTGAAGAGGTTGTTCAACTAGAAGACATTTCTTGATAGAATGTTTTATTAAAAATTGACTTCTAGGAACAATTTCCTTGGAGGAGACACTACCCTCCAACTCTAGAACCTTCTTTTTCTCCTCTTTTCTTTTTTTTGATTTCATAAATACTTGATCTTCCAACACTTGTGAAGGTGAAAGAGGAGTCAAGGTATGTTTCTTGCCTAGGTGAACTAGGCGGATTTTGTTTGTAACACCATCATGAATGGCCTTCCTATCATGTTGCCAAAGCCTTCCAAGTAAAATGTGGCTTGCATCCATTGGAATTATATCACATAAAATTTCATCTTTATATTTTCCAATGGAGAAAGGAACATTTACTTGATCCTTAACTTCTATAGGTCCATCCTCATTAAGCCATTGAAGTTTATAAGATTTAGGATGGGCTATAGTAGTTAGGTTAAGCTTATCAACCAACCTTTGGCTTACAAAGTTATTACAAGATCCACTATCAACAATGAGAGAACAAGTTTTCTTAAAAATTTTGCATCTAGAATGGAAAAGGTTCTCTCTTTGTGATTGGTCTTGATCATTGGGTTGGTTGGTAAGTAACCTTTGGACAACCAATAGGTCACCTTCACATGGTGCTTCCTCACTAGAACTAAGACTAGCATCTTCTTCACTTGAGGAGGATGAAGAAGATGAAGTGCTTTCTTCACTTAGGATCTCATTACCCCTAATGATCATGGTCTTTTTTGTGGGGCATTGGGAGGCTATGTGTCCCCTCCCTAAGCACTTAAAGCACTTAATAGAACTAGTTCTAGGCTCATCAGAAGGTTTTTCTTTTTGTTTTTCTTTTAGTGGCCTTTCTTTTGAATAGGAGGGTTGACCCTCCTTCTTGAAGTCCTCTCTAGGGTATGAGGTAGATTCCTTCCTAAGGGTAGGCTTCCTTCTAAGTTGTTGTTCTACTCTCACACAAAGTTGTACTAGCTCATTTAGATCTCTATAGGGTAATAGTTCAACTTTATCCCTAATCTCTAGGTTTAGGCCACTTTGAAACCTAGCAATAGTGGTTCTTTCTTCTTCTCTAATTCCCGCTCTCATCATAAGCAACTCCATTTGTTGCCTATATTCCTCAACACTCAAATTTCTTTGTTGGAGTCTTTGGAGCTTGTCCATTAACTCCCTCTCAAAGTATGGAGGAATGTGCCTTCTCCTCAAGGCACTCCTTAGCTCATTCCAATATTGGATTGGAGGCTCATGATGAATTTGTTTTTCTCTAACTAGGGAAGTCCACCAATACATGGCATACCCTTGAAAGCTAAGAGTAGCCATGGGAACCTTTCGGTCTTCACCTACATTGTGGCAAGTGAAGAGTTGTTCAACCTTCATCTCCCAATCTAAATAGTCATCCACACTATCCTTGCCATGGAAGGGAGGAAGGTCAAACCTAGGTTCTTTAGGAGTTGTTTCATGCTTAGGCCTATGGTGCCTAGGGGGTCTTTGGTAGTAACCATCATCATGATGACTACTATGCAACCCTTCACTTGTTGGTGAATGTGTGTGCGAGTGATAGCCTTTGGACCTAGAAGGTCCATGACCCTCATGGCCGTGGGGTTTGCTAGTCTCACCCACAACAAGTTTATTTAACAACTCTCTAATTGTTTCATTGTTTTTTTCATTTTCTAGTTCTTTTTTTCTAATGTATTCCTTAAGTTCCCTAAGTTCTTCCTTAGTACTCTTATGGCTCTTAGGGGAGTGATGACCATGCACACTACTATTATGAGAATGATCACTCATTTTTGCAAGGTAAAAGGTTTTCACAAGTCTTTGAAAATTGCAAAGTGAGTGATAAAAGTTTTCACAAAAGCTTGTAGTTTTTTTTTTTTTGTTTTGGTGTAGTACTAAGTACTTAGAGGTCTAAGTATACAAGTTGCACTATCAAGGGAGGTGAGCTACAAAGAGCCACTTAATAACCAAGCCTCTTCAAGTGGAAATTACTAAACCCCTTTGTACTTTTCTTACAAAACAAAGTTCCACACAAGACAAGTAAAGTAGTGTGTGTGTGTGCACGAAACCCCTAGTAGGCAATAGAAGCCTTCTAAACGAACCTAGGAGCTAAACAATTAAAATGAAAGCAAATAAAGCATATACTAGTCGCTTATCCTAAGGTGAAAGTCCAAGTAGCACCTAAGGCTTTTTGGGACACTTTCACCAACCTAGAAATCCGGTTTATGAAAGCTAAAACTAAATCTAGCCGGTTCCTAGTGGAAGCCCAAGGTGGCACTTAAAGCCTTTGGGGACCCTTCCACAAGCACTAATCGAGGTTAATAGAAATTAAGTAGGACTATTTAGGAGGTGGGGGAGCTTACTTAATGTCCAAACAGCCACCCCTAAATGCAAGTTGAATACAAAGAAAATTGACACAAAACTATTCAAGCTAAGTGATGTAATTACAACTCAAATAAGCAATACAAAACAAAAGTTCTTCTTGGCCACTCTTCCACCAAAATAGCTGGACAGTTTGGGACAGCCTCTAGTCCAGGGATGTGCCCCAAATTGGCTGGAATCAAATCCTTTTCAAGGTCTTCAAACAGCCACAAAATTGCCACTAAGGCCGCCACCAAAAGGCACCAAAGCCGCCACCAAACTCCACTCAAAACCGCCACCACTTTGCACTAGAATGTACCTGAAAATTCAAGCAAGTCTTGGCTGCAAAATGAGCAAACAAGTTAGCCTCCAAAAAGGTGTTTCACTCAGCAGTTTGTACCTCAATCCTCCTTCAAGGCTAAGCTCCTTTGAGGTCAACCAATATGCCTCAATTATACCTTCCTTCCAAGTGTAATAGATTGAACAAGGCTTATAGTTTCACCAAGTTTAGCAAGCAACACAAGAGAGGAAAGAAGCCAAAGAAGTAAAACTGAAAAGCACAATTTAGGATAGGCAAAACTCTCATGGGAATTGATGTGACAAACAAAGAGAGCCAAAGAAGACACAAAGCAACAAATAAGGCTAATTTCAAGGCTAGCACTCAAAAGAATTGCCTAAGAATGGCACTAGATTTGATTACAAAAACCAAAATAAAATTTTGTGCAATGCTATGATGATTTAAAAGTTCTTTTCAGCCACTGTAAAGAGAAGGAAACCGCATGAAAAATTCACACAAATTCACTAGGCCAAGTGCTACAAAATTGTCAAATTTTCAGCTTGAATTTTTCTAGTTTCTTTTCTTTTGCTTTCTTTTTCTTTTTCTTTGCTTTTTGAAATCTTTTTCTTTCTTTTCTTTCCTTTAGACACAGAATATTAAGCACTGGACAGAGGCCAATTACATCAAAAAGGTTTCCAAAACAAGTGGAGAAAAGGAGAGAAAGAAGAGAAGAAAATACAAGTGCACTTTTAGACCAAAAGTTTTCAGCACTTTTGTGACTAGTTTTGTCACTTCTTTTAGCACACTTAATAGGCGTTTTCTATGCACTTCTTTCTCAATTTTTCTTTAATCAAAGCAAGCACAAGACACACCACAGAATTGCTGGTCATATATTGCTATGAAACTAATAGCAAAGAATTTCACAAAAATGACTTTAGAACATGTTAGGTCTAATAACATGCATAGGAATTAATTGGTGAGCACTCTAAGAATGATTTAATCATGCAACCAGCAATGACACATTCAAGAACAGGCTTTCATTGAACAAGATTGAAAAAGAAAAATGGGACAACACGGATGCAATGACAAAAAAGAACTACACATGACAACTAAGACAAAACTAGTAGATTACAAAAAGAAAAAGCATGCATTCTTGTTTCTTTCTTGAACTTTCTTTTAAGACCGAATACCATAGGAATTCAAAAGAAGATAAAAACAATCCTAATTCATATAGAAAGACAAACAAAGAGTACCTACAGCACATACCAAGATTGATTCACAAGAATTATCAAAAATGAACCAAGAAAAGCAAGACAATGTGAGTGAATTCTATAGATTTATAAATGTGACACAAGAATCACTCCAAGAACATACCAAGACTCAAAAAGGAAAAAGAAGACAAGGAGAACAGCAACAAGACTCTACCAAGATGATTCAAGACATGCAAAAGAAAAGAAAGAAAGCAAAGGAATCGGATTACTTGGAGTCCTAGCTCATGATACCAAATGATGGAAGAACTTTGGAGGAGGCCGGATTGATGTAGCTTCCTTCAAGTCTTTCCCTAGATCTTTGGCTCCTAGAATCCTTCCAATGCTTGTGTAAGGCTCCAATGGAGGGAGGAACCTCACGGCCACCTTAAGATGGTGGAGAAGCCTCTCAAGAATGCGCCACTCTTGGTGAAGGGATAAGCATTCTTCAACCCGCCACACTTGTCTTTGGAAAAAGTGATAAGAGATTGGTTTTGCACAAAGAGGTTTAGGACCTTTGGGAGGAGAGAAATCTGATCTCTAATCTGAATACTCAATTCTCATTAATGCCAAAAGTGTTATACAAGTGAAAATTTGAGGCTATATAGGCGTGGCCACCTAGGGGTTAAGCTAGACTAGACCATGGTTCACTAGGAACCATGGTTGGGTCCGTCCAACTTAGGGAGCAAGAAAAGGCTAGACCATGGTTCACTAAGAACCATGGTTGAGCCTTCCTAAACCGCCCTTGTGTAGGAGAGAAAAGAGGTCCAAGCATTTGGCCAAGTGTGCACCAATGTGAACACAAGGTGTGAACACAAAGGTGTGGACGGTTTTGATTGGTTTCATTTAACTCCACCCGGTTTGAAAATGGTTCATTTGGTTTAGTTAGGTTCATTCAATGTGAATGGAACCTAGCTAAATCAAATCTATGAAAAATTAGGAGTTAAATGAGTCCAATATGTAAAACCTTTATCCTAAGACCACATTTGGCTAAAATGCTAGGAGCACACTTTAGTCTACTAATGCCACTCCTATGCCTACTTCTAACAAGAAAAAGGTGCCTCCAAAATACAAAGGCAAAACAATCCTATACAAAGTCTACTATATACAATATATACAATGGGACTACTCAAGATACTACTAAGGAGAAAAGTACACAATGCTCATGGTGAGCAAGGGTCTAAGAAGCACCTCCTCCTTAGATGTCTCTTCTAGCTTCCTTACCATGGACCTTGTCAAAGGTCCAATGGCCTTCATGTATTCCTCTTCCTTGGATGGTCCTCCATCAAGATGCTTGAGCGTCTGGCAGGTAAATCTCACTACTGCTTTCTTGATGGTTTTTCTGGTTACTTTCAAATCCACATTGCTCCTGAGGATCAAGAGAAAACCACATTCACCTGCCCCTTTGGCACTTTTGCCTATAGGAGGATGCCCTTTGGCCTATGCAATGCCCCTGGTACCTTCCAGCGGTGCATGCTTAGTATCTTTTCTGATTTTCTTGAAAATTGCATAGAGGTGTTTATGGATGATTTCACTGTGTATGGATCCTCTTTTGATACATGTTTGGATAGTCTGGATAAAGTTTTGAATAGATGCATTGAGACTAACCTTGTTCTTAATTTTGAGAAATGTCATTTCATGGTTGAGCAGGGTATAGTTTTAGGGCATATCATCTCTAGTAGGGGCATTGAGGTAGATCCTGCAAAGATATCTGTTATTTCACAATTGCCTTACCCCTCTTGCGTGCGAGAGGTGCGATCTTTTCTTGGCCATGCAGGTTTCTACAGGCGCTTCATTAAAGACTTCAGCAAGAAGGCCCTTCCACTATCCAATCTACTGCAGAAGGAGGTTGATTTTGTTTTTGATGACAGGTGTAAACAGGCATTTGACTGCCTCAAGGAAGCACTGACCACCACTCCAATCATTCAGGCACCTGATTGGACAGTCCCATTTGAGCTGATGTGTGATGCATCCAATTATGCATTGGGAGCTGTCCTAGCACAGAGAGTTGACAGGTTGCCTCGAGTGATATATTATGCTTCCAGGACTTTGGATGCTGCCCAAGCAAACTACACTACCACAGAGAAAGAGCTTCTTGCCATTGTTTTTGCTCTTGATAAATTTAGATCTTATTTGCTTGGTTCTCGTGTTATTATCTATACTGACCATGCAGCTCTGAAGTACCTGCTGAAAAAGGCTGAGTCAAAGCCTAGATTGATCAGGTGGATGCTTTGGCTCCAGGAGTTTGACTTGGATATCCGGGACAGGAGTGGAGCTCAAAATTTGGTGGCAGACCATCTTAGCAGAATTAAAAGACCTGAGGATAGTGCTGACATCTTGCCCATCCAGGATAATTTTCCAGATGAAAATTTGTTTATTATTTCTTCTGTTTCTGCTTCTTCTACCCCTTGGTTTGCAAACATTGTTAATTTTTTAGTTGCTTCTGTTTTTCCTCCCTTAGCATCACGAGCTCAAATTGATAAAATTAAGAGTGATGCTAAGCATTATACTTGGGATGACCCCTATTTGTGGAAGTTTTGCAGTGACCAGGTGATTAGGAGATGCATACCAGATAATGAGATTGATTCGGTCCTGCAGTTTTGTCATTCTTCCCCACCAGGTGGCCATCTAGGCATTCAGCGGACAGCTCGCAAGGTGCTTGACTGTGGTTTCTACTGGCCCATGATCTTCAGAGATGCGTGGAAGATTTGTAGCACTTGTGAGCAGTGTCAGCGAGCAGGAGGATCCCTTACATGGAGACAGCAGATGCCTCAGCAGCCCATGCTATTCTGTGAGGTGTTTGATGTTTGGGGTATTGATTTCATGGGTCCCTTTCCTGTTTCTTTTGGATTTTCCTACATTCTTTTAGCTGTTGATTATGTTTCAAAATGGGTGGAAGCCAAACCCACCAGAACTAATGATGCTCGGGTTGTAGTGGATTTTGTTAGATCTCACCTATTTTGCAGGTTTGGAGTACCCAGAGCCATTGTTAGTGATCAAGGAACCCATTTTTGCAACAGATCTATGCAGGCTTTGCTCAAGAAGTATGGGGTAGTGCACAGAATTTCCACACCTTACCACCCCCAAACTAATGGGCAAGCTGAGATTTCAAATAGGGAGATCAAGAGAATCTTAGAGAAGATTGTACAGCCCAACAGAAAAGATTGGAGTAACAGGTTGGATGATGCTCTTTGGGCACATAGGACTGCCTACAAAGCACCTATAGGGATGTCTCCTTATCGGGTTGTCTTTGGCAAGGCATGTCATTTACCTGTTGAGATTGAGCATCGGGCCTACTGGGCTGTGAAGACCTGCAACTTCTCCATTGATCAGGCTGGTGAGGAAAGAAAGTTGCAACTGAGTGAGCTGGATGAGATCCGCCTGGAAGCCTATGAGAACTCTAAGTTCTACAAGGAGAAAACCAAGAAGTTCCATGATAGTTTGATAGCTAGAAAGGACTTCACGGTTGGGCAGAAAGTTTTACTGTATAATTCAAGGCTTGGTCTCATGGGTGGTAAGTTGCGTTCTAAGTGGATTGGACCTTTTGTTGTTACTAATGTTTTTCCTTATGGTACAGTTGAGATCAAAAGTGAATCCACAGACAAGAGCTTCAAAGTTAACGGGCACCGTCTGAAACCTTTCCTCAGCAATCCTTCCCTGTTGAATGCAGTTGTAGAGGAGATGTCTCTGCTCGACCCCACTTCCTTTCCACCATCTCCATGACTTAGGGAGTTCTCTTTTCCCCCTCTTTGCACATGTCCCATTCTGTTGATTATTTTAATTGCTTTGATCTTATGATGTGAGCCACATTGGGACAATGTGTGATTTAAGTGTGGGGGGGTGTCTTGTTTAGATGCTTTTAGGGTTTATTTGTCAATTTTGGTTTAGGTTCTATGTTTAGGTGTCATGTACAGTTTTGCATGTTTCTCTTTGATTTCTGGGTTTTGATAGTTTGTGGGCACTTGCTTCACTCTTGGATATGAGTTACTTGATATTCTATGGATTGAAATCCCTGTCTTTCTCTGCTTGGCAATTTGATTATGAGGTTTGAGAGGTTGAATTGAATGTGACAGATTTACCCTATGTGAGGTTTGACCCTTTCTCTGCTCTTTCTTGTGTGTTTTGCCTCTTGATTGCTTGCACAATATCCTTGGCTTGACTCTGTTTGATATTTCTTGGTCCACATGCATGTTTGGAAAGGATTAAGGCATTTTTATTCTGATAAGCCTCTAGCCAAATAAGCCTACCTTGAATTAACTCCTCTGATAACCCCTGCTGAGCCTATTTCCCCTTCTTTGTTTGAACCTCATTACAAGCCTTAAGTGAAAAACCATGATTACCTTAACCTTAGGGAGTTTTGGAGCTTTGGAATTGTTTTGGGAATAAGTTCTTCAATAAGTGTGGGGGTGTGTGTGTATGTTTCATTGGATGATATATATTGGCTAGTTGGTTCTTCATGCTGTATATTTATTTCTCTGCACATCTTATATTAGATTATCTCAAAATTTCGTGTGTACTGTTCATGCTATTAAAAAAAAAAAAAAAATAAATAAATAAAAAAAAAAAACGAAAAAAAAAGAGAAATTGTATGAGGCAAAGGGGAAGAGGATTGGTTATTTTAGAGGTCATTAGAGGTTTTGGGTTTGCTTATTATGTTTATTCTTGACTTATCCCCCATTGCTCCTCTGCTTCCTCTGGTTTGTAGTTACTTATCCCATATATTATCTTCTACCCTGTCCTTGGCCTCATTACAACCCTAAAAAGACCTTTTGATCCTCATGTGCATGTGTGTTGAGTGTTGATTTTAGAGGCTTGCCAAGTCTATCTGTTGCTTGTTTTTCATGAGTGCTTTGAGAGTATACAGTTGCCTAGACACTTGAGAGATACAGTGATACAGTGCATCTTGTGAGGTTCTGTTATTTTTGATTCACCTCTTAAGTTGATTGATTGTCTTGCCATGTTTTGAAATGCTTGGATGATTTCCATAAGTATCTGGTTTCTTTGACTCTTTGTGTGTTGCATGTTGCCTATTCCTCTCTTTTCTCAGGATTCAATGAGGATTATGTAACTCTGTCTGTTTGTGTGTTGTTGTTTTTGTTTTCATTTTTCTCCATGTGGCTCTCTTTGCTATCTTTGGTATCTTTTAAATTGTTCCTTGCTCTGCTTTTTGATTTTTCCCAGGAGTGCAAAAGGCTAAGTGTGGGGGAATTTGATGAGTCATTATTTTCCCTTATTTTCTTACCTTTCTGTGCTTATCTTAATCTCTGATTTGTGCTTAATTGTTTATATTCTGCACTGTTTTCTATTTGGGCTTTAATTGGACCGATAATTCATATTTTAACTAAATTGAATTTTCTGGATCTTATTATCCCAATTTTTATTTTCAGGGCAATTTAATAATTATTTGGGCTTGGAATAAATTTTTGGACTTCAAGAAGATCTGCCACATCACATGCCATGTCACCATTGCACCACTTATGCCATATCAGCATTTTATTTTCTTTTTCGTTTATTTTTATTGTATTTTCGGGTCAGACCAGTGGGGGCCCATTCTTACACTCTATTAGGGTTTTTCTAGGGAGAGGAGCAGCTACCCACATGCAGACTTGATGTGACCACGTTGTTGTCTCTCTTGGAACTTTGTTTTTTTTCGTTTTATGCTGGTGGCTCTTTGTTCTTCACGGTTTCTGGTTGTTTTCTGGTTGATCTTCCTCTTGTATCTGAACATTCACGTTTTGCTATTATTATTCACGTTTTGCTATTATTATTCACGTTTTGTATTTTGTTCCTGCTTCCATTTTCGTTTTCTTCTTCCTCTTCTCTGTTACGTTTTGCTTGCATTGCTGTTGCCACTTTCATGTTTTCTTGTATTTTCGTTTCTGTTGCTATTTTAATGGAGGGCTAAATCCCAGGGTTTGGGCCCTTGGACAGAATGCAATCCTCTGAAAGAGGTTCTCTGTGCGTTGCATTTCTGCTCCGCTTGATCCTCCCTTGTGGGATCTCTGTTCTGAGGCGTTCAACATCTGAGCCATGCTTAATGACTCTGGGTTGTTCACGTTCAGTATCTCAGGTTGCTTAATCCTGGGGAAGGAGGTCTTGCAAGGTTCACGTTTGCTTAATTCGTGTAGTGAGGTCTCATGTTAGTTTTCGCTTAGTTGATTAATCATGGACTGAACAGGATTATGTTTGGACAGATTATTTGTTGTGAACCAAGGAAATCAGAGGTGCATTATGTTCAGGGGTCTGACCTATTTTAATTACTGCAAGTAATCCATACTTCTGCTCGTTTTATTTAACTCGATAATCTGAACCAACCCCCCCCCCACTGTGTGTTTGAACCTTTGACTGAGACAATTGGTCCTTGGGAGACGACCTAGGAGTCACTTCCTAGTACTACATTAATTGTTTTTTTATTTGACCGGGTACGGCCTCGATCAGTAGCTGAGTACCGCCTCTCCAGGCTTGTGCATACCTCGGTACTCTCGATAACTGGGTAGCTGAGTAGCGCCTCTTAGGCTTTGAGATGATTTTGTCTCCACAGTCCACGATGCTGCTTCGACGATTGTTTTTGATTTTTGTGCCACTGAGGGCTGGATAACGCAGGGATCCGTCTAGGGGATGTGCAGTTACTCATAGGTTCTTGTGTCCCAACTTTCCATTGGGTAGTTGGTGCCCATTGAGGAATTTCTGTTTCCCTGGGGTGTAGACACGAAGATGCTCTTTCTGAGATGAGCAGTGCCTTATGATTGGCTGACGTCCTTTCAACGTTGGTGGAGTATCCCGGTTATCCTTATTCGGGTGTCTCTTTTGGTTTTTCTGATTTTTGCTGCCTCTGTGTAGGCTGTTATCCGCTGGGGATTCTGGATGTTGATTTTGATTAGCCTCTTCTGTTAGGCATATCATCTTGATGTTCAATGATTGGCTGAAAAGCCAAATTCCGCTTGGGGAATTGTTATTGATCTTTTGGATTTTTTTCTTTTTTGAAAGAGTGCCTCTGAGTAGGCGAATTATCTTGATGTTTGGTGTTCGGCTAAGTGCCGGATTCCGCTTGGGGAATGATTATTTGTCTTTTGTGATTTTTCTTGAGAGGGTGCCTCTGAGTAGGCGAGTGGGGATTTAGAGTTTATTTTTCCCAGAGTATTATTTAGAAAGCCTCTTCAGGCTTAGCTTCACTCATTGCTTGAGTTGGAAAGCTACCTTCCACTGAAGAAGTTTAAGTCCTTTCGACTTGGATATTCTGTTTAGATGATCAAGCCTCCCTTGGGGAATTTTGCTGATCTTGGTTTGATAGCTTTCACTGGGGAATTTGGCCCGTGAGTGGTAGCTGAGATTTCTCTGGGGAGTATTATTTCTGCGAGCCTCTCCAGGCTCATTTATTCTGTACAGTTGGGGAGTATTATTTCAGCAAGCCTCTCCAGGCTCAGTTATTCTGAGAGAGTATTATTTCGGCGAGCCTCTCCAGGCTCAATTATTCTGAGAGAGTATTATTTCGGCGAGCCTCTCCAGGCTCAGTTATTCTGAGAGTATTATTTCGGCAAGCCTCTCCAGGCTCAGTTATTTTGTATGAGTATTATTTCGGCAAGCCTCTCCAGGCTCAATTATTCTGAGAGAGTATTATTTCAGCGAGCCTCTCCAGGCTCAGTTATTCTGAGAGAGTATTATTTCGGCAAGCCTCTCCAGGCTCAGTTATTCTGTACGAGGCGATTGATTTTCTAAATCTTTTGCCTTTTTTGTCGTTTTTGGCTTTTTCTGTATTTTTTGCCTTTTTTGTCATTTTTTGGCTTTTTCTGTATTTTTGCCTTTTCTGTTGATTTGCGGCTTTTTCTGTTGACCGCTGCCATACACAAGCAATTTTTCCTATTTTCTATTTTATGCAATTGCCTCATGATAAGGTCTTTGAATGTGCAACTAATGTGTGTGATGCACAAATGCAAGTTTTATTATTTAATGTTTTTAGAAAAATGAATGGCTCTCCCTATCCTCCTTTTCTTGGAGGAATTTCTGTCATCGACGTGAGGGAATATTTTTGTGAGCCTTTTATGCAGGAGATTATGGATTTTATAGGAACCCCTCCAATTTTCTTTATTGACCGATTATTAAGGAATTTCATACAATTTTTTAGAAATACCAATTTAGAGGCATAATCACATGGTCAAGAGAGAAAAGAAATGAATAGATATTTTATTAATATTCACAAGTGTTTTTACAGAAAGATATACAGAAGGAATTTCTGAAGAATGGCTGGCCAGGGTAGGCTATATACATTGGGTTTAACAATTATATCTGTAATTGTTGCTCTTTACATTCCCCTAGTTTCTTCGGGTGAGATGCCTGAGCCAGGAGTGTAGATGCTGCAAGACGCTTGCTTCTAGAAGATAATCACTTGAACCGCCTTTCGGTTTTCGATTCAAGTGACCGTTGCTTACTTTGCTTTTACATCTTATTCTTTTGCCCCTAACTTTTGCCTAGGACGTATCCTAGCGGGGATAATTGTCGCCACCGGCCCGAAACGGGCTTTCGGCATTCGCGAAGGATGGTTGGACTCATTTATTTTTGGTTTTGAAAATGTATTGGATTATTAGAACGACTTGTTCTCAAACTGAGACCTTGTCGATCTTATCCAATTTATTTATTAAAAGTCTCACTAATCCATATTAATCCCAAGCGGGACCCTCCATGGTTTAGTGGTTTTCGCAAAAGGAGGGTTCGTGGAGTCGCCACCAATGTTTTACTCAAAACATTGGAAAAAGGGATAAGGCAATTGATTTAAAAATCAACTTTGGCCACTACAACCAGAGTTGGGTAAGGGAGTCGGTTACGCGTGGGGAAGGTGTTAGCACCCCACGGCGCCCCTTTCGGGTTCCCTATAACAGATTATTTTTAAAAGAACAGTATAAAATTACTAAATTACCCCTATTTATTCTAAGCAATTATAAATTGACTATCTACATGATGATAGTTTAAATATGCACACAGAAAGCAGTAAAAGGAAGGATTGAAGGGAAACCTCTTGAAGCGTGCTTTTATATTGCAAAGAACTGGGAAGCGTTTTGGCGTTCCCTCGCTCTACAAGCCCGCTCCTCGCTCTCCTAGAACAAAATTTTAACTAAGGGAATCAAAAAGATTTCCCCTCGACTAGGTTCGATCCTCAAGCAAAATGGCTCGGGGCTCAAGAACTTCGTCGGATCGACTCCCAGAGAGTTTTCTAGGGCAGAACACTGCTCAAAAACCCCAGAATACTCAAGGAGGGAGTCAAAACTGAGTGAAAAAGTGTGGAATGACGTCCAATTGACGTCATATTTATAGGGAATAGGCGCAGTACGGCCTACAGGGCCAATACGGCCGTATTGAAATTTTTGAACTTCAATACGGTCGTATTGGAGTTCAATACGGTCGTATTGAAAGTCAGAAATTTCAATACGCCCGTATTGAGTTCGCAGTGGTCGTATTGAAGTGTCAATACGGTTGTACTGACTTCAGTACGGCCGTATTGAAGCTTCAATACGGCCGTATTAAGTTCAGTACGGCCGTATTGGGCTTTTTCCCTCCACTTCCTTATTTTTAGCTATTCTAAGACCTCTAGACCTACAGAGAACCCTCCTAGGGCCTTCGAGGAGTCCTTCTGGCTGATTATCCTTCAGTCTTCGAGAGTCTTCAAGCTTTATTTCCGACCCGGACAATTTTAGGGGTCTACAGCTGCCCCCCCTTTACTTAGTCGGACGGCCTTTTGGTGTATCGGCTGACAAGTAAAGGAGTTGACCCAATTGTCCGGGTATTGCGCCGACCTTCTGACTTGTAGCGTCTTCCGGTGGAAAAATGTTGAGTAGCCTCTCCAGGTGGGTGCATACCTCGGCGCTTTTGACATCCTCGGTAGCTGAGTTTACCTTCTCCAAGGTCAACTTCACTCGACGCTCGAGCCGGAAGTTGGACATCAATGCGCCTCTGATGACGCTGATGGTTGAGTACCGCCTCTCCAGGCTTAGTCTCGCTCTTTGTTCGAGCCGGAAACCAAGCACCTTTGCGACGACGGTGAGCAGTGTGAGTTTTGCCTCTCCAGGCCTTGCTTTGCTTGTTGCCCAAGCTGGAAGCTGTGAGTACCGTCTCTCCAGGCTTAACTTCACTCTTTGTTCGAGCCGGAAGCTAAGTACCCTTGTGACAACGGTAAGCAGTGTGAGTTTTGCCTCTCCAGGCCTTGCTTTGCTTGTTGCCCAAGCTGGAAGCTGTAAGTACCGTCCTTCCAGGCTTAGCTTCACTCTTTGTTTGAGCCGGAAACTAAGTACCTTCGTGACAACGGTAAGCGGTGAGTACCCCTTTTCCAGAGATAGCTTCTCTCATTGCCCGAGCCGGAAGCTACATACCTCCGTGTTTGTGACGACGGGGTAGCGTGAATATCTCCTTTCCAGGGATTTGGTGATGATTTTGTCTCCACAGTCCACGATGCTGCTTCGACGGTTGTTTTTTGATTTTTGTGCCGCTGAGGGCTGGATAACGCAGGGATCCGTCTAGGGGATGTGCAGTCATTCACAGGTTCCTGTGCCCCAACTTGCATTGCATTGTTGGTACCCTTGGGGAATTTCTGACTCCTTGGGGTATAGACACAAAGATGCTCTTTCTGATGTGAGCGGTGCCTTATGATTGGCTGACGTCCTTTCGACGTTGGTGGAGTATCCCGGTTATCCTTGTTCGGGTAACTCTTTTTGATTTTCTGATTTTTCGCTGCCTCTGTGTAGGCTGTTATCCGCTGGGGATTCTGGATGTTGATTTTGATTTTGGTGCCACTGAGGGCTGGATAATGCAGGGATCCGTCTACGGGATGTGCAGTCATTCACAGGTTCCTGTGCCCCAACTTGCGTTGCATTGTTGGTACCCATGGGGAATTTCTGACTCCTTGGGGTGTAGACACAGATGCTCTTTCTCTCTGAGTCGAGCGATGCCTTATGTTTGGCTGACGTCCTTTTGACGTAGGTGGAGTATCCCGGTTATCCTTGTTCGGGTAACTCTTTTTGATTTTCTGATTTTTCGCTGCCTCTGTGTAGGCTGTTATCCGCTGGGGATTCTGGATGTTGATTTTTTTTGACTGGCCTCTTCTGTTAGGCAGATAGTCTTGATGTTCGATGTTTTGGCGGGATGCCAAATTCCGCTTGGGGAATTTTATTAATCTTTTTGATTTTTCTTCCCCTTTTGTAGGGATGCCTCTTGGATAGGCGATCATCCACTGAGGATTGATGTTGATTGGCCTCTTTTGTTAGGCAGATCATCTTGACGTTCATTTGTTAGGCTGAGAGCCAAATTCCACTTGGGGAATAGTTTATTGGTCTTCCTTTTGTAGAAATGCCTCTTTAGTAGGCGATTGGGGATTTGAAGTTTTTATTCATCCCAGAGTATTATCTAGAAAGCCTCTTCAGGCTTAGCTTCACCCATCGCTTTTGAGTTGGAAAGCTATCCTCCATTGGGGAAGTTTAAAGTCCTTAGACATTTTTCTTGGATGATCAGGCCTCCTTTGGGGATTTCGCTGATCGCATTCTGATAGCTTTCACTGGGGAATTTGGCCCGTGAGTGTAAGCTTGAGATATCTCTGGGGAATCGAGCCTTTCTAGGCCCAACTATTCTGAAGGAAGAGTATTGTTTCTGCGAGCCTCTCCAGGCTCAATTATTCTGAGGGAGTATTCTTTCTGCGAGCCTCTCCAGGCTCAATTATTCTGAAGGAGTATTATTTCTGCGAGCCTCTCCAGGCTCAATTATTCTGAAGGGAGTATTCTTTAGGCAAGCCTCTCCAGGCTCAATTATTTTGCGGGAGTATTATTTAGGCAAGCCTCTCCAGACTCAATTATTTTGAGAGAGTATTATTTCGGCAAGCCTCTCCAGGCTCAGTTATTTTGAGAGAGTATTATTTCGGCGAGCCTCTCCAGGCTCAATTATTCTGTACGAGTATTTTTTCGGCAAGCCTCTCCAGGCTCAGTCATTCTGTATGATTTGTTGGATTTTCTGTATTTTGCCCTTTTTTCGATTTTGGCTTTTTCTGTGTTTTTGCCTTTTTTGTTGATTTTGGCTTTTTCTGTGTTTTTGCCTTTTTTGTTGAGTTCGGCTTTTTCTGTATTTTTGTTGATTTCTGTATTTTTGCCTTTTTTGTTGGTTTTGGCTTTTTCTGTATAGAAATGTCTCAGTTATTCTGAGAGAGTATTATTTCGGCGAGCCTCTCCAGGCTCAATTATTCTGAGAGAGTATTATTTCGGCGAGCCTCTCCAGGCTCAGTTATTCTGAGAGTATTCTTTCGGCAAGCCTCTCCAGGCTCAGTTATTCTGAGAGTATTCTTTCGGCAAGCCTCTCCAGGCTCAGTTATTTTGTATGACGCTGTTGATTTTCTGAATCTTTGCATTTTGTTTGCTGCTGTCATACACAAGCAATTTTTCCTATTTTTTCTAATTTATGTAGTTGCCTCATGACGAGGTCTTTGAAAATTTCTTTATGGCCAATACGGCTGCATCCATTTCAGTACGCCCATGTTTGAGTTAAAAATTTGTTCATAACCCCAAATTTTGGTACGGGTGTACTGAACATGGTACGGGCGCATTGTTTTTTCTGAAGTTTATATATTTTATTTTTTTTGTTTTTTCAATAAACAGAGAATAAGTGATCTTCCAGTACACCTATCATCTGTATGCATGTATGCAGTATGATGCACCTAATTCTATTTGATTCTTTTTTCAAAAGAATTAACCGATGCGTTTTTGTGTTTGGATTTTGCCATTCCTCCAGACGGACTGTGCTCTGCCGATTTCTGTTACCGAGGAATGATGCATATTTGATTTTGGTGTCATCAACCAAATGATTCTTCCCTTTCTTTAGAAGATGTGTCAACCCTCCTATTGACCACTATATCTCCATGTTTCCACTAGATTATTCAAAAATCGTTGGGACAAGAGAGAAAAGAAGGAAAGGATATATATTTTCAAAAGTTTGTGTTTTAGAGGGGATTATTTTATTTTTGAAAAATGGATTTTGTAAGAATGGCTGGCCATTGGTAGGCTTATTGTGTTTAGGCTTGTTTGATTAAACACTTATGAAGTTAAGCACATCTTTATTAATGATTGTGCTTTTGACAACTTGGATAGCTTTTCTTGAGCCCCTTGTTGAATTCATTTGATGGTACCATCATGGATTTATTTTGTTTTTCTGTTTGTCCTTATTTTTGCCTAAAACCCCCTTTTGTGGCGTTTTAGCGGACCTTTGTTTTTTGTTCATTTTTGTAACCCTAACTTTTGCCTAGGTCACCCTTTTGTGGGATTCCTAGCGGGTCTTTTGCTCTTATTTTTGCGCAGTCCCCTTTTTGGGTTTCCTGCCGAGCTTTTTGTTTTTTTAGGATTTTTGTCCTGAATGGATTTATTTTATCCATGACGGCACTTATTGAGGCCAAGAAAAGGTGCTCCAAGTTGACACACACACTTCCACATAAAAATGATGCGGGTTTATTATTATTAAGATGATTTAAACCTCATTCATGTTTATTCAAACAGGGTTAAAATAATGTGGTCTAGAATTTTATTGCAAGCGAGAAAAGAAGCAATAAAGAATTAATGAAGAATGATTTTATTATAATCGCAGCGGAAACATGTGCCCTATCGAGGCTCGGGGGTCGGGCTGTCCCCGAGGAGTGATCTCTAATAGTCACTGAGTCTATACATCCCTATCGGAAGGAAAAAAATATTTTGACGACGACGACCGGCCTTGACGCTTGTGAACCGGCCTTCCTAAAGATCTGGCTTAAAGAACGTCGAGAAGGATCTTGATTCCTCTTCGTTCTTTGATCTTTAACAGGGTTGTATCCTAACCCTTGTTTCCCCGGATTATCCTTGATAATGGGTAGCTCCGGGATTCCTTGGGAGTCCTTGCCTAATCCTTGTCCTGGCAAGTATCCGTTCTTTGTGAGCATATGAGCTACCTTCTTCATTTCTCGGGGAAACGTTTCGACATTGGCGATTTCCAATGCTTGGAAGGCGGTTTCTAAAGCTTCCTCTGCTGCATCCACATAAAGTATGTTGGATGGCTTGCTGATGAGTATGTCATCTTTAGCTTGTTCGGTCACCAGTTTGTCACCCACTATGAACTTGACTTTCTGGTGGAGCGTAGAAGGAACAACTTTCGCATCATGAATCCAAGGTCGGCCGAGGAGACAGCTGTATGCGGGAGTGATGTCCATCACTTGAAATTCGACATTAAAGATAGTGGGTCCAATTTTGGATTGGAAGATTGATCTCTCCCACCACTTCTCTGTTAGAACCATCGAAGGCTCGAACGGTCATGTTGCTCGGGCGCATCTGGACTCCCTTGATTGCCAATTGCTTTGAGCGTTCTTTTTGGCATCACTTTCAAGGAAGATCCATTACCTACCAAGACTTTAACGATGTGCTACTCCTTGCACTTTGTAGAGATGTGCAAGGGCTTGTTGTGGTTTGATCCCTCGGCGGGGATTTCTTCATCGATGAAGGTGAGGTGATCATTAGCCTTGATGTGACTAACAATCCCCTCAAACTCGTCTTGGGAGATAGTGTGCGACACGTATGCCTCGTTCAAGACTTTCGACAGAGCTTGCCGATGCGGTTTGGAACTTAGGATCAACGACAACAGCGTAATCTTTGCTGGCGTCCTATGAAGTTGATCCACGATGGAGTACTCGCTCTGTCGGATAAACTTTAACAGCTCGTCTGTCTCCTCCTCGGATTCTTTTTCCTCGGTTTTATCTTTTCCTTTTTCTTTATTCTTGGGAGCTTTATCATGAAGATCATCGGGAGTGTAGATCCTGCCACTCCTAGTCATGCCCCCAAGTCCAGCGATGTTGGAGATATCGCTGTCGGCAGAAGAGTGGATGTCGTATATCCACGGCACAGCCTTATTTGATTTGTAAGGGAAAGGCCTTGGGACTGTGATCCTTAATGGTGTCGGACCTTCCCCTTTATTCGTCTTGATTACCAACAACGGAGTTGATGTGCGCTCGATTGGCACGGTTGTTGGCTTACACTTGATAACGAACGGCGTGCGATCCATTCTTTGAACATACGCATCGACTAATCCTTTCTTTTTATTAATGTTTATTAATGGATTACTAGGAGAGATGTATGAATGACTCCTAGATCCCTCCATGACCTATATGCATGATATGAGATGATGGTGGTGAATATGCATGCATAGTGTTTATTCAACTAAGCATTATCATGTTTTTAGGATATTCCTAAGATGATGCATGATATTGCTTGGTTTGGATAAATAACCCTTTTTTCTTTTTTTCTTTGGGTATTTTTCTTTTATATTTTTTTTGGGTGAAAAGGAAAACTACCTACATGAATGTGATGAAGGTAGATGTTAACACCATGTACTAGAAGATCTTTATTTCTATTTATTCTTTTTATTTTAAAAAGAATGTTGTATGTTTAAAAGGTGCAATGTATGCTCATACAATGTCACATAGTCAATGCACAGACAATTCACTCATCCACGAACAGTCACGAGCGAATCACGAGGTAGGGGTCTCCTGCAGAAAAGTGCATATTCAAGGAGGATCTAACTGTTCTCACTTGGTCAAAGGCCCCCAAGGTGCCCCCATTATAGGGACCCAATTCCTCTCGTCGTAGGTCGATGGAAAGTTCCAACGCACCGTCGGACTCAAGTTCATGGTTATCACCTTGAGTGATGTTTTCCGACAACGGTCTACGGGCACCTATAGACCCATTCGACAACCGGCCGTACTAACATCCACTCCCTATGGTTAATCACTCATGCCCCCGGGTATAGAGGGAACTGTTGTGTGCAAAGGTTTGTGTGCAGTTTTTATTTCAAACAATTGCGGAATTTAAACATACAACAGTTATTTAAAGCCATATAATAAAACATATTATAATACAAGCAAGGGGTAATGAAGTAATTTTAACTATTATTTGTTAAAAATAATCTGTCACTAAATGGGACTGACTCTCGAGGCTTCCCCAGTGGAGTCGCCATCTGTCGCCACCGGCCCGAAACGGGCTTTCGGCATTCGCGAAGGATGGTTGGACTCATTTATTTTTGGTTTTGAAAATGTATTGGATTATTAGAACGACTTGTTCTCAAACTGAGACCTTGTCGATCTTATCCAATTTATTTATTAAAAGTCTCACTAATCCATATTAATCCCAAGCGGGACCCTCCATGGTTTAGTGGTTTTCGCAAAAGGAGGGTTCGTGGAGTCGCCACCAATGTTTTACTCAAAACATTGGAAAAAGGGATAAGGCAATTGATTTAAAAATCAACTTTGGCCACTACAACCAGAGTTGGGTAAGGGAGTCGGTTACGCGTGGGGAAGGTGTTAGCACCCCACGGCGCCCCTTTCGGGTTCCCTATAACAGATTATTTTTAAAAGAACAGTATAAAATTACTAAATTACCCCTATTTATTCTAAGCAATTATAAATTGACTATCTACATGATGATAGTTTAAATATGCACACAGAAAGCAGTAAAAGGAAGGATTGAAGGGAAACCTCTTGAAGCGTGCTTTTATATTGCAAAGAACTGGGAAGCGTTTTGGCGTTCCCTCGCTCTACAAGCCCGCTCCTCGCTCTCCTAGAACAAAATTTTAACTAAGGGAATCAAAAAGATTTCCCCTCGACTAGGTTCGATCCTCAAGCAAAATGGCTCGGGGCTCAAGAACTTCGTCGGATCGACTCCCAGAGAGTTTTCTAGGGCAGAACACTGCTCAAAAACCCCAGAATACTCAAGGAGGGAGTCAAAACTGAGTGAAAAAGTGTGGAATGACGTCCAATTGACGTCATATTTATAGGGAATAGGCGCAGTACGGCCTACAGGGCCAATACGGCCGTATTGAAATTTTTGAACTTCAATACGGTCGTATTGGAGTTCAATACGGTCGTATTGAAAGTCAGAAATTTCAATACGCCCGTATTGAGTTCGCAGTGGTCGTATTGAAGTGTCAATACGGTTGTACTGACTTCAGTACGGCCGTATTGAAGCTTCAATACGGCCGTATTAAGTTCAGTACGGCCGTATTGGGCTTTTTCCCTCCACTTCCTTATTTTTAGCTATTCTAAGACCTCTAGACCTACAGAGAACCCTCCTAGGGCCTTCGAGGAGTCCTTCTGGCTGATTATCCTTCAGTCTTCGAGAGTCTTCAAGCTTTATTTCCGACCCGGACAATTTTAGGGGTCTACAATAATTTCGCCTTTGTTTTGCCTAGTACCCTTGTACTGGCGGGCTTTTTATTTTGCCCTAACTTTTGCCTAGGACGCCCTTTTTGGGTTTTCATCCTAGCGGGCCTATGCAAGCAACATCTTCAAGCATAGTACTTCTTTACCACGTCAGCGTTGACTGGGTATCGAAGTTCTTTTCCATCCATGTCTGTGAGGATCAATGCTCCTCCTGAGAAGGCTCGTTTTACCACGTATGGTCCTCCGTGATTCGGGGCCCACTTTCCGGTTTTGTCCTTTCGAGTTGGTAGCAATTTCTTCATTACCAACTCTCCCTCATGGTAGACTCGAGGGTGGACTTTCTTGTCAAAAGCCTTTTTCATCTTCCTTTGATAGGCTTGACCATGGCATATGGCGTTCAGCCGTTTTTCTTCAATGAGGTTCAACTGGTCATACCGGCTTTGAACCCATTCTGCTTCGGAAAGTTTTGCTTCCATGATTACCCTTAGGGAAGGTATTTCGACTTCGATGGGTAGAACTGCCTCCATCCCATAAACGAGGGAGAATGGAGTAGCTCCTGTAGATGTATGTACTGAAGTCCTATAGCCATGAGGAGCGAAGGGTAACATCTCGTGCCAGTCTTTAAATGAGACAACCATCTTTTGCACTATTTTCTTGATGTTCTTATTGGTTGCCTCGACTGCCCCATTCATCTTCGGCCGATATGGGGAAGAGTTATGGTGTTGGATCTTGAATTCTTGGCACAGTTCTTCCCCCATTTTATTATTCAGATTAGATCCATTTTCAGTGATGATTTATTTCTCCATGCTTCCACTAGATTATTCTAAAATCTTTCGGGACAAGAGAGAAAAGAAAGGAAAGATATTTTTGTTCTGAAGTTTGTGTTTTAGAGGGGATTTATTTTTCAAAAATGGTTTTTGTAAGAATGGATGGCCAATGGTAGGCTTAAGTGTTTAGGCTTGTTTGATTAAACACTTATGAAGTTAAGAAAATCTTTGTTTATTGACGTTGTGATTTTGACAACTTGGATAGCTTCCCTTGAACCTTTCTTTTTGAATTCGGTTCATGGTACCATCATGGATTTCATTTTGTTTTTTGATTGTCCTTATTTTTGCCTAAAACACCCTTTTGTGGCGTTTTAGCGGACCTTTGTTTTTGTTTATTTTTGTAACCCTAACTTTTGCCTAGGTCACCCTTTTGTGGGATTCCTAGCTGGTCTTTTGCTCTTATTTTGCGCAGTCCCCTTTTTGAGTTTCCTGCCGAGCTTCTTTTATTTTGAAAGATTTCTTTTTACCCATGATGACACTTGTCAAGGCCAAGGGAAGGTGCTCCAAGTTGTCACACACACCTCCACATAAAAATGATGTGGGTTTATTATTATTAAGATGATTTTAACCTCATTCATGTTTATTCAAACAGGGAAAAATGTGGTTTAGAATTTTATTATAAGCAAGAAAAGAAGCAATGAGAAAGAATGATTTTATTATAATCATAGTGGAAACATGTGTCCTTATTTCATCACTGATATGGGTCCCAATGTTGACCTCTTATATCTCTCGGCCATGCCCCAAATTCACAGTCTCCAATTTCTCTTGACGAGTTGGAGTAGGCGAGCTTCTCGTTCTAGCAGTCTATGCAGATCCGGAGAGATGGTCTCCTCATCACTCTCCAACTCAACCCATTCACTTTTGGATCCAGGTCAGAGCGAACAATTACAGACATAATTATTTTATTGGTTCTGTTTAGGTTTAGAATTTTTAATGAGGAAAGAGAGAAAAGAACAAAAGAGAGAATGATATGTGAAAAATGCCTCTTTATTGATATGTATTAAAACTGTACAAAAACCCTTATTTACATGAAAAGGTTCTCATGATCTCGGGTACTGATCATGAGTCCCTAAAAGAAAAGAAAAATATGAAGGGGCCCTATCGTGGCTTGCCATTCTCTACTCCTGCTTTGGTAGAGGGTTCTTGCTCACGTCGGGTGCTGTCGAATCAAAGGTGACCCACCCAGCATCAATGAGGTCTTGGACCTTGTATTTGAGAACTTTACAATTCTCCGTTGAATGCCCCGATGCCCCCGAATGGTATAGACATTTGTCTTGTGGTTTGTACCAATCGGGGTATGGTGGATCAAATTTCCTCGGTGGAACATAAGCTAGAAGACGCGCTTCTACTAGCTTCGGCAGGAGGTCGCTATATGTGGTCGGAAGTTTATCAAACTTCCTCACAGGGTTGTATTGCGACTTTCCCGACTTCGAAGTGGAAGAAGATAAAGAAACATTTACGGCATTGACTCCTCCCTCCTTCTTCTTCCTGAAGGTCTTCTTAGCTTCGAATGATTGGGAGGGCTTAGCTAGCTTCCCACTTTTCAGCCCTTGTTCCACCCTTTCTCCAATGGTGATGATGTCCGAGAAGAGTGTGGTCGTGTTCCCTATCATTTTTTCATAATAGGGACCGGTCAACGAATTTATGAACAAGGACACCGTCTCCTTATCTGACAGCGGGGGCTCTATTTGTGCCGCCAACTCCCTCCATCGTTGGGCATACGCCTTGAAAGATTCATCATTTGTTTTACTCAAGGCTTGAAGATCAGACCTATCGGGTGTTAGGTCGATGTTATATTTATAGCGCTTGAGAAAGGCGTCGGCCAACTGCCTCCATGTGTGTACTAGATTTCCATCTAGCTGCATATACCAATTGAGCGCAGTATCGGCTAAGCTCTCTTGGAAGCAATGGATCAAGAGTTTTTCATTTGTGGCATATGCAGCCATTTTGCGACAGTACATGGTGAGATGACTTTTAGGGCAAGTCGATCCCACGTACTTTGGGAAATCCGGCACTTTAAATTTAGGAGGGAATTGGATGTCCCTCACTAAACACATGTCGGCGGCATCTTTAATATCGAAATCATGCCCCTCCATAGCCCTTAGCCGATCCTCTAGGGCGTGGAATTGTTCCTTTGAAACTTCGGGCTCTTTAATCATAATTCCAGCCCCAATAGGTATGGCGTGCGGAGGCTCTTCTTCATGCACCTCCTCTTCCTCATGATGGGACCCATGGTCATTGTGGCTTGATCCATGGAAGTTATGTTGACGCATGAGTTCCATCATTTGCGCCATCTGCTCCTTGAGCTGTGAGAGCTCGGCTGTAAGCTTCTTATTTTGGTCCTCCAGCGCTTCCATCTTCTTGATTTTCTGCGCGCGTGTGAGGACAGAGAGATGACCAGCCACTTTCTAAAATGAATGCTTAATTAGTTTATTTTATGGAATGAATACGCTCTTGACATGAGCTTGATAACCCTCCATTTTTAAGGCGCTGCCTTTTTAAAACAGAGTGTTACTACCCTCCTTGACTTATGATCTCTCCTCAACGGAGAATCTCGATAATTATGGGTCTCTTTTACTCATGTCAAGAGGTATTGGTGAACCTAAAATGCATGGTTTATGAGGATGCATGATGTCTTATTGGTAATGATGCACATGCTCCTCACTTTTATTATATTTTCGCACATGGTCTTTCCTCTCATGTCATGGTTTTTTTTTTTTTTTTTCATGCATGGGGATTTATTCTTAGACCTTATCACGAGGTTATTTATTAATGCACAAACAATTGCACATAAGCATTTACACAAACAAATTCACTCATCTACGAACACTCACGAGCGAATCACGAGGTAGGGGTATCCTGCAGAAAAAGGCATATTCAAGGTGGTTCTAACTGTTCTCACCGGTCTGAGGCCCCCAAGGTGCCCCCATTATAGGGACCCAATTCCTCTCGTCGTAAGCCGATGGAAAGCTCCAACGCACTGTCGGACTCGAGTTCATGGTTATCACCTTGAGTGATGCTTTCCGACAACGGTCTACGGGCACCTATAGACCCATTCGACAACCGGCCGTACTAACATCCACTCCCTATGGCTTACCACTCATGCCCCCGGGTATAGAGGGAACTGTTGTGTGCAAAGGTTTGTGTGCAATTTTTATTTCAAACAATTGCGTAAAATTAAACATACAACAGTTATTTAAAGCCAAATAGATAAAACATATTATCATACAAACGAGGGGTAATAAAGTAATTTTAACTATTATTTGTTAAAAATAATCTGTCACTAAATGGGACTGACTCTCGAGGCTTCCCCAGTGGAGTCGCCATCTGTCGCCACCGGCCCGAAACGGGCTTTCGGCATTCGCGAAGGATGGTTGGACTCTTTTATTTGTTAAAAAAATATGGATTGCTAGAATGACTTATTCTCAAACTGAGACCTCGTCAAACGAGCAATTTTATTAAAAGGCTCACCAATCCATGTTAATCCCAAGCGGGACCCTCCATGGATTAGCGATTTTCATAAAAAGGAAGGGTTCATGGAGTCGCCACCAATGTTTTACTCAAAACATTGGAAAAAGAAGTTTAAGGCAATCGATTCAAAAATCGACTTCGGCCATGACAACCAGAGTCGGGTAAGGGAGTCGGTTACGCGTGGGGAAGGTGTTAGCACCCCACAGCGCCCCTTTCGGGTTTCCTATGACAGATTATTTAAAAATAATAGTGCGAAATTACTAAATTACCCCTATTTATTCTAAGCAATTATAAATTAACTATCTACATGATGACAGTTTAAATATGTACACACAGAAAGCGGTAAAAGAAGGGACTTTAAAGAGATAAACCTTTGAAGCGTGCTTTCTTATATATCTTGACAGAAATTGGGAAGCGTTTTGGCGTTCCCTCCCTCTACAAGACCGCTCGCTCCCTCCTATAAAATTTTAACTATGGAAATCCGGAGGATTTCCCTTCGACTAGGTTCGAGACTCAAGCAAATGGCTCGTGACTCAAAAACTTCGTCGGATCAACTCTCCGAGTGATTTCTAGGCAGAGCACTGCTCAAAAAAACCCAGAATACTCAAGAAGAGGGTTAAAACTCAGTCCAAAAGTGTAGAATGACGTCCAATTGACGTCATATTTATAGGGATGAGGCGCAATACGGCCTCTGGGGGTCAATACGGTCCGTATTGAAGTTTTGAACTACAATACGGCCGTATTGAATTCAATACGGCCGTATTGAAGTTCAAAAAACCTCAATACGGCCGTATTGAAGTTCAGTGCAGCCGTATTGAAGTTCAGTGCAGCCGTATTGAATTCAATGCAGCCGTATTGAAGTTCAGAAACTTCAATACGGCCGTATTGAGTTCAGTGCGGCCGTATTGTAGTTTAAAATGTTCAATACGGCCGTACTGAACTTTTGGGAGGCCGTATTGGGCTTCATTCCCTCCACTTTCTTATTTTTTGCTACTCTAAAACCTCTAAACCTACAGATTGTCATCCTAGGGTCTTCCAGGGTCTTCCAGGAGTCCTTCCGGCTGACTTTCCTTTGGTCTTCGAGAGTCTTCAAGCTTTATTTCCGACCCGGACAATTTTAGGGGTCTACAGGCATCACAGCAGATCTCGTCCTTCGACTAGTTCACAATACAGCATGTACCGCGAGAACAAAACACCAGAGCCGACCTCCTTTCAAAGCTCGCCAGCACCAAACGCCCTGGACAACATCGGACCATCATCTAGGAGACCTTGCATTCACCTAGTCTAGACGACAAGATCGTGAAGACTAGCAACATCGAAGACCAGGGATGGATGACAGACATTTGGAGCTACCTGAAGGCAGGAGTTTTGCCCGAAGATAGGGACGAAGCTCGGAAGATGAGGTTGAGGTCGGCCAAGTTCGTGATCGTCGGTGATGAACTGTTCAAGCATGGCATCTCTACGCCACTGCTCAAGTGCTTAACTGCACCTCAGGCAGCCTATGTCGTCGAGGAGATCCACCGAGCCATATCTGGCATGCATTCCGGGGCATGCTTAATGGCAACCAGAGTACTCCGAGCAGGATACTACTGGCCCACTTTGAAATCGGATTGTCAGGACTACGTACAAAGGTGCAAAGAATGCCAGCAGTTCGGCAACATACATTGGCAACCACCCGAAACTCTTCACCAGATGATGTCGTCATGGCCTTTTTCCCAATGGGGAATGGACATCCTAGGACCATTCCCCCCGGTGAAAGGTCAGCTCAAGTTCCTCCTGGTGGCAATCGACTACTTCACCAAGTGGATCGAGGCATGCCCACTCTCTAAGATCACCACTGAGAACATAAAAAAATTCACCTAGAAGAGTATCATATGCAGGTTCGGGATACCCCATTCCCTTGTTACTGATAACGGTCGACATTTCATCGCGCAGGACTTTGAAGACTTTCTTCACGAACTCGGAGTCAAGCATCTTCCGACCTCAGTGGAACATCCGCAAACTAATGGTCAAGCCGAAGCAACTAAGAAGGTGATACTCCGAGAACTCAAAAAGTGCCTCGGGAACGCCAAGGGGCAATGGGCCGAGGAACTTCCTAGCATTCTCTAGGCATACCATTGCACCCCCCAGTCAACAACGCAAGAAACGCCTTACAGGCTGACTTATGGAGCTGACACAATGATTATAGTGGAAATCGGAGAGACATCTCACCGATGCCAAGTCTTCAACAGCGAGCAGAACGCTCGAGAGTTAATAGCCGACCTCGACCTAGTTGACGAGCTCAGAGACGAAGCTCAAATCCACGAAGAAGCCTACAAGCTCCGAGCTTCCAGAAGATACAATACGCGAGTGCGGCCTCGCTCTTTCTGAGTTGGCGACTTGGTGTAGCGTTTGCTAGGCGAAGCTCGGAAAGACACATCAGATGGAAAGCTTGCACCCACCTAGGGTGGCCCATTCCGAGTTGTAGAAGTGATGGAATCATGCCTAGGAAAGCAAGGGGTGACATATTGAAGGAGCCAAGAGGAGTGGGTTAGACATGGAGGATTGGGCCAGTCAAGGCCCAATGGGCCCGATGGGCTTGGAAGGCCCAAGTTGAATTTCTCATGGGCTATATCTTGTTTTAGCTATTTCCTTATATCTTGTATATATCATGTTAGTATAGGTTTCCTATATTTTGGTCTTGTATTTTGGACCACATAGAATAGCATTTTTAGGTTTTAGGCTTGTTGGGCCTAGTTTTGGGCTTCATGGGCCTTTGGGCTTTTGGTACCCAATATTGGGCTCATTTTCATTCTTGTAATTTTTCCTTTCCATTGTATTTGCTTGGCCATTGTATTTAGGCCATTAGAATAGGAAATTAGAAGGATTAAGTAATAAAGCATGAATCATAGAATGTTAATTACATTTAGGAGTAATTAGAGTTTCATTTGAGTCACATGTTTTGTGCCAAAGGTGGCTGCACATGTGTACATTCAAATGAACCCTAAATTACCTCTAAATGCAATTAATAATCTAGAAGGAAGGGCTGCACATGGCTTAGGACAAGTGGACGTTCAATTTGAATTCAAATTCAAATTTGAATTCAAATTTGCGCCACTTTTGAGTGCACATGCGATGGCTCCAAAGACTCCTATGATCCGTGGCTTTAAATGCTTGACTCCTTCACTATTGTAAGACTTTTGAATGAATGAGAATTCTGAATATTACTTCAGCCATATTCTCTCCAAGAGTCACCAAAATCTCACTAAACCTAGTCTTAGGAAAACCTCTATTCCTAAGCTTGAAAGTGAGCTTTCATTTGGATCTTTAGCTTGGATGCTTCCATCCTTAGCTTAGGGATTCTCCTATCATTCCATTCATCTTCCTCCATCATTCAATCCGTGGCAAGCTCAAGGAAAAGGTCTTCAAATTTCGGAGAAGGTCACAAGAAGTAAGAATCACTCCATTGCTTCAACCTAAACTCCATCAAGAAGACTTGGAAAATGGAGCATACCGACTGGAGGAACTCAGCAGAAAGTCCATACCGCGAACTTGGAATGCCACGCATCTCAAGTTTTACTTCAGTTAACTTTGTATGAATGAGCTGTGCACTCTTTTCCCGCCTCAGCTTTTTATCCCAAAAAACAAAAAAAATGGGTTTTGGCTGAGAGGGTTTTTAACGAGGCACATGTATACAATCAATAAAATAACTCATTCTCTTCCACTCATATTTTCTTAGTTTTATAACTTATTTCACTTTACACCAAAGTCGAGTTTGAACCTTGGTCCGATTTATCTCGCTTTTAGTCAAAGTTGAGTACGAACCCTGAATACGCTGCGCCAAAACCCAAGGTCGAGTCCGAACCTTGATGAATTCATATTATACTAAAATTCGAGGTCGAGTTCAAACCTCGGTATGACTCACCCAAGGTCGAGTCCGAACCTTGATGATATTCATATCACACCAAAACCCAAGGTCGAATTCGAACCTCGGTATGAGCAATGATATTTACATCACACTAAAACCCGAGGTCGAATTTGAACCTCGGTATGAGCAACCAAAGGTCGAGTTTGAACCTTAATAAGTGTTACCCTACATCAGATCGAGGTCGAGTTTGAACCCTAACACAGTCTATTTCACCCTAAAGCCAAGGTCGAGTTCGAACCTTGGTACAGTTTATGGCATTCTAAAGGTTGAGTTCAAGCCTAAGAACAAATCAGTCACATCAGGCCAAATTTGAGCCCCGGAAAAGCGCAAAACGCACAAGCACAAAACACACAAGTTCGAAAAACAAAAGAACTGTCAAAATTGCGACAAAACGATGTATACACAACATTTTCATGAGTTCAATACACGAATTCAAATGAATGAAAAATAAGCTAAACTATTACAAAAGAGGCCTACGTAGAGGCGTTTTCGCTGGAGCTATCCTCGAGGTCGTCCTCTTTCACCAGCTTCCCAAATCGGACTTCCTTCTCCACGTGCATGGCGGAGAAGTCGAACCCCGGTGCAAGAAGCCTAGCCTGGCGAGCTGCCTTGATGGAAGTACTTGGAGAGGATTGATATTCTTCCAAGCTTTCCATGCAAGGACCGAAATGCTCCATGAGGTTAAACTCCTTGAAGGTGGCGGAATCACCTTGGAGGATTCTCCAATGGTGGAGAAGAACCTAAGAGAGGTTTGGCTACCTCTTGAAGAAGTGAAGAAGTTTGAGAAACCAAGCTTCTAGGAGAAGGAACTTTGAGAGAGAACCTAGGAGAAGGTTCCTCACGAATTTGACTCTTGAAAATGAGAGAGAAATCTGATTTCTAATTCTCATAAATGTCCAAAAGTGAGTACAAGTGTAGAGAAAACAAATATATAGGGAGAGGTAGCTTCTAGGAGAAGCTAACCTTAACCATGGTTCACTAGGAACCATGGTAAGGTGAAGCTAACCATCCATGGTTTCTAAAACTTGTAGGAGAAGCTAACCTTGACCATGGTTCACTTAAGAACCATGGTAAGGTCATCCTAACCTACCAAGGTTTAGAAACTTGGAGGAGAAGCTTCAAAACTAGAAGGAAGACTAAGTGAATTTCGGCCATGAACAAGGAAGAAAGGCTAGGCGGCCTTGGCTCAAAATTGCTCCATGAATTAATTCAAAAATATTTGATTTGGTTTAGTTAGGTTCATCATATGATGATGAGACCTAGCTAAATCAAATCTATGAAAAATTAGGAGCAAAATGAGTCCAATATGCAAAATTTTGCCTAGGCCCAGTTCTGGCCCAATTACTAGTCACACGCCCTAGCTTTGCTAATTGTCACCCCCTTTTCTCTACTAAAAAAATACAAAATGAATGTATCAACTAGGGAGGTTAAATGGAGTTAAACTCTCCAAGTAACCTACCTTGAAATCAATATACAAACACTAGAAAAAGCAAGTAAAGTGCCTCACAAATACAAAGGCAAAAATAACTTATACAAAAGAACTACTATATGTACAAACATAAGAAAAAGGTCTTTAAAATCATCCCATTCCTCTTGGTTCTTTTAGTATATCACCTCTTGGATTCCTTGGCCTTGGTCGTAGTCTATCACGCCTTGAGGAACCCCGTCTTGTGCTAAAAAACGACGGCCCGTTCAGTCTCCTCGAGCTTCCTCTCCAGCCCCGCCTTCGCTTCCTCCAACCTTGTCAAGTCCACCTTCAGAGCAGCATTCTCCTCTGCTTGTCCACCGAGAAGCACCTCTTCACAAAGACGCTTCTCGACCGCCGCCAGCAACTCGGCCTTCTGCGCGGTGATCTCATCCTCCAAGGCACGCACTTGAGCCCGGGAAGAGCTGGAGAGTTCTTGCAAGTCATGAACCTGAGCAGCATAAGTCTCGTTAGATCTCAGAGTGATCTCTAGAGACTTCCAGATCCTCTCCACCTCCCTCCGAGCAGCTTGAAGCTCAACCTCGTTCTGTAGCTTGGCAGCCCCGAGATCTCCCGCCAAGGCCCGGTTCTCATCCTTTAAAGCTTTACTCTCCTCTCTCAACGCCTTGGCTTCGTACTTCAAGGGCTGAACTCGGCTCCTCAGGCTAACCAGGTCCTCCTGCTGCTTGGACCGCTTATGCTTCCAGTGGTCCACAATAGCCATACTCCTCTGCAGAAAGACTTGGGTAGCGTCTGTAGACCCCTAAAATTGTCCGGGTCGGAAATAAAGCTGGAAAACTCTCGAAGACCAAAGGAAAGTCAGCCGGAAGGACTCCCAGAAGACCATAGGATGACTATCTGTAGGTTTAGAGGTCTTAGAATAGCTAAAATAAGAAAAGTGGGAGGAATGAAGCCCAATACGGCCTCCCAGAGGTTCAGTACGGCCGTATTGAACATTTTGAACTTCAATACGGCCGCACTAAACTCAATACGGCCGTATTGAAGTTTCTGAACTTCAATACGGCTGCATTGAATTCAATACGGCTGCACTGAACTTTAATACGGCTGCATTGAATTCAATACGGCTGCACTGAACCTCAATACGGCTGCACTGAACTTCAATACGGCCGTATTGAGGTTTTTTGAACTTCAATACGGCCATATTGAATTCAATACGGCCGTATTGTAGTTCAAAATTTCAATGTTGACCGTATTGACCCCCAGAGACCGTATTGAGCCTTTTCCCTATAAATATGACGTCAATGGGACGTCATTTCACACTTTTGGACTGAGTTTTAACCCTCTTCTTGAGTATTCTGGGTTTTTTTTTTAGCAGTGCTCTGCCTAGAAATCACTCGGAGAGTTGATCCGACGAAGTTTTTGAGTTCTGAGCATTTTGCTTGAGTCTCAAACTAAGTCGAAGGGAAATCCATCGGATTTCCAAGTCAAAAATTATTTTTTAGGAGGGAGCGAGCGGTCTTGTAGAGGGAGGGAACGCCAAAACGCTTCCCAATTTCTGTCAAGATATATAAGAAAGCACGCTTCAAGGTTTATATCTTTAAAGTCCCTTCTTTTACCGCTTTTTGTGTGTACATATTTAAATTGTCATCATGTAGATAGTTAATTTACAATTGCTTAGAATAAATAGGGGTAATTTAGTAATTTCGTACTATCATTTTTAAATAATCTGTCATAGGGAACCCGAAAGGGGCGCTGTGGGGTGCTAACACCTTCCCCACGCGTAACCGACTCCCTTACCCGACTCTGGTTGTAATGGCCGAAGTCGATTTTTGAATCGATTGCCTTAATCTTCTTTTTCCAATGTTTTGAGTAAAATATTGGTGGCGACTCCATGAACCCTTCCTTTTTATGAAAACCGCTAATCCATGGAGGGTCCCGCTTGGGATTAACATGGATTGGTGAGCCTTTTAATAAAATTGCTCGTTTGACGAGGTCTCAGTTTGAGAATAAGTCATTCTAGCGATCCATATTTTTAAACAAATAAACGAGTCCAACCATCCTTCGCGAATGCCGAAAGCCCGTTTCGGGCCGGTGGCGACAGATGGCGACTCCACTGGGGAAGCTTCGAGAGTCAGTCCCATTTAGTGACAGATTATTTTTAACAAATAATAGTTAAAATTACTTCATTACCCCTTGCTTGTATGATAACATGTTTATCTATTTGGCTTTAATAACTGTTGTTTGTTTAATTTTCCACAATTGTTTGAAATATAAATTGCACACAAACCTTTGCACACAACAGTTCCCTCTATACCCGGGGGCATGAGTGGTAAGCCATAGGGAGTGGATGTTAGTACGGCCGGTTGTCGAATGGGTCTATAGGTGCCCGTAGACCGTTGTCGGAAAGCATCACTCAAGGTGATAACCATGAACTCGAGTCCGACAGTGCGTTGGAGCTTTCCATCGGCTTACGACGAGAGGAATTGGGTCCCTATAATGGGGGCACCTTGGGGGCCTCAGACCGGTGAGAACAGTTAGAACCACCTTGAATATGCACTTTTCTGCAGGATACCCCTACCTCGTGATTCGCTCGTGACTGTTCGTGGATGAGTGAATTGTTTGTGCATTGTTTATGTGAAATTGTTTGAGCATACATTGCATTTATTTAAACATACAACATTCCTATTCTTTTAAAATAAAAATAAATAGGAATAAGAATCTTCCATTGCATGGTGTTAACATCTACCTTCATCACATTCATGTAGGTAGTTTCCCTTTTCACCCAAAAAAAATACAAAAAACAAAATACCCAAAAAAAGGAAAAAAGGGTTATTTATCCAAACCAAGCAATATCATGCATCATCTTAGGGACATCCTAAAAACATGATAATGCTTAGTTGAATAAACACCATGCATGCATATTCATCGCCATCATCTCATATCATGCATTCTTATCAAAGATCATGGAGGGATCTAGGTTTACATTTCATACATCCCTCCTAGTAAATCATTAATAAACATTAATAAAAAGAAAGAATTAGTCGATGCGTATGTTCAAAGAATGGATCGCACGCCGTTCGTTATCAAGTGTAAGCCAACAACCGTGCCAAGCGAGCGCACATCAACTCCGTTGTTGGTAATCAAGACGAATAAAGGGGAAGGTCCAACACCATTAAGGATCACTGCTCCAAGACCTTTCCCCTACGAATCAAATAAGGCTGTGCCATGGATATACGACATCCATTCTTCTGCCGACAGCGATATTTCCAACATCGCTGGACTTGGGGGCATGACTAGGAGTGGCAGGATCTACACTCCTGAAGATCTTCATGATAAAGCCCCCAAGAATAAAGAAAAAGAAGAAAAGAAAACCGAGGAAAAAGAATCCGAGGAGGAGACAGACGAGCTGTTAAAGTTTATCCGACAGAGCGAGTACTCCATCGTGGATCAACTTCATAGGACGCCAGCAAAGATTACGCTGTTGTCGTTGATCCTAAGCTCCGAACCGCATCTGCAAGCTCTGTCAAAAGTCTTGAACGAGGCATATGTGTCGCACACTATCTCCCAAGACAAGTTTGAGGGGATTGTTAGTCACATCACGGCTAATGATCACCTCACTTTCACCGATGAAGAGATCCCCGCCGAGGGACCAAATCACAACAAGCCCTTGCACATCTCTGTAAAGTGCAAGGAGTATCACATCGCAAAAGTCTTGGTAGATAATGGATCTTCCTTGAATGTGATGCCAAAAAGAACGCTCGAGCAAGTGGCAATCAAGGGAGTCCAAATGCGCCCGAGCAACATGATCGTTCGAGCCTTCGATGGTTCTAAAAGAGAAGTGGTGGGAGAGATCAATCTTCCAATCCAAATTGGACCCACTATCTTTAATGTCGAATTCCAAGTGACGGACATTACTCCCGCATACAGCTGTCTCCTCGGCCGACTTTGGATTCATGATGCGAAAGCTGTACCCTCTACGCTCCACCAGAAAGTCAAGTTCATAGTGGGTGACAAACTGGTGACTGTACAAGCTGAAGATGACATGCTCATCAGCAAACCATCCACCATACCTTACGTGGATGCAGCGGAGGAAGCTTTAGAAACCGCCTTCCAAGCATTGGAAATCGCCAATGTCGAAACGTTTCCCCGAGAAATGAAGAAGGTAGCCTCCATGCTCACCAAGAATGGATACTTGCCAGGACAAGGATTAGGCAAGGACTCCCAAGGAATCCCGGAGCTACCCATTATCAAGGATAATCCGGGGAAACAAGGGTTAGGATACAACCCTTATAAAGATCAAAGGACGAAGAGAAACCAAGATCCTTCTCGACGTTCTTTAAGCCAGATCTTTAGGAAGGCCAGTTCACAAGCGTTAAGGCCGGTCGTCGTCGTCAAGTGTTTTTCTCCTTCCGATAGGGATGTATAGACCTGATGACTATTAGAGATTACTCCTTGGGGACAGCCCGACCCCCGAGCCTCGATAGGGCACATGTTTCCATTATGATTATAATAAAATCATTCTTTATTAATTCTTTATTGCTTCTTTTCTTGCTTGCAATAAAATTCTAGACCGCATTATTTAACCCTGTTTGAATGAACATAAGTGAGGTTAAAATCGTCTTAATAATCAATAAACCCACATCATTTTGTGTGGAAGTGTGCACGACAACTTGGAGCACCTTTCCTTGGCCTCAATAAGTGCCGTCATGGATAAAAAGAAATCCATTCAGGACAGAAATCCTAAAAATAAAAGAAGCTCGGCAGGAAACCCAAAAAAGGGGACTGCGCAAAAATAAGAGCAAAAGACCCGCTAGGAATCCCACAAAAGGGTGACCTGGGCAAAAATTAGGGTTACAAAATAATGAACAAAAACAAAAGCCCGCTAAAACTCCACAAATGGGTGTTTTAGGCAAAAGTTAGGGCAATCGAAAAACAGAATAAATCCATGATGGTACCACCAACTGAATTCAATAAAGGGGCTCAAGAAAAGCTATCCAAGTTGTCAAATCACAAATGTTAATAACCAAGACGTGCTTAACTTCATAAGTGTTTAATCAAACAAGCCTAAACACTTAAGCCTACCATTGGCCAAGCCATTCTTACAAAATCCATCTTTCAAAAAATAAATAATCCCTTCTAAAACACAAACTTTTGAAAATATATCCTTTCCTTTTTTTCTCTCTTGTCCCAGCGATTTTTTAATAATCTAGTGGAAACATGGAGATATAGTGGTCAATAGGAGGGTTGACACATCTTCTAAAGGAAGGGAAAGATCATTGGGTTGATGACACAAAAAACAAATATGCATCATTCCTTGGTCATAAAAGTCGGTAGCACACAGTCCGTCTGGAGGAATGGCACAATCCAAGCAAAAAACGCATCGATTAATTCTTTTGAAAAATGAATCAAATAGAATCAGGTGCATCATACTGCATACATGCATACAGATGATAGGTGTACTAGAAGATCACTTATTCTCTGTTTATCTTAAAAAAAAAAAAAAAAAAAAAAAAAAAATTTAATACGCCCGTATTGAATTCAATACGGCCGTATTAAGACGACCGTTGAAGCAACCTTTCAGCTTCAATACGGGTGTATTAAATCCAATACGCCCGTATTGACCTCCAATACGCCCGTATTAAATTCAATACGGGCCGTATTGGTTGCCAAAATTGCCCAATAACGGCTACACCAATACGGCCGTATTGAATCAATGCGGGACGTATTGGCGAAAATTTGTCTATAAATAAGTGTTTTCCTTCTCATTTTTGCATTCCAATCTTCATTCCTCTGCATCCTGCTTGTGAGTGAACCTCAAGAAGAAACCTCAGAAATGGCAGAATCATCTAGAAAGAGGCAGAGGGCCCCAGCTCGACGTGAGATGACAGACAGACATCAGGAACGACTGCAGCTCATAGAGTCATTCACCTTCGAGCCGTCGAGGGCGCTCGACTTTGATATTCTCCGTACAGTGGGCTTGGAGGATGAAGTCCGAGGCTACTTCAACAGTATAGGATGGGGATTCCTCCTTGATTCCCCTTCTCACCTGTACTTGACGGCGACGAAGGAGTTTTTGGCCACTGTCGGCGTTACTGAGTCGACAAACAGTTTTGGGGAGGCTGTCTGCTCAGTTGACTTCTGGATAAATCAGGGGTACCGCTCACTGACGTTGGACGAGTTCAACGTCCAGGCAGGATTTTTCAGCAGGACTGATCAGCTCGCATATCGAGATGCTATATGCGAGTGGCCTGATCAGTGGACCCCGGTCGACATGTGGAGAGCGATCACAGGCCACGAGGACTATCATGCCGGGGTGAAGGGCACCCGGCTCCCGACCGCTCTTCGGATCTGTCACAAGATCCTCACCAGCACCATCCATGGCAGGTGGAAGAGCCCCGAGTCGGTGACACGGCCGGATTTATTAGCATTATACTGCATGGCCACCAGTCGGAGGGCCAACCCCGGATACTTCTTCCTCGAGCACGTTAGGAACTTGGGGGCACGAGAAGGAGGATCTAGGCAGGGATACATCCTGATTTCCCCACTCCTCTCACGGCTTGCGGAGACTTGGGGATGCCCAGACGGCGTAGAGCCAGGGCCATTGGCACCGAAGCCAATTAATGCCTCCACCTTGATCAGTATGAAGATCATAGCGAGGTCAGGAGGGAGGTATGTACGAGCAGACGGCCCCGATGCCTTCGCCGAGCTCTTCAATGACGTTGATCTTCAGGGCGACGGCAGCCCACAGCCAGAGGCCGGCACCTCACAGTCGGATAGGGCCTACTTTGATGCCCGCTTTGACGCTTTACAGCAAAGCATCGATACTCAATTCGATGCTTTTCAGCACAGTATCGGCGCATGGCAGCAGAGCACCGATGCTCGACTGGACACTTTGGTGCAGGGGTTCGACAACCTCTCGGTCTGGATGCACCGCCAGTTCCCCGCTCCTCCACAGGACCCGCCGGCAGAAGAATGAAGACCGGTTTTCTTTTTCCTATTTTTATGTATTTGTTTGAATGGGCTGCGTCCCATCATTTCCCTTGTACAAAATTTCATGTTTATTTAATGAATGAAATTTTTTCACTCTTTGAGTCTAAATCTTTTAACACTTTTATTTCTGTACAACAAAAGCCAAAATCAACAAAAAAGGGCAAAATACAGAAAAAAGCCAAAATCAAAAATGGCAAAAACACAGAAAAAGCCAAAATCAACAAAAAGGCAAAATACAGAAAATCCAACAAATTGTACAGAATAACTGAGCCTGGAGAGGCTTGCCGAAATAATACTCTCAGAATAACTGAGCCTGGAGAGGCTCGCCGAAACAATACTCTCTCACCATACAGAATACTTGAGCTTGGAGAGGCTTGCCAAAATAATACTCTCACAAAATAATTGAGCCTGGAGAGGCTTGCTGAAATAATACTCCCTGTAGACCCCTAAAATTGTCCGGGTCGGAAATAAAGCTTGAAGACTCTCGAAGACTGAAGGAAGATCAGCCAGAAGGACTCCTGGAAGGCCCTAGGAGGGTTCTCTGTAGGTCTAGAGGTCTTAGAATAGCAAAAAAATAAGGAACTGGAGGGAATGAAGCCCAATACGGCCGTACTGAACTTAATACGGCCGTATTGGAGCTTCAATACGGCCGCAGTGAACTCAATACGGCCGTATTGAAGTTTCTGAAACTTCAATACGGCCGTACTGAAATCAATACGGCCGTATTGAAGCTTCAATACAGCCGCAGTGAACTCAATACGGCCGTATTGAAATTTCTGAATTTCAATACGGCCGTATTGAACTCAATACGGCCGTATTGAAGTTCAAAAATTTCAATACGGCCGTATTGATTCCGTAGCCCGTATTGGGCCTGTTCCCTATAAATATGGCGTCATTTGGACGTCATTCCACACTTTTTCACATAGTTTTAACCCTCTCCTTGAGTATTCTGGGGTTTTTGAGCAGTGTTCTGCCCTAGAAATCACTCGGAGAGTTGATCCGACGAAGTTCTTGAGCCCCGAGCCATTTTGCTTGAGGATCGAACCTAGTCGAAGGGAAATCCTCCGGATTTCCATAGTTAAAAGTTTTTAGAAGGAGCGAGCGAGCTTGTAGAGCGAGGGAACGCCAAAAAGCTTCCCAGTTTTACTCAATACATAAAAGCACGCTTCAAGAGGTTTCTTCTTAAATCCTTCCTTTTACTGCTTTCTGTGTGCATATTTAAACTGTCATCATGTAGATAGTTAATTTATGATTGCTTAGAATAAATAGGGGTAATTTAGTAATTTTACGCTGTTATTTTAGAAAATAATCTGTCATAGGGAACCCGAAAGGGGCGCTGTGGGGTGCTAACACCTTCCCCACGCGTAACCGACTCCCTTACCCAACTCTGGTTGTAATGGCCAAAGTTGATTTATAAAATCAATTGCCTTATCCCTTTTTCCAATGTTTTGAGTAAAACATTGGTGGCGACTCCACGAACCCTCCTTTTACGAAAACCACTAATCCATGGAGGGTCCCGCTTGGGATTAATATGGATTGGTGAGACGTTTTAATAAATAAATTGGATAGGATCGACAAGGTCTCAGTTTGAGAACAAGTCGTTCTAATAATCCAATACATTTTCAAAACTAAAATAATAAGCGAGCTCGACCGTCTTCGCGACCGCCGAGGCCCGTTTGGGCCGGTGGCGACAGATGGCGACTCCACTGGGGAAGCTTCGAGAGCCAGTCCCATTTAGTGACAGATTATTTTTAACAAATAATAGTTAAAATTACTTCATTACCCCTTGCTTGTATGATAACATGCTTTATATATTTGGCTTTAAATAACTGTTGTTTGTTTAAATTTCCGCAATTGTTTGAAATAAGTTGCACACAAACCTTTGCACACAACAGTTCCCTCTATACCCGGGGGCATGAGTGGTAATCCATAGGGAGTGGATGTTAGTACGGCCGGTTGAATGGGTCTATAGGAGCCTACGAGACCGTTGTCGGAAAAACATCACTCAAGGTGATAACCATGAACTTGAGTCCGACAGTGCGTTGGAGCTTTCCATCGACTTACGACGAGAGGAATTGGGTCCCTATAATGGGGGCACCTTGGGGGCCTTTGACCAAGTGAGAACAGTTAGATCCTCCTTGAATATGCACTTTTCTGCAGGAGACCCCTACCTCGTGATTCGCTCGTGACTGTTCGTGGATGAGTGAATTGTTTGTGTAAATGCTTATGTGCAATTGTTTGTGCATTAATAAATAACCTCGTAATAAGGTCTAAGAATAATACCCATGCATGAAAATACCGTGACATGAGAGGAAAAACCATGTGTGAAAATATAATAAAAGTAAGGAGCATAGGCATCATTATCAATAATACCTCATGCATCCTCGTCATTATTTATAGGTTCACTAATACCCTCTCGATATGAGTGAAAGAGACCCGTGACTATTGAGTTTCTCCGTTATGGAGAAATCATAGGCTAGGGAGGGTGATAAACTTTCATCTTAAAAAGGCAGCGCCTTAAAGATGAAAGATTATCAAGCTCACATCGAGAGTGTATTCATATCATAAATAAGCTAATTAGAATAAACATTCATTTTAGAAAGTGGCTGGTCATCTCTCTGTCCTCACACGCGCAAAGAAGATCAAGAAAATGGAAGCGCTAGAGGAACAAAACAAGAAGCTCACGACCGAGCTTTCACAGCTCAAAGAGCAGATGGCGCAAATGTTGGAACTCATGCGTCACCATAACATTCATGGATCTCATCACAGTGACCATGGGTCCCATCATGAGGGAGAGGAGGAAGAGCATGAAGAAGATCCTCCACATGCCATACCTATTGGGGCTGGAATCATGATTAAAGAGCCCGAAGTTTCAAAAGAACAATTCCACGCCCTAGAGGATCGGCTAAGGGCTATGGAGGGGCATGATTTTGACATCAAAGATGCCGCCGACATGTGCTTAGTGAGGGATATTCAATTCCCTCCCAAATTTAAAGTGCCAGATTTCCCGAGATACGTGGGATCGACTTGCCCCAAGAGTCATCTCACCATGTACTGCCGAAAGATGGCTGCATATGCCACAAACGAAAAGCTCTTGATCCACTGCTTCCAAGAGAGCTTGGCTGATACCGCGCTCAACTGGTATATGCAGCTAGATGGAAATCAAGTATGTACATGGAGGCAGTTGGCCGACGCCTTTCTCAAGCGCTATAAATACAACATCGACCTAACACCCGATAGGTCTGATCTTCAAGCCTTGAGCAAGAATAATGATGAATCTTTCAAGGCGTACGCCCAACGATGGAGGGAGTTGGCGGCACAGATAGAGCCCCCGCTGTCGGATAAGGAGATGGTGTCCTTGTTCATAAATTCGTTGACCGGTCCCTATTATGACAAAATGATAGGGAACACGACAACACTCTTCTCGGACATCATCACCATTGGGGAAAGGGTGGAACAAGGATTGAAAAGTGGGAAGCTAGCTAAGTCTTCCCAATCATTCGAGGCTAAGAAGATCTTCGGGAAGAAGAAAGAGGGAGGAGTCAACGCTGTAACCATTTCTCCATCTTCTTCCACTTCGAAGTCGGGAAAGTCGCAATACAAGCCTGTGAGGAAGTTTGATAAACTTCCGACCACATATAGCGACCTCCTGCCGAAGCTAGTAGAAGCTCATCTTCTAGCTTACGTTCCACTAAAGGATAAGGATCCACCTTACCCCGAGTGGTACAAACCACAAGATAAATGTCTATACCACTCGGGGGCATCGGGGCATTCAACAGAGGACTGTAGAGTTCTCAAATATAAGGTCCAAGACCTTATTGATGCCGGGTGGGTCACCTTCGATTCGACAGCGCCCGACGTGAGCAAGAATCCTCTGCCAAAGCAGGAGTAGAGAGAAGAACAAGCCACGATAGGGCCCCTTCATATTTCTCTTTTAGGGACTCATGATCAGTACCCGAGATCATGAGAACCTTTTCATGTAAATAAGGGTTTTTGTACAGTTTTAATACATATCAATAAAGAGGCATTTTTCACATTATTCTCTTTTTTTTGTTCTTTTCTCTCTTTCCTCATTAACATTAATAATTCTAAACCTAAACAGAACCAATAAAATAATTATGTCTGTAATTGTTCGCTCTGACCGGGATCCGAAGGTGAAAGGGTTGAGTTGGACAGTGATGAGGAAACCATTTCTCCGGATCTGCAAAGATTGCTAGATCAAGAAGCTCGTCAAGAGAAATTGGAGACTATAAATTTGGGGCATGGCCGAGAGATAAAAGAGGTCAACATTAGGACCCATACCAGTGATGAAATAAGGACACATGTTTCCGCTATGATTATAATAAAATCATTCTTCATTGCTTCTTTTCTTGCTTATAATAAAATTCTAAACCACATTATTTTTAACCCTGTTTGAATAAACATGAATGAGGTTAAAATCATCTTAATAATAATAAACCCACATCATTTTTATGTGGAGGTGTGTGTGACAACTTGGAGCACCTTCCCTTGGCCTCGACAAGTGCCATCATGGGTAAAAAGAAATCTTTCAAAATAAAAGAAGCTCGGCAGGAAAACCAAAAAGGGAACTGCGCAAAAATAAGAGCAAAAGACCCGCTAGGAATCCCACGAAAGGGTGACCTAGGCAAAAGTTAGGGTTACAAAAATAAACAAAAACAAAGGTCCGCTAAAACGCCACAAAAGGGTGTTTTAGGCAAAAATAAGGACAATCAAAAAACAAAATAAATCCATGATGGTACCATGAACCGAATTCAAAAAGAAAGGTTCAAGGGAAGCTATCCAAGTTGTCAAATCACAACACGACTTTTTAACTTCATAAGTGTTTAATCAAACAAGCCTAAACACATAAGCCTACCTTGGCCATCCATTCTTACAAAAACCATTTTTGAAAAATAAATCCTCTCTAAAACACAAACTTCAGAACAAAAATATCTTTCCTTTCTCTTCTCTCTTGTCCCAAAAGATTTTAGAATAATCTAGTGGAAGCATGGAGAAATAAATCATCACTGATAATGGATCTAATCTGAACAACAAAATGGTGGATCCAACACCACAACTCTTCCCCATATCGGCCAAAGATGAATGGGGCAGTCGAGGCAACCAATAAGAACATTAAGAAAATAGGGCAAATGATGGTTGCCTCATTTAAAGACTGGCACGAGATGTTACCCTTCGCTCTTCATGGTTATAGGACTTCAGTACACACATCTACAGGAGCTACTCCATTCTCCCTCGTCTATGGGATGGAGGCAGTTCTACCCGTCGAAGTCAAGATACCTTCTCTAAGGGTAATCATGGAAGCAAAACTTTCCGAAGAAGAATGGGTTCAAAGCCGGTATGACCAGTTGAACCTCATTGAAGAAAAATGGCTGAACGCCATATGCCATGGTCAAGCCTATCAGAGGAAGATCAAAAAGGCTTTTGACAAGAAAGTCCACCCTCGAGTCTACCATGAGGGAAAGTTGGTAATTAAGAAATTGTTACCAACTCAAAAGGACAAAATCGTAAAGTGTGCCCCAAATCACGGAGGACCATACGTGGTAAAACGAGCCTTCTCAGGAGGAGCATTGATCCTCACAGACATGGATGGAGAAGAACTTCTATACCCAGTCAACGCTGACGTGGTAAAGAAGTACTATGCTTGAAGACGTTGCTTGCATAGGCCCGCTAGGATGAAAACCCAAAAAGGGCGTCCTAGGCAAAAGTTAGGGCAAAATAAAAAGCCTGCCAGTACAAGGGTACTAGGCAAAACAAAGGCAAATTTACCCCGTTAGGATACGTCCTAAGCAAAAGTTAGGGGCAAAAGAATAAGATATAAAAACAAAGCAAGCAACGATCACTTGAACCGAAAACCGAAAGGCGGTTCAAGTGATAATCTTCTAGAAGCAAGCGTCTTGCAGTATCTATACTCCTGGCTCAGGCATCTCACCCGAAACGATTAGGGGAACGGGAAGAACGACAATTACAGATATAATTGTTTAAGCCAAAAATGTATAGCCTACCTTGGCCAGCCATTCTTCAGAAATTTCCTTCTGTATATCTTTCTGTAAAAACACTTGTGAATATCAATAAAAATATCCATTTGTTTCTTTTCTTTCTTGACCATGTGATTATGCCTCTGAATTGGTTTTTCATAAAAATTGTACGAAATTCCATTAATAATCGGTCAATAAAAGAAAATTGGAGGGGTTCCTGTAAAATCCATAATCTCCTGCATAAAGGCTCACAAAAATACTCCCTCGCGTCAATGACAGAAAGTCCTCCAAGAAGAAGAGGATAGGGAGAGCCACTCACTTTTCTAAATAAATGAACAAAAAAAAAAAAAAAAAAAAAAAAAAAAAAAATTGTATTGCATTTGTGCATCACACACACATTAGTTGCACATTCAAAGACCTTATCATGAGGCAACTGCATAAAATAGAAAAATAGAAAATTGCTTGTGTATGACAGCAGCAAGCAAAATGCAAAGATTCAGAAAATCAACAGCATCATACAGAATAACTGAGCCTGGAGAGGCTTGCCGAAAGAATACTCTCAGAATAACTGAGCCTGGAGAAGCTTGCCGAAATAATACTCCTACAAAATAACTGAGCCTGGAGAGGCTTGCCGAAATAATACTCTCTCATAATAACTGAATTTAATTTCTTTAGCACTTTTAAGTTCTGTACAGAAAAAGCCAAATCAGAAGAAAAGGCAAAATACAGAAAAAGCCGAAAATGAAAAAAGGCAAGGATATAGAAAATCCAACAAACAGTTTGTACAGAATAACTAAGCCTGGAGAGGCTTACCAAAATAATACTCCACATCCTCCACAGTATGCAGAATAACTGAGCCTGGAGAGGCTCGCAGAAATAATACTCCCCAGAGGGAACCTCAGCTCAAGCTCACGGAAAAATCCCCAGCGAGAGCTATCAAAGCAAAATCGACGCAATCCCCAATGGAAGTGTGATCATCCAAACAGTATATACAAGTCAAAGGACTTAACACTTCCTCAGTGGAAGATAGCTCTCCGACTCAAAGCGCTGAGCGAGGTTAAGCCTGTAGAGGCTTCCTAAATAATACTCTGGGATACATAAGATCCCTAAATCCCCAGTCGCCTACTCAAGAGGCACTCCTTCAAAAAGAGAAAAATCAAAAAGATCAATAACCATTCCCCAAGAGGAATCCGGCACTCAGCCAAACACTGAACATCAAGATAATTCGCCTACTTAGAGGCACTTCTTCAAAAAGAGAAAATCCAAAAAAGATCAATAATCATTCCCCAAGCGGAATTCGGCATTCAGCCAATCATCAAACATCAAGATAATTCGCCTACTCAGAGGCTCTCTTTCAAAAAAGAGAAAAATCGAAAAGATCAATAATCATTCCCCAAGCGGAATCCGGCTTTCAGCCTATCATTGAACATCAAGATGATCTGCCTAACAGAAGAGGCCAATCACAACCAATGACAAAATCCCCTGGCGGATAATAGCCTACACAGAGGCAACAAAATCCAAAAATCAAAAGGAGATACCCGAATAAGGATAAACCGGGATACTCCACCAACGTCAAAGGACGTCAGCCAAACATAAGGCATCGCTCAACTCAGAGAGAAAGAGCATCTGTGTCTACACCCCAAGGAGTCAGAAATTCCCCATGGGTACCAACAATGCCATGCAAGTTGGGCCACAAAAACCTATGAATGACTGCACATCCCCTAGACGGATCCCTGCGTTATCCAGCCCTCAGTGGCACCAAAATCAAAATCAAACCGTCGAAGCAGCATCGTGGACTGTGGAGACAAAATCATCTCAAAGCCTAAAAGGCAATACTTAGCTACCCAGATGTCCAGAGCACCGAGGTATGCACAAAGCCTGGAGAGGCAATACTCAGCTACCCAGATGTCCAGAGCACCGAGGTATGCACAAGCCTGGAGAGGCGGTACTCAGCTACCCAGATGTCCAGAGCACCGAGGTATGCACAAAGCCTAAAAGGCAACACTTAGCTACCCAGATGTCCAGAGCACCAAGGTATGCACAAAGCCTGGAGAGGCAATACTCAGCTACCCAGATGTCCAGAGCACCGAGGTATGCACAAGCCTGGAGAGGCGGTACTCAGCTACCCAGATGCCCAGAGCACCGAGGTATGCACAAGCCTGGAGAGGTGATACTCAGCTACCCAGATGTCCAGAGCACCGAGGTATGCACAAAACCTGGAGAGGCTACTCAGCAATTTTCCACCGGAAGACACTACCATTCAGAAGGTTGGCACATCACCCGGACAATTGGGTCAACTCCTTTACTTGTCAACCGGTACACCAAAAGACCGTTTGACTAAGTAAAGGGGGGGCAGCTGTAGACCCCTAAAATTGTCCGGGTCGGAAATAAAGCTTGAAGACTCTCGAAGACTGAAGGAAGATCAGCCAGAAGGACTCCTGGAAGGCCCTAGGAGGGTTCTCTGTAGGTCTAGAGGTCTTAGAATAGCAAAAAAATAAGGAAGTGGAGGGAATGAAGCCCAATACGGCCGTACTGAACTTAATACGGCCGTATTGGAGCTTCAATACGGCCGCAGTGAACTCAATACGGCCGTATTGAAGTTTCTGAAACTTCAATACGGCCGTACTGAAATCAATACGGCCGTATTGAAGCTTCAATACAGCCGCAGTGAACTCAATACGGCCGTATTGAAATTTCTGAATTTCAATACGGCCGTATTGAACTCAATACGGCCGTATTGAAGTTCAAAAATTTCAATACGGCCGTATTGATTCCGTAGCCCGTATTGGGCCTGTTCCCTATAAATATGGCGTCATTTGGACGTCATTCCACACTTTTTCACATAGTTTTAACCCTCTCCTTGAGTATTCTGGGGTTTTTGAGCAGTGTTCTGCCCTAGAAATCACTCGGAGAGTTGATCCGACGAAGTTCTTGAGCCCCGAGCCATTTTGCTTGAGGATCGAACCTAGTCGAAGGGAAATCCTCCGGATTTCCATAGTTAAAAGTTTTTAGAAGGAGCGAGCGAGCTTGTAGAGCGAGGGAACGCCAAAAAGCTTCCTAGTTTTACTCAATACATAAAAGTACGCTTCAAGAGGTTTCTTCTTAAATCCTTCCTTTTACTGCTTTCTGTGTGCATATTTAAACTGTCATCATGTAGATAGTTAATTTATGATTGCTTAGAATAAATAGGGGTAATTTAGTAATTTTACGCTGTTATTTTAGAAAATAATCTGTCATAGGGAACCCGAAAGGGGCGCTGTGGGGTGCTAACACCTTCCCCACGCGTAACCGACTCCCTTACCCAACTCTGGTTGTAATGGCCAAAGTTGATTTATAAAATCAATTGCCTTATCCCTTTTTCCAATGTTTTGAGTAAAACATTGGTGGCGACTCCACGAACCCTCCTTTTACGAAAACCACTAATCCATGGAGGGTCCCGCTTGGGATTAATATGGATTGGTGAGACGTTTTAATAAATAAATTGGATAGGATCGACAAGGTCTCAGTTTGAGAACAAGTCGTTCTAATAATCCAATACATTTTCAAAACTAAAATAATAAGCGAGCTCGACCGTCTTCGCGACCGCCGAGGCCCGTTTGGGCCGGTGGCGACACTCCCACAGAATAATTAAGCCTGGAGAGGCTTGCCGAAATAATACTCTCCAAAAGACGTCTCAGCTCGCATTCTCGGGCTGAACAAAAAACCAATTCATCATACAGAATAATTGAGCCTGGAGAGGCTCGCAGAAATAATACTCCCCAGAGAAACCCCAACTCAAGCTCACGGAACAAATCCCCAGCGAGAGCTATCAAAGCAAGATCGACAAAATTCCCAATGGAAACACGATCACCCAAGTAGTATATCTAGTCAAAGGACTTAAAACTTCCTCAATGGAAGATAGCTCTCCAACTCAGGCGTTGAGTGAGTCTAAGCCTGTAGAGGCTTCCTAAATAATACTCTGGGATACATAAGATCCCCAAATCCCCAGTCGCCTACTCAAGAGGCATTCCTACAAAAAGAAAAAAATCAAAAGATCAATAATCATTCCCCAAGTGGAATCCGGCTCTTGGCCAAACATCAAGCGTCAAGATGATCTGCCTAACAGAAGAGGCTAATCACAATCAATGACAAAATCCCCCAGCGGATAACAGCCTACACAGAGGCGACAAAACCAGAAAAACAAAAAGAGTCACCCGAATAAGGATAACCGGGATACTCCACCATCGTCGAAAGGACGTCAGCCAATCATAAGGCACCGCTCATCTCAGAAAGAGCATCTTCGTGTCTACACCCCAGGGAAACAGAAATTCCTCAATGGGCACCAACTATGCAAAGGAAAGTTGGGACACAAGAACCTATGAGTAACTGCACATCTCCTAGACGGATCCCTGCGTTATCCAGCCCTCAGTGGCACAAAATCAAAAACAATCGTCAAAGCAGCATCGTGGACTGTGGAGACAAAATCAAAATCAACATCCAGAATACCCTCAGTGGATAATAGCCTACACAGAGGCTACAAAAAATCAGAAAAATCAAAGAGAGACACCCGAATAAAGATAACCGGGATACTCCACAACGTCAAAGGACGTCAGCTAAACATAAGGCATCGCTCAACTTAGAGAGAGAGCATCTGTGTCTACACCCCAAGGAGTCAGAAATTCCCCATGGGTACCAACAATGCAATGCAAGTTGGGGCACAGGAACCTATGAATGACTGCACATCCCCTAGACGGATCCCTGCGTTATCCAGCCCTCAGCGGCACAAAATCAGAAAAACCGTCGAAGCAGCATCGTGGACTGTGGAGACAAAAATCATCTCAAAACCCTGGAGAGGGTAAACTCACACTGCCGAATGTTAAGAGGCAGGGCCTGGAAAGGCGATACTCAACTGCCGAATGTTAAGAGGCAGGGCCTGGAGAGGCGGTACTCAACTGCTGAATGTTAAGAGGCAGGGCCTGGAGAGGCAATACTCAACTGCTGAATGTTAAGAGGCAGGGCCTGGAGAGGCGATACTCAACTGCCGAATGTTAAGAGGCAGGGCCTGGAGAGGCGGTACTCAACTGCTGAATGTTAAGAGGCAGGGCCTGGAGAGGCAATACTCAACTGCTGAATGTTAAGAGGCAGGGCCTGGAGAGGCAATACTCAACTGCGGAATGTTAAGAGGCAGGGCCTGGAGAGGCGATACTCAACTACCTCATGTTGAGAGGCAGGGCCTGGAGAGGCAGTACTCAACCATCAGCGTCGTCAAAGGCACGTTGGTGTTCAACTTCCGGCTCGGGCGTCGAGTGAAGTTGACCCTGGAGAGGGTAAACTTAGCTGCCTAGGTCGTCAGAAACAACCGAAGTAGAGCCTGGAGAGGCAGTACTCAATCATCGGTGATGTTAACACTGGTGTCTAGCTTCCGGCTCGGGCGTCGAGTGAGGCTAGGCCTGGAGAGGCGGTACTCAACCATCAGCGTTGTCAGAGGCACGTTGGTGTTCAACTTCCGGCTCGGGCGTCGAGTGAAGTTGACCCTGGAGAGGGTAAACTTAGCTACCGAGGTTGTCAGAAACGCCGAGGTATGCAACAACCTGGAGAGGCTACTCAACAATTTTCCACCGGAAGACGCTACAAGTCAGAAGGTTGGCACATCACCCGGACAATTGGGTCAACTCCTTTACTTGTCAGCCGGTACACCAAAAGGCCGTCCGACTAAGTAAAGGGGGGGCAGCTGTAGACCCCTAAAATTGTCCGGGTCGGAAATAAAGCTGGAAGACTCTCGAAGACCAAAGGAAAGTCAGCCGGAAGGACTCCCAGAAGACCATAGGATGACTATCTGTAGGTTTAGAGGTCTTAGAATAGCTAAAATAAGAAAAGTGGGAGGAATGAAGCCCAATACGGCCTCCCAGAGGTTCAGTACGGCCGTATTGAACATTTTGAACTTCAATACGGCCGCACTGAACTCAATACGGCCGTATTGAAGTTTCTGAACTTCAATACGGCTGCATTGAATTCAATACGGTTGCACTAAACTTTAATACGGCTGCATTGAATTCAATACGGCTGCACTGAACTTCAATACGGCTGCACTGAACTTCAATACGGCCGTATTGAGGTTTTTTGAACTTCAATACGGCCGTATTGAATTCAATACGGCCGTATTGTAGTTCAAAATTTCAATGTTGACCGAAGTGACCCCCAGAGACCGTATTGAGCCTTTTCCCTATAAATATGACGTCAATGGGACGTCATTTCACACTTTTGGACTGAGTTTTAACCCTCTTCTTGAGTATTCTGGGTTTTTTTTTTTAGCAGTGCTCTGCCTAGAAATCACTCGGAGAGTTGATCCGACGAAGTTTTTGAGTTCTGAGCATTTTGCTTGAGTCTCAAACTAAGTCGAAGGGAAATCCATCGGATTTCCAAGTCAAAAATTATTTTTTAGGAGGGAGCGAGCGGTCTTGTAGAGGGAGGGAACGCCAAAACGCTTCCCAATTTCTGTCAAGATATATAAGAAAGCACGCTTCAAAGGTTTATATCTTTAAAGTCCCTTCTTTTACCGCTTTCTGTGTGTACATATTTAAATTGTCATCATGTAGATAGTTAATTTACATTTGCTTAGAATAAATAGGGGTAATTTAGTAATTTCGTACTATCATTTTTAAATAATCTGTCATAGGGAACCCGAAAGGGGCGCTGTGGGGTGCTAACACCTTCCCCACGCGTAACCGACTCCCTTACCCGACTCTGGTTGTAATGGCCGAAGTCGATTTTTGAATCGATTGCCTTAATCTTCTTTTTCCAATGTTTTGAGTAAAATATTGGTGGCGACTCCATGAACCCTTCCTTTTTATGAAAACCGCTAATCCATGGAGGGTCCCGCTTGGGATTAACATGGATTGGTGAGCCTTTTAATAAAATTGCTCGTTTGACGAGGTCTCAGTTTGAGAATAAGTCATTCTAGCGATCCATATTTTTAAACAAATAAACGAGTCCAACCATCCTTCGCGAATGCCGAAAGCCCGTTTCGGGCCGGTGGCGACAGCGTCAAGACCTTCCACGGGCCCGACCTCTTCGATCATCCCTTGGTCCTCCAAGCTCAGCGAACCCTTGGGAAAGAACTTCTCGGCGGTCACCCCCGCACTCCACAGCGAATCCATGTCAGCAGAGGCACTCAAATGGTCCAATCGCACCTCAGAGCGGTCTTTCCCAAACCGGTGGGCAATGTATCGACTCCGAGAGGCCCCCTGCAATGGACCAGATGACGGCACCGAGACTATAGGCATCGTCGCTAGGAACTCAGAACTCGGCCCCTTGCCACCAGCCTCGGCAGCAGCAGAAGCTGCAGCAGGCGTCCCTTGCTCAGCAACAGGAACACCCGTCTCGGGCATCTCCGAGCTCGGGACCTTTGGGATCTCGGTAGCATCCCCTGCCTGCAAAAAATGACCTTATATCAGAAGACAAATGAACGAGAAAGCAGATACAAGAAAAAACAAAACGCGGGGTACTCACCATAGCAGCCTTGGCGACCTGCTCAGCAGACTAGGTGACCACCTCGGCGGCCTGAGCAGCGGACTCAGCGGCCTGTGCCACCTCCTTGGTGGCCGCCTACGAAGCCTCCTCGGTCGGAGGACTCCCAGTGAGGTCCACCGCGCCAGCATCAGCAGCTTGGAGGAGACATCCTCAACATCTCGAGGGGCGGAGGTCCCCCCGACCTCCTTCACCGCCCTCTTTCTCTTCCTGTTCGTCTTCAGGGGGGAAACCTCCTCCTCTTGAGGCTCCGGAACCTCGATCTCGGCGATGTTGTAGCGATGCTTCAACTCACGCCATTTGTTCTTGCCCATGATGCCTGCAAACACAAGAAATCAAATACATCAGTAAAATAAGCTTTCACAAACCCTAACAATTTAAGAAAGACGGGATACTCACTCTCTAAGCCCCTCTCCTTGTATGCCGAGTTCGCAAGCGACAGAACGAGCTTGCAATCCAGCGGGCGAGGAAGTGCTTCAAGATTTTCAATGGCGGCCAACTCCGAAGCCTTCAATTTCAACTCCCCCACTCCGTGAAACCAAGCCGAGATCGGCCGCCAGTTAAAAGGGAACCTCCGCAACCCACCGAAGTAGAATGCTCCATCCTTTAATGGGTCGACGTCTACAAGCGCCACCCGGAAAAACTCTAGCTTGAAATTTTTATATGACTGGGAGTAAAGGAAAAAAATACCCCCAGCCTTACTCCCGTTCAAGGACATCAAAACGTGGGGAGGAACCAAAAAAAAAAAAAAAATAAAAAAATAAAAAAAAAAAAAAAAAAAAAAAAAAAAGAAAGCCGAACACAGGACTTGAAAAGCCCTCAAAAAACCCCAACTATTAGGGTGCAACTAGCAAGGAGTCGAGTTGATAAAATTCAAAAAATCACACTCAAATTGGGTGAAAGGAAGATAGACACCCTAGTCCCTGAAAAGACACTGATATACATAGAAATGGGGAGGGTCAGAAGATCTCCCCATATACACACACTCATCGGGCCGGCACGGCTCGAGACGGACAAATTTGGAGACAGAAGGTTCATAGATCCTATGCATTCTTTGAATCGCATTAATCTCCAGAAACGACTTGAATACGCTATGGAATGCCGGGGACGAGATCCTTAGGCGGGTTCTCCGCCTTCTTCTTTTCGGTGGCGGCCGTTCCGGTAGCTACCGCCTTACCGCGCACCTTACCTTTGCCATTAGCAGGCGCAGAAGATCCGGCACCACTCTCTCTAGTCATCAAGAAAATAGAAACACCTTGCTGCGCACCTTACCTTTGCCCTTGGCAGGCGCGGAAGATTCGACACCACTTTCTCTAGTCATCAAGAAAACAGAAAACCCCAAAAGAGGGAGAAGCTTGAGAAATTGAAGTACCTGGTATTTGATAAACGAAAAGACAGAAACATGAAGAGGAAAACTCGATGGCCGGAGAGAGCGACGGAGAAGGACGGAGATGGCAGAAGCAAGAAGACAAAGAAAATCGGCGTGCTCAAGAAGCCAGAGAGGAAAGAGAATGCAAAAGGTAAAGTGAAAGGAGAAGAGGCGCGCGGGAAAGAAAAGGTTTTCCCCAAAATTCAAACGGCCACAACACGTGTCAGCCAGGGGGAAAAACTGGCGACACATTTAATGAGCCCATCACGACAAACACAGCCATCATTACATAACTTTCAGTTCCCATTAACGCGCTGCCTACACGTTTCCGAGAACGAGGCAACAGTTACGACACATGGCATATTGACAGATAAGCGTACGCGAAGGGTCACGACCACTTGACGAGCTCGGTCTTAACTCCTCGACCTACGGTCTTCGGAGCTCGGGGGACTCGTGTACTATCCATTACCGCGAAGGTGAGCTCCAAGCTCGGCCTCACAGCGCAAGACGACCTCGGACACGCGCTGATAGACTATGGCCAAGGCCAAGGAATCCAAGAGGTGATATACTAAAAGAACCAAGAGGAATGGGATGATCTTAAAGTCCTTTTTCTTATGTTTGTTCATATAGTAGCTCTTTTGTATAGGTTATGTTTGCCTTTGTATTTGTGAGGCACTTTACTTGCTTTTTCTAGTGTTTGTATATTGATTTCAAGGCAGGTTACTTGGAGAGTTTAACTCCATTTAACCCCCTAGTTGATACATTCATTTTGTATTTTTTTCAGTAGAGAAAAGGGGGTGACATTTAGCAATACATAAGGGTGTGACTAGTAATTGGGCTAGAACTGGGCCTAGGCAAAATTTTGCATATTGGACTCATTTTGCTCCTAATTTTTCATAGATTTGATTTAGCTAGGTCTCATCATCATATGATGAACCTAACTAAACCAAATCAAATATTTTTGAAATAAATCTTGGAGCAATTTGGAGCCAAGGCCGCCTAGCATTCTCTCTTGTTCATGGCCGAAAATTACTAGTTTTCCTTCTAGTTTTTGAAGCTTCTCCTCCAAGTTTTTAAACCATTGTAAGTTAGGCTGACCTTACCATGGTTCTTAAGTGAACCATGGTCAAGGATAGCTTCTCCTACAAGTTTTAGAAACCATGGATGGTTAGCTACACCTTACCATGGTTCCTAGTGAACCATGGTTAAGGTTAAGCTTCTCCTATAAGCTACCTCCCCTATATATTTGTAAAACCTTCTCTTGTAATCACTTTTGGACTTTTATGAGAATTAGAAATCAGATTTCTCTCTCATTTTCAAGAGTCAATTTCGTGAGAAACCTTCTCCTAGGTTCTCTCTCAAAGTTCCTTCTCCTAGAAGCTTGGTTCCCCAAGTTTCTTCACCTCTCTAAGAGGTAACCGAACCTCCTCAAAGGTGTTTCTCCTCCATTGAAGCTTCTTCAAAGGAGAATTCCAAGGTCAAAACGTGATAACCTCATGGAGCATTTTCGGTCCTTGCATGGAAGCTTGGATGAACATCAATCTTCACCAAGTGCTTCCGTCATTTTTGGTATCTAGAGCCTAGTGCTCTTGAGGTTTTGTGTTCTAACTTTTCTTGTTGAATCCGTGTTGTTTCTTCCCTCTCCTATGTCTAAATATGTGTTTTCTGCATGGATATAAATTTTCTAAAAAAATTTTTGATAGATCCTATATGTCACATAAGAAGAAATTGATTCATGTTTTTGCTTGTTCCTATTAATCCGTGAATCAATTATTTTGTGCTTTAGGTTCCTATACTTGTGCGTTTTGCTTTTGTTTGAGTCTCTCCATTCTATAACATGTGTCCATGATTGGACTTCATTCACATTGCATTAGTTTTATTTTTGAATCAATTGTTTTTTCATAGAAGTCATGTGTAGTCCTTTTCTTGTTGAAAATTCCTAGACTAGCATGTTGACCTAATTTTTTGTGTCTTGTTTGTGTCCGAAATTTTTTGTGTATTTTCTTATTGAATCTGAACCTACCTATATGTGCTTTTGTTTTACATGTTTGAGTTCATAATTTTCTATTAGTTCTAGCAAATTTCCTAGAGTTAGGTTTCCTTTATGTCTTGTTAAAAGTTTGTCAAGAAAAAAATTGTTAAACACTAATTCCTATTAGGTTTCTTTGAGTCTTGTGTTGTGGCTGAAACTTTTAACACTTTTTAGGCACTTAAAACAGAGACAAAACAGAGGCGTTTGTTTTCTAAAAACATTAGAAAAACAAAAGAAAGAGTGCTTAAAAATTTGACAAAAAAAAATAGTACAAAATTTTGAACCACACGTTGAACAATGCATGTGAACACCTCTTGTTTTGTGTGAAATTTTTTGCAGCAGTTCTATCCTATTAAATCCGAGACTTAAACATGTTTAAAAGGCATTAAACTCCTGTGTCAACAAAGGACAAGAAAGAACAAAAGAATTTACAAAAGAAAACAAAAAGAAAGAACATAAAAAAAAGCCAAAAGGAGTGAAAAACCTAGTGAAACTAGTTCTCGATTTTGGTGAAGCTTTGCCTTAAATATTTTCAGTCCAGCCACACAATTTGTGTCTTATTTTTGTTTCTAATCTTAGCTTTGTTTTTGTAATCCACTATAGTGCCTTTGATAGGTTATCTTTTGTGTGCTAGCTTTCTAAATTTTCCTTAATTGTTGCTTGTCATTTTTGTGGAATTCCTTCTAGTCTTGTCTCATTTTCTTCCACCAATTGGTGTAGCTGTTCCTAATTGTTCATTTTAAGTTTTTGAACTAATATTCCAGCATCTTAAGGTGTGTTGAGTGCCTCTTGGAAGGTGTTGAAGGCCAAGCTCAAGGTTAGCCAATATTGAAGGACTTTGGTGGTGACCTAGGAGCTTGTTTCTCATTGGATTGGATTCTTGGAAATTCAAACACCTAGGAGTAACCATCATCAAGGTTGCTTCTAAAGAGTATTGAAACACTTTGAGAGGCTGCAAGCTAGGTGGCTGAATTGGAGAAAGAAGGAGCAAAATTTTTGTGAAAATTTTGTGAAGAATTTAGTAACAAATTTAGTGACGGAAAATTTTCTTCAAAAAATTTTCAATACCAAATCCATCACTAAAGTTGTCACTAAATTAGTGGCTGATTTTTGTTTCTAAAATTCTTGGTGCAGCCACTAAATTTTCTTTAAGTAAATTTAGATTTCATTTGGTGTAAATTTACATTTCATTTGAAATGTGAATTTGCATTTCATTTGAAGAAAATTTGCATTTCAATTTTCTTGTAATTTTTTTTAATTTCCAATTTTTGTACAAGGCCTTTATTAAGGAGTGTCTTGGAGTGCCTTTGGTTTATCTCCATCTCTCCTTAAGTGTTCTCATAGTAATTTCGTTTAGTACTTGTGAGAGGGTCCTTGAAGGTCTTTGGTGTCTTTCAAGCTCTCACCTAGGTTTAATTGCTTTCTACGTCTAGTTTATGTTTTCTTGTCTTTAAGTTTTCAAGCAATTTAGGTTTTCAAGCAATTTATGTTTTCTTGCCATTTATGTTTTCAAGCATCATATAATTGTAAACTTTAGGCACTTGATTGTTATTTTTCTTTGAAAAATATTTTTGTGAAAATTGTTTTGTGCAAGGAAAAAGTACAAGGGGGTTTTGAGATTTTTACTTGAAGAGGCTTGGTTATTAACTAGCTCTTTAGTAGCTCACCTCCCTCCAAAGTTCAATTTGTACTCTTAGACCTCCAAGTGCCAAGTCTAAAGCACTTCAAAAATCTTATTTTCATAAAAACTATTTTTGTGTGGAAAAATCTTTTTGTGTTAAAATGTCTCAAAATTCCTCCAATAGTGAAAGTGATGGCTATCCAAAAAGTATTTCATACATCACAAAAGAGCTCAAATCACTTAAACTATGGAAAAAGCAAGAGCCTTTCCAAAGAGAAAAAGATAAAATTGAAAGGGAAAGACAACTTGCTTACATTGAGGAAGAGTTGAGAATTTTAAAACAAGAAGAAGAAAAATTGAAGGAAAACATGAGAAAACATAGAAAAAAAAAAGTAGGAGTTCACACTCCCAATACACATCTCCTAATGAAAGCCTTAATGTCAGTAACCATTATCAACCTTCCCTAAAAAGAACTATTAAACCTAGGGAATCCAAGGTGGATCTCCCTCAATTTTTTGGGAAGGATGATGTGGAGGCCTACCTTGATTGGGAGATGAAGGTAGAACAACTCTTTGCTTGCCATAGGGTAAGTGAAGAAAGGAAAGTTCCACTTGCAACCCTTAGCTTTCAAGGGCATGCAATGTATTGGTGGACCTCTTTGGAAAGAGAAAGACGTCTCCACAATGATCCTCCTATCCAATATTGGAATGATCTTAGGAGTGCATTGAGGAGGAGACACATTCCCTCTTACTATGGCAGGGAGCTTATGAATAAGCTCCAAAGGCTCCAACAAAAAGATATGATTGTTGAACAATATAGGCAACAAATAGAGCTATACATGATGAGGGCATGCATTAGAGAAGAGGAAGCCACTACTGTAGCCAGATTCATGAGTGGTCTTAACTTAGAGATTAGAGACCAAGTGGAGCTACTACCCTACAGGGACCTAAATGACTTGGTCCAACTTTGTGTAAGGGTAGAACAACAAATGTTGAGAAAATCTTCTAAAAGAGATAGCTCCCAATCTAGATCTCTCAAGAAAGACTACTTAGAGGAGGAAAAACATTTTGAAAAGAAAATTATTTCCGAACCCTCCAAAGAATTGGCTAAGAAGAAAGAGAAAAACAAAGATAAGGATAAAGATCTCATCACTCCACACACTAGTACCAAGACTAGTGATATTAAATGTTTCAAGTGTCTAGGGAAAGGCCACATTGCTTCTCAATGCCTTACAAAGAAAGTCATGATCTTAAGGGGGCATGACACTTATAGTAGTCAAGAAGAGACTACTACCTCCTCTTCTAGTGAGAGTGAGGTTGAAACAAAGCTTCAAAGGTCCAAAGTGGAGCCAATTTATCCTTATGAAGGAGAGCTCCTAATGCTTAGGAGAATCCTTCATAATCAACCTAGTGGTACCCTATCACAAAGAGAGAACATCTTTCATACAAGATGTAATGTTTTAAATAATGCTTGTTCTCTCATTGTTGATAGTGGTTCATGGTGCAACTGTTGTAGCACTAGGTTGGTTAAAAAGTTGAGTTTAATTACTATGCCACATCCTCAACCTTATCATTTGCAATGGCTTAATAAGGATGGTGACATAGTAGTTGACCAACAAGTGAAGTTCAAGTTTTCCATTGGGAAGTATGAGGACCAAGCTTTATGTGATATAGTACCAATGGAAGCTTGTCATATTTTGTTAGGAAGACCATGGCAATTTGAAAAGAAAATTGTACACGATGGTCTTACTAATGAAATTACCTTCACTCATAAGGAAAAGAAATTTGTGCTTTATCCTCTTTCGCCTCAACAAGTGGCTGAGGATCAAGGACAAATGAAAATCAAAAGAAAAAGTGAGAAAGTAGGGAAGAGTAAAGAGGAAGAAATATTCTCTAAGGGAGTTATGTATAAAGAGAATTGCTTTATCACTAGAGAACCTATGAAAACTATTCTCTTTATTCATAAAGACCTTAACTCTTACCCTCCTGCTGCCACTAGTCTTGAAGAAGAGATTCACAAATCCATTATTTTTAAAGAAAAAGAATCTCAACTTCAAGATTTTGTGAAGGAGAAGTGGACTTCATTTGGTTCTACTTCTCATGCTACTTCCTTGGTGGTGCCCAAGGTAGATAGCCTTCCTTTTTGTAGGACTTGTCCTACCTTAGTTGTGTCAATAATGCACCCAATTTATGGAATATATTATTTGTTGGATATAACATATGAACCTTCAAGGTTCCTTGTGATAAATTCTTTTCATAACTATCCAACAAATAATATAATCCAAAATTGTTTAGGAAATTTCTTAGTAATATTTTCCTTATTTTCTAGGAAATGCCTAGGTTACCACATAGGGTACTTTAGGCAAGATATTTTAGTTTTTAGGATAAATTCTTTAGTTTGCTATAATTTTAGTTTTAGCATATTTTTAGGATTTAGAAATATACCTAGTTTATGTTTAGGAGAGGATCCTGTTCATTATATTAGTAGGTCTAGTATCATAGATTTCTTTAGGTTCCATGAAAGGATTCCTTCTAGGATATTTCTTTCACATTTATTTGTTGAAAATATCACCTCTGATGAATTTTATTATATATTTGTAGGTATGGCCAATAATCATGAGGACCCTCGAGATTTGAGGTCAAATCCTTTTCAAGAGGGAGGGGATGATAGACTATGGCCAAGGCCAAGGAATCCAAGAGGTGATATACTAAAAGAACCAAGAGGAATGGGATGATCTTAAAGTCCTTTTTCTTATGTTTGTTCATATAGTAGCTCTTTTGTATAGGCTATGTTTGCCTTTGTAATTGTGAGGCACTTTACTTACTTTTTCTAGTGTTTGTATATTGATTTCAAGGCAAGTTACTTGGAGAGTTTAACTCCATTTAACCTCTCTAGTTGATACATTCATTTTGTATTTTTTTAGTAGAGAAAAAGGGGTGACATTTAGCAATACTTGAGGGTGTGAATAGTAATTGGGCCAGAACTGGGCCTAGGTAAAATTTTGCATATTGGACTCATTTTGCTCCTAATTTTTCATAGATTTGATTTAGCATTCTCTCTTGTTCATGGCCGAAAATTACTAGTTTTCCTTCTAGTTTTTGAAGCTTCTCCTCCAAGTTTCTAAACCATTGTAAGTTAGGTTGACCTTACCATGGTTCTTAAGTGAACCATGGTCAAGGATAGCTTCTCCTACAAGTTTTAGAAACCATGGATGGTTAGCTACACCTTACCATGGTTCCTAGTGAACCATGGTTAAGGTTATCTTCTCCTAGAAGCTACCTCCCCTATATATTTGTAAAACCTTCTCTTGTAATCACTTTTGACATTTATGAGAATTAGAAATCAGATTTCTCTCTCATTTTCAAGAGTCAATTTCGTGAGAAACCTTCTCCTAGGTTCTCTCTCAAAGTTCCTTCTCCTAGAAGCTTAGTTCCTCAAGTTTCTTCACCTCTCTAAGAGGTAACCGAACCTCCTCAAAGGTGCTTCTCCTCCATTGAAGCTTCTTCAAAGGAGAATTCCAAGGTCAAAACGTGATAACCTCATAGAGCATTTTCGGTCCTTGCATGGAAGCTTGGATGAACATCAATCTTCACCAAGTGCTTCCATCACGCGCTGTGTGACGTCAGCTCGTCATTCAAAGAGGTCATAACAGATCTCGGGCCCAAGTCCCAGAAGAACCCTAATTCACACCAAGGTACGTGCATTACTTATACGAGAGATATACTCACGCAAACCCTAACTTTAGCATCGGAGTCTCTTTTGCTGGTACCACCCCCATCTTGGAGCATCAACATACCAATGAAGGAGGCTCACCGACCTTACCTAGCGGATCATCCCTACCTCAGATCCCCGGTAAGAACAGTACACAATATTGGGCTCATTTTCATTCTTGTAATTTTTCCTTTCCATTGTATTTGATTGACCATTGTATTTAGGTCATTAGAATAGGATTATACAAGGATTACTTAAATAGGCAAATTAGACTAAACTAGGTTTATTAGAAGTCATTTAAGTTACATTTGAGTCACATGTTTAACACCAATGGTGGCTGAACATGTTCCATTCAAATTAACCCTAAATGACTCTCAAATCAAACCTAGATGCACATTGGTACCTAAATTTTTGGCCAAGCACATGGGAGCCAAAATTTGAATTCAAATTTCAAATTTGAATTCAAATTTTGGGCGCCACATGTAGGCTTTGAATTAGGCGCCCAAAATGTGCAATTTCGGATGCCTACTTAAGTGATGCTTCTACTCGTTGTAATCACTTTTGAACTTATGAAATTTGTGAGCATTTTCTACCAAATTTCCCTCAAGAGTCACCGAGAGCATCACCTTCAAACCCTAGGAAAAATCACCTTAGTTCTTACCTTTTGAAGTGAGCTTTCCTTTGTTCCTTAAGCTTGGATGCTTCCATCCATAGTTTAGGTAACCTTTGTTCGAAAACTTCCTTCATTCAAGTGACTTTCAATCCGGTTCTACTTCTCCAAAGAAGAGGTCCAAGCCTAGGTGAATCCAAGGAGAAGAACACCTACCACTTCTCCTAGTTTTTCCATCAAAAATGCACCTAAAAGTCCCCATATTTGAAGATTCAATAAAACTCGTTCAAGAGGTATTTCAGCCAATCTTATTTTCTCCTTTTTGTTTCTTATCTTTGATAAACATTGTTATAATAAAATCAATCATGTAGACATTTTAGAGTCAATTGTGTAATTTAAATTTCAAGCATGTAAATAGTCATAATAATAGAGTGCGGGTTAGATTACGAGGGGCTTACTTCGCATTACTTTTGACTAACGCACATAGGCTAATTTCCCTTTTTATTCTTTTGCAAGGAAGGATATGTTTTAAATGAATGTAATGCAGAAAAAGTTGAGAATTGATAAATATTAGTCTTATTGATTTGTTTATCGGTGAATGCTTAAATAGATTTTGACAGTATCAAGCGAGAATCTAAAGAAATTTATAAGTGGTTGATGTCTGTGTGAAACACGTCTTATTAATGTCTAATTTTGCACTTGTTTTTTGAATCAAAACTTTCATCTTAACAGACTCATAATTTGCCCCAAAAATTTATTAATAAAACATTTTTGTCATAGTGGACTTTTTTCTTTTTTTGCAAAAAGTGCATATTAGATTCTAAAAAAGCTTGCTTCAGACATATCAAAGTAAGGGCCCAACTATAATATTTTCAAAATCAATTTGGACATTTCTTTAGAGCACAGATGTTGTCGTATATTAGAGCATTCACTTTTCTTAACTTTCTGTACATGTTGTTACCAAATCCTTCCTTAACTAATAAAATAAAATGAATGGAAATTAATGAGCTAATCTAGAATGCATGTCATTTTTTTTCCTAAACTTTCATGATTCTATTATCTAAAAGGAGATGATTTATGGTAAAGATAGGGATTTTTTTATGTCAAGTCAGACGAAGCAATTCCTAGCAAAGTTTTGGATAAAACAAATATAATACATATATTGTTATTTCTAACAAGTGTGTCAATGTTTCAGAAAAACATAAGTACAGGCAAGTTGAAGAATAATGCATGTGCTACTTCTTATACTAGAACCAATATAAAGGAAGGAAAGCTTCAAGCATTAGACGGAAAGGTCAAACGAAGCCAAGTCCAACACAAGAAGAAAAATGATCAAGCTCTAGACAAAGCACATTCATGAACCAGAGGAAGTCCATATAGACCATAGATGAAACTTCTTCGAGTACCAGACGAAGATTAGTCAAGACAAAGCACAACACGAGCATCAAACTAAACAAAGTCAAATGATAGATGAAATACGAAATGAGCGCCAGACGTGATGAATCAAATACCAGACATAGGTGTGTAAAGCACAACCTAGAGCGCAACATAAGAACTCAAACGAAGGTTGATCAAGAATTAGACAAAAGTCAACTACACATCAAACAAAGGACAGCACAGACTGAAAAGCATTCCAGACGGAAACAAAGTCTGTCCATCTACAATGTTGACCAGACCAAAGAAAGTCAAAGCATTAATGACAAATGCTTAGACAAAGATCAAGTCTTAAGATGCACATGGACTAACAGACGCAGACGAAGACTACCATGCAAGTATTTGAAGAATCAAGTCTCAGGGGACAATTCAGGCATCGTCTATAATCACACAAAAGCTCTCAATATGATTGCGCGATGAAAGGAAGAAAAGAAAAAGAAGAAAATTAAGCACTGTAGACCCCTAAAATTGTCCGGGTCGGAAATAAAGCTTGAAGACTCTTGAGGACTGAAGGAAAGTCAGCCAGAAGGACTCATGGAAGGCCCTAGGAGGATTCTCTGTAGGTCTAGAGGTCTTGTAATAGCTCAAAATAAGGAAGTGGAGGGAATGAAGCCCAATACGGCCTCCCAAAAGTTCAGTACGGCCGTATTGAACATTTTGAACTACAATACGGCCGCACTGAACTCAATACGGCCGTATTGAGGTTTCTTGAACTTCAATACGGCCGCACTGAACTCAATACGGCTGTATTGAGGTTTCTTGAACTTCAATACGGCCGTACTGAATTCAATACGGCCGTATTGTAGTTCAAAAACTCAATACGGGCCGTATTGACCCCAGGGGCCGTATTGCGCCTCATCCCTATAAATAGGACGTCATTTGGACGTCATTCCACACTTGGACACTGAGTTTTAACCCTCTTCTTGAGTATTCTGGGTTTTTTTGAGCAGTGCTCTGCCTAGAAATCACTCGGAGAGTTGATCCGACAAAGTTCTCGAGTTCTGAGCTTTTTGCTTGAGTCTCGAACTGAGTCGAAGGGAAATCCTCCGGATTTTCATAGTTAAAATTTTCTAGGAGGGAGCGAGCGGGCTTGTAGAGCGAGGGAACGCCAAAAAGCTTCCCAGTTTTACTTGAATATAAAAGCACGCTTCAAAGGTTTCTTCTTAAGACCTTCCTTTTACTGCTTTCTGTGTGTATATTTAACTGTCATCATGTAGATAGTTAAGTTATAATTGTTTAGAATAAATAGGGGTAATTTAGTAATTTCGCACTATTATTTTTAGAAATAATCTGTCATAGGGAACCCGAAAGGGGCGCTGTGGGGTGCTAACACCTTCCCCACGCGTAACCGACTCCCTTACCCGACTCTGGTTGTCATGGCCGAAGTCGATTTTTGAATCGATTGCCTTAAACGTCTTTTTCCAATGTTTTGAGTAAAACATTGGTGGCGACTCCATGAACCCTTCCTTTTTATGAAAACCGCTAATCCATGGAGGGTCCCGCTTGGGATTAACATGGATTGGTGAGCCTTTTAATAAAATTGCTCGTTTGACAAGGTCTCAGTTTGAGAATAAGTCATTCTAGCAATCCATATTTTTAAACAAATAAAAGAGTCCAACCATCCTTCGCGAATGCCGAAAGCCCGTTTCGGGCCGGTGGCGACAGATGGCGACTCCACTGGGGAAGCCTCGAGAGTCAGTCCCATTTAGTGACAGATTATTTTTAACAAATAATAGTTAAAATTACTTCATTACCCCTTGTTTGTATGATAACATGCTTTATTTATATGGCTTTAATAACTGTTGTATGTTTAGTTTCTGCAATTGTTTGAAATATAAATTGCACACAAACCTTTGCACACAACAGTTCCCTCTATACCCGGGGGCATGAGTGGTAAGCCATAGGGAGTGGATGTTAGTACGGCCGGTTGTCGAATGGGTCTATAGGTGCCCGTAGACCGTTGTCGGAAAACATCACTCAAGGTGATAACCATGAACTCAAGTCCGACAGTGCGTTGGAACTTTCCATCGACTTACGACGAGAGGAATTGGGTCCCTATAATGGGGGCACCTTGGGGGCCTCAGACCGGTGAGAACAGTTAGAACCACCTTGAATATGCACCTTTCTGCAGGAAACCCCTACCTTGTGATTCGCTCGTGACTGTTCGTGGATGAGTGAATTGTTTGTGTAAATGCTTATGTGCAATTGTTTGTGCATTAATAAATAACCTCGTGATAAGGTTAAAGAATAATCCCCATGCATGAAAAAACCATGACATGAGAGGTGTCGCCACCGGCCCAAACGGGCCTCGGCGGTCGCGAAGACGGTCGAGCTCGCTTTTATTTTAGTTTTGAAAATGTATTGGATTATTAGAACGACTTGTTCTCAAACTGAGACCTTGTCGATCTTATCCAATTTATTTATTAAATGTCTCACCAATCCATATTAATCCCAAGCGGGACCCTCCATGGATTAGTGGTTTTCGCAAAAGGAGGGTTCGTGGAGTCGCCACCAATGTTTTACTCAAAACATTGGAAAAAGGGATAAGGCAATTGATTTTATAAATCAACTTTGGCCATTACAACCAGAGTTGGGTAAGGGAGTCGGTTACGTGTGGGGAAGGTGTTAGCACCCCACAACGCCCCTTTCGGGTTCCCTATGACAGATTATTTCTAAAAATAATAGTACAAAAATTACTAAATTACCCCTATTTATTCTAAGCAATTATAAATTAACTATTTACATGATGACAGTTTAAATATGCACACAGAAAGCAGTAAAAGGAAGGACTTTAAGAAGAAACCTTTGAAGCGTGCTTTTATATATTTCGTAAAACTGGGAAGCTTTTTGGCGTTCCCTCGCTCTACAAGCCCGCTCGCTCCCTCCTATAAAATTTTGACTATGGAAATCCGGAGGATTTCCCTTCGACTAGGTTCGAATCTCCAAGCTAAGTGCTCGGAATTCCAGAACTTCGTCGGATCGACTCCCAGAGAGATTTCTAGGGCAGAACACTGCTCAAAAACCCCAGAATACTCAAGGAGCGAGTCAAAACTGAGTGTGAAAGTGTGGAATGACGTCCAATTGACGTCATATTTATAGGGAATAGGCGCAATACGGGCTACAGAATCAATACGGCCGTATTGAAATTTTTGAACTTCAATACGGTCGTATTGAAGTTCAATACGGCCGTATTGAAATTCAGAAATTTCAATGCGCCCGTATTGAGTTCACTGCGGCTGTATTGAAGCTTCAATACGGCCGTATTGATTTCAGTACGGCCGTATTGAAGTTTCAGAAACTTCAATACGCCGTATTGAGTTCGCTGCGGCCGTGTTGAAGCTTCAATACGGCCGTATTAAGTGTAGTACGGCCGTATTGGGCTTCATTCCCTCCACTTCCTTATTTTAAGCTACTCTAAGACCTCTAAATCTACAGATAGCCATCCTATGGTCTTCTAGGAGTCCTTCTGGCTGACTTTTCCTTCGATCTTTGAGGGTCTTCGAGTTTTATTTCCGACCCGGACAATTTTAGGGGTCTACAGCTGCCCCCCCTTTACTTAGTCAGACGGCCTTTTGGTGTACCGGCTGACAAGTAAAGGAGTTGACCCAATTGTCCGGGTGATGCGCCGACCTTCTGACTTGTAGCGTCTTCCGGTGGAAAATTGTCGAGTAGCCTCTCCAGGTTTTGCTTTGCTTGCTGCCCAAGCTGGAAGCTGTGAGTACCGCTTCTCCAGGCTTAGCTTCACTCTTTGTTCGAGCCGGAAGCTAAGTACCCTTGTGACAACGGTAGCAGTGTGATTTTCTCCTCTCCAGGCTTAGTCTCGCTCTTTGTTCGAGCCGGAAACTAAGCACCTTTGTGACGACGGTGAGCAGTGTGAGTTTCGCCTCTCCAGGCTTAGTCTCGCTCTTTGTTCGAGCCGGAAACTAAGCACCTTTGTGACGACGGTGAGCAGTGTGAGTTTCGCCTCTCCAGGCTTAGTCTCGCTCTTTGTTCGAGCCGGAAACTAAGCACCTTTGTGACGACGGTGAGCAGTGTGAGTTTCGCCTCTCCAGGCTTTGCTTTGCTTGCTGCCCAAGCTGGAAGCTGTGAGTACCGCCTCTCCAGGCTTAGCTTCACTCTTTGTTCGAGCCGGAAGCTAAGTACCCTTGTGACAACGGTAAGCAGTGAGTACCTCCTTTCCAGAGATAGCTTCGCTCATTGCTCGAGCCGGAAGCTGCATACCTCCGTGTTTGTGACGACGGGGTAGCGTGAATATCTCCTTTTCAGGGATTTGTGATGATTTTGTCTCCACAGTCCACGATGCTGCTTCGACAGTTGTTTTTCGATTTTTGTGCCACTGAGGGCTGGATAACGCAGGGATCCGTCTAGGGGATGTGCAGTTACTCATAGGTTCTTGTGTCCCAACTTTCCATTGCGTAGTTGGTGCCCACTGGGGAATTTCTGATTCCTTTGGGGTGCAGACACAAAGATGCTCTTTCTGATGTGAGCGGTGCCTTATGATTGGCTGACGTCCTTTCGACGTTGGTGGAGTATCCCGGTTATCCTTGTTCGGGTGTCTCTTTTGGTTTTCTGATTTTGCTGCCTCTGTGTAGGCTGTTATCCACTGGGGGATTTTGTCGTTGATTTTGATTAGCCTCTTCTGTTAGGCATATCACCTTGATGTTCAATGATTGGCTGAGAGCCAGATTCCACTTGGGGAATGATTATTGATCTTTTCGATTTTTTTTCTTTTTTGAAAGAGTGCCTCTGAATAGGCGAATTATCTTGATGTTTGATGATTGGCTGAATGCCAAATTCCTCTTGGGGAATGGTTATTGATCTTTTTGATTTTTTCTCTTTTTGAAGGGGTGCCTCTTGAGTAGGCGACTGGGGATTTGAAGTTCAGTATTCGGCTGAGTGCCAAATTCCGCTTGGGGAATGGTTATTGATGTTTTTTTGATTTTTTTCTCCTTTTGCAGGGATGCCTCTGAGTAGGCGATTGGGGAATGAGGGATCTTATGTATCCCAGAGTATTATTTAGGAAGCCTCTACAGGCTTAGCCTCACTCGACACTTGAGTTGGAGAGCTATCTTCACTGAGGAAGTTTAAGTCCTTTGACTTGGATATTCTGCTTGGGAGATCGTACTTCCATTGGGGATTTTGACGATCTTGCTTGATAGCTCTTGCTGGGGATTTTGAATCCAAGAGCATGAGTTGAGGTTCCCTCTGGGGAGTATTATTTCTGCGAGCCTCTCCAGGCTCATTTATTCTGTACAGTTGGGGAGTATTATTTCTGCAAGCCTCTCCAGGCTTAGTTATTCTGAAGGAGTATTATTTTTGCAAGCCTCTCCAGGCTCTGTTATTCTGAAGGAGTATTATTTCGACAAGCCTCTCCAGGCTCAGTTATTCTGAGAGTATTGTTTCGGCAAGCCTCTCCAGGCTCAGTTATTCTGGGAGTATTTTTTCGGCAAGCCTCTCCAGGCTCAATTATTCTGCATGATGTGAAATCTTTGTCTTTTTTTTGTCGACTTTTGACTTTTTCTGTATGTTTGCCTTTTTTGTCATTTTTTGGCTTTTTCTGTATTTTGCCTTTTTTATGTTTTTGGCTTTTGCTGTACAGAATTCAAATTGCTAGAGAATTTAAAATCAAACAGTGGAAATTTTCATTAAATAGAAAATAAGTTTGTACGAGAGAAATCAAAAGAAATCAAAAGATGGGACACAGCCCAAACAAACTAAATACATAAAAATTAAAGGAAGCAATCCGGTCTTCACTCATCGGCCGGCGGATCCTGAGGAGGAGTGGGGTAGTGGCTATGGAGCCAGACTGAGAGGTTGTCGAAACCCTGCACCAAGCTGTCTAGTCGAGTATCGGTACTCTGCTGCCATGTACCGACACTATGCTGAAAAGCATCGAATCGCGTGTCGATGCTCTGCTGAAAAGCATCGAATCGCGTGTCAATGCTTTGCTGTAGTGTGTCGAAGCGGGCGTTAAAGTATCCCCTGTCCGACCGTGATGTGCTGGCCTCTGGCTGCAGGGCGTCGCCTCCCTCAAAGTCGAGGTTGTTGAGGAGGTCGTCGAAGGTCTCGAGGCCATCTACTCGCACAAACCCCCCTCCTGGCGATCTAGCGATGATCTTCATGTTAATCAGGGTGGAGGCACCAATCAGCTTTGGCGCCAATGCCCCTGGCTCTGCACCATCGGGACATCCCCATGTCTCCGCCAACTGTGAGAGGAGTGGGGCGACCAAGATGTACCCCTGTCTGGACTCTCCTCCCTCTCGTACCCCAAGCTTCTTCACGTGCTCGAGGAAGAAATATCCAGGATTGGCCTTCCGGCCAGTGGCCATGCAATATAAGGCCAGCAGATCCGGCCGTGTAATCGACTCCGGACTCTTGGACCTGCCATGAATAGTACTGGTGAGGATCTTGTGACAGATCCTAAGAGCAGTCGGGAGCCGGGAGCCCTTCACCCCTGAATGATAATCCCGTCGGCCAGTGAGCAAACTCCACATCTCAACCGGAGTCCACTGATCAGGCCACTCGCATATGGAATCTCGGAATGCCAGCTGATCAGTGCGGCTGAAAAACCCTGCCTGGACGTTGAACTCGTCCAACGTCAGCGAGCGGTATCCTTCATTCATCCAAAAATCCACCGCGCAAACATCCTCCCCATAGCTGTTAGTCGACTCCGTGACGCCGACTGTAGCCAAGAATTCCTTCGTGGCCGTCAAATATAGCTGGGATGGTGGATTAAGGACAAATCCCCATCCTATGGCGTCGAAGTAGTTCCTGACATCATTCTCCAAGCCCACTGCTTGGAGAAGCTCAAAGTCGAGCACTCTTGACGGCTCGATGGTGAACGTCTCTATAAGCTGTAGCCGGTCCCGGTGTCGATCTGTCATTACACGTCTGGCCGGGGCTCTCTGCCTTTTGCGAGAAGATTCTGCCATTTCCGATAATCTTTGTAGGAATGCACTCACAAGCAAGGAATGTGGAGAATGAAGAAAGGTATGTAAAATGAGGGAGGGGAAGTCTTTATTTATAGGCAAAATTCCGCCAATACGGCCCGTATTGGATTCAATACGGCCGTATTGGCCTTTCCGTTGATGTACAAAGTTTACAATCAATATGGACCGTATTGGATTCAATACGACCGTATTGGGGTTCAGTACGGGCGTACTGGATTTTAATACGCCCGTATTGGAGTTGAAACGTTGTACTTAACGTTAACTCCAATACGACCGTATTAATACCAATACGGGCGTATTGGATTTTTCTGATTTATGATTTTTTTTTTTTTTTTTTTTTTAAGATAAACAGAGAATAAGTGATCTTCTAGTACACCTATCATCTGTATGCATGTATGCAAATGAGATGCACCTAATTCTATTTGATTCAGTTTTTCAAAAGAATTAATCGATGCGTTCTTTGTTTGGATCTTGCCATTCCTCCAGACAGACTGTGCTTTGCCGATTTCTGTAACCGAGGAATGATGCGTATTTGATTTTGGGATTTGGTGTCATCAACCAAATGATCCTTCCCTTCCTTTAGAAGATGTGTCAACCCTCCTATTGACCACTATATCTCCATGTTTCCACTAGATTATTCAAAAATCGTTGGGACAAGAGAGAAAAGAAGGAAAAGATATATTTTCAGAAGTTTGTGTTTTAGAGGGGATTGTTTTATTTTTTGAAAAATGGATTTTGTAAGAATGGCTGGCCAATGGTAGGCTTATTGTGTTTAGGTTTGTTCGATTAAACACTTATGAAGTTAAGCACATCTTTGTTATTAATGATTGTGCTTTGACAACTTGGATAGCTTTTCTTGAGCCCCTTGTTGAATTCAATTGATGGTACCATCATGGATTTATTTTTATTTTTTTTTTGACGGCCCTAACTTTTGCCTAAAACACCCATTTGTGATGTCTTAGCGGGCTTTTGTTTTTGTTCATTATTTTGTAACCCTAATTTTTGCCTAGGTCACCCTTTTGTGGGATTCCTAGCGGGTCTTTTGCTCTTATTTTTGTGCAGCCCCCTTTTTGGGTTTCCTGCCGAGCTTTTTGTTTTTTAGGATTTTTGTCCTGAATGGATTTCTTTTATCCATGACGGCACTTATTGAGGCCAAGAAAAGGTGCTCCAAGTCGTTATGCACATTTCCACATAAAAATGATGCGGGTTTATTATTATCAAGATGATTTTAACCTCATTCATGTTTATTCAAACAGGGTTAAATAACGTGGTTTAGATTTTTATTTCGAGCAAGAAAAGAAGCAATAAAGAAATAATGAAGAATGATTTTATTATAATCATAATGGAAACATGTGCCCTATCGAGGCTCGGGGGTCGGGCTGTCCCCGAGGAGTGATCTCTAATAGTCACTGAATTTACACATCCCTATTAGAAGGAAAAGGACACTTGATGACGACAGCTGGCCTTGACGTTTTTGAACCAGCCTTCCTAAAGATCTGGCTTAAAGAACGTCGAGAAGGATCTTGATTCCTCTTCGTTCTTTGATCTTTAACAGGGTTGTATCCTAACCCTTGTTTCCCCGGATTGTCCTTGATAATGGGTAGCTCCGGGATTCCTTGGGAGTACTTGCCCAATCCTTGTCCTGGCAAGTATCCGTTCTTTGTGAGCATATGAGCTACCTTCTTCATTTCTCGAGGAAACGTTTCAACATTGGCAATTTCCAATGCTTGGAAGGCGGTTTCCAAAGCTTCCTCTGCTGCATCCACATAAGGTATGTTGGATGGCTTGCTGATGAGTATGTCATCTTCAGCTTGTACAGTCACCAGTTTGTCATCCACTATGAACTTGACTTTCTGGTGGAGCGTAGAGGGTACAGCTTTCGCATCATGAATCCAAGGTCGGCCGAGGAGACAGCTGTATGCAGGAGTAATATCCATCACTTGAAATTCGACGTTGAAGATGGTGGGTCCAATTTGGATTGGAAGATTGACTTCTCCCACCACTTCTCTTTTAGAGCCGTCGAAAGCTCGAACGATCATGTTGCTTGGGCGCATTTGGACTCCCTTGATTGCCACTTGATCAAGAGTTCTTTTGGGCATCACATTCAAGGAAGATCCGTTATCCACCAAGACTTTCGCGATGTGATACTCCTTGCACTTTACAGAGATGTGCAGGGGCTTGTTGTGATTAGGTCCCTCGGCGGGGATCTCTTCATCGGTGAAAGTGAGGTGATCATTAGCCGTGATGTGGCTAACAATTCCCTCAAACTTGTCTTGGGAGATGGTATGCGACACATATGCTTCGTTCAAGACCTTCAACAGAGCTTGCCGATGCGGTTCGGAGCTTAGGATCAACGACAACAAAGTGATCTTTGCTGGTGTCTTGTGAAGTTGATCCACAATGGAGTACTCGCTCTGTCTGATGAATTTTAACAGCTCATCAGTCTCCTCCTCGGATTCTTTTTCCTCGGTTTTATCTTTTCCTTTTTCTTTATTCTTGGGAGCTTTATCATGAAGATCTTCGGGAGTGTAGATCCTACCACTCCTAGTCATGCCCCCAAGTCCAGCGATATTGGAGATATCACTGTCGGCAGAAGTATGGATGTCGTATATCCATGGCACAGCCTTATTCGATTCGTAAGGAAAAGGTCTTGGAGCGACAATCCTTAACGGCGTGGGACCTTCCCCTTTTTCTGTCTTGATTACCAACAACGGCGTCGTCGTGTGTTCGCTTTGCGCAGTTGTTGGTTTGCATTTTATCACAAATGGCGTGCGATCCATTCTGAACATACGCATCGATTAATTCTTTCTTTTTATTAATCTTTATTACTAGGAGAGATAAATGCAAAATGAATGACTAATGAGATGCAAAGGCAATAAATCTCAAAAATACGATTTTATTCATTAAAGAAAGTGTACAACTTTTATACAATGCTTTGAAGCAATTTTTTACAATAAGAGAAAAGCCGGTAAAAACCCACAAGCGGGTTCATATTTCTTTGCCATTCATCTTCGGCTTCCTCGACATGACGACCCATTGCTTTAATCTGCGTATGGACCGCTTGGCTCATATCGTCACTGATTTTCTGAGCCTCCTTCGCTTTCTGAGTATAGTAGTTGATCATGGCCTGTAGCTCATTAAGCTCGTCTTCGGCTCGATCCTTCTCCTCTTGGAGTTTGGCCATTTGTGCCAATCCTTCCCTTTCCTTTCTGCGGAAATCGGAAAGGTTTGCGGCTTGTCGTTGAGCGACTTCCCGCCATTGCTGTGCGTCGGATCGAGTCAGAAACAAATCATCTTGCATGTCCTTGATCAACTGTGCCTGTTTTGCATGCTCGGCTTCAAGGCGTGCTATCTTCACATTGACTTCTTGGAGTTGACTACTCGGTTCAACCTTTGGCATTTTGGATGCCCGAGTAGTCTCCTCGTTGAGGTTAGCACACTCATCCTTGAGCCGCTCTATCTCATGGTCCTTCTTCTTGCATTGCCTTTGAAGACCATCAATGGTGAAACTGGATTCTTCGTTTTTCTCTTCAAGAACTCTCATCTGAGCTCCCATGATTTCCAGTTTCTTGGTCAAGGCGTCGACCTGTTCTTGCAACACCCTCCTTGTAGTCGTGGTTGCACAAGAGGTGGATGGTTGTGACACCCCCCTCTCATTCCTCCATTTCTCGTAGTCAATGGAAACGGACACCCGAGGCTTTTCAAGCTTGAGATCTCCCTCATAGGTTGGTCTCTCCCACGCTCTTATAACAGCGTGCATATCTCTCTGATGCTCGGGATCGAAAGAGAAACACAACCCTCCCAGCTCCTCTGTGGTAGGAACGATTTGGGTCCTCATTAGTTGCCTCATAACCAATTTAGGTGAGTAGGTTATGCAACCTCTGAGGCCCATCAACGGTATGCTCGAATAACTGCCGCATCTTGTCAATACATGGCTCGGACGGAACCAAGGGCAAACCCACGTGAAGTGCTCGATACTCCACTGTTCCATCTCATCCTTCCACTCGGAAGCATATCGGCGGCAGACGGGGATCTTTGAGAAGCTTCTCAACGGATCGGGCAAAGTCCCCATGTGACTAGAGGCGTAGAAATGTGTGATGCCCCACACATATAACAAGGAGGTGCAGCATCGGATGATCTTCCCTTGCTTTTGTTGAGATAGATGAACAGATAGCAAGGTGTCGGCAAGAATAGCGGGCACGGGACTCTTCAAATGCACGTCCCAAGCAAAGAAAGCGTCCATCGCAGCAAGATCCACTGTGTTAGCGTGGAAGGGGAATAGGATCGTCCCAAACACGGCTAACGCAAGAGTCTTGTTGAAAGCTAACCAATCTCCCTCACCAGCCAAGGAAGAAAGGTGGTCTTCGATCATAGCAAGCTTCCAACCCTTGATACTGCCGTTCCCTACTAAGGCAGCTGATCGTAGTGGTAGTTTGACCTGAGTGGCTATTCTCTCTACGGCCACATAGTTCCCCTGAAAAAGGTAGACCCCAGCTGATTTAGGCCACCGTAACATGAGCTCGTACTCCTCTAGAGTAGGAACCAATGCCCTCAGAAAAGCTGGATCCACACAAATCCTCATCAAATCGAGAACTCGCCCATAAGATTTCTCAAACTCGACGCGAGCCTCTCTTGACATCAAGGTACAGAGGTGATCCAACCTCTCAGCACGGTATAATAGGAAGTCCACTTTCTTTAATGGCCTTTGCACCTCCCTAGACCTCTCCATAATCTACAATACAATGCATGATATGAGATGATGGCGATGAATATGCATGCATAGTGTTTATTCGACTAAGCATTATCATGTTTTTCGGGATATTCCTAAGATGATGCATGATATTGCTTGGTTTGGATAAATACGTATTTTTTCTTTTTGAGTATTTTGTATTTTTTGTATATTTTGGGTGAAAAGGGAAACTACCTATATGAATGCAATGGAGGCAGATGTTAACACCATGTACTAGAAAATCTTTATTTCTATTTATTCTTTTTTATTGTAAACAAGAATGTTGTATGTTTAAAAGGTGCAAATGTATGCTCATACAATGTCACATAAAAAATGCACACACAATTCACTCATCCACGAACAGTCACGAGCGAATCACGAGGTAGGGGTATCCTGCAGAAATGGTGCATATTCAAGGTAGGTTCTAACTGTTCTCACCAGTCCAAGGCCCCCAAGGTGCCCCCATTATAGGGACCCAATTCCTCTCATCGTAGGTCGATGGAAAGCTCCAACGCACCGTCGGACTCAAGTTCATGGTTATCACCTTGAGTGATGTTTTCCGACAACGGTCTACGGGCACCTATAGACCCATTCGACAACCGGCCGTACTAACATCCACTCCCTATGGTTAATCACTCATGCCCCCGGGTATAGAGGGAACTGTTGTGTGCAAAGGTTTGTGTACAGTTTGTATTTCAAACAATTGCGGAATTTTAAACATACAACAGTTATTTAAAGCCATATAATAAAACATATTATAATACAAGCAAGGGGTAATGAAGTAATTTTAACTATTATTTGTTAAAATAATCTGTCACTAAATGGGACTGACTCTCGAAGCTTCCCCAGTGGAGTCGCCATCTGTCGCCACCGGCCCAAACGGGCCTCGGCGGTCGCGAAGACGGTCGAGCTCGCTTTTATTTTAGTTTTGAAAATGTATTGGATTATTAGAACGACTTGTTCTCAAACTGAGACCTTGTCGATCTTATCCAATTTATTTATTAAATGTCTCACCAATCCATATTAATCCCAAGCGGGACCCTCCATGGATTAGTGGTTTTCGCAAAAGGAGGGTTCGTGGAGTCGCCACCAATGTTTTACTCAAAACATTGGAAAAAGGGATAAGGCAATTGATTTTATAAATCAACTTTGGCCATTACAACCAGAGTTGGGTAAGGGAGTCGGTTACGTGTGGGGAAGGTGTTAGCACCCCACAACGCCCCTTTCGGGTTCCCTATGACAGATTATTTCTAAAAATAATAGTACAAAAATTACTAAATTACCCCTATTTATTCTAAGCAATTATAAATTAACTATTTACATGATGACAGTTTAAATATGCACACAGAAAGCAGTAAAAGGAAGGACTTTAAGAAGAAACCTTTGAAGCGTGCTTTTATATATTTCGTAAAACTGGGAAGCTTTTTGGCGTTCCCTCGCTCTACAAGCCCGCTCGCTCCCTCCTATAAAATTTTGACTATGGAAATCCGGAGGATTTCCCTTCGACTAGGTTCGAATCTCCAAGCTAAGTGCTCGGAATTCCAGAACTTCGTCGGATCGACTCCCAGAGAGATTTCTAGGGCAGAAAACTGCTCAAAAACCCCAGAATACTCAAGGAGGGAGTCAAAACTGAGTGTGAAAGTGTGGAATGACGTCCAATTGACGTCATATTTATAGGGAATAGGCGCAATACGGGCTACAGAATCAATACGGCCGTATTGAAATTTTTGAACTTCAATACGGTCGTATTGAAGTTCAATACGGCCGTATTGAAATTCAGAAATTTCAATGCGCCCGTATTGAGTTCACTGCGGCTGTATTGAAGCTTCAATACGGCCGTATTGATTTCAGTACGGCCGTATTGAAGTTTCAGAAACTTCAATACGCCGTATTGAGTTCGCTGCGGCCGTGTTGAAGCTTCAATACGGCCGTATTAAGTGTAGTACGGCCGTATTGGGCTTCATTCCCTCCACTTCCTTATTTTAAGCTACTCTAAGACCTCTAAATCTACAGATAGCCATCCTATGGTCTTCTAGGAGTCCTTCTGGCTGACTTTTCCTTCGATCTTTGAGGGTCTTCGAGTTTTATTTCCGACCCGGACAATTTTAGGGGTCTACAAGAGGAAAGACCATGTGCGAAAATATAATAAAAATGAGGAGCATGTGCATCATTACCAATAAGACATCATGCATCCTCATAAACCATGCATTTTAGGTTCACCAATACCTCTTGACATGAGTAAAAGAGACCCATAATTATCGAGATTCTCCGTTGAGGAGAGATCATAAGTCAAGGAGGGTAGTAACACTCTGTTTTAAAAAGGCAGCGCCTTAAAAATGGAGGGTTATCAAGCTCATGTCAAGAGCGTATTCATTCCATAAATTAATTAGATTAAATATTCATTTTTAGAAAGTGGCTGGTCATCTCTCTGTCCTCACACGCGCGCAGAAAATCAAGAAGATGGAAGCGCTGGAGGACCAAAATAAGAAGCTTACAGCCGAGCTCTCACAGCTCAAAGAACAAATGGCGCAAATGATGGAACTCATGCGTCACCATAATGTACATGGGTCTCACCACAGTGACCATGAGTCCCATCATCATGAGGAGGAGGAACATGAGGAAGAACCTCCACGAGCTGTACCCCTTGGGGCGGGGATCATGATTAAAGAGCCCGAGGTTTCAAAGGAACAATTCCATGCTCTTGAGGATCGGCTAAGGGCTATGGAGGGGCATGATTTTGACATCAAAGATGCCGCCGACATGTGCTTGGTGAGGGACATCCAATTCCCTCCCAAATTTAAAGTGCCAGATTTCCCAAAATACGTGGGATCGACTTGCCCTAAGAATCATCTCACCATGTACTGTCGCAAAATGGCTGCATATGCCACAAATGAAAAGCTCTTGATCCATTGCTTCCAAGAGAGCTTAGCCGATACTGCGCTCAATTGGTATATGCAGCTAGATGGAAATCTAGTACATACATGGAGGCAGTTGGCCGACGCCTTTCTCAAGCGCTATAAATACAACATCAACCTAACACCCGATAGGTCAGATCTTCAAGCCTTGAGTAAGAAAAGTGATGAATCTTTCAAGGCGTACGCCCAACGATGGAGGGAGTTGGCGGCACAGATAGAGCCCCCGCTGTCGGATAAGGAGACGGTGTCCTTATTCATCAACTCGTTGACTGGTCCCTATTACGATAAAATGATAGGGAACACAACGACACTCTTCTCGGACATCATCACCATTGGGGAGAGAGTGGAACAAGGACTTAAAAGTGGGAAGCTGGCTAAGCCTTCCCAATCATATGAAGCTAAGAAGGCCTTCGGGAAGAAGAAAGAGGGAGGAGTCAATGCTATAACCATACCCTCGGCTACTTCCACTTCGAAGTCGGGAAGATCGCAATTCACCCCTGTGAAGAAGTTTGATAAACTTCCTACCACTTATAGCAATCTCCTGCCGAAGCTAGTAGAAGCCAAACTTATAGCTTATGTTCCACCAAGGAAGATCGACCCACCTTACCCCGATTGGTACAAGCCACAAGACAAATGTTTATACCATTCGGGGGCACCAGGGCATTCAACAGAGAACTGCCTAGCTCTCAAATACAAGGTCCAAAACCTTATTGATGCCGGGTGGGTCACCTTCGATTCGACAGCGCCCGACGTGAGCAAGAATCCTCTGCCAAAGCAGGAGTAGAGAGAAGAACAAGCCACGATAGGGCCCCTTCATATTTCTCTTTTAGGGACTCATGATCAGTACCCGAGATCATGAGAACCTTTTCATGTAAATAAGGGTTTTTGTACAGTTTTAATACATATCAATAAAGAGGCATTTTTCACACATTACTCTCTTTTTTGTTCTTTTCTCTCTTTCCTCATTAACATTAATAATTCTAAACCTAAACAGAACCAATAAAATAATTATGTCTGTAATTGTTCGCTCTGACCGGGATCCGAAGGTGAATGGGTTGAGTTGGACAGTGATGAGGAGACCATCTCTCCGGATCTGCAAAGACTGCTAGATCAAGAAGCTCGTCTACTCCGACCGTGTCAAGAGAAATTAGAGACTGTGAATTTGGGGCATGGCCGAGAGATAAAAAAGGTCAACATTAGGACCCATACCAGTGATGAAATAAGGACACATGTTTCCACTATGATTATAATAAAATCATTCTTTTTGCTTCTTTTCTTGCTTATAATAAAATTCTAAACCACATTATTTTTAACCCTGTTTGAATAAACATGAATGAGGTTAAAATCATCTTAATAATAATAAACCCGCATCATTTTTATGTGGAAGTGTGTGTGACAACTTGGAGCACCTTCCCTTGGCCTCGACAAGTGCCATCATGGGTAAAAAGAAATCTTTTAAAATAAAAGAAGCTCGGCAGGAAACCCAAAAAGGGGGCTGCGCAAAAATAAGAGCAAAGAACCCGCTAGGAATCCCACAAAAGGGTGACTTAGGCAAAAATTAGGGTTGCAAAATAAACAAAAACAAAAGTCCGCTAAAACGCCACAAAAGGGTGTTTTAGGCAAAAATAAGGACAATCAAAAAACAAAAGAAATCCATGATGGTACCACGAGCCGAATTCAAGAAAGGTTCAAGGGAAGCTATCCAAGTTGTCGAATCACAACACGACTTTTTTAACTTCATAAGTGTTTAATCAAACAAGCCTAAACACATAAGCCTACCTTGGCCATCCATTCTTACAAAAACCATTTTTTGAAAAATAAATCCCCTCTAAAACACAAACTTCAGAACAAAAATATCTTTCCTTTCTTTTCTCTCTTGTCCCAAATGATTTTAGAATAATCTAATAGAAGCATGGAGAAATAAATCATCACTGATAATGGATCTAATCTGAACAACTAAATGGTGGAAGAACTGTGCCAATAATTCAAGATCCAACACCATAACTCTTCCCCATATCGGCCAAAAGATGAATGGGGCAGTCGAGGCAACCAATAAGAACATCAAGAAAATAGTGTAAAAGATGGTTGTCTCATTTAAAGACTGGCACGAGATGTTACCCTTCGCTCCTCATGGCTATAGGACTTCAGTACGTACATCTACAGGAGCTACTCCATTCTCCCTCGTTTATGGGATGGAGGCGGTCTTTCCTGTTGAAGTTGAGATACCTTCTCTAAGGGTAATCATGGAAGCGAAACTTTCCGAGGCAGAATGGGTTCAAAGCCGATACGACCAATTGAACCTCATTGAAGAGAAACGGCTGAACGCCATATGCCATGGTCAAGCCTATCAGAGGAAGATCAAAAAGGCTTTTGACAAGAAAGTCCACCCTCGAGTCTACCATGAGGGAGAGCTGGTAATGAAGAAATTGCTACCAGCTCAAAAGGACAAAATCGGAAAGTGGGCCCCAAATTACTAAGGACCATAAGTGATAAAACGAGCCTTCTCAGGAGGAGCATTAACCCTCACAGACATGGATGGAGAAGAACTTCGATACCCAGTCAATGCTGACGTGGTAAAGAAGTATTATGCTTGAAGACGTTGCTTGCATAAGCCCGCTAGGATGAAAACCCAAAAAGGGCGTCCTAGGCAAAAATTAGGGAAAAATAAAAGCCCGCCAGTACAAGGGTACTAGGCAAAACAAAGGCGAATCTATCCCCGCTAGGATACGTGCTAGACAAAAATTAGGGGCAAAAGAATAAGATGCAAAAACAAAGCAAGTAACGATCACTTGAGTCGAAAATCGAAAGGCGGCTCAAGTGATTATCTTCTAGAAGCAAGCGTCTTGCAGCATCTACGCTCCTGGCTCAGACATCTCACCCGAAGCAATTAGGGGAGCGTAAAGAGCAATAATTACATATATAATTGTTAAGCCAATGTATATAGCCTACCCTGGCCAGCCATTCTTCAGAAATTCCTTTTGTATATCTTTCTGTAAAAACACTTGTGAATATCAATAAAATATCTATTCACTTTCTCTTCTCTCTTAACCATGTGATTATGCCTCTAAAATTGGTATTTCATAAAAATTGTACGAAATTCCTTTAATAATCAGTCAATAAAGAAAATTGGAGGGGTTCCTATAAAATCCATAATCTCCTGCATAAAAGGCTCACAAAAATATTCCCTCTCGTCGATGACAGAAATTCCTCCAAGAAAAGGAGGATAGGGAGAGCCATTCATTTTTCTAAAAAACATTAAATAATAAAACTTGCATTTGTGCATCACACACACATTAGTTGCACATTCAAAGACCTTATCATGAGGCAATTGCATAAAATAGAAAAAATAGAAAATTGCTTGTGTATGACAGCAGTCAACAAAAGCCGAAAACGAAAAAAGGCAAGGATACAAACAATACTCCTCAGTTTGTACAGAATAACTGAGCCTGGAGAGGCTTGCCGAAATAATACTCTCTCAGAATAATTGAGCCTGGAGAGGCTTGCTGAAATAATACTCTCTCAGAATAACTGAGCCTGGAGAGGCTTGCTGAAATAATACTCTCTCAGAATAATTGACCCTGAAGAGGCTCGCCGAAATAATACTCTCTCAGAATAATTGAGCCTGGAGAGGCTTGCCGAAATAATACTCCCTCATCAGAATAATTGAGCCTGGAGAGGCTTGCCGAAATAATACTCCCCAGAGATATCTCAGCTTCCACTCACGGGCCAAATTCCCCAGTGAAAGCTATCAAACCAAGATCAGCAAGATTCCCCAAGGAGGGTTTGATCGTCTAAACAAGAATATCCGAGTCGAAAGGACTATGACCTCCTCAGTGGAGGATAGCTTTCCAACTCAAGCGATGAGTGAAGCTAAGCCTGAAGAGGCTTTCTAAATAATACTCTGGGATATATAAACTTTAAATCCCCAGTCGCCTACTCAAGAGGCACCCCTACAAAAGGAGCAAAATAAAAAATATCAATAAATATTCCCCAAGCGGAATTTGGGCGTACAGCCAACCACTAAACATCAAGATGATTTGCCTAACAGAAGAGGTCAATCAAAAATCAACATCCAGAATCCCCAGCGGATAACAGCCTACACAGAGGCAGCAAAAATCAGAAAATCAAAGAGAGACACCCGAATAAGGATAACCGGGATACTCCACCAACGTCAAAGGACGTCAGCCAAACATAAGGCATCGCTCAATTCAAGAAGAGCATCTGTGTCTACACCCCAAGGAGTCAGAAATTCCCCATGGGTACCAACTATGCAAATGCAAGTTGGGGCACAAGAACCTATGAATGACTGCACATCCCCTAGACGGATCCCTGCGTTATCCAGCCCTCAGTGGCACAAAATCAGAAAAAACCATCGAAGCAGCATAGTGGACTATGGAGACAAAAAATCATCTCAGATCCCTGGAGAGGGTAAACTCGCATTGCCGAAGTGATCAGAAGACACGGACGCAGACCCTGGAGAGGGCAAACTCAGTTGCCTAGGTCGTCAGAGACAACCGAAGCAAAGTCTGGAGAGACGGTACTCAAAGTCTGGAGAGACGGTACTCAAAGTCTGGAGAGACGGTACTCAAAGTCTGGAGAGACGTTACTCAAAGTCTGGAGAGACGGTACTCAAAGTCTGGAGAGACGGTACTCAAAGTCTGGAGAGACGGTACTCAAAGTCTGGAGAGACGGTACTCAGAGTCTGGAGAGACGGTACTCAGAGTCTGGAGAGACGGTACTCAGAGTCTGGAGAGACGGTACTCAGAGTCTGGAGAGACGGTACTCAGAGTCTGGAGAGACGGTACTCAGAGTCTGGAGAGACGGTACTCAGAGTCTGGAGAGACGGTACTCAGAGTCTGGAGAGACGGTACTCAGAGTCTGGAGAGACGGTACTCAGAGTCTGGAGAGACGGTACTCAGAGTCTGGAGAGACGGTACTCAGAGTCTGGAGAGACGGTACTCAGAGTCTGGAGAGACGGTACTCAGAGTCTGGAGAGACGGTACTCAGAGTCTGGAGAGACGGTACTCAGAGTCTGGAGAGACGGTACTCAAGGTCTGGAGAGACGGTACTCAAAGTCTGGAGAGACAGTACTCAACCATCAGCGTCGTCAGAGGCACGTTGGTGTTCAACTTCCGGCTCGGGCGTCGAGTGAAGTTGACCCTGGAGAGGGTAAACTTAGCTACCGAGGTTGTCAGAAGCGCCGAGGTATGCAACAACCTGGAGAGGCTACTCAACAATTTTCCACCGGAAGACGCTACAAGTCAGAAGGTTGGCACATCACCCGGACAATTGGGTCAACTCCTTTACTTGTCAGCCGGTACACCAAAAGGCCGTCCGACTAAGTAAAGGGGGGGCAGCTGTAGACCCCTAAAATTGTCCGGGTCGGAAATAAAGCTTGAAGACTCTTGAGGACTGAAGGAAAGTCAGCCAGAAGGACTCATGGAAGGCCCTAGGAGGATTCTCTGTAGGTTTAGAGGTCTTGTAATAGCTCAAAATAAGGAAGTGGAGGGAATGAAGCCCAATACGGCCTCCCAAAAGTTCAGTACGGCCGTATTGAACATTTTGAACTACAATACGGCCGCACTGAACTCAATACGGCCATATTGAGGTTTCTTGAACTTCAATACGGCCGCACTGAACTCAATACGGCTGTATTGAGGTTTCTTGAACTTCAATACGGCCGTACTGAATTCAATACGGCCGTATTGTAGTTCAAAAACTCAATACGGGCCGTATTGACCCCAGGGGCCGTATTGCGCCTCATCCCTATAAATAGGACGTCATTTGGACGTCATTCCACACTTGGACACTGAGTTTTAACCCTCTTCTTGAGTATTCTGGGTTTTTTTGAGCAGTGCTCTGCCTAGAAATCACTCGGAGAGTTGATCCGACAAAGTTCTCGAGTTCTGAGCTTTTTGCTTGAGTCTCGAACTGAGTCGAAGGGAAATCCTCCGGATTTCCATAGTTAAAATTTTCTAGGAGGGAGCGAGCGGGCTTGTAGAGCGAGGGAACGCCAAAAAGCTTCCCAGTTTTACTTGAATATAAAAGCACGCTTCAAAGGTTTCTTCTTAAGACCTTCCTTTTACTGCTTTCTGTGTGTATATTTAACTGTCATCATGTAGATAGTTAAGTTATAATTGTTTAGAATAAGTAGGGGTAATTTAGTAATTTCGCACTATTATTTTTAGAAATAATCTGTCATAGGGAACCCGAAAGGGGCGCTGTGGGGTGCTAACACCTTCCCCACGCGTAACCGACTCCCTTACCCGACTCTGGTTGTCATGGCCGAAGTCGATTTTTGAATCGATTGCCTTAAACTTCTTTTTCCAATGTTTTGAGTAAAACATTGGTGGCGACTCCATGAACCCTTCCTTTTTATGAAAACCGCTAATCCATGGAGGGTCCCGCTTGGGATTAACATGGATTGGTGAGCCTTTTAATAAAATTGCTCGTTTGACAAGGTCTCAGTTTGAGAATAAGTCATTCTAGCAATCCATATTTTTAAACAAATAAAAGAGTCCAACCATCCTTCGCGAATGCCGAAAGCCCGTTTCGGGCCGGTGGCGACAAGCACAAAAGTAAAAACATGCATGTGTCAGAAAAAGTACATTACTTTTTCAGATAAAGACAACATCTCTGCAGCTACATGACCGGAAAAGGATAAAAAGTTCCTAGGTCTCAGTTAAAGTCAGACACTGCAGCTAACAAAATGTAGAAGACTTCACGCAATGTCTATAAACAGGAAGCAACATTTAATACAAGATCTAATGTATTAAATGAAAGATCGAACTGGTCATGAACGACTACATCCTGCTTCAACGAACACTTGCAACGAAAAAATTTTACAGAGACTATATATATGTCATGACTTCAAACCTGAAAAGGTTGGCGAAGAGAGTGATTCCAAGCCCAAGAAGCAAAGAAACTAGAGATAGAGCATACATAGTCAAATGTACAATAGTGTATTGTATTTATCTCTGTAGACTAAGGAGTTCTAAGTGTAACTTAGGAACATAAACCATAGTGAGTGTAGTAAATCTTTATATCCTTTCTGTGAGAGTAAACCACACACTCAAAACAATTCATCTATCATTTGTAAAGCCTGAAGAGGCTAAGGAAAGAATACTTGTATAAGCCTAGAGAGGCTTGTCAAAGAATCCTCACTAAGAGCCTGAAGAGGCTGAACAAAGAATACTAGCACTAATGAATGAAGTTAGCGGGCCAGGAGTGGTCGATAATCCTCACTGAGAGCCTGAAGAGGCTGAACAAAGAATACTAGTGCTAATGAGTGAAGTTAGCCAACCAAGAGTGGTTGATAATACTCGGGGACCAGGAGTGGTCGAGAATACTCACTAAGAGCTTAAAGAGGCTAAACAAAGAATACTAGAGTTAATGAGTGAAGTTGGCCAACCAAGAGTGGTTCATAATACTCAGGGACCAGGAGTGTTCGAGAATACTCACTGAGAGCCTGAAGAGGCTGAACAAAGAATACTAGCGCTGACGAGTGAGGTTGGCGGGCCAGAAGGGGTCGATAATACTTGGCAAACCAGAAGTGGTGATAATACTTGTACTTAATTGAAAATCTAGTGGAACCCTTCAATTGAAAGAGACTGGACATAGCTCAGTCTGAGCAAACCAGTATAAAAATCTTTGCACTATTTATCTATGTTTCAGACGCAATTTCGTTTAGTTGATATATCTTAATGAAAATTTCGTCCATTGCTTATTCTTCACTATAACTCTCTGAAGACGAAAAATACACTTGCTTCATTTGTTATTTTAAGAAACATTTTCCTTGTGTAGACGATAAACTATCAGACACAAATCCTTTGTTGAGCAAATCCTGCATAGTTCTTAAGTATTTAAAATAATATTTTTATTGGACGAAAAAGAATCCCTCTGCAAAAATGTCTTTAAAATTCCTCCATTTATACACGCACATATTCAACCCCCCCCCCCTTCTATGTGTTTTTCTTCTAACTTCATTTTATTCATTTTCTTTAAAATAAGAAACTACCTATATGATGTTAATGGAATGATGACCTAAGAATGTACAAAGGGGTATAAATTTCATTATTTTATTTTTTATTCCTTTATTATCCGTTTGCTTGTTTTAAAATTCCAATCCACTCTTATTGAAACAAATAATACAAATAAATGCGCGCACACATGCTCAATCAACATACACTCATAAAGGATTAAGTTCAAATCCATGGTCTGGGGTCCCTATCAAAGAAAGTGCTTTGTATAGGAAGGTTCTAATTTTCCTCACTACTCTTTAAAGGATCCCAAGGTGCCCCCATTATAGGGATCCAGTACCTCTGTTGTCGTCACCTAGCAAACTCTAAGGTTTATCATAGTATTTCGGGCTAGAGTAACCTATTATCACCTTGAGTGTGAGTTTCAACAAGGCTTGCAGGCTCTAAGGCCATTCTTGGGCCGGTCATACGTCAACCACTCCCTATGTTTACGCTATCATGCCCTCGGGGATAGAGGGAACTGTTGTATGCAAGGGTTTGTGCACAGTTGTTATTTCGAGTTGCGGAATTTAAACAAAAAAATAAATATTAAAGTCAAACAAGTAAAACAAACAAAGTAAAGGGGAAAACTATTTGAACTATTATTCTTATTTTGCTAATTTCATCATTAATTTGGGTCTAACCCTCTTTAAGCTTGCCCAATGGGGTCACCATCTGTCGGAACCCAAAAAATTTCGATCTTACCCACAAATGATTTGGACTTCCATTTTGAAAATCTCATTGGTTAGCAAATTCCTAGAGACCAGACTAATCCCTAACCAACAATTTTTTAAAAAGGTTCGAAGGAGTCACCATCAATATTTTACTCAAAATATCAGAAAAAGAAAAGATTTTGAAATTACAATAAAGGCATTCATAGCCATAATTGGATTCGGGAGTTGGTTATGTGTAGGAAGGTGTTAGGCACCCTATAATGAACTAAATCGGTACCCTATGATGATATTAGCATAATAATAAATAATATTTTAAATATCTTATCTCCTTTTATTATTTAATATTATTTACATGATGAAAAATACCTATTATCTACATGATTATTTATTGGCATATAAGAATTATAAATAAAATGATAAATAAATAAATAAAATAATAAATAAAATAATAAATAAAATAATAAATAAAATAATAAATAAAATAAAAAATAAAACAATAAATAAAAATAATAAATAAAAAAGAAGAATTTAGAACTTCTAAAGCAAGCCTTTTATAAGGGAATCTTTCCAAATGCGTGTGGGGCGCGTTTTGGTAGCCGTTCGCTCTATAAAATCCTCATTATCACTCAGAGATTTATAGAGTGGGGAAGCTATGCAGATTTTATGATTTCTTAAATCCATTGGTTAGAGGTTTTCTTATATAGCCAACTAGGAGATAGAAGCATAAGAGAGTTATCTGATGTGGGACTAGATTTTATAAAAATACATTTTTTTCTAGGTACCATGCAGGACCTCTAAAGAACTCGTTAACTATCGGATCGTGCTAGTTTTTTTATGGTATCCTCACAATATATTGATCTTCAATTTCAAAGGTTGGATCGTTGAAATTAGGTCTATAGTGAGACATACTGTCATAACAAAAACGCTATCTAGTATAAGACTCTTATTTTCCAACTATAATGTGTGGACTCTAGAGAAATCATTAACCATTGGATCATGCTTGTCGCCACCCGCCGAAACGGACCTTGGCATTCGCGACGATGGTCATGACTCGTTTTAATGTTTTGAAAAGTGGTGGATTGATAGAACGACTTATTCTCAAACTGAGACCTTGTCGAGCTACCAATTTTATTAAATGATTCACCAATCCATATTAATCCCAAGCGGGACCCTCTATGGATTAGTGGTTTTCGCAAAAATTAGGGTTCTTGGAGTCGCCACCAATATTTTACTCAAAACATTGGAAAAAGATTTAAGGCAATTGATTTTATAAATCAACTTTGGCCATTACAACCAGAGTTGGGTAAGGGAGTCGGTTACGTGTGGGGAAGGTGTTAGCACCCCCACAGCGCCCTATTAGGGTTCCCTATGACGGATTATTTATTAAATAATAGCGCAAAATTACTAAATTACCCCTATTTATTATAAGCGATTGTAAATTAAATATCTACATGATGATAAATTTAAATATGCAACAATCAGAAAGCGGTAAAAGAAGGGATTTTTAGAAAAGAAACCTCTTGAAGCGTGCTTTTTATATATCAATGAAGTCTAGGAGGCTTTTTGGCACTCCCTCCCTCTACAAGCTCGCTCGCTCCTTCCTAAAAATAATTTTTGACTATGGAAATCCAAAAGATTTCCCTTCGACTAAGTTCGAATCTCCAAGCTAAATGCTCGGAATTCCAGAACCTCGTCGGATCGACTCCCAGAGACATTTCTAGGGCAGAACACTGCTCAAAAACCCCAGAATACTCAAGGAGGGAGTCAAAACTGTGTGGAAAAGTGTGGAATGACGTCCAAATGACGTCCTATTTATAGGGATGAGGCGCAGTACGGCCCCTGGGTTCAATACGGCCCGTATTGAGTTTTTGTACTTCAATACGGCCGTATTGAATTCAGTACGGCCGTATTGAAATACAGAAACTTCAATACGGCCGTATTGGTTTCAGTACGGCCGTATTGTAGTACAAAATGTGCAGTACGGCCGTACTGAACTCCAAGGAGGCCGTATTGAGCTCCAAACCTCCCACTTTCTTATTTTTGGCTACTCTAAGACCTCTAAACCTACAGATAGTCATCCTATGGTCTTCTGGGAGTCCTTCTGGCTGACTTTCCTTTGATCTTTGAGAGTCTTCGAGTCTTATTTCCGACCCGGACAATTTTAGGGGTCTACAGCTGCCCCCCCTTTACTTAGTCGGACGGCCTTTTGGTGTACCGGCTGACAAGTAAAGGAGTTGACCCAATTGTCTGGGTGATGTGCCATCCTTCTGACTTGTAGCGTCTTCCGGTGGAAAATTGTTGAGTAGCCTCTCCAGGTTGAGTATTAGTCGTCGCCTCTCCAAGCTCATGCATACCTCAGTGTTTCTGACAACCTCGGTAGCTGAGTACCGCCTCTCCAGGCCCTGCCTCTCAACATGAGTCAGTTGAGTATCGCCTCTCCAGGCCCTGCCTCTCAACATGAGGCAGTTGAGTATCGCCTCTCCAGGCCCTGCCTCTCAACATGAGGCAGTTGAGTATCGCCTCTCCAGGCCCTGCCTCTCAACATGAGGCAGTTGAGTTTGCCCTCTCCAGGGTTTTGCCTCTCAACATGGGCAGCTGAGTTTGCCCTCTCCAGGGTTTTGCCTCTCAACATGGGCAGCTGAGTTTGCCCTCTCCAGGGTTTTGCCTCTCAACATGGGCAGCTGAGTTTGCCCTCTCCAGGGTTTTGCCTCTCAACATGGGCAGCTGAGTTTGCCCTCTACAGGGTTTTGCCTCTCAATATGGGCAGCTGAGTTTGCCCTCTCCAGGGTTTTGAGATAAGTTTGTCTCCACAGTCCAAAATGCTGCTTCGACGGTTTGTTTTTCTGATTTTGTGCCGCTGAGGGCTGGATAACGCAGGGATCCGTCTAGGGGATGTGCAGTCATTCATAGGTTTTTTTGTGCCCCAACTTGCATTGCTTAGTTGGTACCCATGGGGAATTTCTGACTCCTTGGGGTGTAGACACAGATGCTCTCTCTCTGAGTTGAGCGATGCCTTATGTTTGGCTGACGTCCTTTTGACGTAAGTGGAGTATCCCGGTTGTCCTTATTCGGGTGTCTCTTTTGATTTTCTGATTTTTGTAGCCTCTGTGTAGGCTGTTATCCGCTGGGGGATTCTGTCGTTCAATTCTTGACTGGCCTCTTCTGTTAGGCAAATCATCTTGATGTTCGGTGTTTGGCTGGATGCCGAATTCCGCTTGGGGAATATTTATTGATATTTTTTATTTTTCTCCTTTTGTAGGGGTGCCTCTTGAGTAGGCGACTGGGGATTTGGGGATCTTATGTATCCCAGAGTATTATTTAGGAAGCCTCTACAGGCTTAGCCTCACTCAGCGCTTGAGTCAGAGAGCTATCTTCCACTGAGGAAGTTTCAAGTCCTTTGACTGAATATTTTGCTTGGATGATCGCGCTTCCATTGGGGATTTTGACGATCTTGCTTTGATAGCTCTCGCTGGGGACTTGTTCCATGAGCTTAAGCTGAGGTTTCTCTGGGGAGTATTATTTCTGCGAGCCTCTCCAGGCTCAGTTATTCTGAGAGAGTATTATTTCGGCGAGCCTCTCCAGGTTCAGTTATTCTAAGAGAGTATTATTTCGGCAAGCCTCTCCAGGCTCAGTTATTCTGTACGATGCGATTGATTTTCTAAATCTTTTGCCTTTTTTGTCGTTTTTGGGCTTTTCCTGTATTTTTGCCTTTTTTGTCATTTTTTGGCTTTTTCTGTATTTTTGCCTTTTTTGTCGTTTTTTGGCTTTTTCTGTATTTTTGCCTTTTTGTCGTTTTTTGGCCTTTTCTGTTGACTGTTGTCATACACAAGCAATTTTTCTATGTTTCTATTTTATGCAATTCCCTCATGATAAGGTCTTTGAATGTGCAACTAATGTGTGTGTGATGCACAAATGCAAGTTTGATTATTTTATTAATGCTTTTTTTTTTTTTAAATGGATGGCTCTCCCTATCCTCCTTTTCTTGGAGGAATTTCTGTCGTCGACGTGAGGGAATATCTTTGTGAGCCTTTTTCACAGGAGATTACGGATTTTATAGGAACCCCTCCAATTTTCTTTATTGACTGATTATTAAAGGAATTTCGTACAATTTTTATGAAATACCAATTTTAGAGGCATAATCACATGGTCAAGAGAGAAGAGAAAATGAATAGATATTTTATTGATATTCACAAGTGTTTTTACAAAAAGATATACAGAAGGAATTTCTGAAGAATGGCTGGCCAGGGTAGGCTATATACATTGGGCTTAACAATTATATCTGTAATTGTTGCTCTTTACATTCCCCTAGTTGCTTTGGGTGAGATGCCTGAGCCAGGAGTGTAGATGCTGCAAGACGCTTGCTTCTAGAAGATAATCACTTGAGCCGCCTTTCGGTTTTCGATTCAAGTGATCGTTGCTTGCTTTGTTTTTGTATCTTATTCTTTTGCCCCTAATTTTTGCCTAGGACATATCCTAGCGGGGATAAATTCGCCTTTGTTTTGCCTAGTACCCTTGTACTGGCGGGCTTTTTATTTTGCCCTAACTTTTGCCTAGGACGCCCTTTTTGGGTTTTCATCCTAGCGGGCCTATGCAAGCAACGTCTTCAAGCATAGTACTTCTTTACCACGTCAGCGTTGACTGGGTATCGAAGTTCTTTTCCATCCATGTCTGTGAGGATCAATGCTCCTCCTGAGAAAGGCTCGTTTTTCCACGTATGGTCCTCCGTGATTTGGGGCACACTTTCCGATTTTGTCCTTTTGAGTTGGTAGCAATTTCTTCATTACCAACTCTCCCTCATGGTAGACTCGAGGGTGGACTTTCTTGTCAAAAGCCTTTTTGATCTTCCTCTGATAGGCTTGACCATGGCATATGGCGTTCAGCCGTTTCTTTTTTATAAGGTTCAACTGGTCGTATCGGCTTTGAACCCATTCTACCTCGGAAAGTTTTGTTTCCATGATTACCCTTAGAGAAGATATCTCGACTTCGACGGGTAGAACTGCCTCCATCCCATAAACGAGGGAGAATGGAGTAGCTCCTGTAGATGTACGTACTGAAGTCCTATAGCCATGAGGAGCGAAGGGTAACATCTCGTGCTAGTCTTTAAATGAGACAACCATCTTTTGCACTATTTTCTTGATGTTCTTATTGGTTGCCTCGACTGCCCCATTCATCTTTGGCCGATATGGGGAAGAGTTATGGTGTTGGATCTTGAATTCTTGGCACAGTTCTTCCACCATTTTGTTGTTCAGATTAGATCCATTATCAGTGATGATTTATTTCTCCATGCTTCCACTAGATTATTCTAAAATCATTTGGGACAAGAGAGAAAAGAAGGGAAAGATACTTTTATTCTGAAGTTTGTGTTTTAGAGGGGATTTATTTTTCAAAAATGGTTTTTGTAAGAATGGTTGGCCAAGGTAGGCTTATGTGTTTAGGCTTGTTTGATTAAACACTTATAAAGTTAAGAAAATCTTTGTTTATTGACGTTGTGATTTTGACAACTTAGATAGCTCCCCTTGAACCTTTTTTTTTTTTGAATTCGGCTCATGGTACCATCATGGATTTCTTTTGTTTTTTGATTGTCCTTATTTTTGCCTAAAACACCCTTTTGTGGCGTTTTAGCGGACTTTTGTTTTCGTTTATTTTGCAACCCTAATTTTTGCCTAGGTCACCCTTTTGTGGGATTCCTAGCGGGTCTTTTGCTCTTATTTTTGCGCAGCCCCCTTTTTGGGTTTCCTGCCGAGCTTTTTTTATTTTAAAGGATTTCTTTTTATCCATGATGGCACTTGTCGAGGCCAAGGGAAGGTGCTCCAAGTTGTCACACACACTTCCACATAAAGATGATGTGGGTTTATTATTATTAAGATGATTTTAACCTCATTCATGTTTATTCAAACAGGGTTAAAAATAATGTGGTTTAGAATTTTATTATAAGCAAGAAAAGAAGCAAAAAGAATGATTTCATTATAATCATAGCGGAAACATATGTCCTTATTTCATCACTGATATGGGTCCCAATGTTGACCTCTTTTATCTCTCGGCCCTGCCCCAAATTCACAGTCTCCAATTTCTCTTGATACGGTTGGAGTAGGCGAGCTTCTCGTTCTAGCAGTCTTTGCAGATCCGGAGAGATGGCCTCCTCATCACTGTCCAACTCAACCCATTCATCCTCAACTTTCGGATCCCGGTCAGAGCGAACAATTACAGACATAATTATTTTATTGGTTCTGTTTAGGTTTAGAATTATTAATGTTAATGAGGAAAGAGAGAAAAGAACAAAAGAGAGAGTGATGTGTGAAAAATGCCTCTTTATTGATATGTATTAAAACTGTACAAAAACCCTTATTTACATGAAAAGGTTCTCATGATCTCGGGTACTGATCATGAGTCCCTAAAAGAAGAATATGGAGGGGCCCTATCGTGGCTTGATCTTCTCTCTACTCCTGCTTCGGCAGAGGATTCTTGCTCACGTCGGGCGCTGTTGAATCAAAAGTGATCCACCCAGCATCGATAAGGTCTTGGACCTTATTTTTGAGAGCTCTACATTTCTCCGTTGAATGCCCCGATGCCCCCGAATGGTATAGACATTTGTCTTGCGGTTTGTACCAATAGGGATGAGGTGGATCAATCTTCTTTAGTGGAACGTAAGCTAGAAGACGTGCTTCCACTAGCTTCGGCAGGAGGTCGCTATATGTGGTTGAAAGTTTATCAAACTTCTTCACAGGGTTGTATTGCGACTTTCCTGACTTCGAAGTGGAAGAAGATGAAGAAATATTTACGGCATTGACTCCTCCCTCCTTCTTCTTCCCGTAGGTCTTCTTGGCTTCAAATGATTGGGAAAGCCCAGCTAGCTTCCCACTTTTCAGCCCTTGTTCCACTCTTTCGCCAATGGTGATGATGTCCGAGAAGAGTGTTGTCGTGTTCCCTATCATCTTGTCATAATAGGGACCGGTCAACGAGTTTATGAATAGGGACACCGTCTCCTTATCCGACAGCGGGGGCTCTATTTGTGCCGCCAACTCCCTCCATCGTTGGGCGTACGCCTTGAAGGATTCATCATTTGTCTTACTCAAGGCTTGAAGATCAGACCTATCGGGTGTTACGTCGATGTTATATTTATAGCGCTTGAGAAAGGCGTCGGCCAACTGCCTCCATGTGCACACTTGACTTCCATCCAGCTGCATATACCAATTGAGTGCGGTGTCAGCCAAGCTCTCTTGGAAGCAATGGATCAAGAGCTTTTCATTGGTAGCATATGCAGCCATTTTTCGGCAATACATGGTGAGATGACTTTTGGGGCAAGTCGATCCCACATATTTTGGGAAATCGGGCACTTTGAATTTGGGAGGGAATTGGATGTCCCTCACTAAGCACATGTCGGCGGCATCTTTAATATCAAAATCATGCCCCTCCATAGCCCTCAGCCGATCTTCTAGAGCGCGGAATTGGTCTTTTGAAATTTCAGGCTCTCTAATCGTAATCCCCGCCCCAAGGGGTACAGCTCGCGGAGGGTCTTGTTCTTCCTCATGATCCTCCTCATGATGGGACTCATGGTCACTGTGGTGAGCCCCATTCATGTTTTGATGACGCATGAGTTCCGTCATTTGCGCCATTTTCTCCTTGAGCTGTGACAGCTCGGCTGTAAGCTTCTTATTTTGTTCCTCCAACGCGTCCATCTTCTTGATTTTCTGCGCGCGCGTGAGGACAGAGAGATGACCAGCCACTTTCTAAAATGAATGCTTAATTAGTTTATTTTATGGAATGAATACGCTCTTGACATGAGCTTGATAACCCTCCATTTTTAAGGCGCTGCCTTTTTAAAACAGAGTGTTACCACCCTCCTTGACTTATGATCCCTCCCCAACGGAGAATCTCGATAATTATGGGTCTCTTTTACTCATGTCAAGAGGTATTGGTGAACCTAAAATGCATGGTTTATGAGGATGCATGATGTCTTATTGGTAATGATGTACATGCTCCTCACTTTTATTATATTTCCACACATGGTCTTTCCTCTCATGTCATGGTATTTTCATGCATGGGGATTATTCTTAGACCTTATCACGAGGTTTATTATTAATGCACAAACAATATCACATAAACCTATACACAAACAATTCACTCATCCACGAACAGTCACGAGCGAATCACGAGGTAGGGGTATCCTGCAGAAAAGTGCATATTCAAGGTGGTTCTAACTGTTCTCACCGGTCTGAGGCCCCCAAGGTGCCCCCATTATAGGGACCCAATTCCTCTCGTCGTAAGTCGATGGAAAGTTCCAACGCACTGTCGGACTCGAGTTCATGGTTATCACCTTGAGTGATGTTTTCCGACAACGGTCTACGGGCACCTATAGACCCATTCGACAACCGGCCGTACTAACATCCACTCCCTATGGCTTACCACTCATGCCCCCGGGTATAGAGGGAACTGTTGTGTGCAAAGGTTTGTGTGCAGTTTTTATTTCAAACAATTGCGGAAAATTAAACAAACAACAGTTATTAAAGCCAAATAGATAAACATGTTATCATACAAGTGAGGGGTAATAAAGTAATTTTAAACTATTATTTTAGAAATAATCCATCACTAAATGGGACTGACTCTCGAGGCTTCCCTAGTGGAGTCGCCATCTGTCGCCACCCGCCGAAACGGACCTTGGCATTCGCGACGATGGTCATGACTCGTTTTAATGTTTTGAAAAGTGGTGGATTGATAGAACGACTTATTCTCAAACTGAGACCTTGTCGAGCTACCAATTTTATTAAATGATTCACCAATCCATATTAATCCCAAGCGGGACCCTCTATGGATTAGTGGTTTTCGCAAAAATTAGGGTTCTTGGAGTCGCCACCAATATTTTACTCAAAACATTGGAAAAAGATTTAAGGCAATTGATTTTATAAATCAACTTTGGCCATTACAACCAGAGTTGGGTAAGGGAGTCGGTTACGTGTGGGGAAGGTGTTAGCACCCCCACAGCGCCCCATTAGGGTTCCCTATGACGGATTATTTATTAAATAATAGCGCAAAATTACTAAATTACCCCTATTTATTATAAGCGATTGTAAATTAAATATCTACATGATGATAAATTTAAATATGCAACAATCAGAAAGCGGTAAAAGAAGGGATTTTTAGAAAAGAAACCTCTTGAAGCGTGCTTTTTATATATCAATGAAGTCTAGGAGGCTTTTTGGCACTCCCTCCCTCTACAAGCTTACTCGCTCCTTCCTAAAAATAATTTTTGACTATGGAAATCCAAAAGATTTCCCTTCGACTAAGTTCGAATCTCCAAGCTAAATGCTCGGAATTCCAGAACCTCGTCGGATCGACTCCCAGAGAGATTTCTAGGGCAGAACACTGCTCAAAAACCCCAGAATACTCAAGGAGGGAGTCAAAACTGTGTGGAAAAGTGTGGAATGACGTCCAAATGACGTCCTATTTATAGGGATGAGGCGCAGTACGGCCCCTGGGTTCAATACGGCCCGTATTGAGTTTTTGTACTTCAATACGGCCGTATTGAATTCAGTACGGCCGAATTGAAATACAGAAACTTCAATACGGCCGTATTGGTTTCAGTACGGCCGTATTGTAGTACAAAATGTGCAGTACGGCCGTACTGAACTCCAAGGAGGCCGTATTGAGCTCCAAACCTCCCACTTTCTTATTTTTGGCTACTCTAAGACCTCTAAACCTACAGATAGTCATCCTATGGTCTTCTGGGAGTCCTTCTGGCTGGCTTTCCTTTGATCTTTGAGAGTCTTCGAGTCTTATTTCCGACCCGGACAATTTTAGGGGTCTACAATGCTAAAAATTTGATGATATCTTTTTAATACATTTATATTTAACTTCAACACTCGGATCGTGAAAATTTGGTCTTTAGTGAGAGATATTATAAAAAAAACATTGCCTAACGCAAAATTTTCATGAAAGGGGAATGGGTCGTTATGGTTTCAGAACGGGTCGTTCTAACATTGGGAACAACCCGTTCCAATTCGGGAATGGACATTCTGTGCCTTGGATAAGTTTTGAGTTTTATGGTCCTTCCAGAGCCATCTTGGCCCGTTTAGGTGTTGTATTGGGCCCTTAGGAGCCGTACGTGCTGCTTTTTTGCATCTGTAGTGTGATGGCATCCTTGCTAGCATTGATGGAGAAATGTGGGTCAATGAGAAGGAAGCCTTGACTCCTTGCATTAAGTCTTCAAGAGTGATGCATGGATTAGGGAATAGAGACGAAAATGGATGTTGTAGGGTAGGTGTTTGATGTATGGCTTGAAAGGAGACTCTAGGGTTTGGCTCACTCCATGGATGATGAAGGCCACTTCTAGGGTTTTCTCTCAAGGTGAAGATAGGTAGGGTTTGGCCGAATATTAGCCAAGAGTGACTAAGGAAAATACAAAGGCTCAAAGGCTCTCTCTATATTAATTTCCAAAGTGATTACAAGTTGGATAGCCTAGGGTATTTATAAAAGGGAGGAAGCATTTAGGGTTGCATTTGAGAGTGTATGGCCGAGTAATGCAATACAAATGCACTTCAAATGAAACCTAAATTAACCCTAGGTTCTACTTGGTGGACAAGGATGGAATCTTTAGGTTTGGTTAAGCTACATCTAGGTGCATGATAAGACCATGCAACCTAGGTGCCCTCCACTTAGGCCTAAGCCTTGCCAAGTCCAAAAACAAATCTAATGCAACCAAAAAATACGTATAGGCCTATTTTCTCACCTTAATAAAATACCCTAGTCCAAAAATAAAATCCTATAATCTAAGGCACCCCATAATACTAGGGTAAAATGGGAAATACAAGTAAAAATAAATCTTATGACTAAGATACCCCAAAATACAAGGTAAAATGGGAAATACAAGTAAAATAAATCCTATGTCTAAGATACCCAAAATACAAGGGTAAAAATGAAAAATTAAAAACAAGGGTAAAATAGAAATAAAAAATAAATTATATGCTAACAAGGTTTAGGAGAATGATCAATATTCTTTAGCCATGAGAAGCATGTCTCTAGGGGTGTTAGCTCCTTTATCCTCTTCCAATCCTAGCCATGGACCTAGTGATGGGTCCCACATGAAGCTCCTCTACCTCCATTTATTGGTTAACTACCATATCACTATCATCATTAAACCAATGAAGTTGGTAAGGTTTGGGATGTGGTATGGTAGTTGCACCAAGAACCACTATCTACAATGAGAGAATAGACTTTATCTGAAATATTACATCTTGTATGCAAGATGTTCTCTCTTTGTGAATTAGTGTAATTAGTTTGGTTGTTGAGAAGTCTTCTTATCATAAGAAGCTCCCCATCATAAGGATAAGTTTATTTACAATTTTCTTCTTCACTTGTTTCTTCCTCATCCTCACTTGAAATTGAAGAAGTAGTAGCCTCGTCTTAACTACTCTAAATGTCTTGGCCCCTTAAGATCATAACTTTCTTATTAGGGCATTGAGAAGCAATGTGGCCTCACCCAAGACATTTAAAACATTTTATGTCACTAGACTTGGTGCTAGTGTGTGAGATGTATTTTCCTTTTTCTTTTTCCTTACCTTTGTTTAGGTTTTTGGAGGAATCAAAAGAGTTTTTCCTATCAAAAGTTTTTCCCTCCCTCTTGTGATCATTCTTGTAATGAGATAATGAGTAGGAGCTTTCTTTTTTAAATGTTTTCCTCAAAATTTGTTGTTCAACCTTGATACAAAGTTGAACTAAATCATTCAAATTTCTATAAGGTAAAAGCTCCACCTTATCTCTTATTTCCAAGCTTAGGCCACTCAAAAACCAAGCAATGGTGAGGTTTTCTTCTTCCCTTTATCCCAGCCCTCATCATATATAGCTCTATGGTTTGTCTATATGCCTCAACACTCATGTGTCTTTGTTGGAGCCTTTGAAGCTTATTCATAAGCTCCCTACTATAGTAAGAGGGAATGTGTCTTCTCCTTAATGCACTCCTAAACTCATTCCAATATTAAATTGGAAAATCATTGTGGAGACACCTATCCCTAACAAGGGATATCCACCAACACATTGCATGACTTTGAAAACTCAAGGTGGCAAGGGAGACTTTTCTTTCTTTACTTGGTGGCAAGCAAAGATTTGTTTTACTTTCATCTCCCAATCTAAATAAACCTCTACATCATTTTTTCCATGAAATTATGGGAGATCTACTTTAGATTCCCTTGGCTTATGTTCCGTATGAGATCTTCTAGGAGGGGTTGATAATGATCACCTATTTGTAGGCTATCTTCATGCATTGTGTCCCCTAAAGTAGAACTATGTGTATGAGAACTTCTACTTCTACTTTGGTGCTTTTGATGTAGTTTTTCTTCCTTTTGCTTCAAAAGTCTAATTTCTTCCTCTATAATAGCAAGTTGAGTCTCTCTTTCAATTCTTTCTTTGGCTTTTTTCATGGCTTCTTGCTCTCTCCAAAGCTTTAGTGATTTAAGTTCAGGTGCAACTTTTGAAACATTTTTATATGCATTTGAATCACTATCACCAAAGTGAGAGATTTCCATTATTGGCAAAAGTTTTTGTTTAATATATAAAATATTTTCGAAAAGAAATTTTGAAAGACAACACTAAATACTTAGGGGATTAAGTATACAAATTGAACCTTAGAGAGAGGTGAGCTACTAAGAGGGACTTAATAACCAAACATCTTCAAGTAAAAATTACAAATCCTCCTTATAGTTATAGTATTATCTAATTTTTTTATATGAAATTGATTTTTCTTGTGAACTATCTAGACTTGTATTAAAGAAAGTAAAAAAAATTGCCAAAAATTTAAAGACTAACAAGTTACCTAGCTGAAATCGTAAGGTAGAAGCTTGATAGGTACCAAAGACCTTCAAGGACCACTTCTACCAAGTCTAACAAGTTCTAAAGAAGACTAAGGAGAGATGGTTATGTACCTAAGACACTCCCAAAGGCCAATTACAAGTAAAGAATCCTAGAAAAATTACAAAAAAAATTAAACAAGGTGGCTGAAAATTCACAAACAATTAGCCACCGAATTAGAGACTAATTTAGTGACAGAAAAATTTGTGAGAATAATTTCCGTCACTAATTCGGTCTCTAATCCCCTATTTCAGATTCTTTTAAAAAAAATTCCAGATTTTGCTTTGTTGATGCTGAGGCTGTTCCAACTTGTTTCCTTTCCTTCTCTGAAGTGTTTGAAACTCTTGGTTTGTGTAAGATAAACTGAATTTCACCAAGAGTTTGGATACTCCACCAATTCTTCCTTAGCTTCTTTTTGATGACCCTTGTAGCATTGGTTACTAAAGACGATGGTTAGTGCATATTCAAATCCAACACTTAAAATAAAAACAACACAATAAAAAGGATAGGATACTCTTCAATAAAAAAAGAATTTATCTCTAAATTTTTTTAAAGAATCCCAATAAAAGGATATCTAGACAAATTGACTTTTAAAGCTAGCACACAAAGGATTGTCCTAAGAAAAGCTCTAGAGTAGATTTCCAAAACCAAAAGAAAATGAAATATGAAAAATGATTTTCTTCCAAAATTTTCCAATAAGAACAAGTTTAGGCTAAATCGAGAATCATATACTTTTCACTCCATTTGGTTTTTTCTTGTGTGATATTTTTTTTAAATGCACATTTGTTTTTCTTCTTTCTTTTTTTATTTTAACAATTGTAATTCACTAAGATTTGCCTTTTTCTTTCTCAAAATTCAAATCAACTCTCGGCCAAATGAAGAGTTAGGCGTGCCAATGCAAATGAATTTTGAATGGAAAATGATTTTGAAATGCAACTTAAATGTAACATAAGGAAGTCATGCTTTTCATGTTTCTCAAATTCAAACTTAGTGACACGGCTCTTGTTTTGTATTTTCATATTTGAATTCAAATTTGGAAGCAAATTTTTTTTCAACACCTCAATATTCATGCATGAAATCAAATTTGGAAATGATTTTGCAAATGATTTTGAAATGCAACTTAAATGTAACATAAGGAAGTCATGCTTTTCATGTTTCTCAAATTCAAACTTAGTGACATGGCTCTTGTTTTATATTTTCATATTTGAATTCAAATTTAGAAGCAAATTTTTTTTTCAACACCTTAATATTCATGCATGAAATCAAATTTCTGGATTCCAAAGAAAATTTAAGAAACTCTAAGACATAAAAGAAACCTAACACTAAAGAGAACTACTAATGATCTAATAGTAGTTTAGGAACTCAAAATTGCACAAATCAAAAAGCACCAAAGCTCAAATTCACTCGATCAAAAATAACACATGTGAATTCATCATGTAATTTTTGGTTTAACAAGCATAACTAGGAATTTTAGACAATTCAATGACTAAACATGACTCTAGACAATACTTGAATAGATTCAAAAATTAAAAGACTCAAATATATGCATATGACCAAAAAATTAAAAACCAATCAAGAGTCAACAAATTGAAAATGCACAAGTATAGATCCTATAACACATTTTAAAGCATGATTTATATAAGGCAAAAACCAATTATGAATATATATGAATCATTGAAACAAGCGAAAGGTGGATCCATCAAATTTTGAATCAAGAACTAGATCCATTCAACAAAAACTCAAGACAATCAAGGATTAGACAAATTCACCAAAAAGAATTGAACTTATCTCTTGAAGTAACCAAGCTCTAGATATCACTTGATGGAGTCTTGGATTGAAGAAAACTCCATAGATTCCACACGCCACTCCTTCTTGAATCCTTGAGAAGTCTTCAAGGCTTGAATCCAAAGAAAAGAAGGAGAAGTGTTGAATAAGACTTGCCTAAGCTCGTCGAATAGAATTCCAAGGCTAAAAAGAGGAAATCTCAGGATTCTTATCCATATCAGAGTTCTGGTGTTGCATCTCATGGTGTGTATGGGTTCTCATCTTTGGAAGCTCTATAAAGATTTGGATTTCCCTTTCCACTTCTTTATTGTACACGATAGCAAATTAGTAATCTTCTTCTTTGTTTACTAAAACATCATATTTTTTAATCATATTTTTGTTAATATTGAACCTGAAAATGCTTTAATTAATAATTATAAATTAATTATTTGTTAATATTCATTATTATTTTTAGCAAATATTGGTGAAAATATTTACTAGACAATGTGTAGGATGATTTTGATCTTAATAAGTAGTGATGTATTTCTAAACTTTGCTTATTCATTGTTGTAGTTTTTTTTTGTTATTATATTTAATTATTGTTATTTATAGGTATTTAAATATATATTTTTTTAGTGTTAAGTAAATCTTATGAGCTTATAATTCAAGTTTACATGTCGAGTTCATGAAACATCTACAAGTTTATGTAAATTCTCAAATTTGACAACTTTGATATTGTTCATCTCAAGTTTAAAGTGTTGTAAACAACTTTCGATTTGCAAGAAGCTATGATGTAGTTTATAATTAGTAATTAGTCTATATACAAGATTCTCACAATTATATTGTAAACACATTATTCATTCTCAAAGATTGTATTTTTCAGTTCATCTTATTTTATTTTTCGGTTCATTTTTTTTTTTTGCCTTTTCTCTCCTCGAACCATGCATTAATTCTAACAATTATATCTTCCTTTCTCTTTTTCATAGAGTTTCCTTCCTTTGAAATAAGTTCTTATTAGTGTCTCTCTATGCAACCAGAATCTCAACATGTTTGGATGCAATTTTATTGTAAAGTGTCGTTCAAAAGAAATTATTTATCTCAAAAGATTCTTTCAAAAAAAGTATCTTATATATGTGGAAAATGAACATGATTTAATAAGTAAATAAAGAATGTTGTAAAAAAGTTAAGTAAATAAAAAAATATGTGATTCTTAATTTGAAATATTAAAAGTTAAATACTTAATTATTAACCCGTTTCAGTTAAAAAAGCATATGAAAATCTTTTCATTTTTCAGATTTGAATATTTCAGGCTATCAGCACTACAAGAAAAATCAACATTATCTACGGATGGAAGAAATCCGTAGATAAGCATGAAAATCTGTAAGTAACTATTAATTATCTACGGATTACTTACGGAAAAAAATCCGTAGGTAATAAGCTCGTAGATAACATTACTTATGGAAATTTTCCATAGGTAACACTACCTATGGAATTTACCTATGGAAAATTCTATAGGTAACGTTACCTACGGAAAATTCCATAGATAACATTACCTACGAATTTTTTTTTAAAATTTTAATAAATTTATTAATATAACAACCTTCATATTTGGCCTCTCAAAGATACTACTCCAGGTCAAGCACGCTTAGCTGTGGAGTTCTGATAAGATGGGTTATAGAAAAGCTAATGCATGTTATTAGTATAAGTAGTACAAATTAATTCATTTAAGTCATCCTCAACTATACAATCTCATACTTATACTATTTTTGGATCCCTCTCATTTTGGTATGTCCAGACCGCTATAAAAATATAAAAATATATATAATAATTATATTATATTTAATTAATCTTTATATATATATATATATATATATACTTACTTGAATAATTAACAATCTACTTATTTCTATTTAAAATTAATATTATGATACAATTTAAATTATTTATTATAAATTTAAAAGTTTAAATAATAATTCATATATTTTAAAATGATAAGGGATATAATAACACTGGTGTAACTTTTACTAGGTATTACACCGCTCAATAACTTTATATTAAATGTGAATTTTGTAAATTCAACCGTTAGATCGAAAGTTCATATCACTTTATATGTTTATATCAAATTTTGTTAAAATTGAACAACAACTTGAAGGTAATCAAAGTGTTCATATTTTAGTATATTTTGAAATGTATATATTACGTCAATTTTGTTTTACAAGAATGAAGTATCAAATAATCTTGAATTAATATAAAATTTTGTATATATGAGCTAAGAGTAAAAAACTTTCAATCTAACGGTTGAATTTATAAAATTCATATTTAAAATATTATTTTTATAAATTAAATTTTAACATTGTAAATAACCCTTATTATTACACTGGTGTTATTATAACGCTTCTTTTTTAAAATATTATTTTTATAAATTATAACTTAAAATTTTAAATAAATTATTAATTAATTAACTTAATATATTTATTCATCTTAAATCTAAGATATAAAATTCAAAAAATATATTTATTCTTGTTTTATTTTCTAATTATCAACTATTAATAAAATACTAATTTAAAATCTTATCTAATTATATTATAATATTTTCATATCAAATTTAAAACCAAATATTAGCATGTTATTTTTTATCATCATTAATATATAAAAATAAAAAATTTAAAATGACAATTTTTTATAATATTTATTTTTTTTACCAAATATTTAATTTTTACTATAATCTATTTAGTTTAAAAGCATACGCTACAAGTTATTTAAAAAAAACTTAGATTACACTTAAAAGATATTTATCTATTTGAATAAAAATGAATAACAATAATAATAATAATAATATTATTATTATTATTATTATTATATTAAATTTACTATAATATATTGAAATTATATATACATTTATTTATCTTTTTAAATATTAAACTTTTTGATTTATATAATAATGTGAAATTTATAAGTTTGTTGAAAGATAAATTCATATTCTATTTACATACTTTATTACAATTTTTTAAAAAAGAAAATAAATTATTACTAATATTAAACTTTAAAATATTAAAAGAAAAATAATGTACGCATTTCGTTTCTACATTGTATTAAAAGAAAAAAATATATATATAATAAAAATTGTGAGAAAAAGAAAATCTTAAATATTACCTGCGGAAAAAATTTCATAACTAATATTCCATAGATAACTAAACATTACCTATGAAAAAAATTTCGTAGATAACTAAAAATTACCTATAGAAAAAATTCAGTAGGTAACTAAAAAATTACCTACAAAAAAAATTCTGTAGGTAACTAAAAATTACCCATGAAAAAAATTTTGTAGGTAATAATCTGTAGATAACTAATTTCGTAAGTAATATTCCGTAGATAACTAATTCTGTAGGTAATATTTCATAGATAACTAAACATTATTTACGGAAAAAATTTCGTAAGTAATATTCCGTAGATAACTAAAAATTACCTACAGAAAAACTTCGTAAGTAATATTCCGTAAATAACTAAATATTACCTACAGAAAAATTCATAGGTAATATTTCATAAATAATAACATTTTTTCTTGTAGTGTCAGCCGCATGAACACTCTACTAGGAAGTTGAAATAATAGGCAATGAACTAAAATTTATGCACATTGATTTCGATGTTGATCCTCTAAGTGACATATAAAGCATCCATGAACACAATGCATCCAAAACTATATACATATCGGATATTAAATATTGGCCAGGACATTTCGGGACTTTAAATTAATTATCACACATAAATATAAATTAAAGGAAAAAATTTAATTATATTTTTTTTAGGTATAGTTAATATTATTTTTTAATCAAAATTAAAATCTTATCTTTAATAGTATAAATAAAATAAATATACATTAATAAAATCTACATTAAATATACTTATATAATATCGAAGTAAAACTCTGATTTTATTAGATTATAACAGAAATGATACCTACGTAATTTTTATCCTGAATTACATAAAAAAAATTCCATGAAATAAGAACCATGAATAATAAAGTATTCTACAAAGAAATTAGAAAAATAATAAATGTTGAAGTTGAAGAGCAATACCACTACTGTTATATTCAAACCAACTATCACTGTCTTCCGAGACTTCTATAAAATAATTACCGAGTCCACATGATTTCTCCTACAATCCCCATTTTCATCTCAGTTCTTGGCCAAACTTCCATATCTCTCTTCCTTTTGTTTATCATGATGAACAAGTTTCTCCTAATAAATTTTATGATTTTTTCATGTGTTCTCTCGTTTACTACTGTGCAAACAACCAGTATGGCTGGAACGTTTCATTTTCTTTCAATGATTAATTTACTTATGGAACCATCCCATTATTTTTTTTTGTCTATTATTTTGTTATTCATTGCTTAAATTCACTTATATCCCATTTTCATGATCTGCAGGAACCCTTTTGTCAAACAAAGAAAACTCCTCAATACAAACTAGATTAGCTGAGGTAAAGTTTTCATCATTCAATCAATTCTTGTTCCTCAAAATTTAAAAACTATGATTTTCTATGTCTAAAACACAAGTTCTTTATTTTGCTTATTACAATTTTTTCTTTAAAAAATTGCAGGGTGCTCCGGAAATGAGAAACGGGGAAGAAATGTTTAGCATGGAGGGAGACTACTTCATGTTAAAGGAAAGGATGAATTTGGAAAGTGCAGACTACCCAGGGACAGGACCAAACAACCGCCATGACCCAAAAGCACCGGGAAGAGTTTGAGTGATACATAAATATCGAAACTTGTTTGGTTACATAAACTTCTTTCAAAATATATATAATAGAAAATAATATGAATTAAATTTGACTTCTGCATAAGGTTCAATTTGTTAGAATTTTCTTTTAGTTTATTAAAAACTTTTTCTTAATTTATGTATAAGCTAATTTTAATTTATGAAGAAATTAATTTTATGTCTCCTTCTTATTTTCTTCTTTTATAAGTATTTTTAAAAAAATTTACCTAAACAAACTCTGATATGGAAGAGAAAATCCATAAATCTAAATTGGGATGTAATCTTTTTGAGATTATTTTTTATCTACTATTTTTTATGAACTACTAAGGCTTGCTGAATGATAGAAAATTAGAATAGTATGTATAAGATTTTATATTTGAGTCTTAATTAATGTCATTATTGTAATTTCATCCGATAAAAAATTTACTATTTTTATCAAATGCGTGTGTTTTTTGGTTGTTAAAAAAAAAAGATTAGATTAGAATAAAGTATCACCATATGTAAAATCAAAATCAACTATCAATCCTTTAAATATTTTTAATTGGATTACGTTTATCATATTTTCAAGCAAATCACAAATAATAGAATATTATCTTCAAGAGATTTTCTCATATATAATTGTTCATCATGATTAAGAAATCTTTTGTATTAAAATGAATTAAAGTTTAATATACATTAATCTTTCAAGAAACGGAGAATTGTTTTTTAAAAGAAGAAATAAGTTATATATTTTGCGGTGATGTCTATGATGGAGAAGTTGGACAAGTGGTCCATGAATGGTGCATTTAAAATCATCATAGATATAATATTAAAAACAATGAATGGTTGAGATTGTGATTTAGTGAGAAGATATATTGTACACCTTCACACACTGGATAAAATTTCTGAATATTTTACTGGATTTTTTTTTTTTAAATTACCTAAAAAAAAAACACGTATTACGATGACTGACGCAGCAGCTGTCACTTCCAGAACGGACCGTTCTGAAACCAGAACGGCCCGTTCTAGATGAAAAAATAACACAGGAATAATGCACCAGAACGGGCCGTTCTAGAAGGGAAAAAAAACACGTGATAAACTACACCAGAACGGGCCGTTCTGAAATCTGAACGGCCCGTTCCAGATTTAAAAATAACATATGCATACTTAAACCAGAACGAGCCGTTCTGAATTCGGAACGGCCCGTTCTGGCTACATATTTGATTTTTTTTTTTTTCATTCTACTAAATCACATTTAAAATTTAAGTATAGTTTTTCAATTGAGCGAGATATGAAGCCCCTTCCTCAATGACATCAAACATCTTATGAATAAAGGCCAAAACTAGGCCTAATAAACTTAAAACCCAAAAAGTCTTATACTAAGGCCCATAATACAAGACCAAACAATATAAACTCCTATACTACCAAATATATGAGAAAGGTGGTCATTTATGTAAAGTCCAAGTAAAGAGAACCTTATGCCCATCAAACCCATTAGGCTCACTAAGCTCAAAAGCAATCAAAAGTCTAAAGGCCCATGAAGCCCAAAGCTAGGCCCAACAAGCTTAAAACCCAAAAAGTCTTATACTTAGGTCCATAATACAAGACCAAACAATATAAACTCCTATACTAAAGACCAAGTAAAGAGAACCTTAGGCCCACCAAACTCATTGGGCTCACTAAGCTCATAAGCAATCAAAAGCTCAAAGGCCCATGAAGCCCAAAACTAGGTCCAATAAGCTTAAAACCCAAAAAGTCATATACTAAGGCCCATAATACAAGACCAAGCAATATAAACTCCTATACTACCAAATATATGAGAAAGGTAGTCATCTATGTAAAATCTAAGTAAAGAGAACTTTAGGCCCATCAAACCCATTGGGCTCACTAAGCTCAAAAGCAATTAAAAGTCCAAAGGCCCATGAAGCCCAAAACTAGGCCTAATAAGCTTAAAACCCAAAAAGTCTTATACTAAGGCCCATAATACAAGACCAAACAATATAAACTCCTATACTACCAAATATATGAGAAACGTGGTCATCTATGTAAAGCCCAAGTAAAGAGAACCTTTGGCCCATCAAACCCATTGGGCTCATTAAGCTCAAAAGCAATCAAAAGTCCAAAGGCCCATGAAGCCCAAAACTAGGCCCAATAAGCTTAAAATCCAAAAAGTCTTATACTAAGGCCCATAATACAGGACCAAACAATATAAACTCCTATACTACCAAATATATGAGAAAGGTGGTCATCTATATAAAGCCCAAGTAAAGAGAACCTTAGGCCCACCAAACCCATTGGGCTCACTAAGCTCAAAAGCAATCAAAAGTCCAAAGGCCCATGAAGCCCAAAACTAGGCCCAATAAGCATAAAACTCAAAAAGTCTTATACTAAGGCCCATAATACAAGACCAAACAATATAAACTCCTATACTGCCAAATATATGAGAAAGGTGGTCATCTATGTAAAGCCCAAGTAAAGATAACCTTTGGCCCACCAAACCCATTGGGCTCACTAACCTAGTTTTGTACTTCATGGACCTTTGGGCTTTTGTTTTGGTCTTGTATTATGGGCCTTAGTATAAGACTTTTTGGGTTTTAAGCTTATTGGGCCTAGTTTTGGGCTTCATGGGCCTTTGGACTTTTGATTACTTCTAAGCTTAGTGAGCCTAATGGATTTGGTGGGCCTAAGGTTCTCTTTACTTGGGCTTTATATAGATGACCACCTTTCTCATATATTTGGTAGTATAGGAATTTATATTGTTTGGTCTTGTATTATGGGTCTTAGTATAAGACTTTTTGGATTTTAAGCTTATTGGGCCTAGTTTTGGGCTTTATGGGCCTTTGGGCTTTTGTTTACTTTTGAGCTTAGTGAGCCCAATGAGTTTGGTGGGCCTAAGGTTCTCTTTACTTGGGCTTTACATGGATGACCACCTTTCTCATATATTTGGTAGTATAGGAGTTTATAATGTTTGGTCTTGTATTATGGGCCTTAGTATAAGACTTTTTGGGTTTTAAGCTTATTGGGCCTAGTTTTGGGCTTCATGGGCCTTTGAGCTTTTGACTGCTTCTGAGCTTAGTGAGCCCAATGAGTTTGGTGGGCCTAAGGTTCTCTTTACTTGGTCTTTACATGGATGACCACCTTTCTCATATATTTGGTAGTATAGGAGTTTATAATGTTTGGTCTTGTATTATGGGCCTTAGTATAAGACTTTTTGGGTTTTAAGCTTATTGGGCCTAGTTTTGGGCTTTGTGGGCCTTTGGGCTTTTGTTTACTTCTGAGCTTAGTGAGCCCAATGAGTTTGGTGGGCCTAAGGTTCTCTTTACTTGGTCTTTACATGGATGACCACCTTTCTCATATATTTGATAGTATAGGAGTTTATAATGTTTGGTCTTGTATTATGGGCCTTAGTATAAGACTTTTTGGGTTTTAAGCTTATTGGGCCTAGTTTTGGGCTTTGTGGGCCTTTGGGCTTTTTTTTACTTCTGGGCTTAGTGAGCCCAATGAGTTTGGTGGGCCTAAGGTTCTCTTTACTTGGTCTTTACATGGATGACCACCTTTCTCATATATTTGGTAGTATAGGAGTTTATAATGTTTGGTCTTGTATTATGGGCCTTAGTATAAGACTTTTTGGGTTTTAAGCTTATTGGGCCTAGTTTTGGGCTTTGTGGGCCTTTGGGCTTTTGTTTACTTCTGAGCTTAGTGAGCCCAATGGGTTTGGTGGGCCTTAGGTTCTCTTTACTTGGACTTTACATGGGTGACCGCCTTTCTCATATATTTGGTAGTATAGGAGTTTATAATGTTTGGTCTTGTATTATGAGCCTTAGTGGATGACCACTTTTCTTATATATTTGGTAGTACAAGAGTTTATATTGTTTGGTCTTGTATTATGGACCTTAGTATAAGATTTTTTGGGTTTAGGGCTTAGGGTGTAGATGTAATTTAGTAGAATGGATAAAAAATATATTATTTTGCTTTAAAAAATTCGTGTGACAAATTTGTAGTTAGAACGGGCCGTTCCGTTTTCAGAACGGCCCGTTCTGATTTAATTATTGATGTGTCATTTTTGAATTCGGAACGGGCCGTTCTGATGTTGGAACGGGCCGTTCCGTTCCATTCTTCATGTGTTTTTTTGTCATCTAGAACGGCCCGTTCTGGTCCAATATTTATGTGTTATTTATTCATTTGGAACGGCCCGTTCTGATTTCAGAACGGCCCGTTCCGAGTGTCAGTAGCAGCTGCGTCTGTTGCCACGTGTTTTTTTTTTTGTGGGAAATTTAAAAAAAAAATCAGTAAAAAAATCGAAAATTTAGATCCAGTGTGGTAAAGTGTATTATGGTCTACTAGTTTAGATGCATCTAAGGGTGAAAATTGATGATGCACCCATGGACCACTTGTGAAAGTGGTCCTTCAGAGAATTCACCATATTTTGCACAGTTAAAATTATACATTAAGCATGTCTTTCAATTTACTGAAGAACATAGTGTATATATATATATATATATATATATATATATATATATATATATATATATATATATATATATATATATATATATATATATATATATATATATATATGAAAAGATCGAGTATTCGTCCTCTAAACTTTACTTTTTATAAATAGGTACAGTAAATTTTATTCTAATTGATATTTATCATTTATATAAATAGATTTCTTTTATCAATTTAGAAATTAATTATTTATCTTAAATATCTTTCATTCGTTAATTGTTGTCCTTTTTTTATTACAATTATTTTTCAAATATAATAAAATGTAAACTTAAATATATAAAAAAAAAAAAAAAGATAGAAAATAACTAAAAAGCAATAAAAAAAATATTTATTTTATTTTTTAATTCTAAATTTTATGATTTAATATATAAAAAAGTGTTATAAAAATAAAGCTAATAAATGAGTGTGGTTTAAAATAAATAAATTTTAAAAGATGACTATATACATTGTAAGAAATATAAATTTTAAAAATTAATTAAGATTAAAGTAATTAAAATCAAGATGTTTATTTTGAAAATCAATAAAATTTAAGGATTAATTATAACACAAGTATAGTTTATGCTGCTTATTTACTAATATGATAAAATTTTAAAAAATTTATCGATATAAAATTAAAATTTATAATGTCTATTTGCAAAATAGAGAAAGTTTAGAATGTTTAAATACTTTTTTCCTTAAAAGAATATATTATGTAAATCCTTTTATTTATTTTATAATTGAGAAAACTAAAACAAAAGCTAACAAGAAGAAAAAGAAGTGCCAATAATGATGTTAGCAAACGATAAACATACAAGTTAAGGAGGACAATCTTCCCAAATGGGCAAAGTAGTTGTTGATAAAATGATCCTTGCTTTGCAAATTTAGACACTAATTACCTTTACTAAAGATATGCTTGAAGGACACATACCATGCTTTAGCTTTCAGTGGATTGATATAGCTGATTATAGAAACATAAGGGTGTGCATTGATACAGCTAATTATAGAAGCATAAGGGTGTAAATGAGAATTAGTTGTCTCAATTAGTTTAAATCATCCAAACTAGCTGCAACAGATGATGTCATTTTATTTTATTCTCTTTGGCTGCACCTACTTTCATCTATGCAGATATAGCTTACCTAGTGCAAGGGTTCTCTTGTATTACTGTGGCATAGCCTTAAACTCCAGTTATTTGTTAGTTCTTTTGTTCTCTCTCTTGGTCCATTCTTTTTACTCTCTCCCTAAGTAGTCCAACTTAGTTTTACGCAGTTTGTTGTATATTAATATGTCCACTTCTAGTAGTTCCAATTATTATTTAGTTGGGCTCTCTTGTATTCTTTTTGTCTAAATGGCCCAATGTGAAGAAAAAGATTATATAAGCCACCTTTTTAATAGATATGTTTCTGGTGTAAACAAAAATTATTTTATTTTAAAATTTTCTTAAATATGTTTTTAATTTATTTTTAATAAATAATATTTTTAAAATATTTATTAACTTCCATCCCTCCATTTTTTTTCCTCATACTTTATATTATTTTTCTAAAACTTCTTTTCTTTAATTCTTTTTACCTTTTTTTTCTCTTGATTTTTTTCTTCAATAATTAAGATATTTATTGATTTATCTTTATTATTTTTAAATATTATTTTTTTTACATTCTTAACTTCAATATTTTTTAAATCCTAAATTTTCACTATACCTTCAATATTGCTTACATTTGATACAAAATTGTAAATTGTTTGAAGGTATCCTTTCAAATATTTGACCCGTTGATTGTATGATGAATTATTGATTAGAAATAAAATATCTTTGTAATTATCATTCTAAAATTGTGTTTTGTGGTTCATAAAATATACTTTCGAAAATTACTTTTCAAAAATAAATAATATTTAATCTTCTAGAAAGTACTTTCTAGATGTATATATTTTTCCTTTTGAAAAGTAATTTATAGGAGTATATTTTTTCTCTTCCAGTAAGTACTTCCCAAAAATGTATTTTCATATTTCTGGATTGGAAGAGAGTGCTAAAACATACTTCTAGAAAATTCTTTTTAAAAGAGTAAAAATATGATTATGAAAAGTACTTTCTGATAAATTTATTTATCTTTCGAAAAGTATTTTTTGATAGTATATTTTTAATTTTCTAAAAATATATTTTTACTCTTCTGTTTCGGGAGTGAGTGTTAAAATATACTTTCGAAAACTTCTTTCGAAAATAGTAAAAAATATATTTTTGTAAAATATTTTCTATAATAATAAATTAGTTTTTCTTCCTGAAAGTATTTTTTGAAAATATATTTTTTTTCTAGAAAGTAGAAAGGGTAATAGGGGAATAAAGAAAGGGAAGAAAAACAAAAATGATAAATGAGGTGCATTATTAATAGAAATATAAATGAGGTGCATTATTAATAGATGAATGTAAATTTATCAAAAGCCCAATGCGAATGTGATTCACTTGAAGGCCCCCGTGGTAAACTAACTCGCTAACCCAAAAAAACAAAAACATTTGAGTTGTAATGCTATACAAAGTAGTCTATCTGAAAATTGCCAACATATCGTATATAATATATTTTTAACTTGACCAAATTTTATTATGTGTATATTTGGATAATAAAAAAAATTATAAGTATGTCTAAAAGAAGAAAATAAAAAAAAAAATTCATAAAGTTAAAAAAAGTTTCTATATAAGTGAAAAACATATTTGGAAAAAGTTAATTTGAAGGAAGTTTAAGAAATTAATTTATCGTGAAACTAATTTTAACTTTTGAAGAAGCTTATTTTAATTTTTATTTTTATTTTCTTTTATCTAGTGTTTATAGGAAAGTTTACCCAAATAAATTTTATATTACATATAAAAATTATATTTAATTTTTATGCATTATGAATGTAAAAGTTTTTTTTATATTATTCTTATTTTCTTTTATCTAGTGTTTATAAGAAAGTTTACCGAAATAAATCCTATATTACATATAAAAATTATATTTAATTTTTTATTCATTATGAATATAAAAGTTTTTTATATTATTTAATTAATAAAAGATCTTCTCAAATATTCTTTTAGAGTAGTGTTGACATCACTTAGAAATTTTTAAATGTTGAAAATAGAGAATGATTATATTTTCATTTGAAGCAACAAAAAAGACTAAAAGAATTTTTTTTAGAGTGCACATATATAAACTATATATGTTGGTAACTAAGTAATGAATGTATTGTTTGAGTAGTGTATCGACTAAAAAAAATATTTTTTCAAGAAAACCATCATTGATAATTTGTAGTCATTTGCTAGAATTTATACTACTTACGATAGTATTGACAAAATTCTTCACAACTTTCTAAAATGGAGATTGCAAGTAACCACGTTAAGAGAATCCAACTTGAAGAACTCTTATGAATTCTCAAAGTGCATGAGTAGGAGTTGCTAGAAGACACAACACCTAAAAATGTGAAGTTTATATCGCACTCAAGGATCAAAAAGCTCACAAGTGATCCTCTTTAAAGATCTTCAAAGTTCAATAATCACTACTATAGGAAACACATTTACATCGATTAATTTGGTCATTCTACATCAATTTTGAAGTTGATGTCGGTGAAGGTGATTTAAAAAGTGTGGGACATTCTACATCATTTCAACAATTGATATAGAAATTTTAGACATTTTACATCAGTTATATCATAAACCAATGTAAAATGTCCAATATTTTATATCAACTCTAATAGTGACTAATGTAGAAATGACTATCAGTTGGCAAAACACACCCAATTTTTTACATTAATAGGTAAAAGGGAAACCATAAGTGAGAATCAATATCTATAAAGGGAAATAACGAAGAATACAAAATTAGGTATATTATTAAAATGATATTTTGATTAATTATAAGGTAATTATAAAATATAATTTAGAGGATTTTAATAATTATGAGTGTTTTATTAATAAAAGAAGATTTGTGAAGTTATTTTGTTGTAGAAGTATTGGGAGAAAATATATGTTTTAATTATTTATGTAATTAAATATATTTTTTTAAAAAAAGTGTTTTGTGGTATTTTAAATATATGTATATGTGTATATATATGTGTATATATATATATATATATATTAATTATAACGACCTGTCATGACCGTCACACGACGGAGCAACACTACACATTACTGGGATATATATACTAAAATAGTATAATAAAATATGCTACTATAAAGTAGCCTACAAAAAGAAATCCAACTCGAGGCACCTCTTGTAGCATCTAGCAGCTATCTCCTAGCTTATCCTTGTCCTGCTCCCATACATCGTAGTCCAAACCACATGAAAACATGCAAGGGTAAGCTAGAGACAATAAACAACTCATAATATTTAAATATGCAACACAATTAACTATATAATCATCTTCACGTCCAACATAGAAGACAAACAACACACGTACTACACATCTTAACATCATTTCAACTTAGTTCAACACATCAACACAAATCAACACAGTATGAACACCGCAACGCAAACTATTCGACAACTCATCATAATAGCAACAACATTTCAACATATCTTACTTTACTCAAATTGACCGCTTGTAATTGGTATAGCTCAGTCTATCTCCTATACTATGGTCACTTCATACATGTGTGCCTTGACCTTGCCCACACACGGGACCTACTAAGTCCTAGAGGAGAACAACACATCATCCACTCCAAGGGACAACTTCCCAAAGAGGGTTTTTCAACAAATTGGGTTCTCAAAGCACTACAACTATCTCAATCCACACAATGGTATGAGGAACTTCAAAAATATCTCCTCTAGTCCTAGTGATCAACAACAATTCATCACAGCACAATCATATAGTTTTTAACACAAATAATTTGACTCTCAGCTCATTATATAACATTATATGCAACTTGAATGCAACAACACATGCAACATCAACTAATGCGTCGTCACGCATATACAACTAGGAGATTTCCAACAACTGAGGTTGAGCAGTCTAGGTGGCATAAACCCTAGCGAATCCAACGTTTGACCTATCTTAACCAGGTCAGATATTGGGCATCATTAGGAACTCCAAAGAAAACCAGGTATAGACAACAATAGGTGCACTACTACAAGATGCATATTTTACATCGGTTCTCTAAAGACATCTACATCGGTTCTAAAACCGATGTAGAATAGAGTGACGTAAAAAATATACACATTTTTACATCGGTTCTGAAAAAACGATGTAGATTTAAGCATAAATCTACATCGGTTTTCTTGAGAACCGATGTAGATTGCATTCTTTTTATAAAAAAAATTATGCTTATTTTTGCACCAATAGAGCCATAACAGAGCCACACAAAAAATTTATGCTTATTTCTGCAATTTACCACACCACAACAAACATAATAATAACTTTTATAAACATCAATCTTCAGCTAGATGAGATCTAAGCAAACATAACTAAATTAAATAATTACAATAAAGAAATTTTTCCATGCTACCATCTACAAAATACAAAACATAAGGTGCAGAACTTTTTTCTCATGCAAGCTTTTCAATTTTATCAGATCTCCTTAGTGCCTGAGATTCTGCAGTTCCTAGGGGCTTTGTCAGAAAAATGATTACACAATAAGAGACTAGTACATAAAAGACCAAGAAACAGAGAGAGAACAAAAATATTGGAATAATAAAGAGGAGGATCTGAAACAACATCTATCACACCACCTGGACTGTTGTTGACATCTCCACAATCTTTTTTCCCAAAAGTAAATTGAACAAATTTAAAAGTTGCCTTCTAAACATTTGTTATGCTAAAGGAAAAATAGGTGATAATAGATATTGAAGAGTTGAAAGTAAGATATAATTATTTGGTGTAATTTACCATTTAAGATAATAATTATGGTGCGCACCTGTTTAGAAATGGATGTCACAACTCAATGGCTCTCACTAAACTCAGGATTATAGATGAGAAAAAGTGGAAAACAAAAGAAGGAATCCTCTTTAAAATCATAGTATAAATATTCGGATAGAAGAAATCACCAAAATCACCAAACTCTGATAGAAGGGCTTGAATATCCATTCCCATGCCCCTATCATCATCATCCCAGACCCAGTAAGACCCAATTGGTTCGTTTCCTACTCCTGTGAATTGTTCACCTCCATGAAACCAAAATCAGACATGTAAGCATCTTGCACTGGAATGTTTGCAGCTGTACTTAACAACTCTGTCACTCCAGTTCGAGGCCGCTTAGAGCCCTGCAGAGAGACAAAGAGACTTGAATCTAAGTTGAACAGAAAAGTTTTAAGCAAAACTAGTTGATTAGCTTACAACTGGTTTCTACTTATTCTGTTATAACCAAATCTAGATCTGACTAACTTGAATGGGTAGCTATTGCAATATGAAACTAAAAAGTATGGGAGTGTCATATGGGGAGGTTACTGGAATTTTTTCCCTAATAAAAGTTAACAGATCTAACAAAAGTAACAATGATTCATAATAAAAGGGCAAGCATGAATTAATAATATTAAAGTAGACAACTATACTATAAAAAAAATAAAAATAAAAATAAGAGTCTGTCATTTGGTCGTATAAAAGAGAAAATTACATTTTCTATGAACAAGAGAAAAATACAATATTCTCGTAGCCTTATTTGTTGAAATAGATGAATCAACAAAGGAAACAAAAAGATAAAACATATTTTTTAATATTAGCATATCTTATTTATAGGATTAAAATAACACATGGTTTGTATAAGAATTATATTTTGTTTAAAATGTTTTTTAAGTTATATATTTTTAATTTTACGCTACAAAACTTATCTAAAAAAATATAAGATTATGATCTGAAAAATATTTATTTATATATATATATATATATATATAGAAAATCTAACAATGAGCAATATGTTTTGAAAATATTTAGCCCTTATAAGTTTGTAGCTAATCAAATGCATAAAAATGGGATGTGGAGTAGTTTTTGGTCATCTTTGGGCTTCGCTGTCATTTCAACAAATCATTGGGTAATGAAATGCAATTTACTCTTAAAAGAATTCTATTCAGCCTTCCCAATGATTTATTTATATATCAGTATCTGAGCATAATACAACCATTTCACTGCAAGGAGGAAGAAACATTTACTGAAAAAATGTATACTTGTTGTACATGGACAAATGAAAAACATCGGGTTTTTTTTTTATCAATAAATTCTAATTATATAGGTAATGAGAATCAAAATGAAATAAAAGTTGAACAAATTTTAGTGAAACAGGCCAAATTTCAGACTGATTTGATCTGAAATCTATACAATACACAATCCTCTAATTATATATGTAATTCTGATTTCTGATTAAGAAGGTATAGAAGGAACATTAAAAGTTTTCCAAAGATTACCTTTTGTTTCTTTTTGTACTCTTCCCAGGTAATGGTGTGAGATGTGTTAAGGCTAGCCAAACGAGCAGCATGCCATTCTGGTGAATGAAATGAACCATCCACCTGCGATTGTCCTCATCAATATCGGTCCAGGGTAAAAATGAAATAGGTCCAATCCAACATTCAAGCACTATAAAGAATTTTAATCTTATAGTGTAATATACAAGAGTCCAAGAAACCAGTGAAAGGAAGAGGAACCAGGCAGGGATGGTCCCATCCAATTCTGCAACCAAAATCTGTATGTTTCACATTAATATAGTATGAATCACAGGGTCTTCTAGGAATTGAAGTATAATGGTTCATATGACAGCACAATGGAATGCACATATAACAATTCATCTAACAAAACTAAATTTGTTGCAGCTCAAGTGGCACCAAGAACTGTAGTTTAGGTGGCAACAATTAATAAAGTAAGAATTTGTATCCAAAACAAAAATAAGATCAAATTAAAAAAACAAAGATGGTTGTATTGCACATGAAACAGAGGAGGCCGTTGAAAAAAGAAAATAGTTTAAAACAAAGATGACAAGGCACAGTAGCATGTGAATTAATGAGATTTGTTTGCTATGTAGCTGATTTGGTTGGTGGTTAGCTCCTATTATGTGATCACTTCATCCCATAATAGGAGACTCAACAACATGAAGTTTGGGTAAATTCCTGACACTAATTTTGTTGGGCTGAAATGTGTTGTCAGTTCCAGATCTAGGGGAGCCAAGACTTACTTCAACATAACAATTCTGCCCCCTCAGCTGGCAACCAACACCCTGAGAAACATGATTAGGGAGACCTATAATTCCATTGGACACCCTATATTTGGAAGAACTGCTATTAAAAAAAGGAACTCAATCTGCCAGTCATGGGTAATATCTTGATATATCAAATGTCTATCTAAAAGGTTATAGAAGGGACCTGAAATAGCTTTGTTTGACCAGATCACTAGGTGAACAACCAGTCAAGCTGCCATGCATTAGAGAAACAATCACTACCATAATAATGAAAAATAAAATCAAACATGGTGCCAAGAAAAGCCATCTGGAGAACTAAGATAAACATAAATTTATTTTCACCAAACTAAACAGTTAACCAAGAAGAATTTAAACTCACCTAAACCCCACTGTCTTAAGCAACATCTTGAGAAGCTCAATGGCCGAGCACTATTTCTTATAACTATCAGAAAGCACTCTCAAATTCGTTCCTATTTTACAAATGCGTTCTCTCAACACCTCAGAGAAGTCCTCAACAGAAGCTTCTATGGCACCTTCAAACCCCACGCCCAACAAGATCCGCGCCACCGCCTTCTGCGCCAGCTTCGCCGCTTGCTCAGGCCCAACCACTCTCCCACTCCCCTCACTTCCAAGTTTCCCACGGCCTAAGCTTATCAATAACCTGATTGTACCAGGTTTCAGGGAGTTCAGATTTGACGTACCTGGATCCGGTGGCTTTGGATTGATTCTGCGTGAAATTAGAAGAAAAAGAAAAGAATGTAAGTGAAATAGGAAGAAGCAAATTAACGGTGAAAGCGAAAGCGAAAGAGAATAGGTAGGGTTTTTGTTTGGAGGACCTTAGAGTCATGTTGCGCGTTGTCGAGGGTGAAGTAGACGTCGTCGGCGTGCAATTGAAGGTAGGTAGGGTTGAGGAGGTGGAAGGAGGGGTTAGGGTTAAGGGAGAGAGAGGCGAAGGCTTTGTCGAAGAGGAGGGCGCGGACACGGAATTGGAGAGGGATGTGATTGGTGGAGCTGATGAAGGAGTCCCAGGCGGAGGGGGAAGAGAGGAAGGGGGCGAAGTTCGTGTAGGTGGAGTCGCCCAGCCATGTTCTCTCACGCCGCACGGAGTTTGGGTGATTGTTGATGATGAGTCTTTGGGCGCGAGAATATTAGGGTTTTTATTTCTACATCGGTCATAAACAAAACCGATGTAGAACAACCTTCGAATTTCATTTTTACATCGTTTCTCCTCTCAACCGATGTAAATATATTTATATTTTCTATTTATTTACAAGTTTGCCACCGCGTTTATGATTTACATCGGTGCTACTAGAACCGATGTAAATATGGCGATGTTAAATAATGTTTTTGTAGTAGTGGTGATTGCTCAGGCGTGCCACTTAGACTTGAAGGTCCAGTACTACTGTCAGGGGGTTTGGGTATGAACCTACCACGGCCTTGGTCTACATAACCAATCCACATATGGGGTTAGTCTACCCACTGCCCTCTAAGTACCACGCACTCTCCAGTACCTAGTCAAAGACTACATCTCTAACTAGATACCTTACTCAATTTGGTCATTCAACCATGACATGGATCGACTACTTCCATATCGCTCACATAGTACTAAGGGATTCAAATTTAAAACAACTTTCAACTTATCACCTTAGTACTATGTATCTCAACATAGGACATATATCTTCACCATATGTCCCCAACTTTTCAACTTTACAACAATAGGCAGCTTTACAACTTTACAACAATAGGAAACTTTACAACTTTACAACAATAGGCATCTTACAACAATAAGCAACTATAGTCATCAAAATATCAACTTCAACAACTTTAGAGCAACTGAACAACTTTAAGGAAACTTACAACTTAAAAGCTGTCGCCACCGGCCCGAAGCGGGCTTTCGGCATTCGCGAAGGATGGTTGGACTCTTTTGTTTTAAAATATGGATTGCTTAGAATGACTTATTCTCAAACTGAGACCTCGTCAAACGAGCAATTTTATTAAAAGGCTCACCAATCCATGTTAATCCCAAGCGGGACCCTCTATGGATTAGTGGTTTTCATAAAAATTGAGGGTTCATGGAGTCGCCACCAATGTTTTACTCAAAACATTGGAAAAAGAAGTTTAAGGCAATCGATTCAAAAATCGACTTTGGCCATTACAACCAGAGTCGGGTAAGGGAGTCGGTTACGCGTGAGGAAGGTGTTAGCACCCCACAGCGCCCCTTTCGGGTTCCCTATGACAGATTATTTCTAAAATAACAGTGTAAAATTACTAAATTACCCCTTTTATTATGAACGATTAAGAATTAAATATCTACATGATGACTTATTAAATTATGCAACAAACAGAAAGCGGTAAAAGGAAGGATTGAAGGGAAACCTCTTGAAGCGTGCTTTTATATATTGCCAAAAATGAACTGGGAAGCGTTTTGGCGTTCCCTCGCTCTACAAGCCCACTTCTTGCTCTCCTAGAACAAAATTTTAACTAAGGGAATCAAAAAGATTTCCCCTCGACTAGGTTCGATCCTCAAGCAAAATGGCTCGGGGCTCAAGAACTTCGTCGGATCAACTCTCCGAGTGATTTCTAGGGCAGAACACTGCTCAAAAACCCCAGAATACTCAAGGAGAGGGTTGAAACTATGTTCAAAAGTGTGGAATGACGTCCAATTGACGTCATATTTATAGGGAATAGGCGCAATACGGCCTACAGGAGCAATACGGCCGTATTGAAATTTTTGAACTTCAATACGGTCGTATTGAGTTTCAATACGGCCGTATTGAAATTCAGAAATTTCAATGCGCCCGTATTGAGTTCGCTGCGGGTGTATTGAAGTGTCAATACGGGCGTATTGACTTCAGTACGGCCGTATTGAAGTTTCAGAAACTTCAATACGCCGTATTGAGTTCACTGCGGCCGTATTGAAGCTTCAATACGGCCGTATTAAGTTCAGTACGGCCGTATTGGGCTTCATTCCCTCCACTTCCTTATTTTGAGCTATTCTAAGACCTCTAGACCTACAGAGAACCCTCCTAGGGCCTTCCAGGAGTCCTTCTGGCTGATTTTCCTTCAGTCTTCGAGAGTCTTCAAGCTTTATTTCCGACCCGGACAATTTTAGGGGTCTACAGCTGCCCCCCCTTTACTTAGTCGGACGGCCTTTTGGTGTACCGGCTGATAAGTAAAGGAGTTGACCCAATTGTCCGGGTGATGTGCCAACCTTCTGACTTGTAATGTCTTCCGGCGGAAAATTGTTGAGTAGCCTCTCCAGGTGGGTGCATACCTCGGCGCTTCTGACATCCTCGGTAGCTGAGTTTACCCTCTCCAGGGTCAACTTCACTCGACGCCCGAGCCGGAAGTTGGACATCAACGCACCTCTGATGACGCTGATGGTTGAGTACCGTCTCTCCAGACCTAGCCTCACTCGACGCCCGAGCCAGAAGCTAGACACCAGTGTGTTAACATCACCCTGATGATTGAGTACCGCCTCTCCAGGCTCTGCCGCTTAACATTTGGCAGTTGAGTTTGCCCTCTCCAGGGACTGCGCCTTAACATCGGCAACTGAGTTTACCCTCTCCAGGGACTGCGTCTTAACATCGGCAGCTGAGTTTACCTCTCCAGGGACTGCGTCTTAACATCGGCAGCTGAGTTTACCCTCTCCAGGGACTGCGTCTTAACATCGGCAGCTGAGTGTACCCTCTCCAGGGACTGCGTCTTAACATCGGCAGGTGAGTTTACCCTCTCCAGGGACTGCGTCTTAACATCGGCAGCTGAGTTTGTCCTCTCCAGGGACTGCGTCTTAACATCGGCAGCTGAGTTTATCCTCTCCAGGGACTACGTCTTAACATCGGCAGCTGAGTTTACCCTCTCCAGGGACTGCGTCCGTGTCTTCTGATCACTTCGGCAATGCGAGTTTACCCTCTCCAGGGACTGCGTCTTAATATCGGCAGCTGAGTTTACCCTCTCCAGGGACTGCGTCTTAACATCGGCAGGTGAGTTTACCCTCTCCAGGGACTGCGTCTTAACATCGGCAGCTGAGTTTGCCCTCTCCAGGGTCTGCGTCTTAACATCGGCAGGTGAGTTTACCTTCTCCAGGGTCTGCGTCTTAACATCGGCAGCTGAGTTTACCCTCTCCAGGGACTGCGTCTTAACACCGGCAGCTGAGTTTGCCCTCTCCAGGGTCTGCGTCTTAACATCGGCAGGTGAGTTTACCCTCTCCAGGGTCTACGTCTTAACATCGGCAGGTGAGTTTACCCCCTCCAGGGACTGCGTCTTAACATCGGCAGCTGAGTTTGCCCTCTCCAGGGTCTGCGTCTTAACATCGGCAGGTGAGTTTACCCTCTCCAGGGTCTGCGTCTTAACATCGGCAGGTGAGTTTACCCCCTCCAGGGACTGCGTCTTAACATCGGCAGCTGAGTTTGCCCTCTCCAGGGACTGCGTCCGTGTCTTCTGATCACTTCGGCAATGCGAGTTTACCCTCTCCAGGGACTTGAGATGATTTTTGTCTCCACAGTCCACTATGCTGCTTCGACAGTTTTTTTTTTCTGATTTTGTGCCGCTGAGGGCTGGATAACGCAGGGATCCGTCTAGGGGATGTACAGTCATTCACAGGTTCCTGTGCCCCAACTTGCATTGCATTGTTGGTACCCATGGGGAATTTCTGACTCCTTGGGGTGTAGACACAGATGCTTTTTCTCTCTGAGTTGAGCGATGCCTTATGTTTGGCTGACGTCCTTTGACGTTGGTGGAGTATCCCGGTTTATCCTTATTCGGGTATCTCTTTTTGATTTTCTGATTTTTGCTGCCTCTGTGTAGGCTGTTATCTGCTGGGGATTCTGGATGTTGATTTTGTCTCCACAGTCCACGATGCTGCTTCGACGATTGTTTTTTTTTTGTTTTTTTTTGTTTTTTTTTTTTTTTTTTTGATTTTTGTGCCACTGAGGGCTGGATAACGCAGGGATCCGTCTAGGGGATGTGCAGTCATTCACAGGTTCCTGTGCTCCAACTTGCATTGCATTGTTGGTACCCTTGGGGAATTTCTGACTCCTTGGGGTATAGACACAGATGCTCTCTCTCTGAGTTGAGCAATGCCTTATGTTTGGCTGACGTCCTTTTGACGTAGGTGGAGTATCCCGGTTGTCTTTTATTCGGGTGTCTCTTTTCAATTTTTGATTTTGTAGCCTCTGTGTAGGCTGTTTATCCACTGGGGATTTTGTCATTCATTTCTTGACTGGCCTCTTCTGTTAGGCGTATCAGCTTTGACGTTCAATGATTGGCTGAGAGCCGGATTCCGCTTGGGGAATGATTATTGATCTTTTTGATTTTTCCTCTTTTTGAAGGAGTGCCTCTTGAGTAGGCGATTGGGGAATGAGGGATCTTATGTATCCCAGAGTATTATTTAGGAAGCCTCTGCAGGCTTAGCCTCACTCAACACTTGAGCTGGAGAGCTATCTTCACTGAGGAAGTTTAAGTCCTTTGACTTGGATATTCTGCTTGGGAGATCGTACTTCCATTGGGGATTTTAGTCGATCTTGCTTTGATAGCTCTCGCTGGGGATTTGTTCCGTGAGCTTGAGTTGAGGTTTCTCTGGGGAGTATTATTTCTGCGAGCCTCTCCAGGCTCATTTATTCTGAGAGAGTATTATTTCTGCAAGCCTCTCCAGGCTTTAGTTATGATGAAAGAGTATTATTTCGGCGAGCCTCTCCAGGCTCAATTATTCTGAAGGAGTATTATTTCGGCAAGCCTCTCCAGGCTCAATTATTCTGCGGGAGTATTATTTAGGCAAGCCTCTCCAGGCTCAATTATTTTGCGGGAGTATTATTTCGGCGAGCCTCTCCAGGCTCAATTATTCTGTACGAGTATTTTTTCGGCAAGCCTCTCCAGGCTCAGTTATTCTGTATGATTTGTTGGATTTTCTGTATTTTGCCCTTTTTTCGATTTTGGCTTTTTCTGTGTTTTTGCCTTTTTTGTTGATTTTGGCTTTTTCTGTGTTTTTGCCTTTTTTGTTGAGTTCGGCTTTTTCTGTATTTTTGTTGATTTCTGTATTTTTGCCTTTTTTGTTGGTTTTGGCTTTTTCTGTATAGAAATGTGTCAGTTATTCTGAGAGAGTATTATTTCGGCGAGCCTCTCCAGGCTCAGTTATTTTGAGAGAGTATTATTTCGGCGAGCCTCTCCAGGCTCAGTTATTCTGAAAGAGTATTATTTCGGCGAGCCTCTCCAGGCTCAGTTATTCTGAGAGTATTATTTCGGCAAGCCTCTCCAGGCTTAGTTATTCTGAGAGTATTCTTTCGGCAAGCCTCTCCAGGCTCAGTTATTCTGAGAGTATTCTTTCGGCAAGCCTCTCCAGGCTCAGTTATTCTGTATGACGCTGTTGATTTTCTGAATCTTTGCATTTTGTTTGCTGCTGTCATACACAAGCAATTTTCTATTTTTTCTATTTTTATGCAATTGCCTCATGATGAGGTCTTTGAATGTGCAATTAATGTGCGCGATGCACAAAATGCAAGTTTAATTATTTTATTAATTTGTTGTTTTTTAGAAAAAATGAATGGCTCCCCCTATTCTCTTCTTCTTGGGGGAATTTTGTCATCGACGTGAGGGAGGATTTCTGTTATTGCCAATACGGCCGTTATTCATTTCAGTATGCCCGTATTGTATTGAAAATTTGTTCATAACCCTAATTTTGGTACGGGCGTACTGAACATGATACGGGCGTATTGTTTTTCTGAAGTTTATATTTTTTGTTTTTTCAATAAACAGAGAATAAGTGATCTTCCAGTACACCTATCATCTGTATGCATGTATGCAGTATGATGCACCTAATTCTATTTGATTCTTTTTTCAAAAGAATTAACCGATGCGTTTTTGTGTTTGGATTTTGCCATTCCTCCAGACGGACTGTGCTCTGCCGATTTCTGTTACCGAGGAATGATGCATATTTGATTTTGGTGTCATCAACCAAATGATTCTTCCCTTTCTTTAGAAGATGTGTCAACCCTCCTATTGACCACTATATCTCCATGTTTCCACTAGATTATTCAAAAATCGTTGGGACAAGAGAGAAAAGAAGGAGAGGATATATATTTTCAAAAGTTTGTGTTTTAGAGGGGATTATTTTATTTTTGAAAAATGGTTTTTGTAAGAATGGCTGGCCATGGTAGGCTTATGTGTTTAGGTTTGTTTGTTTAAACACTTATGAGGTTAAGCACATCTTTGTTATTAATGATTGTGCTTTGACAACTTGGATAGCTTTTCTTGAGCCCCTTTGTTGAATTCAATTGATGGTACCATCATGGATTTATTTTGTTTTTTCTTTTTTGACGGCCCTAACTTTTGCCTAAAACACCCATTTGTGATGTCTTAGCGGGCTTTTGTATTCATTTTGTAACCCTAACTTTTGCCTAGGTCACCCTTTTCGTGGGATTCCTAGCGGGTTTTGGTCTTCATTTTGTAACCCCAACTTTTGCCTAGGTCACCCTTTTGTGGGATTCCTAGCGGGTCTTTTGCTCTTATTTTGTAACCCTAACTTTTGCCTAGGTCACCCTTTTGTGGGATTCCTAGCGGGTCTTTTGCTCTTTAGGATTTCTTTATCCATGATGGCACTTATTGAGGCCAAGAAAAGGTGCTCCAAGTTGACACACACACTTCCACATAAAAATGATGTGGGTTTATTATTATTAAGATGATTTTAACCTCATTCATGTTTATTCAAACGGGGTTAAAATAATGTGGTCTAGAATTTTATTGCAAGCGAGAAAAGAAGCAATAAAGAATTAATGAAGAATGATTTTATTATAATCATAATGGAAACATGTGCCCTATCGAGGCTCGGGGGTCGGGCTGTCCCCGAGGAGTGATCTCTAATAGTCACTGAGTCTATACATCCCTATCGGAAGGAGAAAGACACTTGATGACGACAGCTGGCCTTGACATTTGTGAACCAGCCTTCCTAAAGATCTGGCTTAAAGAACGTCGAGAAGGATCTTGATTCCTCTTCGTTCTTTGATCTTTAACATGGTTGTATCCTAATCCTTGTTTCCCCGGATTGTCCTTGATAATAGGTAGCTCCGGGATTCCTTGGGAGTACTTGCCCAATCCTTGTCCTGGCAAGTATCCGTTCTTTGTGAGCATATGGGCTACCTTCTTCATTTCTCGGGGAAACGTTTCAACATTGGCAATTTCCAATGCTTGGAAGGCGGTTTCCAAAGCTTCCTCTGCTGCATCCACATAAGGTATGTTGGATGGCTTACTGATGAGTATGTCGTCTTCAGCTTGCACGGTCACCAGTTTGTCACCCACAATGAATTTGACTTTTTGGTGGAGCGTAGAGGGTACAGCTTTCGCATCATGAATCCAAGGTCGGCCTAGGAGACAGCTGTATGCAGGAGTAATATCCATCACTTGGAATTCGACGTTGAAGATGGTGGGTCCAATTTGGATTGGAAGATTGACTTCTCCCACCACTTCTCTTTTAGAACCGTCGAAAGCTCGAACGATCATGTTGCTCGGGCGCATTTGGACTCCCTTGATTGCCACTTGATCAAGAGTTCTTTTGGGCATCACATTCAAGGAAGATCCGTTATCCACCAAGACTTTTGCGATGTGATACTCCTTGCACTTTACAGAGATGTGCAAGGGCTTGTTGTGATTAGGTCCCTCGGCGGGGATTTCTTCATCGGTGAAAGTGAGGTGATCATTAGCCGTGATGTGGCTAACAATTCCCTCAAACTTGTCTTGGGAGATGGTATGCGACACATATGCCTCGTTCAAGACCTTCAACAGAGCTTGCCGATGCGGTTCGGAGCTTAGGATCAACGACAACAAAGTGATCTTTGCTGGTGTCTTGTGAAGTTGATCCACAATGGAGTACTCGCTTTGTTTGATGAATTTTAACAACTCATCAGTCTCCTCCTCGGATTCTCTATCTTCCTCGGTTTTCTCCTTTTCTTTTCCTTTATTCTTGGGAGCTTTATCGTGCAGAGCTTCGGGAGTGTAGATCCTGCCACTCCTAGTCATGCCCCCAAGTCCAGCGATGTTGGAGATATCGCTGTCGGCAGAAGAACGGATGTCGTATATCCATGGCACAGCCTTATTTGTTTTGTAGGGGAAAGGCCTTGGAGCGACAATCTTTAACGGCGTCGGACCTTCCCTTTCGTCTGTTTTGATTACCAACAACGGCGTCGTCGTGTGTTCGCTTTGCGCAGTTGTTGGTTTGCATTTAATGACCAATGGCGCGCGATCCATTCTGAACATACGCATCGATTATTTCTTTCTTTTTATTAACATTTATTATTAAATTACCGGGAGAGATAAATGCAAATGAATGACTATGAGATGCAAAGGCGATAAATCTCAAGAATTCGATTTTATTCATTGAAGAAAGTGTACAACTTTTTATACAATGCTTTGAAGCAATTTTTTTACAAAAAGAGAAAAGCCGGTAGAAACCCACAGGCGGGTTCATACGTCGTTGCCATTCTTCTTCGGCTTCCTCAACATGGCGTGCCATTGCTTCAACTTGCGAGTGGACGGCTTGGCTCATATCATCACAAGTCTTCTGAGCCTCCTTCGCTTTCTGAGTGTGATAGTTGATCATGGCCTGCAGCTCGTTAAGCTCGTCTTCGGCTCGATCCTTCTCCTCTTGGAGTTTGGCCATTCGTGCCAATCCTTCCCTTTCCTTTTTGCGGAAGTCGGAAAGGTTTGCGGCTTGTCGTTGAGCGACTTCCCGCCATTTCTGTGCGTTGGATCGAGTCGATAGCAAGTCCTCTTGCATGTCCCTGATCAACTGTGCCTGCTTTGCATGCTCGGCTTCAAGGCGTGCTATCTTAACATTGACTTCTTGGAGTTGACTACCCGGTTCAACCTTTGGTATTTTAGATGCCCGAGTAGTCTCCTCGTTGAGGTTAGCACACTCATCCTTGAGCCGCTCTATCTCGTGGTCTTTCTTCTTGCATTGCCTTTGAAGACCATCAATGAGGAAACTGGATGCTTCGTTTTTCTCCTCGAGAGCTCTCATTTGAGCTCCTTGGATTTCCAGTTTCTTGGTCAAGGCGTCGACTTGTTCTTGCAATGCCTTCCTTGTTGCTGTGGTTGCACAAGAAGTGGATGGTTGAGGCACCCCCCTCTTGCTCCTCCATTCCTCATAATCAATGGAGACGGATACCCGAGGCTTTCCAAGCTCGAGATCTCCCTCATAGGTTGGTCTCTCCCACGCTCTTATGACAGCGTGCATATCCCTTTGATGTTCGGAATCATAGGAGAAACACAACCCTCCAAGCTCCTCTTTAGTAGGAACAATTTGGGTCCTCATTAGTTGTCTCATAACCAATTTAGGCGAGTAGGCTATGCAACCTCTGAGGCCCATCAATGGTATGCTTGGATAACTGCCGCATCTCGTCAATACATGGCTCGGATGGAACCAAGGGCAAACCCATGTGAAGTGATTAATGCTCCACTGTTCCATCTCTTCCTTCCATTCGGAAGCATACCGGCGGCGTACGGGGATCTTCGAAAAACTTCTCAAAGGATCGGGCAAAGTCCCCATATGACTAGAGGCATAAAAGTGTGTGATGCCCCACACATACAACAAGGAGGTACAGCATCGGATAGTTTTCCCTTGCTTCTGTTGAGATAATCTGACAGAAAGCAAGGTGTCGGCAAGAATGGCAGGCACGGGACTCTTCATATGTACGTCCCAAGCGAAGAAAGCGTCCATCGCAGCATGGTCCACTGTGTTAGCGTGAAAGGGGAATAAGATCGTCCCAAACACGGCTAACGCTAGAGTCTTGTTGAAAGCTAACCAATCTCCCTCACCAGCCAAGGAAGAAAGGTGGTCTTCTATCATAGCAAGCTTCCAACCCTTGATACTGTCGTTCCCCACTAAGGCAGCTGATCGTGATGATAGTTTGACCTGAGTGGCAACTCTTTCCACGGCCACATGATTTCCATGAAAAATGTAGACCCCGGCTGATTTGGGCCATCGAAGCATGAGTTCGTACTCCTCGAGAGTAGGAACTAGGTCAAACTGGGGAAACTCGAAGCAGTGCAGATCGAGACTCCAAAAATGGACCAAGGCTCTTAGAAAGGCTGGATCCACACAGATCTTCATCAAGTCGAGAACTCGTCCTTAGGATTTCTCAAATTCCAAACGAGCCTCTCGTGGCATCAAGGTACAGAGGTGATCCAACCTCTCGGCATGGTACAATAAGAAGTCCACTTTCTTCAACTGCCCATGCACCTCCCTAGATCTCTCCATAATCTACAATACAATGCATGATATGAGATGATGAAGATGAATATGCATGCATAGTGTTTATTTGAACTAAGCATTATCATGTTTTCGGGATTTTCCTAATATGATGCATGATATTGCTTGGTTTGGGGTAAATATATATTTTTCTTTTGAATATTTTGTATCTTTTTTGTATTTTTTGGGTGAAAAGGGAAACTACCTATATGAATGCAATGAAGGTAGATGTTAACACCATGTACTAGAAGATCTTTATTTCTATTTATTCTTTTTATTTTAAAAAAGAATGTTGTATGTTTAAAAGGTGCAAATGTATGCTCATACAATGTCACATAAAAATGCACAAACAATTCACTCATCCACGAACAGTCACGAGCGAATCACGAGGTAGGGGTCTCCTGCAGAAAAGTGCATATTCAAGGAGGATCTAACTGTTCTCACTTGGTCAAAGGCCCCCAAGGTGCCCCCATTATAGGGACCCAATTCCTCTCGTCGTAGGTCGATGGAAAGCTCCAACGCACCGTCGGACTCAAGTTCATGGTTATCACCTTGAGTGATGTTTTCCGACAACGGTCTCATAGGCTCCTATAAACCCATCAACCGGCCGTACTAACATCCACTCCCTATGGATTACCACTCATGCCCCCGGGTGTAGAGGGAACTGTTGTGTGCAAGGGTTTGTGTGCAGTTTGTATTTCAAACAATTGCGGAATTTAAACAAACAACAGTTATTAAAGCCATGTAATAAAGCATGTTATAATACAAGCGAGGGGTAATGAAGTAATTTCAACCATTATTTATTAAAAACAATCTGTCACTAAATGGGACTGACTCTCGAGGATTCCCCAGTGGAGTCGCCATCTGTCGCCACCGGCCCGAAGCGGGCTTTCGGCATTCGCGAAGGATGGTTGGACTCTTTTGTTTTAAAATATGGATTGCTTAGAATGACTTATTCTCAAACTGAGACCTCGTCAAACGAGCAATTTTATTAAAAGGCTCACCAATCCATGTTAATCCCAAGCGGGACCCTCTATGGATTAGTGGTTTTCATAAAAATTGAGGGTTCATGGAGTCGCCACCAATGTTTTACTCAAAACATTGGAAAAAGAAGTTTAAGGCAATCGATTCAAAAATCGACTTTGGCCATTACAACCAGAGTCGGGTAAGGGAGTCGGTTACGCGTGAGGAAGGTGTTAGCACCCCACAGCGCCCCTTTCGGGTTCCCTATGACAGATTATTTCTAAAATAACAGTGTAAAATTACTAAATTACCCCTTTTATTATGAACGATTAAGAATTAAATATCTACATGATGACTTATTAAATTATGCAACAAACAGAAAGCGGTAAAAGGAAGGATTGAAGGGAAACCTCTTGAAGCGTGCTTTTATATATTGCCAAAAATGAACTGGGAAGCGTTTTGGCGTTCCCTCGCTCTACAAGCCCACTTCTTGCTCTCCTAGAACAAAATTTTAACTAAGGGAATCAAAAAGATTTCCCCTCGACTAGGTTCGATCCTCAAGCAAAATGGCTCGGGGCTCAAGAACTTCGTCGGATCAACTCTCCGAGTGATTTCTAGGGCAGAACACTGCTCAAAAACCCCAGAATACTCAAGGAGAGGGTTGAAACTATGTTCAAAAGTGTGGAATGACGTCCAATTGACGTCATATTTATAGGGAATAGGCGCAATACGGCCTACAGGAGCAATACGGCCGTATTGAAATTTTTGAACTTCAATACGGTCGTATTGAGTTTCAATACGGCCGTATTGAAATTCAGAAATTTCAATGCGCCCGTATTGAGTTCGCTGCGGGTGTATTGAAGTGTCAATACGGGCGTATTGACTTCAGTACGGCCGTATTGAAGTTTCAGAAACTTCAATACGCCGTATTGAGTTCACTGCGGCCGTATTGAAGCTTCAATACGGCCGTATTAAGTTCAGTACGGCCGTATTGGGCTTCATTCCCTCCACTTCCTTATTTTGAGCTATTCTAAGACCTCTAGACCTACAGAGAACCCTCCTAGGGCCTTCCAGGAGTCCTTCTGGCTGATTTTCCTTCAGTCTTCGAGAGTCTTCAAGCTTTATTTCCGACCCGGACAATTTTAGGGGTCTACAAAAGCAACTTTCAACAATAGACATCACATACCAACTTGACAACTTTCTATTCAACTATACAACTTGATGGAATCATGCTTTGGAGAGTAAGAGGTGACATACTCAAAGATCCAAGAGGAGTGGGCTAGACATGGAAGATTGGGCCAGTCAAGGCCCAATGGGCCCTATGGGCTTGGAAGGCCCAAACCAAGTTTTCAACATGGGCCTATCTTGTTATGAACATTCTTTTCTTGTTTTTCTAATATAGTTTGAATATATTTTGGTCTTGTATTTTGGACCACATAGAGTAGCATTTTAGGTTTTAGGCTAGTTGGGCCTAGTTTTGGGCTTCATGGGCCTTTGGGCTTTTGGTACCCAATATTGGGCTCATTTTCATTCTTGTAATTTTTCCTTTCCATTGTATTTGTTGGACCATTGTATTTGGGTCATTAGAGTAGGGTTTAAGGAGGAATATTAGTTTAAGAGGATTAGGCAAAATTAGGTTTAATTTAGCATGCATTTAAGTTGCATTTTGAGTCACATGGATTATGCCACCTTGGCTGAACATGTGTGACTTAAATTCAACCCTAAATGCACACTAAATCAAAGCCAAATGCACCAAGCACCCATGGGACCGGTCATACACATGTGTAACAAGTTTTGAATTCAAATTCAAATTTGAATTCAAAACTTGGCGCCAACATGGTGGCCACTCATGTGGCGCCAAGTGTCCACCTAATTTTCGGAAGCTATATGTTCCCTCCTTCACCTTATTGTACTCACTTTGACATTTATGAAATTTGAGAGCCATAGTTGCCGAATTTCTTCATCAAAGTCACCTTGAGAATTCTCCTTCAAACCTTAGGAACTTACCTTCTTCCTTCTCTTTGAAGTGAGCATTCCATTGTTCCTTAAGTTTGGATGCTTCCATCCAAGGCTTAGGCCTATCTTCATCCGTGAATCCTTCATCCATCAAGTGTTCATTTCGTTGGTTTCCATTTCCTTGAAGGAGATCCGTGCATAAGGAGAGCTAAGGAGAAGAACACCTACCACTTCTCCTAACCTCTTCCATCACAACTATACAACTTTGACAACTTTAACAACATGTAAACAACTTAATTCCATCAATTAGGCAACATATAAGCTTCATACAACACAAAAATGAGCTCAAATTCAACATGCAACAAATCAACACAGCAAAATCATCAAAACACCCATTTTTCCAAAAACCCCAAAAAAAATTAGATGTTCAACAATCCAACCACTGATTTCTCAAAATTCATGCACCAAATGAGTTCTCAACTCCCATACAACCAACAAATCTACAATCTAGTTTCCCTCACCTGAAGATTGGCTCAGAAAGCCAAGAACTGAGAAGAAGCAAGGAAAATCCTCTGAAACTCAATTTGGAACTTCAATCCTCAAAAAGCAAACTTCCTAGCTCAGAGTCTTTCTCTCTAAAACCTCTCTCTAAGTTCCCTTTTTTTTCTCCTCAATTGCATGCATGTGGCCTATTTATAGAAGTTTGGAGTGGCCAGAATGGCCCGTTTCAGATCCGGAACGGCCCGTTCTGCGCTCATTCGTCATGTGTAAAAATTCACATCCAGAATGACCTATTCTCAAACTAGAACGGCCCATTCTGGAGTTTCATTTTGACCCATAACGACCATGTTTGAAATGGTCTGTTCCAAAAGTGGGACGACCTATTCTGGGTTCAAATTTTACTCATAACAGCTTGTGTTGGAACGGCCCGTTCAAATCTAGAGTTTATAGGCCATTTTAGTAGTTTGGAACGACCCTTTCAAGTTTGGGAACGCCCAGTTCCAGTCTACTAATTACGTTACAATAATTAATATTATTGAATTATGTTATAATTCAATGAGTTGGTTTTAATAATTATATTAATTATTTTATATGAATATATGTATATATACTACTAGAAAAGGACTAACAAACGTCACCAATTCTACATTAGTTTTAGAAAAAACGATATAGAAACAAAATTTGGTGGCATTTTTGTAATTTTTTGCAAAATTTAAAGCATATTTACATCAGTTTTCATGTCAAACAATGTAAATATTAAGTGTTCTACATCAATTTCATGAGGGACTGACGTAATATTGAAAACATGGTGACAATTTCATAAATAAGCATAAAAATGTAAATACATATATATCAATTCACTTTGTAACTGATGTAGTATTAGATAACTTTACCTTACCTACACGCCATCTCCATAGAACGCCCTCATCCTCTCCAAAGAAATCTTTCCACCAAAGCAAGCACACCCAAGTACGTACTTTTCTTAGACCTTGAAAAGCATCATCATCCAAAGCCCTATGGTAAGCACTCAAATTGTTCTCTTCTACTTTTGAACTTCTGATTTTGCGAGAGCTTTTGAGACATTATTATTTTTCTTTTGGATTCTTACTCTATTTTTTAAACTTTCATTTGCATCCATGCACAAAGAGTTAAGCACCTCAAATTTTTTTGCATTTTGCTTCTCAAATCTCTGATTTACTGAGGGATCGGTTGAGGGTTCGTTTCACTTCACTGTCGTTGCAACATTCTGGTAAAAATCTATATGAATTTAATTTTTTATTTTGTATATGCAGTCTATCGATCCAAATACAGTAAAATCACTACATTACAATGTTTTGTTCAGTAATTAGGGACTATAGTTTCCTTTTTGTCCTTTTGCCCTCTTATCTATTTTAAGCTATGAAATAGGGGAACTTTCTCTGATTCCGCTCATCATTTCCTTTCCATTCCCATCATTACCTGACATAAAAAATAATTATAAAAAAAATTAATATTCTAATGAGGTTGAGAATGAAAGTTAAAAAATGAGGGGAAATTTGATTAGTCAATGGTTAGTAAGCCATTTGCATTCGGATTCAATAGGCTAGTAGTGTCATATCACATTCTTTATGTTGTCCTATACTACTAAATATATTATGTTGTACTTTTTAGCTTCTTTAATACAATTGCATATATGCATTGTTTTCATTTACAATTGTTGGGTGATAGTATTCATTAAAGACATAATATTCTCTTCATGATTTTTAAACTTTAATGCACTAAAATTGTTCAGATAAATTCTTGAAGACTCAAAAAATTTGAGAAGTAGAAGAGGCAACTTGTAGGTGAAGAACAACCAAAATAAATTTACATGACTCCTTACGTCGATCAATAAGTGCAAGTTTTTTGACTACATTTAATTTAGGTAATTTATATATGTATTGTGTAACTAATTTTAGCTTAATGCAAAAATCATTTGCAGCTCTTGGTTCTTTGTCCTATGGACAATGTTGTCGTACGGTTTTGTTCTTTGAATCGTAAGCCCAATGTACAATTCAAAAATTTAATAAAAAAGTAAACTTTAATTTGTAACACATGTATTAGCTTTATGCTCTATTATAAATTTTAATCATGTAACTTATATTCAATTATTTTCTTCAGCGTTATGGTTGTGTATAATGTCATGGGTGGTAGATCTATGGCATAACCAAAGAACCTAGATTGAATTTACCCCATGGTAAGTAGTTTGTAACCTTAATGTGCCTAAAAATGTTTTTTTATTAGCTTAATAAAAAATTACTTATACAACTCAATTTGGTATTGATTTTAGAGTAATCTCCAACAAGGAGGTTATGAATGTGGATACTATGTGATGAATTAGATGTTAAACATAATTGAATGAGAAGTAACAAATGATTGTGTTGAGGTAATATATATATATATATATATATATATATATATATATATTTCTTTTATATGTACGTCATTAAAATTAAACTCTAGTAATATTGATAATTTAATTAACATTATTGATTTTAATGATTATGATGTAACTAATATCATGATATATGTATGTTACAACCTTTTGACGATGTTGCACTATTGCCAAAAACCAAATTGGAAGATATTCGAAGTTAATAGGAAAAATTCTTTTTGGAAAAATTTAGAAATGATCATAATTTTTCATGTAATTAACATGTAAACATTTTAACTTAGATGTGTTGTTTAATTTTCATTAGTTAAACATTTTTTATATTTTAATTATCAATTATATATTGATCTAAGTATGTGTACCAAAATATGGGTTTGGATTAATATGTAAGAGAATTATACATGTTTTCATTAATGGTTAAAACAAAAAGAAACAAAATATGAATGTGGATCAATATGGATGATGTTCTTGTTGACCTGTTTAGTTGTTGTTGATGTTTTTGATCAATTTGTAACTGATTCGGTCCCTGCATTTTGGTTTAGATTTTCTGAGCTAATTGTGATGTTTGGAAGTTACAACAGATTTTGATTTATCATAAGTATGCTTGGTTGTTTTGTTCCTAATATGGTGGTTGTTGGTTGCATTTTATTTTTGGTTTTGTTGCTTGGATCATATTTTAGTTTTAGTTTTTGGTTGATTTGGTGTTGTACTGTTGTAGGTTCAACTTGGACCTTGGCTGATTGGGTGGAGAATTGGCTGACTTGGTGCTGCTTTGTTGTATGTTCATATGTTACTCCTATTTTACTTGCACTAGAGGATTGGATGGAGCATTTTGGCAACATGTTTAATTATATATTTGTTTTGTAACATTGGTAGAAGAAGAAGAAGTATTGGAGCATTTGTTTTGTAGTATTACTTCTAACTTCTTGATATTTTTATATGTAGGATGATATATAGATCTTATATGTTATATAGGGATGATATGATGATTCAAGACATTTAAAGTATTGTTCGAGTATTTTCCTAGAATTATATATTTGTTTATTACAAGTTAAATCATAAAGAACCTAAAAATAAACAAATTATTTTTTTTAAAAAAAATACTAATCTACATCGATTTAGTATTGAATAGATGTAGATGAGGATAAAATTCTACATCAGTTCCCCTAAAATCAATGTAGATGTGAATATTCTACATCGATTCAAAAATTGATGTAGATACTTATACATTTTCTCAGTCACCTTGTTTTACATCGATTTTAGAACCGATGTAGATATCTTTACAGAACTGGTGTAGATAATATGTCATATAGTAGTGATATTATAAGGTTCATAATTAAATATTTTGTTATTATTATTTTGTTAATTGAGGGAAGGGTTTTGATAACTATAGTTAATTGTTTTAATTGAGGGGTTAAAGGGAAGTTGTGTTTTAAAATAGGAAGTTTATTATTAGTTCATTTTACACTTCTTCCTTTTTCAAGTACGTGTAAATACTCTAGACTTGGGAGAATTTCAGTATGAGGGAAATCACCTCAAAGATCCACGTTTGTCTTCTAGCCCTCATTAAGGTAAGAGGAGTGAGTAGTTTCACTCTAGATGTGGAATGTATATTGGATCGTGAGATTGACCCCCAATCCCTTTTCTGTTATCTCTATTTTATTCCTTGTGTGAGGGGTTTTCCCAAAGGCGCCTTTATCTTCTATGTTTCTTCTTGTATGTTCTAATTAATGTCAATTGTATGTATATGATTATAATTTTTGAGTTTAACCTGTAATTGCATGATTTTGGATTGCTTGTTGTTCTTGTAAGAAAACCTTATTTATAAAGCAAAGTGAAGATTAATGTTAATTGCATGAGTATGTGAAATTTAGGTTGGATTTGAGTAATTGATGGTAAATAGACTAGTATCAAGCTTTAATTGTGATTTTTACTGATTGGTTTGGAGTTCTGAGGTTTTGGGTTTGTATTGTGGGACTTTTGCATAGTCTGTAGGTCTCCCACGAACTGATATCTTACTGAGCGTCAAATGGGATGTGTTGAGTTCCATTCAATGTTGTCCCTACGAGTTTTGGTGCTAGGGGTGACCTCAGTCACGTCAGGCGTAGGTGTGATAAAGAGGTTGTAGTCTTCTCCGTGTTGGGTGCAATAATCCTCACGTCGTGCGCAGTACTATTAGAACTAGGTTTGTGATCTTCATAAGAATTGTAGTCTTAGATGTTAGCTTTCAAATACCGTGGAATTGATGGAATAACACTAAGGCCAAGAAGACCAAGAGATGATATATTGAAGGAACCAAGAGGAATGGGTTAGTGTTGAAAAACCAAAGGAGGAGTAAGCCTACTTTTGGGCCTTAGCTCCTAAGTTTTTATAGAATTTATTTTTATTCCTATTTTTGCCCTTGTCTTTAATTTCCTATTTTACCCTTGTATTTTGGGGTATCTTAGTCATAGGATTTATTTTCTTTTGTATTTCTCATTTTACCCTTGTATTATGGGGTGTTTTAGATCATAGATTTTTAATTTTGGGCTAAGGTATTTAATTAGGGAGCTAGACACATTTTTTGGTGGTGTTTGGACCTATTTTTGGACTTAGAAAGGCTTAGGCCCAAGTGGAGGGCAAAGGTTGCATGGTCTTATCATGCACCTAGATGTAGCCTAACTAAACCCAAAGATTCCATCCTTGGCCACCAAGTTGCATCTAGGGTTAATTTGGGTTTCATTTGGTGTGCATTTGGCACCCTAAATGCAACCCTAGATGCCTCCCACTCCTATAAATATCGTAGGCACCACACCTTGTAAATACTTTGGAAATTGAATATAAAGAGAGCATTTTTGCCTTTATATCATCCTTAGTCACCCTTGGCTAAATCCGGCCACCACCCATCCTATCTCCACCTTGAGAGCAAAACCCTAGAAGTGGCCTTCATCTACCTTGAAGTGAGTCAAACCCTAGAGTGCCCTCTCAAACCTTTCATCAAACACTTCACCCACACTCTCCATTTTCATCCATTCCACCTTATTCCTTCTCTAAATCATGCATCACCCTTGGAGGACTTGATCCTTGGAGTAGGCGTCCTCTCCCTTGCTCATCATCTCAAGTTCATGCAAGCTAGGATGCCATCATGTGGTATCTAGAGCCTTGGTTATTCAAGGGTAACACTTTCTTTGTCTCTACATATATTCGGTCATGTCATGTCATCCTTGTTTGTCTTCTAAGTGTGATTAAATGAATCATCATAATTTCCATATTTTGATGATCCATAAATCTCCTTTCTTGTATTGATTAATACCATATCTTCCTTGTGAATCATCTTGGCATTTTAGGCTTTCTTATTTAGGTTCTTCCCTTTTTTTTTAAAAATTTTTGAGTTGCTGAAAATTTTGGACTGCATGATATATTAATGCTTTTTATTTTTTTAATCTATCCGGTTTTTTCATAAGCTTGTCTCTTTGAACTACCTTGAAAGAAATTCCAAGTTTTTTTATGCTTAGCCTTTGAAATGAACAAAAAATGACATGCATGCCACTTGTTTGATGAAATGGCTGTGAGTCCTTGAGGTGCTTTAGAGAGTCAATCATGCATGCTAATTAGTTCTAGCATGTTCTACATTCCTAAAATATCATGATTAATTTCTTTGCACATATTTGCTTTAAAATTTTCGGCCACTTTGTGTAATCCTTGGTGCACTTGATATGCCTATGTTTTGTTTGATGTTTTGAGTATGAAAATAACTTTTATGTGCATATTTTTGCTGCTAGACATTGCACATTAAACCTTAAGAAAACACTCAAAACTTGTCTCATTAAGCCATCATAAGTCACTAAAAAGGATACTCCAAAAATTTGCTAACCAAACCAACAAACACAAGTGTAAAACCCAAGCAAAGGAAAGGTATAAACATTCAAAAAAGAAAAGAAAGAAAAGAGAGTGGCTGGACTTTTGGGACAATAAAACTGCACCTTAGCCAAGTATAAAAAGGAACAAAATCAAAAGAATCAAAGACAAAAGAAAAAGGGAACCTTTGCTAGACTTGTAGAGTTTTGGACCAAATTTTCATACCTTGGCACTTGAATTTATTCTTGGACTTTTGGACAATGCTTATTGACTTTATGAGACATTTAATCAAACACATTAAGTGCATTACTTTCTTTTAAGCCTATTTGATAAATTCTATTCTAGTGCCATTCTAGGACTTATTCTCTTGTGTGCTTACCTTTCTTAATGTGCCTTAATTTTAGTTTTGTGTCTTCTTTCTACTCTTAAGTTTGTCTTATCAATTCCACTTGAGTTTATCCTTTTTAATTGTGCCTTTTTAGTTTTTCTTTCTTGGCCTCTTGTACTCTTGGGTTTTGGTTTCTTTCTTGACCTAGGTGTGGAAAGCTTCTAAACACCACACACTTTCTTGGTGGATTGAGTGGAGGGGCTATCCGATTTGAGTTCAAGGAGCTTTAGAGGATTACACTAAATCAAAGAGTGCAAACACCATTGAAAGGCTAACCTTGGGTGTTCATTGTTAAGGGGTGGAGATTTGAAGACTTGGAGACTCAAAATTTTCTTTTCTTACTTGTTCTTTCTTCATTAAATTTTTGGCCTTTTTTTTTTGTATTTTGGGCTTTTACTTTCATTCATTTTGGGTCGTAATTGGCCATTTTAAACCTCTTCAATTTGGTAGTAATTTCGTGTAGTTTGAAGGTGATTTGAAAACCTTCACCTAAGAATTCGACTAGTATATGTTTTAAGTTTCTTTCCTTTGCATGTTTTAAAGCTTTTGGTAGTAAAATTGCTTAGGTCTTTGTTTTGTCTAAATTTTCGTTTAGAAGGCCTTTCTTTTGCCTACTAGGGGGCCGTGCACACACACACAAGTATTGTGAAAAATTGTTTTTGTAATACCCATTTTTTTTATTATTATTAATTATCAATGGCATTTTCGTAAATTTTATAAAGGTATAGGGGTATTCTTGTAATTTTATTACTGATGGCATTTTCGCAATTTTAAAAAAAATTAAGGGGTGTTTTGGTAACTTGGAACGGGCCGTTCCAAAAGCAAAACGGGCCGTTCCAAGCTTAAAAATTATACTAAATTTTTTTAGTGAGAACGGGCCCAGAACGGGCCGTTCCAACTAGGAGAACGGGCCGTTCTGACTTTGGAACGGGCCATTCTGGAGGGAGAACGGGTCGTTCCGGAAGGAGAACGGGCCGTTCTGGATGAGTCTCGGAACGGGCCGTTCTGATTTTAGAACGGGCCGTTCTGCTTTTTGGGAACGGCCGTTCCGATTTTGGAACGGGCCGTTCCAGTTTAAAAATTTGCGTACATTTGAAAGATTCGGAACGGGCCGTTCCGAATTCAATACGGGCCGTTCCGGGTGACTCTGGTTGCCTATAAATAGGGGCCAGGGGGGTGAAAAAAAAATATACTGAGAAAAGAGAATCCTAGAGAGAGAAAGAGGAGAGAGAGAGAAAGAAAAAGAGGGGAGGAGAAAAGAAAAGAGGAGAGAGAAAGAGGAATCCAGTAGAGGAGGTTCTGCTAGGGGAGAGAAAAGAGGAGAGAAGAGGAGATTCTGCCCGAGTTTCGGCCCTTGCTTAAGGAGAGAGGTGGAGGTTCTGCCCGAGTTTCGGTTCTTGTTTAAGGAGAGAGGAGGAGATTCTGCCCGAGTTTCAGTTCAGGTTTATCCAAGTAAGGGTAGTGCTTATAAAATTAATCTAGTATATATGAGCATGATAGGAATAGTATAATTTTAATATGCTATTTTATGTGGAGATTTTCATTTCATATAGTATAATTTGGATCAATTGATGGTTGTTTTGGATATTTATATTATTATTATATTGACAAATTGGCATGGTTATGGTTATGTTTAATTATGGAATATGCTATGTATGTGGTTTGGAAAAGTAAATAGGACTTAAAGGAGTAAGGTTATGGTATGGATTAGATCTCTTGGTGAGATCAGGATATAATCTTTGGAAAAATATGAAATTTGGGAATCCCATGGTGAGGATTCCAATGTGGAACTTTTCCAAAGGTTATATGATAAACCACTTCAGATGTTAGTTGGATTCTGAAGTACTCCTCTAAGTATTCTATTTGCTACCGGTATGGGGGCAAGGCCGAGTCATACCGATGGATGAAGTGGCCATGATCACCAGGGTTACGTGACGACGTAATCCAACTGTATATTTTCCATGAGAGGTTAGGTGTGGGACATGGGTTGCTGACATGTTTCACCGTATCAACACTTGGTTTGGATGGTGTTGAGGCCAACATTTGGTTTGGATGTGTTGGTTACATCATGGATTATACAGTGGTGTGACTTTGTTTTGGATATGGAATCTGTATACATATGGTATGGATTGTATACATTGGTTATGGATTATTTTATTATCATAAAATATGTATATATTGGCATGGACGTGTATACATTATATTTTGGGTTGGTCTATATTTAGAATGGAAAATGACTTGTTGGTCTGGATAAATACTGTGGATAAATATTTGTTTAATGATATTTTATTATGATATACTATGGTTGGTTTTATATGTGCTAACCCTTGTGTTTCCATGTGGTTTGGACTGTGATGATCTCACTATGTGGGGGAGCAGATCAGGTGTGAGGCCTTGGGATAGCAAGGAGTCTTTTGGGGTAGCTGCTTTGAGAAGTGGCTAGACGTAGAGCTTGACCAGCACCTAGGGTGTCTAACTTATATTTCATGATGTTACTATTGGATTACTGTATAATTTTACCAAGAATGACTCTGATATAATTATGTTTGATATTATGAAATAATTTTTTCACTCTATCGTAGCTGGCTTTTGCTCTATTTTCTTTATTTTATATTATTTTATTTTGGCTGGTTATTAATGTGACGACCTAGGGTGGGTCGTTACAATTTTGGTATCAGAGCTGGTCGAGTCTCTTTAGGGTTTGTGGGAAATGGTCTTATTATGTTTCTGTTGGGTGGAAATAGATTTTTTTTTTTTTTTTTTTGAAAGGAATTTCTTATGTGTTTTAGTGTAAACTCATGGGTTCCTTGATCTTTTATCTTTATTAGGATGGTTGGTAGGGGAAACCATTCTCATCCTTCTTCAGGTGTAGATGAGCGGCAGATTGCTCAGGCTATGGAGCTAATTGCTGCTGCTATTGGACAACAGAATACTTTGTTGGCTCAGATGGAGACCAACCGGGCTGCAGCTGAAGCAGCTAGGACTGAAGTATCTGATGAATATAGGGGCTTGTCAGAGTTCAGAAAAGGGAATCCTCCTCAATTTACAGGTGTTAATGGACCTGAAATTGCTGATCAATGGATTGAAGAGATGGAGAAAATCTTTATGGTGATGCATTGTCCTGAGGAAAGGAAGCTAGTTTATGCTGTTTATATGTTGGTGGGTGAGGCTAGTTTCTGGTGGAAAGGTGCTCAAGCTATGATGGAAGCTAGAGGGGAGGTGATAAATTGGGAAAATTTCAAAAAGGTATTCCTAGAGAAATATTTTCCAGATAGCGCCAGATATGCTAAGGAAGCTGAATTTTTGAGATTGCAACAAGGAAATATGTCAGTACAAGAGTATGTGGTCAAGTTTGAACACTTGGCTAGGTATTATTCTCAAGCTATCACTGAAGCCTGGAGATGCAGGAAGTTTAGTGAGGGTCTAAGATTTGAGCTGAAAAAGACTATTGTCCCTATGGGGATTGTGGAATTCCCAGTTCTAGTTGAAAAGGCAAAAACAGTTGAGAGATTTGAAGGAGGAAATAGAGTGGCAAAGGGTCTAGAGGGATCATCTGGATTTGGGAGGGGGAAACATCCTCAAAAGAGACCATCTCAGTTTCAAATTGGAAATGCTAATAAGAAACCGATGGGGACTACTACCACAAGAGATGTTCAGAGTATTAGATGTTATATCTGTGGAGGCCCACATATGATGAAGGACTGTCCTACAAAGAACTATACGTGTTTTAAATGTGGCAAGGTGGGTCACATGGCTAAAGATTGCATTGTCAAAAATATTCCAGCTAGAGAGAACCAGAAAGTGGATCGGCCTACTACAGCAGGTCGTGTCTTTGCTTTAACAGGTGCTGAAGCTGAAACGACATCTGAGCTGGTAAAAGGAAAGGGCAAAGCTGATGGTAATGATATTTCTATTTTATTTGATTCTGGTGCTTCACATTCTTTTATTTCTTATGAATGCGTGGCAAGGTTAAATTTAGTTGTGAGTTCTTTGTGTGTGGATCTAGTTGTTTCTACCCCAGCTTCAGGGTCTGTTTTGACTTCTGAGGTTTGTTTGAGATGTCCAGTGGAGGTGGAAGGGCGTTGTTATAAAGTGAATTTGTTTTGTTTACCTCTATCCGATTTGGATGTGATTTTAGGGATGGATTGGCTTTCTGCCAATAGGATTTTGATAGATTGTTCAGAGAAGAAATTAATCTTTCCTACTGATGAACAGGAGAGATTTATTTCTAATAGACAGGTAGATGGATTGTTGAAGGATGGAGCTCTTGGGTTTATGATCTTATCTTTTATTAGTGTAGAGAATGAAAAGTTGTTGAATAGTATTGATGTTGTTAGAGAATTTCCAGAGGTTTTTCCGGATGATGTTCCGGGATTACCACCAAAGCGAGAGTTAGAGTTTAGTATTGATCTTATACCAGGGGCGGGACCAGTGTCCATTTCTCCTTATAGAATGGCACCAGCGGAGTTATCTGAATTGAAGAAGCAGGTTGAAGAACTTTTGGAGAAGCAGATGATCAGACCTAGTGTATCTCCGTGGGGAGCACCAGTGTTATTGGTAAAGAAGAAGGATGGTGGTGTGAGGTTATGTGTGGATTACAGGCAGTTAAATAAATTGACAATCAAGAATAAATATCCATTGCCAAGAATAGATGATTTGATGGATCAGTTAAGGGGAGCTACTATTTTCTCCAAGATTGATTTGAGATCTGGATATCACCAAATTCGGGTAAAGGAAGAGGACATACCAAAGACTGCTTTCAGGACTCGGTATGGCCATTATGAGTATGTTGTCATGCCTTTTGGAGTGACGAATGCTCCAGCTATTTTCATGGATTATATGAACAGGATTTTCAGACCCTTTCTGGATAAGTTTGTGGTGGTGTTCATTGATGATATTCTGGTTTATTCTAAATCTATGGAAGAACATAGAGAACATCTGAGGATAGTTTTGCAGGTATTGAAGGAGAAACAATTATTTGCAAAGTTGTCAAAATGTGAGTTTTGGTTATCTGAAGTTAAGTTCTTGGGTCATGTGATTTCTGCACAAGGAATTGCAGTTGATCCTACTAAGGTGGAAGCGATTTTGAGGTGGGAGCGTCCAAAATCAGTTACTGAAATTAGAGGTTTTGTGGGATTGGCTGGCTATTATAGAAGATTCATAGAAGGATTTTCTAAAATAGTTATGCCTTTGACACAGCTGACCAGGAAGGATCATCCTTTTATATGGACGGAGGAGTGTGAAAGGAGTTTTCAAGAGTTAAAGGAAAAGTTGACTTCGTCTCCAGTGTTGATTCTGCCAGATCCTAATAAATCTTTTGAGGTTTATTGTGATGCATCTCATCAAGGTTTAGGATGTGTTCTTATGCAAGATAGACAGGTTGTGGCTTATGCATCTAGGCAGTTAAAGACTCATGAACGAAATTATCCTACGCATGATCTAGAGTTGGCTGCGGTGGTTTTTGCTTTGAAGATTTGGAGACATTATCTCTATGGAGCAAAGTTTGATGTGTTTAGTGATCATAAGAGTTTGAAATATTTGTTTGATCAGAAAGAGTTAAATATGAGGCAAAGGAGGTGGATTGAGTTTTTGAAAGATTATGACTTTCAGTTAATGTACCATCCAGGTAAAGCAAATGTGGTGGCAGATGCTTTGAGTAGAAAATCTCTTCATATGTCTTACCTGATGGTTAAAGAGATGGAGTTAGTAGAGAAATTCAGGGATATGAATCTTAATGTTGTGATTGCCTCAGATTTTATTAGTTGTGGTATGACTACCATTACTAGTGATTTCTTGGAGATGGTGAAACAAAAACAAGTTCAGGATATGAGATTGAATAAGGTTAGAGAGTTGTTGGGTTCTGAGAAAGCTGAAGGATTTGAACAAGATATGGATGGAATCTTGAGGTACAAGGGTAGAATTTGTATTCCACAAGATAAAGAGTTGAAGAAGTTGATACTTGAGGAAGGTCATAAAAGTAAGTTGAGTGTACATCCGGGTATGACAAAAATGTATCAAGATTTGAAGAAAATGTTCTGGTGGAATGGTATGAAGAGGGAGATAGCTGAGTATGTTGCATCTTGCATTGTGTGTCAAAAAGCTAAAGTAGAACATCAAAAACCAGGAGGTTTGTTACAAATGATGGAAGTGCCAGAATGGAAATGGGATAGTATAACCATGGATTTTGTTGTTGGATTACCAAGATCTGCTAAGAATTGTGATTCTATTTGGGTGATCGTGGATAGATTAACTAAGTGTGCTCATTTCCTTCCAATGAATATAAAGTGGTCCTTGGAAAAGTTAACTCAATTGTATATTAAGGAGATTGTTAGATTACATGGTGTGCCCTCCAGTATCATCTCTGATAGGGATCCTCGTTTTACATCCCGATTTTGGCAAAGTTTGCATCAAGCGTTAGGGACTAAGTTGAGGCTCAGTTCTGCTTATCACCCACAAACTGATGGGCAGTCTGAGAGGACTATCCAATCTTTGGAGGACTTGTTGAGAGCTTGTATTTTGGATCATCTAGGGAATTGGGAAGAGATGTTGCCTTTGGTCGAGTTCACTTATAATAACAGTTTTCATGCAAGTATAGGAATGGCACCATTTGAGGCTCTGTATGGGAGGAAATGTCGAACACCTTTGTGTTGGTTTAAAGAGGGAGAATCAGTGATGGTGGGGCCAGAGATCATCTTACAGACTACTGAAAAGGTGAAACAAATTCAGGAAAGAATGAGAGCTGCTCAGAGTCGGCAAAAGTCTTATGCAGACAAAAGGAGGAAACTTTTGGAGTTTTCAGAAGGAGAACATGTGTTTTTGAAAGTAACTCCTACCACAGGTGTGGGAAGAGCTATCAAAGCTAAGAAGTTGAATCCTAAGTTTATTGGGCCGTATCAAATTCTCAAGAGGATTGGACCAGTGGCATATCAGATTGCATTACCTCCATTCCTTTCTAATCTGCATGATGTGTTCCATGTTTCACAACTGAGGAAATATATTCACGATCCAAGTCATGTATTGGAATTAGAGGCAGTACAAGTTAAGGAGAATTTAACTTTTGAGAAACAGCCAGTTTCAGTGGCAGATAAGAAAGTTAAACAGTTGCGAGGTAAATCTATCAATTTGGTGAATGTTATTTGGGATGAGATTACTAATGAAGCTACTTGGGAGTTGGAGGAAAGGATGAAGGATCAATACCCATATCTCTTTTAGAGTAAGTGAATTTTCGAGGACGAAAATTTTTGTTGTTGGAGAGAATTGTAATACCCATTTTTTTTATTATTATTAATTATCAATGGCATTTTCGTAAATTTTATAAAGGTATAGGGGTATTCTTGTAATTTTATTACTGATGGCATTTTCGCAATTTAAAAAAAAATTAAGGGGTGTTTTGGTAACTTGGAACGGGCCGTTCCAAAAGCAAAACGGGCCGTTCCAAGCTTAAAAATTATACTAAATTTTTTTAGTGAGAACGGGCCCAGAACGGGTCGTTCCAACTAGGAGAACGGGCCGTTCTGACTTTGGAACGGGCCATTCTGGAGGGAACGGGTCGTTCCGGAAGGAGAACGGGCCGTTCTGGATGAGTCTCGGAACGGGCCGTTCTGATTTTAGAACGGGCCGTTCTGCTTTTTGGGAACGGCCGTTCCGATTTTGGAACGGGCCGTTCCAGTTTAAAAATTTGCGTACATTTGAAAGATTCGGAACGGGCCGTTCCGAATTCAATACGGGCCGTTCCGGGTGACTCTGGTTGCCTATAAATAGGGGCCAGGGGGGTGAAAAAAAAATATACTGAGAAAAGAGAATCCTAGAGAGAGAAAGAGGAGAGAGAGAGAAAGAAAAAGAGGGGAGGAGAAAAGAAAAGAGGAGAGAGAAAGAGGAATCCAGTAGAGGAGGTTCTGCTAGGGGAGAGAAAAGAGGAGAGAAGAGGAGATTTTGCCCGAGTTTCGGCCCTTGCTTAAGGAGAGAGGTGGAGGTTCTGCCCGAGTTTCGGTTCTTGTTTAAGGAGAGAGGAGGAGATTCTGCCCGAGTTTCAGTTCAGGTTTATCCAAGTAAGGGTAGTGCTTATAAAATTAATCTAGTATATATGAGCATGATAGGAATAGTATAATTTTAATATGCTATTTTATGTGGAGATTTTCATTTCATATAGTATAATTTGGATCAATTGATGGTTGTTTTGGATATTTATATTATTATTATATTGACAAATTGGCATGGTTATGGTTATGTTTAATTATGGAATATGCTATGTATGTGGTTTGGAAAAGTAAATAGGACTTAAAGGAGTAAGGTTATGGTATGGATTAGATCTCTTGGTGAGATCAGGATATAATCTTTGGAAAAATATGAAATTTGGGAATCCCATGGTGAGGATTCCAATGTGGAACTTTTCCAAAGGTTATATGATAAACCACTTCAGATGTTAGGTGGATTCTGAAGTACTCCTCTAAGTATTCTATTTGCTACCGGTATGGGGGCAAGGCCGAGTCATACCGATGGATGAAGTGGCCATGATCACCAGGGTTACGTGACGACGTAATCCAACTGTATATTTTCCATGAGAGGTTAGGTGTGGGACATGGGTTGCTGACATGTTTCACCGTATCAACACTTGGTTTGGATGGTGTTGAGGCCAACATTTGGTTTGGATGTGTTGGTTACATCATGGATTATACAGTGGTGTGACTTTGTTTTGGATATGGAATCTGTATACATATGGTATGGATTGTATACATTGGTTATGGATTATTTTATTATCATAAAATATGTATATATTGGCATGGACGTGTATACATTATATTTTGGGTTGGTCTATATTTAGAATGGAAATGACTTGTTGGTCTGGATAAATACTGTGGATAAATATTTGTTTAATGATATTTTATTATGATATACTATGGTTGGTTTTATATGTGCTAACCCTTGTGTTTCCATGTGGTTTGGACTGTGATGATCTCACTATGTGGGGGAGCAGATCAGGTGTGAGGCCTTGGGATAGCAAGGAGTCTTTTGGGGTAGCTGCTTTGAGAAGTGGCTAGACGTAGAGCTTGACCAGCACCTAGGGTGTCTAACTTATATTTCATGATGTTACTATTGGATTACTGTATAATTTTACCAAGAATGACTCTGATATAATTATGTTTGATATTATGAAATAATTTTTTCACTCTATCGTAGCTGGCTTTTGCTCTATTTTCTTTATTTTATATTATTTTATTTTGGCTGGTTATTAATGTGACGACCTAGGGTGGGTCGTTACAGTTTTGTGAGAAAAGTTTGAAAAAGCTTAGTGATTTTTGCTTGAAAAGGCTTGGTTTTTAAGTGATTCTTAGTAGTCCACCTCCCTTGATAGTTCACTTTGTACACTTAGGCCATTTCATACCAATCTTGCATCTTGAAAACCTTTTCTTTGTGAAAACCTTTTTATCACTCATTCTTTGTGAAAACCTTTTTACCAACCTTTTGAAAACAAATTTGTGAAAACCTTTTCTTGATCAAAGATGAGTGATCATTCTAGTGTACATGGTCATAATTCTTGTAATACTAGGTTTAGTGTTAGAGATGAGATTAGAGAATTAAAAGAGTACATAAGAAAAAAAGAAGAGGAGCACATAAAAAGAGAGGAAGAAATTAGAAAAAGGGAAAAAGAAAATACTAGGAATAAGGAGGAAATAAAACAATTACTTGCAAAATTAGTTGAGAGGAGAGAAACTAGTGGATCCAAACCTAGGGTTGTCCCAACTAGGTATCAAAATTCCAAAGAGGTTAGAATCCCTAAAAGTATGCATGAGGAAGAAAATACAAAAAGAGAGGAAGAACTTAGAAGAAAAGAAAAAGAAAAGAAAGAAAAAAAGAAGAAAAATATAGAGAGGGTTAAAGAGTGGTTAGAACAAGAAAAACAACAACCAACACTCATAGAGAAGAGTAAGGAGGATAATGTTTCTTCCAAAGGGCTTATGCTTGAAGAGAGTCACTTTCCCATTGAAAATGATTTAAAAAAAGACTTTCTTTATTCATCAAGACCTTAACTCTTTCTCTCATGTTGCCACTAGTCATGAAGTGGAGATTCAAAAACAAGTCCTTTTTAAAGAAAAAGAATCTCAACCTCAAGATTTAGTGAAGAAGTGGACTTCACTTAGTACCACCTCTTGTACTACTTCCTTGGTGGTGCCCAAGGTAGATAAGTCTTCTTTCTTTAAGACTCTTTCTACTTTAGTTTTCTTCATAAAGCACCCAACTTTTGGTTTGTATGGTTTGTTGGATACATCTCATGGTGTTGTATCTTCTATTTTTGATCTTGAAGGAAGTTCAAACTTATTTGAACTTAACTTGGATACTTCCCTACAAGACAAACTTAGATTATATGAGTTTTCTAGACTCCTCTTAACACCTTTTTCTCATATGTATCTAACAAATAATGCAATACAAAGTTGTTTAGGTAATTTTTTAGTTAAGTTTTCTTTATTTTCCAATACATACCTAGGTCACTACATTGGGTACCTCCAACAAGATATTTTAGTTCTTAGGACTAGTGCTTTAGTGTGCTATAGTTTTAGTCTTTTTAAATTTTTAGGTTTCAGTTATACACCTAGACTTCACCATGGGGAGGATACTATCCTTAACATTAGAGAGTCTAATCCTTTTAGTTTAAACAATCTTTTTAGCATTTTTAGTGGAACTCCTCTTAGGATACACTTTCCATTTCTATCATATACTATCACCTTTAATGCTTATTTTTATGTTTTTGTTGGTCATGAGGCCCACCATGAAGCACCTCTTGATTTGAGGTCAAATCCTTTTCAAGAGGGAGGGAATGATGGAATAACACTAAGGCCAAGAAGACCAAGAGGTGATATATTGAAGGAAGCAAGAGGAATGGGTTAGTGTTGAAAAACCATAGGAGGAGTAAGCCTACTTTTGGGCCTTAGCTCCTAAGTTTTTATAGCATTTATTTTTATTCCTATTTTTGCCCTTGTCTTTAATTTCCTATTTTACCTTTGTATTTTGGGGTATCTTAGTCATATGATTTATTTTCTTTTGTATTTCCCATTTTACCCTTATATTATGGGGTGTTTTAGATCATAGGTTTTTAATTTTGGGCTAAGGTATTTAATTAGGGAGCTAGACACATTTTTGGTGGTGTTTGGACCTATTTTTGGACTTAGAAAGGCTTAGGCTCAAGTGGAGGGCAAAGGTTGCATGGTCTTATCATGCACCTAGATGTAGCCTAACTAAACCCAAAGATTTCATCCTTGGCCACCAAGTTGCATCTAGGGTTAATTTGGGTTTCATTTGGTGTGCATTTGGCACCCTAAATGCAACCCTAGATGTCTCCCACTCCTATAAATACCCTAGGCACCACACCTTGTAAATACTTTGGATATTGAATATAAAGAGAGCATTTTGTGCCTTTATATCTTTCCTTAGTCACCCTTGGCTAATTCGGCCACCTCCCTCCCATCTCCACCTTGAGAGAAAGAACCCTAGAAGTGGCCTTCATCATCATGAAGTGAGCCAACCCTAGAGTACCCTTCTCAAGCATTTCCTCAAACACCTTCTACCCAACCTCCATTTTCGTCCATTCCATCATCATCCACCCTAAAACCTTGTGCCACCTTTGAAGAACTTGATCCTTGGAGTAGGCGTCCTCTTCCTTTGCTCATCATCTCATGTTCATGCAAGTAAGGATGCCATCAGGAATCACCTATAAAGGAGATCTAGAACTCAAGTTATGATCAAATTTGTAAACGAAGGTTAGTCAGGAATCACCTATAAAGGAGATCTAGAACTCAAGTTATGATCAAATTTGTAAACGAAGGTTAGGCTGTTAGGTTTAAGTAGAAAATGTTGCAGTTTTGTATTTGTTTTAAAAATAGTAAATGGCACAATTAACTTTTGAGGTTAAAATAGAAGTTGTAGATAATTGTTTTATCTTTCTAAGAAAATTAATATCAACTTGATGACACGTGTATAATTCTAGATATGGTGTTTGGACTACACAAGGTCTTAGAAAATTAAGTTGTGGAAATGTAAGTTGTAAATGGTAATGAGAAATGAATTTACTCTTTAACATTTTTTATCTTACAAATGGTTTAAGGTACCAATATTAATGTTTAGGAAATATAAATCATGGAAGAAAACATACGTAAATTATAAGTTATAATGTGAGTTAATTATTAACGACTTAAGGTGTTTTAATGATAACAATGTCTAAAAATTTAATGTATGATATTGATGAAACTATGAGACTAATTAAGTTATTGATTTATCTTTACATCTAATATTACCATTTTCTTACAATTATTGGTAGATTTTTGTTGACTAGTAAAAAAATTGATTATTGATTAATTATCCATAATTATTTTACTTTCTCTAATAGATTTTTAGTAATTAATTATATAATTTTTAATATTTTATAAGACTAAATAATTTATTTTTTTTTGCCTCTGACAAAAAAAGTTTATGGATGAGGGTCGTCCCACCTACCCATGCTCAGGCCATCACTGCATATCTCATGCCCTAGTGACAACAGTTTAGCATCTTACAAACCTAAACCTATTTACCCTTTGTGCCACCACTCCCATATCTCACCACTCAACCCGAACCACACAACATAAATTCTGGACCCAATTTCTCCAATAGCCCATGCACAACTTCAATGCCCGATCAACCCAATAACCCATAAATAATACAAAGCCCACACTTTTGGCAAATTCTATTGCCTCACCTACACCACCAAATAATAAAAAGGCCTCTCCACCTTTGATCAAGAACAAGATTTGTGTGCTCTCGTTTGATTGGCACTTTGGGCGTCCATGGAAACCGCTTCTCCAACCTACAACATTTTTGAATTCTAAAAATCTATTTTCCCTTGGCTTGGCCTAACATTCACAATTTATGCATTACGAACAGTTAGATTGTTATTCATCATCTACATGTCTATTTTTAACGATTGAGAACAAAGTTTTATGTGAAGCTTTCGATAATGTTAGGATGGACTTTATTTCCAAAAAGAAATAAAATTAAATGGTTGAAAGATTATATTAGATTGACTTAATTAGAATATTAGAATATTATTATATTTAATTTTAATATTATTTAATATTTTCTAAAATACGATAATGATACTTGTATGGTCATCTTTATTAACTATTAGATTATAAATTTATATTCCTTTAGTCTTTAGAGGCATGAATAAAAAAATATAAATATTAACTTTATCTTCTTTATGTCTTAAGAGTATTGCTAGAACAGATATTTTATATCTATGGGTGTGATAGTGAAATATTGTTGAGATATTCTGAAATGTCGAAGACATATTGAGTTTAGAAGTCTAAAATCTTAACTATAGAAGGATTAACCATGTTAAATTTAATGATCTTAAGTTTGACAGTGATCTATCACTCATACTAATGGATCATGTTGAAGGGAGATGTTATCTGTGAGTAAAAATGTAATATTTAGGCAATATATTGCTATAATAATGAAAATGAGAGAAGATTGTTAACTTGTTTGTCCACATTTTGAACTTTATTTATGCCTTATACTGGCATGCCTTATGCCCACTTCTATATTAATATATAATCTTTTAGCTTAAAAAACAATTTTTATATAACTTGCACATAATCTTAACCCAAAAATTGATTGAATTTGTAAAGCAAATTTTTAATTATTTTAAAATTTGTAGACTTGATATTTACATAAAAAATTTTAATTTAACTGTCAAATTATTAAAATTTAATATAAAATATGACTAATTGATTAGCTTAAGTCTACCAAGACACTTAATTACTCTTGAAATAAAGCGAATTTCTCTCCACATAATACACACACATAATTGTACACATATATGTATCTAAGCATCTAAGAGATTCTCCTCTTTTTAAGTTTCATATATGACTATGATGTTACTGTATATATGGAGGAGTGAGACGAGATTTATATAAAAATAAAATTAAAAATGTTACTAATAGGTTTTTAAGACTTACATGTAATATTAAAACAAAATTAATAATAACAAATAAATATCAAATAATATAGTAACTGAGTGTAGGTTAATATGTGTTCATATTAAGGAACAATGATAAAACAAAAACATTAAAACTTATTAGCCGTATAACAATGATACATCAACGCCTATCAATTTCCTATTTTTATGGAATCATACAATTTATTATACTTATATTTATCTCTTTCTTTTTGTAGGTATTAAATAGGTTGTTGGGTGTAAAACAATCCTTTTTGTTAGCTATAACATGTACCAAAGTAATTAGATTTTAATAGTCATAGTCTTGTTCTGTTTATATTATAAGTATATATAATATAATAACAACAGCAAAGTTAAAATCTTGATCATGTGCATGTCGTCAAACCCTTCTAATGATTCTTCCTAATAGTCAGTCAACCATTTAAAATGATTTATAGTTTATAATATGGATATTTTTTAGTTTGATCATTCAACATTATATCCATTAAAAGCTTACTAATTCAATAGGGTCGATGTACATCGTGAATTTATCATCAAACCTTGACATGAAAAGCTATATACAGCGTACATGAGGAAGCAAGAAGAAACTGGCATTATTATTATATAAACAGCTAAAATAAGTACGGTATATGCTCTGTCCTTCCTTCTTCTGACTAGGGATGGCAACGGGGCAGAGCGGGTACCTGTTTCACTACAACAAAAATTATTTTTAACGACAATTGTTTAATGGTAATAATTTAATTGCCGCTATTTAATTATATAATAAAAATATTAATGGCTAATATATAATAGCCACTAAAAGTGTATTTATATTACACTAAAGTTTATTATTAGCGACAATTATTTATTGAAAAAAACTAGTCTCACATCGATTAGAGATAAGATAATTAAATAGTATATAAGTGAGTAATAACTATCACCTTATAAGTTGATTAATAGGGTTGAGTTAGACTCTTAATTCACTATAATAAATTAGTATCAAATCACTCACTATTACCAAGTTCAATAGTGCTATAAAACAATTAGAGAGTAACTTGCACCTTATAAATCTCACATCTCTTAAGAGATAAGACAATTAAAAAATATATAAATAGAAGACAACCCTCATCTTACAAATCTCACATCGACTAGAGATAAAAAAAAAGAGTATATAAGTTATGAATTTTGAAAAGAAAATTATAGGAATAAATTATTTAAAGTTTTACTAGCAAAAGATAAAAGTCACTAAATGGATGGAAAGGTGACAATTGAAAAAATAACTTTTAATAGCCTTTAAAATGGCTACTAAAATTGCCACTAAAAAAAATAAGTTTTCCTGACAATTTAGTAGGTCTTTACCAGCATTTTATATAAATGTCGGTAATAGTATTAGCGACACTAGATACACCAGCCATTATTTAAATGCTGGTAAAAAAAATAATGACCATTTATATGGTCGCTAAAGAATAAATTAATTGCCACAAAAACCTAATTTTGGTGTAGTGTTTCATGATACCCGTCCCCATCCCCGCGAGGCAAACTCATTCTCGTCCCCGTACTCGTACCCGTCGGGTATGTGATTTTCATCCCTATCTCCGTCTCCGTCGGGTATCGGGTATACCCGTACCTATCAAAATTTTTATTATTATTATTTTTTTAAATATAATATTTTTAAATTATTTTTTTAATTATATTATAATTATAATTAGGTTATTTCTTTATCTCATATTATAATAAAAAATCACATATAAAAAAATACTAAAATTCTTTAATATAATTAAATTGAAAGTGAGTATTAAATTAAAAATGAAAACGGGGACGGGTACGGGTACGGGTACGGGGCGGGTAAGTACATACCCGTACCCGTACCCGTACTCGATTTAATATATCGGGTTTTACCCGTACCCGTACCCAGTTAAACCGGGTATTTTCTGTCAAAGTCGGGACGGGTTCGGATATTACCCGCGGGTACGGGTATATTTGTCATCCCTACTTCTGACACACCAAATTGATGTTGCTGGAATGTCAAAAATGGCGTGATCCACCACAGTTTATTAGACACGCACAAAATCACTTGGACACAATCAAACTAATAAAAGAACAGACACATGTTCAATGTCTCAAAGGTTGATATATAGGACGGGGCTTAGGCTCAGCATGTTGGTGTCAAAGGTTGGCAGATAGGGTGGTGGCTTAACATTATAGAGTCTTGGCTAGAACTAGAAGGTTCAAAAGACAGGGTTGGGAGGTGTTTTGGTTAGGGTAGTTTCACTGATTTGGTTGGTCTATGTCACATCTCAGTGTTTCAAAATGCCAACTACATCCATAACGTTTTAAAATCGTGACCTAAAATAAAACCTTGATGTCAATAAATATTCTTGCGTTGATTAAGGATACAAATTTGATATTATATAACACAAAAAAAATTGTTTACCTAGTTTCGTAAACAGCAGGATGGAATTTCAGAATTTTACTCCAGTTTTGAGATCCATGTGCAATGCTACTTGAAGTATGAACATATTTGAGTAAACTTTTTTGAAAATACTTTTTCAAGAGAAAAATAAGGAGAAAATATAAAATAAACTTTTTAAAAAATTAAAATTAATATAGAAATTTTATCTTATTAGTTTCTCTAAGATTTTTTTTTTAATTTATACACAAGTTATTTTTAATTTATGAATAAATTAATTTTTTTTAATTTTTTTTTCTTTAAGTCTTATGAAATATTTTATCCAAACAAGTTGTTCCAAATTTACCTCTTCTATTTTGCTCTATGATAGATTAATCAATTTTAACTAATATTGGTTGATATTAGTGTTATAAATTTGTGTCTCCTAACCAAATCATTTATGATTTGAATTCTAACCTTAAATATAGAATATATTATATTTTCGACAAAGATTAATCAATATTTTCAACTGATACTTCTTATTAATATTATAGTTATAAAAGCAGGCTAATTAGCGGTAAATTAGCAAAGAAATATATGATTGAAATTAGGGCGTTTATTCCATGTTTAGGGTCCAAATGCAATGTTATGAAAGAACACTTGGTCTAAAATTTACCTTCTCTTTTTGTTTGTTGTGCTGTGTTCACTCACTTTTTGGTAGACTAATAAGTGTTAAAACCCAAAGTCAATAATGACAGCGAGTGATCCGGAATAAGTAAAAAAGGAACAAAGAAAAAGAAAGCCCCCCACATAAACAAACAAAAGTTAAAAAAGAAAACACTAGGATTAAACTTTGAAATTAGAATAGACACGAGGCATCACAGTAATAAGACCCTCCTTTTTCCTTTTTTCTGTGTGTGAAGTTCAGTGACAATTATTGGCACACATACAGGTAATTGACAATTACGTTATATCTTAGGCAGCTAGGATTTTTTCGATGTTTGCCTATGAGAGTGAAGGGAGAAAAAGGGGCAGTCCATGACGTTTGAATTTGCAGTGTTAGTTGAGAGAAGACAGGAAGACTGTTTTAGGTGAAACAATTCAATGATTTTCTTAAAGGACAAATCTATCTCAAACACGAATGTGATACGATTTCTCACAAATGTGATATTAAGTAGTGAAGTTAGGCTTTTGAAATGTACACATTTGATTTTTTAATTAAAGTGATAGCACTCCTATATACTACATAGCTAGGCCACTGACAATTAGTTAGAATAGTAACATATATAATTTTTTTTATTCGTAATATAATAACCACAATAAAATTCGAATTTATAAATTTTTGCATATACTATCTCAATTCACTGTTAATTACTACGCTGATTCTTGTGAATGGAAATATGTGGATTTAGATATTCAGTAATGATTTATAAATTAATTGTAACAGTCATTTGGTTATAAAGAGTTAAAGAAGATGACCTTAAATCAAGCTGAGAAGAAAAAAGAGGGAGGGGCACACAAGCTTAGGTTTTATAGGATCCATATAAGCATGGAAAAAAAATGCATAAAATTAAAATGCTCTTTGTTTCTCCAAGACTAAATATATGCAGGGGTTACCAAACTTTTGGCGAAACACCACTTAGAGATTGATTTTATGTAGTTAATTACCTATACACTGTTAGTGTAAAATTTTTTTACACTGACAACCAATCATATATTTTAATAATGTCATGTCATTTGCTTATTTAATCAAATAAAAATAAAATAAAATAATTTAAAAGATATGATTGGTTGTCCGTGTAAAAAACTTTACACTGACAGTGTATGGATGATTAACTCTTTTATGTATTAATATATATAATGATAGAGTTAATCACCAATATACTGTTAGTGTAAAGTTTTTTTACACTAACAACTAATTATATCTTTTAATTGTGTCATATCACTGTTAAAAGTAAATGTATTTATAGTAACATGACACAATTAAAAGATATAATTAGTTACCGGTGTAAAAAAAATTTACACTGACAATATATAGGTGATTAACTCATAATGATAACTATTCTTGTGATCATAACTTAGGATCGAGAAGCAAAAGACAATGATTATCGCCAATAATATTCATGTGCGGAATAGTATAGGGGTCCAAAACTAAGGAGTTATCCATGAATAAAATCAATTATGCATTTGTGCAGCATTGTTGAGTGGGACCTTTTTCTGTTGTTAGAGAAGATTTTGTCACTAGGTTGAGCACCTTTATGAGGAGGTTATAGCACTTACACGTATATAGATTATACAGAAGCAAGCACATATATAGGTGGTCAAATAAAAACATGGAATGGAGTTGGCCATGAAGCCTCTTTTATTGTCAATAAAGGCTGCGCTTCATGTTCCTTTTTACTACAGCAGGAAGACAAACTTCAACTAATCTCAAAAGTTGTCACTAACACTCACAATGACCATTGTCTAGTAATTTGTGACCTTAAAAGACCTTATATACCCTTAAATACTTAACCTCTAATTGAACTACCTTTCATTTTCTTGGGGTGAGGTTGTGGACATGTGGGTTTGATTTTCTTTGATTGCGTTAGTTAATTTACCAAAAAAGCTAGGTTGGTATTTTGGCAAAGATCATATCTCAAGCCATTGGAGTTGGGCCAAAAAAAACAGTTGATCCAACACGAGTTGAGGAGCTAAAAATGATCATGGAAAACGACATCTATATTTTAGTTACATTAATCCTATTTGGACTTGGTACCTTCTCTGTCACTTTTTATTAATGATAACGTCTGTGTTTTGTTGACAAGGAAGTGAAGAGTGAGATCATCGCTTATAAAGAGGAATAGGAAAGGTTTAGGTTTATATGTTAGTATTAATTTGTTTTAGAGTGTGAAAAATGAAATGGATCAAAATTATTGCAATTCTTTTTGCATTGTTGGCCATACAAATGAAATTTAAGAATGCTCTACGGTGTAAACTCCAAATTGTGATGAATTTAAATTAGGGCACTTTAAATCTTTATTTTCCCTGTAAATATTTAATAATTTACTTTTAGTCCTTCCTTTTAAAATCATCTACTTAATTTCAGTCTTCTATTTTAAAAAATTTGTCGCATTAAATCTCTGAATAACTCAGTCAATAGAATTAACAGTAATGTCATATCAATATCAACATTATATACATGGACATTTTGTGTACACTTTTTTCATTTGACAAGTGTTGTTTTATCCTAGAAAATTTTTAAAAGTTGATTTTAATACTTATAAATTTTAAAATATGGTTTTTGTCATTATAAAATTCATAAGTTAAATTTTATCCTCCATAAAATTCAAAGTTTGCTTCTAATCATTTAAAATTCAAAGTCTGATTTAATTTGATCATTTAAATTTTAAAATTTGATTTCAATTCGTAATTTGTCATCTTATTTTAGTTATTTTTAAAATCTAATATTTATTTTATCCATTTTCACATCCGTCTTACAAACATAATTATATATTATTGTTCAAATATATAGTTGTGATTCAATTAGGAACCAATTGCTAGACCGATTCACAAACCCACAAAACAATATAAAAAATGACTGCTTGTCTGTTACTAAATTTCAACATTTCTAATTGAAAAATAATGTTAGTTTATAATACTCTTTTTAACACTCTTCTGACTCATCCATTGCTCACCCTTTCTAATAATGTTAGAGTTAATATTATGTTATTTTATTTTTAATATTACTTCACTAGTGTAAAATAAGGTTACTACATCACCTCTTTCACGTCAAACATACGAAAATACGACGTAAAAAATAAGCAGTGATATTTTTGTAATTAAAAGTAGACTATTTTATGTCGGACTAGGTATGGTCCGACGTAAAATATACAATTTACGTTGGCCACAATACATGTCCGACGTAGATTATATAATTTACGTCTGGCCACACCTAGTCTGATGTAAAATATTATTTACATGATGACCATTTCGTTCTCTTCCCGCGCGCGCTTTAGTTTACTTATTTTTCCATCTAAGTTTACAGAAAGAAACTTAGATATCTTAGTCTCTGCACACGTTCTCTTTGTAAGCTATTTTGCATTGGGTCTGCACGTTTGAGGTTAGTTTCAACTTAGTTCTCTTCTCTGCATTATTTTGTGTTAATTGTTTATCTGGAACGGCCTGTTCTGCAACTAGAAAGGGCCTTTCTACTTGAATTTATTGTTTGTTAATTGTTCACCTGGAACGGGCCATTCCGAAACCAGAACGGGTTGTTCCAGATTAACAATTAATACAAAATTGATGCAGATAGAATGGGTCGTTCTGATTTCAGAATGGGTCATTTTAGACGCATTAATTTTGTGTTAATTGTCCATCTGGAACGGCCTGTTCTAGTTTCAGAACAGGCCATTCCAGATGCATTAAAGAAGAAGAATTTAATTATTAAGAGGGACCAAATTAGGCATTAACCTTTAGTTTAGCATTGTATTAGTAGAAGTATTTATCGATTCTATCCGAAATTACTATCAATTTTTTAGGGTTGTAGTTTAGGTTAGAATAATTATGAATAACTGAGTCAATAGTTAATTTGTGTTAATATATAGATAATGAATCGAAGTTGGATGAATGCACGTCGCATTAGTCAAGAGTACAGAAATGGAGTTGAAGAGTTCTTGCAATTTGCAAGAGAAAATGGAAAACCCATCAAAGGGACATATTATTGTCCATGTGTTCGTTGTTTGAATCAGATACGTCAAGAAGTTGGGGAAATACGTGATCACCTATTTATATTTGGTATTGTGAAGAGTTATACAATATGGACATGGCACGGAGAAATATTAGACATTCTAACGATGTCAACAACTGAAAATTTTGAAGGAATAGACGATAATTTAGAAGAGATGATACGTGATGTTGGTGTAGAAAATTTTGAAAGAGCACATGTGTTTGATACCTTAAAGTCTGATTTTGAGCAACCATTGTACCCAGGATGTAGTATGTTTACAAGATTATCAGCAACTTTAAGATTGTTTAGTTTAAAAGCAAGAAATGGCTGGACTGATAAAAGTTTCATAGAATTGTTGGAGTTGTTGAAAGAGATACTTCTAGAAGATAACACGTTACCTAATCGCAACTATGAGGCAAAAAAGATACTATGTCCAATGGGTTTGGAGTATAAGAAGATACACGCATGCCCTAATGATTGTGTATTGTATACAAATGATTTTGCTACATTGAAAGTGTGTCCGACATGTGGATTGTCACGGTTCAAAAAGAAAACTGATGGAAGTAGTGGTGAGGAAGAAATAGAGGGTCCCCCCTACTAAGGTCTTATGGTATTTTCCAATAATACCTAGGTTTAAAAGATTGTTTGCCATTAAAGAGGATGCAAAAAACCTCACATGGCATGAAAATAGTAGAAAATGTGACAAATTTTTTCGACATCCAACTGATTCTCCGTAATGGAAGAGGATTGATGAAACATTTCCAGAATTTGGTGCAGAGTCAAGAAACTTGAGAATTGGTCTAGCTATAGATGGCATGAATCCTTATGGGAACTTAAGTAGTAAACACAGTTCATGGTCAGTTTTGTTGGTCATTTACAATTTGCCTCCTTGGCTATGCATGAAGAGAAAATATATTATGTTGTCTATGATGATATCAGGACCCTGACAACCAGGAAATGACATAGATGTGTATCTTAGTCCCTTGATTGATGACTTGAAAATGTTGTGGGAGACAAGAGTGGAGGTCTTTGATGCATATTGTGAAGAAAAATTTACTTTGCGTGCAATGTTATTTTGCACAATAAATGATTTTCTAGCATATGGTAACTTGAGTGGATATAGTGTGAAGGGTATGCATGTCCTATATGTGAAGAAAACACAAGTTATACCCAATTGAAACATGGGCAAAAGACTGTGTACACTAGGCATCGCAAGTTTCTAGTTCGTAGTCGTTCATACCGTAGATTGAAGAAAGCATTTAATGGATGTCAGGAGGATGAAATTGCCTCGACACCGTGCAATGGTGAAGAAGTATATCAGCGGGTGAAGAACATTAAAATTATGTTCGGAAAGATGCAAAAGAAGTCAATTGAGAGAAATATCTGGAAGAAACGATCAATATTCTTTAATCTTCCTTATTGGTGCAAGCTAGATGTTAGACACTATATAGATGTGATGCATGTGGAGAAAAATGTTTGTGATAGTGTAATTGGGACATTGCTAAACATAAAAGGAAAGACTAAAGATGGAGTGAAAGCACAACAAGATTTGGTGGACATGGGTATACGTTCTGAGTTACATCCTCAGTCTATTAGATGACGTACTTACTTGCCTCCAGCTTGTCATACTCTATCAAAAAAAAGGGAAAAAAAAAGTTTTTCATGAGTGCTTACGCAGTGTGAAAGTTACACAAGGGTACTCCTCAAATGTTAAGAGTCTGCAAGAGGTGACATACTCAAAGATCCAAGAGGAGTTGGCTAGACATGAAGGTTTGGGCCAGCCAGGGCCCAATGGGCCTTATGGGCTTGGGAAGGCCCAAGTTGAACTTTTCATGGGCCATAGTTTGTTATAGCTATTTTCATATGTTTTGTATACATCATGTTAGTATAGGTATCATATATTTTGGTCTTGTATTTTGGACCACATAGAGTAGCATTTTAGGTTTTAGGCTAGTTGGGCCTAGTTTTGGGCTTCATGGGCCTTTGGGCTTTTGGTACCCAATATTGGGCTCATTTTCATTCTTGTAATTTTTCCTTTCCATTGTAATTGTTGGACCAATGTAATTAGGTCATTAGAATAGGAAAATACAAGGAATACTAAAGTATGCTAATTAGGTTAAAATAGGTTTAATTTGGAAGTCATTTAAGTTACATTTGAGTCACATGTTTAGCACCTTGGGTGGCTGAACATGTGCCACTCAAATTAACCCTAAATGACTCTCAAATCACACCTAAATGAACTTTGGTACCTAAATTTTCGGACTTACACATGTGCACCAAAGTTTGAATTCAAATTTCAAATTTGAATTCAAACTTTAGGCGCCATTTTGTGAACCTTAAAATTAGGCGCCTAAGTGTCATAATTTCGGTGCATACTTAAGCCAATTCCTTCTCACTTTGTATACACTTTTGATCATAATAGAAATTTGTGAGCCATTTGCCGAGTTTCCTCTCTCAAAAGCCCCTTAGAGTTCTTCTTCAAAACCTTAGGATTTCACCTTAGAATCCTTCTCTTTGAAGTGTGCTCTCCATTGATGCTTGAGCTTGGATGCTTCCATCCAAGTCTAGACCTCATTCCACTCGTGTTCCTTCATCATTCCAGAGTTCTCCATCTTCGAATTCAAGCTCCTTGAAGAAGATCCAAGCCTAGGTGAAGAATAGGAGAAGAACAACATTCACTCCTCCTATCTTCTCCATCAAAGTCTCACGATTGTCATGTCTTAATGCAACAACTTTTGCCTGTGGCTATTCGTAACATTTTACCATCTTCTGTTATAGTTGCTATTATTACTCGATTGTGTTTATTCTTCAATGCCATTTACAACAAAGTAATTGACCCTTTAAAGTTAGATGAGTTAGAAAATGAAGCAATCACAATCTTGTGTCAATTGGAAATGTATTTTCCACCTTCATTTTTTGATATCATGGTGCATTTGATAGTTCATTTGGTTAGGGAGATTCAATTGTGTGGCCCGATTTATCTTAGATGGATGTACCCTGTTGAGAGATACATGAAGATCTTAAAAGGATATGTCAAGAATTAATACTGCCCAGAAGCCTCTATTGTGGAGAGGTACATTGCAGAAGAAGCCATTGAGTTTTGTTCAGGGTACATGTCAAAATTAGAACCAATAGGAATTCCTAAGACTCGACATGATGGGAAACATTTTGGTAAGGGTACTAGAAGTTTAAAGATTAGAACTGTGAGTCGAACAGAAGTTGACCAAGTACATTTGTACATATTGAACAACACTAATGAAGTAATTCCTTACATATCGCAACACATACATGAAATCAAGATAGCACACCCCCGAATGAATGAAAAATGGGTATTGAATGAACATAACAAGAGTTTCTTAGCTTGGTTTAAGAAAAAGGTTTACGGTGAGGTTAATGCTTCTGATACACTTTTGAGACTCGCTCGTGGGCCTAACAACAATGTCATTACATTTGGTGGGTGTGACATTAACAAATATTGTTTCTATACAAAGATAGAAGATGACAAAAGTAGAGTACAAAATAGTGGGGTTACAATTCAGGCTGAGGCTGTGCACTTTGCTAGTTCTAAAGATAAAAATCCCATTACAACATCCATGAGTTATTTCGGAGTCATACAAGACATATGGGAAATTGATTATGTTACGTTTAGAGTGTCTGTGTTCAAGTGTAAATGGGTTGATGGCAATACGGATGTGCGAACAGATGATTTAGGGTTTACTTTGGTTGATTTGAACAAGGTCGATTATAAGGATGAACCTTTTATTATGGCATATCAAGAAAGAAAAAATTTTTATGTCAGGGATCAATGTAATGAAATGGCTAGTGGTCCTCGAAGGAAGAACCATGCATGGAACTCACGAAGATGAGTCTCTAGATATGCATGAGACACTGTCTTTCTCAAGTAGATCATTTGGTCCTATTGCGGACAATGAAGTGGACGAAATGCATACTATTCGAAGTGATCATGATGAAGGAATATGGGAAAACATACCCACCTAATAGGTTTGTGTTTGTGTATTATTAATTTTTTTATTAGTTGTTTTGTTGCTATATTTTTATTATCTTTTTTACTTTATTTGTCTATTCAGTTAATTCGTTGTTTTAATAATGAGAGTTTAATTTTTTCAAGATTATGGCAGATTCGGGGTCTGGCAGTGGAAGGAGGGAGGGTAGATTTGTCACCCGATTGTCTGGGTTGACAGCTGGACGCATTGCCAAGGAGAGGACACCGGTTGAGGTGGATCCTTGTTCTGGCAAGGCGTTAGGCCCAAATGCTCTGAAGTTTAGGAGCTATTTGGGAGTCTTAGCTCGACGTCATGTTTCTATTATCATTCCATCATGGGATGACGTTGAGGAGGCTGACAAGAACCTCATGTGGCAGGATATTCAGGTATATACTTTCACATCCCTTCAATATTATATAACTTAAATACGTTATTTATTATTTATTGTTATTTTGATAGCAAAATTTTGACATTCCCAACACTGAGGTCATGAGGAGGAAGATGTTATCTGCCCTTGCCACCAGGTGGAGAGACTTCAAGACTTTCTTGACATGGGAGTATGTATTTGGAGAGCGAAAAAATGAGACTCCCTGTCTAAAGTGTACCAGATTACTGATGAGGAGTGGATGCAATTTCGTGCCACTCAATTGGACCCTTCTTGGTAGGTTAGTTATTGATAATTCTTATATTGACACAAATACTTAAGGTATATTTTAATTAATCTCATTTTCTTATTTGTATTATTGCAGGCCAAAAGAGTAGCTGTCCAAGAATGACAGAGCAAGAATGATGCACCTCATCTATTATCAAGAGAGGGATATGAATTAAAAAAAAAAGAAATTGGTGAAGGCTAGGGCAGAGGCATCAAGGGTTATGTAGAGAATGGAGATGCAGTTTGAAGAAAAATTGAAGAACATTCGACAAGAGTTTGAACAGAAGTTTGAGTTTTTGGCTCGTTCTCAACAATAGACTACAGTTGCTCATGTTGGTGTTCGAGTTAACACTAAAGGGAGTTGTGCTGCTCCAAATCCCTTAGGGGAACAGACTCACACTGCTGTACCAAACTAGTGTGAGTTATATGTTAAGGATGACCCCCCGTGATTAGTGGCTATTGGTCGAGTATTTGAGGTGGCTCAACCATCCATGGTGTCCCTCTAGAGCCAGACTGGACACGGGTTGTGGTTGACCAAGTTCAAGATGCTGCTGCTCCAGTGCCTTTGCCCAATACAGAGGTTCAACTAGTGGGGCAGGCAACCGGCACATTCTTAGCTTGGCCAAAACGTTTGGTGATGCCGCTTTCAGAACGGACAAAGGTAATTCTATTATTGCTCTTTTATATTCTTATAATTCTATTATAGTTTAACTAATTTTGGTTCTTTCTTTAGGATTTTATCAATCGTGGTAAGGAGGTCATGAGAGAACCTGTTGTTGATGATGTTGATATCGCAGAAGCTGAGGATGATCCCATACCTAGGCTTCTAACCATATTACCACGATTGAAGAAGAAACCAATTCAATTGCAGTGGGACATTAGAGTTTTTGGAGTTGATAGCTCTAATGTTCCACTATACATATCCCTGCCCGACGCATTAGAGATTGTTGGAGGAAACTCCATGTTAAATATATCTATCATATAGTTGTGGGCCATGTAAGTGATATTTTCTTTTATGAGTCTAAAATTACAATAATTACATTTAACTTATAATAATTAATTGTGTTAGGTACATGGACAAATTGAGTGTGGAGCAGGCACAAGCACAAATATATGGATTTATTGAGCCTCAATCCATCCAAAAATCAGGAAACACTAAGGTCCAGATCCAGCAATATATGCAAACATGGATGAGTGAATCAGGAAGAGATATATACATGGCTTCATACATTGATAGGTTAGTTTTTTAATTGGTTTTTTAATCATGGTAATTTTATAACTAATTTGTTTGTCATACAATGTAGGTCCCATTGGCAGTTAATGGTAATCATTCCTAAGGAATATACCGTGGTGTGATTTTGTTCACTATATCGAAAACCAAGCCATGAAATTAAATGCCAAATACAAGGGTAACTGAAATTTTTCATTATGTTTTAAAACTGTAACTATATATATTGGCTAACATCTATTTTTATTTCAATTAATTAGAATCGTGTCTAGAGCTAATATTTTAAGTGGAAGAGCTAGATCAAAGACATTGTAATTCATATACCCTAAGATTAGCAAATTAATTAATAGAGGCAATAATATTTGAATTTATCGACTTTGGAAATAATAGTTATTTGTTTCTCATTTTAGTGTAATAAGCAACAAGACTCGTATGAATGTGGCTATTACATCATGTATTGGATGAAAGCTATAGTTTCTACGAGTATTACTAATTCTTGGGGGCAGGTAATTCATATCAAAATTTATTTAAGTATATTTACCTTTATGATAATTAACATTGCATATTAATGACACTTAAATTAATGTTTCAGGTCTTTCAAGATCTACTTCCATTATTCGAAGATGAAATCATCAAGATAAGAGAACAATAGGCAACTTTTTTTCTTCAAAGTATATAATAGTTAGATTTCTAAGTTTAGTTAGTTGGATATTATGTTTCTAGTTTGATAGCATTGACAAACATATGTTTTATAGCTTTTTTAGGATAATAAAATTTACATAGTCTTAATTTATGCTTTTTAAGATTTATATATTATTTTCTTTTTGTCATTTAATTTTGAAATATAAATTATATTTGAATTTGTATTCTAGACTGCCTGAGTTAGGTTTTATATTTTGGACTGTATGCAGGTTTTAGGTGTATCAAAAAATAAAAAAAATTAAAAAAAAACGCATAAATTTACATCGGACACACCATGTCCGACGAAAATATTTTAGTGTGTGTGTGTGTTTTTTTTTTTTTTTAATTTTAAAACCTTTTTTTACATCGATCTTAAGGAATGTGCTACGTAAATTTACGTCGTCTGTCACAGCCGACGTAAATTTACGTCTCCCGCATTAACGTCGAACCCTTTTCTAACGTAAAAACCATAAAATAACCGACATAAATTACCTCTAATGCTTTATATTATTTTATTACAAGTTCAAATATGATTGTTGAATCTTGAACTCTTGCATTAACCAACTTAAAGAACAATCTAGTTTTAAAAGTTTTGGTTCAAACTATTATTAGAAATTAAAAAAAAAAAGAGGAGAAAGTGCAACCATATAGTCTAATATAATGACAAACAAATGACCTAAATACAAATTGAATATTAATATACCTAATACATATACTCTAACATTCTTTAGTAACTAACAATGTTACGATGCTTAGTTTAATATTTCTTTAGTAGTAGAGTTTTGAAAATGTTGAATTATAGCTATAATTGTTGAATCTTTCGTTAGTTAATGAAGGGTGTCAAATAATTTGCTTAAAAAGTGTTGACATCGATAGTTCATAATAATAATGGTTTGAACTATACTAATGATATTGGTAATGTTTAAGTGTCGGCAATTGAAACTTTAAATTAAATGACTAAATTTAAATTTTGAATTTTATGGGACTTAAATCAATCGTTTACGTTGAGGACTAAAACTATTTTTTTTTCTAATTTCTATGTTAAAACCAAACCTTAAATATTATTAGAATAACAAACATATTAAATATTTTCTAAGGGAAAAATACACTTGTTGGTAAACATGTGAATGTCGCATCACTTAAAATGTTTACATGTATAGTGTTGGTACATGTAGCACCATTATTAGTTAAATTAATGCTGTCGGTAATTGAGATTTAACGTGACATATTTTTTTTTCCCCCGAAAATGAAGGAATAAAAGTTGATGATTTAAAAATTAAATTAAAGGCAAACGTTTTAATATTTTTAATGAAAAATGATTAATTATAACTATTGCGCATATTTTAATAAAATATACTAAATTTAAGTTGTTATATCGATTAAAAATATTATATATATATATATATATATATATATATATATATATATATATATATCAAATTAGACGTGTAACGACCCGGCTGGTCACTACACACACACCACTGCACACCCTAAAGTGTAACGACCCGGCTGGTCATACCAAACGGCATCACAACACACTCGTAGTGACCATACCTAGTCCTGAAAGCAGTCTTCGGTATGTCACCCTCCTTCGCCTTGATCTGGTGATAGCCTGACCTTAAGTCAATCTTCGAGAAAACGGATGCTCCCCTCATTTGATCCATCAAGTCATCTATCCCGGAGAAGTGAATATTTGTTCTTAATGATCAACTTGCTCCACTGCCAGAAATCAACACACAATCGACAACCTCCATCTTTCTTCTTCACCAACAACACGGAAGCACCCCACAACAATACACTCGGCCACACCAACTGCTTCTCTAATAGGTCCTCCAACTGACCTTTCAGCTCAACCAGTTCAGCAAGAGCCATCCCATAGGGAGCCACCAACACTGGCCCCGCACCTGGAACCAAGTCAATGCTAAACTCCATCTCCCTAACAGGAGGCAACCCAGGCACCTCATCAGGGAACACCTCAGTAAAATCCCTCACCACATCAATCTCAACAATGACCCTCTCGGTCTCCACACTTATAGCAGCAAGCAGAAGACAACACTCTGCTCCATCCCTCAACAATGATTCAGCTTGACCAGCTGAAATCAACAGCTCCTCCTCCACTTGAGGAAAGATCAACCGCTTATTGGCACAATCTATAAGGATGCGATTGGCAGACAACCAATCCATCCCTAAGACTATGTCAATATCCACCCAAGGTAAACAGATCAAGTTCACCTTGTACCCCTCCACCAATGCTCAGCCTCCCCAACCAGCATGTAAACAACATATGCCAGCCTCCTCTCTTGAGAACATCCCAACACAGTGAAGATCTTCTCCATCTCACAGATCTAGTGGTCAGCTACCTCTGGGTCTGCATCTCCCTTGAACTGAGTAGGACGGCATTTCTGGAACTCAGCTAGATCCCGACTCTCCTACGACCCCAAGGGCCTTGCTGCACCAGCTGCAGCTCTATCAGCGTCCATCCTAGCAAAATAGGCATTTTGCTGCTATATAGCCATAACCATCATCTCCATGGCACAGGCTACCTACTAATTGGTTCTAGTCATTATCTACCGAAGTAACAACATCTTCAGTATACAATAACTAAACCAATCAACCATCACCAGCACAACAAAACACCACAACAACCAATACAACAAACAACACAACAAGACAACACAACACAGAGTTCAGCACAACAAAAGCCTAAAGGAACCACCCCCAAAGAGTGTCCACTAGACTCGAACTGCTCTAATACCACTAAAGTGTAACGACCCGGCTGGTCACTACACACACACCACTGCACACCCTAAAGTGTAACGACCCGGCTGGTCACTACACGCACCACTGTACACCGGAAACGCCAGACAGAAGGACAAGTATATAGATATAGGGTCTAGAATATAAATATATACAAAGTCTCTATCCGACTAGAGTTAGAGTGTACAACACAAAGTACAATCAATGCTACTATCCCAAGTAGCTACATGACAAAATAGTCACAAAAATGATCAGCTCTACTGGTCCGCCAAAGACTCATCCTTAGATGCCCACCTATCCCTGCTCTGCTCCCATACATAGTATGATCATCGCAGTCCAACATCATGGAGACAAAAAAAGGATAAACTAGTGTAATTAAAATTCAACATACAAATATATATATATATATATATATATATATATCAATATAAATAAACAGCAGATACAATTATTAGCACACTTATACAGCTTATACCACTCAACAATATCAGCACCGCAATGCGGCAATATCAGCACTGCCTTAGCGGTTAGAATCAACACCACATATGTGGCTAACAACAGCACCGACTTAGCGGCTATAATATCCCCCAACTCAGCACAACACAACACTTCAACACATCAATCAACTTAACGAAATTCATTTAAAGTACCACATTATTTAACCATAACAGCACACATCTTCAGCATACAACTCATCGATCTTACAGCATAATCAGCAATCAGCACACAATGCGTCGTCACGCATATCAACTCGGAGATCTCCTACAGCAACTAAGCCATTATGGCCTACAACAACTCAGCCATTATGGCCTACAACAACTCAGCCATTTTGGCCTACAGCAACTCAGCCATTATGGCCTACAACAACTCAGCCATTATGGCCTACAACAACTCAGCCATTATGGCCTACAGCAACTCATATCAACATTCAACACAACACAACGTTTGCAACTCAACATATCAACTTGCAACACAACACAACTGTACAACTCAACATCAATCAACCAACATCATCCATTAGTCATCACATTATATTCGTCTACAACTCAACTAAGCATAAAAAAACATTAACCAACATATATAAATTTCTCATCTCCGCGCCCGGCACACTCATGGTCGCGCCCAGCGCGGTACAACCAGAGAGCACCAGGGGCTAGCGCGCCCAGCGCAGGTATGCCTGCGCCTGGCGGGGCTCAGCCAGAGAGCCCAAGGCTCACACGCGCCCAGCGCATGCCAGGCAGAGACTCCCAGGAGTCTCACGCGCCCGGCGTGCCCATACCCACGCCCAGCGCGGGAAAGGCAGAGACCTCCCCTTGGTCTCGTGCCCAGCGCAATTCAAATTGCGCCCAGCGCCCACAGGGCAGAGACTCCCAAGGAGTCTCACGCCCAGCGCGACAAGGGCCGCACTCAGCGCAGCACACCAATATCAGCATATACATATGTATCCATTACAGCGTAGCATTTCATCATCAACAGCATAAAATAGCATGATCAACAATTTCACAACGTACGACATGTTCAACACATACTACGACCCAATCCTCTTATTTACAACTCATCTATCTTGTCAAAATTACCCACCCAAACAACACCAATCAACATAAGCACCTAAAACAACTTTAAACTTAACCAAATCACTAAATGGAAAATGGCAACCTTCACAGAAAATATCACATCATGAGTTATACTACTCCTACCATGCTCATCCTTATCTCATATGAAAGATAATCAAATTTCCTACAACTCTCATGAATACACAAAGTCTTAATTCATTCATCTACCTTGTTAAATATTCTAAAAACCGCAACAGCTATAGGTAAAGCTGGCAGCCTGACCCCTCTTCACTAAAACGGCCATATCTGGAGTTCTAAAACTCCTTTTTGAGTGATTCCAGTGCCATTGGAAAGCTGACATCCAAGGCTACAACTTTTATGAAGACTATAAAGTCAAATTATGAAACACAAATGCGCGCCCAGCGCGTTATGTGCAGCCCGGCTCAATTCTCAACCAGAGACCTGTAAATTCTATTGCGCCCAGCACTGTCCTCATCGCGCCCAACGCGATTCACCCAGAAACTTCCCATTTCAAGTCGCGCCCAGGGCGAAGAACTGCGCCCGACGCGAATTCAAACGGGGACCCTTACCTGCTACGAAAATTTCACCAAAACCTGCGAAAAATACCAGGAAAACAACATGCAAACCATCCAAAAGCTTCCTCTTTCATCAAACATCAACAAAAACGTTCCTTTTTCGACATGCAATCACAAAATCATCAAAACCCCAAAAATTTATCCAAACTCCGAAACCCCCACCAAAACCCATTTTCAGCAATCTCAACCCGACATCCCGCAAGCATCAAATAGCAAAGGAGTTTCGGGACTCATTCACAGCCAAAATACACAAAGTAACTAGCTTCCCTTACCTTGGTTCAAGAATTTTCGAGCTCTGGGAGGAAGAATAAAGAAGAAGATTGGAAGCGGACGGAGACCAACGGAGAAGGAGATCTTCAGCTAATTTCCCACACCAACATCAACACCTAAACACCACAGCCACCAGAAGGAGTTCCGCAAGTGAGAATGGGAGAAAAGGAGAAGTATGAGTTTTGAGAGAAAGAGTGCGTAAAAAGGAAAAAGAGAGTTAGAGTGTGGGAGTACAATAGGAAAAGGAAAAGAGGGGGTCTCACAAGACGAGAGAACTATTTATTTTAAAAAAAATTTAATCGACTTATTTCACTTAATAACTTTGTTATACATTAAATTTTAATGATTCAATCATTAAATTAAAAGTTTTTATTGTATAGATCAAATATATAAATTTAAAAAAATTAAAAATTATTTAAAATTTTGTTTCATTAATTCAAATTGATAGGTAATTATAAAAATATTTTATAGATTGATTTAAATTTATATAATAAAATATCTTTAAATTATTTTAAAATTTAAATTATAAATTAAAAATTTTAATTTAATGATTAGATCGTTGAAAGTTAATGTAAGACACAAATTATTGAGTGACATACATCAACAAAAACTTACTTTTTCAATAAATTTACGAAAATGTATTCTTAAAATAAATATATCGTGCGCATCAAATAAAGTTTCGTTAAATTCAAAGTAATTGTAATTCACTTATTTTATTTTGACGTACGATTGAGCTAATTAACTTTTATTATTAGTTATCCTTTTCTTCTTTCCTAGCTATTCTCTAGCTAACAGGTGAAAGGTTAATTCATTTTATGTCACCAAGATTTCACTTTCATAGGCTCCACTATTACGTAATTAAAATATTAGGATTTTTATTGAATGTTGAGCACTTTATTTATAAAATATATTCTTAACGTTAATCAATCAGTACATAGTTTCATTAATCGACCCCATTCCAGTTCCGATACATATCACCATGTAACTACCATGATGGGGACTGCAGTTTGGAGTAACCTATCTTGATAGCTATTTAATTAATAGTTAATTAGTTATTGAAAACAATTTCAATAGAAAAAACTTGAGATTAACAACTTTTAAAGTAATATTCTGTAAGCAAATTTGTACATGTCGTAGATGAGATTAGGACAGTGATAGAGTGATTTACATTCTTGAAGGAATTTTCGTGCTGACCTAATCACTGGCAAGAGTGGTGAGTAGATATTTGTATATATCATGTTATTCTTTAGTAGCAACAAAGACCGTGTAAAAGATTATGAAAGAAAAGACTATTTGAAATTTTTTTAGAGCAAAACAAACTAACTAAATAAATTTTTAAAGTATAAAAATTAAATAATATTTTATATATTTTCAGAGATTAAAAACATATCTTATATAAAAGTATATAAATAATTCAAATAGGTTACATATTTGTCATACGTGGGTAAAAACTAAAAGGAGGCCTGATTAACCAAATAGGTTAACTCCAGTTAATTTCATGCCCTTTATAGACTTATGAACGAAGATTAACTTTGTCATTCTTAGTAATTAGTATCAGCCCATTGTATAAAAATCAAAATTCTACAATTTATCTAATCCACAAAAAAATAATAGTATAGTAGTAGTAGCGAATAATTCAAACATACTCAATATACAAATAGTGGAGCAATTGATTTTGTTTGTTAGAGTGCAATCTTCTTAAACGACTATCGTAATGAAATATAAGCATAGGGAGTATAAGTTATTCTTGGGCTTAGAGTTTGTCGTTTCGATTACGGGAACGTTATATATGATTTGTTTTTTAATCGTAAGGATCTCTGACAAAATTTTCTTAAACTAACTTGAATTTTAAAAAAGAGATGCTTTGAACTTGTCTAAAAATCCAAATGGGATTAGGTTTTTATATAATGTACTTTATTCTTGGGAAGTTAATCAGAGGTAGGGAAACCCACATTAATATCGGTTGTTACCATAATCCTACAAGTAGAAGTAATTAATTAAGATTCGTGTTAAGGCACCAACTTGCTTGTAGTTAAATGTTCAATGGAGAGTTCTAATTTATTTATTATCTTACTCTATGACAATCTACTTTCTAAGTAATTAATAAATGGTTTTATCAATATTATTAGAGTTTAATTTTAATATGACGTAAATATAAAAGATATATATATATATATATATATATATATATATAGAGAGAGAGAGAGAGAGAGAGAGAGAGAGGAGGAGAGAGAGAGAGAGAGAGAGAGAGAGAGAGAGAGAGAGAGAGAGAGAGAGAGAGAGAGAGAGAGAGAGAGAGAGAGAGAGAGAGAGAGAGAGAGAGAGAGGGATCCGTTTAATTTAAGAGTAAGTCTACTTAGATTTATTTCGTTCAATAATTCATATTTTATATCAAATTTTAATCATTCAGTTGTTAAATTTAAAGTTCTTAATACATAGATCAAGCTTCCAAATTTTAAAAAATTTGAATATGATTTGATATTTCATTTTTATTAATTTAAATTAACAGATAATTATAAATGTCTTTTTATACGTTGATTTGACATTAAATTTAAACAATTTAACTATTAAATTTAAAATTCTTAATGCATAGATTAAGTTTGCAAATTATTTTAAAATTTGAAGATCGTTTAATATTTCGTTTCATTAATTCGAATCAATGTATAAAATAATTTTATGATTATCCATCAATTTGAATTAAAAAAATGAAATATCAATTGGTTTTCCAAATTTTTTAAGAATTTGTAAATTTGATTTATGCATTTACGAACTTTAAATTCAACATTTAGATAATTAAAATTTGGTGTAAAATATGATTTATTAAATAAAGTAAGTCTACCTATACTTACTCCGTTCAATAACTCATGTTGTACATCAAATTTCAACGATCCAACCATTGAATTTAAATTTCTTAATATATAAATAAAATCTGCAAATTTTAAAAAAAAATAAAAAATTATTTGATACTTAGTTTCATTAAAATGAAGTATCAAATGATTTTCAAAGTTTTTTAAAAATTTGTAGACTTGATATATGCACAAGAACTTTAAATTCAACGGTTGGATCGTTAAAATTTGAAGTAAAAATATGAATTATTGAATGAAATAAGTCTAATTAGAATTACTCTTAGAGTAAACGGATCGCTCTCATATATATATATATATATATATATATATATATATATATATATATATATATATATTCAAATGTCAATTGCATTATATGGTTTTTGAAGTAATTATTTTAAAATTTAATTATTTTTAATTATACAATTGGGTAACAATATAATAATCTCAGTATATTTTAATTAAAATGATGTTATTATCATGAAATTTTAAGATTTCGAGTCACATTTTTCTTTTATACAGAATAAATTATTTGTAGGCTACAATCCATCATGTTATTACAACAAATATTACATACAATGACATACAAAAATATTAATATAGATACAATATATGTATATATATATAAATTTATTTATATAACTATACACAATTTTAGTGTTGATTTTAAATAAGATTTAACAGCATATTGTGTGTTACTATAATTTATACTTACGTTTTTTTAACAATATATCAACATATAATATATCTATTTTGTAACTAAAGATTAATTATAAGATATGTGTTATTACATGACAATTCCTTTTATATTTGTATAGATAACAAATAACAACCAATATCAATATTTATCTAATATTGTGTAATTTGTGTTTACGCCTTTTATGATTTCATAAAAAAAAATTAATATTTGTTCCAATAATATTTTTAGAAGGTAATTTCACTCTAACAGAAGAAGAAAGGGAGTAACGATCAACGACAATTAATAGGTTAGGTACGCATGCATCATATATAACTAAGGCGCATAATAGTGTAGGTTTTGTTGGCTAAGGGTACATCAATCATCATCTAATTTTGTTTTACTTTAAAAATTAAAAGAACTAGGTTTGTGGTCTCCCAAAGGTCAAAAACATAAAAGTAATTTATGCAAGCATGCAACAAAATAGGGGTCAGCTAAGAACCGCAAAGACAAGGAAAAATTTGAGACAAGAGAATATTAGGTGGGACATGGCCTTCTATTGAAAGAGACTTGCAAAGCCTTAACTTGGTATGATTACGCACAACACATCAAGTGATAAAATTTAGGTGCAATGTAAATATGTTTTTTATTATTATATGTAATTAAAATTAAAAATTTATATATAATTAATTTTTCAAATAAAAGATGAGATTAATGTCGAAGATAATTATTGCGATAAAATTATATTAGAATAGCAAAGATACGATTTTAGAATTAATGTGAATTTGAACCTAACTTAATCTTATAAAATTGGTTTGTAAGGTAAAAATTATTTTTCACTTTTTTATCATTCTTTAATTAATGTGAGTCTTGAATTTTTTCTTTAATTTTGAAAATCGAACCAAACGGACTGATTCCTCTTATTGAACCAAGAACCAGTTTGGTGACGAGTTTGATATGTAACAAAAAAAAATTGGAACAACTTAGTACTAGTGAGAATTGATAAAAACCAATAAACCCTACCCAAAATTGGTTTTAAAAAATTGCACCTAATTTTCTTTTCAAGTTTGAAATTTAATTTAATATTTTTTATAAAAATAAAATACGTATGTAATAAAAAATTCAAAATTAGAATAAATTGTTTATAAATTATTTTTAATGTTTTTTAATAAAATATAATTTAATCAATCTTTTAATTTACGATTTTTAATATCTTGAACTTTACAATTTATATTATATTAATTAAACACTTTTTATTTTATATCTAAACTTGTTATTAATTGTATTATTAAAATTTGAACTTAAATATTATATTATGTCGAGTTTGAATTTTATGTATATGTTAAATATAATGAAATTATAAATAATATTTTATTTTAAATTTATTATAAAATTATAAAATTATATTTATTTAATATTATTATTATTATTTTATTAATACCGGTTTGATTATTGTTAAACTATCAAATCTTAAACTAATACCTATATTTGTTAAATGACCGGTTCAATTTTAAGAACATTAATTTTTCTCATGCATCATTTCCACCTAATACTATTGAACTTCGCATTTAAATAAATAGTGAGTGACATTTTCTAAATGATTTAGAACAAAGTGAGCTTGATTTTTTTTTCAATACAACTCCTCGTACATAATGCAAATTTATTAGACCATGTAGCTCGAGTATTTTAAATCCGCTAAAAAGAGCAAGATTACATTTTTTCAAATGTGTTTAATAGTATTGTAAAGTTATTGAAATTAATGTCTAATTGTTAATAATAGTTGATCATTAGTAACTAATTGTGTCATAAAAATGGTTGATTTAACACTATAATTTGAATAGTGATATATTTATTTTATGTTGTTTCATATATTGTTAAGTTGAGTTGTTTTGTGTTGAGGAACTCTAGGATCTGAGGATTCCTGTTTAGTTTCAACAATGTTGGAAGTTTCTTTTGATAGAGATCTACTTTGACGTCTAAGGGGAGAAATATATAAGGTTTCCATTTTGAGTTAAGCTTCATAATTTCAATTCTTTAGAAAGTTAGAGAGAAGAATTATAGAGAGAAGTACTTTGGTCTGTGAGTTTATTCCTTTTCTACATCTTCTCTCCCACAACAACCCCTCTTCCCTAAACTAATTCTTGATGTGTTGGTTGTTGTTCTAGTTTAGTAGGTGATGGAGGACCATGAACCAAGTGTCCAATTACTAGAGCTATGGCAAGGAGAATGGAGGAAGAGTGGGCTAGTACAGAGGAGAGAAAACTCAAGACACTTTTTAGCTGGGTTGTGCCTTGAGGCCCATGTAGAGTAGGATTTTGGCCCATGTGTGTTTGTATTTTTGTTTATGGGTGATGAATCATAATTTTCATGCATTTTCTACCTTTATAAGCTCTTATTAAATATTGTTAGTGCCTAATTGTTCTCTCTTGCCATATTTTATTGTTTTGAGATTTATTGAGCTATTAATTCTGAATTGCATTTAATTGGATTTATTAGCCTAATTAATCTCATAATCATTTGCAGAGAATTTAGAAGTACTTAATAGACTGTGAGCACTGCCATGTGGACCTATTTTCAGCACAGTCTTAATTTTGTTTTATTTTATAATTTTGTTTTTGTTGCTTGTATGGGTTAGATGGGCTAACTGGGTCAACCCAATAGTGTTGACCCTAGTGAATTCAAAATTTTGGAGCAAGAAAAAAGGGAAACTAGGGTTTTAGGTAAGGGGGTGTGACATTAGTGGGGACAGCCGCCACTCTCCTTTTGGGGGTCTTGGATGAGTTTTGACAGAGACCATTTTTGTATCTTTGTTTCCCTCTCTTCTACTGGTATTTTGAGTGTGTTGTTGCCTCCTCTTTTTCTTCTGTTTTCTTCTTCTATTTTTTCCTTCATGGAAGGCTGATTGTATTACTCTCGAACTCAGTTTAATGCACCATTGATGTCTATTCATTTTAATGTGTCTTTGTGTTCTAATCCTTGTTAACATGTTACGATTTGTCTCCATGCTTAATGGTTTCTTTTTCAACTAGACTGAATGGCTCTGCTCATGGTTTGCTTAATCCCGTGAATATAGATAGGAATGTATGTTAATGCTTCATTTGTATGCGTTTGACAATGGTAATAATGCTTAGTGATTACTAGAAACTGAACCAAGGTCTAGATCAGTAAAAGATAATTTGTGAACAAATGATATGGGTGTTGTAACTGAGTTGGAGAGTACACTGTTCCATTGCTTACTGTTCACATGTTTTATTCTGAGTCTGAAACCCCCCAATTTGCGTGTTTGGTTGTATTGCAAGAGCCTTTGATTGGCTTGTTTCTCCTTGAGAGAAACGACCTAGGAGTCACTTTCTAGTACTACAAAAACTATATTATTTGATCGGGTATGACACCGATCAATGGGCGTTGTATTTTGGCCAAGTAGATTAGGTTTATTTTGGGCCTTGTATTTTGGCCACTTAGTGTATAGAAAATTACATTTATATAAGAGATTGCATTTAGAGTAATTTGAAACACATTTAAGATGAATTTGGAGCCATGTGATAGACCATATGGGTGGTGCACATGGTGTGACTCAAATTCACCTCAAATGAGAATCAAATTACATTTAGATGCAAGCTCCACATGTGGCACATGGGAGGTTTCGAGAATCTAGGGTGAGACATCCAAATTTGAAATTTCAAATTCAAATTTGGCGCCTATAGTTTAAACTTAACTATACCATGGTTGGTTTAAACTCTAGGTTATCCTAGCTTCCTTGGTACTCTTCTTTGGCCTATATATAGACTAGGTCCATGTAGCTTACCTCACTTTGAGCATTATATGAGAGTCATATTTTCTGAGTTCTCTCCTTGTCGAAGTCACCATAGTAAGGGAATTCTTCAATCACCTTGAAATTTCCTCTTTATAGCCTTAGGTCTTTGGACTCTTCTATTCGAGGAGATTGCTCCAACCTTTGGCACCATTTCTTCTCTTCTTCCTTTTGGTTTTTCCTTGAAGAATTCTCAAGGATTCCAAGAGAAGGTTGAATGAGCAAGATCGAAGTTCATTTGAAGTTACATTAGACTCCATCAAGTGGTATCAAAGTCAGGTTACTTCAAGAGATAAGTTCATCAATTTCTTTCGGTGAATTTTTCTAATCCTTTATTGTCTTAAGTTTTGGTTGTATGAATCTAATTCTTGATTTGAAAATTGATATATCAATATTTCACTTGTTTCAATGATTCATATATGTTCATCAATTTCAATTTGCCTCATATAAATCATGCTTGAAATTGTGTTTCAGGATCTATACTTGTGCGTTTTCAATTTATTTGAGTCTTGTTACACATGACTTTGGACAATTTTGGATAGATTCACAAATCAAAATGACTCAACAATTTTGCATATGACAAAATTTTTTAAAGTCAAATCCTTTATATGTCAACATACTCCTAGTAGTACTTGTTTGATTATTTTAAATTTGAAATACATGTTGCAACTCTATTCTGGCCAAAACTAATTGAGCTTTTGGTGCTTTTTATTTTGAGCAATTTGAGTTCATGGATTACTATTATATCATTAGTAAATTTTTTGTAGATTTAGGTTTCTATTATGTCTTTGAGTTTCTTAAAAATTTTCTTTGAGTCCAGAAATTTCTTTTCAAATATCTAGCATTGTTCTTCATTTTGTTGCTGGACAATTTGCTTCAAAACTTGAATTAAAATCTAGAAAACAGAGTACAAGGACATGCCACATTGTTTGAAAATAGAAAGCATGAAAAACATGAACCTAAACCATTTCATTTAGGTCAAATTTCAATTGCATTTGAGAATTCAAATTCATCTTGAATTGGTGCGCCTTGTTGTTGGATAGTGTGACTAGAATTTGAATTTAGTTAACATAAAAGGCAGCTCCTCATTTTGTTAAAAAAAAATTCAATGGAATATTTTTTAAATATATACATACACACATATATAAGAAAAATCCAAACAAAGGAGTGTTCACTACATGAATTGTTATTTTAATTTGCTAAACCATGAAAAACATTTTCTTTGGGTGAATTAATGTTGTTCTTTTTCTTTTTGGTTTGGTTATCTAATCTAGAGCCATTCTTAAGGAGTCCTTTGTGTGCTAGCCTTTAAAATCAACTTGTTTTAGTTTGTCTATTGATTGAAATTCTTTTACCATTGTTTTGGTCATGTTCATCTATGTTTGTATAACTCTAATTCCATTCTTCTAGCTGTATCTTGCTCCTAATTTTGTTAATTCTATGTGTTGCCTAAGATTTGGACTAATCATCTTCTATAGAAACTAATGTTACAAGGGTCATCAAAAGGAAGAATTTGGTGGAAAGTCCAAACTAGGGTGGAATTGGCAAGGAACAAATACCACAACCTAAACACTTGGAAACACATTTAGGAGGAGTTTTGGCAGATGGAAAAAGAGGAGTGGAAAAGCAAAACAATTCATTGAAAATTTGTAAAAAAAAAATTTGAAAACAAAATTTAGTGATTGACTTAAAGACTGAAATTTTCCTTACAAAATTTTCCATCAAAGAGGTTAAAGACTTTTGGATGATATTTTTGAGTGAGATCAGAATTTGCACGAAAATTCTCTCTTCTAAAAGTCTTTAACCTCTTTGATATTCATCCAATTCTCTTATCCCTTCCATAGAAGAGTGTGGTGAGAATTGAAGAGACTTATCTCTTCACCAAGGAGTGGCGTCTCTTGAGAGAGTTCCCCACCAAACCGTGGTGGTTCTAAGGTCTCTTCCTCCATTGGAGACCTTAGAGAAGCTTAAGAAGAATCAAGGAGCCAAAGATCTAGGGAGGAACTTGAAGAGGATTCACATCAATTCGGATTCTCCAACAAGTTTTCCATCAGAAACACTTTGGAAAGGCTCACTTGTTTTTTCTTTTTGTAGCCAATAATTCTTTCTAATTTTAGGTCAAAAATTGGAGACGGATTTTGGAAGGAAATTAGAGACGGATTTGGAGAATTGTGGCGGATTTGTGGAGATCCCTACCTTCCCTCAAATTGGTCACTAAACTTGATACAAGAAGCTGTTCCAAACTCGGTCACCAAGATCCTTTGAAGAGACTCTTCAATTTCTTTTGATTGTATCATTTTCTTGTTGTAATTCCTTAACCCTACCCTTGGGTTAACTTTTAACTTTCTTTGGTTAGAAGAAAACTTACATTTAGGAGTGGTTGTTTGGGAAAATTCTTTGATTAAGTCCCACCACTTCCTAAATAGTTCTAAATAAAGATTCTTAAAATCGTTTAGTGCTTGTGGAAGGGTCCCCAAAAGGCTTCAAGTGTCATTTGGGCTTCCACTAGGAGACGCCTAGTTTAATTGCTTTCATAAACCGTTTAGTACTTGTGGAAGTGTTCCAAGGGATTCTAAGTGTCACTTAGACTTCCACCCTAGGACAATTCGACTAGTGTATGCTTTACTTGCTTTCCTTTTGTTGTTTTAATTCTAAGTTCGTTTAGAAGGCTTCCTATTGCCTACTAGGGGTTTCGTGCACACACACACAACTACTTGACTTGCTTGTGTGAAAAAGTTGTTTTCTAAGACAAGTATAAGGGGGTTTAGTAATTTCCACTTGAAAAGGCTTGGTTATTAAGTGGCTCCTTGTAGCTCACCTCCCTTGATAGTGCAACTTGTATACTTAGACCTCCAAGTACTTAGTCTTACACCAAAAAGAGAAAACCTTTTGTGAAAATCTTTATCACTCAATTTGCAAAATTCCTTAAGATTTGTAAAAACCTTTCTCTTGCAAAAATGAGTGATCATGGTCCTACAAGTCATAGGAGTACTAAAGATGAACTTAGGGAACTTAGGGAATATATTAGAAGAAAAGAAATAGAAAATGATAAAAATAATGAAACAATAAGAGAGTTGTTGAGTAAGCTTGTGGTGGGGGGTGAAACTAGAAAACCCCATGCCAATGAGGGTTATGGGCCTTCTAGGCCCTGTAGACCCCTAAAATTGTCCGGGTCGGAAATAAAGCTTGAAGACTCTCGAAGACTAAAGGAAGATCAGCCAGAAGGACTCCTGGAAGGCCCTAGGAGGGTTCTCTGTAGGTCTAGAGGTCTTAGAATAGCTCAAAATAAGGAAGTGGAGGGAATGAAGCCCAATACGGCCGTACTGAACTTAATACGGCCGTATTGAAGCTTCAATACGGCCGCAGTGAACTCAATACGGCGTATTGAAGTTTCTGAAACTTCAATACGGCCGTACTGAAATCAATACGGCCGTATTGAAGCTTCAATACAGCCGTATTGAACTCAATACGGCCGTATTGAAATTTCTGAATTTCAATACGGCCGTATTGAACTCAATACGGCCGTATTGAAGTTCAAAAAGTTCAATACGGCCGTATTGGTTCTGTAGCCCGTATTGGGCCTGTTCCCTATAAATATGACGTCAATTGGACGTCATTGGACACTTTTGGAGATAGTTTCAACCCTCTCCTTGAGTATTCTGGGGTTTTTGAGCAGTGTTCTGCCCTAGAAATCACTCGGAGAGTTGATCCGACAAAGTTCTTGAGCCCCTGTCGCCACCGGCCCGAACGGGCCTCGGCGGTCGCGAAGACGGTCGAGCTCGCTTTTATTTTAGTTTTGAAAATGTATTGGATTACTAGAAAGACTTGTTCTCAAACTGAGACCTTGTCGATCTTATCCAATTTATTTATTAAAAGTCTCACCAATCCATATTAATCCCAAGCGGGACCCTCTATGGATTAGTGGTTTTCGCAAAAGGAGGGTTCGTGGAGTCGCCACCAATGTTTTACTCAAAACATTGGAAAAAGGGATAAGGCAATTGATTTTATAAATCAACTTTGGCCATTACAACCAGAGTTGGGTAAGGGAGTCGGTTACGCGTGGGGAAGGTGTTAGCACCCCACAGCGCCCCTTTCGGGTTCCCTATGACAGATTATTTCTAAAATGATAGCGTAAAATTACTAAATTACCCCTATTTATTATAAGCGATTATAAATTAACTATCTACATGGTGATAGTTTAAATATGCACACAGAAAGCAGTAAAAGGAAGGATTTAAGAAGAAACCTCTTGAAGCGTGCTTTTATATATTGAGTAAGACTGGGAAGCTTTTTGGCGTTCCCTCGCTCTACAAGCTCGCTCGCTCCTTCCTAAAAACTTTTGACTATGGAAATCCGGAGGATTTCCCTTCGACTAGGTTCGAATCTCCAAGCTAAATGCTCGGAATTCCGGAACTTCGTCGGATCGACTCCCAGAGAGATTCCTAGGGCAGAACACTGCTCAAAAACCCCAGAATACTCAAGGAGGGAGTCAAAACTGAGTGTGAAAGTGTGGAATGACGTCCAATTGACGTCATATTTATAGGGAATAGGCGCAATACGGCCTACAGAAGCAATACGGCCGTATTGAAATTTTTGAACTTCAATACGGCCGTATTGAGTTTAATACGGCTGTATTGAAGCTTCAATACGGCCGTATTGATTTCAGTACGGCCGTATTGAAGTTTCAGAAACTTCAATACGCCGTATTGAGTTCACTGCGGCCGTATTGAAGCTTTAATACGGCCGTATTAAGTTCAGTACGGCCGTATTGGGCTTCATTCCCTCCACTTCCTTATTTTGAGCTATTCTAAGACCTCTAGACCTACAGAGAACCCTCCTAGGGCCTTCCAGGAGTCCTTCTGGCTGATCTTCCTTCAGTCTTCGAGAGTCTTCAAGCTTTATTTCCGACCCGGACAATTTTAGGGGTCTACAGCTGCCCCCCCTTTACTTAGTCAAACGGTCTTTTTGGTGTATCGATTGACAAGTAAAGGAGTTGACCCAATTGTCCGGGTAATACGCCAACCTTCTGACTTGTAGTGTCTTCCGGTGGAAAATTGTTGAGTAGCCTCTCCAGGTGGGTGCATACCTCGGCGCTTCTGACATCCTCGGTAGCTGAGTTTACCCTTTCCAGGGTCAACTTCACTCGACGCCCGAGCCGGAAGTTGAACACCGACGTGCCTCTGGCGACGTTGGTGATTGAGTACCGTCTCTCCAGACCTAGCCACACTCGACGCCCGAGCCGGAAGCTAGACACCAATGTGTTAACATCACACTGATGATTAAGTATTGCCTCTCCAGGCCCAACCTCACTCGCCGCCCGAGCCGGAAGTTGGACACCAACGCACCTCTGATGACGCTGATGGTTGAGTACCGTCTCTCCAGACCTAGCCTCACTCGACGCCCGAGCCGGAAGCTAGACACCAATGTGTTAACATCACACTGATGATTAAGTATTGCCTCTCCAGGCCCAACCTCACTCGCCGCCCGAGCCGGAAGTTGGACACCAACGCACCTCTGATGACGCTGATGGTTGAGTACCGTCTCTCCAGACCTAGCCTCACTCGACGCCCGAGCCGGAAGCTAGACACCAGTTTTTTAACATCACTGATGATTGAGTACCGCCTCTCCAGGCTCTGCCGCTTAACATTTGGCAGTTGAGTTTGCCCTCTCCAGGGTCTGCGTCCGTGTCTTCTGATCACTTCGGCAATGCGAGTTTAACCTCTCCAGGGATTTGAGATGATATTTGTCTCCACAGTCCACTATGCTGCTTCGACAGTTTTTTCTGATTTTGTGCCGCTGAGGGCTGGATAACGCAGGGATCCGTCTAGGGGATGTGCAGTCATTCATAGGTTCCTGTGCCCCAACTTGCATTGCATTGTTGGTACCCATGGGGAATTTCTGAATCCTTGGGGTGTGGACACAGATGCTCTCTCTTTGAGTTGAGCGATGCCTTATGTTTGGCTGACGTCCTTTGACGTTGGTGGAGTATCCCGGTTGTCCTTATTCGGGTGACTCTTTTTGATTTTCTGATTTTTACTGCCTCTGTGTAGGCTGTTATCCGCTGGGGATTCTGGATGTTGATTTTGTCTCCACAGTCCACGATGCTGCTTCGACGATTATTTTTGATTTTTATGCCACTGAGGGCTGGATAACGCAGGGATCCGTCTAGGGGATGTGCAGTTACTCATAGGTTCTTGTGTCCCAACTTTCCATTGAGTAGTTGGCGCCCATTGAGGAATTTCTGTTTCCTTGGGGTGTAGACACGAAGATGCTCTTTCTGAGATGAGCAGTGCCTTATGATTGGCTGACGTCCTTTGGACGTTGGTGGAGTATCCCGGTTATCCTTATTCGGGTATCTCTTTTGGGTTTTCTGATTTTTGTCGCCTCTGTGTAGGCTATTGTCCGCTGGGGGATTTTGTCATTCATTTTGATTAGCCTCTTCTGTTAGGCGTATCATCTTGACGCTTGATGTTTGGCTAAGAGCCAGATTCCACTTGGGGAATTATTATTGATCTTTTCGATTTTCTCTTTTTGAAGAAGTGCCTCTAAGTAGGCGAATTATCTTGATGTTCAGTGTTTGGCTGAGTGCCGCATTCCGCTTGGGGAATATTTATTGAAATTTTTGATCTTTTGCTTTTTGTAGGAATGCCTCTTGAGTAGGCGACTGGGGATTTGGGGATCTTACGTACCCCAGAGTATTTTTAGGAAGCCTATACAGGCTTAGCCTCGCTCAGCGCTTTGAGTCGGAGAGCTATCTTCCACTGAGGAAGTGTTAAGTCCTTTGACTTGTATATACTGTTTGGATGATCGCACTTCCATTGGGGATTGCGTCGATTTTGCTTTGATAGCTCTCGCTGGGGATTTTTCCGTGAGCTTGAGCTGAGGTTCCCTCTGGGGAGTATTATTTCTGCGAGCCTCTCCAGGCTCAGTTATTCTGCATACTGTGGAGGATGTGGAGTATTATTTTGGTAAGCCTCTCCAGGCTTAGTTATTCGGTACAAATTGTTTGTTGGATTTTCTATATCCTTGCCTTTTTTATTTTCGGCTTTTTCTGTATTTTGCCTTTTCTTCTGATTTGGCTTTTTCTGTATTTTGCCTTTTTTATGTTTTTGGCTTTTGCTGTACAGAAATTAAAAGTGCTAAAGAAATTAAATTCAGTTATTATGAGAGAGTATTATTTCGGCGAGCCTCTCCAGGCTCAGTTATTTTGTAGGAGTATTATTTCGGCAAGCCTCTCCAGGCTCAGTTATTCTGAGAGTATTCTTTCGGCAAGCCTCTCCAGGCTCAGTTATTCTGAGAGTATTCTTTCGGCAAGCCTCTCCAGGCTCAGTTATTCTGTGAGTATTCTTTCGGCAAGCCTCTCCAGGCTCAGTTATTCTGTATGATGCTGTTGATTTTCTGAATCTTTGTATTTTGCTTGCTGCTGTCATACACAAGCAATTTTCTATTTTTCTATTTTATGTAATTGCCTCATGATAAGGTCTTTGAATGTACAACTAATGTGTGTGTGATGCACAAATGCAATACAATTTTTTATTTTTGTTCATTTATTTAGAAAAGTGAGTGGCTCTCCCTATCCTTTTCTTCTTGGAGGACTTTCTGTCATTGACGCGAGGGAGTATTTTTGTGAGCCTTTATGCAGGAGATTATGGATTTTACAGGAACCCCTCCAATTTTCTTTTATTGACCGATTATTAATGGAATTTCGTACAATTTTATGAAAAACCAATTCAGAGGCATAATCACATGGTCAAGAAAGAAAAGAAACAAATGGATATTTTTATTGATATTCACAAGTGTTTTTACAGAAAGGTTTACAAAGGGATTTTCTGAAGAATGGCTGGCCGAGGTGGGCTATACATTTTTGGCTTAAACAATTATATCTGTGATTGCTGCTCTTCCCGTTTCCCTAGTTGTTTCGGGTGAGATGCCTGAGCCAGGAGTGTAGATACTGCAAGACGCTTGCTTCTAGAAGATTATCACTTGGACCGCCTTTCGGTTTTCGGTTCAAGTGATCGTTGCTTGCTTTACTTTTTGCATCTTATTCTTTTGCCCCTAATTTTTGCCTAGGACATGTCCTAGCGGGGATAATTTTGCCTTTGTTTTGCCTAGTACCCTTGTACTGGCGGGCTTTTTGTTTTGCCCTAACTTTTGCCTAGGATGCCCTTTTTGGGTTTTCATCCTAGCGGGCTGATGCAAGCAACGTCTTCAAGCATAATACTTCTTTACCACGTCAGCGTTGACTGGGTATCGAAGTTCTTCTCCGTCCATGTCTGTGAGAATCAATGCTCCTCCGGAGAAGGCTCGCTTCACCACGTATGGTCCTTCGTAATTTTGGGCCCACTTTCCGATTTTGTCCTTTTGAGCTGGTAGCAATTTCTTCATCACCAGCTCTCCCTCATGGTAGATTCGAGGATGGACTTTCTTGTCAAAAGCCTTTTTGATCTTCCTTTGGTAGGCTTGACCATGGCATATGGCGTTCAGTCGTTTTTCTTCGATAAGGTTCAATTGGTCGTGTCGACTTTGAACCCATTCTGCCTCGGAAAGTTTTGCTTCCATGATTACTCTCAGAGACGGTATCTCGACTTCAACCGGCAGAACTGCCTCCATTCCATAAACAAGGGAGAATGGAGTAGCTCCTGTGGATGTACGTACTGAAGTCCTATAACCATGGAGAGCGAAGGGTAGCATCTCATGCCAGTCTTTGAATGAGACAACCATCTTTTGTACTATCTTCTTGATATTCTTATTGGCTGCCTCGACCGCCCCATTCATCTTTGGTCGATATGGGGAAGAGTTATGGTGCTGAATTTTGAACTCTTTGCACAGTTCTTCCACCATCTTATTGTTCAAATTGGATCCATTATCAGTGATGATTTTGTCGGGAATACCGTATCTGCATATGATATTCTTTCTGATGAAGGATGTTACCACCTTTTGGGTCACATGAGCATACGATGCCGCTTCTACCCATTTGGTGAAATAGTCAATGGCCACAAGGATGAACTTATGTCCATTGGATGCCTTTGGCTCGATGGGTCCAATAACATCCATGCCCCATATTGCGAATGGCCATGGTGAAGCCAACACATTGAGTGGCGTTGGTGGGACATGAATGTTGTCGGCGTATGCTTGACACTTGTGGCATTTCCGGACGTATTGGTAACAATCCCTTTCAATGGTCGACCAATAATATCCTGCTCTGAGGATTTTCTTAGCCATTGCAGGCCCGGGAATATGGGTACCGAAAACCCCCTCATGTATTTCTTTGATTACGTTTTGAGCTTCGACTTGGTCTATGCACCTCAACAAGACCGAGTCATAATTCTTTTTGTAGAGGGTTTCTCCAATCAACAGAAATCCCATGGCCCTTCTTCGGATATGCTTTTTATCATTATCGCTGGCCATATCAGGATATTCCCCTTTTGACAGATATTGTTTGATGTCATGGAACCATGGATGATCGTCAACAGCTTCATCTATCAGTAGGCAGAACGCTTGCTTATCGTGCCGCCGGATATTGATGATGGGCATTTCATGCTCCTTATCCAAGGCGAACATCGATGATAGTGTGGCAAGGGCGTCAGCGAACTGATTTTCCTCCCTTGGGATATATTCAAAGACGACATTTTGAAAGAATTGTATCAGGTCTTTGATATGCTCAACATATGGTATCAGCTTAGGATTTCGGACTTCCCATTCACCTCGCAGTTGGTGAATGACTAAAGCCGAATCTCCAAATACTTTGAGCTTTAGGATACCATTGTTGATTGCTGCTTGGATTCCTAACGCGCAAGCCTCGTATTCGGCCATGTTATTTGTACAGTCAAAGTTGAGTCTTGCCGTTAAGGGGATATGCTTTCCTTGTGGGGAGATTAATACTGTTCCAATCCCCTGTCCAAGCATGTTGGAGGCTCCATCGAAATACATGGTCCACGTATCATCCTTAGGATCTTCATGTTGTAAATGCATTATATCCTCATCGGGGAAATCATCCTGAAGGGATTGATAGTCATTGGTCGGCCCGTGTGCTAGGTAATCAGCTAGGGTACTACCCTTGATGGCCTTTTGTGTGACATGTATGATGTCAAATTCTGATAATTGCACTTGCCATCGGGCAATCTTCCCAGTGATTATCGGTTTGTCGAACACGTACTTAATTGGGTCCATTTTGGAAACCAACCAAGTAGTATGCCTAATCATATACTGCCTGAGCCGTTGTGTTGCCCATGCTAACGCATAGCACGTCTTTTCTAGTGGCGTGTAGCGGGTTTCATAATCAAGGAACTTTTTGCTCAGGTAGTAGATGGCTTGTTCTTTCTTCTTTGTTTCATCTTGTTGTCCTAGCACAGCTCCCATGGACTCATCAAGCACTGTTAGATAGAGGATTAATGGTCTTCCCTCGACAGGTGGCACCAACACTGGTGGATTGGCCAAACACTGTTTGATCTTATCGAAAGCTTGTTGACAATTCTCATCCCAAACTTCGGAATGATTCTTGCGCAACAGCTTGAATATTGGTTTGCACGTGTCAGTCAACTGTGCGATGAACCTTGCGACGTAGTTCACCCTGCCGAGGAATCCTCTAATTTCTTTCTCAGTTTTAGGAGGAGGCATTTCCATTATTGCCTTTACTTTATCGGGGTCCACCTCTATGCCTTTTTCACTGACGATGAACCCGAGAAGCTTACCTGACCGAACTCCGAAAGTACACTTAGCCGGGTTTAGCTTAAGCTGATACTTACGAAGCCGATTGAATAATTTTCTCAAATATTGGATGTGGTCCATCTCGTCTTTTGACTTTGCGATCATGTCATCCACGTATACTTCAATTTCTTTGTGGATCATATCGTGGAATAGCGTCACCATCGCTCGTTGGTAGGTGGCACCCGCATTTTTAAGTCCAAAAGGCATCACCCTGTAGCAGAAAGTTCCCCAGGGTGTAATGAAAGAAGTTTTCTCGCGGTCTTCTATATTCATCTTGATTTGATTATACCCCGAGTATCCATCCATAAAGGAATAGAGTGTGTTTGTGGCGGTGTGATCCACAAGTGTATCGATGTGGGGCAAGGGAAAATCGTCCTTTGGACTGGCACGATTCAAATCCCTATAATCAACACACACTCTAACCTTCCCATTCTTTTTGACGACTGGCACAATGTTAGCCAGCCATTCGGGATACTGGGATACAACCAAGAATCCCGCGTCCAATTGTTTTTCTACCTCCTCCTTAATCTTTAAGGACCATTCGGGCTTGATTCGTCGAAGCTTTTGCTTAATGGGTCGAAACCCCTCTTTTAAGGGCAACTTGTGTTCGACAATGTTGGAGTCCAACCCGGGCATATCATGGTACGACCATGCAAATACGTCCTTGTATTCCCTCAATAATTGAATCAATTGTGTTTTTATTCCATCACTGATACGGGTCCCAATGTTGACCTCTTTCAATTCTTGATCCTGCCCCAAATTCACGGTCTCCAATTCTTCTTGATTCGGTTGGAGTAGACGAGCTTCTTGATCTAGCAGTCTTTGCAGATCCGGAGAGATGGTCTCCTCATCACTGTCCAACTCAACCCATTCACCCTCGGCTTTCGGATCCCGGTCAGAGCGAGCAATCACAGACATAATTATTTATTGGTTCTGTTTAGGTTTAGAGTTTATTAATATTAATGAGAGAGAGAGAATAGAACAAAATGAGAGAATAATGTGTGAAAAAATGCCTCTTTATTGATATATGAGTGTAAAACTGTACAAAACCCTTTATTTACATGAAAAGGTCCTCATGATCTCGGGTACTGATCATGAGTCCCTAAAAGAAAAAATGTGGAGGGGCCCTATCATGGCTTGCCCTTCTCTCTACTCCTGCTGCGGTAGAGGATTCTTGCTCACGTCGGGCGCCGTCGAATCGAAAGTGACCCACCCAGCATCGATAAGGTCTTGGACCTTATACTTGAGAGCTCTGCAGTTCTCCGTTGAATGTCCCGGTGCCCCCGAATGGTATAGACATTTGTCTTGTGGATTGTACCAATCGGGGTAAGGTGGATTCACTTTCTTTGGTGGAATGTAAGCTATAAGACGCGCCTCCACTAGCTTCGGCAGGAGATCGCTATAAGTGGTCGGAAGTTTGTCAAACTTCTTCACAGAGTTGTATTGCGATTTGCCTGACTTCGAAGTGGAAGAAGATGGAGAAATGGTTACAGCGTTGACTCCTCCTTCTTTCTTCTTCCCGAAGGCCTTCTTAGCTTCATATGGTTGGGAAGGCTTAGCCAGCTTCCCACTTTTAAGTCCTTGTTCCACCCTTTCTCCAATGGTGATGATGTCCGAGAAGAGTGTCGTTGTGTTCCCTATCATTTTATCGTAATAGGGACCAGTCAACGAGTTGATGAATAAGGACACCGTCTCCTTATCCGACAGCGGGGGCTCTATCTGTGCCGCCAACTCCCTCCAACGTTGGGCGTACGCCTTGAAGGATTCATCATTCTTTTTACTCAAGGCTTGAAGATCTGACCTATCGGGTGTTAGGTCGATGTTATACTTATAGCGCTTGAGAAAGGCGTCGGCCAACTGTCTCCACGTGCACACTTGATTTCCATCCAGCTGCATATACCAATTGAGTGCAGTTTCGGCTAAGCTCTCTTGAAAGCAGTGGATCAAGAGCTTTTCATTTGTGGCATATGCAGCCATCTTGCGACAGTACATGGTGAGATGACTTTTGGGGCAAGTCGATCCCACGTACTTTGGGAAATCCGACACTTTAAATTTAGGAGGGAATTGAATGTCCCTCACTAAACACATGTCAGCGGCATCTTTGATGTCAAAATCATGCCCCTCCATAGCCCTCAACCGATCCTCTAGGGCGTGGAATTGTTCTTTTGAAACCTCGGGCTCTTTAATCATAATTCCAGCCCCAAGGGGTACAGTGTGTGTAGGATCTTTTTCATGCTCTTCCTCCTCTCCCTCATGATGGGACCCATGTTCACTGTGATGAGATCCATGGACGTTGTGGTGACGCATGAGTTCCATCATTTGCGCCATTTGCTCTTTAAGCTGTGAAAGCTCGGTTGTGAGCTTCTTGTTTTGCTCCTCCAATGCTTCCATTTTCTTGATTCTCTGTGCGCGCGTAAGGACAGAGAGATGACCAGCCACTTTCTAAAATGAATGTTTAGTTAGTTTATTTTATGGAATGAATACACTCTTTAACATGAGCTTGATAAACCTCCATCTTTAAGGCGCTGCCTTTTTAAGACGGAAGTTTACCACCCTTCTTTATCTATGATCTCTCCCCAACGGAGAATCTCTATAGTCATGGGTCTCTTTCACTCATGTCAAGAGGTATTGGTGACCCTAAAATGTATGTTTTTATGAGGATGCATGGTCTCTTATTGGTAATGATGCACATGCCCCTTACTTTTATATTTTCACACATTGGTTTTTCCTCTCATGTCATGACATTTTCATGCATGGGGATTTATTCTTAGACCTTATTACGAGGTTATTTATTAATGCACAAACAATTGCACATAAGCATTTACACAAACAATTCACTCATCCACGAACAGTCACGAACGAATCACGAGGTAGGGGTCTCCTGCAGAAAAGTGCATATTCAAGGAGGATCTAACTGTTCTCACTTGGTCAAAGGCCCCCAAGGTGCCCCCATTATAGGGACCCAATTCCTCTCGTCGTAAGTCGATGGAAAGTTCCAACGCACTGTCGGACTCGAGTTCATGGTTATCACCTTGAGTGATGTTTTTCCGACAACGGTCTCGTAGGCTCCTATAGACCCATTCAACCGGCCGTACTAACATCCACTCCCTATGGATTACCACTCATGCCCCCGGGTATAGAGGGAACTGTTGTGTGCAAAGGTTTGTGTGCAATTTATTTCAAACAATTGCGGAAATTTAAACAAACAACAGTTATTTAAAGCCAAATATATAAAGCATGTTATCATACAAGCAAGGGGTAATGAAGTAATTTTAACTATTATTTGTTAAAAATAATCTGTCACTAAATGGGACTGACTCTCGAAGCTTCCCCAGTGGAGTCGCCATCTGTCGCCACCGGCCCGAACGGGCCTCGGCGGTCGTGAAGACGGTCGAGCTCGCTTTTATTTTAGTTTTGAAAATGTATTGGATTACTAGAAAGACTTGTTCTCAAACTGAGACCTTGTCGATCTTATCCAATTTATTTATTAAAAGTCTCACCAATCCATATTAATCCCAAGCGGGACCCTCTATGGATTAGTGGTTTTCGCAAAAGGAGGGTTCGTGGAGTCGCCACCAATGTTTTACTCAAAACATTGGAAAAAGGGATAAGGCAATTGATTTTATAAATCAACTTTGGCCATTACAACCAGAGTTGGGTAAGGGAGTCGGTTACGCGTGGGGAAGGTGTTAGCACCCCACAGCGCCCCTTTCGGGTTCCCTATGACAGATTATTTCTAAAATGATAGCGTAAAATTACTAAATTACCCCTATTTATTATAAGCGATTATAAATTAACTATCTACATGGTGATAGTTTAAATATGCACACAGAAAGCAGTAAAAGGAAGGATTTAAGAAGAAACCTCTTGAAGCGTGCTTTTATATATTGAGTAAGACTGGGAAGCTTTTTGGCGTTCCCTCGCTCTACAAGCTCGCTCGCTCCTTCCTAAAAACTTTTGACTATGGAAATCCGGAGGATTTCCCTTCGACTAGGTTCGAATCTCCAAGCTAAATGCTCGGAATTCCGGAACTTCGTCGGATCGACTCCCAGAGAGATTCCTAGGGCAGAACACTGCTCAAAAACCCCAGAATACTCAAGGAGGGAGTCAAAACTGAGTGTGAAAGTGTGGAATGACGTCCAATTGACGTCATCTTTATAGGGAATAGGCGCAATACGGCCTACAGAAGCAATACGGCCGTATTGAAATTTTTGAACTTCAATACGGCCGTATTGAGTTCAATACGGCCGTATTGAAATTCAGAAATTTCAATACGGCCGTATTGAGTTTAATACGGCTGTATTGAAGCTTCAATACGGCCGTATTGATTTCAGTACGGCCGTATTGAAGTTTCAGAAACTTCAATACGCCGTATTGAGTTCACTGCGGCCGTATTGAAGCTTTAATACGGCCGTATTAAGTTCAGTACGGCCGTATTGGGCTTCATTCCCTCCACTTCCTTATTTTGAGCTATTCTAAGACCTCTAGACCTACAGAGAACCCTCCTAGGGCCTTCCAGGAGTCCTTCTGGCTGATCTTCCTTCAGTCTTCGAGAGTCTTCAAGCTTTATTTCCGACCCGGACAATTTTAGGGGTCTACAGCCCCGAGCCATTTTGCTTGAGGATCGAACCTAGTCGAAGGGAAATCCTCCGGATTTCCATAGTTAAAAGTTTTTAGGAAGGAGCGAGCGAGCTTGTAGAGCGAGGGAACGCCAAAAAGCTTCCCAGTTTTACTCAATATATAAAAGCACGCTTCAAGAGGTTTCTTCTTAAATCCTTCCTTTTACTGCTTTCTGTGTGCATATTTAAACTGTCATCATGTAGATAGTTAATTTATAATCGCTTATAATAAATAGGGGTAATTTAGTAATTTTACGCTATTATTTTAGAAATAATCTGTCATAGGGAACCCGAAAGGGGCGCTGTGGGGTGCTAACACCTTCCCCACGCGTAACCGACTCCCTTACCCGACTCTGGTTGTAATGGCCAAAGTTGATTTATAAAATCAATTGCCTTATCCCTTTTTCCAATGTTTTGAGTAAAACATTGGTGGCGACTCCACGAACCCTCCTTTTGCGAAAACCACTAATCCATGGAGGGTCCCGCTTGGGATTAATATGGATTAGTGAGACTTTTAATAAATAAATTGGATAAGATCGACAAGGTCTCAGTTTGAGAACAAGTCGTTCTAATAATCCAATACATTTTCAAAACTAAAATAATAAGCGAGCTCGACCGTCTTCGCGACCGCCGAGGCCCGTTTGGGCCGGGTGGCGACAGATGGCGACTCCACTGGGGAAGCTTCGAGAGTCAGTCCCATTTAGTGACAGATTATTTTTAACAAATAATAGTTAAAATTACTTCATTACCCCTTGCTTGTATGATAACATGCTTTATATATTTGGCTTTTAATAACTGTTGTTTGTTTAAATTTCCGCAATTGTTTGAAATAAAAATTGCACACAAACCTTTGCACACAACAGTTCCCTCTATACCCGGGGGCATGAGTGGTAATCCATAGGGAGTGGATGTTAGTACGGCCGGTTGAATGGGTCTATAGGAGCCTACGAGACCGTTGTCGGAAAAACATCACTCAAGGTGATAACCATGAACTTGAGTCCGACAGTGCGTTGGAGCTTTCCATCGACTTACGACGAGAGGAATTGGGTCCCTATAATGGGGGCACCTTGGGGGCCTTTGACCAAGTGAGAACAGTTAGATCCTCCTTGAATATGCACTTTTCTGCAGGAGACCCCTACCTCGTGATTCGCTCGTGACTGTTCGTGGATGAGTGAATTGTTTGTGTAAATGCTTATGTGCAATTGTTTGTGCATTAATAAATAAACTCGTAATAAGGTCTAAGAATAAATCCCCATGCATGAAAATATCATGACATGAGAGGAAAAACCAATGTGTGAAAATATAAAAGTAAGGAGCATAGGCATCATTATCAATAATACCTCATGCATCCTCATCATCATTTATAGGTTCACTAATACCCTCTCGATGTGAGTGAAAGAGACCCGTGACTATTGAGTTTCTCCGTTATGGAGAGATCATAGGCTAGGGAGGGTGATAAACTTTCATCTTAAAAAGGCAGCGCCTTAAAGATGAAAGGTTATCAAGCTCATATCAAGAGTGTATTCATACCATGAATAAGCTAATTAGAATAAACATTCATTTTAGAAAGTGGCTGGTCATCTCTCTGTCCTCACACGCGCAAAGAAAATCAAGAAAATGGAAGCGCTAGAGGAACAAAACAAGAAGCTCACGACCGAGCTTTCACAGCTCAAAGAGCAGATGGCGCAAATGTTGGAACTCATGCGTCACCATAACATTCATGGATCTCATCACAGTGACCATGGGTCCCATCATGAGGGAGAGGAGGAGGAGCATGAAGAAGATCCTCCACATGCCATACCTCTTGGGGCTGGAATTATGATCAAAGAGCCCGAGGTTTCAAAAGAACAATTCCACGCCCTAGAGGATCGGTTGAGGGCTATGGAGGGGCATGATTTTGATGTCAAAGATGCCGCCGATATGTGCTTAGTGAGGGACATTCAATTCCCTCCTAAATTTAAAGTGCCGGATTTCCCAAAGTACGTGGGATCGACTTGCCCCAAAAGTCATCTCACCATGTACTGTCGCAAGATGGCCGCATATGCCACAAATGAAAAGCTCTTGATCGATTGCTTCCAAGAGAGCTTGGCTGATACCGCGCTCAACTGGTATATGCAGCTAGATGGAAATCTAGTACACACATGGAGGCAGTTGGCCGACGCCTTCCTCAAGCGCTACAAATACAACATCGACCTAACACCCGATAGGTCAGATCTTCAAGCCTTGAGTAAGAAAAATGATGAATCTTTCAAGGCGTACGCCCAACGATGGAGGGAGTTGGCGGCACAGATAGGGCCCCCGCTGTCGGATAAAGAGACGGTGTCCTTATTCATCAACTCGTTAACTGGTCCCTATTACGATAAAATGATAGGGAACACAACGACACTTTTCTCGGACATCATCACCATTGGGGAAAGGGTGGAACAAGGATTGAAAAGTGGGAAGCTAGCTAAGCCTTCCCAATCATTCGAGGCTAAGAAGACCTTCAGGAAGAAGAATGAGGGAGGAGTCAATGCTATAACCATATCCTCGGCTTCTTCCACTTCGAAGTCAGGAAGATCGCAATTCATCCCTGTGAAGAAGTTTGATAAACTTCCGACCACTTATAGCGATCTCCTTCCGAAGCTAGTAGAAGCCAAACTTCTAGCTCATGTTCCACCAAGGAAGATCGACCCACCTTACCCCGATTGGTACAAGCCACAAGACAAATGTTTATACCATTCGGGGGCACCAGGGCATTCAACAGAGAGATGCCTAGCTCTCAAATACAAGGTCCAAAACCTTATTGATGCCGGGTGGGTCACCTTCGATTCGACAGCGCCCGACGTGAGCAAGAGTCCTCTGCCAAAGCAGGAGTAGAGAGAAGAACAAGCCACGATAAGGCCCCTTCATATTTCTCTTTTAGGGACTCATGATCAGTACCCGAGATCATGAGAACCTTTTCATGTAAATAAGGGTTTTTATACAGTTTTAATACATATCAATAAAGAGGCATTTTTCACATTATTCTCTTTTTTGTTCTTTTCTCTCTTTCCTCATTAACATTAATAATTCTAAACCTAAACAGAACCAATAAAATAATTATGTCTGTAATTGTTTGCTCTGACCGGGATCCGAAGGTGAAAGGGTTGAGTTGGACAGTGATGAGGAAACCATTTCTCTGGATCTGCAAAGATTGCTAGATCAAGAAGCTCGTCAAGAGAAATTGGAGACTATAAATTTGGGGCATGGCCGAGAGATAAAAGAGATCAACATACCAGTGATGAAATAAGGACACATGTTTCCGCTACGATTATAATAAAATCATTCTTCATTGCTTCTTTTCTTGCTTATAATAAAATTCTAAACCACATTATTTTTAACCCTGTTTGAATAAACATGAATGAGGTTAAAATCATCTTAATAATAATAAACCCACATCATTTTTATGTGGAGGTGTGTGTGACAACTTGGAGCACCTTCCCTTGGCCTCGATAAGTGCCATCATGGGTAAAAAGAAATCTTTCAAAATTAAAGAAGTTCGGCAGGAAACCCAAAAAGGGGACTGCGCAAAAATAAGAGCAAAAGACCCGCTAGGAATCCCACGAAAGGGTGACCTAGGCAAAAGTTAGGGTTACAAAAATAAACAAAAACAAAGGTCCGCTAAAACGCCACAAAAGGGTGTTTTAGGCAAAAATAAGGACAATCAAAAAACAAAAGAAATCCATGATGGTACCATGAACCAAATTCAAAAAGAAAGGTTCAAGGGAAGCTATCCAAGTTGTCGAATCACAACACGATTTTTTAACTTCATAAGTGTTTAATCAAACAAGCCTAAACACTTAAGCCTACCTTGGCCACCCATTCTTACAAAAACCATTTTTGAAAAAATAAATCCCCTCTAAAACACAAACTTCAGAATAAAAATATCTTTCTTTTCTTTTCTCTCTTGTCCCAAAAGATTTTAGGATAATCTAGTGGAAGCATGGAGAAATAAATCATCACTGATAATGGATCTAATCTGAATAATAAAATGGTGGAAGAACTGTGCCAAGAATTCAAGATCCAACATCATAACTCTTCCCTATATCGGCCAAAGATGAATGGGGCAGTCGAGGCAACCAATAAGAACATCAAGAAAATAGGGCGAATGATGGTTGCCTCATTTAAAGACTGGCACGAGATGTTACCCTTCGCTCTTCATGGTTATAGGACTTCAGTACGCACATCTACAGGAGCTACTCCATTCTCCCTCGTCTATGGGATGGAGGCAGTTCTACCCGTCGAAGTCAAGATACCTTCTCTAAGGGTAATTATGGAAGCAAAACTTTCCGAGGTAGAATGGGTTCAAAGCCGGTATGACCAATTGAACCTCATTGAAGAAAATGGCTGAACACCATATGCCATGGTCAAGCCTATCAGAGGAAGACCAAAAAGGCTTTTGACAAGAAAGTCCACCCTCGAGTCTACCATGAGGGAGAGTTGGTAATGAAGAAATTGCTACCAACTCAAAAGGACAAAATCGGAAAGTATGCCCCAAATCACGGAGGACCATACGTGGAAAAACGAGCCTTCTCAGGAGGAGCATTGATCCTCACAGACATGGATGGAGAAGAACTTCTATACCCAGTCAACGCTGACGTGGTAAAGAAGTACTACGCTTGAAGACGTTGCTTGCATAGGCCCGCTAGGATGAAAACCCAAAAAGGGCGTCCTAGGCAAAAGTTAGGGCAAAATAAAAAGCCTGCCAGTACAAGGGTACTAGGCAAAACAAAGGCAAATTTACCCCGTTAGGATACGTCCTAAGCAAAAGTTAGGGGCAAAAGAATAAGATATAAAAACAAAGCAAGCAACGATCACTTGAACCGAAAACCGAAAGGTGGTTCAAGTGATAATCTTCTAGAAGCAAGCGTCTTGCAGTATCTACACTCCTGGCTCAGGCATCTCACCCGAAACGATTAGGGGAACGGGAAGAGCGACAATTACAGATATAATTGTTTAAGCCAAAAATGTATAGCCTACCTTGGCCAGCCATTCTTCAGAAATTTTCTTCTGTATATCTTTCTGTAAAAACACTTGTGAATATCAATAAAAATATCCATTTGTTTCTTTTCTTTCTTGACCATGTGATTATGCCTCTGAATTGGTTTTTCATAAAAATTGTACGAAATTCCATTAATAATCGGTCAATAAAAGAAAATTGGAGGGGTTCCTGTAAAATCCATAATCTCCTGCATAAAGGCTCACAAAAATACTCCCTCGCGTCAATGACAGAAAGTCCTCCAAGAAGAAGAGGATAGGGAGAGCCACTCACTTTTCTAAATAAATGAACAAAAATAAAAAATTGTATTGCATTTGTGCATCACACACACATTAGTTGCACATTCAAAGACCTTATCATGAGGCAACCGCATAAAATAGAAAAATAGAAAATTGCTTGTGTATGACAGCAGCAAGCAAAATGCAAAGATTCAGAAAATCAACAGCATCATACAGAATAACTGAGCCTGGAGAGGCTTGCCGAAAGAATACTCTCAAAATAACTGAGCCTGGAGAGGCTCGCCGAAATAATACTCTCTTAGAATAATTGAGCCTGGAGAGGCTTGCTGAAATAATACTCGTACAGAATAATTGAGCCTGGAGAGGCTTGCCGAAACAATACTCCCACAGAATAATTGAGCCTGGAGAGGCTTGTCGAAATAATACTCCTTCAGAATAATTGAGCCTGGAGAGGCTTGCCGAAATAATACTCCTACAAAATAACTGAGCCTGGAGAGGCTTGCCGAAATAATACTCTCTCATAATAACTGAATTTAATTTCTTTAGCACTTTTAATTTCTGTACAGCAAAAGCCAAAAACATAAAAAAGGCAAAATACAGAAAAAGCCAAATCAGAAGAAAAGGCAAAATACAGAAAAAGCCGAAAATGAAAAAAGGCAAAGATATAGAAAATCCAACAAACAGTTTGTACAGAATAACTAAGCCTGGAGAGGCTTACCAAAATAATACTCCCCAGAGGGAACCTCAGCTCAAGCTCACGGAAAAATCCCCAGCGAGAGCCATCAAAGCAAAATCGACGCAATCCCCAATGGAAGTGCGATCATCCAAACAGTATATACAAGTCAAAGGACTTAACACTTCCTCAGTGGAAGATAGCTCTCCGACTCAAAGCGCTGAGCGAGGCTAAGCCTGTAGAGGCTTCCTAAATAATACTCTGGGATACAATAAGATCCCCAAATCCCCAATCGCCTACTCAAGAGGCATCCCTGCAAAAAGGAGAAGAAAATAAAAAATATCAATAAGTATTCCCCAAGTGGAATCCGGCTCTTAGCCAAACATCGAACGTCAAGCCGATACGCCTAACAGAAGAGGCTAATCAAAATCAACGACGAAATCCCCCAGCGGATAACAGCCTACACAGAGGCAACACAATCAGAAAATCAAAGAGAGACACCCGAATAAGGACAACCGGGATACTCCACTCACGTCAAAAGGACGTCAGCCAAACATAAGGCATCGCTCAACTCAGAGAGAGAGCATCTGTGTCTACACCCCAAGGAGTCAAAAATTCCCATGGGTACCAACTAAGCAATGCAAGTTGGGACACAAGAACCTATGAATGACTGCACATCCCTTAGGCGGATCCCTGCGTTATCCAGCCCTCAGCGGCACAAAATCAGAAAAACAAACCGTCGAAGCAGCATTGTGGACTGTGGAGACAAACTATACTCAACTACCTCATTTTGAGAGGCAAAGTCTGGAGAGACGGTACTCAAACGAAGTCTGGAGAGACGGTACTCAAACGAAGTCTGGAGAGACGGTACTCAAACAAGGTCTGGAGAGACGGTACTCAAACAAGGTCTGGAGAGACGGTACTCAAACAAAGTCTGGAGAGACAGTACTCAAACGAAGTCTGGAGAGACGGTACTCAAACAAGGTCTGGAGAGACGGTACTCAAACAAGGTCTGGAGAGACGGTACTCAAACAAGGTCTGGAGAGACGGTACTCAAACAAAGTCTGGAGAGACAGCACTCAAACAAAGTCTGGAGAGACGGTACTCAGAGTCTGGAGAGACAGCACTCAAACAAAGTCTGGAGAGACGGTACTCAAGGTCTGGAGAGACAGTACTCAAGGTCTGGAGAGACAGTACTCAAGGTCTGGAGAGACAATACTCAAGGTCTGGAGAGACAATACTCAGCCATCAGCGCCGTCAGAGGCACGTTGGTGTTAAACTTAGCTACCGAGGTTGTCAGAAGCGCCGAGGTATGCAACAACCTGGAGAGGCTACTCAATAATTTTCCACCGGAAGACGCTACAAGTCAGAAGGTTGGCACATCACCCGGACAATTGGGTCAACTCCTTTACTTGTCAGCCGGTACACCAAAAGACCGTTTGACTAAGTAAAGGGGGGGCAGCTGTAGACCCCTAAAATTGTCCGGGTCGGAAATAAAGCTTGAAGACTCTCGAAGACTAAAGGAAGATCAGCCAGAAGGACTCCTGGAAGGCCCTAGGAGGGTTCTCTGTAGGTCTAGAGGTCTTAGAATAGCTCAAAATAAGGAAGTGGAGGGAATGAAGCCCAATACGGCCGTACTGAACTTAATACGGCCGTATTGAAGCTTCAATACGGCCGCAGTGAACTCAATACGGCGTATTGAAGTTTCTGAAACTTCAATACGGCCGTACTGAAATCAATACGGCCGTATTGAAGCTTCAATACAGCCGTATTGAACTCAATACGGCCGTATTGAAATTTCTGAATTTCAATACGGCCGTATTGAACTCAATACGGCCGTATTGAAGTTCAAAAAGTTCAATACGGCCGTATTGGTTCTGTAGCCCGTATTGGGCCTGTTCCCTATAAATATGACGTCAATTGGACGTCATTGGACACTTTTGGAGATAGTTTCAACCCTCTCCTTGAGTATTCTGGGGTTTTTGAGCAGTGTTCTGCCCTAAAAATCACTCGGAGAGTTGATCCGACAAAGTTCTTGAGCCCCGAGCCATTTTGCTTGAGGATCGAACCTAGTCGAAGGGAAATCCTCCGGATTTCCATAGTTAAAAGTTTTTAGGAAGGAGCGAGCGAGCTTGTAGAGCGAGGGAACGCCAAAAAGCTTCCCAGTTTTACTCAATATATAAAAGCACGCTTCAAGAGGTTTCTTCTTAAATCCTTCCTTTTACTGCTTTCTGTGTGCATATTTAAACTGTCATCATGTAGATAGTTAATTTATAATCGCTTATAATAAATAGGGGTAATTTAGTAATTTTACGCTATTATTTTAGAAATAATCTGTCATAGGGAACCCGAAAGGGGCGCTGTGGGGTGCTAACACCTTCCCCACGCGTAACCGACTCCCTTACCCGACTCTGGTTGTAATGGCCAAAGTTGATTTATAAAATCAATTGCCTTATCCCTTTTTCCAATGTTTTGAGTAAAACATTGGTGGCGACTCCACGAACCCTCCTTTTGCGAAAACCACTAATCCATGGAGGGTCCCGCTTGGGATTAATATGGATTAGTGAGACTTTTAATAAATAAATTGGATAAGATCGACAAGGTCTCAGTTTGAGAACAAGTCGTTCTAATAATCCAATACATTTTCAAAACTAAAATAATAAGCGAGCTCGACCGTCTTCGCGACCGCCGAGGCCCGTTTGGGCCGGTGGCGACAGGCCCAAAAGGCATAATGGTGAATCGCCTTCTAAGCCTCATGGAGGCCAACATGAAGAAGAACAATCACGGCCCAAGAGTCACCATTCACACACTCACCTATCTTCAAGTGAAGGGTTTTATAGTAGTCACCATGATGATGGCTACTATCAAAGACCCTCTAGGCAACATAGGCCTAGGCATGAAACAACCTCTCTTAGAGAACCTAGAGTTGACCTTCCTCCCTTCCATGGAAAAGACAATGTTGATGATTACTTGGATTGGGATATAAAGGTTGAACAACTCTTCACTTGCCACAATGTGAGTGAAGAGAAAAGAGTTCCTATGGCCACCCTTAGTTTTCAAGGGAGTGCCATGCATTGGTGGACTTCCCTAATGAGAGAAAAACAAATTACGAGAGAGCCCTCCATTAAATATTGGAACAAATGGAGTTGCTTATGCTAAGGGCTAGAATTAGGGAAGAAGAGAGAACCACCATTACTAGGTTCCAAAGTGGTCTTAACCTAGAAATTAGGGACAAGGTTGAACTACTATCCTATAGAGACCTTAGTGAACTTGTTCAACTTTGTCTGAGGGTAGAGCAACAGTTTAGAAGAAAACCTAGCTTTAGGAAAGAAACTACCCCTTACCCTAAGAAGGACATCAAGAAGGAGGGTCACTCCTCTTATTCAAAGGATAGACCACTAGAAAAAGAAAAACAAAAACAAAAACCTTCTGATGAGCCTAGAACTAGTTCAATTAAGTGCTTTAAGTGCTTAGGGAGGGGACACATAGCTTCCCAATGCCCTACAAAAAAGACCATGATCATTAGGGGAAACGAGATCCTAGGTGAGGAAAGAACTTCATCTTCTTCATCATCCTCAAGTGAAGAAGATGCTAGTCTTAGTTCTAGTGAAGAAGCACCATGTGAAGGTGACCTATTCATTGCTTAAAGAATACTTACCAACCAGCCCAATGATTAGGACCAATCACAAAGACAGAACCTTTTCCATTCTAGATGCAAAATTTTTAAGAAAACTTGTTCTCTCATTATTGATAGTGGATCTTGTAATAACTTTGTAAGCCAAAGGTTGGTTGATAAGCTTAACCTAACTACTATAGCCCATCCTAAATCTTATAAACTTCAATGGCTTAATGAGGATGTACCTATAGAAGTTAAGGATCAAGTAGATGTTCCTTTCTCCATTGGAAAATATAAAGATGAAATTTTATGTGATATAATTCCAATGGATGCAAGCCACATTTTACTTGGAAGGCCTTGGCAACATGATAGGAAGGCCATTCATGATGGTGTTACAAAAAAAATTCGCCTAGTCCACCTAGGCAAGAAACACACCTTGACTCCTCTTTCACCTTCACAAGTGTTGGAGGATCAAGTATTTATGAAATTAAAAAAAAAAGAAAAGAGGAGAAAAAGAAGGTTCTAGAGTTGGAGGGTAGTGTCTTCTCCAAGGAAGTTGTTCCTATAAGTCAATTTGTAATAGAACATTCTATTAAAAAAATGTCTTCTATTTGAACAACCCTTTTACCTTCTCAATACTAAAAAGAAACTACTCTTGGAAAAGAGTAAGGAGGATAGTGTCTCCTCCAAAAATCTTGTGATAAAGGAAAGTCACTTTTCTATTAAAAATGATTGCAAAATGAATTTTCTTCTTCACAAAGATTTTGCTCTTTTTCTACCACTACCATAGACTTAGAGCTTAAGATCCAAAACCAAAATATTTTTGAAAATAAAGGATCTCAAGTTCTTAGTCTAGTGAACAAGAAGTGGACTTCACCTAGTTCTACTTCTTATGCTACTACTTTGGTGGTGCCCAAAGTAGACAACCATTGTCTATTTGGGACTTCTCTTACTTTATTTGTTCTAATAAAGCACCCAACCTTTGATTTATATTGTTTATTAGATACATCTCATGGTACCTTATTTTCTATTTTTGATCTTAACGGAAGTTTAAACTTCTTTGAACTTAAATTTACTACTTCCCTTCAAGACCGAATTAGATTCTATGAATTTTTTTTTAAATTCTTTACACCCTCTTCCATGATGTATCTAACATATAATATGATCAAGGGTTGTCTAGGTTGTTTCCTTATTATATTCACTTTGTTTTCTTGTAGGCTCCTAGGTTACTACATAGGGTACTTTAGGCAAGATATCTTAGTATGTAGGACTACTTCACTAGTTTCTTATAGTTTTAGCACTTTCACATTTTTGGATTTAGTTTTACACTTAGAATACACTATAGTGAGGATCCTATTCTTATGCTTAGAGAACCCATCCTTCCTAGCCTATGGACCCTTGCTAGGACTATAAAAGGAGTTTCTCACAGGGTGCACATTCCACATATGTTATATGAATATATCATCCCTAATGCTTTGATTCATATTTTCATTGTAGGTGATGCTATCTTTGTGGAAGGACCACTGGATTTGAGGACAAATCCATTTGGAGGGAGAGGGTATGATGGAAATCTAATCCCCAAGGATCCCTTAGGAAGAGGTAAGACCAAGAAGGGTGAAGGTTGATCCAAGGAGGCTCACACTTGAACACCATTGGGCCTTTAACTAGGTCCATGGTTAGGAGGCTAGAGGAGGCTTCTACAGAGGAGGTTCTTCTTAGACCTATGCTCAATATGAGTATTGAGTATGATTCCTCTTTTTAGTCTCATAGTCTCTATTGTACATACATTGTATATTTTGATTTCTTATACCTTGTATATAGTAGATACTTGTATAGGTGTATTTTTGCCTTTGTATTTGTAAGGAACTTTATTTCCTTTTATTAGCTATTTTATGTTGTTTCTAGGGTAGGTTACTTGGGAACTTTGACTCCATTTAACCTAATCTAGAAATACACTCTTTTCTTATTTTTTTAGTAGTAGGATTTGGAGTCGCATTAGCAAGCTAGAGAGTGTGACTAGCAAGCTAGAGAGTGTTACTAGCAATTGGGCTAGATTTGGGCCTAGGCAAAATTTTACATTTTAGACTCATTTTGCTTATAATTTTTCATAGATTTGATTTAGTTAGGTTCCATTCACATTGGATGAACCTAACTAAACCAAATCAACATTTTTCAAAACCGGTTGGAGCATAAATGAGAGCTTTGAGCTGCGCACCTTGCCTAGTCCTTCACTTGGCCGGATTGCCTCCTACCTCTCAAAGCTTGTAGCATAAGCTTCTCCTTAGCTTGCTTACCAAGCAAGCTAAGTGAAAGGCTTGCTCTCCAGGCTCCTAGACCGTGGAAGGTTGGCTAAACCTTACCATGGTTCCTAGTGAACCATGGTCAAGGTGAGCTTGCCCTCCAAGCTTCCCTATCCTATATATTTGTATGTCCTTCATTGTAAAATACTTTTGGCATATATTGAGAGATATTTCAGAGATTTTTTCAGATTTCTCTCTTCTAAAAGTCCCAAACCTCTCTGATATTCATCCAATTCTCTTATCCTTTCCCTAGAAGAGTGTGGTGAGAATTGAAGAGACTTATCTCTTCACCAAGGAGTGACGCCTCTTGAGAGAGTTCTCCACCAAACTGTGGTAGTTCTAAGGTCTCTTCCTACATTGGAGACCTTAGAAAAGCTTAAGAAGAATCCAGGAGCCGAAGATATAGGGAGGAAATCGAAGGGAGTTCCACATCAATCGGGATTCTCCACAAGGTTTCCATCATTTGGTATCAAGAGCTAGGTCTCCTTGGTAAATTCATTTTTGAGCTTTTTCTTTTAATTTTTTTTGGTATAAATCTTGTAATATTGTGTCTAAACTATTCCTACTTGTATTTCCTTTTATTGTCTTGAGTTTGTGTGCCTTTAGTTGTTCTTGTGTCACATTAATAAATCTATAAAACACACTCACTTTGTCTTGCTTGTTCTTGATTCATGTTCTAAATTCTTGTGAATCAATCTTTGTGTGTGCCTTAGGTATTCTTTGTATGTCATTTTAAATGTTTTAGGATTGATTTTATCTTCCATTGGACTCCTATTATATTCAGTCTAAAAAGAAACTCCTTAAAAGAAACAAGAATACAAGCATTTTTCATTTCTTAATCTTCTAGTTTTGTCTTAGAGTCATGTGTAGTTGTTTTGCTTTTCATTAAATACTTTGTGTGCCTTTTTATTTTTGAATCTATATGCATTAATCTCTGTTCTTGTATGGTGTCATTTCTGGCTGAACATTAATAAATCTTAGAGTGCTCATAAAATGATTCCAATGCATGTTATTAGTCCAAATATGTTCTAGAGTCAAATTTTTTTGAACTTCATTTGCTATTAGTTTCTTAGCAATTTGTGGCCAGAAATTCCTTGTGTGTCTTGTGCTTGTTTTGAAAAAATAAAACATAGTTAGAAGTGTATTAAAAACGAAAATCAAAGTGCACAAAAGATAAGAACAAACTAGTACCAAAACTACTAATATTTTGTGGTTGAAAATTTTGACTAGTACACTTACACTTCTTACTCTTTTTTTCTCCACCACTTGGAAACCTCTTTGTTATTGTTTGGCCTCTGTTTTTAAGTGCTCATACTTTGTATTAAAAAGAAAAAGAAAAGAAAGAGACAAAAAGACAAGAAAAAGAAAAGAAAACAAAAGAGAAAAACCTAGAAAAAGAAAAGTGAAACAACAAACTATTAGGAGCACTTGGCCTTTGAATTTTTTTGTGATTTTTCTTGAGGTTTCCTTGCTGTCCAGTGGCTGGAAAAAGACTTTAAAATACTCAAAATAGTAGCATAATTTTTTTCTTGGTTTTATAATCAATTCTAGAGCCATTCCTAGGACTATTCCTTTGAGTGCTAGTGTTGAAATAAACCTTTAATTGTTGCTTTGTGTCTTCTTGGCCTTCTTTGGTTTGTCATATTAATTGCTATGAGAGTGTAGCCAATTCTAATTGTGCATTTTTCAGTTTTGATTTCTTGGCCTCTACTTTCTCTTGTTGATTGTTAAGCCTTGGCGGAAGATAACTCTTTTTCAAGCCATTACACTTGGAAGGAAGAGCTAATTGAGGCATATTGGGTTAATCTCAAAGGGGTCAACACTCGAAGAAGATTGAGGTATAAAATACTTGAGTGAAACACTTTGGAAAGCCTCACTTGTTTGTTCTTTTCGTAGCCAATAATTCTTTCTAATTTTAGGTCAAAAATTGGAGACGGATTTTGGAAGGAAATTAGAGACGGATTCGGAGAATTGTGACGGATTTGTGGAGATCCCTACCTTGCCTCAACTTGGTCACTAAACTTGATACAAGAAGCTGTTCCAAACTCGGTCACCAATCTCCTTAGAAGAAGAACAATCACGGCCCAAGAGTCACCATTCACACACTCACCTATCTTCAAGTGATGAGTTTTATAGTGTAGACCCCTAAAATTGTCCGGTCGAAAATAAAGTTGGAAGACTCTCGAAGACCAAAGGAAAGTCAGCCGGAAGGACTCCCAGAAGACCATAGGATGACTATCTGTAGGTTTAGAGGTCTTAGAATAGCTAAAATAAGAAAAGTGGGAGGAATGAAGCCCAATACGGCCTCCCAGAGGTTCAGTACGGCCGTATTGAACATTTTGAACTTCAATACGGCCGCACTGAACTCAATACGGCCGTATTGAAGTTTCTGAACTTTAATACGGCTGCATTGAATTCAATACGGCTGCACTGAACTTTAATACGGCTGCATTGAATTCAATACGGCTGCACTGAACTTCAATACGGCTGCACTGAACTTCAATGCGGCCGTATTGAGGTTTTTTGAACTTCAATACGGCCGTATTGAATTCAATACGGCCGTATTGTAGTTCAAAATTTCAATGTTGACCGTATTGACCCCCAGAGACCATATTGAGGCTTTTCCCTATAAATATGACGTCAATGGGACGTCATTTCACACTTTCACACTGAGTTTTAACCCTCTTCTTGAGTATTCTGGGTTTTTTTTTGAGCAGTGCTCTGCCTAGAAATCACTCGGAGAGTTGATCCGACGAAGTTCTTGAGTCACGAGCCATTTGCTTGAGTCTCGAACCTAGTCGAAGGGAAATCCTCTGGATTTCCATAGTTAAAATTTTATAGAAGGGAGCGAGCGGTCTTGTAGAGGGAGGGAACGCCAAAACGCTTCCCAATTTCTGTCAAGATATATAAGAAAAGCACGCTTCAAAGGTTTATCTCTTTAAAGTCCCTTCTTTTACCGCTTTCTGTGTGTACATATTTAAACTGTCATCATGTAGATAGTTAATTTATAATTGGTTAGAATAAATAGGGGTAATTTAGTAATTTTGCACTATTATTTTTAAATAATCTGTCATAGGGAACCCGAAAGGGGCGCTGTGGGGTGCTAACACCTTCCCCACGCGTAACCGACTCCCTTACCCGACTCTGGTTGTAATGGCCGAAGTCGATTTTTGAATCGATTGCCTTAAACTTCTTTTTCCAATGTTTTGAGTAAAACATTGGTGGCGACTCCATGAACCCTTCCTTTTTATGAAAACCGCTAATCCATGGAGGGTCCCGCTTGGGATTAACATGGATTGGTGAGCCTTTTAATAAAATTGCTCGTTTGACAAGGTCTCAGTTTGAGAATAAGTCATTCTAGCAATCCATATTTTCAAACAAATAAAAGAGTCCAACCATCCTTCGCGAATGCCGAAAGCCCGTTTCGGGCCGGTGGCGACAGATGGCGACTCCACTGGGGAAGCCTCGAGAGTCAGTCCCATTTAGTGACAGATTATTTTTAACAAATAATAGTTAAAATTACTTTATTACCCCTTTGCTTGTATGATAACATGTTTATCTATTTGGCTTTTAATAACTGTTGTTTGTTTAAATTTCCGCAATTGTTTGAAATAAAAACTGCACACAAACCTTTGCACACAACAGTTCCCTCTATACCCGGGGGCATGAGTGGTAAGCCATAGGGAGTGGATGTTAGTACCGCCGGTTGTCGAATGGGTCTATAGGTGCCCGTAGACCGTTGTCGGAAAGCATCACTCAAGGTGATAACCATGAACTCGAGTCCGACAGTGCGTTGGAGCTTTCCATCGACTTACGACGAGAGGAATTGGGTCCCTATAATGGGGGCACCTTGGGGGCCTCAGACCGGTGAGAACAGTTAGAACCACCTTGAAAATGCACTTTTCTGCAGGATACCCCTACCTCGTGATTCGCTCGTGACTGTTCGTGGATGAGTGAATTGTTTGTGCATTTTTATGTGACATTGTATGAGCATACATTGCACCTTTTAAACATACAACATTCCTTTTTAAATAAAAAGAATAAATAGAAATAAAGATCTTCTAGTACATGGTGTTAACATCTACCTTCATTGCATTCATATAGGTAGTTTCCCTTTTCACCCAAAAAATATAAAAAGATACAAAATATCCAAAAAATATATATATTTATCTAAACCAACCAATATCATGCATCATCTTAGGAAAATCCCAAAACATGATAATGCTTAGTTGAATAAACACTATGCATGCATATTCATCTCCATCATCTCATATCATGCATTGTATTGTAGAATATGGAGAGGTCTAAGGAGATGCATGGGCAATTGAAGAAAGTAGACTTCTTGTTATACCGTGCTGAGAGGTTGGATCACCTCTGTACTTTGATGCCAAGAGAGGCTCGCGTCAAGTTTGAGAAATCATATGGACGAGTCCTCGACTTGATGAAGATCTGTGTGGATCCAGCATTTCTGAGAGCACTGGTTCACTTCTGGAGTCTCGATTTGCACTGCTTCGAGTTCCCCCAGTTTGATCTAGTTCCTACTCTCGAGGAGTACGAGCTCATGCTACGATGGCCCAAATCAGCCGGGGTCTATATCTTTCATGAACACCATGTGGCCGTGGAGAGAGTTGCCACTCAGGTCAAATTACCATCACGATCAGCTGCCTTAGTGGGGAACGGCAGTATTAAAGGTTGGAAGCTTGCTATGATTGAAGACCACCTTTCTTCCTTGGCTGGTGAGGGAGATTGGTTAGCTTTCAACAAAACTCTAGCTGTGTTTGGGATGATCCTATTCCCCTTTCACGCTAACACAGTGGACCATGCTGCGATGGACGCTTTCTTCGCTTGGGACGTACACATGAAGAGTCCCGTGCCTGCTATTCTTGCCGACACCTTGCTCTCTGTTCATCTGTCTCAACAGAAGCAAGGAAAAATCATCCGATGCTGCACCTCCTTGCTGTATGTATGGAGCATCACTCATTTCTATGCCTCTAGTCATATGGGGACCTTGCCCGACCCTTTGAGGAGTTTTTCGAAAATTCCCGTACGCCGCCGATATGCTTCTGAGTGGAAGGAAGAGATGGAACAGTGGAGTATCGAGCACTTCACGTGGGTTTGCCCTTGGTTCCGTCCAAGCCATGTATTGATGAGATGCGGCAGTTATCCAAGCATACCATTGATGGGCCTCAGAGGTTGCATAGCCTACTCACCTAGATTGGTTATGAGGCAACTGATGAGGACTCAGACCATTCCTACTATAGAGGAGCTTGGAGGGTCGTGTTTCTCCTTCGATTCCGAGCATCAGAAGGACATGCACGCTGTCATGAGAGCATGGGAGAGACCAACCTATGAGGGAGATCTCAAGCTTGGAAAGCCTCGGGTATCCGTCTCCATCGATTATGAGAAATGGAGGAGCGAGAGGGGGGTGCTTCAACCATCCACCTCTTGTGCAACCACAGCAACAAGGAAAGTGTTGCAAGAGCAAGTCGACGCCTTGACCAAGAAACTGGAAATCATGGGAGCTCAGATGAGAGCTCTTGAAGAGAAAAATGAAGAATCCAGTTTCACTATTGATGGTCTTCAAAGGCAATGCAAGAAGAAAGACCACGAGATAGAGCGGCTCAAGGATGAGTGTGCTAACCTCAATGAGGAGGCTACTCGGGCACCCAAAATGCCAAAGGTTGAACCGAGTAGTCAACTCCAAGAAGTCAACATGAAGATAGCACACCTTGAGGCCGAGTATTCAAAGCAGGCACAGTTGATCAAGGATATGCAAGACGATCTGCTTTTGACTCGATCCGATGCGCAACAATGGCGGGAAGTTGTTCAACGACAAGCCGCAAACCTTTCCGACTTCCGCAAAAAGGAAAGGGAAGGATTGGCACAAATGGCCAAACTCCAAGAGGAGAAGGATCGGGCCGAGGATGAGCTTAATGAGCTGCAGGCCATGATCAACTATCATATACAAAAAGCGAAAGATGCTCAGAAAATCAGTGATGATATGAGCCAAGCAGTCCATACTCAGATTGAAGCAATGGGCCGTCATGTGGAGGAAGCCGAAGATGAATGGCAAAGACATATGAACCCGCCTGTGGGTTTTTACCGGCTTTTCTCTTTTTGTAAAAAGTTGCTTCAAAGCATTGTATAAAAGTTGTACACTTTCTTCAATTAATAAAAATTGTATTTTTGAGATTTATTGCCTTTGCATCTCATTAGTCATTCATTTGCATTTATCTCTCCCGGTAATTTAATAATAAATATTAATAAAAAGAAAGAATTAATCGATGCGTATGTTCAGAATGGATCGCACGCCATTGGTAATTAAATGCAAACCAACAACTGCACCAAGCAAGCACACGGCGACTCCGTTGTTGGTAATCAAGACAGACAAAGGGAAAGGTCCGACACCGTTAAGGATCATCACTCCAGGGCCTTTCCCCTACGAATCAAATAAGGCTGTGCCATGGATATACGACATCCACTCTTCTGCCGACAGCGATATCTCTAACATCGCTGGACTTGGGGGCATGACTAGGAGTGGCAGGATCTACACTCCCGAAGATCTTCACGATAAAGCTCCCAAGAATAAAGGAAAAGAAAAGGAGAAAACCGAGGAAAAAGAATCCGAGGAGGAGACTGATGAGCTGTTAAAGTTTATCCGACAAATCGAGTACTCCATCATGGATCAACTTCATAAGACGCCAGCAAAGATTACTCTGTTGTCGTTGATCCTATGCTCCGAACCGCATCGACAAGCTCTGTTGAAAGTCTTGAACGAGGCATATGTGTCGCATACCATCTCCCAAGACAAGTTTGAGGGGATTGTTAGTCACATCACGGCTAATGATCACCTCACTTTCACCGATGAAGAGATCCCCGCCGAGGGATCAAATCACAACAAGCCCTTGCACATCTCTGTAAAGTGCAAGGAGTATCACATCGCAAAAGTCTTGGTAGACAACGGATCTTCCTTGAATGTGATGCCCAAAAGAACGCTTGATCAAGTGGCAATCAAGGGAATCCAAATGCGCCCGAGCAACATGATCGTTCGAGCTTTCGACGGCTCTAAAAGAGGAGTGGTGGGAGAAATCAGTCTCCCAATCCAAATTGGGCCCACTATCTTTAATGTCGAATTCCAAGTAATGGATATTACTCCTGCATACAGCTGTCTCCTCGGCCGACCTTGGATTCATGATGCGAAAGCTGTACCCTCTACGCTCCACCAGAAAGTCAAGTTCATAGTGGGTGACAAACTGGTGACCGTACAAGCTGAAGATGACATACTCATCAGCAAGCCATCCACCATACCTTATGTGGATGCAGCAGAGGAAGCTTTGGAAACCGCCTTCCAAGCATTGGAAATTGCCAATGTTGAGACGTTTCCCCGAGAAATGAAGAAGGCAGCTCATATGCTCACCAAGAATGGATACTTGCCGGGACAAGGACTTGGCAAGGACTCCCAAGGAATTCCGGAGCTACCCATCATTAAGGATAATCCGGGGAAACAAGGGTTAGGATACAACCCTGTTAAAGATCAAAGAACGAAGAGGAATCAAGATCCTTCTCGACGTTCTTTAAGCCAGATCTTTAGGAAGGCTGGTTCACAAACGTCAAGGCCAACTGTCGTCATCAAGTGTCCTTTTCCTTCTAATAGGGATGTGTAAATTCAGTGACTATTAGAGATCACTCCTCGGGGACAGCCCGACCCCCGAGCCTCGATAGGGCACATGTTTTCCACTATGATTATAATAAAATCATTCTTTCTTATTGCTTCTTTTCTTGCTTGCAATAAAACTCTAAACCACATTATTTAACCCTGTTTGAATGAACATGAATGAGGTTAAAATCATCTTAATAATAATAAACCCACATCATTTTTATGTGGAGGTGTGTGTGACAACTTGGAGCACCTTCCCTTGGCCTTGACAAGTGCCATCATGGGTAAAAAGAAATCTTTCAAAATAAAAGAAGCTCGGCAGGAAACTCAAAAAGGGACTGCGCAAAAATAAGAGCAAAAGACCCGCTAGGGATCCCACGAAAGGGTGACCTGGGCAAAAATTAGGGTTGCAAAAATAAACAAAAAACAAAGGTCCGCTAAAACGCCACAAAAGGGTGTTTTAGGCAAAAATAAGGACAATCGAAAAACAGAATAAATCCATGATGGTACCACCAACTGAATTCAACAAAGGGGCTCAAGAAAAGCTATCCAAGTTGTCAAATCACAAATGTTAATAACCAAGACGTGCTTAACTTCATAAGTGTTTAATCAAACAAGCCTAAACACTTAAGCCTACCATTGGCCAAGCCATTCTTACAAAATCCATCTTTCAAAAAATAAATAATCCCCTCTAAAACACAAACTTTTGAAAATATATCCTTTCCTTCTTTCCTCTCTTGTCCCAGCGATTTTTTAATAATCTAGTGGAAACATGGAGATATAGTGGTCAATAGGAGGGTTGACACATCTTCTAAAGGAAGGGAAAGATCATTGGGTTGATGACACAAAAAACAAATATGCATCATTCCTTGGTCATAAAAGTCGGCAGCACACAGTCCGTCTGGAGGAATGGCACAATCCAAGCAAAAAACGCATCGATTAATTCTTTTGAAAAATGAATCAAATAGAATCAGGTGCATCATACTGCATACATGCATACAGATGATAGGTGTACTAGAAGATCACTTATTCTCTGTTTATCTTAAAAAAAAAAAAAAAAAAAAAAAAAAAAAATTTAATACGCCCGTATTGAATTCAATACGCCCGTATTAAGACGACCGTTGAAGCAACCTTTCAGCTTCAATACGGGTGTATTAAATCCAATACGCCCGTATTGACCTCCAATACGCCCGTATTAAATTCAATACGGGCCGTATTGGTTGCCAAAATTGCCCAATAACGGCTACACCAATACGGCCGTATTGAATCAATACGGGACGTATTGGCGAAAATTTGTCTATAAATAAGCGTTTTCCTTCTCATTTTTGCATTCCAATCTTCATTCCTCTGCATCCTGCTTGTGAGTGAACCTCAAGAAGAAACCTCAGAAATGGCAGAATCATCTAGAAAGAGGCAGAGGGCCCCAGCTCGACGTGAGATGACAGACAGACATCAGGAACGGCTGCAGCTCATAGAGTCATTCACCTTCGAGCCGTCGAGGGCGCTCGACTTTGATATTCTCCGTACAGTGGGCTTGGAGGATGAAGTCCGAGGCTACTTCAACAGTATAGGATGGGGATTCCTCCTTGATTCCCCTTCTCACCTGTACTTGACGGCGACGAAGGAGTTTTTGGCCACTGTCGGCGTTACTGAGTCGACAAACAGTTTTGGGGAGGCTGTCTGCTCAGTTGACTTCTGGATAAATCAGGGGTACCTCTCACTGACGTTGGACGAGTTCAACGTCCAGGCAGGATTTTTCAGCAGGACTGATCAGCTCGCATATCGAGATGCTATATGCGAGTGGCCTGATCAGTGGACCCCGGTCGACATGTGGAGAGCGATCACAGGCCACGAGGACTATCATGCCGGGGTGAAGGGCACCCGGCTCCCGACCGCTCTTCGGATCTGTCACAAGATCCTCACCAGCACCATCCATGGCAGGTGGAAGAGCCCCGAGTCGGTGACACGGCCGGATTTATTAGCATTATACTGCATGGCCACCAGTCGGAGGGCCAACCCCGGATACTTCTTCCTCGAGCACGTTAGGAACTTGGGGGCACGAGAAGGAGGATCTAGGCAGGGATACATCCTGATTGCCCCACTCCTCTCACGGCTTGCGGAGACTTGGGGATGCCCAGACGGCGTAGAGCCAGGGCCATTGGCACCGAAGCCAATTAATGCCTCCACCTTGATCAGTATGAAGATCATAGCGAGGTCAGGAGGGAGGTATGTACGAGCGGACGACCCTGATGCCTTCGCCGAGCTCTTCAATGACGTTGATCTTCAGGGCGACGGCAGCCCACAGCCAGAGGCCGGCACCTCACAGTCGGATAGGGCCTACTTTGATGCCCGCTTTGACGCTTTACAGCAAAGCATCGATACTCAATTTGACGCTTTTCAGCACAGTATCGGCGCATGGCAGCAGAGCACCGATGCTCGACTGGACACTTTGGTGCAGGGGTTCGACAAACTCTCGGTCTGGATGCACCGCCAGTTCCCCGCTCCTCCACAGGACCCGCCGGCAGAAGAATGAAGACCGGTTTTCTTTTTCCTATTTTTATGTATTTGTTTGAATGGGCTGCGTCCCATCATTTCCCTTGTACAAAATTTCATGTTTATTTAATGAATGAAATTTTTTCACTCTTTGAGTCTAAATCTTTTAACACTTTTATTTCTGTACAACAAAAGCCAAAATCAACAAAAAAGGGCAAAATACAGAAAAAAGCCAAAATCAAAAAAGGCAAAAACACAGAAAAAGCCAAAATCAACAAAAAGGCAAAATACAGAAAATCCAACAAATTGTACAGAATAACTGAGCCTGGAGAGGCTTGCCGAAATAATACTCTCAGAATAACTGAGCCTGGAGAGGCTCGCCGAAACAATACTCTCTCACCATACAGAATACCTGAGCCTGGAGAGGCTTGCCAAAATAATACTCTCACAAAATAATTGAGCCTGGAGAGGCTTGCTGAAATAATACTCCCACAGAATAATTGAGCCTGGAGAGGCTCGCAGAAATAATACTCCCCAGAGATATCTCAACTCAAGCTCACGGAACAAATCCCCACGAGAGCTATCAAAGCAAGATCGACAAAATTCCCAATGGAAACACGATCACCCAAGCAGTATATCTAGTCAAAGGACTTAAAACTTCCTCAGTGGAAGATAGCTCTCCAACTCAGGCGTTGAGTGAGGCTAAGCCTGTAGAGGCTTCCTAAATAATACTCTGGGATACATAAGATCCCCAAATCCCCAGTCGCCTACTCAAGAGGCATTCCTACAAAAAGAAAAAAATCAAAAGATCAATAATCATTCCCCAAGTGGAATCCGGCTCTTGGCCAAACATCAAGCGTCAAGATGATCTGCCTAACAGAAGAGGCTAATCACAATCAATGACAAAATCCCCCAGCGGATAACAGCCTACACAGAGGCGACAAAACCAGAAAAACAAAAAGAGTCACCCGAATAAGGATAACCGGGATACTCCACCATCGTCGAAAGGACGTCAGCCAATCATAAGGCACCGCTCATCTCAGAAAGAGCATCTTCGTGTCTACACCCCAGGGAAACAGAAATTCCTCAATGGGCACCAACTATGCAAAGGAAAGTTGGGACACAAGAACCTATGAGTAACTGCACATCCCCTAGACGGATCCCTGCATTATCCAGCCCTCAGTGGCACAAAAATCAAAAACAATCGTCAAAGCAGCATCGTGGACTGTGGAGACAAAATCAAAATCAACATCCAGAACCCTCAGTGGATAATAGCCTACACAGAGGCTACAAAATCAGAAAAATCAAAGAGAGACACCCGAATAAAGATAACCGGGATACTCCACAACGTCAAAGGACGTCAGCTAAACATAAGGCATCGCTCAACTCAGAGAGAGAGCATCTGTGTCTACACCCCAAGGAGTCAGAAATTCCCCATGGGTACCAACAATGCAATGCAAGTTGGGGCACAGGAACCTATGAATGACTGCACATCCCCTAGACGGATCCCTGCGTTATCCAGCCCTCAGCGGCACAAAATCAGAAAAACCGTCGAAGCAGCATCATGGACTGTGGAGACAAAAATCATCTCAAAACCCTGGAGAGGGTAAACTTAGCTGCCTAGGTCGTCAGAAACAACCGAAGCAGAGCCTGGAGAGGCGGTACTCAATCATCAGTGATGTTAACACTGATGTCTAGCTTCCGGCTCGGGCGTCGAGTGAGGCTAGGCCTGGAGAGGCGATACTCAACTGCCGAATGTTAAGAGGCAGGGCCTGGAGAGGCGGTACTCAACTGCTGAATGTTAAGAGGCAGGGCCTGGAGAGGCGGTACTCAACTGCTGAATGTTAAGAGGCAGGGCCTGGAGAGGCAATACTCAACTGCTGAATGTTAAGAGGCAGGGCCTGGAGAGGCAATACTCAACTGCTGAATGTTAAGAGGCAGGGCCTGGAGAGGCGATACTCAACTACCTCATATTGAGAGGCAGGGCCTGGAGAGGCGGTACTCAACCATCAGCGTCGTCAAAGGCACGTTGGTGTTCAACTTCCGGCTCGGGCGTCGAGTGAAGTTGACCCTGGAGAGGGTAAACTTAGTTGCCTAGGTCGTCAGAAACAACCGAAGCAGAGCCTGGAGAGGCAGTACTCAATCATCGGTGATGTTAACACTGGTGTCTAGCTTCCGGCTCGGGCGTCGAGTGAGGCTAGGCCTGGAGAGGCGGTACTCAACCATCAGCGTTGTCAGAGGCACGTTGGTGTTCAACTTCCGGCTCGGGCGTCGAGTAAAGTTGACCCTGGAGAGGGTAAACTTAGCTACCGAGGTTGTCAGAAACGCCGAGGTATGCAACAACCTGGAGAGGCTACTCAACAATTTTCCACCAGAAGACGCTACAAGTCAGAAGGTTGGCACATCACCCGGACAATTGGGTCAACTCCTTTACTTGTCAGCCGGTACACCAAAAGGCCGTCCGACTAAGTAAAGGGGGGGCAGCTGTAGACCCCTAAAATTGTCCGGGTCGGAAATAAAGTTGGAAGACTCTCGAAGACCAAAGGAAAGTCAGCCGGAAGGACTCCCAGAAGACCATAGGATGACTATCTGTAGGTTTAGAGGTCTTAGAATAGCTAAAATAAGAAAAGTGGGAGGAATGAAGCCCAATACGGCCTCCCAGAGGTTCAGTACGGCCGTATTGAACATTTTGAACTTCAATACGGCCGCACTGAACTCAATACGGCCGTATTGAAGTTTCTGAACTTCAATACGGCTGCATTGAATTCAATACGGCTGCACTGAACTTTAATACGGCTGCATTGAATTCAATACGGCTGCACTGAACTTCAATACGGCTGCACTGAACTTCAATGCGGCCGTATTGAGGTTTTTTGAACTTCAATACGGCCGTATTGAATTCAATACGGCCGTATTGTAGTTCAAAATTTCAATGTTGACCGTATTGACCCCCAGAGACCATATTGAGGCTTTTCCCTATAAATATGACGTCAATGGGACGTCATTTCACACTTTCACACTGAGTTTTAACCCTCTTCTTGAGTATTCTGGGTTTTTTTTTGAGCAGTGCTCTGCCTAGAAATCACTCGGAGAGTTGATCCGACGAAGTTCTTGAGTCACGAGCCATTTGCTTGAGTCTCGAACCTAGTCGAAGGGAAATCCTCTGGATTTCCATAGTTAAAATTTTATAGAAGGGAGCGAGCGGTCTTGTAGAGGGAGGGAACGCCAAAACGCTTCCCAATTTCTGTCAAGATATATAAGAAAAGCACGCTTCAAAGGTTTATCTCTTTAAAGTCCCTTCTTTTACCGCTTTCTGTGTGTACATATTTAAACTGTCATCATGTAGATAGTTAATTTATAATTGCTTAGAATAAATAGGGGTAATTTAGTAATTTTGCACTATTATTTTTAAATAATCTGTCATAGGGAACCCGAAAGGGGCGCTGTGGGGTGCTAACACCTTCCCCACGCGTAACCGACTCCCTTACCCGACTCTGGTTGTAATGGCCGAAGTCGATTTTTGAATCGATTGCCTTAAACTTCTTTTTCCAATGTTTTGAGTAAAACATTGGTGGCGACTCCATGAACCCTTCCTTTTTATGAAAACCGCTAATCCATGGAGGGTCCCGCTTGGGATTAACATGGATTGGTGAGCCTTTTAATAAAATTGCTCGTTTGACAAGGTCTCAGTTTGAGAATAAGTCATTCTAGCAATCCATATTTTCAAACAAATAAAAGAGTCCAACCATCCTTCGCGAATGCCGAAAGCCCGTTTCGGGCCGGTGGCGACATATAGTAGTCACCATGATGATGGTTACTATCAAAGACCCCCAAGGCAACATAGGCTTAGGCATGAAACAACCTCTCTTAGAGAACCTAGAGTTGACCTTCCTCCCTTCCATGGAAAAGACAATGTTGATGATTACTTGGATTGGGAGATGAAGGTTGAACAACTCTTCACTTGCCACAATGTGAGTGAAGAGAAAAAAGTTCCTATGGCCACCCTTAATTTTCAAGGGGGTGCCATGCATTGGTGGACTTCCCTAATGAGAGAAAAAAAATTATGAAAGAGCCCTCAATTAAATATTAGAATGAACTTAGGAGTGCCTTAAGGAGAAGGAATATTCCTCCCTATTATGAGAGAGAGTTAATGGACAAGCTTCAAAGACTCCAACAAGGAAATCAAAGTGTGGAGAAGTATAGGCAACAAATGGAGTTGCTTATGCTAAGGGCTAGAATTAGGGATGAAGAGAGAACCACCATTGCTAGGTTCCAAAGTGGTCTTAACCTAGAAATTAGGGACAAGGTTGAACTACTACCCTATAGAGACCTTAATGAACTAGTTCAACTTTGTTTGAGGGTAGAGCAACAATTTAGAAGAAAACCTAGCTTTAGGAAAGAAACTACCCCCTACCCTAAGAAGGACTTCAAGAAGAAGGGTCACTCCTCTTATTCAAAGGATAGCCCACTAGAAAAAGAAAAACAAAAACAAAAGCCTTCCGATGAGCCTAGAACTAGTTCAATTAAGTTCTTTAAGTGCTTAGGGAAGGGACACATAGCTTCCTAATGCCCCACCAAAAAGACCATGATCATTAGGGAAAACGATATCCTAAGTGAGGAAAACACTTCATCTTCTTCATCATCCTCAAGTGAAGAAGATGCTAGTCATAGTTCTAGTGAGGAAGCACCATGTGAAGGTGACCTATTCATTGCTCAAAGGTTACTTACCAACTAACCCAATGATCAAGACCAATCACAAAGACAAAACCTTTTCCATTCTAGATGCAAAATTTTTAAGAAAACTTGTTTCCTCATTGTTGATAGTGGATCTTGTAATAACTTTGTAAGCCAAAGGTTGGTTGATAAGCTTAACCTAACTACTATAGCCCATCCTAAATCTTATAAACTTTAATGGCTTAATAAGGATGGACCTATAGAAGTTAAGGATCAAATAAATGTTCCTTTCTCTGTTGGAAAATATAAAGATGAAATTTTATGTGATATAATTCCAATGGATGCAAGCCACATTTTACTTGGAAGGCCTTAACAACATGATAGGAAGGCCATTCATGATGGTGTTACAACCAAAATTTGCCTAGTCCACCTAGGCAAGAAACACACCTTGACTCCTCTTTCACCTTCACAAGTGTTGGAGGATCAAGTATTTATGAAATAAAAAAAAAAGAAAAGAGGAGAAAAAGAAGATTCTAGAGTTGGAGGGTAGTGTCTCCTCCAAGGAAGTTGTTCCTATAAGTCAATTTTTAATAGAACAATCTATTAAAAAAATGTATTCTAGTTGAACAACCCTTTTACCTTCTCAATACTAAAAAAACACTACTCTTGGAAAAGAGTTAGGAGGATAATGTCTCCTCCAAAAATCTTGTGATAAAGGAAAGTCAGTTTTCTATTAAAAATGATAGAAAAAAGACTTTTCTTCTTCACAAAGATTTTTGCTCTTTTTCTACCACTGCCATAGACTTAGAGCTTAAGATCCAAAACCAAAATATTTTTAAAAATAAAGGATCTCAAGTTCTTATTCTAGTGAAGAAGAAGTGGACTTCACCTAGTTCTCCTTCTTATGCTACTACATTGGTGGTGCCCAAAGTAGACAACCATTGTCTATTTAGGACTTCTGTTACTTTAGTTGTTCTAATAAAGCACTCAACCTTTGGTTTATATTGTTTATTAGATACATCTGATGGTACGTTATTTTCTATTTTTGATCTTAAGGGAAGTTCAAACTTCTTTGAACTTAAATTTACTTCTTCCCTTCAAGACCAAATTAGATTCTATGACTTTTTTTTAAATTCTTTACACCCTCTTCCATGATGTATCTAACATATAATATGATCAAGGGTTGTCTAGGTTGTTTCCTTATTATATTCACTTTGTTTTCTTATAGGCTCTTAGGTTACTACATAGGGTACTTTAGGCAAGATATCTTAGTATGTAGGACTACTTCACTAGTTTCTTATAGTTTTAGCACTTTCACATTTTTAGGATTTAGTTTTACACTTAGAATACACTATAGTGAGGATCCTATTCTTATTCTTAGAGAACGCATCCTTCCTAGTCTAAGGACCCTTGCTAGGACTATAAAAGGAATTCCTCACAGGGTGCACATTCCACATATGTTACATGAATATATCATCCCTAATGCTTTGTTTCCTATTTTCACTGAAGGTGATGCTATCTTTGTGGAAGGACCATTGGATTTGAGGACAAATCCTTTCAAAGGGAGAGGGTATGATGGAAATATAATCCCCAAGGATCCCTTTGGAAGAGGTAAGACCAAGAAGGGTGAAGGTTGATCTAAGGAGGCTCACACTTAAAGACCATTGGGACTTTAATTAGGTCTATGGTTAGGAGGCTAAAGGAGGCTTCTACAGAGGAGGTGTGATGGAAGAACTTTGGAGGAGGCCGGATTGATGTAGCTTCCTTCAAGTCTTTCCCTAGATCTTTGGCTCCTAGAATCCTTCCAATGCTTGTGTAAGGCTCCAATGGAGGGAGGAACCTCACGGCCACCTTAAGATGGTGGGGAAACCTCTCAAGAATGCGCCACTCTTGGTGAAGGGATAAGCATTCTTCAACCCGCCACACTTGTCTTTGGAAAAGTGATAAGAGATTGGTTTTGCACAAAGAGGTTTAGGACCTTTGGGAGGAGAGAAATCTGATCTCTAATCTGAATACTCAATTCTCATTAATGCCAAAAGTGTTATACAAGTGAAAATTTGAGGCTATATAGGCGTGGCCACCTAGGGGTTAAGCTAGACTAGACCATGGTTCACTAGGAACCATGGTTGAGTCCGTCCAACTTAGGGAGCAAGAAAAGGCTAGACCATGGTTCACTAAGAACCATGGTTGAGCCTTCCTAAACCGCCCTTGTGTAGGAGAGAAAAGAGGTCCAAGCATTTGGCCAAGTGTGCACCAATGTGAACACAAGGTGTGAACACAAAGGTGTGGACGGTTTTGATTGGTTTCATTTAACTCCACCCGGTTTGAAAATGGTTCATTTGGTTTAGTTAGGTTCATTCAATGTGAATGGAACCTAGCTAAATCAAATCTATGAAAAATTAGGAGTTAAATGAGTCCAATATGTAAAACCTTTATCCTAAGACCACATTTGGCTAAAATGCTAGGAGCACACTTTAGTCTACTAATGCCACTCCTATGCCTACTTCTAACAAGAAAAAAGGTGCCTCCAAAATACAAAGGCAAAACAATCCTATACAAAGTCTACTATATACAATATATACAATGGGACTACTCAAGATACTACTAAGGAGAAAAGTACACAATGCTCATGGTGAGCAAGGGTCTAAGAAGCACCTCCTCCTTAGATGTCTCTTCTAGCTTCCTTACCATGGACCTTGTCAAAGGTCCAATGGCCTTCATGTATTCCTCTTCCTTGGATGGTCCTCCATCATACCCTCCTTCTTGGGAAGGATCTGTCCTCAGATCTACCTCTTCATCATCCATGTTAGTATTCCCTCCTCTATAGAAGCCTCCTCTAGCCTCCTAACCATAGACCTAGTTAGAGGCCTAATGGTCTTCATGTGTGAGCATCCTTGGATCACCCTTCACCCTTCTTGGTCTTACTTCTTCCAAAGGGATCCTTGGGGATTAGATTTCCATCATACCCTCCCCCTTCGAAAGGATTTGTCCTAAAATCCAGTGGTCCTTCCACAAAGATAGCATCACCTACAATGAAAATAAGAAATAAAGCATTAGGGATGACATATTCATATAACATATGTGGAAAGTGCACCCTATGAGGAATTCCTTCTATAGTCCTAGCAAGGGTCCTTAGACTAGGAAGGATGGGTTCTATAAGAATAGGATCCTCACTATAGTGTAGTCTGAGTGTAAAACTAAATCCTAAAAATGTTAAAGTGCTAAAACTATAACAAACTAATGAAGTAGTCATATATACCAAGATATCTTGCCTAAAGTACCCTATGTAGTAACCTAGGCTTCTACAAGAAAATAAAGTGAATATAATAAGGAAACTACCTAGACAACCCTTGATCATATTATATGTTAGATAAATCAAGGAAGAGGGTGTAAAGAGTTTAGAAAAGTCATAGAATCTAATTTGGTCTTGAAGGGAAGTAGTAAAATTAAGTTCAAAGAAGTTTGAACTTCCCTTAAGATCAAAAGTAGAAAATAAGACACCATGAGATGTATCTGATAAACAATATAAACCAAAGGTTGGGTGCTTTATTAGAACAACTAAAGTAGGAGAAGTCCTAAATAGACAATGGCCGTCTACTTTGGGCACCACCAAAGTAGTAGCATAAGAAGTAGAACTAGGTGAAGTCCACTTCTTCTTCACAAGACTAAGAACTTGAGATCCATTATTTTCAAAAATATTTAGGTGGTGGATCTTAAGCTCTAAGGTTGTGGCAGCAGTAGAAAAAGAGCTAAATTCTTTATGAAGAAGAAAAGTCTTTTTACAATTATTTTGAATTAAAAAGTGACTTTCCTTTTGCATAAGATTTTTGGAGGAGACACTATCCTCCTTACTCTTTTCCAAGAGTAGTGTCTTTTTAGTTTTAAGAAGGTGAAGAGGTTGTTCAACTAGAAGACATTTCTTGATAGAATGTTTTATTAAAAATTGACTTCTAGGAACAATTTCCTTGGAGGAGACACTACCCTCCAACTCTAGAACCTTCTTTTTCTCCTCTTTTCTTTTTTTTGATTTCATAAATACTTGATCTTCTAACACTTGTGAAGGTGAAAGAGGAGTCAAGGTATGTTTCTTGCCTAGGTGAACTAGGCGGATTTTGTTTGTAACACCATCATGAATGGCCTTCCTATCATGTTGCCAAGGCCTTCCAAGTAAAATGTGGCTTGCATCCATTGGAATTATATCACATAAAATTTCATCTTTATATTTTCCAATGGAGAAAGGAACATTTACTTGATCCTTAACTTCTATAGGTCCATCCTCATTAAGCCATTGAAGTTTATAAGATTTAGGATGGGCTATAGTAGTTAGGTTAAGCTTATCAACCAACCTTTGGCTTACAAAGTTATTACAAGATCCACTATCAACAATGAGAGAACAAGTTTTCTTAAAAATTTTGCATCTAGAATGGAAAAGGTTCTCTCTTTGTGATTGGTCTTGATCATTGGGTTGGTTGGTAAGTAACCTTTGGACAACCAATAGGTCACCTTCACATGGTGCTTCCTCACTAGAACTAAGACTAGCATCTTCTTCACTTGAAGAAGATGAAGTGCTTTCTTCACTTAGGATCTCATTACCCCTAATGATCATGGTCTTTTTTGTGGGGCATTGGGAGGCTATGTGTCCCCTCCCTAAGCACTTAAAGCACTTAATAGAACTAGTTCTAGGCTCATCGGAAGGTTTTTCGTTTTGTTTTTCTTTTAGTGGCCTTTCTTTTGAATAGGAGGGTTGACCCTCCTTCTTGAAGTCCTCTCTAGGGTATGAGGTAGATTCCTTCCTAAGGGTAGGCTTCCTTCTAAGTTGTTGTTCTACTCTCACACAAAGTTGTACTAGCTCATTTAGATCTCTATAGGGTAATAGTTCAACTTTATCCCTAATCTCTAGGTTTAGGCCACTTTGAAACCTAGCAATGGTGGTTCTTTCTTCTTCTCTAATGCCAGCCCTCATCATAAGCAACTCCATTTGTTGCCTATATTCCTCAACACTAAGGTGTCTTTGTTGGAGTCTTTGGAGCTTGTCCATCAACTCCCTATCAAAATATGGAGGAATGTGCCTTCTCCTTAAGGCACTCCTTAGCTCATTCCAAAATTTGATTGGAGGCTCATGATGAATTTGTTTTTCTCTAACTAGGGAAGTCCACCAATACATGGCATACCCTTGAAAGCTAAGAGTAGCCATGGGAACCTTTCGGTCTTCACCTACATTGTGGCAAGTGAAGAGTTGTTCAACCTTCATCTCCCAATCTAAATAGTCATCCACACTATCCTTGCCATGGAAGGGAGGAAGGTCAAACCTAGGTTCTTTAGGAGTTGTTTCATGCTTAGGCCTATGGTGCCTAGGGGATCTTTGGTAGTAACCATCATCATGATGACTACTATGCAACCCTTCACTTGTTAGTGAGTGTGTGTGCGAGTGATAGCCTTTGGACCTAGAAGGTCCATGACCCTCATGGCCGTGGGGTTTGCTAGTCTCACCCACAACAAGTTTATTTAACAACTCTCTAATTGTTTCATTGTTTTTTTCATTTTCTAGTTCTTTTTTTCTAATGTATTCCTTAAGTTCCCTAAGTTCTTCCTTAGTACTCTTATGGCTCTTAGGGGAGTGATGACCATGCACACTACTATTATGAGAATGATCACTCATTTTTGCAAGGTAAAAGGTTTTCACAAGTCTTTGAAAATTGCAAAGTGAGTGATAAAAGTTTTCACAAAAGCTTGTTTGGTGTAGTACTAAGTACTTAGAGGTCTAAGTATACAAGTTGCACTATCAAGGGAGGTGAGCTACAAGGAGCCACTTAATAACCAAGCCTCTTCAAGTGGAAATTACTAAACCCCTTTGTACTTTTCTTACAAAACAAAGTTCCACACAAGACAAGTAAAGTAGTGTGTGTGTGTGCACGAAACCCCTAGTAGGCAATAGAAGCCTTCTAAACGAACCTAGGAGCTAAACAATTAAAATGAAAGCAAATAAAGCATATACTAGTCGCTTATCCTAAGGTGAAAGTCCAAGTAGCACCTAAGGCTTTTTGGGACACTTTCACCAACCTAGAAATCCGGTTTATGAAAGCTAAAACTAAATCTAGCCGGTTCCTAGTGGAAGCCCAAGGTGGCACTTAAAGCCTTTGGGGACCCTTCCACAAGCACTAATCGAAGGCCTATGCTTCTTAGACCTATGCTCAATATGAGTATTTAGTGTGATTTCTCTTTTTAGTCTCATAGTCTCTATTGTACATACATTGTATAGTTTGATTTCTTATACCTTGTATATATTAGATACTTGTATGGGTGTATTTTTGCCTTTGTATTTGTAAGGCACTTTATTTCCTTTTATTAGCTATTGTATATTGTTTCTAGGGTAGGTTACTTGGGCACTTTGACTCCATTTAACCTAATCTAGAAATACTCTCTTTTTTTATTTTTTTATTAGTAGGAGTGGGAGTGGCATTAACAAGCTAGAGAGTGTGACTAGCAAGCTAGAAAGTGTTACTAGCAATTGGGCCAGATTTGGGCCTAGCAAAAATTTTACATATTAGACTCATTTTGCTCCTAAGTTTTCATAGATTTGATTTAGCTAGGTTCCATTCACATTGGATGAACCTAACTAAACCAAATCAACATTTTTCAAAACCGGTTGGAGCATAAATGAGAGCTTTGAGCCGCCCACCTTGCCTAGTCCTTCACTTGGCCGGATTGCCTCCTACCTCTCAAAGCTTGTAGCATAAGCTTCTCCTTAGCTTGCTTTCCAAGCAAGCTAAGTGAGCGGCTTGCTCTCCAAGCTCTTAGACCGTGGAAGGTTGGCTAAACCTTACCATGGTTCCTAGTGAACCATGGTCAAGGTTAGCTTGCCCTCCAAGCTTCCCTATCCTATATATTTGTATCTCTTTCATTGTAAAATACTTTTGGCATATATTGAGAGATATTTAAGAGATTTTTTCATATTTCTCTCTTCTAAAAGTCCCAAACCTCTTTGATATTCATCGAATTCTCTTTTCCCTTCCCTAGAAGAGTGTGGTGAGAATTGAAGAGACTTATCTCTTCACCAAGGAGTGGCGTCTCTTGAGAGAGTTCTCCACCAAACCGTGGTGGTTCTAAGGTCTCTTCCTCCATTGGAGACCTTAGAAAAGCTTAAGAAGAATCAAGGAGCCGAAGATCTAGGGAGGAAATTGAAGGGAGTTCTACATCAATTCAGATTCTCCACAAGGTTTCCATCATACATGCTTTCACTTCTGCGCCTGATTTTCTCTTACTTTTCTTCTTCTATTTCTTGCGCATTCATTTGAGAGCTTTTGTGTGGTCGTAGACGATGCCTTGATTTGTTCTTTGAGACTTGACTCTTTAAATGCTTGCTTGGCAGTCTTCGTCTACGTCTGTTAGTCCTATGCATTTCAATCTCGACCTTCGTCTTAGTCTGATCATTATGATAGATGCACAAACTTTGTTTCCGTCTAGAATACTTTTTAGTCTATATTGTCCTTCATCTGATATGTCTTTGATCAACCTTCATCTAATTCTTTATGTTGCGCTTTAGGTTGTGCTTAACACACTTTTGTCTTGTTGTTTATTTGGCCTTTCATCTGACTTGGGATCATGCTCTATTCTCCATCTTGCCTGTACTTATGTTTTTTTGAAACACTAACACACTTGTTAGAGATAAAAACATGTATTATATTTGTCTCATTCAAAACCTTTCTAGGAATTTCTTCGTTTGTCTTAAAAATTCCCTTATATTATTGATGGAGGAGGCCCATGGGCCATGGGCCCAACTACTAGGGCTATGGAAAAGAGGATCTAAGAGGAGTGGGCCCAAGATCAAGGAAAGCCCATCACATTGTTTAGTTGGGCTTTGACTCAAGCCCAAGTAGAGTAGGAGTAGTGTAGGTTTGGGCCTTAGGGCTTGTATTTCTTTTAGGCCTTGTATTTCCGGCCATTTAGACTAGGAATGTCATTTCATGGTCATTTGAATTTAGGATTTAATTAGGGTTGCATGTGTATGTTCATTAGAATGTAATTAGCTTTGCAATTGGTATGCATTTCGGCCATGTGCACACATGCACATGGTGTGACCGAAATGCTACTCAAATGGAAGACAAATTACATTCCAAATGAGGTGCACATGGGTGGTTCCGGGTTTGGCTCCAAAATTTGAATTTTGAATTCAAATTTTGGGCGCCTAAGGTTAAGTAAACCATACCATGGTTTCACTTAACCTTAGGCTAACCCATGGTTCCCTTTAACCTAATTTTCCCTATATATTCTAAGTGGCCGAGAGTTGTAATCACTTTTGGATATATGCATGAGATTTCTCACAATTGAACTCTCTCCCTCCGAAAGTCACTCTAACCTACCTCTACCCTCCAAGAGCTCCTCTCTTTGTAGAGCTAGGTTAGCCTTCACTTCTTCCGGACATGGCTTGGTTAGGTTTAGGTCACATTGATGCTTCTTGGAGTTTCCTTCCTTGCCATTTCTTCCAAGGAACCGAGAAGGATTTGAAGGTGTTCTTGAGGATTCACCAAGTGGAGGCTCATCAAGTGGTATCTAGAGCTTCGGTCTTCAAGAGATAAGCCTCTCATTTTTGTCTTTTGATTGTTTGATCCGTGGTTCATCTTGTTCATCCTTGTGTTCTTGTCATTTTTTTTGTGTTTAATCTTTCCTAGATCTAATTGTGGCTAAAAATTGATGGATCTAGTTGTCATGTTGCTTGAATGATTCATAGATGCGTTTATGTTCCATTGCTTTTCAAGAATCATGCTCCATTTTCTTATGCTTTTAGGAATTTTTTGCCTATGATCTTTTTAATTTGCTTAAGTCTTATTTGAAATCTTATTCGGTCATTGTGTGTTTGAGTCAATTTTCTTTTGAATCCATGTTTAGGAGTAATGTGTAGTTCTTTTCTTGTTCATCATTCTTAGCTATGCTTGTTTAACCTTGTGTTTTCATTTGCATCTTGGAAATTTTTTTTTTGGATTTGGCCGAGATCCTTATTGTCTTGTGTGCTCATAATTTTGTTTTGAATTTGAGTTCATAAACTACTATTAGTTCATTAGTAGTTTTCTTAGATTTTAGGTTTCCTATACTATAAAATGTCTTGAAAATTTTTTTTTCTCTATCCGTGAGTTTGATCTTGTGTGAGACTTGTTTGCTGAAAATTTTTGTTTAAGATTCATTTGAAATTTGAATTTTAGAGCCAAAACCGTGCCATGTGCTAAAAACAAAGCAAGTGTTAAAAGCATGTTACATTTCATCTCATTTTTACCTAATTTGCTTTTCATTTACATCTAATATTTTGAAACGGTTTTTGGTGTTTTGGCAAAGTGTGTCCGAGATTGTATGCTTCAAAATTTTAAAAGGAAAAAGGCATCTCCTAAAGATTTAAAAATAAAATATATATAGAACAAAATTCAAAAGAAAAAAGGCAAAAGCAATTTGATTAAAAAAAAATTTAGCTAAACCTAATTGTCAAAAGTAAAAGCCAAACAAGGAGATTGTATTGAAAGTGTCTTAATGATCTACTCGGATTGACCATTGCATCTTGTGTATACATTTTTCAGCTTACCTATTTTGAGTGTTTTGGTTTTGTTAATCAATTCTAGAACCTATCTAGGTTACTTCCTTCTTGTCCAATTCTTTGTTCTTTGTTCATCTATATTGTCTTCTTCTAAACTCTAGTCTTGTCTTCTTTAACTCTCAAATGTCTTGGCTGTTTGTGTTCATTTTTGTACTCAAGTGTGACCTAAGTTTTGACCTAGCCTATCTCCTTAGAAGCTAGTTCTACAAGGGCCATCAAAAGAGGACTAAGAAAAGGAGGAGGAAGGGACAAAGAGTGCTATCGGATTTGGCTACCAAAACTTCAAACACTAAACATTTTCTGGCTGGAATTTTGTGGCTGCTGGACCTACATACACCAAGGAGACACATTGGAGTTCCATTGGATTTGTAATTGAATTCTAAAAAAAAAAACAGAGAAATTAGTGACGGATTTAGAGACCAAAATTTTCCTTACTACTTGAATTTTTCCTTGCAAAATTGGTCTCTAATTCTTCACTAATATTTTGGTGGATGTTTTTGAAAATTCTTGAAGCCACTTGTTTCAATTGCTGTTCAGTTTGTAATTCATTGTAATTTGGCCATTTTTAGGAGTGTCTTGGGTGTGTCTTTGGTACACAACCATCTCTCCTTAGGTTTCCAATTTCGTTAGACTTGGTGGGAGTGGTCATTGATTGGTCTTTGGTACCTCTCAAGCTCTCACCTTTGGAACACGATTAGATACTTTTAAATTCTTGCAAGTTTAATTGTTTTAGTGCTTTAATTCGTCTAGTTTATCTTAGCTCACAAATCACAAAAAAATAATTTTCATTGAAAAGATTTTGGTGGAGATTAACTACAAGGGGGATTAGTAATTTTTACTTGAAGAGGCTTGGTTATTAAGTGGCTCTTAGTAGATCACCTCCCTCCAAAGTTCAATTTGTATACTTAGTCCTCCTAGTACTTAGTCTTAACCTTGTAAAAAAATTGCTTTCAAAAATTCTTTCATCAAAAGAAATCTTTCTCCTATAATGGAAGAATTTTCTACTCCTCATAGTGATACTAATTCAAGTGATTACAATGACATTGCCAATGTATCACATGAATTAAGATCACTCAAAATTTGGAAAGAGCAAGAGTCAAAACAAAGATTAAAAGAAAAACTTGAAAGAGAGGCTCAACTTGCTCTTTTGGAGGAGGAAATTCGTTTGTTAAAGGAAAAAGAAAAAAAATTGCATCATAAGCACCGAAGTAGACATAGCTCCCAAGCTCATAGTTCAACCCTAGGAGAGTCTATGCATGATGATAGCCTAGCATTAGGTGACCATTACCAACAACCTCCTAGAAGAGTTCATAGGACCCCCAAAGCAAGGGAATCTAGGGTAGATCTCCCTTATTTTCATGGCAAAGATGATGTGGAGGGGTACCTTGATTGGGAAATGAAGGTTGAACAAATCTTCACTTGCCATCAAGTGAGTGAAGAAAGAAAAGTATCCCTAGCCACCTTAAGCTTTCAAGGTCATGCCATGTATTGGTGGACATCCCTTGTTAGGGATAAGCGTCTCCATAATGATCCTCCAATTCAATATTGGAATGAATTAAGGAGTGCCTTGAGAAGGAGGCATATTCCCTCTTACTACACTAGGGAGCTTATCAATAAGCTCCAAAGACTCTAGCAGAGAAACATGACTGTGGAAAAATATAGACAAACGATGGAGTTATACTTAATGAGGGCTGGCATTAGGGAGGAGGAAGATATTACCATTGCTAGATTTTTGAGGGGGTTGACTTTTGAGATAAGAGATAAGGTTGAGCTTCTTCCTTATAGAGATTTGAATGACTTGGTTCAACTTTGTATCAAGGTTGAACAACAAAATTTGAGAAAGAATTTCAAAACAAGCTCATACTCATCTTCTTACTCAAAGGTTGACTACAAGAGGGAGGGCAAGCAAAACACTTTTGAAAAGAAAATTACTTTTGACTCCTCCAAAAATCTAGACAAGGGTAAAGAAAAAGAAAAAAAGAACAACACCTCACACACTAGCACCAAGTCTAGTGATATAAAGTGCTTTAAATGTCTTGGGAGAGGCCACATTGCTTCTCAATGCCCTAATAAAAAGGTTATGATTCTAAGGGGCCAAGACATTTATAGTAGCCAAGATGAAGCTACTACTTCTTCATCTTCAAGTGAGGATGAAGAAGAAGCAAGTGAGGGAGAGTCATGTGATGTCACTTACCCTTATAATGGGGAACTTCTTATGATGAGAAGGGTCCTCAATAACCAACCTAGTGATACACAATCCCAAAGAGAGAACATTTTTCATACAAGATGCAATATTTCAAACAAATCTTTTTCTCTCATAGTGGATAATGGATCTTGGTGTAATTGTTGTAGCACTAGGATGGTTGAAAAGTTGGGCTTAACTACCACACCCCATCCCAAACCTTATCAACTTCATTGGCTCAATGATGATGGGGACATGGTAGTTAACTAACAAGTGGAAGTAGAGTTTTCTATTGGGAACTATCAAGATAAAGTTAAATGTGATGTAGTTCCCATGGAAGCTTGCCATATTTTGTTAGGAAGGCCATGGCAATTTGATAAGCAAACCCATCATGATGGCCTAACTAATAAAATAACTTTCACTCACAAGGGTAGAAAATTTGCGCTTCATCCTCTATCACTTTCACAAGTGATGGAAGACCAAGTACAAATGAAGGCCAAACATGAGCAAGAGAAAGGGAAAGAAAATAAAAAAAAAATAAAAACAAAAAAAAAACTTCTAAAAACTAGTAATCAAGAGGATTCTCGAGAGACTAGTGTTCCTTCTCTAGAGATAGTTCAAGAAGATATTTTTGATACAAAAACTTTACACAAAACCTCTCTCTTACTTGAACCATCTTCTCATATCCTCATGTGTAGAGGAACACTCACATGCACTGCCACAAGTTCTTTGGAAACTTCTCTACCTCTTGAAGTAAAAAATCTTTTAAAAGAATTTGAAGATGTATTCCCTAGTGAAGGCCCAATGGGACTTCCACCTTTTAGGGGAATAGAGCATCAAATAGATCTTGTGCCTAGGGCTAGTCTTCCCAATAGACCAGCCTATAGGACCAATCCACAAGAAACAAAAGAGATAGAGAAGCAAGTACAAGAGTTGTTGGATAAGGGTTGGATTCAAAAGAGTCTAAGCCCATGTGCTGTGCCTGTCATCTTGGTACTAAAAAAAGATGGAAAATGGAGGATGTGTTGTGACTGTAGAGCCATGTAGACCCCTAAAATTGTCCGGGTCGGAAATAAAGCTTGAAGACTCTCGAAGACTAAAGGAAAGTCAGCCGGAAGGACTCCTGGAAGACCCTGGAAGACCCTAGGATGATTATCTGTAGGTTTAGAGGTCTTAGAGTAGCAAAAAATAAGAAAGTGGAGGGAATGAAGCCCAATACGGCCTCCCAAGAGTTCAGTACGGCCGTATTGAACATTTTAAACTACAATACGGCCGCACTGAACTCAATACGGCCGTATTGAAGTTCAATACGGCTGCATTGAACTCAATACGGCTGCACTGAACTTCAATACGGCCGTATTGAGGTTTTTGAACTTCAATACGGCCGTATTGAATTCAATACGGCCGTATTGTAGTTCAAAACTTCAATACGGACCGTATTGACCCCCAGAAACCGTATTGAGCCTCTTCCCTATAAATATGACGTCAATGGGACGTCATTGAACACTTTTACACGGAGTTTTAACCCTCTTCTTGAGTATTCTGGGTTTTTTTGAGCAGTGCTCTGCCTAGAAATCACTCGGAGAGTTGATCCGACAAAGTTCTCGAGTTCTGAGCTTTTTGCTTGAGTCTCGAACTGAGTCGAAGGGAAATCCTCTGGATTTCCATAGTTAAAATTTTCTAGGAGGGAGCGAGCGGGCTTGTAGAGCGAGGGAACGCCAAAAAGCTTCCCAGTTTTACTTGAATATAAAAGCACGCTTCAAAGGTTTCTTCTTAAGACCTTCCTTTTACTGCTTTCTGTGTGCATATTTAAACTGTCATCATGTAGATAGTTAATTTATAATTGCTTAGAATAAATAGGGGTAATTTAGTAATTTCGCACTATTATTTTTTTAAATAATCTGTCATAGGGAACCCGAAAGGGGCGCTGTGGGGTGCTAACACCTTCCCCACGCGTAACCGACTCCCTTACCCGACTCTGGTTGTAATGGCCGAAGTCGATTTTTGAATCGATTGCCTTAAACTTCTTTTTCCAATGTTTTGAGTAAAACATTGGTGGCGACTCCATGAACCCTTCCTTTTTATGAAAACCGCTAATCCATGGAGGGTCCCGCTTGGGATTAACATGGATTGGTGAGCCTTTTAATAAAATTGCTCGTTTGACAAGGTCTCAGTTTGAGAATAAGTCATTCTAGCAATCCATATTTTTAAACAAATAAAAGAGTCCAACCATCCTTCGCGAATGCCGAAAGCCCGTTTCGGGCCGGTGGCGACAGATGGCGACTTCACTGGGGAAGCCTTGAGAGTCAGTCCCATTTAGTGACAGATTATTTTTAACAAATAATAGTTAAAATTACTTCATTACCCCTTGTTTGTATGATAACATGCTTTATTTATTTGGCTTTAATAACTGTTGTTTGTTTAATTTTTCGCAATTGTTTGAAATACAAACTGCACACGAACCTTTGCACACAACAGTTCCCTCTATACCCGGGGGCATGAGTGGTAAGCCATAGGGAGTGGATGTTAGTACGGCCGGTTGTCGAATGGGTCTATAGGTGCCCGTAGACCGTTGTCGGAAAGCATCACTCAAGGTGATAACCATGAACTCGAGTCCGACAGTGCGTTGGAGCTTTCCATCGGCTTACGACGAGAGGAATTGGGTCCCTATAATGGGGGCACCTTGGGGGCCTCAGACCGGTGAGAACAGTTAGAACCACCTTGAATATGCACTTTTCTGCAGGATACCCCTACCTCGTGATTTGCTCGTGACTGTTCGTGGATGAGTGAATTGTGTGTGCATTGATTATGTGAAATTGTTTGAGCATACATTGCATTTCTTTAAACATACAACATTCCTATTCTTTTAAAAATAAGAATAAATAGGAATAAGAATCTTCCATTGCATGGTGTTAACATCTACCTTCATCACATTCATGTAGGTAGTTTCCCTTTTCACCCAAAAAATACAAAAATACCCAAAAGAAAAATAAAGAAAAATATTATTTATCCAAACCAAGCAATATCATGCATCATCTTAGGGACATCCTAAAAACATGATAATGCTTAGTTGAATAAACACAATGCATGCGTATTCAACGTCATCATCTCATATCATGCATTCTTATCAAAGATCATGGGGGGATCTAGGTTTACATTTCATACATCCGTCCTAGTAAATCATTAATAAACATTAATAAAAAGAAAGGATTAAATCGATGCGTATGTTCAAGATGGATCGCACGCCATTTGTTATTAAGTGTAAGCCAACAACCGCGCCAAGCGAACACACGTCAACTCCGTTGTTGGTAATCAAGACGAACAAAGGGGAAGGTCCAACACCGTTAAGGATCACTATTCCAAGAACTTTTCCCTACAAATCAAATAAGGCTGTGCCATGGATATACGACATCCATTCTTCTGCCGACAGCGATATCTCTAACATCGCTGGACTTGGGGGCATAACTAGGAGTGGCAGGATCTACACTCCCGAAGATCTTCATGATGAAGCTCCCAAGAATAAAAGGAAAGAAAAAGAAGAGAAAACCGAGGAAAACAAAGAATCCGAGGAGGAGACAGATAAGCTGTTAAAATATATCCGACAGAGCGAGTACTCCATCGTGGATCAACTTCATAAGACGCCAGCAAAGATCACTCTGTTGTCGTTGATCCTATGCTCCGAACCGCATCGACAAGCTCTGTTGAAAGTCTTGAACGAGGCATACGTGTCGCACACTATCTCCCAAGACAAGTTTGAGGGGATTGTTAGTCACATCACGGCTAATGATCACCTCACTTTCACCGATGAAGAAATCCCCGCTGGGGGACCGAATCATAACAAGCCCTTGCACATCTCTGTAAAGTGCAAGGAGTATCACATCGCTAAAGTCTTGGTAGATAATGGATCTTCCTTGAATGTGATGCCAAAAAGAACGCTCAAGCAATTGGCAATCAAGGGAGTCCAAATGCGCCCGAGCAACATGATCGTTCGAGCCTTCGATGGTTCTAAAAGAGAAATGGTGGGAGAGATCAATCTTCCAATCCAAATTGGACCCACTATCTTTAATGTCGAATTCCAAGTGATGGACATTACTCCCGCATACAGCTGTCTCCTCGGCCGACCTTGGATTCATGATGCGAAAGCTGTACCCTCTACGCTCCACCAGAAAGTCAAGTTCATAGTGGGTGACAAACTGGTGACTGTACAAGCTGAAGATGACATACTCATCAGCAAACCATCCACCATACCTTACGTGGATGCAGCGGAGGAAGCTTTAGAAACCGCCTTCCAAGCATTGGAAATCGCCAATGTCGAAACGTTTCCCCGAGAAATGAAGAAGGTAGCCTCCATGCTCACCAAGAACGGATACTTGCCAGGACAAGGATTAGGCAAGGACTCCCAAGGAATCCCGGAGCTACCCATTATCAAGGATAATCCGGGGAAACAAGGGTTAGGATACAACCCTTATAAAGATCAAAGGACGAAGAGAAACCAAGATCCTTCTCGACGTTCTTTAAGCCAGATCTTTAGGAAGGCCGGTTCACAAGCGTTAAGGCCGGTCGTCGTCGTCAAGTGTTTTTCTCCTTCCGATAGGGATGTATAGACCTGATGACTATTAGAGATTACTCCTCGGGGACAGCCCGACCCCCGAGCCTCGATAGGGCACATGTTTCCATTATGATTATAATAAAATCATTCTTTATTATTTCTTATTGCTTCTTTTCTTGCTTGCAATAAATCTCTAAACCACATTATTTTTAACCCTGTTTGAATAAGCATGAATGAGGTTAAGATTGTCTTAATAACAATAAACCCGCATCATTTTTATGTGGAAGTGTGCGTGACAACTTAGAGCACCTTTCCTTGGCCTCGACAAGTGCCATCATGGATAAAAAGAAAATCCTTTAAAATAAAAGAAGCTCGGCAGGAAACCCAAAAAGGGGGCTGCGCAAAAATAAGAGCAAAAGACCCGCTAGGAATCCCACGAAAGGGTGACCTAGGCAAAAGTTAGGGTTGCAAAAATGAACAAAAATCAAAAGTCCGCTAAAACGCCGCAAAGAGGTGTTTTAGGCAAAAATAAGGACAATCAAAAAGCAAAAGAAATCCATGATGGTACCATGAGCCGAATTCAAAAAGAAAGGCTCAAAGGAAGCTATCCAAGTTGTCAAAATCACAACGTCAATAAACAAGATTTTATTAACTTCATAAGTGTTTAATCAAACAAGCCTAAACACTTAAGCCTACCATTGGCCAAGCCATTCTTACAAAATCCATTTTTCAAAAAATAAATAATCCCCTCTAAAACACAAACTTTCGAAAAAAAAAATCCTTTCCTTCTTTTCTCTCTTGTCCCAAACGATTTTTGAATAATCTAGTGGAAACATGGAGATATAGTAGTCAATAGGAGGGTTGACACATCTTCTAAAGGAAAGGAAAATCATTTGGTTGATGACACCAAATCTCAATATAACATGCATCATTCCTCGGTTACAGAAATCGGCAGCACACAGTCCGTCTAGAGGAATGGCAAAAATCCAAACAGAGAAACGCATCGGTTAATTCTTTTGAAAAGTGAATTAGGTGCATCATACTGCATACATGCATACAGATGATAGGTGTAATGGAAGATCACTTATTCTCTGTTTATTGAAAAAAAACAAAAAATATAAACTTCAGAAAAACAATACGCCCGTATCATGTTCAGTATGCCCGTACCAAAATTAGGGTTATGAACAAAATTTTCAATTCAATACGGGCATACTGAAATGAATAACGGCCGTATTGGCAATAACAGAAATCCTCCCTCACGTCGATGACAAAAATTCCTCCAAGAAGAAGAGGATAGGGAGAGCCATTCACTTTTCTAAATAAAAGAACAAAAATAAAAACTTGCATCGCGTGCATCACACATATTAGTTGCACATTTAAAGACCTTACCACGAGGCAATTGCATAAAATAGAAAAAATAGAAAATTGCTTGTGTATGACAGCAGTCAACAAAAGCCGAAAACGAAAAAAGGCAAGGATACAAACAATACTCCTCAGTTTGTACAGAATAACTGAGCCTGGAGAGGCTCGCCGAAATAATACTCTCTCAGAATAATTGAGCCTGGAGAGGCTCGCCGAAATAATACTCTCTCAGAATAACTGAGCCTGGAGAGGCTTGCCGAAATAATACTCTCTCAGAATAATTGAGCCTGGAGAGGCTCGCCGAAATAATAGTCTCTCAGAATAACTGAGCCTGGAGAGGCTCGCCGAAATAATACTCTCTCAGAATAATTGAGCCTGGAGAGGCTCGCCGAAATAATACTCTCTCAGAATAACTGAGCCTGGAGAGGCTCGCCGAAATAATACTCTCTCAGAATAACTGAGCCTGGAGAGGCTCGCCGAAATAATACTCTCTCAGAATAACTGAGCCTGAAGAGGCTTGCCAAAATAATACTCCTCAGAGACATTTCTGTACAGAAAAAGCCAAAATCAACAAAAAAGGCAAAAACACAGAAAAAGCCAAAATCAACAAAAAAGGCAAAAACACAGAAAAAGCCAAAATCAACAAAAAGGCAAAATACAGAAAATCCAACAAATTATATAGAATAACTGAGCCTGGAGAGGCTTGCCAAAATAATACTCTCCAAAAAGACATCTCAGCTTGCATTCTTGGGCTGAACAAAAAAACCAATTCATCATGCAGAATAACTGAGCCTGGAGAGGCTTGCCGAAACAATACTCCCACAGAATAACTGAGCCTGGAGAGGCTTGCCGAAATAATACTCCCACAGAATAATTGAGCCTGGAGAGGCTTGCTGAAAAAATACTCCCACAAAATAATTAAGCCTGGAGAGGCTTGCCGAAATAATACTCTCCAAAAGACGTCTCAGCTCGCATTCTCGGGCTGAACAAAAAACAATACTCATGCAGAATAACTGAGCCTGGAGAGGCTTGCCGAAACAATACTCCCACAGAATAACTGAGCCTGGAGAGGCTCGCCGAAATAATACTCTCTCAGAATAATTGAGCCTGGAGAGGCTCGCCGAAATAATACTCCCCAGAGATATCTCAGCTTCCACTCACGGGCCAAATTCCCCAGTGAAAGCTATCAAAGCGAGATCAGCAAAATTCCCCAACGGAAGCATGATCCAAACAAAATATCCAAGTCAAAGGACTTAGACTTCCTCAGTGGAAGATAGCTTTCCAACTCAAACGAAGAGTGAAGCTAAGCCTGAAGAGGCTTTCTAAATAATACTTTGGGATACATAAGATCCCCAAATCCCAAGTCGCCTACTCAAGAGGCATTCCTACTGTCGCCACCGGCCCGAAACGGACTTTCGGCATTCGCGAAGGATGGTTGGACTCGTTTATTTGTTTAAAAAATGTGGATTGCTAGAATGACTTATTCTCAAACTGAGACCTCATCAAACGAGCAATTTTATTAAAAGGCTCACCAATCCATATTAATCCCAAGCGGGACCCTCCATGGATTAGTGGTTTTCGCAAAAGGAGGGTTCGTGGAGTCGCCACCAATGTTTTACTCAAAACATTGGAAAAAGGGATAAGGCAATTGATTTAAAAATCAACTTTGGCCACTACAACCAGAGTTGGGTAAGGGAGTTTAAATATGCACACAGAAAGCAGTAAAAGGAAGGATTGAAGGGAAACCTCTTGAAGCGTGCTTTTATATATTGCAAAGAACTGGGAAGCGTTTTGGCGTTCCCTCGCTCTACAAGCCCGCTCCTCGCTCTCCTAGAACAAAATTTTAACTAAGGGAATCAAAAAGATTTCCCCTCGACTAGGTTCGATCCTCAAGCAAAATGGCTTGGGGCTCAAGAACTTCGTCGGATCAACTCTCCGAGTGATTTCTAGGGCAGAACACTGCTCAAAAACCCCAGAATACTCAAGGAGAGGGTTGAAACTATCTAAAAAAGTGTGGAATGACGTCCAATTGACGTCATATTTATAGGGAATAGGCGCAATACGGCCTACAGGGGCAATACGGCCGTATTGAAATTTTTGAACTTCAATACGGTCGTATTGAAGTTCAATACGGTCGTATTGAAATTCAGAAATTTCAATACGCCCGTATTGAGTTCGCTGCGGTTGTATTGAAGTGTCAATACGGTCGTATTGACTTCAGTACGACCGTATTGAAGTGTCAATACGGTCGTATTGACTTCAGTACGGCCGTATTGAAGTTTCAGAAACTTCAATACGCCGTATTGAGTTTCGCTGCGGCCGTATTGAAGCTTCAATACGGCCGTATTAAGTTCAGTACGGCCGTATTGGGCTTTTTCCCTCCACTTCTTTATTTTGAGCTATTCTAAGACCTCTAGACCTACAGAGAACCCTCCTAGGGCCTTCGAGGAGTCCTTCTGGCTGATTATCCTTCAGTCTTCGAGAGTCTTCAAGCTTTATTTCCGACCCGGACAATTTTAGGGGTCTACAACTGCCCCCCCTTTACTTAGTCGGACGGCCTTTTGGTGTATCGGCTGACAAGTAAAGGAGTTGACCCAATTGTCCGGGTATTGTGCCGACCTTCTGACTTGTAGCGTCTTCCGGTGGAAAAATGTTGAGTAGCCTCTCCAGGTGGGTGCATACCTCGGCGCTTCTGACATCCTCGGTAGCTGAGTTTACCTTCTCCAAGGTCAACTTCACTCGACGCCCGAGCCGGAAGTTTGGACATCGACGCGCCTCTGATGACGCTGATGGTTGAGTACCGCCTCTCCAGGCTTAGCTTCACTCTTTGTTCGAGCCGGAAGCTAAGTATCCTTGTGACGACGGTGAGCAGTGTGAGCTTTGCCTCTCCAGGCCTTGCTTTGCTTGTTGCCCAAGCTGGAAGCTGTAAGTACCGTCTCTCCAGGCTTAACTTCACTCTTTGTTCGAGCCGGAAGCTAAGTACCCTTGTGACAACGGTAAGCAGTGTGAGTTTTGCCTCTCCAGGCCTTGCTTTGCTTGTTGCCCAAGCTGGAAGCTGTAAGTACCGTCTCTCCAGGCTTAACTTCACTCTTTGTTCGAGCCGGAAGCTAAGTACCCTTGTGACAACGGTAAGCAGTGTGAGTTTTGCCTCTCCAGGCCTTGCTTTGCTTGTTGCCCAAGCTGGAAGCTGTAAGTACCGTCTCTCCAGGCTTAGCTTCACTCTTTGTTTGAGCCGGAAGCTAAGTACCTTTGTGACAACAGTAAGCGGTGAGTACCCCTTTTCCAGAGATAGCTTCGCTCATTGCCCGAGCCGGAAGCTGCATACCTCCGTGTTTGTGACGACGGGGTAGCGTGAATATCTCCTTTCCAGGGATTCGTGATGATTTTGTCTCCACAATCCACGATGCTGCTTCGACGGTTGTTTTTTGATTTTGTGCCACTAAGGGCTGGATAACGCAGGGATCCGTCTAGGGGATGTGCAGTTACTCATAGGTTCTTGTGTCCCAACTTTCCATTGCGTAGTTGGTGCCCACTGGGGAATTTCTGATTCCTTTGGGATGTAGACACAAAGATGCTCCTTCTGATGTGAGCGGTGCCTTATGATTGGCTGACGTCCTTTCGACGTTGGTAGAGTATCCCGGTTATCCTTGTTCGGGTGTCTCTTTCGGTTTTCTGATTTTGCTGCCTCTGTGTAGGCTGTTATCCACTGGGGAATTTTGTCGTTGATTTTGATTAGCCTCTTCTGTTGGGCGTATCAGCTTGACGTTCAATGATTGGCTGAGAGCCAGATTCCACTCGGGGAATTATTGATTTTTTTTTTATTTTTTTTCCTTCCGCAGGGATGCCTCTTGAGTAGGCGACTGGGGATTTGGAGTTCAGTGTTCGGCTGAGTGCCAAATTCCGCTTGGGGAATATTTATTGATGTTTTTTGATTTTTTCTCCTTTTGCAGGGATGCCTCTTGAGTAGGCGACTGGGGATTTGGGGATCTTATGTATCCCAGAGTATTATTTAGGAAGCCTCTACAGGCTTAGCCTCACTCGACACTTGAGTTGGAGAGCTATCTTCACTGAGGAAGTTTAAGTCCTTTGACTTGGATATTCTGCTTGGGTGATCGTACTTCCATTGGGAATGTCATCGATCTTGCTTTGATAGCTCTTGCTGGGGATTTTGAGTTCAAGAGCGTGAGTTGAGGTTTCTCTGGGGAGTATTATTTTTGCGAGCCTCTCCAGGCTCAATTATTCTGAGAGTATTCTTTCGGCAAGCCTCTCCAGGCTCAGTTATTCTGTGCAAACTGATTGTTGGATTTTCTGTATCCTTGCTTTTTTATTTTTTTGCTTTTTCTGTATTTTGCCTCTTTTTTTTTATGTTTTTGGCTTTTGCTGTACAGAATTTAAATTAAATTCAGTTATTATGAGAGAGTATTATTTCGGCGAGCCTCTCCAGGCTCAGTTATTTTGAGAGTATTCTTTCGGCAAGCCTCTCCAGGCTCAATTATTCTGAGAGAGTATTATTTCGGCGAGCCTCTCCAGGCTCAGTTATTTTGAGAGTATTCTTTCGGCAAGCCTCTCCAGGCTCAATTATTCTGAGAGAGTATTGTTTCGGCGAGCCTCTCCAGGCTCAGTTATTTTGAGAGTATTCTTTCGGCAAGCCTCTCCAGGCTCAATTATTCTGTATGATGCTGCTGATTTTCTGAAGCTTTGTATTTTGCTTGCTGCTGTCATACACAAGCAATTTTCTATTTTTCTATTTTATGCAGTTGCCTCATGATAAGGTCTTTGAATGTGCAACTAATGTGTGTGTGATGCACAAATGCAATACAATTTTTTTATTTTTGTTCATTTATTTAGAAAAGTGAGTGGCTCTCCCTATCCTCTTCTTCTTGGAGGACTTTCTGTCATTGACGCGAGGGAGTATTTTTGTGAGCCTTTATGCAGGAGATTATGGATTTTACAGGAACCCCTCCAATTTTCTTTTATTGACCGATTATTAAGAGTTTCGTACAATTTTTAGAAACATCAATTTAAAGGCATAATCACAAGGTCAAGAAAGAAAAGAAACAAATGGATATTTTATTGATATTCACAAATGTTTATACAGAAAGATTTACAAAGGGAATTTCTGAAGAATGGCTAGCCAAGGTAGGCTATACATTTTTGGCTTAAATAATTATATCTGTAATTGTCGCTTTTCTCGTTCCCCTAATCGTTTTGGGTGAGATGCCTGAGCCAGGAGTGTAGATACTGCAAGACGCTTGCTTCTAGAAGATTATCACTTGAACCGCCTTTCGGTTTTCGGTTCAAGTGATCGTTGCTTGCTTTACTTTTTGCATCTTATTCTTTTGCCCCTAATTTTTGCCTAGGACGTGTCCTAGCGGGGATAATTTTGCCTTTGTTTTGCCTAGTACCCTTGTACTGGCGGGCTTTTTGTTTTGCCCTAACTTTTGCCTAGGATGCCCTTTTTGGGTTTTCATCCTAGCGGGCTGATGCAAGCAACGTCTTCAAGCATAATACTTCTTTACCACGTCAGCGTTGACTGGGTATCGAAGTTCTTCTCCGTCCATGTCTGTGAGAATCAATGATCCTCCGGAGAAGGCTCACTTTACCACGTATGGTCCTTCGTAATTTGGGGCCCACTTTCCGATTTTGTCCTTTTGAGCTGGTAGCAATTTCTTCATCACCAGCTCTCCCTCATGGTAGATTCGAGGATGGACTTTTTTGTCGAAAGCCTTTTTGATCTTCCTTTGGTAGGCTTGACCATGGCATATGGCGTTCAGTCGTTTTTCTTCGATAAGGTTCAATTGGTTGTATCGACTTTGAACCCATTCTGCCTCGGAAAGTTTTGCTTCCATGATTACTCTCAGAGACGGTATCTCGACTTCAACCGGCAGAACTGCCTCCATTCCATAAACAAGGGAGAATGGAGTAGCTCCTGTGGATGTACGTACTGAAGTCCTATAACCATGGAGAGCGAAGGGTAGCATCTCATGCCAGTCTTTGAATGAGACAACCATCTTTTGTACTATCTTCTTGATATTCTTATTGGCTGCCTCGACTGCCCCATTCATCTTTGGTCGATATGGGGAAGAGTTATGGTGCTGAATTTTGAACTCTTTGCACAATTCTTCCACCATCTTATTGTTCAAATTGGATCCATTATCAGTGATGATCTTATCGGGAATACCGTATCTGCATATGATGTTCTTCCTTATGAAGGATGTTACCACCTTTTGGGTCACATGAGCATACGATGCCGCTTCTACCCATTTAGTGAAATAGTCAATGGCCACAAGGATGAACCTATGTCCGTTGGATGCTTTTGGCTCGATGGGTCCAATAACATCCATGCCCCACATTGCGAATGGCCATGGTGAAGCCAAAACATTGAGTGGCGTTGGTGGGACATGAATGTTGTCGGCATATGCTTGACACTTGTGGCATTTCCGGACGTATTGGTAACAATCCCTTTCCATGGTTGACCAATAGTACCCTGCTCTGAGGATTTTCTTAGCCATTGCAGGCTCGGGAATATGGGTACCGAAAACCCCCTCATGTATTTCTTTGATTACATTTTGAGCTTCGACTTGGTCTATACATCTCAACAAGACCGAGTCATAATTCTTTTTGTAGAGGGTTTCTCCAATCAACAGAAATCCCATGGCCCTTCTTCGGATATGCTTTTTATCATTATCACTAGCCATATCAGGATATTCCCCTTTTGACAAATATTGTTTGATGTCATGGAACCATGGATGATCGTCAACAGCTTCATCTATCAGTAGGCAGAACGCTTGCTTATCGTGCCGCCGGATATTGATGATGGGCATTTCATGCTCCTTATCCAAGGCGAACATCGATGATAGTGTAGCAAGGGCGTCAGCAAACTGATTCTCCTCCCTTGGAATGTATTCAAAGATGACACTTTGGAAGAATTGTGTCAAATCTTTGATATGCTCAACATATGGTATCAGTTTAGGATTTCGGACTTCCCAGTCTCCTCGTAGCTGATGGATGACTAAAGCCGAATCTCCAAATACTTTGAGTTTGAGGATACCATTGTTGATAGCCGCTTGGATTCCTAACGCGCAGGCCTCGTATTCGGCCATATTATTTGTACAGTCGAAATTGAGTCTTGCTGTTAGAGGGATATGCTTTCCTTGTGGGGAGATTAACACTGTCCCAATCCCCTGTCCAAGCATGTTGGAGGCTCCATCAAAATACATGGTCCACGCATCGTCTTTTGGTTCTTCATGTTGTATACTCATTATATGCTCATCGGGGAAATCATCCTGAAGGGATTGATAGTCATTGGTCGGCCCGTGTGCTAGGTAATCAGCTAAGGTACTACCCTTGATGGCCTTTTGTGTGACATGTATGATGTCAAATTCTGATAATTGCACTTGCCATCGGGCGATCTTCCCAGTGATTATTGGCTTGTCGAACACGTACTTAATTGGGTCCATTTTGGAGACCAACCAAGTAGTATGCCTTATCATGTACTGCCTGAGCCTTTGTGTTGCCCACGCTAACGCACAGCAAGTCTTTTCTAATGGCGTGTAGCGGGTTTCATAATCAAGGAACTTTTTGCTCAGGTAGTAGATGGCTTGTTCTTTCTTTCCAGTTTCGTCCTGTTGCCCTAGCACGGCTCCCATGGACTCATCAAGTACTGTCAGATAGAGGATTAATGGCCTTCCCTCGACAGGGGGCACCAGTACTGGTGGATTGGCCAAGCACTGTTTGACCTTGTCAAAAGCTCGTTGACAATTCTCATCCCAAGTTTCGGAATGATTCTTGCGCAACAGCTTGAATATTGGTTTGCACGTGTCAGTCAACTGTGCGATGAACCTTGCGACGTAGTTCACCCTGCCGAGGAATCCTCTAATTTCTTTCTCAGTTTTAGGAGGAGGCATTTCCATTATTGCCTTTACTTTATCGGGGTCCACCTCTATGCCTTTTTCACTGACGATGAACCCGAGAAGCTTACCCGACCGAACTCCGAAAGTACACTTAGCCGGGTTTAGCTTAAGCTGATACTTACGAAGCCGATTGAATAATTTTCTCAGATATTGGATGTGGTCCATCTCGTCTTTTGACTTTGTGATCATGTCATCCACGTATACTTCAATTTCTTTGTGGATCATATCGTGGAATAGCGTCACCATCGCTCGTTGGTAGGTGGCACCCGCATTTTTAAGTCCAAAAGGCATCACCCTGTAGCAGAAAGTTCCCCAGGGTGTAATGAAAGAAGTTTTCTCGCGGTCATCTATATTCATCTTGATTTGATTATATCCCGAGTATCCATCCATAAAGGAATAGAGCGTGTTTGTGGCTGTGTGATCCACGAGTGTATCAATATGTGGCAAGGGAAAATCGTCCTTTGGACTGGCACGATTCAAATCCCTATAATCAACACACACTCTAACCTTCCCATTCTTTTTGACGACTGGCACAATGTTAGCCAGCCATTCGGGATACTGGGATACAACCAAGAATCCCGCGTCCAATTGTTTTTCTACTTCCTCCTTAATCTTTAAGGACCATTCGGGCTTGATTCGTCGAAGCTTTTGCTTAATAGGTCGAAACCCCTCTTTTAAGGGCAACTTGTGTTCGACAATGTTGGAGTCCAACCCGGGCATATCATGGTACGACCATGCAAATACGTCCTTGTATTCCCTCAATAATTGAATTAATTGCGTTTTTATTCCATCACTGATACGGGTCCCAATGTTGACCTCTTTCAATTCTTGACCCTGCCCCAAATTCACGGTTTCCAATTCTTCTTGATTCGGTTGGAGTAGACGAGCTTCTTGATCTAGCAGTCTTTGCAGATCCGGAGAGATGGTCTCCTCATCACTGTCCAACTCAACCCATTCACCCTCGGCTTTCGGATCCCGGTCAGAGCGAGCAATCACAGACATAATTATTTATTGGTTCTGTTTAGGTTTAGAGTTTATTAATATTAATGAGAGAGAGAGAATAGAACAAAATGAGAGAATAATGTGTGAAAAATGCCTTTTTATTGATATATGAGTGTAAAACTGTACAAAACCCTTTATTTACATGAAAAGGTCCTCATGATCTCGGGTACTGATCATGAGTCCCTAGAAAAAATGTGGAGGGGCCCTATCATGGCTTGCCCTTCTCTCTACTCCTGCTGCGGTAGAGGATTCTTGCTCACGTCGGGCGCCGTCGAATCGAAAGTGACCCACCCAGCGTCGATAAGGTCTTGGACCTTATACTTGAGAGCTCGGCAGTTCTCCGTTGAATGCCCCTGTGCCCCCGAATGGTATAGACATTTGTCTTGTGGATTGTACCAATCGGGGTAGGGTGGATTCACCTTCTTTGGTGGAATGTAAGCTATAAGACGCGCCTCTACTAGCTTCGGTAGGAGATCGCTGTAAGTGGTCGGAAGTCTATCAAACTTCTTCACAGAGTTGTTTTGCGATTTGCCTGACTTCGAAGCGGAAGAAGACGGAGCAATGGTTACAGCGTTGACTCCTCCTTCTTTCTTCTTCCCGAAGGCCTTCTTAGCTTCGTATGATTGGGAAGGCTTAGCCAGCTTCCCACTTTTAAGTCCTTGTTCCACCCTTTCTCCTATGGTGATGATGTCCGAGAAGAGTGTCGTTGTGTTCCCTATCATTTTATCGTAATAGGGACCAGTCAACGAGTTGATGAATAAGGACACCGTCTCCTTATCCGACAGCGGGGGCTCTATCTGTGCCGCCAACTCCCTCCAACGTTGGGCGTACGCCTTGAAGGATTCATCGTTCTTTTTACTCAAGGCTTGAAGATCAGACCTATCGGGTGTTAGGTCGATGTTGTATTTGTAGCGCTTGAGGAAGGCGTCGGCCAACTGCCTCCATGTGTGTACTAGATTTCCATCTAGTTGCATATACCAGTTGAGTGCAGTTTCAGCTAAGCTCTCTTGAAAGCAGTGGATCAAGAGCTTTTCATTTGTGGCATATGCAGCCATCTTGCGACAGTACATGGTGAGATGATTTTTGGGGCAAGTCGATCCCACATACTTTGGGAAATCCGGCACTTTAAATTTAGGAGGGAATTGAATGTCCCTCACTAAACACATGTCGGCGGCATCCTTAACGTCAAAGTCATGCCCTTCCATAGCCCTTAGCCGATCCTCGAGGGCATGGAATTGTTCCTTTGAGACCTCGGGCTCTTTTATTATAATTCCTGCCCCAAGGGGTACGGCGTTTGGAGGATCTTTTTCATGCTCTTCCTCCTCTCCCTCATGATGGGACCCATGATCACTATGATGAGAATCATGGATGTTGTGATGACGCATGAGTTCCATCATTTGCGCCATTTGGTCTTTAAGTTGTGAAAGCTCGGTTGTGAGCTTTTTGTTTTGCTCCTCCAATGCTTCCATTTTCTTGATCTTCTTTGCGCGTGTGAGGACAGAGAGATGACCAGCCACTTTCTAAAATGAATGTTTATTCTAATTAGCTTATTTATGATATGAATACACTCTCGACGTGAGCTTGATAATCTTTCATCTTTAAGGCGCTGCCTTTTTAAGATGAAAGTTTATCACCCTCCCTAGCCTATGATTTCTCCACAACGGAGAATCTCAATAGTCACGGGTCTCTTTCACTTACATCGAGAGGGTATTAGTGAACCTATAAATAATGATGAGGATGCATGAGGTATTATTGATAATGATGCCTATGCTCCTTACTTTTATTATATTTTCACACATGGTTTTTCCTCTCACGTCATGGTTTTTTCATGCATGAGGATTATTTTTAGACCTTATCACGAGGTTATTTATTAATGCACAAACAATTGCACATAAGCATTTACACAAACAATTCACTCATCCACGAACAGTCACGAGCGAATCACGAGGTAGGGGTCTCCTGCAGAAAAGTGCATATTCAAGGAGGATCTAACTGTTCTCACTTGGTCAAAGGCCCCCAAGGTGCCCCCATTATAGGGACCCAATTCCTCTCGTCGTAAGTCGATGGAAAGTTCCAACGCACTGTCGGACTCGAGTTCATGGTTATCACCTTGAGTGATGCTTTCCGACAACGGTCTACGGGCACCTATAGACCCATTCGACAACCGGCCGTACTAACATCCACTCCCTATGGTTAATCACTCATGCCCCCGGGTATAGAGGGAACTGTTGTGTGCAAAGGTTTGTGTGCAGTTTTTATTTCAAACAATTGCGTAATTTTAAAAATACAACAGTTATTTAAAGCCATATAGATAAACATGTTATCATACGAGTGAGGGGTAATAAAGTAATTTTAACTATTATTTGTTAAAAATAATCTGTCACTAAATGGGACTGACTCTTGAGGCTTCCCCAGCGGAGTCGCCATCTGTCGCCACCGGCCCGAAACGGACTTTCGGCATTCGCGAAGGATGGTTGGACTCGTTTATTTGTTTAAAAAATGTGGATTGCTAGAATGACTTATTCTCAAACTGAGACCTCATCAAACGAGCAATTTTATTAAAAGGCTCACCAATCCATATTAATCCCAAGCGGGACCCTCCATGGATTAGTGGTTTTCGCAAAAGGAGGGTTCGTGGAGTCGCCACCAATGTTTTACTCAAAACATTGGAAAAAGGGATAAGGCAATTGATTTAAAAATCAACTTTGGCCACTACAACCAGAGTTGGGTAAGGGAGTCGGTTACGCGTGGGGAAGGTGTTAGCACCCCACGGCGCCCCTTTCGGGTTCCCTATGACAGATTATTTTTAAAAGAACAGTATAAAATTACTAAATTACCCCTATTTATTCTAAGCAATTATAAATTGACTATCTACATGATGACAGTTTAAATATGCACACAGAAAGCAGTAAAAGGAAGGATTGAAGGGAAACCTCTTGAAGCGTGCTTTTATATATTGCAAAGAACTGGGAAGCGTTTTGGCGTTCCCTCGCTCTACAAGCCCGCTCCTCGCTCTCCTAGAACAAAATTTTAACTAAGGGAATCAAAAAGATTTCCCCTCGACTAGGTTCGATCCTCAAGCAAAATGGCTTGGGGCTCAAGAACTTCGTCGGATCAACTCTCCGAGTGATTTCTAGGGCAGAACACTGCTTAAAAACCCCAGAATACTCAAGGAGAGGGTTGAAACTATCTAAAAAAGTGTGGAATGACGTCCAATTGACGTCATATTTATAGGGAATAGGCGCAATACGGCCTACAGGGGCAATACGGCCGTATTGAAATTTTTGAACTTCAATACGGTCGTATTGAAGTTCAATACGGTCGTATTGAAATTCAGAAATTTCAATACGCCCGTATTGAGTTCGCTGCGGTTGTATTGAAGTGTCAATACGGTCGTATTGACTTCAGTACGACCGTATTGAAGTGTCAATACGGTCGTATTGACTTCAGTACGGCCGTATTGAAGTTTCAGAAACTTCAATACGCCGTATTGAGTTTCGCTGCGGCCGTATTGAAGCTTCAATACGGCCGTATTAAGTTCAGTACGGCCGTATTGGGCTTTTTCCCTCCACTTCTTTATTTTGAGCTATTCTAAGACCTCTAGACCTACAGAGAACCCTCCTAGGGCCTTCGAGGAGTCCTTCTGGCTGATTATCCTTCAGTCTTCGAGAGTCTTCAAGCTTTATTTCCGACCCGGACAATTTTAGGGGTCTACACCTACAAAAAGAAAAAAAAATCAAAAGATCAATAATCATTCCCCAAGTGGAATCCGGCTCTTGGCCAAACATCAAGCATCAAGATGATCTGCCTAACAGAAGAGGCTAATCACAATCAATGACAAAATCCCCCAGCGGATAACAGCCTACACAGAGGCGACAAAACCAGAAAAACAAAAAGAGTCACCCGAATAAGGATAACCGGGATACTCCACCATCGTCGGAAGGACGTCAGCCAATCATAAGGCACCGCTCATCTCAGAAAGAGCATCTTCGTGTCTACACCCCAGGGAAACAGAAATTCCTCAATGGGCACCAACTATGCAAAGGAAAGTTGGGACACAAGAACCTATGAGTAACTGCACATCCCCTAGACGGATCCCTGCGTTATCCAGCCCTCAGTGGCACAAAAATCAAAAACAATCGTCAAAGCAGCATCGTGGACTGTGGTGACAAAATCAATATCAACATCCAGAACCCTCAGTGGATAATAGCCTACACAGAGGCTACAAAAATCAGAAAAATCAAAGAGAGACACCCGAATAAGGATAACCGGGATACTCCACTTACGTCAAAAGGACGTCAGCCAAACATAAGGCATCGCTCAAATCAAGAAGAGCATCTGTGTCTACACCCCAAGGAGTCAGAAATTCCCCATGGGTACCAACTATGCAAATGCAAGTTTGGGCACAAGAACCTATGAATGAATGCACATCCCCTAGACGGATCCCTGCGTTATCCAGCCCTCAGTGGCACAAAATCAGAAAAACGTCGAAGCAGCATAGTGGACTGTGGAGACAAAAAAATCATCTCAGATCCCTGGAGAGGGTAAACTCGCATTGCCGAAGTGATCAGAAGACACGGACGCAGACCCTGGAGAGGGCAAACTCAGTTTCCTAGGTCGTCAGAGACCAAACAAAGTCTGGAGAGACGGTACTCAAACAAGGTCTGGAGAGACGATACTCAAACAAAGTCTGGAGAGACGGTACTCAAACAAGGTCTGGAGAGACGATACTCAAACAAAGTCTGGAGAGACGGTACTCAAACAAGGTCTGGAGAGACGGTACTCAAACAAGGTCTGGAGAGACGGTACTCAAAGAAAGTCTGGAGAGACGGTACTCAAAGAAAGTCTGGAGAGACGGTACTCAATCAAAGTCTGGAGAGACGGTACTCAAAGTCTGGAGAGACGATACTCAAAGTCTGGAGAGACAGTACTCAAGGTCTGGAGAGACAGTACTCAACCATCAGCGTCGTCAGAGGCACGTTGGTGTTCAACTTCCGGCTCGGGCGTCGAGTGAAGTTGACCCTGGAGAGGGTAAACTTAGCTACCGAGGTTGTCAGAAGCGCCGAGGTATGCAACAACCTGGAGAGGCTACTCAACAATTTTCCACCGGAAGACGCTACAAGTCAGAAGGTTGGCACATCACCCGGACAATTGGGTCAACTCCTTTACTTGTCAGCCGGTACACCAAAAGGCCGTCCGACTAAGTAAAGGGGGGGCAGCTGTAGACCCCTAAAATTGTCCGGGTCAGAAATAAAGCTTGAAGACTCTCGAAGACTAAAGGAAAGTCAGCCGGAAGGATTCCTGGAAGACCCTGGAAGACCCTAGGATGATTATCTGTAGGTTTAGAGGTCTTAGAGTAGCAAAAAATAAGAAAGTGGAGGGAATGAAGCCCAATACGGCCTCCCAAGAGTTCAGTACGGCCGTATTGAACATTTTAAACTACAATACGGCCGCACTGAACTCAATACGGCCGTATTGAAGTTCAATACGGCTGCATTGAACTCAATACGGCTGCACTGAACTTCAATACGGCCGTATTGAGGTTTTTGAACTTCAATACGGCCGTATTGAATTCAATACGGCCGTATTGTAGTTCAAAACTTCAATACGGACCGTATTGACCCCCAGAAACCGTATTGAGCCTCTTCCCTATAAATATGACGTCAATGGGACGTCATTGAACACTTTTACACGGAGTTTTAACCCTCTTCTTGAGTATTCTGGGTTTTTTTGAGCAGTGCTCTGCCTAGAAATCACTCGGAGAGTTGATCCGACAAAGTTCTCGAGTTCTGAGCTTTTTGCTTGAGTCTCGAACTGAGTCGAAGGGAAATCCTCCGGATTTCCATAGTTAAAATTTTCTAGGAGGGAGCGAGCGGGCTTGTAGAGCGAGGGAACGCCAAAAAGCTTCCCAGTTTTACTTGAATATAAAAGCACGCTTCAAAGGTTTCTTCTTAAGACCTTCCTTTTACTGCTTTCTGTGTGCATATTTAAACTGTCATCATGTAGATAGTTAATTTATAATTGCTTAGAATAAATAGGGGTAATTTAGTAATTTTGCACTATTATTTTTTTAAATAATCTGTGATAGGGAACCCGAAAGGGGCGCTGTGGGGTGCTAACACCTTCCCCACGCGTAACCGACTCCCTTACCCGACTCTGGTTGTAATGGCCGAAGTCGATTTTTGAATCGATTGCCTTAAACTTCTTTTTCCAATGTTTTGAGTAAAACATTGGTGGCGACTCCATGAACCCTTCCTTTTTATGAAAACCGCTAATCCATGGAGGGTCCCGCTTGGGATTAACATGGATTGGTGAGCCTTTTAATAAAATTGCTCGTTTGACAAGGTCTCAGTTTGAGAATAAGTCATTCTAGCAATCCATATTTTTAAACAAATAAAAGAGTCCAACCATCCTTCGCGAATGCCGAAAGCCCGTTTCGGGCCGGTGGCGACAAGCCATCAACAACATCATAATAAAATATAGGCACCCAATTCCTAGGCTTGATGACATGCTTGATGAATTGCATGGGTCATCCATATTTTCCAAATTAGATCTTAAAAGTGGATATCACCAAATTAGAATCAAGGAAGGTGATGAGTGGAAAACTGCTTTTAAGACTAAGTTTGGTTTATATGAATGGTTGGTAATGCCTTTTGGGCTTACTAATGCACCTAGCACATTCATGAGGCTAATGAATCATGCCCTTAGGGAATGCATTGGTAGGTTTGTAGTTGTTTATTTTGATGATATTTTAATCTATAGCCAAAGTCTAAGTGATCATGTGGATCACCTAAGACAAGTCCTGCTTGTTCTTAGAGACAATCACTTGTTTGCCAATGTAGACAAGTGCACTTTTTGTGTGGATAATGTTATTTTCCTAGGGTTTGTGGTAAGCAAAAAGGGGGTTCATGTGGATCCTAAGAAAATCAAAGCCATCCAAGAATGGCCCATTCCAACTAATGTTAGTGAAGTTAGGAGCTTCCATGGTTTGGCAAGCTTTTATAGAAGATTTGTTCCTAACTTCTCTACATTATCTTCACCTCTCAATGAGTTGGTGAAGAAGGATGTGGTCTTTTTGTGGCAAGAAAAACATAATTTAGCTTTTCAAGAGCTTAAGCAAAAAATCACTCAAGCACCTGTTCTAGCTCTTCCTGATTTTAGCAAAACCTTTGAGCTAGAATGTGATGCTTCAAGTCTTGGCATAGGAGCTGTGTTGTTACAAGGTGGCCATCCCATAGCCTATTTTAGTGAAAAACTTCATGGGGCTGCCTTGAACTACCTTACCTATGACAAGGAGTTATATGCTTTAGTTCTTGCCCTTCAAACTTGGGAACATTACCTTGTGACCAAGGAATTTGTTATTCATAGTGATCATGAATCACTTAAATATTTGAAGGGTCAACATAAGTTAAATAAGAGGCATGCAAAGTGGGTTGAGTACCTTGAGCAATTTCCCTATGTCATCAAATATAAGAAAGGCTCTACAAATGTAATAGCTGATGCTTTGTCAAGAAGACATGTGTTGTTGAACATCCTAGGTTCCCAAATACTAGGGTTTGATGACATAAAGGAATTGTATGAGAAAGACCTTGATTTTGCTAACTTCTATTCTCTATGTATTCAAAAACCTTATCAAGGTTACTATATTTCTGAGGGGTATCTTTTGAAAGAAAATAAACTTTGTGATGGAATAGCACTAAGGCCAAGAAGTCCAAGAGGTGATGTATTGAAGGAAGCAAAAGGAATAGATTAGTGTTGAAAAACCATAAGAGGAGTGAGGCCTCTTTTGGACCTTAGCTCCTAAGTTTTTATTAGCATAGCATTTATTTTTATTCCTATTTTGCCCTTGTCTTTGATTTTCCATTTTTACCCTTGTATTTTGGGGTATCTTAGACATAGGATCTATTTTACTTGTATTTCAAATTTTACCCTTGTATTTTGGGGTATTTTAGTCATAGGATTTATTTTCTTTGTATTTCCCATTTTACCCTTGTATTATGGGGTGCTTTAGATCATAGGATTTTATTTTTGGGCTAAGGTATTTGATTAGGGTGGGAACAAAACTTAGACATATTTTTTGTGGCTCTTGGACCTATTTTTGGTGTTAGAAAGGCTTAGGCCCAAGTGGAGGGCAAAGGTTGCATGGTCTTATCATGCACCTAGATATAGCCTAACTAATCCCAAAGATTCCATCCTTGGCCACCAAGTTGCATCTAGGGTTCATTTGCATTTCATTTGGTGTGCATTTGGCTTATGAATTTCGTCCATGTACTCTCCAAATGCAACCATAGATGCCTTTCACTCCTATAAATACCCTAGGCTATGCATCATGTAAATACTTTGGAATATATGAATTTGAGTGAGCATTTTTTCCTCAAATCCTCTCCTTAGTCACTAGGTCAATTCGGCCTACCTCTCTTATCTCCTCCTTAGAGTGAGTTTAGGGATACCTTGAATGGCCTTCACCTCCACTTAGTGAAGAGAGCCAACTAGAACACCCAAAACACCATCCTCCCAACCTTTCTCTTATTCGCCCAAGACTCCACCTTTCACGCCCACCATCACTTAGCCTCACCCTTGAAGGAACGTCCAACCTCTAAGGTCACCATCTTGGCCTTGGAAAGTGATAGAAAAGAATGGCACAATCCAAGAGGGGGGTGTGAATTGGATTCAATGACCCTTTAAAAATTTATCAGAGTATTTTGGATCTTAATTTCAATCAAAACTTTTCTATGACAAAATTTCCAAATGAAGCCCTCCTAAAGACTTGTTATGAAAATATGAATGCAATGTGCTCACTTGATTACAACATAATGAGGTTCAACAATAATGTTCAATTACAGATTTAAACCATCAAGATTCACATACACTTGTTAATCAAGTTTTATCTTCTTTAAAGTTCACCCAAGAAATTACACAAAGTAAAAGATAAGGTTGAAAAAGATTGCACAAGTCTTTTATACTGGTTCAGCCTCTCCACATGTGACCTACATCCAGTCCTTAATCAACACCTGATTAAGATTTGTTCCACTATCTTTAATCAAGAAGGTTTACAAGCAAACACACATGCATATACTTCTATACTAAAGATAACCACTTTCTTGACCCCAAGAAAGCACCCCTTGTAGAACCCACTACAAGAAACCTTATTACTTGAGAAACCCTTCTCAAGATTTTCCACAAAGATTCACAAAGAATAAAAGGAACGAATTCACCTGGAATTCTTGAACAAATCTTTATCTTCCTTTTTCAAGAATATGATGATGATGATCTTCTACCAAAGCTTTTCACAAACGTTTTCACTCTTGGATTTCACAAAGAAAACTCTCCAAGATGTCACAAAGACTCACAAAAACGTTTTTCACAAATTGATTATCAGTTCTAACTCATGTCTGAAGTTTCTCAAAGTTCAAACTATTTATAAAAGTTTCAGACACAGATAATCGATTATTTTAAAGAATAATCGATTATTTTGTTCTTCAGGTTTTCTGGAAACCAACCAAGAATAATTTAATCGATTATTTAGCTGGATAATCGATTATTCCAGAGAGTTGTTCCTGAAATAATCGATTATTTTGGAAAATAATCGATTATTACAACAAGGCATTCCACTTAGCCTATTTGCTGAAATAATCGATTATATCTAACAATAATCGATTATTTTGAGTTAATACTTAAAACTTCATTTTAAGCCTCAAAATAACTTTCCAATGTTTTTAACTCATCATCATCTACTCCCTACTTGATTCAGATAAGTTTTGCTTATGCACAAAGCACACTTAGCACACACAATACAAAAATTCATTCACAACAATTTATTTCCTAAGTTCTATTACATAACTCCAACTCATAGCATTTTCTTGACTCTTCTTTGACTTTGTTTTTGTGCTCCAAGTTGTTGTTCTCATGTTGTGATCATCAAAACTCTTTAAGCTCTCCTAAGCTCAACAGAAAGTAGCTCCTCTTCACCATTGAATGTTTTGATCATCCCCTTGGTGGAAGGAGTCCATCATTTGGTATCAAGAGCTTAGGTTATCTTCAAGGGTAACTAGCTTCCTTTCCATTTTCTTTGAGTCTTTATTTCTTGAGTCTTGATTTGCATCATCTTTGTGTCTCCTTGTCATCCATGAAAGTTTTGCCATAAGGTCTCATCATATTATTCTATGGTTCACTCATTGTTCATGAGCCTCCTTTTGTGCTTTAGGGTTTTTCTTGAGTTTTAGGTTCTTGTGTGCCATTTTTGTTTTTACTCTTGTTGCTGGAAAAATATATTATGAACATTAATAACATGTCTTCCATCTCTTTCTTTTTCCCTTTAAATTTTTGTCAAAAGTTGTGTTTATCTCACCCATCTCAAAAAGACAAAAATCTATATGTATGATGCACCCATTTGATGTATGAGAAAAATGAAAATATTTGATGTATGTGCTTTTCCATGAGGTGGCTGAAAATTTACTGCACCATTTAGAAGTCATTCTTGCATGTTGATTAGTCCTTGGCATGCTCCAAATTTGTATTGAAATCTATGTGTTATTTGCCTCCTACACATACATGATTGGCCACCTTTCCATGCACATCATTACATGATTATTCCTTTTTCCTTTGTGCACATGTGTGAAGTGATTAAATGTTGTGTGTGAGTGCTGGAATCTTTGACAAAATCTGCACAAAAAGAAAGAATTAGTACAAGACACACTCCACTCACAATATGCCTTATCACCCATTCATGTGTTGCCAATTGTCTCTCTAAATTTGACTCCTTTATGTGCTGCATTTTTATTCACCCACAAGTGTAAAAACCAAGCAACATTTTAAAAGAAAAATAGACACAAAATCTGGACAGAAAATTAAAAAAAAATGTGATCAAAAAGGCCCAAAAGAAAACAAAAGGAAAAAAAAGAAAACAAAAAGGACTTGTTGCTAGACTTGTGGACTTGACCTAATTACCCTTGCACATTGGAGTTGGACTTGGAATGAATTTTTGGACCTTATTGGACCCTCTTTGAGACACAAAACCGTGGCTGGACCTTTACCAAAAAGGACTTAAGTTTACAATTGCAAAACCTTTAAAGACTTATTCCATTCTAGTGCCATTCTAGGATTTTCTCTTTTGAGTGCTAGCCTTTTTAATTTGTCTTAATTTTTGCTTGTCTTCCTTGAAATTCTTATGTTTGTCTCATTAATCTCTCTTTGAGTTTAGCTTTTTAGTTGAGCTTTTTCAGTTTTTATTCCTTTGGCCTCCTTCTTGTTCTTGGCTGGTTTGTTGTCTTTGAGTGTAGGTGCAGTACTATCTCCAAGATACCCTTAGCAAAATTTCTTTGGGGGATTGAGTGGAGACTAAATCCGTGAGGTCCCAAGTACTTTGGAGAAGGATATCATATCTCAAAGAGTGCAAACACCAAAGGAGAGGACTAACTTTGTTTGTTCCTTGTGAAGGGGAACCAAATTGGAGGAGTTGAAGACTTAAAAATTTTGTTTTCCTAATTGTTTCTTTCTTGTGAATTTTCGGCCTTTTGTATTTTGGCCTTTGCTTTCTTTTATCTTGGTTTGTAATTGGCCATTTTTAAACCTCTTCATTTTGGTTTTAGTTCGTGTAGTTGAAGGTGATTTGAAAACCTTCACCTAGGACTTCGACTAGTATATGCTTTAAGTATTTTTCTTTTGCATGTTTTAAAGATTTTAGTAGTATAATTGCTTAGGACTTTATTTTTGTCTCAATTTCCGTTTAGAAGGCTTGATTTTGCCTACTAGGGGGAACGTGCACACACACACTTTATTTTTGTGCCAAATTGTTCTATGAGAAAAGTAGAAAAGGCTTAGTGATTTTTACTTGATAAGGCTTGGTTATTAAGTGATTCCTAGTAGTCCACCTCCCTTTGATAGTTCACTTTGTACACTTAGGCCTTTTTCTACCTATCTTGCACCTTGAAAACCATTTGTGAAAACCTTTTTATCACTCATTCTTCGTGAAAACCTTTTTCAAACCTTTTTCAAAACAATTTTGTGAAAACCTTTTTGATCAAAGATGAGTCATCATTCTAGTGTACATGGTCATAACTCTTGTAGTTCTAGGTCTAGTGTTAGAGATGAGATTAGAGAGTTAAAAGAGTACATAAGAAAAAAAGAAGAGGAACACATAAAAAGAGCGGAAGAAATTAGAAAAAGGGAAAAAGAAAATGCTAGGAATAAGGAGGACATAAAACAATTACTTGCAAAATTAGTTGAGGGGAGAGAAACTAGTGGATCCAAACCTAGGATTGTTCCAACTAGATCTCAAATAGGCAAAGAAGTTAGAGTCCCTAGGAGTATGCATGAGGAAGAAAATACAACAAGAGAGGTAGGACTTAGAAGAAAAGAAAAAGAAAAGAAAATAGAAAAGAAAGAAAAAATAAAGAAAGGTATAGAAAAAGTTTAAGAGTGGTTAGAAAATGAAAAACAACAACCAACACTCTTAGAGAAGAGTAAGGAGGATAATGTTTCTTCCAAAGGGCTTATGCTTGAAGAGAGTCACTTTCCCATTAAAAATGATTTAAAAAAGACTCTCTTCATTCATCAAGACCTTAAATTTTTCTCTCACGTTGCCACTAGTCATGAAGTGGAGATTCAAAAACAAATCCTTTTTAAAGAAAAAGAATCTCAACTTCAAGATTTAGTGAAGAAGAAGTGGACTTCACTTAGTCCCACTTCTTTTGCTACTTCCTTGGTGGTGCCTAAGGAAGATAATCCTTCTGTCTTTAAAACTCTTTCTACTTTACTTGTCCTCATAAAGCACCCAATATTGATTTGTATGATTTGTTGGATACATCTCATGGTGCCCTATTTTCTATTTTTGATCTTGAGGAAAGTTCAAAATTATTTGAACTTAACTTGGTTACTTCCCTACAAGACAAACTTAGATTATATGAGTTTTATAGACTTCTCTTAACACCTTTTTCTCATATGTATCTAACAAATAATGCAATACAAATTTGTTTAGGTAATTGTGATGAGTCATTATTTTCCCCTATTTTCTTACCTTTCTGTACTTATTTTAATCTCTGATTTGCGCTTAATTGTTGATTATATCCACTATTTTCTATTTGGGCTTTAATTGGACCGGTAATTCATATTTTAACTAATTTGAGTTTTCAAAATCTAATTATTCCAAAATTTTATTTTCAGGGCAGTTTAGTAATTATCTGGGCTTGGAATTAATTTCTGGATTTCAAGTGGAGCTGCCACATCATCTGCCATGTCATTTTTCCACCTCAGCATTTAATTTCATTTTTTTTATTCTGTTTTATTTGTAATTTTCGGGTCAGACCTAACTTGGGACCCATGTTGACTCTTTTAGGTTTATTTTAGGGTCCTAGGGCAGCCACCAACCTCCATACTTGATGTGACCACGTTGGGGCTGCCTCTCTTGAGTTTTCTGGACGTTTTTCCTTCATGCAGCTATAGTGTTTTGATGTTTCTGATTCCCTGTTGCTTTCATTTACGTTTTTCTCTCTTTAGCTGCCATTTTCGTTTTACTCTCTTCTTCTCCTCTTATATGCATTTTGTATCTAAACTGAACCTTTACATTTGAAATACAGATTGTCATTTTCGTTTCCTTCTCTGCCTTGCATTTTCGTTTTCTGTTTTCATTTTAATATGGAAGGGTAAAAACCCCTGGGTTGGGTTCTTGTTGTGGATTGTAATATCTCTTTGAGGTTGGGTATGTTTGTATGTCTCTGTTCTGCTTGTTCTTCTCCATTTAACCTCTCTGTCCATGCTTAATGGGCTGTGCTCCAAGCCACAGTTGCTTAATCTGTGAAGAGGTTGATGTTGTATACGTTTGCTTAATTTGTGTAGGGAAATCTTGAGTTAATCTTCGCTTAGTTGGTTAACTCGGATGGAACAAGGATTAAGTTGTTAATAGAGTAATGTTTGAGAACCAGGGATAAAAGAGTTACAATCCGAACAAGGAGCCAATCCATTTTTACTTGTTGTTTTATTTCGTTTTATTGTGTTACGAACTGAAAACCTGAAAGCAAACCCCCTACTGTGTGTTTAAGCCTTTAACAGTAAACGACGGTCCTTGGGAGACGACCTAGGAGTCACTTCCTAGTACTACATTTAATTGTATTTATTTGACCGGATACGGCTCCGATCAAATTGTTTAGTTAATTTTTCTTTATTTTCTAGTACATACCTAGGTCACTACATTAGGTATCTCCAACAAGATATTTTAGTTTTTAGGACTAATGCATTAGGGTGCTATAGTTTTAGTCTTTTTACCTTTTTAGGTTTTGGTTATACATCTAGACTTTACCATGGGGAGGATCCTATCTTTCGCATTAGAGAGTCTAGTCCTTTTAATTTAGACAATCTTTTTAGCATTTTTAGTGGAACTCCTCTTAGGATACACTTTCCATTTCTACCATATACTATTACCTCTAATGCTTATTTTTATGTTTTTGTTGGTCATGATACCCACCATGAGAAACCTCTTGATTTGAGGTCAAATCCTTTTCAAGAGGGAGGGAATGATGGAATAGCACTAAGGCCAAGAAGTCCAAGAGGTGATGTATTGAAGGAAGCAAAAGGAATGGGTTAGTGTTGAAAAACCATAGGAGGAGTGAGGCCTCTTTTGGACCTTAGCTCCTAAGTTTTTATTAGCATAACATTTATTTTTATTCCTATTTTGCCCTTGTCTTTGATTTTCCATTTTTACCCTTGTATTTTGGGGTATCTTAGACATAGGATCTATTTTACTTGTATTTCCAATTTTACCCTTGTATTTTGGGGTATTTTAGTCATAGGATTTATTTTCTTTGTATTTCCCATTTTACCCTTGTATTATGGGGTGCTTTAGATCATAGGATTTTATTTTTGGGCTAAGGTATTTGATTAGGGTGGGAACAAAACTTAGACATATTTTTTGTGGCTCTTGGACCTATTTTTGGTGTTAGAAAGGCTTAGGCCCAAGTGGAGGGCAAAGGTTGCATGGTCTTATCATGCACCTAGATATAGCCTAACTAATCCCAAAGATTCCATCATTGGCCACCAAGTTGCATCTAGGGTTCATTTGCATTTCATTTGGTGTGCATTTGGCTTATGAATTTCGTCCATGTACTCTCCAAATGCAACCCTAGATGCCTCTCACTCCTATAAATACCCTAGACTATGCATCATGTAAATACTTTGGAATATATGAATTTGAGTGAGCATTTTTGCCTCAAATCCTCTCCTTAGTCACTAGGTCAATTCGGCCTACCTCTCTTATCTCCTCCTTAGAGTGAGTTTAGGGATACCTTGAATGGCCTTCACCTCCACTTAGTGAAGAGAGCCAACTAGAACACCCAAAACACCATCCTCCCAACCTTTCTCTTATTCGCCCAAGACTCCACCTTTCACGCCCACCATCACTTAGCCTCACCCTTGAAGGAACGTCCACCCTCTAAGGTCACCATCTTGGCCTTGGAAAGGAGCTCCTCTTCACCATTGAACGTTTGATCATCCCCTTGGTGGAAGGAGTCCATCACTTTGTGTACCCCAAGGATCTATTAGGAAAATCTTGGTCAAGGAGAGCCATGAGGATGGGCTCATGGGGCATTTTGGAATTGAGAAGACTCTTTCACTTTTGAGAGAGAAATTCTTTTGGCCTCATATGAAAAGAGATGTTCAAAGATTTTGTAGTAGTTGCATAGCTTGTTTACAAGCTAAGTCTACCACAAAACCTCATGGACTATACACCCCCTTGCCAATATCCAATGCTCCTTGGGACGACATTTCCATGAATTTCATCCTTGGTTTGCGTAGGACCTAAAGAGGGAAGGATTCCATCTTTGTGGTTGTGGACCGTTTTAGTAAAATGGCACATTTTATTCCATGCCACAAAGTGGATGATGCAAGTAGTGTTGCTAAATTATTCTTCCAAGAAATAGTGAGACTCCATGGGTTACCTAAAACTATAGTCTCTGATAAAGATGTTAAGTTCCTTAGCTATTTTTGGAAAACTTTATGGGCAAGGCTAGGAACTAAACTTCTATTTTCTACCACATGTCATCCCCAAACTGATGGGCAAATTGAGGTAGTTAATAGGTCTCTAGGAACTATGTTGAGGGAAATCCTCAAAGGCAACAAAAAGTCATGGGATGACTATCTCCCTCATGTGAAGATTGCCTATAATAGAGTGGTCCACAAAACCACTAACATGTCTGATGAGTCAATATTTTCCACTATTTTCTTACCTTTCTATACTTATTTTAATCTCTGATTTGTGCTTAATTGTTTATATTCTGCATTGTTTTCTATTTGGGCTTTAATTGGATCGGTAATTCATATTTTAACTAATTTGAATTTTCTGAATCTAATTATTCCAAATTTTATTTTCAGGGTAGTTTAATAATTATTTGGGCTTGGAATTAATTTAGGACTTCAACTGGAGCTGCCACGTCATCTGCCATGTCACTACTGCACCATTTTCCACCTCAGCATTTATTTTCATTTTATATTTTATTTTATTGTAGTTTGGGTTAGACTTGTATTTTATTGGGCCCAATTTCGTTTTAGAGGATAGGTGTCTAGGTTAGGGCTGACTTGGTAGCCACTAACATAAGCAATCTGATGTGACTACGTGAAGCGTCTCTCTCTCCTTCATTATTCTTTTACGTTTCTTTGGCTTCCCTATTGTTTTTCCTCAGACGTTTTGCTTCCCTCTGGTTCTGGGTTCTTTTACGTTTTGCTCTCTGTGCTGCCATTTTCGTTTGCTTTTCTTTTCTCTGGTTGTGGAAGTTGAACATTGATAAGTGAAGAATACAGAGTAAACTCATTTTGTTTTCCTTCTCTGCCTTGCATTTTCGTTTTCCTTTTCTGTTTGTATTTTCGTTTCTGTTCTATTTTAATGGAAGGCTAAAAACCCCTCGGTTAGCTTGTTGTTGCGGATTGTAATCTCTGTTTGAGGTTCGGTTATGGTTGTATATCTCTGTTCTGCTTTGTCTTCTTCATTTAACCTCTGTATCAATGTGTCCACGCTTAATAGGCTGTGCCATAGTTGCTTAATCTGTGAAGAGGTTGATGTTGTATACGTTTGCTTAATTCGTGTAGGGAAATCTTGAGTTAATCTTCGCTTAGTTGGCTAACTCGGATGGAACAAGGATTAAGTGGTAAATAGAATAATCTTTTGAGAACCAGGGATAAAAGAGTTGCAATCCGAACAAGGAGCTAATATATTTTACTTGCTGTGTTATCTGCGTTTTATTGTGTTATAACTGAATTCTGAACCAAACCCCCCACTTCGTGTGTTTAAGCCTTTAACAGTAAAAGACGGTCCTTGGGAGACGACCTAGGAGTCACTTCCTAGTACTACATTTAATTACAATTATTTGACCGGATACGACTTCGATCAATGTCTCCTTTTGAGTTTGTTTATGGATTCAATCCTCTCACTCCTTTGGATTTATTGCCCCTTCCAGATGTTGCTTCCTTTATCCATAAAGAAGGTACATCTACGGATGAATTTGTCAAAAATTTGCATGAGAGGGTTAGAAATCATATTCAATCCCAAACAGAAAAATATACAAAATACAATAATAAGGGTAGAAAGGAAGTTGTCTTCAAGGAAGGCGACTGGGTTTGGCTACACCTTAGGAAGGATAGGTTTCCTTCCAAAAGAAAGTCCAAGCTTAGTCCTAGAGGAGATGGACCCTTGTAGACACCCAATTTCGTCCGGGGGGCACACAAACAAAGAAATGGACCTCCATTACGAAGGGAAGGGGCTTCCGAAGTAGGAAAACAACAAGACAAGACATCAGAAGGCCTAAAGGCCAAATAAGGTGGTTTCAGTAACCCGGAACGGGCCGTTCCAAAATCGGAACGGGACGTTCCAAAACTCAGAACGGGCCGTTCCAATATAAAAAGGGGCCGTTCCAACATAACTGAAATCAGCTTAACATTTTGGGTGGAACGGGCCGTTCCAATACCAGAACGGGCCGTTCCAATCAAGGCAAATCTGGAACGGGCCGTTCTGGAAAAGGAAATTTGTGTTACTTTCTACTCTGGAACGGGCCGTTCCGTTTCCAGAACGGGCCGTTCCAGAGTACGAAATTTACACATAATAATTGGGCCAGAATGCGCTGTTCCGAAACCGGAACAGGCCGTTCTGGCCCACTACTGATCCCTATAAATTGAAGCCTTGGACACAGTTCTCCGGGCGGTCAGAGAAATTTTGAATAAGACTCCTTTGAGCACGAAAATTCTCTATCTCTCTCCCTTCTATTATATTTTTTGAGATTTGTGTCGCATCTCTATATTCTCTCTCCCTCCTATTGTATTTCTTGAGATTTGTGAGGCATACTGTAGTGTAAAAGGTCGCCACAAAGCACCTTTTCCATATTTGAAGATTCAATAAAGCTTGTTCAAGAGGTATTTCAGCTAATCTTCTTCTCTTCCTTTTATTTCTTATCTTTATCTTTTTTTTTTGTTATAATAAACGTCATAATGTAGATATTTTAGGGTTAATCGCTTAATTTATATTTTAAGCATGATTTATATTTTAAGCATGTAAATAAATATTAATAAAGGGGATTCAATATTTAATTTATTAATTCTTATAATGTTAACTTCATCATAGGGTACCAATTGAGGGCGCTGTAGGGGTGCTTAATACCTTCCCTACACGTAACCGACTCCCGAACCCAATTCTGGTTATCAAGGCCATAGTTGGATCTTTAAAAAACCTTTTCTTTTTCCAATATTTTGAGTAAAATATTGGTGGCGACTCCATGAACCTATTTTCAAAAACCATTAATTAAGGATTAGTCTGGTGTCCGGACATTCCTTAATTAATGAGGCTTTTAAAAGGATGTCTAAACTATACGTCGCAAGATCGGAAATTTTCAGGTTGCGACAGATGGCGACTTCACTGGGGAAGTTTAAAGAGGGTCAGGCCCATTTAATTCATGAAGTTAATAAAATAAAAATAAAAATTTAAATATTTTTCCCGTTTACTTTATTTGTTTTATTTGTTTGGCTTTAATATCTGTTTGTTTGCTTATTTAAATTGCACACTTATTTAAAATAAAATTGTACACAAACCTTTGCACACAACAGTTCCCCCTACACCCGGGGGCATGAGGGTATTAAACATAGGGAGTGGTTGACATACGACCGACCCAAGTTTGGCCTTGGAGCCTGCGAGCGTTGTCGAAAATCACACTCAAGGTGATAACCGGTTACTCTAGCCTGAAATACTGTGACAGACCTTAGAGTTTGCCAGGTGACGGCGACAGAGATACTAGGTCCCTAAAATGGGGGCACCTTGGGAGCCTTAAAGACTAGTGAGATTAGAACCGTCCAATACAACACACTTTTCTTGACAGGGACCACAGACCAAGGATTTGATCATGATCGTTTGTGGGTGTACGTTGATTGAGCATATGTGTGTGCATTTGTTTGTATTATTTTATTCTAATAAGATGGATTGAAATTTTATAATAAGCAAACAATAAAGATGATAAAAATAAAAAAATAATAATAAAATTTTATACCCCTTTGTACATTCTTAGGTCAGCATTCCATTAACAACATATAGGTAGTTTCCTTTTTGTAAAAAAATCAATAAAAATCAATATAGGTACTCTCATCTTTACCATGCATCATTCTCTTTTAGATAATAGAAACATGATAAAGATTAGGCGAAAAAAAATGACATGCATTCTAGATTAGCTCATTAATTTCATTCATTTTATTTTATTAGCTAAGGAGGATTAGGTTGTCGTATGTATAGAAAGTTAAGGAAAGTGAATGCTCTAATATACGATAGTATCTGCGCCATAAAGAAAAGTCCAAAGCAATTTAAAAAAAAAAATACTTTGGTTGGGCCCTTGCTTTGATATGTTTGTTGAAGTAAGTCTTTTTAGAATCTAATATAGATTCTCGCTTAATACTGTCGAAATCTATTTGAGCACTCACAAATAAACAAATCAATGAGACTGACATTTCTTATTCTTAACTTTCTCTACATTTTGCATTGCATTCATTTAGAAAATATTCCTCCTTGTAAAAGAATAAATAAGAATAAAAAGGGAAATTAACCTATGTGCGTTAATCGGAAGTAATGAAAGCAAGCCATGCATAAAGAGTTGAGGGTAAAGAACTCCACAATCTTTAAGACGTCAATTCTTGCCCTTAGAGGATAAAGTCGTGTCGTGCAACCGTGAAATCCAAGTGGAATGGAAAAATGACTAGGAATGGATGGATCCACACTCCTAACGAGTTGCAAGTTAATAAAGAGAACCCGAGGAGAGCGAATCCCTCAAACACCAAGGCAAAGTGAATAGAGCTTTCTTGAAAGATGATTTCAATAAGAGAGAAGCATTGTTTATTAAGAAGCTGCTAGAATGAAAACCCGCAAAGGGCATTCTAGTAAAAAAAAAACAAAAAAAAAGGAGTAATGTTTGTTCAAGCTGAAAATCGAGAGACAGCTTGGATGTTCCTCTTGAAAAGCAAGACTCCATAGAAAGCTCTATCATCGCTTCTACATATTCCTACTTCTTAGGAAAGGCTCAAGATATGGGTTGACAACACTTTCATGAAAGAAGAAGCCAAAGAGCCTCCCTTTACACGAGAACTTCTGAATTGCCACATCCAAGTAAGTGTAGGACTAGCCTTACAGTCAAATAACCTAGGCCTCTCTAAGGGGCAACCTCCCTCTACTTCTTTGTGTATGAATCACGAACTCGGGGCATGCCCGGGCCCTCGAGCTACATTAAATGGGCATGTGTAAATTGAAAATTCTATTTTAATTCCATACACTTTTCTATTTCATTTCTCTTCTCCCTTTTATCTACTCTAAGCCTCATCAACAAACCTTAAATGAGCAAGCACATTTGAAATAGGGATGTCATTAAAAACAATGGGTTAATACCCGATAAGGAACACATAAAGATCAATCAAACTTGGCATGACTTGTGGATAAAAGTCCAAACGAGATCAGTGCAAGGGGCATCGCCCTTTAATGAAGGAATGAAAGATGATCACAAATGCTGCAAAGACAAAAACCCCACAAGAAACTCACTGAGGGGCAGCGCAAAAATTAGGGCAAGGTCCGCTAGGAGACCCACAAAGAAAAGGGTAGCCTAGGCAAAAGTGAGGATCAAAAAGAAAATGTCCGCTAAGGAACACACCTCAAGTAACCTAGGCAAAAGTTAGGACAAAGCAGCATCCCGAGCTGAAAACTGAAAGGCGGCTCGGGAAGATCATTTAATCAAATATGCAATCCTAAGTCATTGCTTAACTTTGAAGGAAATAATGAGCTATTGCAAAAAATGATTTCCTCACTTTGAACGTGCTTGTTCATCAGCCTAAACCACTAGCCTACCTCGGCCAGCCATTCTTCTAAAAACCATTTTTGCAAAATCCTTTCTAACAAAACTTCTGCAAAAAAAAAAACATATGTATATATCTTCTTCCTCTCTTTCCTCTTGACCTATATGGCATTAAGATAAATTTGAGAGATATACGGAGTATGCACAGTGAACACTCACAAAGAGAAGATGGAGGTGTCCTAGAACAGAGTCTAGGTACACCTGATCTAAGGGCTAATATATCATATTCGGTACAAGCGAGAAGGCCGAACTACACAAACCTCAGGTTCAAAAAAGCAGCGCTAAATCCGACACGGCTAAAAGGCTAAAAATCCATGTCATTGATCAATGCGCATAGATTAATTTGTTGAAAGTAAAATCAATCTGCATTTAAGCATTAGCATAGAGGCATCATTGCATAGCATGCATAGGGCACAAGCGTGCACAAAAGGGTATAACTTCATTTTATAAAAAATAAATAAATAATAAATATAATAAACAAATCCAATCCATTCTTGTCTTGCATTTTCATGTGCATCCATGCATCCATACTCACCATGGGGCATCCACAACCATCCATCAACAATCAACTATTAATCATCCATGAATTAAAAGGGCTCCGCAACAAGCACCTGGATGGGCAACACTGGAATCCCTGCTAGCCATCCACTTTTCTGCCCACCAACACAAGGGCACATCAAAAATCTCCTGCCCATCGACCTAGGGGCAGTCTTTCATCCCACAACACCAACAAGAAAAGCCAAGAAAGCGAAACACAAATTCCAATTGACAGCATCTGAACAAAAGACAAAAGCAGCCCAAATTTGAGGCATCACGACACACCTCCTGCCCAACATCCTTGGGGCAATGTTTACCAAAATTCAAGCAAACCAATGAGGGCACTGACAGTTTCCTTAAAATACAACAAAGGTCTGGAGAGAATGTACTCTCATCCCAATCCGGTATACGACAAAGCCGTGAGGGAAAGGTCTGGAGAGACTGTACTCGCATCCCAATCCGGTATACGACAAAGCCGTGAGGGAAAGGTCTGGAGAGACTGTACTAGCATCCCAATCCGGTATACGACAAAGCCGTGAGGGAAAGGTCTAGAGAGACTGTACTCACATCCCAATCCGGTATACGACAAAGCCGTGAGGGAAAGGTCTGGAGAGACTGTACTCGCATCCCAATCCGGTATATGTAAAAGCCGTGAGGGAAAGGTCTGGAGAGACTGTACTCGCATCCCAATTCGGTATACGACAAAGCCATGAGGGAAAGGTCTGGAGAGACTGTAGTCATCTCCCAATCCAGTATAGGACAAAGCCGTGAGGGAAGCTGAGCTACGAAAATACTCCCTCTTCAACAAGATACAAATAAAAGAACGCACTATCACAAGAGACACAATGGAGCATCTACTTGAAGATCGAAGATCAGGTGTACAGTTTGTTAGCCTTGTTACCCAATAGAGTATGCAACCAACACTCAACTACTCTAAAGGGCGAGGACACGAGCAAATACACCTGTCAAAGAGAAGGAACGTAGAAGCGCCAACACCAAAGAGACGAGGAGGAGACCCGAACGAAATGTCTACGTCTTTACTTGCCTTTGGAAAAGCAACACATAGCTACTCCAAAGGACAAGTAAAGAGGGGCAGCTGTAGACACCCAATTTCGTCCGGGGGGCACACAAACAAAGAAATGGACCTCCATTACGAAGGGAAGGGGCTTCCGAAGTAGGAAAACAACAAGACAAGACATCAGAAGGCCTAAAGGCTAAATAAGGTGGTTTCAGTTGGCCGGAACGGGCCGTTCCAAAATCGGAACGGGCCGTTCTGAACCCCGGAACGGGCCGTTCCAATATAAAAACGGGCCGTTCCAACATAACTGAAATCAGCTTAACATTTTGGGTGGAACGGGCCGTTCCAATACCAGAACGAGCCGTTCCAAACAAGGCAAATCTAGAACGGGCCGTTCTGGAAAAGGAAATTTGTGTTACTTTCTACTCTGGAACGGGCCGTTCCGTTTCTAGAACGAGCCGTTCCAGAGTACGAAATTTACACATAATAATTGGGCCAGAACGCGCCGTTCTGAAATCAGAACAGGCCGTTCTGGCCCACTGCTGATCCCTATAAATTGAAGCCTTGGACACAGTTCTCCGGGCGGCCAGAGAAATTTTGAATAAGACTCCTTTGAGCACGAAAATTCTCTATCTCTCTCCCTTCTATTATATTTTTTGAGATTTGTGTCGCATCTCTATATTCTCTCTCCCTTCTATTGTATTTCTTGAGATTTGTGAGGCGTACTGTAGTGTGAAAGGTCACCACAAAGCACCTTTTCCATATTTGAAGATTCAATAAAGCTTGTTCAAGAGGTATTACAGCTAATCTTCTTCTCTTCCTTTTATTTCTTATCTTTATCTCTTTTTTTGTTATAATAAACGTCATAATGTAGATATTTTAGGGTTAATCGCTTAATTTATATTTTAAGCATGATTTATATTTTAAGCATGTAAATAAATATTAATAAAGGGGATTCAATATTTAATTTATTAATTCTTATAATGTTAACTTCATTATAGGGTACCAATTGAGGGCGCTGTAGGGGTGCTTAATACCTTCCCTACACGTAACCGACTCCCGAACCCAATTCTGGTTATCAAGGCCATAGTTGGATCTTTAAAAAACCTTTTCTTTTTCCAATGTTTTGAGTAAAATCCTTAGAAAAATAAATAATAATGCCTATAGATCTCCCTTCTGAATATGGTGTTAGTCCTAGTTTTAATGTTTCTAATTTGTCTCTCTTTACAGAACTTGCTACCTAAGAGGAGGATGCTTTGGATTTGAGGACAAATCCTCTTCAAGAGGGAGGGGATGATGGAGGAGGCCCATGGGCCAAGGGCCCAACTACTAGGGCTATGGCAAAGAGGATCCAAGAGGAGTGGGCCCAAGCTCAAGGAATGCCCATCACATTGTTTAGTTGGGCTTTGACTCAAGCCCAAGTAGAGTAGAAGTAGTGTAGGTTTGGGCCTTAGGGCTTGTATTTCTTTTAGGCCTTGTATTTCCGGCCATTTAGACTAGGAATGTCATTTCATGGTCATTTGAATTTAGGGTTTAATTAGGGTTGCATGTGTATGTTCATTAGAATGTCATTAGCTTTGCATTTGGTATGCATTTCGGCCATGTGCACACATATGCACATGGTGTGACTGAAATGAAACTCAAATGGAAGACAAATTACATTCCAAATGAGGTGCACATGGGTGGTTCCGGGTTTGGCTCCAAAATTTGAATTTTGAATTCAAATTTTGGGCGCCTAAGGTTAAGTAAACCATACCATGGTTTCACTTAACCTTAGGCTAACCCATGGTTCCCTTTAACCTAATTTTCCCTATATATTCTAAGTGGCCGAGAGTTGTAATCACTTTTGGATATATGCATGAGATTTCTCACAATTGAACTCTCTCCCTCCGAAAGTCACTCTAACCTACCTCTACCCTCCTTGAGCTCCTCTCTTTGTAGAGCTAGGTTAGCCTTCACTTCTTCCGGACTTGGCTTCGTTAGGTTTAGGTCACATTGATGCTTCTTGGAGTTTCCTTCCTTGCCATTTCTTCCAAGGAACCGAGAAGGATTTGAAGGTGTTCTTGAGGATTCAACAAGTGGAACCTCATCAAGTGGTATCTAGAGCTTTGGTCTTCAAGAGATAAGCCTCTCATTCTTGTCTTTTGATTGTTTGATCCGTGGTTCATCTTGTTCATCCTTGTGTTCTTGTCATTTTTTTTGAGCTTAATCTTTCCTAGATCTAATTGTGCCTAAAAATTGATGTATCTAGTTGTCATGTTTCTTGAATGATTCATAGATGCGTTTATGTTCCATTGCTTTTCATGAATCATGCTCCATTTTCTTATGCTTTTAGGAATTTTCTGCCTATGATCTTTTTAATTTGCTTAAGTCTTATTTGAAATCTTATTCGGTCATTGTGTGTTTGAGTCAATTTTATTTTGAATCCATGTCTAGGAGTAATGTGTAGTTTTTTTCTTGTTCATCATTCTTCACTAATTTTTTGGTGGCTGTTTTTGAAAATTCTTGAAGCCACTTGTTTCAATTGCTGTTCAGTTTGTAATTCATTGTAATTTGGCCATTTTTAGGAGTGTCTTGGGTGTGTCTTTGGTACACAACCATCTCTCCTTAGGTTTCCAATTTCGTTAGACTTGGTCGGAGTGGTCCTTAATTGGTCTTTGGTACCTCTCAAGCTCTCACCTTAGGAACACGATTAGATACTTTTAAATTCTTGCAAGTTTAATTGTTTTAGTGCTTTAATTCGTGTAGTTTATCTTAGCTCCCAAATCACAAAAAAATAATTTTCACTAAAAAGATTTTGATGGAGATTAACTACAAGGGGGATTAGTATTTTTTACTTGAAGGGGCTTGGTTATTAAGTGGCTCTTAGTAGCTCACCTCCCTCCAAAGTTCAATTTGTATACTTAGTCCTCCAAGTACTTAGTCTTAACCTTGTAAAAAAATTGCTTTCAAAATTTCTTTCATCAAAAGAAATCTTTCTCCTATAATGGAAGAATTTTCTACTCCTCATAGTGATACTAATTCAAGTGATTACAATGACATTGCCAAAGTATCACATGAATTAAGATAACTCAAAATTTGGAAAGATCAAGTGTGAAAACAAAGATTAAAAGAAAAACTTGAAAGAGAGGCTCAACTTGCTCTTTTGGAGGAGGAAATTCGTTTGTTAAAGGAAAAAGAAGAAAAATTGCACCATAAGCACCGAAGTAGACATAGCTCCCAAGCTCATAGTTCAAGCCTAGGAGAGTCTATGCATGATGATAGCCTAGCATTAGGTGACCATTACCAACAACCTCCTAGAAGAGTTCATAGGACCCCCAAAGCAAGGGAATCTAGGGTAGATCTCGCTTATTTTCATGGCAAAGATGATGTGGAGGGGTACCTTGATTGGGAGATGACGGTTGACCAAATCTTCACTTGCCATCAAGTGAGTGAAGAAAGAAAAGTATCCCTAGCCAACTTAAGCTTTCAAGGTCATGCCATGTATTGGTGGACATCCCTTGTTAGGGATAAGCGTCTCCATAATGATCCTCCAATTCAATATTGGAATGAATTAAGGAGTGCCTTGAGAAGGAGGCATATTCCCTCTTACTACACTAGGGAGCTTATCAATAAGCTCCAAAGACTCCATCAGAGAAACATGACTGTGGAAAAATATAGACAAACGATGGAGTTATACTTAATGAGGGCTGGCATTAGGGAGGAGGAAGATATTACCATTGCTAGATTTTTGAGTGGGTTGACTTTTGAGATAAGAGATAAGGTTGAGCTTCTTCCTTATAGAGTTTTGAATGACTTGGTTCAACTTTGTATCAAGGTTGAACAAGAAAATTTGAGAAAGAATTTCAAAACAAACTCATACTCATCTTCTTACTCAAAGGTTGACTACAAGAGGGAGGGCAAGCAAAACACTTTTGAAAAGAAAAATACTTTTGACTCCTCCAAAAATCTAGACAAGGGTAGAGAAAAAGAAAAAAAGAACAACACCTCACACACTAGCACCAAGTCTAGTGACATAAAGTGCTTTAGGTGTCTTGGGAGAGGCCACCTTGCTTCTCAATGCCCTAATAAAAAGGTTATGATTCTAAGGGGCCAAGACATTTATAGTAGCCAAGATGAAGCTACTACTTCTTCATCTTCAAGTGAGGATGAAGAAGAAGCAAGTGAGGGAGAGTCATGTGAGGTCACTTACCCTTACAATGGGAAACTTCTTATGATGAGAAGGGTCCTCAATAACCAACCTAGTGATACACAATCCCAAAGAGAGAACATTTTTCATACAAGATGCAATATTTCAAACAAAGCTTGTTCTCTCATAGTGGATAGTGGATCTTGGTGCAATTGTTGTAGCACTAGGATGGTTGAAAAGTTGGGCTTAACTACCACACCCCATCCCAAACCTTATCAACTTCATTGGCTCAATGATGATGGGGACATGGTAGTTAACCAACAAGTGGAAGTAGAGTTTTATATTGGGAACTATCAAGATAAAGTTAAATGTGATGTAGTTCCCATGGAAGCTTGCCATATTTTGTTAGGAAGGCCATGACAATTTGATAAGCAAACACATCATGATGGCCTAAGTAATAAAATAACTTTCACTCACAAGGGTAGAAAATTTGTGCTTCATCCTCTATCACCTTCACAAGTGATGGAAGACCAAGTACAAATGAAGGCCAAACGTGAGCAAGAGAAAGGGAAAGAAAATAAAAAAAAAATGAAAACAAAAAAAAAACTTCTAAAAACTGGTAATCAAGAGGATTCTCGAGAGACTAGTGTTCCCTCTCTAGAGATAGTTCAACAAGAGATTTTTGATACAAAAACTTTACACAAAACCTCTCTCTTACTTGAACCATCTTCTCATATCCTCATGTGTAGAGGAACACTCACATGCACTGCCACAAGTTCTTTGGAAACTTCTCTACCTCTTGAAGTAAAAAATCTTTTAAAAGAGTTTGATTATGTATTCCCTAGTGAAGGCCTAGTGGGACTTCCACCTTTTAGGGGAATAGAGCATCAAATAGATCTTGTGCCTGGGGCTAGTCTTCCCAATAGACCAGCCTATAGGACCAATCCACAAGAAACTGAAGAGATAGAGAAGCAAGTACAAGAGTTGTTGGATAAGGGTTGGATTCAAAAGAGTCCAAGCCCTTGTGTTGTGTCTGTCATCTTGGTGCCAAAAAAAGATGGAAAATGGAGGATGTGTTGTGACTGTAGAGCCATCAACAACATCACAATAAAATATAGGCACTCAATTCCTAGGCTTGATGACATGCTTGATGAATTGCATTGGTCATCCATATTTTCCAAAATAGATCTTAAAAGCGGATATCACCAAATTAGAATCAAGGAAGGTGATGAGTGGAAAACTGCTTTTAAGACTAAGTTTGGTTTATATGAATGGTTGGTAATGCCTTTTGCTAATGCACCTAGCACATTCATGAGGCTAATGAATCATGCCCTTAGGGATTGCATTGGTATGTTTTTAGTTGTTTATTTTGATGATATTTTAATCTATAGCCAAAGTCTAAGTGATCATGTGGATCACCTAAGACAAGTCCTACTTATTCTTAGAGACAATCACTTGTTTGCCAATGTAGCCAAGTGCACTTTTTGTGTGGATAATGTTATTTTCCTAGGGTTTGTGGTAAGCAAAAAGGGGGTTCATGTGGATGCTTCAGGTCTTGGCATAGGAGCTGTGTTGTTACAAGGTGGCCATCCCATAGCCTATTTCAATGAAAAAATTCATGGGGCTGCCTTGAACTACCCTACCTATGACAAGGAGTTATATGCTTTAGTTCATGCCCTTCAAACTTGGGAACATTACCTTGTGACCAAGGAATTTGTTATTCATAGTGATCATGAATCACTTAAATATTTGAAGGGTCAACATAAGTTAAATGAGAGGCATGCAAAGTGGGTTGAGTACCTTGAGCAATTTCCCTATGTCATCAAATATAAGAAAGGCTCTACAAATGTAGTAGCTGATGCTTTGTCAAGAAGACATGTGTTGTTGAACATCCTAGGTTCCCAAATACTAGGGTTTGATGACATAAAGGAATTGTATGAGAAAGACCTTGATTTTGCTAACTTCTATTCTCTATGTATTCAAAAACCTTATCAAGGTTACTATATTTCTGAGGGGTATCTTTTTAAAGAAAATAAACTTTATGTACCCCAAGGATCTATTAGGAAACTCTTGGTCAAGGAGAGCCATGAGGGTGGGCTCATGGGGTATTTTGGAATTGAGAAGACTCTTTCACTTTTGAGAGAGAAATTCTTTTGGCCTCATATGAAAAGAGATGTTCAAAGACCTCATGGATTTCATCCTTGGTTTGCCTCATGGACTATACACCCCCTTGCTAATATCTAATGCTCCTTGGGTCGACATTTCCATGGATTTCATCTTTGGTTTGCCTAGGACCCAAAGAGGGAAGGATTCCATCTTTGTGGTTGTGGACCGTTTTAGTAAAATGGCACATTTTATTCCATGCCACAAAGTGGATGATGCAAGTAGTGTTGCTAAATTATTCTTCCAAGAAATAGTGAGACTCCATGGGTTACCTAAAACTATAGTCTCTGATAGAGATGTTAGGTTCCTTAGCCATTTTTGGAAAACTTTATGGGCAAGGCTAGGAACTAAACTTCTATTTTCTACCACATGTCATCCCCAAACTGATGGGCAAACTGAGGTAGTTAATAGGTCTCTAGGGACTATGTTGAGGGAAATCCTCAAAGGCAACAAAAAGTCATGGGATGACTATCTCCCTTATATGTGGAGTTTGCCTATAATAGAGTGATCCACAAAACCACTAACATGTCTGATGAGTCAATATTTTCCCCTATTTTCTTACCTTTCTGTACTTATTTTAATCTCTGATTTGTGCTTAATTGTTTATATTCTGCACTGTTTTCTATTTGGGCTTTAATTGGACCGGTAATTCATATTTTAACTAATTTGAATTTTTTGAATCTAATTATTCCAAATTTTATTTTCAGGGCAGTTTAATAATTATTTGGGCTTGGAATTAATTTAGGACTTCAACTGGAGCTGCCACGTCATCTACCATGTCACTGTTGCACCATTTTCCACCTCAGCATTTATTTTCATTTTATATTTTATTTTATTGTAGTTTGGGTCAGACTTGTATTTTATTGGGCCCAATTTCATTTTAGAGGATAGGTGTCTAGGTTAGGGCTGACTTGGAAGCCACTAGCATAAGAAATCTAATGTGACTACGTGAAGAGTCTCTCTCTCCTTCATTATTCTTTTACATTTTTTTGGCTTCCCTGTTATTTTTCCTCAAACGTTTTGCTTCCCTCTGGTTCTGGGTTCTTTTACGTTTTGGTCTCTGAGCTACCATTTTCATTTGCTTTTCTTTTCTCTGGTTGTGGAAGTTGAACATTGATAAGTGAAGAATACAGAGTAAACTCATTTTGTTTTCCTTCTCTGCCTTGCATTTTCGTTTTCCTTTTCTGTTTGTATTTTCGTTTCTGTTCTATTTTAATGGAAGGCTAAAAACCCCTGGGGTTAGCTTGTTGTTGCGGATTGTAATCTCTGTTTGAGGTTCAGTTATGGTTTTATATCTTTGTTCTGCTTTGTCTTCTTCATTTAACATCTGTATCAATGTGTCCATGCTTAATAGGCTGTGCCACAGTTGCTTAATCTGTGAAGAGGTTGATGTTGTATACGTTTGCTTAATTCGTGTAGGGAAATCTTGAGTTAATCTTCGCTTAGTTGGCTAACTCGGATGGAACAAGAATTAAGTGGTAAATAGAGTAATCTTTTGAGAACCAGGGATAAAAGACTTGCAATCCGAACAAGGAGCTAATATATTTTACTTGCTGTGTTATCTGCGTTTTATTGTGTTATAACTGAATTCTGAACCAAACCCCCACTTCGTGTGTTTAAGCCTTTAACAGTAAAATATGGTCCTTGGGAGACGACCTAGGAGTCACTTCCTAGTACTACATTTAATTGCAATTATTTGACCGGATACGGCTTCGATCAATGTCTCCTTTTGAGATTGTTTATGAATTCAATCGTCTCACTCCTTTGGATTTATTGCCCCTTCCAGATGTTGCTTCCTTTATCCATAAAGAAGGTACATCTAGGGATGAATTTGTCAAAAATTTGCATGAGAGGGTTAGAAATCATATTCAATCCCAAACAGAAAAATATACAAAATACAATAATAAGGGTAGAAAAGAAGTTGTCTTCAAGGAAGGCGACTGGGTTTGGCTACACCTTAGGAAGGATAGGTTTCCTTCCAAAAGAAAGTCCAAGCTTAGTCCTAGAGGAGATGGACCCTTTCAAATCCTTAGAAAAATAAATAATAATGCCTATGTCCTAGATCTCCCTTCTGAATATGGTGTTAGTCCTAGTTTTAATGTTTCTAATTTGTCTCTCTTTACAGGACTTGCTACCTAAGAGGAGGATGCTTTGAATTTGAGGACAAATCCTCTTCAAGAGGGAGGGGATGATGGAGGAGGCCTATGGGCCAAGGGCCCAACTACTAAGGCTATGGCAAAGAGGATCCAAGAGGAGTGGGCCCAAGCTCAAGGAAAGCCCATCACATTGTTTAGTTGTGCTTTGACTCAAGCCCAAGTAGAATAGGAGTAGTGTAGGTTTGGGCCTTAGGGCTTGTATTTCTTTTAGGCCTTGTATTTCCGGCCACTTAGACTAGGAATGTCATTTCATGGTCATTTGAATTTAGGGTTTAATTAGGGTTGCATGTGTATGTTCATTAGTGTAGACCCCTAAAATTGTCCGGGTCGGAAATAAAGCTCAAAGACTCTCAAAAACCGAAGGAAAGTCAGCCGGAAGGACTCCTGGAAGACCCTAGGATGATTCTTTGTAGGTCTAGAAGTCTTAGAGTAGCTTAGAATAAGGGTGTGTGAGGATTGGAGCCCAATACGCCCTCCCAGAGGTTCAGTACGGCCGTACTGAGCTATTTGAACTACAATACGGCCATACTGAAACCAATACGGCCGTATTGAAGTTTTTGAACTTCAATACGGCCGTATTGAATTCAATACTACCGTACTGTAGTTCAAAAACCCAGTACGGGCCGTATTGACCTCCCAGGCCGTATTGCGCCTCAATCCTATAAATAGGACGTCATTTGCACGTCATTCCACACTTTTTTTCCACACTTCTGGACCCTCGTGCTGAGTATTCTTGGGTTTTTGAGCTATTCTCTGCCCTAGAAGTCTCTCCGAGAGCCAATCCGACGAAGTTCTTGAGTCATGAGCCATTAGCTTGAGACTCGAACAAGTCGAAGGGAAATCTCTTTGATTTCCATAGTAAAAATTATCTTTAGGGAAAGGAGCGAGCGGACGTGTAGTGGGAAGGAGCGCCAAAAAGCCTCCTAAACTTCGTTTTGAATATATAAAAGCCCGCTTCGAAGGTTTCTTTCCAAATCCCTTCTTTTACCGCTTTTATTGCTTTTTGATTGTTGCATTGCATGTTTAGAGTTTTCATCATGTAAATATTTTACTCATAATCGTTTCTAATAAATAGGGGTAATTTAGTAACTTTACACTATTATTTATGAAATAATCCGTCATAGGGAACCTGAAAGGGGCGTTGTGGGGTGCTAACACCTTCCTCGCACGTAACCGACTCCCTTACCCAACTCTGGTTGTAATGGCTGAAGTTGATTTGCGAAAATCAATTGCCTTATATCTTTTTCCAATGTTTTGAGTAAAACATTGGTGGCAACTCCAAGAACCCCTTCTTTTTGCGAAAACCACTAATCCATGGAGGGTCCCGCTTGGGATTAACATGGATTGGTGAGAGTCATTTAAACAAAATTGTTAGCTCGATGAGGTCTCAGTTTGAGAATAAGTCGTTCTAACAATCCACCATTTTTCAAAACTTAAAAAGAGTCCAACCATCGTCGTGAATGCCAAGGTCCGTTTCGGCGGGTGGCGACAGATGGCGACTTCACTGGGGGAGCCTCGAGAGTCAGTCCCATTTAGTGATGGATTATTTCTAAAATGATAGTTTAAAATTACTTCGTTACCCCTCGCTTGTATGATAACATGTTTTACCTAGTTGGCTTTAATAACTGTTGGATGTTTAAATTTCCGCAATCGTTTGAAATATAAATTGCACACGAACCTTTGCACACAACAGTTCCCTCTATACCCGGGGGCATGAGTGGAAAGCCATAGGGAGTGGATGTTAGTACGGCCGGTTGTCGAATGGGTCTATAGGTGCCCGTAGACCGTTGTCGGAAAACATCACTCAAGGTGAAAACCATGAACTCGAGTCCGACAGTGCGTTGGAGCTTTCCATCGACTTACGACGAGAGGAATTGGGTCCCTATAATGGGGGCACCTTGGGGGCCTTGGACCGGTGAGAACAGTTAGAACCTCCTTGAATATGCACTTTTCTGCAGGATACCCCTACCTCATGATTCGCTCGTGACTGTTCTGGATGAGTGAATTGTTTGTGCATTGTTTATGTGACATTGTTTGAGCATACATTGCATTCTTTAAACATACAACATTCCCTTTTAAAATAAGAATAAATAGGAATAAGAATCTTCCATTACATGGTGTTAACATCTACCTTCATCACATTCATATAGGTAGTTTCCCTTTTCACCCAAAAAAATACAAAAAACAAAATACCCAAAAAAAGATATTTATCCAAACCAAGCAATATCATGCATCATCTTAGGAGCATCCCGAAAACATGATAATGCTTATTGGGCCGTATCAAATTCTCAAGAGGATTGGACCAGTGGCATATCAGATTGCATTACCTCCATTCCTTTCTAATCTGCATGATGTGTTCCATGTTTCACAACTGAGGAAATATATTCACGATCCAAATCATGTATTGGAATCAGAGGCAGTACAAGTTAAGGAGAATTTAACTTTTGAGAAACAGCCAGTTTCAGTGGCAGATAAGAAAGTTAAACAGTTGCGAGGTAAATCTATCAATTTGGTGAAAGTTATTTGGGATGAGATTACTAATGAAGCTACTTGGGAGTTGGAGGAAAGGATGAAGGATCAATACCCATATCTCTTTTAGAGTAAGTGAATTTTCGAGGACGAAAATTTTTGTTGTTGGAGAGAATTGTAATACCCATTTTTTTTATTATTATTAATTATCAATGGCATTTTCCTAAATTTTATAAAGGTATAGGGGTATTCTTGTAATTTTATTACTGATGGCATTTTCGCAATTTTAAAAAAATTTAAGGGGTGTTTTGGTAACTTGGAACGGGCCGTTCCAAAAGCAAAACGGGCCGTTCCAAGCTTAAAAATTATACTAAATTTTTTTAGTGAGAACGGGCCCAGAACGGGCCGTTCCAACTAGGAGAACGGGCCGTTCTGACTTTGGAACGGGCCATTCTGGAGGGAGAACGGGTCGTTCCGGAAGGAGAACGGGCCGTTCTGGATGAGTCTCGGAACGGGCCGTTCTGATTTTAGAACGGGCCGTTCTGCTTTTTGGGAACGGCCGTTCCGATTTTGGAACGGGCCGTTCTAGTTTAAAAATTTGCGTACATTTGAAAGATTCGGAACGGGCCGTTCCGAATTCAATACGGGCCGTTCCGGGTGACTCTGGTTGCCTATAAATAGGGGCCAGGGGGGGTGAAAAAAAATATACTGAGAAAAGAGAATCCTAGAGAGAGAAAGAGGAGAGAGAGAGAAAGAAAAAGAGGGGAGGAGAAAAGAAAAGAGGAGAGAGAAAGAGGAATCCAGTAGAGGAGGTTCTGCTAGGGGAGAGAAAAGAGGAGAGAAGAGGAGATTCTGCCTGAGTTTCGGCCCTTGCTTAAGGAGAGAGGTGGAGGTTCTGCCCGAGTTTCGGTTCTTGTTTAAGGAGAGAGGAGGAGATTCTGCCCGAGTTTCAGTTCAGGTTTATCCAAGTAAGGGTAGTGCTTATAAAATTAATCTAGTATATATGAGCATGATAGGAATAGTATAATTTTAATATGCTATTTTATGTGGAGATTTTCATTTCATATAGTATAATTTGGATCAATTGATGGTTGTTTTGGATATTTATATTATTATTATATTGACAAATTGGCATGGTTATGGTTATGTTTAATTATGGAATATGCTATGTATGTGGTTTGGAAAAGTAAATAGGACTTAAAGGAGTAAGGTTATGATATGGATTAGATCTCTTGGTGAGATCAGGATATAATCTTTGGAAAAATATGAAATTTGGGAATCCCATGGTGAGGATTCTAATGTGGAACTTTTCCAAAGGTTATATGATAAACCACTTCAGATGTTAGGTGGATTCTGAAGTACTCCTCTAAGTATTCTATTTGCTACCGGTATGGGGGCAAGGCCGAGTCATACCGATGGATGAAGTGGCCATGATCACCAGGGTTACGTGACGACGTAATCCAACTGTATATTTTCCATGAGAGGTTAGGTGTGGGACATGGGTTGCTGACATGTTTCACCGTATCAACACTTGGTTTGGATGGTGTTGAGGCCAACATTTGGTTTGGATGTGTTGGTTACATCATGGATTATACAGTGGTGTGACTTTGTTTTGGATATGGAATCTGTATACATATGGTATGGATTGTATACATTGGTTATGGATTATTTTATTATCATAAAATATGTATATATTGGCATGGACGTGTATACATTATATTTTGGGTTGGTCTATATTTAGAATGGAAAATGACTTGTTGGTCTGGATAAATACTGTGGATAAATATTTGTTTAATGATATTTTATTATGATATACTATGGTTGGTTTTATATGTGCTAACCCTTGTGTTTCCATGTGGTTTGGACTGTGATGATCTCACTATGTGGGGGAGCAGATCAGGTGTGAGGCCTTGGGATAGCAAGGAGTCTTTTGGGGTAGCTGCTTTGAGAAGTGGCTAGACGTAGAGCTTGACCAGCACCTAGGGTGTCTAACTTATATTTCATGATGTTACTATTGGATTACTGTATAATTTTACCAAGAATGACTCTGATATAATTATGTTTGATATTATGAAATAATTTTTTTCACTCTATCGTAGCTGGCTTTTGCTCTATTTTCTTTATTTTATATTATTTTATTTTGGCTGGTTATTAATGTGACGACCTAGGGTGGGTCGTTACAGGAAACCCAAAAAGGGGGCTGCGCAAAAATAAGAGCAAAGAACCCGCTAGGAATCCCACGAAAGGGTGACCTAGGCAAAAATTGGGGTTGCAAAAATAAACAAAAACAAAGGTCCGCTGAGACGCCACAAAAGGGTGTTTTAGGCAAAAAAATAAGGACAATCAAAAAGCAAAAGAAATCCGTGATGGTACCATGAGCTGAATTCAAAAAGAAAGGTTCAAGGGAAACTATCTAAGTTGTCGAATCACAACGTCAATAACAAGACTTTCTTAACTTCATAAGTGTTTAATCAAACAAGCCTAAACACATGAGCCTACCTTGGCCAGCCATTCTTACAAAAACCGTTTTCAAAACAATAATAATCCCCTCTAAAACACAAACTTTTGAACAAAAATATCTTTCCTTTCTTTTCTCTTGTCCCAAACGATTTTAGAATAATCTAGTGGAAACATGGAGATATAGTGGTCAATAGGAGGGTTGATACGTCTTCTAAAAGAAGGGAAGGATCACTGGGTTGATGACACCAATCTCGATATAACACGCATCATTCCTCGGTTACAGAAATCGGCAGCGCACAGCCCGTCTAGAGGAATGGCAAAAATCCAAGCAAAGAAACGCATCGGTTAATTCTTTTGAAAAATAAATCAAATAGAATTAGGTGCATCATACCGCATACATGCATACAGATGATAGGTGTACTGGAAGATCACTTATTCTCTGTTTATTGAAAAAAAAAAATGAACTTCAGAAAAAACAATGCGCCCGTACCATGTTCAGTACGCCCGTACTAAAATTAGGGTTATGAACAAATTTTCAACTCAATACGGGCGTACTGAAATGAATACGGCCGTATTGGCCATAACGTCCAAAAACATTCATTTTTCTAATAATCGGTCAATAAAGAAAGTTGGAGGGGTTCCTATAAAATCCGTAATCTCCTGCGTAAGAGGCTCACAGAAATCCTCCCTCACGTCGACGACAGAAATTCCTCCAAGAAGAGGAGGATAGGGAGAGCCATTCATTTTTTTTAAAAAAAAAAAAAAAAACATTAACAAAATGATTAAACTTGCATTTTGTGCATCACACACATTAGTTGCACATTCAAAGACCTTATCATGAGGCAGTCGCATAAAATAGAAAAAATAGGAAAAATTTCTTGTGTATGACAGCAGCCAACAGAAAAAGCCGAAAAATCGACAAAAAAGGCAAAAATTCAGAAAATCCAACAAATCGTACAGAATAACTGAGCCTGGAGAGGCTTGCCGAAATAATACTCCCCAGAGACATCTCAGCTTGCACTCTTGGGCCGAATTCCCAGTGAAAGCTATCAGAGCAAGATCAGCAAGATTCCCCAATGGAAGCATGATCATCCAAACAAAATATCCGAGTCAAAAGACTTAGACTTCCTCAGTGGAAGATAGCTTTCCAACTCGAGCGACGAGTGAAGCTAAGCCTGAAGAGGCTTTCTAAATAATACTCTGGGATACATAAGATCCTCAATCCCCATTCGCCTACTCAGAGGCACTCCTTCAAAAAGAGAAAATCCGAAAAGATCAATAACCATTCCCCAAGCGGAATTCGGTAGTCAACCAAACACCGAACGTCAAGATAATCCGCCTAACAGAAGAGGCCAATCAAGATCAATACGACAGAATCCCCTAGCGGATAACAACCTACGCAGAGGAAACAAAACCAAAAATCAAAAAGTCACCCGAATAAGGATAACCGGGATACTCCACCACCGTCGAAAGGACGTCAGCCAACCATAAGGCATCGCTCACATCAGAAAGAGCATCTTTGTGTCTACATCCCCAAGGAATCAGAATTTCCCCAGTGGGCACCAACTACGCAATGGAAAGTTGGGACACAAGAACCTATGAGTAACTGCACATCCCCTAAACGGATCCCTGCGCTATCCAGCCCTCAGCGGCACCAAAATCAAAAACAACCGTCGAAGCAGCATCGTGGACTGTGGAGACAAAATCATCACAAATCCCTGGAGAGGGCAAACTCACGCTACCAAAGTGACCAGAAGCACGGAGGTATGCAACCCTGGGGAGGGCAAACCGCAGACCCTGGAGAGGGCAAACTCACGCTACTGAGGTCGTCAGAAACACCGAGGTATGCACGAGCCTGGAGAGGCGACGACTAATACTTAGCTACCCCGTCGTCAGAAACACGGAGGTATGCAGCTACCGAGGTTGTCAGAAACACCGAGGTATGCACGAGCCTGGAGAGGCGACGACTAATACTCAGCTACCCCGTCGTCAGAAACACGGAGGTATGCAGCTACCGAGGTTGTCAGAAACACCGAGGTATGCACGAGCCTGGAGAGGCGACGACTAATACTCAGCTACCCCGTCGTCAGAAACACGGAGGTATGCAGCTACCGAGGTTGTCAGAAACACTGAGGTATGCACGAGCCTGGAGAGGCGACGACCAATACTCAGCTACCCCGTCGTCAGAAAAATGGAGGTATGCAGCTACCGAGGTTGTCAGAAACACCGAGGTATGCACGAGCCTGGAGAGGCGACGACTAATACTCAGCTACCGCCGTCGTCAGAAACACGGAGGTATGCAACTACCGAGGTTGTCAGAAACACTAAGGTATGCACGAGCCTGGAGAGGCGACGACTAATACTCAGCTACCCCGTCGTCAGAAACACGGAGGTATGCAGCTACCGAGGTTGTCAGAAACACTGAGGTATGCACGAGCCTGGAGAGGCGACGACTAATACTCAGCTACCCCGTCGTCAGAAACACGGAGGTATGCAGCTACCGAGATTGTCAGAAACACCGAGGTATGCACGAGCCTGGAGAGGCGACGACTAATACTCAGCTACCCCGTCGTCAGAAACACGGAGGTATGCAGCTACCGAGGTTGTCAGAAACAACGAGGTATGCACGAGCCTGGAGAGGCGACGACTAATACTCAGCTACCCCGTCGTCAGAAACACGGAGGTATGCAACTACCGAGGTTGTCAGAAACACCGAGGTATGCACGAGCCTGGAGAGGCGACAACCAATACTCAGCTACCGACGTCGTCAGAAACACGGAGGTATGCAGCTACCGAGGTTGTCAGAAACACCGAGGTATGCACGAGCCTGGAGAAGCGACGACCAATACTCAGCTACCCCGTCGTCAGAAACACGGAGGTATGCAGCTACCGAGGTTGTCAGAAACACCGAGGTATGCACGAGCCTAGAGAGGCGACGACTAATACTCAGCTACCCCGTCGTCAGAAACACGGAGGTATGCAGCTACCGAGGTTGTCAGAAACACCGAGGTATGCACGAGCCTGGAGAGGCGACGACCAATACTCAGCTACCGACGTCGTCAGAAACACGGAGGTATGTAGCTGCCAACGTCGTCAGAAACACGGAGGCATGCAGACCCTGGAGGGGGCAAACTCACGCTACCGAGGTTGTCAGAAACACCGAGGTATGCACGAGCCTGGAGAGGCGACGACTAATACTCAACCTAGAGAGGCCACTCAACAATTTTCCCACCGGAAGACACTACAAGTCGGAAGGATGGCTTACTCCCCGGACAATTGGGTCAACTCCTTTACTTGTCAACCGGTACACCAAAAAGTCGTTCGACTAAGTAAAGGGGGGGCAGCTGTAGACCCCTAAAATTGTCCGGGTCGGAAATAAAGCTAAAAGACTCTCAAAGACCGAAGGAAAGTCAGCCGGAAGGACTCCTGGAAGACCCTAGGATGATTCTTTGTAGGTCTAGAAGTCTTAGAGTAGCTTAGAATAAGGGTGTGTGAGGATTGGAGCCCAATACGCCCTCCCAGAGGTTCAGTACGGCCGTACTGAGCTATTTGAACTACAATACGGCCATACTGAAACCAATACGGCCGTATTGAAGTTTTTGAACTTCAATACGACCGTATTGAATTCAATACGGCCGTACTGTAGTTCAAAAACCCAGTACGGGCCGTATTGACCTCCCAGGCCGTATTGCGCCTCAATCCTATAAATAGGACGTCATTTGCACGTCATTCCACACTTTTTTTCCACACTTCTGGACCCTCGTGCTGAGTATTCTTGGGTTTTTGAGCTATTCTCTGCCCTAGAAGTCTCTCCGAGAGCCAATCCGACGAAGTTCTTGAGTCATGAGCCATTAGCTTGAGACTCGAACAAGTCGAAGGGAAATCTCTTTGATTTCCATAGTAAAAATTATCTTTAGGGAAAGGAGCGAGCGGACGTGTAGCGGGAAGGAGCGCCAAAAAGCCTCCTAAACTTCGTTTTGAATATATAAAAGCCCGCTTCGAAGGTTTCTTTCCAAATCCCTTCTTTTACCGCTTTTATTGCTTTTTGATTGTTGCATTGCATGTTTAGAGTTTTCATCATGTAAATATTTTACTCATAATCGTTTCTAATAAATAGGGGTAATTTAGTAACTTTACACTATTATTTATGAAATAATCCGTCATAGGGAACCCGAAAGGGGCGTTGTGGGGTGCTAACACATTCCTCGCACGTAACCGACTCCCTTACCCAACTCTGGTTGTAATGGCCGAAGTTGATTTGCGAAAATCAATTGCCTTATATCTTTTTCCAATGTTTTGAGTAAAACATTGGTGGCGACTCCAAGAACCCCTTCTTTTTGCGAAAACCACTAATCCATGGAGGGTCCCGCTTGGGATTAACATGGATTGGTGAGAGTCATTTAAACAAAATTGTTAGCTCGATGAGGTCTCAGTTTGAGAATAAGTCGTTCTAACAATCCACCATTTTTCAAAACTTAAAAAGAGTCCAACCATCGTCGCGAATGCCAAGGTCCGTTTCGGCGGGTGGCGACAATTAGAATGTAATTAGCTTTGCATTTGGTATGCATTTCGACCATGTGCACACATGCACATGGTGTGACCGAAATGCAACTCAAATGGAAGACAAATTACATTCCAAATGAGGTGCACATGGGTGGTTCCGGGTTTGGCTCCAAAATTTGAATTTTGAATTCAAATTTTGGGCGCCTAAGGTTAAGTAAACCATACCATGGTTTCACTTAACCTTAGGCTAACCCCTGGTTCCCTTTAACCTAATTTTCCCTATATATTCTAAGTGGCCGAGAGTTGTAGTCACTTTTGGATATATGCATGAGATTTCTCACAATTGAACTCTCTCCCTCCGAAAGTCACTCTAACCTACCTCTACCCTCCTTGAGCTCCTCTCTTTGTAGAGCTAGGTTAGCCTTCACTTCTTCCGGACTTGGCTTGGTTAGGTTTAGGTCACATTGATGCTTCTTGGAGTTTCCTTCCTTGCCATTTCTTCCAAGGAACCGAGAAGGATTTGAAGGTGTTCTTGAGGATTCACCAAGTGGAAACTCATCAATTATAGTAAAGAGCTTATGAATAAGCTTTAAAGACTCCAACAAAGGAATAAGAGTGTTAAAGAATATAGACAAGGTATGGAGCTATATATGATGAGGGTAGGGATAAGGGAGGAAGAAAACATCACCATTGCTAGGTTTTTGAGTGGTCTAAACCTGGAAATAAGAGATAAGGTGAAGCTTTTACCTTATAGAGATCTAAATGATCTAGTTCAACTTTGTATCAAGGTTGAATAACAAATTTTGAGAAAATCTTTTAAAAAATAAGAGCTCTTACTCATTATCTTATTACAAGAAGGATCATAAGAAGAAGGGAAAAACTTTTGAAAAGAAAAATTCTTTTGATTCGTCTGAAAACATAGACAAAGGTAAAGAAAAAGAAAAAGGAAAATACACATCATACACTAGTACTAAATCTATTGATATAAAATGTTTTAAATGTCTTGGGAGAGGCCATGTTGCTTCCTAATCGAAGCCGTATTCGGTCAAATAAAAAAAATGAAATGCAGTACTAGGAAGCTTTCCTAGGTCATATCCCAAGGACCATTCTTTTCTGTCAAAGGTTTAACACGAAAGGGGGGGGAGGTTGGTTCAGATTTATCAGTTAAAACACAATAAAATGCAAAGTAACACAACAAGTAAAATAGATTGACTCCTTCTTTGGATTGTAACTCTCTTATCCCTGGTTCACAAGAGATTACTCTATCAATAACTTAATCCTTGCTCCATCCGAGTTAACCAACTAAGTGAAGATTAACTCAAGACTTCCCTACACGAATTAAGCAAACGTATACAACATTGAACCTCTCCAGAGGATTAAGTAAACTGTGGCATTAAAGACAACCCATTAAGCATGAACACATTAATATAGAGATTTAATGAAGAAGAACCAAGTAGAACAGAGATATACAAAATCAACCCAACCTTAAACAAATATTACAATCCACAATAAGGAGCCAACCCTAGAGGTTTTAGCCTTCCATTAAAACAGAAACAAAAATGAAAATGCAAGGAAAAAGGAGAAAAAGAAATGAATAATTTGTATTCAAATGAAAATGCAGTCTCAAATTACAACCAGAAAAGCAAACGAAAATGGAGATACAAAACAGTGGAGAAAAAAACCTAAAGGAAAGGAAGGGCAACAAAAAACGTAAAGGAAGAAGGAGGAAAAAAACTCAAAATGTGGTCACATCAAGTCTGAAGGTTGGTGGCTTCATGGTCAACGCTAAGACCTAAAAGAAACCCTAAAATGAAAGTGGGCCTCCTTCCCACGTGTCTAGCCCGAAATGACTAAAACAAGGTTAACAAAAATGTAAACATGTTGCTGATGTGGCACTGATGTGGCAGGTTGGTGCTGACATGGCGCTGACATGACACTTTATCTCTTGAAGTCCAAAAAAGAATATCCAAGCCCAAAAATGCTTCACAATTAACATGAAAATAATTGATAAACAAAAATTAGACCAAGTGCATCGAAATTAATTAAAATTCGAATTACTAGCCCAATGAAGCCCAAACAGCGAAACTGTACAATTAATAAGTGATTGTCGCCACCCGGCCCGAACAGGCCTCGGCGGTCGCGAAGACGGTCGAGCTCGCTTTTATTTTAGTTTCGAAAATGTATTGGATTATTAGGACGACTTGTTCTCAAACTGAAACCTTGTCGATCTTATCCAATTTATTTATTAAATGTCTCACCAATCCATGTTAATCCCAAGCGGGACCCTCCATGGATTAGTGGTTTTCGTAGTAAAAGGGTTCATGGAGTCGCCACCAATGTTTTACTCAAAACATTGGAAAAAGAAGTTTAAGGCAATCGATTCAAAAATCGACTTCGGCCATTACAACCAGAGTCGGGTAAGGGAGTCGGTTACGTGTGGGGAAGGTGTTAGCACCCCACAACGCCCCTTTCGGGTTCCCTATGACAGATTATTTCTAAAATAATAGTGCAAAATTACTAAATTACCCCTATTTATTCTAAGCAATTATAAATTAACTATCTACATGATGACAGTTTAAATATGCACACAGAAAGCAGTAAAAGGAAGGACTTTAACAAGAAACCTTTGAAGCGTGCTTTTATATATTTCGTAAAACTGGGAAGCTTTTTGGCGTTCCCTCGCTCTACAAGCCCGCTCGCTCCCTCCTATAAAATTTTGACTATGGAAATCCGGAGGATTTCCCTTCGACTAGGTTCGAATCTCCAAGCTAAGTGCTCGGAATTCCAGAACTTCGTCGGATCGACTCCCAGAGAGATTTCTAGGGCAGAACACTGCTCAAAAACCCCAGAATACTCAAGGAGGGAGTCAAAACTGAGTGTGAGAAATGTGGAATGACGTCCAATTGACGTCATATTTATAGGGAATAGGCGCAATACGGGCTACAGAATCAATACGGCCGTATTGAAATTTTTGAACTTCAATACGGCCGTATTGAGTTCAATACGGCCGTATTGAAGCTCAGAAATTTCAATATGGCCGTATTGAGTTCACTGCGGCTGTATTGAAGCTTCAATACGGCCGTATTGATTTCAGTACGGCCGTATTGAAGTTTCAGAAACTTCAATACGCCGTATTGAGTTCACTGCGGCCATATTGAAGCTTCAATACGGCCGTATTAAGTTTAGTACGGCCGTATTGGGCTTCATTCCCTCCACTTCCTTATTTTAAGCTACTCTAAGACCTCTAAATCTACAGATAGCCATCCTATGGTCTTCTAGGAGTCCTTCTGGCTGACTTTCCTTCGATCTTTGAGGGTCTTCGAGTTTTATTTCTGACCCGGACAATTTTAGGGGTCTACAGCTGCCCCCCCTTTACTTAGTCAAATGGTCTTTTGGTGTACCGGCTGACAAGTAAAGGAGTTGACCCAATTGTCCGGGTGATGTGCCAACCTTCTGACTTGTAGCGTCTTCCGGTGGAAAATTGTTGAGTAGCCTCTCCAAGTTGTTGCATACCTCGGCGCTTCTGACAACTTTGGTAGCTAAGTTTAACACCAACGTGCTTCTGACGACGCTGATGGCTGAGTATTGTCTCTCCAGACCTTGAGTACTGTCTCTCCAGACCTTGAGTATCGTCTCTCCAGACTTTGTTTGAGTACCGTCTCTCCAGACTTTGTTTGAGTACCGTCTCTCCAGACTTTGTTTGAGTATCGTCTCTCCAGACTTTGTTTGAGTACTGTCTCTCCAGACTTTGTTTGAGTACCGTCTCTCCAGACCTTGTTTGAGTACCGTCTCTCCAGACCTTGTTTGAGTACCGTCTCTCCAGACCTTGTTTGAGTACCGTCTCTCCAGACTTCGTTTGAGTACCGTCTCTCCAGACCTTGTTTGAGTACCGTCTCTCCAGACCTTGTTTGAGTATCGTCTCTCCAGACTTTGTTTGAGTATCGTCTCTCCAGACTTTGTTTGAGTATCGTCTCTCCAGACTTTGTTTGAGTACCGTCTCTCCAGACTTGTGCATACCTCGGTGCTCTCGACAACTGGGTAGCTGAGTATTGCCTTTTAGGCTTTGAGATGATTTTGTCTCCACAGTCCACGATGCTGCTTCGACGGTTTTTTCTGATTTTGTGCCACTGAGGGCTGGATAACGCAGGAATCCGTCTAGGGGATGTGCAGTCATTCACAGGTTCCTGTGCCCCAACTTGCATTGCATTGTTGGTACCCATGGGGAATTTCTGACTCCTTGGGGTGTAGACACAGATGCTCTTTCTCTCTGAGTTGAGCGATGCCTTATGTTTGGCTGACGTCCTTTGACGTTGGTGGAGTATCCCGGTTCATCCTTATTCGGGTATCTCTTTTTGATTTTCTGATTTTTGCTGCCTCTGTGTAGGCTGTTATCCGCTGGGGATTCTGGATGTTGATTTTGTCTCCACAGTCCACGATGCTGTTTCGACGATTGTTTTTGATTTTTGTGCCACTGAGGGCTGGATAACGCAGGGATCCGTCTAGGGGATGTGCAGTTACTCATAGGTTCTTGTGTCCCAACTTTCCATTGAGTAGTTGGCGCCCATTGAGGAATTTCTGTTTCCTTGGGGTGTAGACACGAAGATGCTCTTTCTGAGATGAGCAGTGCCTTATGATTGGCTGACGTCCTTTGGACGTTGGTAGAGTATCCCGGTTATCCTTATTCGGGTAACTCTTTTTAATTTTTGGATTTTGTTGCCTCTGTGTAGGCTGTTATCCGCCAGGGGATTTTGTCATTGGTTTGTGATTGGCCTCTTCTGTTAGGCAGATCATCTTGATGTTCAATGATAGGCTGAGAGCCGGATTCCGCTTGGGGAATGATTATTGATCTTTTCGATTTTTTTCTTTTTTTTGAAAGAGTGCCTCTGAATAGGCGAATTATCTTGATGTTTGATGATTGGCTGAATGCCGAATTCCTCTTGGGGAATGGTTATTGATCTTTTTGATTTTTTCTCTTTTTGAAGGGGTGCCTCTTGAGTAGGCAACTGGGGATTTGAAGTTCAGTGTTCGGCTGAGTGCCAAATTCCGCTTGGGGAATGGTTATTGATGTTTTTTTTTTTTTTTTTTTTTTTTGATTTTCCTCTTTTTGAAGGAGTGCCTCTTGAGTAGGCGATTGGGGAATGAGGGATCTTATGTATCCCAGAGTATTATTTAGGAAGCCTCTGCAGGCTTAGCCTCACTCAACACTTGAGCTGGAGAGCTATCTTCACTGAGGAAGTTTAAGTCCTTTGACTTGGATATTCTGCTTGGGAGATCGTACTTCCATTGGGGATTTTGACGATTTTGCTTTGATAGCTCTCGCTGGGGATTTGTTCCGTGAGCTTGAGTTGAGGTTTCTCTGGGGAGTATTATTTCTGCGAGCCACTCCAGGCTCAATTATTCTTTGATGTGGAGTATTATTTTGGCGAGCCTCTCCAGGCTCAATTATTCTGAATGAGTATTGTTTCGGCAAGCCTCTCCAGGCTTAGTTATTTCTGAGAGAGTATTATTTCAGTAAGCCTCTCCAGGCTCAGTTATTCTGATGAGAGTATTATTTCAGCAAGCCTCTCCAGGCTCAATTATTCTGTAAGAGTATTATTTCAGCAAGCCTCTCCAGGCTCAATTATTCTGAGAGTATTATTTCGGCGAGCCTCTCCAGGCTCAGTTATTCTGAAAGATGTGAAATCTTTGTCTTTTTTTTGTCGACTTTTGACTTTTTCTGTATGTTTGCCTTTTTTGTCATTTTTTGGCTATTTCTGTATTTTTGCCTTTTTTGTCATTTTTTGGCTTTTTCTGTATTTTTGCCTTTTCTGTTGTTTTTTCGGCTTTTTCTGTACAGAAATGTCTCAGTTATTATGAGAGAGTATTATTTCGGCGAGCCTTTCCAGGCTCAATTATTTTGAGAGAGTATTATTTCGGCGAGCCTCTCCAGGCTCAGTTATTTTGAGAGAGTATTATTTCGGCAAGCCTCTCCAGGCTCAGTTATTCTGAGAGTATTCTTTCGGCAAGCCTCTCCAGGCTCAGTTATTCTGAGAGTATTCTTTCGGCAAGCCTCTCCAGGCTCAGTTATTCTGAGAGTATTCTTTCGGCAAGCCTCTCCAGGCTCAGTTATTCTGTACAATTTTCTTGTTGGATTTTTTTGTATCCATGCCTCTTTTCCGTTTTCGGCTTTTTGTTGACTGCTGTCATACACAATCAATTTTTCCTATTTTCTATAAATTATGTAGTTGCCTCATGACGAGGTCTTTGAAAATTTCTTTATGGCCAATACGGCCGCATCCATTTCAGTACGCCCGTATTGAGTTGAAATTTTGTTCATAACCCTGATTTTAGTACTGGTGTACTGAACATGGTACGGGCGCATTGTTTTTTCTGAAATTTATATTTTTTTATTTTTTTTTTGTTTTTTCAATAAACAGAGAATAAGTGATCTTCCAGTACACCTATCATCTGTATGCATGTATGCAGTATGATGCACCTAATTCTATTTGATTCTTTTTTCAAAAGAATTAACCGATGCGTTTTTGTGTTTGGATTTTGCCATTCCTCCAGACGGACTGTGCTTTGCCGATTTCTGTTACCGAGGAATGATGCATATTATATTTGAGATTTGGTGTCATCAACCAAATGATCCTTCCCTTTCTTTAGAAGATGTGTCAACCCTCCTATTGACCACTATATCTCCATGTTTCCACTAGATTATTCAAAAATCGTTGGGACAAGAGAGAAAAGAAGGAAAGGGTATATTTTTCAAAAGTTTGTGTTTTAGAGGGGATTATTTTATTTTTTTGAAAAATGGTTTTTGTAAGAATGGCTGGCCATGGTAGGCTTATGTGTTTAGGCTTGTTCGATTAAACACTTATGAGGTTAAGCACATCTTTGTTATTAATGATTGTGTTTTGACAACTTGGATAGCTTTTCTTGAGCCCCTTGTTGAATTCAATTGATGGTACCATCATGGATTTATTTTGTTTTTTTTTTTTTTTTTTTTTTTTTTTTTTTGACGGCCCTAACTTTTGCCTAAAACACCCATTTGTGATGTCTTAGCGGGCTTTTGTATTCATTTTGTAACCCTAACTTTTTCCTAGGTCACCCTTTTCGTGGGATTCCTAGCGGGTTTTTGTCCTAACTTTTGCCTAGGTCACCCTTTTGTGGGATTCCTAGCGGGTCTTTTGCTCTTATTTTTGCGCAGTCCCCTTTTTGGGTTTCCTGCCGAGCTTATTATCTTTAGGATTTCTTTTATCCATGATGGCACTTATTGATGCCAAGAAAAGGTGCTCCAAGCTGTCATGCACATTTCCACATAAAAATGATGCGGGTTTATTGTTATCAAGATGATTTTAACCTCATTTATGCTTATTCAAACAGGGTTAAAATAATGTGGTCTAGAATTTTATTGCAAGCAAGAAAAGAAGCAATAAAGAATTAATGAAGAATGATTTTATTATAATCGCAGCGGAAACATGTGCCCTATCGAGGCTCGGGGGTCGGGCTGTCCCCGAGGAGTGATCTCTAATAGTCACTGAGTCTATACATCCCTATCGGAAGGAGAAAAACATTTTGACGACGACGACCGGCCTTGACGCTTGTGAACCGGCCTTCCTAAAGATCTGGCTTAAAGAACGTCGAGAAGGATCTTGATTCCTCTTCGTTCTTTGATCTTTAACAGGGTTGTATCCTAACCCTTGTTTTCCCGGATTGTCCTTGATAATGGGTAGCTCCGGGATTCCTTGGGAGTCCTTGCCTAATCCTTGTCCTGGCAAGTATCCGTTCTTTGTGAGCATATGAGCTACCTTCTTCATTTCTCGGGGAAACGTTTCAACATTGGCAATTTCCAATGCTTGGAAGGCGGTTTCCAAAGCTTCCTCTGCTGCATCCACATAAGGTATGGTGGATGGCTTCCTGATGAGTATGTCATCTTCAGCTTGCACGGTCACCAGCTTGTCACCCATCTTGACTTTCTGGTGGAGCGTAGAAGGAACAGCTTTCGCATCATGAATCCAAGGTCGGCCGAGGAGACAGCTGTATGCGGGAGTGATGTCCATCACTTGAAATTCGACGTTGAAGATAGTGGGTCCAATTTGGATTGGAAGATTGATCTCTCCCACCACTTCTCTTTTAGATCCGTCGAAAGCTCGAACGATCATGTTGTTCGGGCGCATTTGGACTCCCTTGATTGCCAATTGCTTGAGCGTTCTTTTTGGCATCACATTCAAGGAAGATCCGTTGTCTACCAAGACTTTAGCGATGTGATACTCCTTGCACTTTATAGAGATGTGCAAGGGCTTGTTGTGGTTTGATCCCTCGGCGGGGATTTCTTCATCGATGAAGGTGAGGTGATCATTAGCCTTGATGTGACTAACAATCCCCTCAAACTTGTCTTGGGAGATAGTGTGCGACACATATGCCTCGTTCAAGACTTTCGACAGAGCTTGCCGATGCGGTTCGGAGCTTAGGATCAACGACAACAGCGTAATCTTTGCTGGCGTCCTATGAAGTTGATCCATGATGGAGTACTCGCTCTGTCGGATAAACTTTAACAGCTCGTCTGTCTCCTCCTCGGATTCTTTTTCCTCGGTTTTCTTTTCTTCTTTTTCTTTATTCTTGGGGGCTTTATCATGAAGATCTTCGGGAGTGTAGATCCTGCCACTCCTAGTCATGCCCCCAATTCCAGCGATGTTAGAGATATCGCTGTCGGCAGAAAGGTGGATGTCGTATATCCACGGCACAGCCTTATTCGATTCGTAGGGGAAAGGTCTTGGAGCAGTGATCCTTAATGGTGTTGGACCTTCCCCTTTATTCGTCTTGATTACCAACAAAGGAGTTGATGTGCGCTCGCTTGGCGCGGTTGTTGGCTTACAGTTAATAACGAACGGCGTGTGATCCATTCTTTGAATATACGCATCGTTTATTTCTTTCTTTTTATTAATGTTTATTAATGGATTACTAGGAGAGATGTATGAATGACTCCTAGATCTCTCCATGATCTATATGCATGATATGAGATGATGAGGTTGAATATGCATGCATAGTGTTTATTCAACTAAGCATTATCATGTTTTTAGGATGTTCCTAAGATGATGCATGATATTGCTTGGTTTGGATAAATAACCCTTTTTTCCTTTTTTTGGGTATTTTGTATTTTATTTTTTTTTGGGTGAAAAGGGAGACTACCTACATGAATGTGATGAAGGTAGATGTTAACACCATGCAATGGAAGATTCTTATTCCTATTTATTCTTATTTTTAAAAAGGAATGTTGTATGTTTAAAGAAATGCAATGTATGCTCAAACAATTTCACATAAACAATGCACAAACAATTCACTCATCCACGAACAGTCACGAGCGAATCACGAGGTAGGGGTATCCTGCAGAAAAGTGCATATTCAAGGTGGTTCTAACTGTTCTCACCGGTCTGAGGCCCCCAAGGTGCCCCCATTATAGGGTCCCAATTCCTCTCGTCGTAAGTCGATGGAAAGCTCCAACGCACTGTCGGACTCGAGTTCATGGTTATCACCTTGAGTGATGTTTTCCGACAACGGTCTACGGGCACCTATAGACCCATTCGACAACCGGCCGTACTAACATCCACTCCCTATGGTTAATCACTCATGCCCCCGGGTATAGAGGGAACTGTTGTGTGCAAAGGTTTGTGTACAGTTTGTATTTCAAACAATTGTGGAATTTTAAACATACAACAGTTATTTAAAGCCATATAATAAATCATGTTATCATACAAGCAAGGGGTAACGAAGTAATTTTTAACTATTATTTGTTAAAAACAATCTGTCACTAAATGGGACTGACTCTCGAAGCTTCCCCAGTGAAGTCGCCATCTGTCGCCACCGGCCCAAACGGGCCTCGGTGGTCGCGAAGACGGTCGAGCTCGCTTTTATTTTAGTTTCGAAAATGTATTGGATTATTAGGACGACTTGTTCTCAAACTGAAACCTTGTCGATCTTATCCAATTTATTTATTAAATGTCTCACCAATCCATGTTAATCCCAAGCGGGACCCTCCATGGATTAGTGGTTTTCGTAGTAAAAGGGTTCATGGAGTCGCCACCAATGTTTTACTCAAAACATTTGAAAAAGAAGTTTAAGGCAATCGATTCAAAAATCGACTTCGGCCATTACAACCAGAGTCGGGTAAGGGAGTCGGTTACGTGTGGGGAAGGTGTTAGCACCCCACAACGCCCCTTTCGGGTTCCCTATGACAGATTATTTCTAAAATAATAGTGCAAAATTACTAAATTACCCCTATTTATTCTAAGCAATTATAAATTAACTATCTACATGATGACAGTTTAAATATGCACACAGAAAGCAGTAAAAGGAAGGACTTTAAGAAGAAACCTTTGAAGCGTGCTTTTATATATTTCGTAAAACTGGGAAGCTTTTTGGCGTTCCCTCGCTCTACAAGCCCGCTCGCTCCCTCCTATAAAATTTTGACTATGGAAATCCGGAGGATTTCCCTTCGACTAGGTTCGAATCTCCAAGCTAAGTGCTCGGAATTCCAGAACTTCGTCGGATCGACTCCCAGAGAGATTTCTAGGGCAGAACACTGCTCAAAAACCCCAGAATACTCAAGGAGGGAGTCAAAACTGAGTGTGAAAAATGTGGAATGACGTCCAATTGACGTCATATTTATAGGGAATAGGCGCAATACGGGCTACAGAATCAATACGGCCGTATTGAAATTTTTGAACTTCAATACGGCCGTATTGAGTTCAATACGGCCGTATTGAAGCTCAGAAATTTCAATATGGCCGTATTGAGTTCACTGCGGCTGTATTGAAGCTTCAATACGGCCGTATTGATTTCAGTACGGCCGTATTGAAGTTTCAGAAACTTCAATACGCCGTATTGAGTTCACTGCGGCCATATTGAAGCTTCAATACGGCCGTATTAAGTTTAGTACGGCCGTATTGGGCTTCATTCCCTCCACTTCCTTATTTTAAGCTACTCTAAGACCTCTAAATCTACAGATAGCCATCCTATGGTCTTCTAGGAGTCCTTCTGGCTGACTTTCCTTCGATCTTTGAGGGTCTTCGAGTTTTATTTCCGACCCGGACAATTTTAGCCGGACAATTTTAGGGGTCTACAGTGATTAAGCCTAAATCAACAATTAAAATAAGTACAAAAAGATAAATAAACAAGGGAAAATAATGACTAATGAAATTCCCCCACACTTAGCCTTTTGCACTCCTGGGCAAAATCATGAAGCAGAGCAATGGATAAATCCATAACAATAAAGAGAGCCATATGGAGAAAAATAAAAACAAAAATAGCAACACACAAACAGATAAAGTTACATACTCCTCATTGAATCCCGGGAAAGGAGAGGAATAGGCAATATGCAACACAAAAGCAACAGAACCTCACAAGATATGCACTGTATCACTGTATCTCTCAAGTGTCTAGGCTATTGTATACTCTCTGAGCACTCATGAAAAGCAATCAACAAATAAACTTCGCAAGCCTCTAAAATCAACACCCAACACACATGCACATAAAGATCAAAAGGTCTTTTCAGGGTTGTAATGAGGCCAAGGACAAGGTAGAGGATAATATATGGGATAAGTAACTACAAACCAGAGGAACCAGAGGAGAAATGGGGAATAAGTCAAGAATTGTCGCCACCGGCCCGAAACGGGCTTTCGGCATTCGCGAAGGATGGTTGGACTCTTTTATTTGTTTAAAAATATGGATTGCTAGAATGACTTATTCTCAAACTGAGACCTTGTCAAACGAGCAATTTTATTAAAAGGCTCACCAATCCATGTTAATCCCAAGCGGGACCCTCCATGGATTAGCGGTTTTCATAAAAAGGAAGGGTTCATGGAGTCGCCACCAATGTTTTACTCAAAACATTGGAAAAAGAAGTTTAAGGCAATGTCGCCACCGGCCCGAAACGGGCTTTCGGCATTCGCGAAGGATGGTTGGACTCTTTTATTTGTTAAAAAATATGGATGGCTAGAATGACTTATTCTCAAACTGAGACCTCGTCAAACGAGCAATTTTATTAAAAGGCTCACCAATCCATGTTAATCCCAAGTGGGACCCTCCATGGATTAGTGGTTTTCATAAAAAGGAAGGGTTCATGGAGTCGCCACCAATGTTTTACTCAAAACATTGGAAAAAGAGGTTTAAGGCAATCGATTCAAAAATCGACTTCGGCCATTACAACCAGAGTCGGGTAAGGGAGTCGGTTACGCGTGGGGAAGGTGTTAGCACCCCACAGCGCCCCTTTCGGGTTCCCTATGACAGATTATTTAAAAATAATAGTGCGAAATTACTAAATTACCCCTATTTATTCTAAGCAATTATAAATTAACTATCTACATGATGACAGTTTAAATATGTACACACAGAAAGCGGTAAAAGAAGGGACTTTAAAGAGATAAACCTTTGAAGCGTGCTTTCTTATATATCTTGACAGAAATTGGGAAGCGTTTTGGCGTTCCCTCCCTCTACAAGACCGCTCGCTCCCTCCTATAAAATTTTAACTATGGAAATCCGGAGGATTTCCCTTCGACTAGGTTCGAGACTCAAGCAAATGGCTCGTGACTCAAAAACTTCGTCGGATCAACTCTCCGAGTGATTTCTAGGCAGAGCACTGCTAAAAAAAAACCCAGAATACTCAAGAAGAGGGTTAAAACTCAGTCCAAAAGTGTGGAATGACGTCCAATTGACGTCATATTTATAGGGATGAGGCGCAATACGGCCTCTGGGGGTCAATACGGTCCGTATTGAAGTTTTGAACTACAATACGGCCGTATTGAATTCAGTACGGCCGTATTGAAGTTCAAAAAACCTCAATACGGCCGTATTGAGTTCAGTGCAGCCGTATTGAAGTTCAGTGCAGCCGTATTGAGTTCAGTGCAGCCGTATTGAAGTTCAGTGCAGCCGTATTGAGTTCAGTGCAGCCGTATTGAAGTTCAGAAACTTCAATACGGCCGTATTGAGTTCAGTGCGGCCGTATTGTAGTTTAAAATGTTCAATACGGCCGTACTGAACTTTTGGGAGGCCGTATTGGGCTTCATTCCCTCCACTTTCTTATTTTTTGCTACTCTAAGACCTCTAAACCTACAGATTGTCATCCCACGGTCTTCTAAGAGTCCCTTTGGCTGACTTTCCTTTGATCTTCGAGAGTCTTCGAGTCTTATTTCCGACCCGGACAATTTTAGGGGTCTACAAGAATAAGCATAAGAAGCAAACCCAGAAACCTCTAATGACCTCTACAATAATCAATCCTTTTTCCTTTGCCTCAAACAACTTCTCTTTTTTCATTTTTTTTTTGATTTTTTTCTAAGATTGTGAATAGTACACATGAAATTTTGAGATGAGATAAGATAATATGCTTAGAGAAGTAAAATGTATAGCATGAGGAACCAACTAGACAATATATATCATCCAATGAAACACACACACCCCCACACTTATTCAAAAACTTATTCCCAAAATAATTCTAAAGCTCCAAAACTCCCTAAGGTTAAGGTAATCATGGTTTTTCACTGAAGGCTTGTAATAAGCTTCAAACAAAGAAGGGGAAATAGGCTCAGTAGGGGTTATTAGAGGAGTTAATTCAAGGTAGGCTTATTTGGCTAGAGGCTTATGAGAATCAAAATGCCTTAATCCTTTCCAAACATGCATGTGGACCAAGAAATATCAAACAAAGTATGGCCAAGGATATTATGCAAGTAATCAAGAGGCAAAACACACAAGAAAGAATAGAGAAAGGGTCAAAACCTCACACAAGGTAAATTTGTCACATTCAAATCAACCTCTCTAACCTCATAATCAGCATGCTAAGTAGAGAAAGACAGGGATTTCAATCCATAGAATATTAAGCAACTCGTATCCAAGAGTGAAGTAAGTGCCTACAAACTATCAAAACTTAGAAATCTAAGAGAAACATGCAAAACTGTACATAAAACCTAAACCAAAAATAACAAATAAACCCTAAAAGCATATAAACAAAACAGTTCCCCTCCTCACTTAAATCACACATTGTCCCAATGTGGCACACACATAAGATTAGAGCAATCAGAACAATCAACAGAATTGGACATGTGCAATAAAAGTAAATAAAAGGAAAGGAAAAGAAAACTCCCTAAGTCATGGCGGGAGAGAAGTGGGGTCGAGCAAAGACATCTCCTCTACAACTACATTCAACAAGGAAGGGTTGCTGAGGAAAGGCTTTAGACGGTGCCCATTAACTTTGAAGCCATTGTCTGTGGATTCACTTTTGATCTCAACTGTAGCATAAGGAAAAACATTAGTAACAACAAAAGGTCCAATCCACTTAGAACGTAACTTACCACCCATGAGACCAAGCCTTGAATTATATAATAAAACTTTCTGCCCAACCGTGATGTCTTTCCTAGCTATCAAGCTATCATGGAACTTCTTGGTTTTCTCCTTGTAGAACTTAGAGTTCTCATAGGCTTCCAGGCGGATCTTATCAAGCTTACTCAGTTGCAACCTTCTTTCCTCTCCAGCCTGATCAATAGAGAAGTTGCAGGTCTTCATAGTCCAGTAGGCTCGGTGCTTTATCTCCACAGGAAGATGACATGCTTTGACAAAGACAACCCGATAAGGAGACATCCCTATGGGTGCTTTGTAAGCAGTCCTATGTGCCTAGATTGCATCCTCTAGCCTGCTACTCCAATCTTTCCTATTGGGTTGCACAATTTTCTCCAGGATCCTTTTGATCTCTTTGTTTGAAATCTTGGCTTGCCCATTAGTCTGGGGGTGGTAAGGTGTAGAGAGTCTATGAATAACCCCATACTTCCTGAGCAAGGCCTACATGGATCTGTTACAAAAATGGGTGCACTGATCACTAATAATAACTCTGGGTACTCCAAACCTGCAAAATATGTTAGATCTAACAAAATCCACAACAACCCGAGCATCATTAGTTTTGGTGGCTTTGGCTTCCACCCATTTTGAAACATAATCAACAACCAAGAGAATATATGAAAAACCAAAAGAAACAGGAAAATGACCCATGAAATCTATACCCCAAACATCAAAGACCTCATAGAACAACATGGGTTGCTGAGGCATCTGCTGTCTCCAAGAAAGGGATCCTCCTGCTCTCTAACACTGCTCACAGGTGCTACAAATCTTCCACGCATCCTTGAAGATGGTGGGTCAGTAGAAACCACAATCAAGCACCTTGTGAGGTGTCCTCTAAATGCCAAGATGACCACCAAGTGTCTAAGAATGACAGAAGTGCAGGACCAAATTAATCTCATGGTCTGACAAGCATCTCCTGATTACCTGATCACTGCATAACTTCCACAAATAAGGGTCATCCCAAACATAATGTTTAGCATCACTCTTAAGTTTATGAATTTGAGCTCTAGATGCCAAAGGAGGAAAAATAGAAGCAACTAAATAATTCACAATGTTTGCAAACCAAGGGGTGGGTAAATTGAACTTTTAATTTTTCTAAAATATCAATTTAAAATTTTGATCTATTTTATTTTTAATTATACAATTTTAGTCTTTTAATTTTATAAAAATTTAAATTTTAGTCTTCTCACAAAAATGTCCGTACATTAATCATTAAAATTATATTTTTCGTCATGACTTAATGTTATATTGATAACAGATTAATAAATATTTAATATTATGTAAGCTAAATTATATTTTTAATTTTCATTTCCATCTCATTTTACCATTTTTATGAGATAAAAATAAGAATTAAAAGTAAAATTCAACTAAATATTATTAAATATTAATTATCGTATTATCTATAAAAAGTTATGTTATAACAAATGTTACAATTTTAATGATCAATAAATGAATATTCAACAAGGGATTAAAATTGTGAATTTTATAAAATTATAGGACTAAAATTATGAAATTAAACATAGAAAGATCAAAATTACATATTTGATATTATAAAAGACCAAAAATTATACAATTTAATCTAAAATATATTACCTCTAATATTAATTATAAGCAATATAGAACAAATCATATATTAAGATAAAAAAAATAATTAATATAATTATACTATAAATTTAATTTTTATTCCAAAACTTTAAATGGTTGTTGTTTAATGTTAATTATAAGTAAATGTATAAGAAATAAAGTTCACAATAAATAAAAGATACAAAATGAATTTAATCCTAAGTAACTTTAAAAATTAATAGTTGTTACTTATAACTAAGTAAAAAAAATTCAATCTCTTATTTATAATTAGGATGGGAAGTGAAGGAGGCTCACCGATCTTACCTGGCGGATCATCTCTACAGCAGATTTTCGGTAAGAACATTTGGCACCCACCGTGGGGCCGATCAAGACAGCTCTTATCGGCCACGCTTATGGTTTTCACCAGAAGCCATAGCAGACGCGTAACAGACGACCTAGATCACACCACTAACATGGAAAACGAAGCAGCATTAAGATGACTGATCGAGCAGGTCGAGCAGATGCGGCAGCAACACACTGCAGATCTACAAAGTATGCGTGCCAAGCATGAAACTGACCTAGCCGCGATGCGGACCGCCAATGAGGCTGACCTAGGACTCTGCGCACGAAAAACAAAAGGATTCGCGCTCAACTCCCGCGGTGACAATCTGATCACCCCCCTCATATAAACAACCACAATGAGGAAGAGGAACATTCCACTCTCCCCGACCAAGGTCGAGGAAAAGGACAAGGACGAGACAAAGGTCATGATTCAGGAGCTCGCACGGACCAGCCCTCTGCCACCCAATTCAACCCCGGCGGAGCAATGCGAGCCGAGGTAAGCCAGGAAAAAGGGCCAACTCCCCTACAGGGAGTAATCAGTACAATCGCGGGTGGTTTCGTAGGAGGGGGCGTGATCGGAGCCGTATCCGGTCAAATAAATACAATTAACTGTAGTACTAGGAAGTGACTCCTAGGTCGTCTCCCAAGGACCGTCTTTTGCTGTTAAAGGCTTGAACACACAGGGGGGTTTGTTTTCAGATTTTTTAGTTTGAAACACAATAATTACGAAATAAAACAGTAAGTAAAACAGATTGGTTCCCTGTTCAGATTGCAATTCTTTTATCCCTGGTTCTCAAAAGATTACTCTATTAACCACTTAATCCTTGTTCCATCCGAGTTAACCAACTAAGCAAAGATTAACCCAAGATTTCCCTACACGAATTAAGCAAACGTATACAACATCAACCTCTTCACACAGATTAAGAAACTGTGGCATTAAGCACAACCCATTAAGCATGGACACTCATACAGAGGTTAAATGAAAAGACAAAGAAGAACAGAGATAAACACACATAACTGAACCTCAAACAGAGATTGCAATCTGCTCAAGGAGCCAACCCAGGGGTTTTTAGCCTTCCATTAAGATGGAACAGAAACGAAAATAATACAAACAGAAACGAAAATGGAACAGAAATTGGAAACGAAACTGAAAACAGAAATGGAAACGAAAGTATTTATTCAATGCAAATGGTTCAGTTCAGATACAAAAATGCATATATAAAGAGAAGAAGGAAGTAAAACGAAAATGGCAGCTAAATAGAGCAAAACGTGAAACTGGGCTACAAGAGAGCAAAACGTAAAACAGAAGAACAAAGAGAAGCCAAAAACGTTTGGAATGGTGAAGGCGGCTACTGTTCACGTAGTCACATCAGCCTCTCATGTTAGTGCTGCCCAGTCAGCCCTACCCTAGGTGCAGTTGACCTAAAACGAAATTGGGCCCCCATCATACAAGTCTGACCCAATAATACAATAAAATAAAATACAGATTGAAATTAAATGCTGAGGTGGAAAAATGGTGCAGTGGTAACATGGCAGATGATGTGGCAGATGCGTGGCAGCTCCACTTGAAGTCCAGAAATTGATTCCAAGCCCAAATAATTATTAAACTGCCCTGAAAATGAAATTTGGAATAATTAGATTCAGAAAATTCAAATTAGTTAAAATATGAATTACCGGTCCAATTAAAGCCCAAATAGAAAACAGTGGAGATAATCAACAGTTAAGCGCAAATCAGAGATTAAAATAAGTACAAAAAGGTAAGAAAATAGGGGAAAATAATGACTCATCAGGGCACCAGCAGCTCGGCCTGCAAAAGACACTTGGGCAACGTCAACCACATACATTTTACCACCTCAGCTTCATACCAGAGCGCACCGACGATTATTTTCACAAATGACGACTATGTCGGGGTCAACCCCAACCAGGACGATCCCATGGTTATAGCCGTAGCGTTAGCCAATTGGGAGGTTCACAAGACGCTGATCGACCAAGGGAGCTCGACCGACATCCTGTATTGGCCAACGTTCCTCAGGTTAAACGTCCCCCACTCTCTCATACAACCTCACACAGAGCCCCTAGTCATTTTTACAGGAAGAAGCGTTCATACTCGGGGGTACGTGGACCTACTGACAACTTTCGGAGCACCTCCGGATACAAGGCGGGTCATGGTTCGATACCTCCTCGTGGAAGCCGACACCTCCTATAACATCATCATCGGGAGGCCAACCTTGAATCAGCTCGGAGTGGTGGTATCCACCCCACACCTCACCATGAAATTCCCAGGGCATGATGGGAAGATTATCTCCGTCAAGGCGAACCAGAAGACAGCACGGTAATGCTACACCGAAAGCCTGAAAATCGCCTCACTCGGTGAACAGTGCAAGAGCGACCCTACCTCTGTGGCTCACGCCAACCACGAAGAAATCACCGATCTCGATCCAAGATCCGACTATCACGACGAATGGCCTAGCCCTGTTGACGAGCTCGATGACCTTCAGATCGGGAAACTCCTTGGGCAATCCACGAAGATCAGCAGATAGTTGACCCCAGAGTTGCGACAGCAACTCGAAGCAGAAATCCTAAAAAATGCCGACCTCTTCGCCTGGTCCAGCGCTGATATGCCGGGCATAGATGCCGATTTCATCTGCCACAAGCTAGCAATACACAAGGAGGCAAGACCAGTCGCCCAGAGGAAGAGGAAGGTAGGCGGCGAGAGGCGGGAGGCCATCATCGTCGAAACGCAAAAATTGCTGAATGCTGGCTTCATCCGTGAGGTCAGGTACACCACATGGCTAGCGAACGTGGTCCTGGTAAAGAAGAACTTGGGGAAGTGGCGGATGTGCGTCGACTACACTGATCTGAACAAAGCATGCCCCAAGGACTCATACCCCTTGCCGAGCATTGACAGGTTGGTCGATGGAGCCTCCGGACATGCCCTCCTCAGCTTCCTCGATGCCTACTCCAGATACAACCAGACAATGATGCACCCACCTAACGAGGTGCATACATCCTTCATCACCGACCACGCCAACTACTGCTACCGGGTGATGCCCTTCGGCCTCAAAAACGCAGGCGCAACCTACCAGTGGCTGATGGATAAGGTTTTCCACCAACAGATCGGGAGGAACATGGAAGTCTACGTCGACGACATGGTAGTCAAAACCACCTCGGCAGCAGACCATGCTGCCGACCTCGCTGAAGTATTCGCCCAGGTCAGGAAGCACAACATGCGCCTCAACCCGGACAAATGTGTCTTCGGCATCCAGGGAGGCAAGTTCCTCGGCTTCATGATCACTAGCAAAGGAATTGAGGCCAATCCCGAGAAGTGTAAAGCGATCATACAGATGCAAATCCCACAAACGGTGAAAGAGGTCCAATGTCTAGTTGGATGATTGGTCTCATTATCATGTTTCATCCCCAAACTCGCGGAAAAGGCAGGGCCCATTTTCACCCTGCTGCGAAAACCCAAAGACTTCCAATGGACGGATCGGTGCGAAGAAGCTTTCCGAAGCTTCAAAACCTTCCTCATAACCCCGCCGATCCTGCAGAGGCCGGATCACAAAACCGACCTCCTCCTTTACTTGGCCGTAGAAGAAGGTGCTATTAGCGCAGTAATAGTACAAGAGCACTAGAAAGTGCAGACACCAATCTATTTCATCAGCCGAGTCCTCCAAGATGCGGAGAAGCGATACTAGATGATCGAAAAGCTGGTACTAGCACTTGTCACCGCATCTCGGCGTCTCCGACCCTACTTCCAGAGTCACTAGGTGGTAGTCAAAATCGACTACCCCATCAAGCAAATTCTGCAAAAGCTCGAGCTCGCCGGACGAATGATTGTGTGGTCAGTAGAATTATCTGAGTTCGGCATCCAGTAAGAAAGTCGCGGACCCCTGAAAGCCCAATGCCTGGCCGACTTCGTAGCTGAGCTCAGGCCTACCACTGTCGATGAACCTCAGGTGTGGACTTTACATGTGGACGGATCCTCCAACTCTAAGGGTGGTGGTGCAGGCATCATATTGGAGGGACCAAACCAAGTCACTCTGGAGAAATCCCTTAAGTTTGGCTTTAAAGTGACCAACAACCAGGCAGAGTACGAGGCAATTCTCGCGAGATTAAGGCTAGCCCGTGACCTCGGAGCTCGAAAGGTGAGTTGCAACAGCGACTCAAAACTCATGGTGGAGCAGCTCAGCAGAACGTACCAAGCAAAGGACACTCTGCTGTAGCGGTACTTTCACACTGCATCCCACCAGATCTCGTCCTTCGACGAATTCACCATAAAGCATGTACTGCGAGAACAAAACGCCCGAGCTGACCTCATATCAAAGCTCGCCAGCACCAAAAGGCCTGGACAGCACCGAACTATCATCCAGGAAACCTTGCACTCACCCAGCTTAGACGACAAAGTCATCAACGTCAGTGACAATGAAGACCTGGGATGGATGGCAGGCATCTGGAACTACTTGAAAGAAGGAACCCTGCCCGAGGACAAAGACGAAGCTCGAAAGATAAGGGTGAGATCGGCTAAGTTCATCATCATCGGAGATGAGTTATTCAAACGTGGAGTTTCTTCTCCACTGCTCAAATGCTTGACTGTGTCTTAGGCAGCCTATGTCATCAGGGGGAAATTCACCAGGGTATATGCGGCATGCACTCTGGGGCGCGCTCAATGGCGACCAGGGTACTCCAAGCTGGGTACTACTGGCCCACTCTGAAGTCAGACTGCCAAAGCTACATTCAAAAATGTAAAGAGTGCCAGCAATTCGACGACACACACCGACAACCACCCGAAGCTCTCCACCACATGACCACTTCCTCGGCAGCACCCCCTGCCTATAGGAAACAACCTCAAGTCAAAACGAAGAAAAGCAACATAAAATGAAGAAAATAGAAACAAGACTAAGAAAAGAAAAGTACTCACCACGGCGACCTGGACAACTCGCTCAGCAGCTTGGACCAGCACCTCGCCAGGCTAAGCGACAGGCCCAATAGCCGACGCCACCTCTTCAACGGCCACATGAACGGCCCCCTCCGACGTCGGACTTCCAGCAAGGTCCACCACGCCGGCTTCAGCAGCCTTGGAGGCAACCTCCCCTATTCCACGAGGGGCAGAGGTCCCCCCGACCTCTCTCCCACCCCTCTTTCTTTTCTGGTTCACTTTCAGGGGGGAAACCTCCTCCTCTGGAGGCTCGGAGACCTCGAGCTCGGTCACGTTGAAGCAGTGCTTCAATTTAAGCCACAAATCCTCCCCTATAATGCCTGTAGACAGAAAATAGGGCACATCAGCAAAGAAGAATTACACAAACCTCAGCAAGCTATCAAAACATAAGATACTCACCCTCGAGGTCCCTCTCCCGGTATGCCGAGTTTGCCAGCGACAAGATCGACTTGCAGTCCAACGGGCGAGGAAGTTCCGAAAGATTCCCAATGGCGGCAACCTCCGAGGCCGTCAATTTCGAAGGGTCCACCCCGTGGAACCTAGACGGCTTGGGGCACCAGTAGAAAGGGAACTTCGGCAATCTACCGAAGTAGAAGCCCCCATCCTCTAAAGGTTCAACGTCCACGAGGGAAACCCGGAAGAACTCGGTTTTGAAATTTTTATAAGACTGGGAGTAAAGAGTGAATAAACCCCCCTCTTTACTCCCGTTCAAAGAAAGAACGCCATAAGGCGGAACACCCAGCTTCGACTGATAGAAGTGAAGGAAAACGTGAAGGGACAACTCTATCCCTAGAACCACACACAGGACTTGAAACGCCCTCAAAAAGCCCCAGCTATTGGCGTGCAGCTGGCAAGGAGCCGCATTGATGTAGTTTAAGAAAGAACACTCAAACTGAGTGAAAGGAAGACAAACGCCCAGGTCCCTAAAGAAACACTGATAGACCTAAAAATGAGGAGGGTCAGTAGACCTCCCCATGTGCACACCCTCACCGGCCGGACAGGGCTTGAGTCGAATCATCTGGGAAACGGAAGGGTCGCAAATCTGGTGCGTCTTCAAACCACATTGACCTCCAGAAGCGATCTGAACACACTTTGGACCCCCCATTTCACGCTTAACCCAGTCGTAGCCAGGAACGCCCGGCTCCAGGTCCTTGGGCGGAGGCGGGTCTTTCCTCTCGGCGGCGCCCCTCCCGGTAAACACCGCCTTGCTGCGCGCCTTGCCCCTGGAAGGTGCAGAAGAACTGGCGCCACAACCACCAGCCATCAAAAGGAGCAATAGGACTCGAAGAGGAACTGTGAAAATAGAGATGAAAAACGAACGGAAGCAAGAAGGCAAGAAAAGTTATCGTACTCGAGAAGCCAAGAAGCGGAAAAAGAATAAAGTGGAAAGGGGAAGAGACGCGAGGGAGAGAAAAGGTTTTCCCACAAATTCAAAACGGTCACGCCACGTGTCAGCCAAGGGACACGTCTGACGGCGCATTAATTGAAAACCATCATGACAAGCGCAAACTATCAGTACATAACCGTCACCCCCGTTAACGCGCCACTTGCACGTTTTCGGAAGTCACAGTTGCAATACGCGACACCTTGACAGGCCAGCGCTTATGGAAGGTCACTCTCCCCAACGAGCTCGGTCTTAACTCCTCGACCTACGGTCTTCGGAGCTCGGGGGGCTAGTGTACTATCCGTACTGCGAAGCCGAGCTCCGAGGTTGGCATCAGCACTGATGGAATCATGCCTAGGAAGGCAAGGGGTGACACATTGAAGGAGCCAAGAGGAATTGGCTAGACATGAAGGTTTGGGCCAGTCAAGGCCCAATGGGCCCGATGGGCCTGGAAAGCCCAATTTGAGCTTCACATGGGCCATCTCTTAAGAAATCCCTTTTTCTTATATTTTGTACATATTATATTAGTATAGGTTTCACATATTTTGGTCTTGTATTTTGGACCACATAGAGTAGCATTTTTGGGCCATAGGCTTATTGGGCTTAGTTTTGGGCTTCATGGGCCTTTGGGCTTTTGGTACCCAATATTGGGCTCATTTTCATTCTTGTAATTTTTCCTATTCATTGTATTTGATTTACCATTGTATTTAGGTCATTAGATTAGGATTTAAGGAGGATTATTAGTTTAAGTGAATTAGGAAAAACTAGGTTTAATTTAGCATGCATTTAAGTTGCATTTTGAGTCACATGGATGGTGCCACCTTGGCTGAACATGTCTGACTCAAATTCAACCCTAAATGCACACTAAATCTGATGGAAATGGTAAGGAGGAGTGATGAATGTTCTTCTCCTTAGCTCTCCTTATGCATGGATCTTCTTCAAGGAAATAGAAACCAACATGATGAACACTAGATGGAGGAGATTCTCGGATAGGAAGAAGGCTTAAGCCTTGGATGGAAGCATCCAAGCTTAAGGTGCAAGGGAAAGCTCACTTCAAAGAGGAGGAAATCCTAGAAGGGTTCCTAAGGTGAAGCTTTCTCTCATGGTGACTCTTGAACGAAATTTGGCTGAATAAGCTCTCAAATTTCATTATTCTCAAAAGTGAATACAAAGAGTTGAAGAATCACTTAAGTAGGGTTCCAAGTGTGCAACTTTGGGCGCCTAAATCCAAGGCTACATGTGGCGCCCAAAATTTGAATTCAAACTTGAAATTTGAATTCAAATTTTGGCTCCCATGTGCTAGTCCGAAAATTTAGGTGCCTAGATGCATTTAGGTTTGATTTGAGAGTTATTTAGGGTTAATTTGAGTGGCACATGTTCAGCCACCCATGGTGCTAAACATGTGACTCAAATGTAACTCTAATGACTTCCAAATTAAACCTAGTTTAACCTATTTTGCCTATTTAAGTAATTCTTGTATATTCCTAATCTAATGACCTAAATACAATGGTCAAACAAATACAATGGAAAGGAAAAATTACAAGAATGAAAATGAGCCCAATATTGGGTACCAAAAGCCCAAAGGCCCATGAAGCCCAAAACTAGGCCCAACAAGCCTAAAACCTAAAATGTTACTCTATGTGGTCCAAAATACAAGACCAAAATATATGATACCTATACTAACATGATGTATACAAAACATATGAAAATAGCTATAACAAAATATGGCCCATGAAAAGTTCAACTTGGGCCTTCCCAGGCCCATCAGGCCCATTGGGCCCTGACTGGCCCAAACCTTCATGTCTAGCCAACTCCTCTTGGCTCCTTCAATATGTCACCTCTTGCCTTCCTAGGCATGTTTCCATCATCCCCTCCCTCTTGAAAAGGATTTGTCCTCAAATCACGAGGATGCATGGAATAAGAAACATCACCTACATACACAACAAACCATGTATAAGAGGTGACATGTTTATGATGAAAAAATGGATTATGGATCCTAAGAGGAGTCCTTATATCTAGCCTAAGAAAAAATAAACTATCAAAATTAGACTCCCTAAAAGTAGAAATAGGCTCCTCTCCTAAGCATAACCTAGAAGTAAAACCTAAGAATGTAATAACACTATGACTAAGACAATGAAAAGAATGATTTTTAAACACTACAATATCTTGCCTAAAATACCCTAAATGGTAGCCTAGGCTTTTCCTAAAATATAAAAAAAAAAAAAAATACTAGAAAACGTCCTAAACAATTTTGAATCATATTGTTTGGTAGATAAAATGTCTTGGAAAATCTTGAAAACTCATAGAAACTATTTTTGTCTTGTAGGGAAGGGTGCAAATTAAGTTCAAATAAAGATGAACTTCCCATAAGATCAAAAATAGAATATGAAATATGACAAGATGTATCTATCAAACAATATATTCCAAAATTTGGGTGCTTTATTAGAACAACTATGGTAGAAGGATTCCTAAAGAGAGGAAGGCTATCTTCCTTGGGCACCTCCAAGGAAGTAGCACAAGAAGTGGAACTAAATGTAGTCCACTCCTTCTTCACTACATCTTGAAGTTGAGATTCATTTTTCTTTAGAATGATTTGTTCTTGAATCTCTACTTCATGACTAGTGGTAAGATTAGAGTAAGAGTTAAGGTCTTTATTTATGAAGAGAGTATTTTGTAAATGATTTTTAGTGGTAGAACAACTCTCTTCACTCACAAGTCCTTTAGAGGAATTATTTTCCTCCTTACTCTTCCCTAAGAGCAATGCCTTTTTTCTTTCTTTTTCTCTTGTTTTTCTCAATTTTTCTTTTGCTAAAAGTTTTTCTCTCTTTTGTTTAATAATGTGAATTTCTTCCTCTAAAATTGCAATTTGTGCTTTTTTTTCAAGTTTTTCTTTTTCTTTTTTTAAAGCTTCTTGCTTTGTCCAAGGTGTTAGTGATTTAAGCCTTTGAGTAGAATGTGAAAAACCTTTTGGAGAGCTTAATTCACTACCACTTGAGAAATATTTTCTCATGATTAAACAAAAGAATTTTTTTTTTGTATATGCTATGCAAAAAGTTATAAAATGTTTTTGGTATTTTCTAGGAATGAAAATAGCACTTGGAAGTCTAAGTGTACAAGTTGCACTATCAAGGGAGGTGAGCTACAAAGAGCCACTTAATAACCAAGCCTTTTCAAGTGGAAATCACTAAACTCCTTTGTGATACTTCCAATTTCCCAAAGCTTTTCACAAAAATTTTGAATGCTTTTTCACAATTTGTTTGTTTTTGAGACTAAACTAAACGTGAGCAAGTAAATCTACACAAGTCTAGACGTTTCAAGGCAGCAAAATAAAGCAATTAAAAGACAAAGAACTTAAAGGAAACAATGTAAGCAACTAGTCGGATATCCTAAGTGGAAGCTTGAAACATATGAAATTTCCAAGCCACTTCCACTAGCACTACACGTGAGGATGCTAACAAGGAGTTAGATATACCTGACCAGCTTCTTAATACTCCCTCCAAGCTTTACAAATTGATTTTAAAATACAAGAGAGATTGCAAAATTTAAACTAGCCTAGAAAGCAATAAATGGCGGTTTTGGTGACCAATTTAGTGACGGATTGTTGTGCAAATTTTCCAACACTTAATCAAGTGTTTAATCCGCCACTAATCCTTCAATATGATGCTACTGGACCTGCAAAAGAAACACAACAAAGAGGTTAATGGTGGCTGCCTCACAAGGTGAAAGGAATGGTCACCTGCAAAAGAAACACAACAAAGAGGTTAATGGTGGCTGCCTCACAAGGTGAAAGGAATGGTCACTCAAGTGAAGGAAGTTTAGGAGAAGTTTTGGTCACTAAATTAGGTCAAATTTTTAGGTCTTAGTGTCCAAACTTTTCCTACTCTTTGTTGAGCAATGCTTGATCCTTGAGCAAGGATTTGAGGCCACTTCCAGCACAGGGAAATTATTGAAAGAAAACTAGACAAGCAATAAAGCACAATTTGGAAAGCTTATACCAAAAGTTAAGAGTAATATGTATATATGACAAGACTCAAAGAGGTTCAACAAGTAAAACTGGAAAATAAGACTCCAAATAAAGCTAGCACTCAGTTAGGAATGTTCCTAGATAGGTACTAGAGTAGATGAACAAAACAAAAAAAAATTTGAAAGCAATTGGATAAGTATAGCACAAGTAGTAGTCAAAACAATAACAAGGAATCAAGTGATTTTTCACCAATGTACACCTCTCGGCTTTTTCACTTTAAAATGCTTTCTCTAATTTTTTTTTTAATTCTTTCTTTTTCTATATTCAAGTTAAGAGTCCAGAGAGTATATTTGCCTTTTGTTTCAAATTTTTCTAAGATTCCAAGCTATAGAAACCGTGACTACAAGTTAGACAAAAATTCAAGTGAAAACAAGGAAACTAGTGCACTAGTTTTTAGGTTTTGTCTTGGATTCTTTTGTACACTTTTCTTCTTTGAATCTTTGTACTTTTCTTTTGATTTAGGCTCTGTTTTTGTCTCTGTTTTCAGCCTATTTACTTTTTTAAATTTGAATCCAAAAGATAGTGCACTAGAAGTAAGATTAAGCACTTGAAATTTTGAGTCACAAAATTTTTTTTATAAGATTTTTCAATGGAAATGTGATTTGAAAACTTAAGAACATAATAGAAACCTAACTCTAAGGAAACTTGCTAGGACTAATAGCAAATTATGAACACAATAAGGTAAAAGAAAAAGCACATATAGGTAGGCAAAAGAGAAGCAAAACCGAGAGCAATATGTAGACACAAAATTCAAAATAAAACTAGGTTAAACATGCTATTCAAGGAATTTGCAACATATAAAGACTAAACACAAACTTCTAAGACAAAACACAGATTCAAAACCAAAATCTAAATGCAATGCATGCAGTCCAATCACGGACACATATTAGGAATGGAGAGACTCAACATTAAAATCAAAAATAAGCACAAGCTAATAGGTCCTAAACAAGTTGATTGAGGAAGAAAATTCAAGAACAATCAACCAATGGATCTATGGAACAAAATATGATATAAAGCATGTAGATCCGAAAAGAAACTCAAACAAGACACTTAGAACACAAAGAACACAAAAATAATCGGACCAAAAACTCAATAACTTATCTCCTTGAAGACCTTGCTTTGATACCAAAAATGATGGAAATGGTAAGGAGGAGTGATGAATGTTCTTCTCCTTAGCTCTCCTTATGCATGGATCTTCTTCAAGGAAATAGAAACCAACGTGATGAACACTAGATGGAGGAGATTCTCGGATAGGAAGAAGGCTTAAGCCTTGGATGGAAGCATCCAAGCTTAAGGTGCAAGGGAAAGCTCACTTCAAAGAGGAGGAAATCCTAGAAGGGTTCCTAAGGTGAAGCTTTCTCTCATGGTGACTCTTGAACGAAATTTGGCTGAATAAGCTCTCAAATTTCATTATTCTCAAAAGTGAATACAAAGAGTTGAAGAATCACTTAAGTAGGGTTCCAAGTGTGCAACTTTGGGCGCCTAAATCCAAGGCTACATGTGGCGCCCAAAATTTGAATTCAAACTTGAAATTTGAATTCAAATTTTGGCTCCCATGTGCTAGTCCGAAAATTTAGGTGCCTAGATGCATTTAGGTTTGATTTGAGAGTTATTTAGGGTTAATTTGAGTGGCACATGTTCAGCCACCCATGGTGCTAAACATGTGACTCAAATGTAACTCTAATGACTTCCAAATTAAACCTAGTTTAACCTATTTTGCCTATTTAAGTAATTCTTGTATATTCCTAATCTAATGACCTAAATACAATGGTCAAACAAATACAATGGAAAGGAAAAATTACAAGAATGAAAATGAGCCCAATATTGGGTACCAAAAGCCCAAAGGCCCATGAAGCCCAAAACTAGGCCCAACAAGCCTAAAACCTAAAATGTTACTCTATGTGGTCCAAAATACAAGACCAAAATATATGATACCTATACTAACATGATGTATACAAAACATATGAAAATAGCTATAACAAAATATGGCCCATGAAAAGTTCAACTTGGGCCTTCCCAGGCCCATCAGGCCCATTGGGCCCTGACTGGCCCAAACCTTCATGTCTAGCCAACTCCTCTTGGCTCCTTCAATATGTCACCTCTTGCCTTCCTAGGCATGTTTCCATCAAAATCAAACCTAAATACACCTAGCATCAATGTGAACCAGACTTGCACATGTGAGTTAAGTTTTGAATTCAAAATTCAAAACTAGGTTTAATTTAGCATGCATTTAAGTTGCATTTTGAGTCACATGGATGGTGCCACCTTGGCTGAACATGTGTGACTCAAATTCAACCCTAAATGCACACTAAATCAAACCTAAATACACCTAGCATCAATGTGAACCGGACTTGCACATGTGAGTTAAGTTTTGAATTCAAATTCAAAATTTGAATTCAAAATTTGGTGCCACATGTGAAGCCTCTACATTGGCGCCAAGTGTCCCTAATTCCGGATCCATTTAAGCTTCCTCCTTCACTCATTGTATTCACTTTTGACATATATGAAATTTGAGAGCTTACTTCAGCCAAATTTCGTCCAAAAGTCACCAAGAGAGAGCCATCACTTTTTAGAAACCCTAGCTAGGTTTTTCTACCTTTTGATGTGAGATTTCCTTTGTTCCTTAAGCTTGGATGCTTCCATCCATAGCCTAGGCAACCTTAGATCCGAAAATATTCCTCCAATCAAGTGTTCTTACCTTTGGTTCAAGTCTCCTTGAAGAGGATCCGAGCATAGGAGAAGCTAAGGAGAAGAACTCCAATCACGAACTCCAATCACTCCTCCTTCCTTCTCCATCAACCACGCAAGATGACCTCGGGCACGCACTATGCGACGTCAGCTAGGCATTTAAGCAGATCATAACCGATCTCAAGGGATCTCACTCCAGACGAGATCCACTATCTAATCTTATCTCAGGCCCAAGGCCCAAAGCAACCCTAATTCACACTAAGGTACGTGCATTACTTATACGAGATTCATATTTCCACAAACACTAACTTTAGCATCGGAGTCTCTTTTGCAGGTACCACCCCCATATTGGAGCATCAAGCGTACCAGTGAAGGAGGCTCACCGATCTTACCTGGCGGATGAGCTCTACAGCAGATTTCCGGAAGAACAGGAAGTAATATTTATTCTTTATATTAACTTTAATTTGTGTATTTTTGTACTCTAATATCTCCCGGATACAAGGCTCTTCCTAGTATAGGTAGGTCTGAAGCATTTCCACTAGTTTTTCTAAGATAATGAAAGTTTATGGCTACGTTCATGGCATATCTAATTTTTCCAATTGTTCAAGCTATATATACAAGTTCAACAAGTTAGGTTACGGCAAATACCAGTGTTTCATCCACGATCCACCTAATGGTAACAAAGGTGTCAGCTTTGATTGCATTTTTATTCAACTTTTCATGTGTTATAGACTTCTTTTTAATACATTAATTTTTTTTAAAAATAATTTGGACCGGTTATTGTTTATCTAAATGACCCATTTCTTCGGTCCAGTTGAGAAATCGGTTAGGGGGAATTGATTTCTCAATTTGAGCCCTCATTTTTTTTTTAAAAAGCCCGGTGTGCAACCGATTTAAATTATATTTTAAAAATATAGATAAGTTAATATTTTAATTTAGTAAATCATTTGTTAAAATTTTTAATATGTAAAATTTATTTTATTTATTTTATTTTCCTTTAATAATTAATGATAAATAATTAGAAATGAATATTTTTTGAAAGTACTTTATATTAAATTTAATTAATTTATATAAAACTTTGAAGTTATATAACAAGAAAATTATATTTTATATATTAAATTTTGTATTATAAATCAATGAATGTTAGTATGAAAGTGTAATTTTTTCAATTTTACGGTGACTTTTAAAGGGTGTCAAGAACATTTTTTGAGACAAGAAAGTAGTAATGTTGGATTGATTGACATAAAAACTATAGGAAATAGTTGTGCGAAGGAAAAAATTAAGTTAGTAGAAGCATAATAATAGGCCACAAAGTGAGTCAATTAATTAGTATACTTTGTTGGTGAGAATAGAACAGTTTATAATATTTTCATCAAGATGAATAGTTTTCAAATAGTTATGCCAACATACTAGGAGATCAAATAATAATATAAATAAATAACAAGAACAACACAAGCATAGTCCACCAAATTACATAATAGTAAGCTGGGTTAATGATGTTTATATCCACCAGTTCCACACCTTAGAGGATGTCGATTCCTTGTTGGTCCTGATCATGTTCTATTTGAGCATTATCTGTAGCAAGTTTCGTCAAAGCACTTCCATCGACCTCAGAGTATAGAAGTAAATGAAGGAAAATTCATACTTTACATGTAATCATATGTACTTCGTGGAGTGTGTACGTCAACGCTAAATAGATTGCTCATGAAATCTTTCGTGGGACCTCTTGTTGATGGTGGGGTGCACATGGATTGTTCATGTTGCATATGAATTGGTTGATTCATTGAATAAGAATGGAGATATTATTCAATATTATAAGATGGGTGGTTATCTCCAACCATTAGGGTATGTGATGGTGTTGGATAATGTTGTTCAAATCATATAGTTGTTGGGAGTTGTGTACTTAAAGTGAATGCACCAGATGTAGAATATTGGCTAGAAAGAAATAATTTTGAATTTGCACAAAACAATTGCAAATACTTAGTAGTGTGTTGGAGAGGCCTTTGAAGTGGTTGGCCAAAAACAACATGTTTGCGTCTGTCTTTCCAAATGAAAATTCAATCTACATGTTGTTCAACTCAGTTGGTGTTGCTATGTCCTTGTAGATACCTAATTTTTTCTAGGACTTGCAAACAAGGAAATGGGCCTTTAGTACAAGACAAAGGAGTTCCTGAAGGCCCAAATATGACATCAAAAGGCTCAAAAATGCAAAAGAAAGAATTAGAAGTCCAGAACGGGTCGTTCTAAGCTTCTAAAATGGCCTAGAAACCCTAGGTCAAAATGAGGCGTTGATCGAAGCCGTATCCGGTTAAATAAAAACAATGAAATGTAGTACTAGGAAGCTTTCCTAGGTCGTCTCCCAAGGACCATTATTTTCTGTCAAAGGTTCAAACACGAAGGGGGGTTTGGTTTAGATTTTTCAGTTTAAAACACACGAAAAATGCAAAGTAACACAACAAGTAAAACATATTGACTCCTTGTTTGGATTGTAACTCTCTTATCCCTAGTTCACAAGAGATTACTCTGTCAACAACTTAATCCTTGTTCCATCCGAGTTAACCAACTAAGCGAAGATTAACTCAAGATTTCCCTACACGAATTAAGAAAACGTATACAACATTGAACCTCTCCACAGGATTAAGCAAACTGTGGCTTTAAAAGACAGCCCATTAAACATGAACACATTAATACAGAGATTAAATGAAGAATGACCAAGTAGAATAGAGATATACAAAACGTACCCAACCTCAAACAGAGATTACAATCCACAACAAGGAGCCAACCCCAAGGGTTTTAGCCTTCCATTAAAATAGAAACATAAATAGAGATAGAAATGAAAATGCCAGGATGAAGAGCCCAACGAAAATGAATAATCTATATTCTTCAATGTAAGGGTTCAATTTCTTAATACAACCAGAGAAGAGCCAAAGAAAAAATGTCTAGAGATCAGCTCCAGAACAAAGAAAATGTAAAGGAAAAAGGAGAAAAATGTGGTCACATCAAGTCTGCCCAAGTTGGTGGCTACATGGTCAGCCCTAAGACCTAAAAGAAACACTAAAATGAAAGTGGGCCTCCCTCTCATGTGTCTGGCCCGAAATGACTAAAACAAGGTTAATAAAAATGTAAACATGTTGCTGATGTGGCGCTGATGTGGCGGGTTGGTGCTGACGTGGTGCTGATGTGGCACTTTATCTCTTGAAGTCCAAAAATAATATCCAAGCCCAAAAATGCTCCACAATTAACCTGAAAATAATTGATAAATAAAAATTAGACCAAGTGAATCGGAATTAATTAAAATTTGAATTACTGGCCCAATGAAGCCCAAATAGTGAAACTGTACAATTAATAAGAAATTAAGCCCAAATTGACAATTAAAATAGTACAAAAAGATAAATAAATAAGGGAAAATAATGACTCATCAAGCGTTCCCAATTTGGAACGAGCCATTTTGACCCCAAGTTGTTATGAGTATTCATTGTGCATATTCCGTGTATCTCTTAGTATCATCTTAATACCATATAGGTCAAGAGAAGAGCAAGAAAAGGATGTATTTTTTGCAAAAGGTTTGTTAGAAAGGATTTTTCGAAAATGGTTTTTAGAAGCATCACTGGCTAGGGTAGGCTGGTATTTAATTTAATAAACAAGGTGTATTTGTTATAGGGAAAATGTTGTTGTACTTAGCCTTTTTCTTTGGAGATCAAGTGATGACTTGGAGGTTATGCTCTTTTGATTTCTTCTTGAGCTTCCTTTTGATTTTAAGCCCAGGCTGCTACCTTATCCTAACTTTTGCCTATATTACTTGAGATGTGTTCCCTAACGAACATTTCCCTTTCAGTTCTTACTTTTTCCTAGGCTACCCTTTATTTTTGTGGGTCTCCTAGCGGACCTTGCCCTAATTTTTGAGCAGCCCCTTTAGTGGGCTTTTTGTCGGGCTCTCACTTTTTTGCAACATTTATGAAATGTTTTTTATTCGAGAGGGGGTGCCCCCTACATTTGATTTTATTATTCCGACTCACGCTTGAGTTATATGATTATGCTTTCCAATTTTAATGCGTATTAGGCTACCGTTCGAGCGACGTCTCTATTCTGAATACACCTATTTATCGCGAGTTATTTAATGAGGCTTAGATTGAGAGTGTAAGAGAGAAAATAAATGAAATAGAGAAAGTATATGAAATTAAATACAATATTTTCGATTTACATGTGCCTATTTAATGTATCTTGAGGGCCTAGGCATGTCCCGAGTTCGTGATTCATACACATAGAAGTAGAAGGATGGTGCCCCTTAGAGAGGCGTTGGTGGTCTGACTACTAGAGCTTGTCCTCCACTTACGTGGATGTCAGTGCCTCAAAAACCTCATGTAAGGGAGGTCCTTTGACTTCTTCTCCCATAAAGATGCGGTTGACTCGTATCTTGAACCTTGTCGTTGTCTCGGAAGTCCAGTAGCTTGGTTATTCCTTGAACATCTTTACGTAGCCCTTGTCTTGGTTGGTACCCTTTTTGTGCCACTAAGCTTCCATTGCTTAAGACCTTATCCTTGTGAGCGATCCATAGGGTTTTTTCCATTATATCCACGTAAAAGATGACAAGTGGCTTGTTGATAAGTAGTTCTTCCTCAGCTTAAACCATTGTTGGCTTGTCATTCGCCACAAACTTGACCTTTGGCGGAATGAGGAGGATATAGCTTGCCCTTGATGCATGCTAGGAGACGATTGTAAGCGGGAGTGATAGTAGAGATTAAAGTAGAACTTCCATGGAGTCTTGCCTCTTAAGGGGATACCTAAGCTGCCTTTCAATTTTCAACTCGTGTAAACATTGCTTTTTTTCTTTTATTCTTTTATTCCTACTGATGGAATCATGCCTAGGAAGGCAAGAGGTGACATATTGAAGGAGCCAAGAGGAGTTGGCTAGACATGAAGGTTTGGGCCAGTCAGGGCCCAATGGGCCTGGGAAGGCCCAAGTTGAACTTTTCATGGGCCATATTTTGTTATAGCTATTTTCATATGTTTTGTATACATCATGTTAGTATAGGTATCATATATTTTGGTCTTGTATTTTGGACCACATAGAGTAGCATTTTAGGTTTTCGGCTTGTTGGACCTAGTTTTGGGCTTCATGGGCCTTTGGGCTTTTGGTACCCAATATTGGGCTCATTTTCATTCTTGTAATTTTTCCTTTCCATTGTAATTGTTGGACCAATGTATTTAGGTCATTAGAATAGGAAAATACAAGGAATACTAAAGTAGGCTAATTAGGTTAAACTAGGTTTAATTTGGAAGCCATTTAAGTTACATTTGAGTCACATGTTTTGCACCATTGGTGGCTGAACATGTGACACTCAAATTAACCCTAAATGACTCTCAAATCAGACCTAGATGCACATTAGGTACCTAAAATTTCAGAGTAACACATGGGAGCCAAAAGTTGAATTCAAATTTCAAATTTGAATTCAAATTTTGGGCGCCACATGTCACCTTTGAGTTAGGCGCCCAAAAATGTGCAAAACCGGTTGCTACTTAAGCTATTCCTTCACCTATTGTATTCACTTTTGAATATATGAGAATTTCTGAACATTTTCTTCAGCTAATTCCCTCAAGAGTCACCGAAAATTCCAAGAGAGAAAACCTAAGAGAATGCCTTCAAAATCCTTAGGAAAACCTAGTTTCCTTCACTTTGAAGTGTGCAATCCCTTGAGTTCTTGAGATTGGATGCTTCCTTCTTCCACTTTCCGCAAGTCTTCTTCATCTCAACGTGTTCTTCAATTGTGTTTTAATCTCCATTGAAGAAGATTCGAGCCTAGGAGGAGCTTAGGAGGAGTTTGTGTTTCACTTCTTCTACTCATCTCCATCAATTTTGGTATCAGAGCAAGGTTCTTCAAGGAGATAAGTTCTTCAAAATTTTGTGTCCGTTTTTGTGTTTGTGTGTTCTTGTGTTTGTCTTGTTTGAGTTTCAAAATTCGGATCTATATTTTTATGTTCTTGTGTTCATAGATCTATTGTTGATTGTTCTTGAATTTCTTCCTCAATCAACTTGTTTAGGAACTATTTGCTTGTGCTAATTTTGATTTTATTTTGAGTCTCTCCATTCCTTGTATGTGTCCGTGATTGGACTTCATGCATATGCATTAGATTTTGGTTTTTAATCTTGTTTTGTCTTAGAGTGTGTGTAGTCCTTCTATGTCATAAAATTCCTTGAATAGCATGTTGACCTAATTTTGTTTTAAGTACATTGTTCATCATTTTATTCTCGGTCATTGTTCATTTGTGCTTACCTATATGTGCTTTTTCTTCTACCTTATTATGTTCATAATTTGCTATTAGTCCTAGCAAGTTTCTTTAGAGTTAGGTTTCCATTGTGTTCTTAAGTTTTCAAATCACTTTCCATTGAAAATCTTATAAAAATTTTTGACTCAAAATTTCAAGTGTAATTCTAGTTCTAGTGCACTAATTTTGTGGATTCAAATTTTAAAAAAAAAAAGTGAGTTAAGAGGCTGGAAAACAGAGTTTAAAACAGAGCCTAAAGACCTAAAGTTCAAAAGAAAAGAGTTCAAAAGGAATCCAAACCAAAACCTAAAGACTAGTGCACTAGTTTCTCATTTTCACTTGGATTTTGACCTAATTTTGTAGTCTCGGTTTCTATAGCTTGGAATCATAGAAAAATTTGAAATAAAAGGCAAATATACTCTCTGGAATCTTACCTTAAAACTGAAAAAAAGAAAGAATAAAAAAAAATAGTTAAAGCATTTTAAATAGAAAAGGCCAAGAGGTGTACATTGGTGAAAATCTACTTGATTCCTTAGCTTGTTTTGGCTATTACTTGTTCTATACTTATCCAATTGCTTTAAAAAAAAATTTATTTTGTTCATCTACTCTAGTACCTATCTAGGAACCTTCCTAACTGAGTGCTAGCTTTATTAGGAGTCTTATTTTTCAGTTTTACTTGTTGAACCTCTTTGAGTCTTGTCATATATACATATTACTCTTCATTTTTGGTATAAGCTTTTCAAATTGTGCTTTTGTTGCTTGTCTTGTTTTCTTTCATTAAATTCCTGTGCTGGAAGTGGCCTCAAATCCTTGCTCAAGGATCAAGCATTGCTCAACAAAGAGTAGGAAAAGTTTGGACACTAAGACTACAAAATTTTGACCTAATTTAGTGACCTAGCTTTTCCTAAACTTCCTTCAGTTGAGTGACCATTCCTTTCACCTTGTGAGGCAGTCACCAGTAACCTCTTTGTTGTGTTTCTTTTGTAGGTCCAGGAGCATCATAATTGAAGGATTAGTGGCGGATTAAACACTTGAATAAGTGTTAGGATTTTGAACAACAAATTCGTCACTAATTGGTCACCAAAACCGCCATTTATTGCTTTCTAGACTAGTTTAAATTTTGCAATCTCTCTTGTATTTTAAAATCAATTTGTAAAGCTTGGAGGGAGTATTAAGAAGCTGGTCAGGTATAACTAACTCCTTGTTAGCATTCTCACGTGTAGTACTAGTGGAAGTGGCTTGAAAATTTCATATGTTTCAAGCTTCCACCTAGGGCAAACCGACTAGTTGATTATCCTTGCTTCCTTCAAGTGTTTGAACTTTAATTTTGTTTACTTTGCTACCTTATTATGTCTAGAATTGTGTAGATTTAATTGCTCACGTTTAGTTTAGTTTCAAAAACAAACAAATTGTGAAAAGCATACAAAATTTTTGTGAAAAGTTTTGGGGAATTGAAAGTACCACAAAGGAGTTTAGTGATTTCCACTTGAAAAGGCTTGGTTATTAAGTGGCTCTTTGTAGCTCACCTCCCTTGATAATGCAACTTGTACACTTAGACTTCCAAGTGCTATTTTCATTCCTAGAAAATCCCAAAAACATTTTATACCTTTTTGCATAGCATACAAATTCTTATTGTTTAATCATGAGTCATCATTCTCCAAGTAGTAGTGACTTTGATACTCCTAAAAGTTTTAGAAAAATTGTCAAGGAGGTTAAAGCACTAAAACTTTGGAAGCATGAAGAAGTACTTCAAAAACAAAAAGAAAAGATTGAAAGAGAAGTACAACTTCTTGCTTTAGAAGAAGAGATTCAAAAGATTAAGCAACAAGAAGCAAAACTTTTAAAAAAATTACATAAAAACAAAAGTCAAAAAAGTTCCTCAAAAGGTTCCACTAAGAGTTCCAATGACTCTCAAAGCCAAGAATATGATGGTAGCTTAAATATGGATGCTTTCTACCAACCTAGACCTAGGAGAGTCATTAAAGAAACAAAAGTGAGGGAATCAAGGGTTGATCTCCCTTACTTTCATGGAAAAGAAAATGATGAGGTTCCACTTGGTGAATCCTCAATGAACACATTCAAATCCTTCTCGGTTCCTTGGAAATATGGCAAGGAAGGAAGCTCCAAGAAGCATCAATGTTACCTAAGCTTGACCATGCCAAGTCCGGAAGAAGAAAGGGATAACCTAGCTCTACAAAGAGAGGAGCTCAAGGAGGGTTGAGGTAGGCTATGAGTGACTTTCAGAGGGAGAGAGTTCAATGTGAAAAATCTCATTCATAAATCCAAAAGTAAGGTACATGGCTCGGTCATATGAATTTATAAGAGTAAATTAGGTTTAGGTAACCATGGGTTAGCCTAAGGTTAAGTGAAACCATGGTATGGTTCACTTAACTTTAGGCGCCCAAAATTTGAATTCAAAATTCAAATTTTGGTGCCTTAAACCGGATCACCCATGTGCAAGCTCATTTGAAATGTAATTAGAGTTCCATTTGAGTTGCATTTCGGATCACACCATGTGCATGTGTTGCACATGGCCGAAATGCACACCAAATGTGATTCTAATTACATTCTAATGTAACTACACATGTAACCTAAATAACCCTAAATTCAAATGACCTCTAAATGAAAAAGCTAAGCTACATGGCCGGAAATACAAGGCCCAAAAGAAATACAAGGCACTAAGGCCCAATCCTATACTAACCCTAATCTAATGGGCTTGAGACAAAGCCCAACAAAATAAAGTGGTGGGCTTTCCTTGGGCTTGGGCCCACTCTTCATGTATCATCCTTGCCATAGCCCTAGTAGTTGGGCCCTTAGCCCATGGGCCTCCTCCATCATCCCCTCCCTCTTGAAGATGATTTGTCCTCAAATCCAAAGCATCCTCCTCTTGGGTAGCTAGTCCTATAAAAAGAGACAAGTCAGAAACATTGAAACTAGATCTAACACCATACTCAGAAGGGAGATCTAGGACATAGGCATTATTATTGATTTTCTTAAGGATTTGGAAAGGACCATCCCCTCTAGGACTAAGTTTTGACTTTCTTTTGGAAGGAAACCTATCCTTCCTAAGGTATAGCCAAACCCAGTCACCTTCCTTGAAGATAACCTCTTTCCTACCCTTATTATTATATTTTTGGTATTTTTCTGTTTGGGATTGAATATGATCTCTAACCCTCTCATGTAATTTCTTGACAAACTCAGCCCTATATGTGCCTTCTTTATGTATAAAGGAAACAACATCGGGAAGAGGTAATAAATCCAATGGAGTAAGAGGATTAAAGCCATAAACAATCTCAAATGGAGACATGTTAGTGGTCTTGTGAACCACCCTATTGTAGGCAAACTCCACATGAGGAAGATAGTCATCCCATGACTTCTTATTTCCTTTGAGGATTGCCCTCAACATAGTCCCTAGAGACCTATTTACTACCTTAGTTTGCCCATCAGTTTGGGGATGACATGTGGTAGAAAATAGTAGTTTAGTTCCTAACCTGGCCCAAAGAGTTTTCCAAAAATGGCTTAGGAACTTAACATCTCTATCTGAGACTATAGTTTTAGGTAACCCATGTAGTCTCACAATTTCTTGAAAGAATAATTTAGCAATGTTACTTGCATCATCCACTTTGTGGCAGGGAATGAAGTGTGCCATTTTGCTAAAACGGTCCACAACCACAAAGATGGAATCCTTTCCTCTTTGGGTTCTAGGCAATCCAAGGATAAAATCCATGGAAATGTCTACCCAAGGAGAAGAGGATATGGGCAAGGGGGTGTAGAGCCCATGAGGTTTTGTGGTAGACTTTGCTTGTAAACAAGCAATGCAACTACTACAAAACCTTTGGACATCTCGTTTCATATGAGGCCAAAAGAATTTCTCTCTCAAAAGTGAAAGAGTTTTCTCAATTCCAAAATGCCCCATGAGCCCACCCTCATGGCTCTCCCTAACCAAAAGTTTTCTAATAGATCCTTGGGGTATACAAAGTTTGTTTTCTTTAAAAAGAAACCCCTTAGAAATATAGTAACCTTGGTAAGGTTTTTGAATACATAAAGAATAAAAGTTAGCAAAATCAAGGTCTTTCTCATACAACTCCTTGATGTCATCAAACCCTAGTATTTGAGAACCTAGGGTGTTCAATAAAACATGTCTTCTTGACAAAGCATCAGCTACTACATTTGTAGAGCCCTTTTTATATTTGATGACATAAGGAAATTGTTCTAAATACTCATCCCATTTTGCATGCCTCTTATTTAATTTATGTTGACCCTTCAAATATTTAAGTGATTCATGATCACTATGTATGACAAATTCCTTGGTCACAAGATAATGTTCCCAAGTTTGAAGGGCACGAACTAAAGCATATAACTCCTTGTCATAGGTAGGGTAGTTCAAGGCAGCCCCATGAAGTTTTTCACTGAAATAAGCTATAGGGTGGCCACCTTGTAACAACACAGCTCCTATGCCAAGTCCTGAAGCATCACATTCTAGCTCAAAGGTTTTAGAAAAATCAGGCAAAGCTAGAACAGGTGCTTGAGTAAGTTTATGCTTTAGATCTTGAAAAGCTAAGTTATGTTTTTCCTTCCATTCAAAGACCACATCCTTCTTCACCAACTCATTGAGAGGTGAAGCTAATGTAGAGAAGTTAGGAACAAATCTCCTATAAAAGCTTGCCAAACCATGGAAGCTCCTAACTTCACTTACATTAGTAGGAATAGGCCATTCTTGGATGGCTTTGATTTTCTCGGGGTCGACATGAACCCCATTTTTGCTTACCACAAACCCTAGAAAAATAACATTATCTACACAAAAAGTGCACTTGTCCACATTGGCAAACAAGTGATTGTCTCTAAGGACAAAAAAGACTTGCCTTAGGTGATCCACATGATCACTTAGACATTTGCTATAGATTAAGATATCATCGAAATAAACAACTACAAACCTACCAATGCAATCCCTAAGGGCATGATTCATCAACCTCATGAATGTGCTAGGTGCATTAGTAAGCCCAAATGGCATTACTAACCATTCATATAATCCAAACTTAGTCTTAAAAGCGGTTTTCCACTCATCACCTTCTTTGATTCTAATTTGGTGATATCCACTCTTAAGATCTACCTTGGAAAATATGGATGACCCATGCAATTCGTCAAGCATGTCATCAAGCCTAGGAATGGGGTGCCTATATTTTATGGTGATGTTGTTGATGGCTCTACAGTCACAACACATCCTCCATTTTCCATCTTTTTTTGGCACCAAGATGACAGGTACAACACAAGGACTTAAACTCTTTTGAATCCAGCCCTTCTCCAACAATTCTTGTACTTGCTTCTCTATCTCCTTGGTTTCTTGTGGATTAGTCCTATAGGCTGGTCTATTCGGAAGACTAGCCCCAGGCACAAGATCTATTTGATGTTCTATTCCCCGAAAAGGAGGAAGTCCAATTGGGCCTTCCTTTGGAAATATATCATCAAATTCTTTTAAAAGATTTTTAACCACAAGAGGTAGAGAAGTTTCCAAAGAAGATGTGGCAGTGCAAGTTAATGTTCCTCTACACATGAGGATATGAGAAGATGGTTCAATAAAGAGAGAAGTTTTGTGTAAAGGTTTTGGTTGAAAACTCTCTTCTTGAACTATCTCTAGAGAGGGAACATTAATCTCTCTAGAATCCTCTTTTTCATGAATTTTTAGAAGTTTTTTTTTTTTCAACCTTTTTTTGTTTTCCTTTTTCTTGCTCACGTTTGGCCTTCATTTGTACTTGATCTTCTATCACTTGTGAAGGTGACAAAGGATGAAGCACAAACTTTTTACCCTTATGAGTGAAAGTTATTTTATTAGTTAGGCCATCATGATGAGTTTGTTTATCAAATTTCCATGGCCTACCCAATAAAATATGACAAGCCTCCATAGGAACTACATCACATTTAACTTTATCTTGATAGTTCCCTATAGAAAACTCTACTTCCACTTGTTGGTTGACCACCATATCCCCATCATCATTAAGCCAATGAAGTTGATAAGGTTTTGGGTGGGGAGTGGTAGTCAAACCCAACTTTTCAACCATCCTAGTGCTACAACAATTGCACCAAGATCCACTATCCACTATGAGAGAACAAGCTTTGTTTGAAATATTACATCTTGTATGAAAGATGTTCTCTCTTTGGGATTGTGTATCACTAGGTTGGTTATTGAGGACCCTTCTCATCATAAGAAGTTCTCCATTATAAGGATAAGTACCTCACATGATTCTCCTTCACTTGCTTCTTCTTCATCCTCACTTGAAGATGAAGAAGCAGTAGCTTCATCTTGGCTACTATAAATGTCTTGGCCCCTTAAAATCATCACTTTTTTGTTAGGGCATTGAGAAGCAATGTGGCCTCTCCCAAGACACTTAAAGCATTTTATGTCACTAGACTTGGTGCTAGTGTATGAGGTGTTTGTTTTTTTATCTTTTTCTTTACCTTTATCTAGATTTTTGGAGGAAGAAGTATTTTTCTTGTCAAAATCATTTTTCTTACCCTCCCTCTTGTAGTTATCCTTAGAAAAAGAAGATGAATATGAGCTTACTTTAAAACCTTTTCGTAAATTTTGTTGTTCAACCTTTATGCAAAGTTGAACCAAATCATCCAAATCCCTATAAGGGAGAAGCTCAACCTTATCTCTTATTTCATAGGATAATCCACTCAAAAACCTAGCAATGGTAATATTTTCCTCTTCTCTAATGCCAGCCCTCATGATGTACAACTCCATCGTTTGTCTATATTCTTCCACAGTCATATTTTTTTGATGGAGTCTTTGGAGCTTGTTGATAAGCTCCCTAGTGTAGTAAGAGGGTATATGCCTCCTCCTCAAGGCACTCCTTAATTCATTCCAATATTGAATTGGAGGTTCATTATGGAGACGCCTATCTCTCACAAGAGAGGTCCACCAATACATGGCATGACCTTGAAAACTCAAAGTGGCTAGGGAAACTTTTCTTTCTTCACTTACTTGGTGGCAAGTGAAGATTTGTTCTACTTTCATTTCCCAGTCTAGGTAACCCTCCACATCATCTTTTCCATGAAAATAAAGGAGATCTACCCTAGATTCCCTTGTCTTGGAGTTCCTATGGATTCTCCTAGGAGGTGGTTGATAATGATCTCCTAAAGCTAGGCTGTTATGTATTGACTCTCCTAGTGTGGAACTATCAGCGTAGGAACTATGTTGACCATGGTGATGTTTTCTTTTATCTTTCTCCTTTAATAAACGAATTTCCTCCTCCATTAGAGCAAATTGAGCTTCTTTTTCAAGTTTTTGTTGTAATTCTTGCTCTTTCCATAGTTTTAGTGATCTTAATTCACGTGACAATTTAGTAAAACTTTTGTTGTCACTTGAATTAGTATCACTATGAGGAGTAGAAAATTCTTCCATTATAGGTGAAAGATTATTTTTTATGAATGAACTTTGAAAAGCAATTGTTTTTATGCAAGGTTAAGACTAAGTACTTAGAGGATTATGTATACAAATTGAACTTTGGAGGGAGGTGAGCTACTAAGAGCCACTTAAAAACCAAGTCTCTTCAAGTAAAAATTACTAATCCCCTTTGTAGTTAATCTCTACCAAATTCTTTTCAATGAAAATGATTTTTGATGTTTTTTTGTGATTTATGACAAACTAGACGTATGAAAGCAAATAAAAACAAGTATTAAGCAACAAATTAAACTACCTAAACGTGTCCTAGGGTGAGAGCTTGAGAGATACCAAAGATCAATCAAGGACCACTCCCACCAAGTACTAACGAAAATTGACTAACTAAGGAGAGATGGTTGTGTACCAAAGACACTTCCAAGACACTCCTTGAAATGGCCAAATACAAGGTAATTACAAAGCTAAACAACAATGAAACAAGTGGCTTTTAAAGAGAAATTAAAACAGCCACCAAAAATTAGTGAGGAATTAGTGACCAAATTTTGCAACAAAATTCAAATTAGTAAGGAAAAAAGTGGTCTCTAATCCGTCACTAATGCTCTGTTTTTTTTTTTTTTTTAAATTCAAATACAATTTCCAATTGATTCTCCAAGAGGTCTTCACGGAAATTCTGGTCCAGCAACTTCAAAAAAATTCAGCCACAAGTGTTTGGTGTTTGATCTTTTGAATTTTGATAGCCAAATCCGAGAGTCTCCTTTTTCCTTTCCTCCTCCTTTTCTTAGTCCACTTTTGATGACCCTTGTAGAACTAGCTTCTAAGGAGATAGGCTAGGTCAAGCATAGGTCACATTTGAGTTCCATAATGAATACAAACAGCAAAGGTATTTAAGAGTTAAAGAAAACAAGATTAGAGTAGGAGAAGATAATATGGATGACAATAGACAAGATTAGGCTAGGTCAAGGAAGAACAACCCTAAGAAAAAGGTTCTAGAATTGATTTATAAAACCAAAACACTCAAGAAGAATGTGAGCTGAAAATTTTAAGGTGCAATTTCACATCCAAACCGAGAAGACAACAATGTAGATTCAACTCCTTAATTGGCTTTTTCCTTTCAAATTTAGGTTTAGCACTTCTTTTTTTTTTTAATCAAATTTCTTTTGCATATTTTTTTTTTATAATCCTAGGAGTTGCCTTTTTTTCTTTTAATCAAAAAGTCACACAAGTCTCGGTCACACCTTAATTGAAGCTCCAAAATCGGATTCAAATTGTAATTCAAATGCCACTCAAATTAGGTTAAAATGTAATGAACATGTGACATGCTTTTGATGCTTGGTTGTTTTATGTAGCACATGCACGGTTTTGGCTCCAATTTTAAAATTCAAATTGCAATTTAAACACAATTTTCCAGCACACACCAATGAAACAAGATCAAACCTCACGGATTTAAAATTTTTGTGTAAGACATTTCAAGATTTTAGAAACCTAAAAAATTTCTAAGAAAACTACTAATGATCTAGTAGTAGTTTATGAACTCAAACAAAACCAAAATGATGAGCTTATACTAAAGAAAAATAGATCTCGGCCAAATCCAGAAAATGATTCAAAATTCACTCAAAACAAATTTCAAATGGATTACTCAACATAACTAGGAAATATGAACATAATAAGAACTACACATGACTACTAAACATTGATTCAAAATAAAAATAACTCAAATACACATGGACCGAATAAAATTTCAAATATGACTCAAAGAAAACAAAAAGATCATAGGCAGAATTTTCCTAATAAGCACAAAGAATTGGAGCATGATTCATGGAGCATATAATCAAAGACGCATATATGAACCATTCAAGCACAAGAAACTAGATCCATCAAATTTTCAAGGCAAAATTAGATCTAGGAAGGAATCAACTCAATAGTGACAAAAACTCAAGATGAACAATATGAACATAAGATGAACACAAGAACAAGTTGAACCACAGATCAAAATTCAAGAAGATGAACTTATCTCTTGAAGACCGAAGCTCTTGATACCACTTGATGAGGTTCCACTTGGTGAATCCTCAATGAACACATTCAAATCCTTCTCGGTTCCTTGGAAATATGGCAAGGAAGGAAGCTCCAAGAAGCATCAATGTTACCTAAGCTTGACCATGCCAAGTCCGGAAGAAGAAAGGGATAACCTAGCTCTACAAAGAGAAGAGCTCAAGGAGGGTAGAGGTAGGCTATGAGTGACTTTCGGAGGGAGAGAGTTCAATGTGAGAAATCTCATTCATAAATCCAAAAGTAAGGTACATGGCTCGGTCATATGAATTTATAAGAGTAAATTAGGTTTAGGTAACCATGGGTTAGCCTAAGGTTAAGTGAAACCATGGTATGGTTCACTTAACTTTAGGCGTCCAAAATTTGAATTCAAAATTCAAATTTTGGTGCCTTAAACCGGATCACCCATGTGCAAGCTCATTTGAAATGTAATTAGAGTTCCATTTGAGTTGCATTTCGGATCACACCATGTGCATGTGTTGCACATGGCCGAAATGCACACCAAATGTGATTCTAATTACATTTTAATGTAACTACACATGTAACCTAAATAACCCTAAATTCAAATGACCTCTAAATGAAAAAGCTAAGCTACATGGCCGGAAATACAAGGCCCAAAAGAAATACAAGGCACTAAGGCCCAATCCTATACTAACCCTAATCTAATGGGCTTGAGACAAAGCCCAACAAAATAAAGTGGTGGGCTTTCCTTGGGCTTGGGCCCACTCTTCATGTATCATCCTTGCCATAGCCCTAGTAGTTGGGCCCTTAGCCCATGGGCCTCCTCCATCAGAAAATGTGGACGCCTACTTGGATTGGGAGATGAAAGTGGAGCAAATCTTCACTTGTCATCAAGTAGGTGAGGAAAGAAGAGTTCCTCTAGCCACCCTAGCTTTTCAAGGACAAGCCATGTATTGGTGTACATCCTTGAAAAGAGAGAGAAGACTTCACAATGATCCTCCCATGACTTATTGGAATGAATTGAGGAGTGCTATGAGAAGAAGGCACATTCCTTCTTATTATAGTAGGGAGCTTATGGATAAGCTCCAAAGACTCCAACAAAAGAATATGAGTGTTGAGGAGTATAGGCATGTAGACCCCTAAAATTGTCCGGGTCGGAAATAAAACTCGAAGACCCTCAAAGATCGAAGGAAAAGTCAGCCAGAAGGACTCCTAGAAGACCATAGGATGGCTATCTGTAGATTTAGAGGTCTTAGAGTAGCTTAAAATAAGGAAGTGGAGGGAATGAAGCCCAATACGGCCGTACTACACTTAATACGGCCGTATTGAAGCTTCAACACGGCCGCAGCGAACTCAATACGGCGTATTGAAGTTTCTGAAACTTCAATACGGCCGTACTGAAATCAATACGGCCGTATTGAAGCTTCAATACAGCCGCAGTGAACTCAATACGGGCGCATTGAAATTTCTGAATTTCAATACGGCCGTATTGAACTTCAATACGACCGTATTGAAGTTCAAAAATTTCAATACGGCCGTATTGATTCTGTAGACCGTATTGCGCCTATTCCCTATAAATATGACGTCAATTGGACGTCATTCCACACTTTCACACATAGTTTTAACCCTCTCCTTTGAGCAGTGTTCTGCCCTAGAAATCACTCGGAGAGTTGATCCGACGAAGTTCTTGAGCCCCGAGCCATTTTGCTTGAGGATCGAACCTAGTCGAAGGGAAATCCTCTGGATTTCCATAGTTAAAAGTTTTTAGGAAGGAGCGAGCGAGCTTGTAGAGCGAGGGAACGCCAAAAAGCTTCCCAGTTTTACTCAATATATAAAAGCACGCTTCAAGAGGTTTCTTCTTAAATCCTTCCTTTTACTGCTTTCTGTGTGCATATTTAAACTGTCATCATGTAGATAGTTAATTTATAATTGCTTAGAATAAATAGGGGTAATTTAGTAATTTTACACTGTTATTTTAGAAATAATCTGTCATAGGGAACCCGAAAGAGGCGCTGTGGGGTGCTAACACCTTCCCCACGCGTAACCGACTCCCTTACCCAACTCTGGTTGTAATGGCCAAAGTTGATTTATAAAATCAATTGCCTTATCCCTTTTTCCAATGTTTTGAGTAAAACATTGGTGGCGACTCCACGAACCCTTTTACTACGAAAACCACTAATCCATGGAGGGTCCCGCTTGGGATTAACATGGATTGGTGAGACATTTAATAAATAAATTGGATAAGATCGACAAGGTCTCAGTTTGAGAACAAGTCGTTCTAATAATCCAATACATTTTCAAAACTAAAATAAAAGCGAGCTCGACCGTCTTCGCGACCGCCGAGGCCCGTTTGGGCCGGTGGCGACAGATGGCGACTCCACTGGGGAAGCTTCGAGAGTCAGTCCCATTTAGTGACAGATTATTTTAACAAATAATAGTTAAAATTACTTCATTACCCCTTGCTTGTATTATAATATGTTTTATTATATGGCTTTAAATAACTGTTGTATGTTTAAAATTCCGCAATTGTTTGAAATACAAACTGTACACAAACCTTTGCACACAACAGTTCCCTCTATACCCGGGGGCATGAGTGATTAACCATAGGGAGTGGATGTTAGTACGGCCGGTTGTCGAATGGGTCTGTAGGTGCCCGTAGACCGTTGTCGGAAAACATCACTCAAGGTGATAACCATGAACTTGAGTCCGACGGTGCGTTGGAGCTTTCCATCGACCTACGATGAGAGGAATTGGGTCCCTATAATGGGGGCACCTTGGGGGCCTTGGACTGGTGAGAACAGTTAGAACCTACCTTGAATATGCACCATTTCTGCAGGATACCCCTACCTCGTGATTCGCTCGTGACTGTTCGTGGATGAGTGAATTGTGTGTGCATTTTTTATGTGACATTGTATGAGCATACATTTGCACCTTTTAAACATACAACATTCTTGTTTACAATAAAAAATAAGAATAAATAGAAATAAAGATTTTCTAGTACATGGTGTTAACATCTGCCTCTATTGCATTCATATAGGTAGTTTCCCTTTTCACCCAAAATATACAAAAAATACAAAATACTCAAAAAGAAAAAAATACGTATTTATCCAAACCAAGCAATATCATGCATCATCTTAGGAATATCCCGAAAAACATGATAATGCTTAGTCGAATAAACACTATGCATGCATATTCATCGCCATCATCTCATATCATGCATTGTATTGTAGATTATGGAGAGGTCTAGGGAGGTGCAAAGGCCATTAAAGAAAGTGGACTTCCTATTATACCGTGCTGAGAGGTTGGATCACCTCTGTACCTTGATGTCAAGAGAGGCTCGCGTCGAGTTTGAGAAATCTTATGGGCGAGTTCTCGATTTGATGAGGATTTGTGTGGATCCAGCTTTTCTGAGGGCATTGGTTCACTTCTGGAGTCCCGATCTGCACTGTTTTGAGTTCCCCCAGTTTGACCTGGTTCCTACTCTAGAGGAGTACGAGCTCATGTTACGGTGGCCTAAATCAGCTGGGGTCTACCTTTTTCAGGGGAACTATGTGGCCGTAGAGAGAATAGCCACTCAGGTCAAACTACCACTACGATCAGCTGCCTTAGTAGGGAACGGCAGTATCAAGGGTTGGAAGCTTGCTATGATCGAAGACCACCTTTCTTCCTTGGCTGGTGAGGGAGATTGGTTAGCTTTCAACAAGACTCTTGCGTTAGCCGTGTTTGGGATGATCCTATTCCCCTTTCACGCTAACACAGTGGACCATGCTGCGATGGACGCTTTCTTTGCTTGGGACGTGCATATGAAGAGTCCCGTGCCCGCTATTCTTGCCGACACCTTGCTATCTGTTCATCTATCTCAACAGAAGCAAGGGAAGATCATCCGATGCTGCACCTCCTTGTTATATGTGTGGGGCATCACACATTTCTACGCCTCTAGTCACATGGGGACCTTGCCCGATCCGTTGAGAAGCTTCTCAAAGATCCCCGTCTGCCGCCGATATGCTTCCGAATGGAAGGATGAGATGGAACAGTGGAGTATCGAGCACTTCACGTGGGTTTGCCCTTGGTTCTGTCCGAGCCATGTATTGACAAGATGCGGCAGTTATTCGAGCATACCGTTGATGGGCCTCAGAGGTTGCATAACCTACTCACCTAAATTGGTTATGAGGCAACTAATGAGGACCCAAATCGTTCCTACCATAGAGGAGCTGGGAGGGTTGTGTTTCTCTTTCGATCCCGAGCATCAGAGAGATATGCACGCTGTTATAAGAGCGTGGGAGAGACCAACCTATGAGGGAGATCTCGAGCTTGAAAAGCCTCGGGTGTCCGTTTCCATTGACTACGAGAAATGGAGGAATGAGAGGGGGGTGTCACAACCATCCACCTCTTGTGCAACCACGACTACAAGGAGGGTGTTGCAAGAACAGGTCGACGCCTTGACCAAGAAACTGGAAATCATGGGAGCTCAGATGAGAGTTCTTGAAGAGAAAAACGAAGAATCCAGTTTCACCATTGATGGTCTTCAAAGGCAATGCAAGAAGAAGGACCATGAGATAGAGCGGCTCAAGGATGAGTGTGCTAACCTCAACGAGGAGACTACTCGGGCATCCAAAATGCCAAAGGTTGAACCGAGTAGTCAACTCCAAGAAGTCAATGAGAAGATAGCACGCCTTGAAGCCGAGCATGCAAAGCAGGCACAGTTGATCAAGGACATGCAAGATGATTTGTTTCTGACTCGATCCGACGCACAGCAATGGCGGGAAGTCGCTCAACGACAAGCCGCAAACCTTTCCGATTTTCGCAGAAAAGAAAGGGAAGGATTGGCACAAATGGCCAAACTCCAAGAGGAGAAGGATCGAGCCGAAGACGAGCTTAATGAGCTACAGGCCATGATCAACTACTATACTCAGAAAGCGAAGGAGGCTCAGAAAATCAGTGACGATATGAGCCAAGCGGTCCATACGCAGATTGAAGCAATGGGTCGTCATGTCGAGGAAGCCGAAGATGAATGGCAAAGAAATATGAACCCGCCTGTGGGTTTTTACCGGCTTTTCTCTTATTGTAAAAAATTGCTTCAAAGCATTGTATAAAAGTTGTACACTTTCTTTAATGAATAAAATCGTATTTTTGAGATTTATTGCCTTTGCATCTCATTAGTCATTCATTTTGCATTTATCTCTCCTAGTAATTAATAATAAAGATTAATAAAAAGAAAGAATTAATCGATGCGTATGTTCAGAATGGATCGCACGCCATTTGTGATAAAATGCAAACCAACAACTGCGCAAAGCGAACACACGACGACGCCGTTGTTGGTAATCAAGACAGAAAAAGGGGAAGGTCCCACGCCGTTAAGGATTGTCGCTCCAAGACCTTTTCCTTACGAATCGAATAAGGCTGTGCCATGGATATACGACATCCATACTTCTGCCGACAGTGATATCTCCAATATCGCTGGACTTGGGGGCATGACTAGGAGTGGTAGGATCTACACTCCCGAAGATCTTCATGATAAAGCTCCCAAGAATAAAGAAAAAGGAAAAGATAAAACCGAGGAAAAAGAATCCGAGGAGGAGACTGATGAGCTGTTAAAATTCATCAGACAGAGCGAGTACTCCATTGTGGATCAACTTCACAAGACACCAGCAAAGATCACTTTGTTGTCGTTGATCCTAAGCTCCGAACCGCATCGGCAAGCTCTGTTGAAGGTCTTGAACGAAGCATACGTGTCGCATACCATCTCCCAAGACAAGTTTGAGGGAATTGTTAGCCACATCACGGCTAATGATCACCTCACTTTCACCGATGAAGAGATCCCCGCCGAGGGACCTAATCACAACAAGCCCCTGCACATCTCTGTAAAGTGCAAGGAGTATCACATCGCGAAAGTCTTGGTGGATAACGGATCTTCCTTGAATGTGATGCCCAAAAGAACTCTTGATCAAGTGGCAATCAAGGGAGTCCAAATGCGCCCAAGCAACATGATCGTTCGAGCTTTCGACGGCTCTAAAAGAGAAGTGGTGGGAGAAGTCAATCTTCCAATCCAAATTGGACCCACCATCTTCAACGTCGAATTTCAAGTGATGGATATTACTCCTGCATACAGCTGTCTCCTCGGCCGACCTTGGATTCATGATGCGAAAGCTGTACCCTCTACGCTCCACCAGAAAGTCAAGTTCATAGTGGATGACAAACTGGTGACTGTACAAGCTGAAGATGACATACTCATCAGCAAGCCATCCAACATACCTTATGTGGATGCAGCAGAGGAAGCTTTGGAAACCGCCTTCCAAGCATTGGAAATTGCCAATGTTGAAACGTTTCCTCGAGAAATGATGAAGGTAGCTCATATGCTCACAAAGAACGGGTACTTACCAGGACAAGGATTGGGCAAGTACTCCCAAGGAATCCCGGAGCTACCCATTATCAAGGACAATCCGGGGAAACAAGGGTTAGGATACAACCCTGTTAAAGATCAAAGAACGAAGAGGAATCAAGATCCTTCTCGACGTTCTTTAAGCCAGATCTTTAGGAAGGCTGGTTCACAAACGTCAAGGCCAGCTGTCGTCATCAAGTGTCCTTTTCCTTCTAATAGGGATGTGTAAATTCAGTGACTATTAGAGATCACTCCTCGGGGACAGCCCGACCCCCGAGCCTCGATAGGGCACATGTTTCCATTATGATTATAATAAAATCATTCTTCATTATTTCTTTATTGCTTCTTTTCTTGCTCGCAATAAAAATCTAAACCACGTTATTTAACCCTGTTTGAATAAACATGAATGAGGTTAAAATCATCTTGATAATAATAAACCCGCATCATTTTTATGTGGAAATGTGCATAACGACTTGGAGCACCTTTTCTTGGCCTCAATAAGTGCCGTCATGGATAAAAGAAATCCATTCAGGACAAAAATCCTAAAAACAAAAAGCTCGGCAGGAAACCCAAAAAGGGGGCTGCACAAAAATAAGAGCAAAAGACCCGCTAGGAATCCCACAAAAGGGTGACCTAGGCAAAAATTAGGGTTACAAAATAATGAACAAAAACAAAAGCCCGCTAAGACATCACAAATGGGTGTTTTAGGCAAAAGTTAGGGCCGTCAAAAAAAAAAGAATAAAAATAAATCCATGATGGTACCATCAATTGAATTCAACAAAGGGGCTCAAGAAAAGCTATCCAAGTTGTCAAAGCACAATCATTAATAACAAAGATGTGCTTAACTTCATAAGTGTTTAATCGAACAAGCCTAAACACTTAAGCCTACCATTGGCCCGCCATTCTTACAAAATCCATTTTTCAAAAATAAAATAATCCCCTCTAAAACACAAACTTTTGAAAATATATCCTTTCCTTCTTTTCTCTCTTGTCCCCAACGATTTTTGAATAATCTAGTGGAAACATGGAGATATAGTGGTCAATAGGAGGGTTGACACATCTTCTAAAGGAAGGGAGAATCATTTGGTTGATAACACCAAAAATCAAATACGCATCGTTCCTCGGTTACAGAAATCGGCAAAGCACAGTCTGTCTGGAGGAATGGCAAGATCCAAACAAAGAACGCATCGATTAATTCTTTTGAAAAACTGAATCAAATAGAATTAGGTGCATCTCATTTGCATACATGCATACAGATGATAGGTGTACTAGAAGATCACTTATTCTCTGTTTATATCTTAAAAAAAAAAAAAAAAAAAAAAAAAAAGAGGTTAAAAAAAAAAAAAAAAAAAAAAATTGTATTGCATTTGTGCATCACACACACATTAGTCGCACATTCAAAGACCTTATCATGAGGCAACCGCATAAAATAGAAAAATAGAAAATTGCTTGTGTATGACAGCAGCAAGCAAAATGCAAAGATTCAGAAAATCAACAGCATCATACAGAATAACTGAGCCTGGAGAGGCTTGCCGAAAGAATACTCTCAAAATAACTGAGCCTGGAGAGGCTTGCCGAAACAATACTCTCTCAGAATAATTGAGCCTGGAGAGGCTTGCCGAAACAATACTCCTACAAAAAAACTGAGCCTGGAGAGGCTTGCCGAAATAATACTCTCTCATAATAACTGAATTTAATTTCTTTAGCACTTTTAATTTCTGTACAGCAAAAGCCAAAAACATAAAAAAGGCAAAATACAGAAAAAGCCAAATCAGAAGAAAAGGCAAAATACAGAAAAAGCCGAAAATGAAAAAAGGCAAGGATATAGAAAATCCAACAAACAGCTTGTACCGAATAACTAAGCCTGGAGAGGCTTACCAAAATAATACTCCACATCCTCCACAATATGCAGAATAACTGAGCCTGGAGAGGCTCGCAGAAATAATACTCCCCAGAGGGAACCTCAGCTCAAGCTCACGGAAAAATCCCCAGCGAGAGCTATCAAAGCAAAATCGACGCAATCCCCAATGGAAGTGCGATCATCCAAACAGTATATACAAGTCAAAGGACTTAACACTTCCTCAGTGAAGATAGCTCTCCAACTCAAGTGTCGAGTGAGGCTAAGCCTGTAGAGGCTTCCTAAATAATACTCTGGGATACATAAGATCCCTCATTCCCCAATCGCCTACTCAGAGGCATCCCTGCAAAAGGAGAAAAATCAAAAAAACATCAATAACCATTCCCCAAGTGGAATCTGGCTCTCAGCCAATCATTGAACATCAAGGTGATATGCCTAACAGAAGAGGCTAATCAAAATCAATGACAAAATCCCCCAGTGGATAACAGCCTACACAGAGGCAGCAAAATCAGAAAACCAAAAGAGACACCCGAACAAGGATAACCGGGATACTCCACCAACGTCGAAAGGACGTCAGCCAATCATAAGGCACCGCTCACATCAGAAAGAGCATCTTTGTGTCTGCACCCCAAAGGAATCAGAAATTCCCCAGTGGGCACCAACTACGTAATGGAAAGTTGGGACACAAGAACCTATGAGTAACTGCACATCCCCTAGACGGATCCCTGCGTTATCCAGCCCTCAGTGGCACAAAAATCGAAAAACAACCGTCGAAGCAGCATCGTGGACTGTGGAGACAAAATCATCACAAATCCCTGAAAAGGAGATATTCACGCTACCCCGTCGTCACAAACACGGAGGTATGCAGCTTCCGGCTCGAGCAATGAGCGAAGCTATCTCTGGAAAGGAGGTACTCACTGCTTACCGTTGTCACAAGGGTACTTAGCTTCCGGCTCGAACAAAGAGTGAAGCTAAGCCTGGAGAGGCGGTACTCACAGCTTCCAGCTTGGGCAGCAAGCGAGACAAAGCCTGGAGAGGCGAAACTCACACTGCTCACCGTCGTCACAAAGGTGCTTAGTTTCCGGCTCGAACAAAGAGCGAGACTAAGCCTGGAGAGGCGAAACTCACACTGCTCACCGTCGTCACAAAGGTGCTTAGTTTCCGGCTCGAACAAAGAGCGAGACTAAGCCTGGAGAGGCGAAACTCACACTGCTACCGTTGTCACAAGGGTACTTAGCTTCCGGCTCGAACAAAGAGTGAAGCTAAGCCTAGAGAAGCGGTACTCACAGCTTCCAGCTTGGGCAGCAAGCAAAGCAAAACCTGGAGAGGCTACTCGACAATTTTCCACCGGAAGACGCTACAAGTCAGAAGGTCGGCGCATCACCCGGACAATTGGGTCAACTCCTTTACTTGTCAGCCGGTACACCAAAAGGCCGTCCGACTAAGTAAAGGGGGGGCAGCTGTAAACCCCTAAAATTGTCCGGGTCGGAAATAAAACTCGAAGACCCTCAAAGATCGAAGGAAAAGTCAGCCAGAAGGACTCCTAGAAGACCATAGGATGGCTATCTGTAGATTTAGAGGTCTTAGAGTAGCTTAAAATAAGGAAGTGGAGTGAATGAAGCCCAATACGGCCGTACTACACTTAATACGGCCGTATTGAAGCTTCAACACGGCCGCAGCAAACTCAATACGGCGTATTGAAGTTTCTGAAACTTCAATACGGCCGTACTGAAATCAATACGGCCGTATTGAAGCTTCAATACAGCCGCAGTGAACTCAATACGGGCGCATTGAAATTTCTGAATTTCAATACGGCCGTATTGAACTTCAATACGACCGTATTGAAGTTCAAAAATTTCAATACGGCCGTATTGATTCTGTAGACCGTATTGCGCCTATTCCCTATAAATATGACGTCAATTGGACGTCATTCCACACTTTCACACATAGTTTTAACCCTCTCCTTGAGTATTCTGGGGTTTTTGAGCAGTGTTCTGCCCTAGAAATCACTCGGAGAGTTGATCCGATGAAGTTCTTGAGCCCCGAGCCATTTTGCTTGAGGATCGAACCTAGTCGAAGGGAAATCCTCCGGATTTCCATAGTTAAAAGTTTTTAGGAAGGAGCGAGCGAGCTTGTAGAGCGAGGGAACGCCAAAAAGCTTCCCAGTTTTACTCAATATATAAAAGCACGCTTCAAGAGGTTTCTTCTTAAATCCTTCCTTTTACTGCTTTCTGTGTGCATATTTAAACTGTCATCATGTAGATAGTTAATTTATAATTGCTTAGAATAAATAGGGGTAATTTAGTAATTTTACACTGTTATTTTAGAAATAATCTGTCATAGGGAACCCGAAAGGGGCGCTGTGGGGTGCTAACACCTTCCCCACGCGTAACCGACTCCCTTACCCAACTCTGGTTGTAATGGCCAAAGTTGATTTATAAAATCAATTGCCTTATCCCTTTTTCCAATGTTTTGAGTAAAACATTGGTGGCGACTCCACGAACCCTTTTACTACGAAAACCACTAATCCATGGAGGGTCCCGCTTGGGATTAACATGGATTGGTGAGACATTTAATAAATAAATTGGATAAGATCGACAAGGTCTCAGTTTGAGAACAAGTCGTTCTAATAATCCAATACATTTTCAAAACTAAAATAAAAGCGAGCTCGACCGTCTTCGCGACCGCCGAGGCCCGTTTGGGCCGGTGGCGACAAGGCAAAAGATGGAGTTGTATCTTATGAGGGCTGGGATAAGGGAGGAAGAAAGATTTACCATTGCTAGATTTTTAAGTGGTCTCAATTTTGACATAAGAGATAAGGTTGAGTTACTCCCTTATAGGGACTTTGATGATTTGGTCCAACTTTGTATAAGGGTGGAACAACAAAACTTGAGAAAAAGCTCTTTTAAAGGCAAAACTCAATCTAGCTCTTATGTTAAGAATCACTACAAGAGGGAGGGTCAACATGACTCTTCTACAAACTCTAGTAAGGGTCAAGAAAAAGAAATAAAAAAAGAAAATGATAAAAATAAAAATGTTGTCACTTCTAGTAGTAAAACTAGTGACATCAAATGTTTTAAATGTCTTGGGGGAGGCCATATACCTTCTCAATGTCCAACTAAAAAGGTTATGATTTTGAGAGGACAAGACATTTATAGCAGTCATGATGAATCTAGTTCTACCACTTCAAGTGATAGTGAGACTAGTGAGGAAGATCATCCAAGTGAAAAGCTATATCCTGTTGATGGTGATCTTCTTTTAATCAAAAGGCTTCTTGGAAGTCAACCTTGTCCCACTTCACTATCACAAAGAGAGAACATCGAGGAAACCGACTAGTTGATTATCCTTGCTTCCGCAAGTGTTCTTCATCTCAACGTGTTCTTCAATTGTGTTTTAATCTTCATTGAAGAAGATCCGAGCCTAGGAGGAGCTTAGGAGGAGTTTGTGTTTCACTTCTTCTACTCATCTCCATCACCTACCTTTTGCATATGACATATCCTATAAGGATTTTCAGCCCTTTTTCTACCTAAGACCCTTGTCTTGGCGGGCTTTTTATCACCCTAATTTTTTCCCAGAACGCCCTTTGCAAGTTTTCATTCTAGCGAGCTTTTAGCAAGTAATACTTTTAAGTATAATGATTCTTCTCCATATTGAAATTATCTTGGTTACAAAGATCTATCCATTCCGCCTTTGCGTGTTTGAGAAGCTCATCCTCCTCCTTAGGTTCTGTTCTTACCGGAGATCTGCTATAGAGGTGATCCGCCGAGTAAGATTGGTGAGCCTCCTTCACTGGTACGCTTGGTGTTCCAAGATGGGGGTGGTACCTGCAAAAGAGACTTCGATGCTAAAGTTAGGGTTTGTATGAGTATGAGTCTCGTATAAGTAATGCATGTACCTTAGTGTGGATTAGGGTTGCGTTGGGTCTTGGGCCTGAGATCAGTTGTGATCTAATTAGATAACGGATCTTGTCTGGATCGAGATCTTCCTCCGAGGTCGTCATGCGTTGCGATGCCGAGCTGCGAGCTCGGCCTTGTAGTACAAATAGTACACTAGCCCCCCGAGCTCCAAAGACCATGGGTCGAGGAGTTAAGACCGAGCTCGTCAAGTGGTTGTGACCCCTCGCGTACGCGTGCTTGTTGAGATGCCATGTGTCATAACTGGTCATCTCCCGAGAACGTGCAAGTGGTGCGTTAATGGGAGTGACGGTTATGTAATGATGGTTTGCCTTTGTCATAATTGTTCTCAATTAATGTGTCATCAGACGCGTCCCTTGGCTGACACGTGGCGTGACCGTTTTGAATTTGGGAGAAACCCTTTTCCCTCCCTCGCGCCTCTTCCCCTTTCACTTTACTCTTTTTTCACTTTCTCAGCTTCTTGTGCACGTTGTTTCTCTCGTTTCCGTTTGTCCTCCGTCTCCATTTTCTCCGTTTCTGCCGTCGTTTCTGGTAACCCCGTCATTGTTAGGGTTGTTTTCTGAGGAAGAGTACCAGGTACTTCCCTTCTACAGTTTTCTTTTTCCTTCTTTCCCAACCTTCTTCAAGTCTTTCTGTTTCCTTAATGGCTGGTGGAAGTGGTGCTGGTTCCTCCGCGCCTGCTAAAGGTTAGGGCAAGGCGCGGGGCAAGGCGGCGGCTACCGGAACGGGCGCCACCGGGAAAAAGAAGGAGGTGGCGCCGCCAGCAGACCTCGTTCTAGGTATTCCTGGGTACGACTAGGTTCGGTGTGAGATGGCGAGGGTCCAAAGCGTTTTCTGGTCCTTTCTTGAGGTCAATGCGGTCTTGAGGTCGCATAAGGTTTGTGACCCTTCCATTTCCCGGATGATCCGGCTTGAACCTTGTCAGGCCGGTGAGGGCGTGTATATGGGGAAGTCTACTGACCCTCCCCATTTCTATGTTTACCAATGTTTCTTTAGGGATTTGGGCGTTTGCCTTCCCTTCACACAATTTGAGTGTGACTTTTTGAACCTTGTCAAGTCGGCTCCTTGCCAGTTGCACCCTAACAGTTGGGGTTTCTTGAGGGCTTTTCAAGTCCTGTGTTCGGTCTTAGGAATAGAGGTGTCTCTTCCTGTCTTTCTTCATTTCTATCAATTAAAAATAGGTGTTCCACCGTATGGCGTGCTATCCTTGAGTGGGAGTAGGGATGGGAGTTTATTTACTCTCTACTCCCAGTCATACAAAAATTATAAGCAAGAATTCTTCTAGGTCGCCCTTGTCGATGTCGATCCCTTGGAGGACGGGGCGTTCTATTTCGGCAGGTTGCCGAAGTTCCCTTTTTATTAGTGCCTCAAACCATCTAGGTTTCACGGGGTGGGCCAATTGAAATTGACGGCTTCGGAGGCGGCCGCCATTGAGAATCTTGCTCCGCTTCCTCGCTCGCTGGAGTGCAAGCTCGTCTTGTCGCTTGAAAATTCAGCGTACAAGGAGAGGCGCCTGGAGAGTGAGTATCTCGTCTTCTTTAGATTGTTAGGGTTTGTGAAAACTCCTTTTTCTAATATGTTTCATTTTCTGTGCTTGTAGGCATAATGGGAAAGAGTAAGTGGTGCGAGTTGAAGCACCGCTACAATATTGCCGAGCTCGAGGTTCCCGAGCCTCCAAAGGAGGAGGTGTCCCCCTGAAGGTCAATCGAAAAAGAAAGAGGGGCGAGAAAGAAGTCGGGGGGACCTCTACCTCTCGCGGAGTGGAGGAGGTGACCTCCAAGGCTGCAGATGCTGATGCAGTCGATCTCACTGGGAGCTCTCCGCCTAGGGAGGCTCCCCAAATGGCTGCTGCGACGACTACTGAGCAAGTTGCTCCTTCTGCCAAGGTGAGTGTCTTGTCTCCTTGGATTTTTCTCCTATGTTGGCTTTGCCTTTGTTTATTGAGGCGCTGTTGCTTTTTGCAAGCGGGGATAGCTGTCGAGGCGGAGGCCCTGGTTGTTGAGCAGGTCGCCCAGGCCGCCGTGGTGGGTGCCCCGCTCTTTGTTTTTTTTTTTTGTCTATCTTGTACGTTGTTATTTTTTTTTTGACATGGCATTGGTGTTTGCAGGCAGGGGATGCTACTGAGGTCCAGGTGCCTCTGAGGTCGGAGATGCCAGACGTGGACCCCCCTGTCGCCGAGCAGGAGACGCCCATTTCTGCTTCTATTGAGGCGCGCAGTAAGGGGCCGAGTCTTGAGGTCCCTACGGCCACGCCTGCCACCTCGGCAGTGCCGTCAGGATCGTCGCAGGGGGCTTCCCAAAGCCAGTACATAGCTCAGCGCTTCGGGAAGGGCCTCACCTAGGTGTGACTGGACCATGTGAGTGCGTCGACCGATGTGAACTCGCTGTGGAGCACTGGGGTGACCGCCGAGAAGTTCTTCCCACGAGGTTTGCTGACCTCGAATGACTAGGGACTGATCAACGGGGCTGGGCCTGTGGAAAGCTTCGACGCTGCCCAGGTTTTTCTGTAGAGAACTGTGGCGATTGTGGACCACTAGAAGCATAAGTTGTCCACACAGCAGGAGGAGCTGGTTAGGTTGAGGAACCGAGTTCAGCCTCTGAAGGACGAGAGCAAGGTCCTAAAGGAGGAGAACAAGGTGTTGAGTGCTGCCCTTGGCGAGGCGAAGATGCAGGGTGCCGAGCTTCAAGCAGCGAAGGCGGATCTTGCCAGGGTTCAGAAATCATTGGAGATTTCCCAGCGCTCCAACGAGAATTATGCTTCCCAGGTGGGCGAGCTGCAGGGGCTCGTCGCGTCGTCCCGAGGTCGGGTGCGGAGCTTGGAAGATGAGGTGACATCTTCCTGGGGCCAGGTTCGCTCTTTATAGGACGAAGTGACCTTTCTGAGGGGCGAGCTTGTGGTGGCGGCTGAGGAGCGTCTCCGCGACAAGGTCATTCTCGGTGGCAGGGAAGAGGAGATTGCCGTCCTGAGAACGGACCTTGCAAAGCTGGACGGGGAGAAGGCGGCGCTGGAGAAGAAGATTGAGGAGTCCGAGCGCTTGGTTTTGATTGAGCATAAGAGGGGTTTCCTCAAGGCTACCTGCCAAGCCAGGCTTCTCGTTCCAGGATTCGATTTCTCCGCCATGCACGTGGAGAAAGTCATCCGCTTCGGGAAGCTTGTCAAGGAAGACGATATCGAGGATAGCTCTAGTGACAACACCTCCACCTAGGCCGTTTTTGTTCTGTTTTTCTGCTTGAATTCATGTATTGAACTCGGTAAACATGGTTATGTATGTACGTATATTTTTCTTTGTCTATTTGCGTTTGCGCTTTTCTTTGCCTTTGTGTTTAGGCTTGATTTTTGCTGTTTGCGCGCACGTTCGATGTTTGTTGTATGCTTTTATACTCGGTGATACTTCACCTTGAGTTGATCATCCGAGGTTTGAACGTGACCTCGGTTTTTTGTTAAGTAGCTTTTTGTGAAGGTTCGAACTCGACCTTAATCATACCGAGGTTCGAACTCGACCTCAAATTTTTGTTAAGTAATTTTTGTGAAGGTTCAAACTCGACCTTAATCATACCGAGGTTCAAACTCGACCTTAGATTTTTCGTTAAGTAATTTTTGTGAAGGTTCGAACTCGACCTTAATCATACCGAGGTTCGAACTCGACCTCAGATTTTTCGTTAAGTAATTTTTGTGAAGGTTCGAACTCGACCTTAATAATACTGAAGTTCGTACTCTACCTAAAACAAGCGTTTTAAGGGTCATACTCGACCTCAAATTTTAGCGTAGAACGTGTTTCATCAAGGTTCGAATTCGACCTCGGATTTCAGCATTTTAAGGTTCGTACTCGACCTCGAATTTATAGCAGAATGTATTTTACCAAGGTTCGAATTCGACCTTAGATAAGCGCGTTAAGCATAGAGCATTTTGTGGTAAAATGATGAAGATAAAAGAATGTGAATAGGAGAGAATGAGTTACTTTATTGATGAAAATATGTGCCTCGTTAAAAACCCTCTCAGCCAAAACCCATTTTTCTATTTTTTGGGACAAAAGACTGAGGCGGGAAAAGAGTGCACAACTCATTCGTACAGAGTTTAACTGAAATAAAACTTGAGATGCGTAGCATTCCAAGTTCGCGATATAGGTTTTCCGCTGAGTTTTTCCAGTCTATACGCTCCATTTTCCAAGTCTTCTGTAACTCGGAAGGGGCCACCCCAAGTGGGTGCAAGCTTTCCATCTGACGTGTCCTTCCGTGCTTCGCCTAGCAATCGCCACACCAAGTCGCCAACTCGGAAAGAGCGAGGTCTTACTCGGGTGTTGTATCTTCGGGAGGCTCGGAGCTTGCAGGCTTCTTCGTGGATTTGAGCTTCATCTCTAAGCTCGTCAACCAAGTCGAGGTCGGCTACCAACTCTTGAATGTTTTGCTCGCTATTGAAAACTTGACGTCGGTGGGATGTCTCTCTGACTTCCACTAGGATCATTGCGTCAGTTCCGTAAGTTAGCCTGTAAGGCGTTTCTTGCGTGGTTGACTGGGGAGTGCAATGATATGCCCAGAGGATGTTGGGAAGTTCGTCGGGCCACTGTCCTTTGGCATTCCCCAGCCGCTTCTTGAGTTCCCAGAGGATGACCTTGTTGGCTACTTTGACTTGGCCATTGGTTTGGGGGTGTTCCACCGAGGTTGGAAGATGTTTGATACCGAGTTCGCGGAGGAAATCCTAAAATCCCTATGCGATGAACTGTCGACCGTTGTCAGTAACGAGGGTGTGAGGGATTCTGAACCTGCAAATGATATTCCTCCAGGTGAATTTTTGCATGTTCTCAGTGGTGATTTTGGCGAGTGGACATGCCTCAATCCACTTGGTGAAGTAATCGATCGCCACTAGGAGGAACTTCAGTTGACCTTTCGTAGGGGGGAATGGCCCGAGGATGTCCATCCCCCACTGGGAGAAAGGCCACGCCGACATCATATGGTGGAGAGCTTCAGGCGGTTTCCGGTGTGTGTTGCCGAACTGCTGGCACTCTTTGCATTTTTCTATGTAGTCTTGGCAATCCGACTTCAGAGTGGGCCAGTAGTACCCAGCTCGGAGTACTCTGGTCGCCATTGAGCGTGCTCCGGAGTGCATGCCACATATGCCCGATGAATTTCTTCGATGACATAGGCCGCCTGAGGCGCGATCAAGCATTTTAGTAGTGGGGTAGAAACGCCACGTTTGAATAGCTCGTTCCCAACAATGACGAACTTAGTGATGAGTCAATATTTTCCCTTATTTTCTTACCTTTCTGTACTTATTCTAATCTCTAATTTGTACTTAATTGTTTATATTCTGCATTGTTTTCTATTTGGGGTTTAATTGGACCGGTAATTCATATTTTAACTAATTTGAATTTTCTGAATCTAATTATTCCAAATTTTATTTTCAGGGCAGTTTAATAATTATTTGGGCTTGGAATTAATTTTTGGACTCCAAGAGGAGCTTTCACGTCATCTGCCACATCATCTGCCATGTCACCACTGCACCATTTTCCACCTCAACATTTATTTTCAGTTTTAACTCTATTTTAATGTAACTTGGGTCAGATTTGTATTTTTTTGGGGCCCAATTTCGTTTTAGGTCAACTGCACCTAGGGTAGGGCTGACTTAGCAGCCACTAAGGAAGAGAGTGTGATGTGACTACGTAGCTAGCTGCCTCCCTTGGTTTTTTCACGTTTTTTTCATGTAGCTATAGTTTTTTTTTACGTTTTGGTTCCCTGTTGCTATCTTTTACATTTTGTTCTCTTTGAGCTGCCATTTTCGTTCTTCTATTCTCTTCTCTGGTTGTGGAACTTGAATATTTACATTTGAAGAATACATTGCATTTTCATTTCTGTTGTTTCTTCCTTGCATTTCCGTTTTCTTTCTCTTCTCTGCCTTGCATTTTCATTTTCTTTCTCTTCTCTGCCTTGCATTTTCATTTTCTTTCTTTGCCTGCATTTTCGTTTATATTTTCGTTTGTATTTTTGTTTGTATTTTCGTTTGTATTTTCGTTTCTGTCTTCATTCTATTTTCGTTTGTATTTTTGTTTCTGTCTTCATTCTATTTTCGTTTGTATTTTCGTTTGTGTTTCCGTTTTAATGGAAGGCTAAAAACCCTTGGGGTTGGTTCCTTGAGTAGATTGCAATATCTATTTGAGGTTTTATTTGTATTTGAATCTGTGTTTTGCTTAATTCGTGTAGGGAAATCTCGAGTTAATCTTCGCTTAGTTGGTTAACTCGGATGGAACAAGGATTAAGTTATGAACAGAGAAATCTTTTGAGGACTAGGGATAAAAGAGTTGCAATTTGAACAGGGAACCAATCCGTTTTTACTTGCGGTTTTATTTCATTTTATTATGTTACCAACTGAAAATCCAAAAACAAACCCCCCCACTGTGTGTTTAAGCCTTTAACAGTAAAAGACGGTCCTTGGGAGACGACCTAGGAGTCACTTCCTAGTACTACATTTAATTGTATAAATTTGACCGGATACGGCTTCGATCACTTAGCTGATCTCATCCTCATCTTTCGAGCTTCGTCCTTATCCTCGGGTAGGATTCCTTCTTTCAAGTAACCCCAGATGCCTGTCATCCATCCCAGGTCTTCATTTTCACTAACGTTGACGATTTTTTCGTCCAGTCTGGGTGAGTGTAAGGTCTCCTGGATGATAGTTCGATGTTGTCCAGGCCTTTTGGTGCTGGCGAGCTTCGATAGGAGGTCAACTCGGGTATTTTGTTCTCGCAGCACATGCTATATGGTGAACTCGTCAAAGGAAGAGATCTGGTGGGATGCGACGTGGAAGTACCGCTGAAGAAGAGTGTCCTTTGCCTAGTACGTCCCACTAAGTTGCTCCACCATGAGCTTCGAGTCGCTGTTGCAACTCACTTTTCGAGCTCCGAGGTCGCGAGCTAGCCGCAGTCCTACGAGGAGTGCCTCATACTCCACCTGGTTGTTGGTCACCTTGAAGCTAAACTCGAGGGATTGCTCCACGGTGACTTGGTTCGGCCCTTCCAAAATGATACCTGCATCGCCACCTTTAGAGTTGGAGGACCCGTCAACGTGTAAAGTCCATACCTGGGGCTCCTCGGTAGTAGTAGGTGTGAGCTCGGCTACGAAGTTGGCCAAGCATTGAGCTTTCAGGGGTCCGTGACTTTCGTATTGGATACCGAACTCAGTTAATTCTACCGACCACGCAATCATTCATCCGGCGAGCTCAGGCTTTCGTAGAATTTGCTTGATGGGGTAGTTGGTTTTGACTACCACCTGGTGACTCTAGAAGTAGGGTCGGAGACGTCGGGCTGCGGTGACAAGTGCTAGTGCCAGTTTCTCGATCATTTGGTACCGCTTTTCCGCGTCTTGGAGGACTCAACTGATGAAGTAGATCGGTGTCTGCACTTTCTAGTGCTCTTGTACTATTACTGCGTTGATAGCGCTTTCTGCCACGACCAAGAAGAGGAGGAGGTCAGTTTTGTGATCCGGCCTTTGTAGGATTGGCGGAATCGTGAGGAAGGTTTTGAAGCTTCGGAAAGCTTCTTCGTATTGATCCATCCACTGAAAGTTTTGTGGCTTCCGTAGCAGAGTAAAGATCGGCCCTGCCTTTTCCGTAAGTCCGGGGATGAAACGGGACAGTGAGACACACCGTCCGGCCAGGCGTTGGACCTCCTTCACCGTTTGTGGACTTTGCATCTAGATGATTGCTTTACACTTCTCAGGATTGGCCTCCATTCCTCTGCTGGTGTTCATGAAACTGAGGAACTTGCCTCCCTGGACGCTAAAGACGCACTTCTCCAGATTGAGGTGCATGTTGTGCCTCCTGATCTGAGCAAACACCTCGGTGAGGTCAGAAACGTGGTCTGGGGCCGAGGTGGTCTTGACTACCATGTCGTCGACGCAGACTTCCATGTTCTGCTTGATCTGCCGGTGGAAGACCTTGTCCATCAGCCGTTGGTAAGTTGACCCTGTGTTTTTGAGACCGGAGGGCATTACCCGGTAGCAGTAGTTGGCGTGGTCGGTGTTGAAGGACGTATGCACCTCGTCGGGCGGGTACATCATTATCTAGTTGTACCTGGAGTAGGCATCGAGGAAACTGAGGAGGGCGTGTCCTGACGCTCCGTCGACCAGCCTGTCAATGCTCGGCAAAGGGTACGAGTCCTTGGGCCATGCTTTGTTCAAGTCGGTGTAGTCGACGCACATGCGCCACTTCCCCGAGCTCTTCTTCACCAGGACTACATTCGCCAACCATGTGGTGTATCTGACCTCACGGATGAAGCCAGCGTTCAGCAATTTCTGTGTTTCAGTGACGATGGCCTCTCGCCTTTCACCACCGACCTTTATCTTCCTCTGGGCGACCAGCCTTGCCTCCTTGTGTATCACTAACCTGTGATAGATGAAGTCAGCGGCTATACCTAGCATGTCAGTGCTGGACCAGGCAAAGAGGTCGGCATTCTGGAGAATCTCCGCTTTGAGCTGTTGCCGCAAATCTGGGCTCAACTGCCTGCTGATTTTTGTGCACTGCCCGGGGAGTTTTCTAATCTGGAGGTCGTCAAGCTCGTCAATGGGGCTTGGCCTCTCGTCATGGGAGTCGGATCTCGGATCGAGATCGGTGATTTCCACGTGGGTTCAGTTTTCTGATCTTAACCGAGGTGGCCACAAATCGCTCCATGAACGCTCGAAGTGGCTCGTCATCGTTCTGTCTGAGGCTGGCCAGGGCGGCCGAAGTGATGTGGTGAGGTCGGCTCGTTGCATACTGCGCTGTGAACCACCTGACCAAAGTGTTGAAGTTGTCGATTGACTCAGCGAGAAGATGGGTGTACCAGTTGAGTGCGGCCCCCTTGAGCGAGGTCGGAAAAACCCTACACAATATAGCATCATTGTTAGTGTACAGGTTTACCTGTGTCATATACAGGTCGATGTGCTCATCGGGGTTCGTCGTGCCATCGTAGCGATCGAGGTGGAGAGGCTTCCACCCCTGAGGGAGTGGTGTCTCCATGATGCCATCCATAAAGGGATGACGGCAGAAAGTTGCTTGACCCCCTGTGATATGTGTTGGGGCCTTGCTGACTTCATGGGCCGACTTGTTCGTCGGTACATGAGACCGATGCGCGGTAGGTCATGGAGTCGGTGCCCTAGTCGCGGCTCGGGGCTGAGAGACCGAATGCTCTTCTTCCTCGTGGAAGTTTCTTGCTTCAGGAGGATGATTCGAGGATGATTGCAGATCAGCATCGTGTTGTTGGGCCTCCTTCACTAGTACGCTTGGTGTTCCAAAATGGGGGTGGTACCTACAAAAGAGACTCCGATGCTAAAGTTAGGGTTTGTATGAGTATGAGTCTCATATAAGTAATGCACGTACCTTAGTGTGGATTAGGGTTGCGTTGGGCCTTGGGCCTGAGATCAGTTGTGATCTAATTAGATAGCGGATCTCGTCTGGACCGAGATCTCCTCAGATCAGTTATGATCTAGTTAAGTGATGAGCTGACGTCACGTAGCGCGTATCCGAGGTCGTCATGCGCTGCGATGCCGAGCTGGGAGCTTGGCCTTGCAGTACGGATAGTATAAGTTCTTTTACTTTCTCCCCTATACTTCTCCTTCTCTTTGGAGATTTCAACTTGTAGCTTACTCGGAGCGTAGATCCATCCACTCCTAGTTATTCCTTCTATCCTAGCGAAGTTGGATGGGTCTTTGATTGATGATGCTTGGGTTTCTCATACCCGCGACACGGTTGTATCCTTTTCGTATAGGGATAGGCTTTGGCATCTTGATAGTTAATTTTCGATGTTCCTTCTCCATTACCCACTTGGATTTTAACTAGTTTATTCATTATGTGTGCCTCGCTCTAGAATGCATGCTTGATTACCAGCGAGTTACTTTTCATGATTAACGTGCATAGGTCAATTTTCCTTTTTATTCTTATTTATTTATTTACAAGGAAGGAATAATGCTCTAGATGAATGCCATGCGGAGAGAGTTAAGAATTGATAAATATCAATCTCATTGATTTGTTTATTGGTGAATGCTTAATAGATTTTACCAGTATCACAAAAAGATTCTAAAGAGATTTTAAGGCGGCTGATGTCTGTGTGAAACATGCCTCATTAATGCCTAAGTCTGCAGTATTTATTTTTTTGTTCAAAACATTCGTCTTAGCGAACCCGTAATTTTCCCCAAAAATTTTTATTAATAAATTTTTTTTTCTCATAGTGGGCTTTTTTGCAAACAATGCATATTAGATTCTAAGAAGGCTTATTTCAACAGACATATCAAAATAAGGGCCCAAGCATAATATTTTTAAAAAAAAATTTGGGCATTTCTTTAGAGTGCATATACTGTCGTATATTAGAGCATTCACTTTTCTTAACTTTCTATACATGTTGCTACCTAATCCTTCCATAAAAATAAAATGAACGGGAATTAATGAGCTAGTCTAAAATGTATGTCATGCATTTTTTTTTCCTAAACTGCATTACTCATTTTAGACCTATTTGATTGAATTCCATTGTAGTGCCATTCTCAGAATTAATCTTTTGAGTGCTTGCCTTTCTTTAATGTGCCTTAATTTTAGTTTTTGAGTCTTTCTTCTATTCTTAAGTTTGTCTTATCAATCTCCACTTGAGTTTAGCCTTTTTAATTGTGCCTTTTTAGTTTTTATTCCTTGGCCTCTTGTACTCTTGATTTGGTTTCTTCTTGGCCTAGGTGAGGAAAGCTTCTAAACACCACACACTCTCTTGGTGGATTGAGTGGAGCGGCTATCTGAATTGGTGTCCAAGGTCCTTTGGTGGATCACACAAAAACTAAGAGAGCAAACACCAAGGAGGGGACTAACTTTGGGTGTTCATTATGAAGGGAAGCAACTCAGAGACTTGAAGACCTAATTCTTGTTATTTGTTTCCTTTGTGCAATTTTCGGCCACTTGTATTTTGGCCTTTGTTTTCATTGATTTTGGTTTGTAATTTGCCTCTTTAAACCTATTAGTTGTAGGGTAATTCGAGTAGTGCTTGTGGGAGTGGCTTGAATACCACTAAGGTCACTTCAAGCTCTCACTCTAAGGAATCTAACTAGCACATGCTTTAATTGCTTTCTTTGCATGTTTTATTGCTTTAGTAGTATAATTGCTTAGGTTCTTTTATCTTGTTTGTTTCATTTTAGAAGGCTACAAGTTGCCTACTAGGGGTCCATGCACACACACACCCCTAATTCTTGTGCAAAAACTCTTTTTGTAAGATAAGTGTGAAAGGACTTAGTGATTTTTACTTGAAAAAGGCTTGGTTTTTAAGTGATTCTTAGTAGTCCTCCTCCCTTGATAGTTCAATTTGTACACTTAGGCCTTTTTATACCAATCTTACACCTTAAAAACATTTGTGAAAACCTTTCATCACTCACTCTTTGTGAAAACCTTTGTTTTACCAACCTTTTGAAATATATTTTTGAAAACCTTTTTGATCAAAGATGAGTGATCACTCTAGTGTACATGGTCATAACTCCTATATTAGTAGACCTAGTGTTAAGGAAGAGATTAGGGAGTTGAAAGAGTACATAAAAAAAAAAAAAAAGAGGAAAACATAAAAAGAGAGGAAGAAATTAGAAAAAAGGAAAAAAAATGCAATAAATAATGAAGAAATAAGGCAATTACTTTCAAAATTAGTTGTGGAAGGGGAAGCTAGTGGATCCAAACCAAGGGTCCCTCCACCTAGGTCACTAAGAGGCAAAGGGGTTAGAATCCCTCAAGCATACATGAGGAGGAAGGGCATCATACCTAACCTCCAAGTGAGAGCCTTTATAGTAGTCATCACAATGATGATTACTATCAAAGACCCCCAAGGCAACCAAGACATAGGGAGTCTTCCAATAAGGAACCCAACATCACTCTTCCCCCATTTCATGGCAAAGACAATGTTGAAACTTATTTAGACTGAGAAATGAAAGTTGAACAACTTTTTTCTTGCCATGGAGTGAATGAAGAGAGGAAGGTTCCTTTGGCAACCCCCTTAGCTTCCAAGGGCATGCCATGTATTGGTGGACCTCCTTAGAAAAAGAAAGGAGAATAAATCATGAGCCCCCAACTCAATATTGGAATGAGCTACGTAGTGCCTTGAGAAGGAGGCATATTCCTCCATACTATGACCGAGAGCTTATGGACAAGCTTCAAAGATTGAAACAAGGGTCATCTAGTGTGGAAGAATATAGGCAAACTATGGAGTTACTCGTGATGAGGGTCAGAATTAGGGAGGAAGATAAGACCACTGTATCAAGGTTTCAAAGTGGTCTTAACCTTGAAATAAGAGATAAAGTTGAACTTTTACCCTATAGAGATTTAAATGAACTTGTTCAACTTTGTTCAAGAGTGGAGAATCAACTTAAGAGGAAATCTTTTTGAAAAGACTCTGCTCCCTCTTATTCCAAGAGTTTTAAGAAGGAAGGCCATGAAGTTAGTCGGAAAACACATAGAAGGGGGGGTTGAATATGTGTGTGTGAGTACGAAGGAATTTTAAAGCCATTTTTGCAAGAGTAATGTTCTTCGTCCAATGCACTTTTAAATACCAGACGGTTATGCTGAATTTGTTTAACACAAGGTCACTACGTCTAAACGATTTATCGATACCCAAGGCTAGTCTCCTTATAAATACTTTGGAATTTATAATATTGAGTGAGCCTTGTGCCTTAATATTTTCCTTAGTCACTCTTGGCTAATATTTGGCCAAACCCTACCTATCTTCACCTTGAGAGAAACCTAGAAGTGGCCTTCATCATCCATGGAGTGAGCCAAACCCTAGAATTCCTTCTCAAGCATTTCATCAAACACCTTCTAGCCAACCCCAATTTTCATCCTTTTGTCCATCAAAGACATCAATCTTGAATAACTTGATCCAAGGAGTTAAGGCTTCCTTCACATTGGTCATTATCTCTCCACTAATGCTAGTGTCGCCACCGGCCCGAACGGGCCTCGGCGGTCGCGAAGACGGTCGAGCTCGCTTTTATTTTAGTTTTGAAAATGTATTGGATTATTAGAACGACTTGTTCTCAAACTGAGACCTTGTCGATCTTACCCAATTTATTTATTAAAAGTCTCACCAATCCATATTAATCCCAAGCGGGACCCTCCATGGATTAGTGGTTTTCGCAAAAGGAGGGTTCGTGGAGTCGCCACCAATGTTTTACTCAAAACATTGGAAAAAGGGATAAGGCAATTGATTTTATAAATCAACTTTGGCCATTACAACCAGAGTCGGGTAAGGGAGTCGGTTACGCGTGGGGAAGGTGTTAGCACCCCACAGCGCCCCTTTCGGGTTCCCTATGACAGATTATATTCTAAAATAACAGTATAAAATTACTAAATTACCCCTATTTATTATAAGCGATTATAAATTAACTATCTACATGATGATAGTTTAAATATGCACACAGAAAGCAGTAAAAGGAAGGATTTAAGAAGAAACCTCTTGAAGCGTGCTTTTATATATTGAGTAAAACTGGGAAGCTTTTTGGCGTTCCCTCGCTCTACAAGCTCGCTCGCTCTCTCCTATAAAATTTTTGACTATGGAAATCCGGAGGATTTCCCTTCGACTAGGTTCGAATCTCCAAGCTAAGTGCTCGGAATTCCAGAACTTCGTCGGATCGACTCCCAGAGAGATTTCTAGGGCAGAACACTGCTCAAAAACCCCAGAATACTCAAGGAGGGAGTCAAAACTGAGTGTGAAAGTGTGGAATGACGTCCAATTGACGTCATATTTATAGGGAATAGGCGCAGTACGGCCTACAGGGCCAATACGGCCGTATTGAAATTTTTGAACTTCAATACGGTCGTATTGGAGTTCAATACGGTCGTATTGAAAGTCAGAAATTTCAATACGCCCGTATTGAGTTCGCAGCGGTCGTATTGAAGTGTCAATACGGTTGTACTGACTTCAGTACGGCCGTATTGAAGCTTCAATACGGCCGTATTAAGTTCAGTACGGCCGTATTGGGCTTTTTCCCTCCACTTCCTTATTTTTAGCTATTCTAAGACCTCTAGACCTACAGAGAACCCTCCTAGGGCCTTCGAGGAGTCCTTCTGGCTGATTATCCTTCAGTCTTCGAGAGTCTTCAAGCTTTATTTCCGACCCGGACAATTTTAGGGGTCTACAGCTGCCCCCCCTTTACTTAGTCGGACGGCCTTTTGGTGTATCGGCTGACAAGTAAAGGAGTTGACCCAATTGTCCGGGTATTGCGCCGACCTTCTGACTTGTAGCGTCTTCCGGTGGAAAAATGTTGAGTAGCCTCTCCAGGTGGGTGCATACCTCGGCGCTTTTGACATCCTCGGTAGCTGAGTTTACCTTCTCCAAGGTCAACTTCACTCGACGCTCGAGCCGGAAGTTGGACATCAACGCGCCTCTGATGACGCTGATGGTTGAGTACCGCCTCTCCAGGCTTAGTCTCGCTCTTTGTTCGAGCCGGAAACCAAGCACCTTTGCGACGACGGTGAGCAGTGTGAGTTTTGCCTCTCCAGGCCTTGCTTTGCTTGTTGCCCAAGCTGGAAGCTGTGAGTACCGTCTCTCCAGGCTTAACTTCACTCTTTGTTCGAGCCGGAAGCTAAGTACCCTTGTGACAACGGTAAGCAGTGTGAGTTTTGCCTCTCCAGGCCTTGCTTTGCTTGTTGCCCAAGCTGGAAGCTGTAAGTACCGTCTCGCCAGGCTTAGCTTCACTCTTTGTTTGAGCCGGAAGCTAAGTACCTTTGTGACAACGGTAAGCGGTGAGTTTTGCCTCTCCAGGCCTTGCTTTGCTTGTTGCCCAAGCTGGAAGCTGTAAGTACCGTCTCGCCGGGCTTAGCTTCACTCTTTGTTTGAGCCGGAAGCTAAGTACCTTCGTGACAACGGTAAGCGGTGAGTACCCCTTTTCCAAAGATAGCTTCGCTCATTGCCCGAGCCGGAAGCTGCATACCTCCGTGTTTGTGACGACGGGGTAGCGTGAATATCTCCTTTCCAGGGATTCGTGATGATTTTGTCTCCACAGTCCACGATGCTGCTTCGACGGTTGTTTTTTGATTTTGTGCCGCTAAGGGCTGGATAACGCAGGGATCCGTCTAGGGGATGTGCAGTTACTCATAGGTTCTTGTGTCCCAACTTTCCATTGCGTAGTTGGTTCCCACTGGGGAATTTCTGATTCCTTTGGGTGCAGACACAAAGATGCTCTTTCTGATGTGAGCGGTGCCTTATGATTGGCTGACGTCCTTTCGACGTTGGTGGAGTATCCCGGTTATCCTTGTTCGGGTGTCTCTTTTTGATTTTCTGATTTTTCGCTGCCTCTGTGTAGGCTGTTATCCGCTGGGGATTCTGGATGTTGATTTTTTTGACTGGCCTCTTCTGTTAGGCAGATAGTCTTGATGTTCGATGTTTTGGCGGGATGCCAAATTCCGCTTGGGGAATTTTATTAATCTTTTTGATTTTTCTTCCCCTTTTGTGGGGATGCCTCTTGGATAGGCGATCATCCACTGAGGATTGATGTTGATTGGCCTCTTTTGTTAGGCAGATCATCTTGACGTTCATTTGTTAGGCTGAGAGCCAAATTCCACTTGGGGAATAGTTTATTGGTCTTCCTTTTGTAGAAATGCCTCTTTAGTAGGCGATTGGGGATTTGAAGTTTTTATTCATCCCAGAGTATTATCTAGAAAGCCTCTTCAGGCTTAGCTTCACCCATCGCTTTTGAGTTGGAAAGCTATCCTCCATTGGGGAAGTTTAAAGTCCTTAGACATTTTTCTTGGATGATCAGGCCTCCTTTGGGGATTTCGCTGATCGCATTCTGATAGCTTTCACTGGGGAATTTGGCCCGTGAGTGTAAGCTTGAGATATCTCTGGGGAATCGAGCCTTTCTAGGCCCAACTATTCTGAAGGAAGAGTATTGTTTCTGCGAGCCTTTCCAGGCTCAATTATTCTGAGGGAGTATTCTTTCTGCGAGCCTCTCCAGGCTCAATTATTCTGAAGGAGTATTATTTCTGCGAGCCTCTCCAGGCTCAATTATTCTGAAGGGAGTATTCTTTCTGCGAGCCTCTCCAGGCTCAATTATTCTGCGGGAGTATTATTTAGGCAAGCCTCTCCAGGCTCAATTATTTTGCGGGAGTATTATTTAGGCAAGCCTCTCCAGACTCAATTATTTTGAGAGAGTATTATTTCGGCAAGCCTCTCCAGGCTCAGTTATTTTGAGAGAGTATTATTTCGGCGAGCCTCTCCAGGCTCAATTATTCTGTACGAGTATTTTTTCGGCAAGCCTCTCCAGGCTCAGTTATTCTGTATGATTTGTTGGATTTTCTGTATTTTGCCCTTTTTTCGATTTTGGCTTTTTCTGTGTTTTTGCCTTTTTTGTTGATTTTGGCTTTTTCTGTGTTTTTGCCTTTTTTGTTGAGTTCGGCTTTTTCTGTATTTTTGTTGATTTCTGTATTTTTGCCTTTTTTGTTGGTTTTGGCTTTTTCTGTATAGAAATGTCTCAGTTATTCTGAGAGAGTATTATTTCGGCGAGCCTCTCCAGGCTCAATTATTCTGAGAGAGTATTATTTCGGCGAGCCTCTCCAGGCTCAGTTATTCTGAGAGTATTCTTTCGGCAAGCCTCTCCAGGCTCAGTTATTCTGAGAGTATTCTTTCGGCAAGCCTCTCCAGGCTCAGTTATTTTGAGAGTATTCTTTCGGCAAGCCTCTCCAGGCTCAGTTATTTTGTATGACGCTGTTGATTTTCTGAATCTTTGCATTTTGTTTGCTGCTGTCATACACAAGCAATTTTTCCTATTTTTTCTAATTTATGTAGTTGCCTCATGACGAGGTCTTTGAAAATTTCTTTATGGCCAATACGGCTGCATCCATTTCAGTACGCCCATGTTTGAGTTAAAAATTTGTTCATAACCCCAAATTTTGGTACGGGTGTACTGAACATGGTACGGGCGCATTGTTTTTTCTGAAGTTTATATATTTTATTTTTTTTGTTTTTTCAATAAACAGAGAATAAGTGATCTTCCAGTACACCTATCATCTGTATGCATGTATGCAGTATGATGCACCTAATTCTATTTGATTCTTTTTTCAAAAGAATTAACCGATGCGTTTTTGTGTTTGGATTTTGCCATTCCTCCAGACGGACTGTGCGCTGCCGATTTCTGTTACCGAGGAATGATGCGTATTTGATTTTGGTGTCATCAACCAAATGATTCTTCCCTTTCTTTAGAAGATGTGTCAACCCTCCTATTGATCACTATATCTCCATGTTTCCACTAGATTATTCAAAAATCGTTGGGACAAGAGAGAAAAGAAAGGAAAGGTATATATTTTTCGAAAGTTTGTGTTTTAGAGGGGTTTATTTTATTTTTGAAAAATGGTTTTTGTAAGAATGGCTGGCCATGGTAGGCTTATGTGTTTAGGTTTGTTTGTTTAAACACTTATGAGGTTAAGCACATCTTTGTTATTAATGATTGTGCTTTGACAACTTGGATAGATTTTCTTGAGCCCCTTGTTGAATTCAATTGATGGTACCATCATGGATTTATTTTGTTTTTTTCTTTTTTTGACGGCCCTAACTTTTGCCTAAAACACCCTTTTGTGATGTCTTAGCGGGCTTTTGTATTCATTTTGTAACCCTAACTTTTGCCTAGGTCACCCTTTTCGTGGGATTCCTAGCGGGTTTTTGTCTTCATTTTGTAACCCTAACTTTTGCCTAGGTCACCCTTTTGTGGGATTCCTAGCGGGTCCTTTGCTCTTATTTTTGCGCAGTCCCCTTTTTGGGTTTCCTGCCGAGCTTATTATCTTTAGGATTTCTTTTATCCATGATGGCACTTATTGATGCCAAGAAAAGGTGCTCCAAGTTGACACACACACTTCCACATAAAAATGATGTGGGTTTATTATTATTAAGATGATTTTAACCTCATTCATGTTTATTCAAACAGGGTTAAAATAATGTGGTCTAGAATTTTATTGCAAGCGAGAAAAGAAGCAATTAATGAAGAATGATTTTATTATAATCATAATGGAAACATGTGCCCTATCGAGGCTCGGGGGTCGGGCTGTCCCCGAGGAGTGATCTCTAATAGTCACTGAGTCTATACATCCCTATCGGAAGGAGAAAAACATTTTGACGACGACGACCGGCCTTGACGCTTGTGAACCGGCCTTCCTAAAGATCTGGCTTAAAGAACGTCGAGAAGGATCTTGATTCCTCTTCGTTCTTTGATCTTTGTTAGGGTTGTATCCTAACCCTTGTTTCCCCGGATTATCCTTGATAATGGGTAGCTCCGGGATTCCTTGGGAGTCCTTGCCTAATCCTTGTCCTGGCAAGTATCCGTTCTTGGTGAGCATATGAGCTACCTTCTTCATTTCTCGGGGAAACGTTTCAACATTGGCAATTTCCAATGCTTGGAAGGCGGTTTCTAAAGCTTCCTCTGCTGCATCCACATATGGTATATTGGATGGCTTGCTGATGAGTATGTCATCTTCAGCTTGTACAGTCACCAGTTTGTCACCCACTATGAACTTGACTTTCTGGTGGAGCGTAGAAGGAATAGCTTTTGCATCATGAATCCAAGGTCGGCCAAGGAGACAGCTGTATGTTGGAGTAATGTCCATCACTTGAAATTCGACGTTGAAGATAGTGGGTCCAACTTGGATTGGAAGATTGATTTCTCCCACTACTTCTCTTTTAGATCCGTCAAAAGCTCGAACGATCATGTTGCTCGGGCGCATTTGGACTCCCTTGATTGCCACTTGCTCGAGAGTTCTTTTTGGCATCACGTTCAAGGAAGATCCATTATCTACCAAGACTTTTAGCGATGTGATACTCCTTGCACTTTATAGAGATGTGCAAGGGCTTGTTGTGGTTTGATCCCTCGGTGGGGATTTCTTCATCGATGAAGGTGAGGTGATCATTAGCCGTGATATGACTAACAATCCCCTCAAACTTGTCTTGGGAGATAGTGTGCGACACGTATGCCTCGTTCAAGACTTTCAACAGAGCTTGCCGATGCGGTTCGGAGCATAGGATCAACGACAACAGAGTAATCTTTGCTGGCGTCTTATGAAGTTGATCCATGATGGAATACTCGCTCTGTCGGATATATTTTAACAGCTTGTCTGTCTCCTCCTCAGATTCCTTATTTTCCTCGGTTTTTTCCTCTTTTTCTTTCCCTTTATTCTTGGGAGTTTTGTCATGAAGATCTTCGGGAGTGTAGATCCTGCCACTCCTAGTCATGCCCCCAAGTCCAGCGATGTTGGAGATATCGCTGTCGACAGAAGAGTGGATGTCGTATATCCACGGCACAGCCTTATTTGATTTGTAAGGGAAAGGCCTTGGGACTGTGATCCTTAATGGTGTCGGACCTTCCCCTTTATTCGTCTTGATTACCAACAACGGAGTTGATGTGCGCTCGATTGGCACGGTTGTTGGCTTACACGAACGGCGTGCGATCCATTCTTTGAACATACGCATCGACTAATCCTTTCTTTTTATTAATGTTTATTAATGGATTACTAGGAGAGATGTATGAATGACTCCTAGATCCCTCCATGATCTATATGCATGATATGAGATGATGGCGATGAATATGCATGCATTGTGTTTATTGAACTAAGCATTATCATGTTTTCGGGATGTCCCTAAGATGATGCATGATATTGCTTGGTTTGGATAAATAACCCTTTTTTCTTTTTTTTGGGTATTTTTATTTATTATATTTTTGTATTTTTGGGTGAAGGGAGTCGGTTACGCGTGGGGAAGGTGTTAGCACCCCACAGCGCCCCTTTCGGGTTCCCTATGACAGATTATATTCTAAAATAACAGTATAAAATTACTAAATTACCCCTATTTATTATAAGCGATTATAAATTAACTATCTACATGATGATAGTTTAAATATGCACACAGAAAGCAGTAAAAGGAAGGATTTAAGAAGAAACCTCTTGAAGCGTGCTTTTATATATTGAGTAAAACTGGGAAGCTTTTTGGCGTTCCCTCGCTCTACAAGCTCGCTCGCTCTCTCCTATAAAATTTTTGACTATGGAAATCCGGAGGATTTCCCTTCGACTAGGTTCGAATCTCCAAGCTAAGTGCTCGGAATTCCAGAACTTCGTCGGATCGACTCCCAGAGAGATTTCTAGGGCAGAACACTGCTCAAAAACCCCAGAATACTCAAGGAGGGAGTCAAAACTGAGTGTGAAAGTGTGGAATGACGTCCAATTAACGTCATATTTATAGGGAATAGGCGCAGTACGGCCTACAGGGCCAATACGGCCGTATTGAAATTTTTGAACTTCAATACGGTCGTATTGGAGTTCAATACGGTCGTATTGAAAGTCAGAAATTTCAATACGCCCGTATTGAGTTCGCAGCGGTCGTATTGAAGTGTCAATACGGTTGTACTGACTTCAGTACGGCCATATTGAAGCTTCAATACGGCCGTATTAAGTTCAGTACGGCCGTATTGGGCTTTTTCCCTCCACTTCCTTATTTTTAGCTATTCTAAGACCTCTAGACCTACAGAGAACCCTCCTAGGGCCTTCGAGGAGTCCTTCTGGCTGATTATCCTTCAGTCTTCGAGAGTCTTCAAGCTTTATTTCCGACCCGGACAATTTTAGGGGTCTACAGCTAGTAAGGATGTTAAGTCAGACAAAGCAATTTGTAAGCCCCACTAAGGTTTTTAATGAAGACAAATATAATGCATGTTGTTAATACTAACATGTGTATTAGTGTTTCAGACAAATATGAGAACAGGGATTGGGATGAACCATATATCATACAAGACCAAGCTAATGTACATGATTAAAACCTGCGAAATCATTAGATGAAGCATGACAAATAACCAAACAAAGAACAGATAAAGACATAGGTCAACTAAGGTGCCAGGAGAACAAGTAATAAAAGACAAAAGAAGCATTCCATATGAAATCATAATCGTCCATTCTCACACTTGACGAAGACGGAGTGAAATGCCAGAGTCTACCTCTCAGACGAAGATTTAAGTGTCTAGACGAAGTCAGAGAATAGTGAAGCACGTTTGAATCTCATAACAAACATCATCCTCAAATCACAAAGGAACACACGAGGACATCAAGTCTGAAAAAAGGAAAGATGAAAGAATAGGCAAGCGCAAATCCACAAGTCAAAATTGCGTATGTCAGAAAAAAGACACCTACTCTTCAGAGAAAGATAGCGTTGTGTAGTCACACTAATGCACAAAGTACAAGGATGTCCAAATGCATTAAATGAGAAGATCTACATAGTTGTGAAGAAATCTCCTATCTGCATCCATAAAAGAGTTCCTCTTTAGCAGACTGATCGAAGTCGTATCCGGTCAAATAAATATAGGTAAATGTAGTATTAAGAAGTGACTCCTAGGTCGTCTCCCACGGATCATCTTTTACTGTTAAAGGCTTAAACACACGAAATGGTGGGGGTTTGTTTTCGGATTTTCAATTTGTAACACAATAATACGAAATAAAATAGTAAGTAAAATAGATTGGTTCCCTGCTCAGATTGCAACTCTTTTATCCCTGGTTCTCAAAACATTTCTCTGTTCATAACTTAATCCTTGTTCCATCTGAGTTAACCAACTAAGCGAAGATTAACTCAAGATTTCCCTACATGAATTAAGCAAACGTATACAACATTAAACCTCCCCACAAGATTAAGCAACTTGTGAGCAACCTGATTCATTAAGCATGAACAGCTATCAAAAATGAAAACGTTTCAGAGGTTCAATGAAGAAGAACCAAGTAGAACCCAAGGGTTTTTAGCCTTCCATTAAAACAGAACAGCAAACAGAAACGAAAATGCAACAAGGCAGAGAAGGAAAACGAAAATGAACAAAAACGAAAATGAAGGAAAACGAAAATGTGTATTCTTCAAAGATAAATGTTCAAGTTCCACCACCACAGAGGAGAAGAGTAAAACGAAAATATAATGGCAGCTCAAAGAGAACAAAACGTAAAAGAAAGCAACAAGGAAAACCCAAAAAGTCCAAACTGTAGCTACATGAGAGAAAACGTGAATGAATGAGAGAGGAGGCTCCTGTTCACGTAGTCATTTCAGCCTCTCATGTTAGTGGCTGCCAAGTCAGCCCTAACCTAGACCTATGACCTAAAAAACAAAATTGGGCCCCTAACAGTTACAAGTCTGACCCAACTACAATAAAATAGACTAAGGACTGAAAATAAATGCTGAGGTGGAAAATGGTGCAGCAATGATTATTAAACTGACCTGAAAATCAAATTTGGAATAATTAGATTCAGAAAATTCAAATTAATTAAAATATGAATTACCAGTCCAATTAAAACCCAAATAGAAGACAGTACAGAATATAAACAATTAAGCACAAATCAGAGATTAAAATAAGTACAGAAAGGTAAGAAAGTAAGGGAAAATAATGACTCATCATAGACACATCCAAATTCAGACGAGAAGCAGATTTATGTGGCCAAAATCATTAAAAAATAATAAGGACAAGATCAAAGGACGGTAGGGATGAACATGTGCCAAAAAACAATTAATAGTAGACAAAGGTTTACTATGCACAACCAAGAACGCAATATACCAGGTGAAAGATGGTAAACACAAATAAGAAGAGTCGACTGCATGACAAGAAAAATAACACAGACCAAAGAAGAACTCACATGGAAATAAAGTCTATCTACAGAGTTGACTAGATTAAAGGAGAAGTCAATGCATCAATACTTAGACGAAGTTCAAAGTTCTAAATTACTCATTGACTAATCTAATCAGAGAAACTCAGACGAAGATCTAAAACTTGAGAAGCACATTAAATAATCAGACGCAGACAAAAATTATCATGAAGAATAGAATCAGATCTCAGAGGAAAACTCAGACATCATCCACAATCATACAAGAAGCTCTCAACGTTAAAGGAAAGAAATAAGGAGAAGAGAAATGAGTCAAAATAGAAAGCATGCATGTGTCAGAAAAAGTATGTTACTTTTTCAGATAAGGACAACGACTATATTGCTGCATGACCAAAAAAAGACAAATAATTCCTAGGTCTCAGATAAAGTCAAACATTACTGCCAATAGGACAAAGAAGAATACACGCAATGTCTATAAACAAGAAGCAACATTTAATGCAAGATCTAATGCATTAAATGACTGGATCGAACTAGTCATGAACGACTATATTAGCTTCAACAGATATATGCAACGGGAAAATTTTACAGGCCAAAAAAGGGGGGCAAGGAGTAACGAAAGATTGACTATAGGCATTGCCCTGGGCTCTAAGCATTAAACACCAAAGTAATATCAAGCCCAAAAGAAAAATAGAGAAATCAGAGATCGATTCTTCATAGTCAAATCTACAATGTACCATTGTATTTATCTCTGTAGTCTAAGGCATTCCAAGTGTATCTTAGGAGGGAAACCTTAGTGAGTGTTGTAAATTTATGTATCCTCTTTGTAAAGAGTAAACAACACACTCAGAATCTCTGTATGACTAAGGCAGTGAAACCTTAGAGAGTGTAGATCATATATGTATCCTCTCTATGAGGGTAACCCAAACACTCAAACCTGATTATACATCTATCAGTTGTAAAGCCTGAAGAGGCTAGGGAAAGAATACTTGTAAAGCTCGGAGGGGCTTATCAAAGAATACTCACTACTAGCCAAAAGTGGCTGATAAGAGAATACTAGCATTGGTGAGTGAAGCCGATGGGCCAGGATTGGTCGAGAATACTTGGAGAACCAGAAGTGGTTTAAGGATACTTGCGTTGGTGAGTGAAGCTGACAGGCCAGGAATGGTCGAGAATACTTGGAGAACCAGAAGTGGTTTAAGAATACTAGCGTTGGTGAGTGAAGCCGAAAGGCAAGGAGTGGTCGAGAATACTCAGTTCCAGGAGTGGACGATAATACTCGATGTTCTTCATTTCATATCTAGTGGATTGAACGTAGCTCAGTCTGAGTGAACCAGTATAAAGTGATGAACACTACTTGTCATATTTCTTTTAGACGCATATCTTCCTTACTTATTAAATCTTTGTGAAAAACTTCGTCCACCAATAACCTCTAAGTGAAATCATCTTTCAGACGCAGACGCAAACTTTGATTAACATATCTAGTATACTAAAGAGCTTTATCTACTGCTTATCTTTAAATAAAACTATCTTGAAAAGGAAAATGCAAGAACTTTAATCATTATTGTTATATGAAACATTTTCCTTCAGCAGACGATAAATCTTTCAGACACAATGACCTTGGGTTAAGCAAATTCTGCATAACTGTCTGGTATCTAAAAGTGCATTGGACGAAGAACATTATTCTTGAAAAAATGGTTTAAAATTCCTTCTTACACACACATATTCAACACCCTCTTCTATGTGTTTCATGTCTAACTTAAGGATGCCATCAACAACGTTGAGATTGCATTTTTTTAGTGTGGGAAGGGATAGTAAAGTGTACCTTTTAAATTTTTGGCTTCTTGTGGATCTTCTTTGTTTTTCTGTATGGTTGTGTGGCGATTTGATGTGAAGATTCTTCCAAGTTTGCTATGAAATGGGTATATTCTAAGCTTAACCTCTTTAAGCTGGACTGTTGTTAGAGGATCCAACCGTCTGTGTGGGTGAGTAATTTTTGCTACGCCTTTTCAAATTGATGGGTTGAGTATTTTTTGTTGCACCTCTCCAGACTGATGGTTGAGTATTTTTTGTTGGGCCTCTTTAGACTAATGATAGAGTATTTTTTGCTATGGCTCTTTAGACTGATGGTTAAGTATTTTTTGTTGCGACTCTCTAGACTGATGGTTGAGTATTTTTTGTTAAGCCTCTTTAGATTGATGCTTGAGTATTTTTTGTTGCGCCTCTCTAGACTAATGGTTGGGTATTTTTTTTTTGCACCTCTCCAGATTGATGGTTGTGTATGATTTGAAAGTGCCCCTATATTGGTGGGTGAAGGATCATCCTCTTTGCAAAATAATGATGGAAGAGCATCCTTGGAGCTTCATGTGGGACCTATCACTAGGTCCATGGCTAGGAGAGTGGAAGAGGATGGAGGAGACACCATGCCTAGATCTATGCTCATCATGTGTGTAGAGTATTGACCCTCTCCTAGGCCTATTTTTAATAGTATAGGATTTATTGATTTTAATCCTATTTTACCCTTGTATTTTTGGGCTTAAACCTTGACTTGTGAGGTCAAAGTCCATTTTTTTCTATTTTTAGGTCAAAGGGTATTTTGGTCTTTTAGAAGGGAAGGACATCCATACTACATTTAGGGTTAATTTAGGGTGCATTTGGAGTGCATGTGGGTTGCATTTCTCGACAAAGCACCCCTTGCAACCCTAAATCCCTAAGCCACCCACCTTATAAATACTTTGGAATATATGATATTGAGCATTTTTGCCTCAACATCCTTCCTTAGTCATCTAAGGTTTCTTTGGCCTAATCCTTTCCTCTCAACCTTGAGTGAATGTTAGGTTTACCTAGAGTGACCTTCATCCATCCTTGGTGAATTGAGCCAACCACAACACCTAAACACCTTCCAATTCCTATTCATCTTATTCGCCTATCATCACTACCTTCACGCCTAAATCATCGTTTTTCTTATCCTTGAAAAGATTCAACCATTTTTCTTCTTCTATTGCCATGGAGAAGAGGATGTTTTCCCTTTGGGAGTCATCAAGCACACCATGGAGAAGTTGAATCCATCATTTGGTATCACGAGCCAAGGTTATCTTCAAGGGTAACTAATTTTCTTCTTTTCCTTGAGTCTCTAAATTTTTGTTCATGTCATGTGTCTTTTTTCATGTCTTGATATTGTGCATGAAAACCTTGCTCTAGTGCCTTCTCATATTGATTTTTGGTTCATTAATTGTTCATGAGCCTCTTTGGTGCCTTTTAGGGTTTTTATTGAGTATTAGGTTCTTGTATGCTTTTTTGGTTTTTCCTTTGAGTGCTGAAAACTTTATTCAAGAACATGAAGAACATCTCTTGCATTTTATTTTGATCTTTACTTTCCAAGTTTTGTCCAAAGGTCGTGTTTCTCTCACCTATTTTTCAATATATATATATGTACTGGTCAGCCGAGTTGCTGACTTGTCCCTCACCAATCTGCTGACTCGGTCAAAGGTTTACCAGCCTAACCAAGCAGTAAGCTCGTTATTGCCGAGCTCCTCAGCCCGACCACGAAACATGGACATCGGAACACCACATCGGCCCAAAGAGGCCACGTCATCAAACAAATAAAAATACAATCTTGTCACCGCGCTGCCCACGCGTTATGGGAACGAGGTGACGGTTATGACACATGGCGTCATGACAAATAGGGTACGCGAAAAGTCACGACCCCTTGTCGAGCTCGGCCTTAACTCCTCGACCTACGGTCTTCGGAGCTCAGGGGGCTAGTGTACTATCCGTACCGCTATGCCGAGCTCAAGCTTGGCATCACAGCGTGGAGTGACCTCGGACACGCGCTAGGCGACATCGGCTCGCTATCCAATTAGGTTATAAACTGATCTCGGGCCCAAGGCCCAACAAAACCCTAATTCACACCAAGGTACGTGCATTACTTATACGAGACTCATATTCACACAAACCCTAACTTTAGCATCGGAGTCTCTTTTGCAGGTACCACCCCCATCTTGGAACACCAACGTACCAGAGAAGGAGGCTCACCGACCTTACCCAGCGGATCAACTCTACCTCAGATCCCTGGTAAGAACAATATATATATATATATATATATATATATATATATATATATATATATGCATGATATATACTCATTTTATGCATGAAGAATGAAAAATACATGATGCATGTGCTATTTCATGAGCTGGCTGAAAATCCCTGCACCCATTTAGAGGTCATTCATGCATGTTAATTAGTTCTTAGCATGCTCCAAAAATTTGTTGAATTCTATGTGATTTTCTTTTTACACTGATGGAATTCTTGCTAGCATTCGTGAACGTTAGTAACCAACATGAAGGACTCCTTGACTCCTTGGATCCAGTTCTTCAAGGATGGAGAGTGACTTGGGAAAGGATGACCGAAAGTGAAGGATGCATGGTAGGTGTTTGATGAAAGGTTTAAGAAATACTCTAGGGTTTGGCTCACTCCATGGGTGATGAAGGCCACTTCGAGGGGTTCTCTCTCAAGGAGGAGATAGGTATGGTTTGGCCGAAATTAGCTAAGGGAGACTAAGGAAAAATTTAAAGACACAAGGCTCTCTCTATATTCAATATCCAAAGTATTTATGAGGAGGGTAGCCTAGGGTATTTATAGAAGGGAGGAAGCATTTAGGGTTGCATTTGAGAATGCATGGCCGAGTAATGCAAGCCAAATGCACTTCAAATGAAACCTAAATTAACCCTAGATGATACTTGATGGCCAAGAATGGAATCTTTAGATTTTGTTAAGCTATATCTAGGTGCATGATAAGGCCATGCAACCTAGGCTCCCTCTACTTGGGCCTAAACCTTGCCAAGTCCAAAAATAAATCCAAGGCTACCAAAAATCACGTCTACGCCTAGTTTCCAACCTTAATAAAATTACCCTAGCTATAAAATAAAATACTATAATCTAAGGCACCCCATAATATAAGGGTAAAATGGGAAATACAAGTAAAAATAAATCATATGTCTAAGGTACCCAAAATACAAGGGTAAAATAGGAAATACAAGTAAAATAAATCCTATGTCTAAGTTACCCAAATACATGGGTAAAAATGGGAAATTAAAGACAAGGGCAAAATAGAAATAAAAATAAGTTATATGATAACAAGGCTTAGGAGAATGATCAATATTCTATAGCCACAAGAAGCATATCTCTAGGGGTGTTAGCTCCCCTATCCTCTTCCAATCTCCTAGCCATGGACCTAGTGATAGGTCCCACATGAAACTCTAAGGATTGTCCTCCATCATCCCCTCCTTCTTGAGAAGGATTTGACCTCAAATCTTTAAGCTTATCCATGCCATTGGTCCCTTCAAAAGATGTGAGACCACAATTAGGAAAATAAACTACTAAAAATTTCCTACTCAATTCTTAAGTACATGATTTATTAGATGAATGAAAGTGCTAGGGGCATTAAGGAGGCCAAAAGGCATCACCAACCATGCATATAAGCAAATTTTGAAAAATTAATGGCCCTATGCAATTCATCTAACATATCATCTAGTCTAGGGATTGGGTGCCTATATTTATTGACGATTTTCTATAATTGGTGCACATCCTCCATTTCCATCTTTCTTTGGAACCAAAAGAATGAGGATGAGACAAGGGTTAAGGTTCTCTTAAACCTAGCCCTTCCTTATCTCTAAAAGGAAAGATTTTTTCTTTTTTTTTCTTTTTGTTTTTGTTTTTCCTTTTCTTCTCTTCTTCTTTCTTGGCTTTCACTTTGAGTTGGTCCTCATTCACTTAAGAGGGTGATAGAGGACACCACACAAACTTCTTATCTAAATGTTGGAAACTTATTTTATTTGTGAGACCATTATGAATTGTTTTCTTGTAAAATTGACATGGCCTCCCAAACAAGACATGACTAGCCTCCAATGGCACTATATCACACAAAACTTCTTCTTTATATTTGCCAAGGGAGATTGGTATTCTTGCTTGTTGGTTAACTACAATACCTCTTTCCTCATTAATCCATTGCATTTTATAAGGTTTTGAATGAGGTTTTGTAGTTAAGGCTAGCTTATCAACCAATCTAGTAATACAACAATTGGAACTAGACCCACTATCTACAATGAGAGAACAAGTGTTTTCTAAAACTTTGCATTTTGTGTGAAACAAGTTCTCTTTAAGATTGGTCAATTTCACTAGATTGATTGCCAAGAAGCCTCCTAACCAATAGTAAGTCTCCTTCACAAGGTAAGTGTCGCCACCGGCCCGAAACGGACTTTCGGCATTCGCGAAGGATGGTTGGACTCGTTTATTTGTTTAAAAAATGTGGATTGCTAGAATGACTTATTCTCAAACTGAGACCTCATCAAACGAGCAATTTTATTAAAAGGCTCACCAATCCATATTAATCCCAAGCGGGACCCTCCATGGATTAGTGGTTTTCGCAAAAGGAGGGTTCGTGGAGTCGCCACCAATGTTTTACTCAAAACATTGGAAAAAGGGATAAGGCAATTGATTTAAAAATCAACTTTGGCCACTACAACCAGAGTTGGGTAAGGGAGTCGGTTACGCGTGGGGAAGGTGTTAGCACCCCACGGCGCCCCTTTCGGGTTCCCTATGACAGATTATTTTTAAAAGAACAGTATAAAATTACTAAATTACCCCTATTTATTCTAAGCAATTATAAATTGACTATCTACATGATGACAGTTTAAATATGCACACAGAAAGCAGTAAAAGGAAGGATTGAAGGGAAACCTCTTGAAGCGTGCTTTTATATATTGCAAAGAACTGGGAAGCGTTTTGGCGTTCCCTCGCTCTACAAGCCCGCTCCTCGCTCTCCTAGAACAAAATTTTAACTAAGGGAATCAAAAAGATTTCCCCTCGACTAGGTTCGATCCTCAAGCAAAATGGCTTGGGGCTCAAGAACTTCGTCGGATCAACTCTCCGAGTGATTTCTAGGGCAGAACACTGCTCAAAAACCCCAGAATACTCAAGGAGAGGGTTGAAACTATCTAAAAAAGTGTGGAATGACGTCCAATTGACGTCATATTTATAGGGAATAGGCACAATACGGCCTACAGGGGCAATACGGCCGTATTGAAATTTTTGAACTTCAATACGGTCGTATTGAAGTTCAATACGGTCGTATTGAAATTCAGAAATTTCAATACGCCCGTATTGAGTTCGCTGCGGTTGTATTGAAGTGTCAATACGGTCGTATTGACTTCAGTACGACCGTATTGAAGTGTCAATACGGTCGTATTGACTTCAGTACGGCCGTATTGAAGTTTCAGAAACTTCAATACGCCGTATTGAGTTTCGCTGCGGCCGTATTGAAGCTTCAATACGGCCGTATTAAGTTCAGTACGGCCGTATTGGGCTTTTTCCCTCCACTTCTTTATTTTGAGCTATTCTAAGACCTCTAGACCTACAGAGAACCCTCCTAGGGCCTTCGAGGAGTCCTTCTGGCTGATTATCCTTCAGTCTTCGAGAGTCTTCAAGCTTTATTTCCGACCCGGACAATTTTAGGGGTCTACAGCTGCCCCCCCTTTACTTAGTCGGACGGCCTTTTGGTGTATCGGCTGACAAGTAAAGGAGTTGACCCAATTGTCCGGGTATTGTGCCGACCTTCTGACTTGTAGCGTCTTCCGGTGGAAAAATGTTGAGTAGCCTCTCCAGGTGGGTGCATACCTCGGCGCTTCTGACATCCTCGGTAGCTGAGTTTACCTTCTCCAAGGTCAACTTCACTCGACGCCCGAGCCGGAAGTTTGGACATCGACGCGCCTCTGATGACGCTGATGGTTGAGTACCGCCTCTCCAGGCTTAGCTTCACTCTTTGTTCGAGCCGGAAGCTAAGTATCCTTGTGACGACGGTGAGCAGTGTGAGCTTTGCCTCTCCAGGCCTTGCTTTGCTTGTTGCCCAAGCTGGAAGCTGTAAGTACCGTCTCTCCAGGCTTAGTTTCACTCTTTGTTTGAGCCGGAAGCTAAGTACCTTTGTGACAACGGTAAGCGGTGAGTACCCCTTTTCCAGAGATAGCTTCGCTCATTGCCCGAGCCGGAAGCTGCATACCTCCGTGTTTGTGACGACGGGGTAGCGTGAATATCTCCTTTCCAGGGATTCGTGATGATTTTGTCTCCACAATCCACGATGCTGCTTCGACGGTTGTTTTTTGATTTTGTGCCACTAAGGGCTGGATAACGCAGGGATCCGTCTAGGGGATGTGCAGTTACTCATAGGTTCTTGTGTCCCAACTTTCCATTGCGTAGTTGGTGCCCACTGGGGAATTTCTGATTCCTTTGGGATGTAGACACAAAGATGCTCCTTCTGATGTGAGCGGTGCCTTATGATTGGCTGACGTCCTTTCGACGTTGGCGGAGTATCCCGGTTATCCTTGTTCGGGTGTCTCTTTCGGTTTTCTGATTTTGCTGCCTCTGTGTAGGCTGTTATCCACTGGGGAATTTTGTCGTTGATTTTGATTAGCCTCTTCTGTTGGGCGTATCAGCTTGACGTTCAATGATTGGCTGAGAGCCAGATTCCACTCGGGGAATTATTGATTTTTTATTTTTTATTTTTTTTATTTTTTATTTTTTTCCTTCCGCAGGGATGCCTCTTGAGTAGGCGACTGGGGATTTGGAGTTCAGTGTTCGGCTGAGTGCCAAATTCCGCTTGGGGAATATTTATTGATGTTTTTTGATTTTTTCTCCTTTTGCAGGGATGCCTCTTGAGTAGGCGACTGGGGATTTGGGGATCTTATGTATCCCAGAGTATTATTTAGGAAGCCTCTACAGGCTTAGCCTCACTCGACACTTGAGTTGGAGAGCTATCTTCACTGAGGAAGTTTAAGTCCTTTGACTTGGATATTCTGCTTGGGTGATCGTACTTCCATTGGGAATGTCATCGATCTTGCTTTGATAGCTCTTGCTGGGGATTTTGAGTTCAAGAGCGTGAGTTGAGGTTTCTCTGGGGAGTATTATTTCGGCGAGCCTCTCCAGGCTCAGTTATTTTGAGAGTATTCTTTCGGCAAGCCTCTCCAGGCTCAATTATTCTGTATGATGCTGCTGATTTTCTGAATCTTTGTATTTTGCTTGCTGCTGTCATACACAAGCAATTTTCTATTTTTCTATTTTATGCAGTTGCCTCATGATAAGGTCTTTGAATGTGCAACTAATGTGTGTGTGATGCACAAATGCAATACAATTTTTTTATTTTTGTTCATTTATTTAGAAAAGTGAGTGGCTCTCCCTATCCTCTTCTTCTTGGAGGACTTTCTGTCATTGACGCGAGGGAGTATTTTTGTGAGCCTTTATGCAGGAGATTATGGATTTTACAGGAACCCCTCCAATTTTCTTTTATTGACCGATTATTAAGAGTTTCGTACAATTTTTAGAAACATCAATTTAAAGGCATAATCACAAGGTCAAGAAAGAAAAGAAACAAATGGATATTTTATTGATATTCACAAATGTTTATACAGAAAGATTTACAAAGGGAATTTCTGAAGAATGGCTGGCCAAGGTAGGCTATACATTTTTGGCTTAAATAATTATATCTGTAATTGTCGCTTTTCTCGTTCCCCTAATCGTTTTGGGTGAGATGCCTGAGCCAGGAGTGTAGATACTGCAAGACGCTTGCTTCTAGAAGATTATCACTTGAACCGCCTTTCGGTTTTCGGTTCAAGTGATCGTTGCTTGCTTTACTTTTTGCATCTTATTCTTTTGCCCCTAATTTTTGCCTAGGACGTGTCCTAGCGGGGATAATTTTGCCTTTGTTTTGCCTAGTACCCTTGTACTGGCGGGCTTTTTGTTTTGCCCTAACTTTTGCCTAGGATGCCCTTTTTGGGTTTTCATCCTAGCGGGCTGATGCAAGCAACGTCTTCAAGCATAATACTTCTTTACCACGTCAGCGTTGACTGGGTATCGAAGTTCTTCTCCGTCCATGTCTGTGAGAATCAATGATCCTCCGGAGAAGGCTCGCTTTACCACGTATGGTCCTTCGTAATTTGGGGCCCACTTTCCGATTTTGTCCTTTTGAGCTGGTAGCAATTTCTTCATCACCAGCTCTCCCTCATGGTAGATTCGAGGATGGACTTTTTTGTCGAAAGCCTTTTTGATCTTCCTTTGGTAGGCTTGACCATGGCATATGGCGTTCAGTCGTTTTTCTTCGATAAGGTTCAATTGGTTGTATCGACTTTGAACCCATTCTGCCTCGGAAAGTTTTGCTTCCATGATTACTCTCAGAGACGGTATCTCGACTTCAACCGGCAGAACTGCCTCCATTCCATAAACAAGGGAGAATGGAGTAGCTCCTGTGGATGTACGTACTGAAGTCCTATAACCATGGAGAGCGAAGGGTAGCATCTCATGCCAGTCTTTGAATGAGACAACCATCTTTTGTACTATCTTCTTGATATTCTTATTGGCTGCCTCGACTGCCCCATTCATCTTTGGTCGATATGGGGAAGAGTTATGGTGCTGAATTTTGAACTCTTTGCACAATTCTTCCACCATCTTATTGTTCAAATTGGATCCATTATCAGTGATGATCTTATCGGGAATACCGTATCTGCATATGATGTTCTTCCTTATGAAGGATGTTACCACCTTTCGGGTCACATGAGCATACGATGCCGCTTCTACCCATTTAGTGAAATAGTCAATGGCCACAAGGATGAACCTATGTCCGTTGGATGCTTTTGGCTCGATGGGTCCAATAACATCCATGCCCCACATTGCGAATGGCCATGGTGAAGCCAAAACATTGAGTGGCGTTGGTGGGACATGAATGTTGTCGGCATATGCTTGACACTTGTGGCATTTCCGGACGTATTGGTAACAATCCCTTTCCATGGTTGACCAATAGTACCCTGCTCTGAGGATTTTCTTAGCCATTGCAGGCCCGGGAATATGGGTACCGAAAACCCCCTCATGTATTTCTTTGATTACATTTTGAGCTTCGACTTGGTCTATACATCTCAACAAGACCGAGTCATAATTCTTTTTGTAGAGGGTTTCTCCAATCAACAGAAATCCCATGGCCCTTCTTCGGATATGCTTTTTATCATTATCACTAGCCATATCAGGATATTCCCCTTTTGACAAATATTGTTTGATGTCATGGAACCATGGATGATCGTCAACAGCTTCATCTATCAGTAGGCAGAACGCTTGCTTATCGTGCCGCCGGATATTGATGATGGGCATTTCATGCTCCTTATCCAAGGCGAACATCGATGATAGTGTAGCAAGGGCGTCAGCAAACTGATTCTCCTCCCTTGGAATGTATTCAAAGATGACACTTTGGAAGAATTGTGTCAAATCTTTGATATGCTCAACATATGGTATCAGTTTAGGATTTCGGACTTCCCAGTCTCCTCGTAGCTGATGGATGACTAAAGCCGAATCTCCAAATACTTTGAGTTTGAGGATACCATTGTTGATAGCCGCTTGGATTCCTAACGCGCAGGCCTCGTATTCGGCCATATTATTTGTACAGTCGAAATTGAGTCTTGCTGTTAGAGGGATATGCTTTCCTTGTGGGGAGATTAACACTGTCCCAATCCCCTGTCCAAGCATGTTGGAGGCTCCATCAAAATACATGGTCCACGCATCGTCTTTTGACTTTGTGATCATGTCATCCACGTATACTTCAATTTCTTTGTGGATCATATCGTGGAATAGCGTCACCATCGCTCGTTGGTAGGTGGCACCCGCATTTTTAAGTCCAAAAGGCATCACCCTGTAGCAGAAAGTTCCCCAGGGTGTAATGAAAGAAGTTTTCTCGCGGTCATCTATATTCATCTTGATTTGATTATATCCCGAGTATCCATCCATAAAGGAATAGAGCGTGTTTGTGGCTGTGTGATCCATGAGTGTATCAATATGTGGCAAGGGAAAATCGTCCTTTGGACTGGCACGATTCAAATCCCTATAATCAACACACACTCTAACCTTCCCATTCTTTTTGACGACTGGCACAATGTTAGCCAGCCATTCGGGATACTGGGATACAACCAAGAATCCCGCGTCCAATTGTTTTTCTACTTCCTCCTTAATCTTTAAGGACCATTCGGGCTTGATTCGTCGAAGCTTTTGCTTAATAGGTCGAAACCCCTCTTTTAAGGGCAACTTGTGTTCGACAATGTTGGAGTCCAACCCGGGCATATCATGGTACGACCATGCAAATACGTCCTTGTATTCCCTCAATAATTGAATTAATTGCGTTTTTATTCCATCACTGATACGGGTCCCAATGTTGACCTCTTTCAATTCTTGACCCTGCCCCAAATTCACGGTCTCCAATTCTTCTTGATTCGGTTGGAGTAGACGAGCTTCTTGATCTAGCAGTCTTTGCAGATCCGGAGAGATGGTCTCCTCATCACTGTCCAACTCAACCCATTCACCCTCGGCTTTCGGATCCCGGTCAGAGCGAGCAATCACAGACATAATTATTTATTGGTTCTGTTTAGGTTTAGAGTTTATTAATATTAATGAGAGAGAGAGAATAGAACAAAATGAGAGAATAATGTGTGAAAAATGCCTTTTTATTGATATATGAGTGTAAAACTGTACAAAACCCTTTATTTACATGAAAAGGTCCTCATGATCTCGGGTACTGATCATGAGTCCCTAGAAAAAATGTGGAGGGGCCCTATCATGGCTTGCCCTTCTCTCTACTCCTGCTGCGGTAGAGGATTCTTGCTCACGTCGGGCGCCGTCGAATCGAAAGTGACCCACCCAGCGTCGATAAGGTCTTGGACCTTATACTTGAGAGCTCGGCAGTTCTCCGTTGAATGCCCCTGTGCCCCCGAATGGTATAGACATTTGTCTTGTGGATTGTACCAATCGGGGTAGGGTGGATTCACCTTCTTTGGTGGAATGTAAGCTATAAGACGCGCCTCTACTAGCTTCGGCAGGAGATCGCTGTAAGTGGTCGGAAGTCTATCAAACTTCTTCACAGAGTTGTTTTGCGATTTGCCTGACTTCGAAGCGGAAGAAGACGGAGCAATGGTTACAGCGTTGACTCCTCCTTCTTTCTTCTTCCCGAAGGCCTTCTTAGCTTCGTATGATTGGGAAGGCTTAGCCAGCTTCCCACTTTTAAGTCCTTGTTCCACCCTTTCTCCTATGGTGATGATGTCCGAGAAGAGTGTCGTTGTGTTCCCTATCATTTTATCGTAATAGGGACCAGTCAACGAGTTGATGAATAAGGACACCGTCTCCTTATCCGACAGCGGGGGCTCTATCTGTGCCGCCAACTCCCTCCAACGTTGGGCGTACGCCTTGAAGGATTCATCGTTCTTTTTACTCAAGGCTTGAAGATCAGACCTATCGGGTGTTAGGTCGATGTTGTATTTGTAGCGCTTGAGGAAGGCGTCGGCCAACTGCCTCCATGTGTGTACTAGATTTCCATCTAGTTGCATATACCAGTTGAGTGCAGTTTCAGCTAAGCTCTCTTGAAAGCAGTGGATCAAGAGCTTTTCATTTGTGGCATATGCAGCCATCTTGCGACAGTACATTGTGAGATGATTTTTGGGGCAAGTCGATCCCACATACTTTGGGAAATCCGGCACTTTAAATTTAGGAGGGAATTGAATGTCCCTCACTAAACACATGTCGGCGGCATCCTTAACGTCAAAGTCATGCCCCTCCATAGCCCTTAGCCGATCCTCGAGGGCATGGAATTGTTCCTTTGAGACCTCGGGCTCTTTTATTATAATTCCTGCCCCAAGGGGTACGGCGTTTGGAGGATCTTTTTCATGCTCTTCCTCCTCTCCCTCATGATGGGACCCATGATCACTATGATGAGAATCATGGATGTTGTGATGACGCATGAGTTCCATCATTTGCGCCATTTGGTCTTTAAGTTGTGAAAGCTCGGTTGTGAGCTTTTTGTTTTGCTCCTCCAATGCTTCCATTTTCTTGATCTTCTTTGCGCGTGTGAGGACAGAGAGATGACCAGCCACTTTCTAAAATGAATGTTTATTCTAATTAGCTTATTTATGATATGAATACACTCTCGACGTGAGCTTGATAATCTTTCATCTTTAAGGCGCTGCCTTTTTAAGATGAAAGTTTATCACCCTCCCTAGCCTATGATTTCTCCACAACGGAGAATCTCAATAGTCACGGGTCTCTTTCACTTACATCGAGAGGGTATTAGTGAACCTATAAATAATGATGAGGATGCATGAGGTATTATTGATAATGATGCCTATGCTCCTTACTTTTATTATATTTTCACACATGGTTTTTCCTCTCACGTCATGGTTTTTTCATGCATGAGGATTATTTTTAGACCTTATCACGAGGTTATTTATTAATGCACAAACAATTGCACATAAGCATTTACACAAACAATTCACTCATCCACGAACAGTCACGAGCGAATCACGAGGTAGGGGTCTCCTGCAGAAAAGTGCATATTCAAGGAGGATCTAACTGTTCTCACTTGGTCAAAGGCCCCCAAGGTGCCCCCATTATAGGGACCCAATTCCTCTCGTCGTAAGTCGATGGAAAGTTCCAACGCACTGTCGGACTCGAGTTCATGGTTATCACCTTGAGTGATGCTTTCCGACAACGGTCTACGGGCACCTATAGACCCATTCGACAACCGGCCGTACTAACATCCACTCCCTATGGTTAATCACTCATGCCCCCGGGTATAGAGGGAACTGTTGTGTGCAAAGGTTTGTGTGCAGTTTTTATTTCAAACAATTGCGTAATTTTAAAAATACAACAGTTATTTAAAGCCATATAGATAAACATGTTATCATACGAGTGAGGGGTAATAAAGTAATTTTAACTATTATCTGTTAAAAATAATCTGTCACTAAATGGGACTGACTCTCGAGGCTTCCCCAGTGGAGTCGCCATCTGTCGCCACCGGCCCGAAACGGACTTTCGGCATTCGCGAAGGATGGTTGGACTCGTTTATTTGTTTAAAAAATGTGGATTGCTAGAATGACTTATTCTCAAACTGAGACCTCATCAAACGAGCAATTTTATTAAAAGGCTCACCAATCCATATTAATCCCAAGCGGGACCCTCCATGGATTAGTGGTTTTCGCAAAAGGAGGGTTCGTGGAGTCGCCACCAATGTTTTACTCAAAACATTGGAAAAAGGGATAAGGCAATTGATTTAAAAATCAACTTTGGCCACTACAACCAGAGTTGGGTAAGGGAGTCGGTTACGCGTGGGGAAGGTGTTAGCACCCCACGGCGCCCCTTTCGGGTTCCCTATGACAGATTATTTTTAAAAGAACAGTATAAAATTACTAAATTACCCCTATTTATTCTAAGCAATTATAAATTGACTATCTACATGATGACAGTTTAAATATGCACACAGAAAGCAGTAAAAGGAAGGATTGAAGGGAAACCTCTTGAAGCGTGCTTTTATATATTGCAAAGAACTGGGAAGCGTTTTGGCGTTCCCTCGCTCTACAAGCCCGCTCCTCGCTCTCCTAGAACAAAATTTTAACTAAGGGAATCAAAAAGATTTCCCCTCGACTAGGTTCGATCCTCAAGCAAAATGGCTTGGGGCTCAAGAACTTCGTCGGATCAACTCTCCGAGTGATTTCTAGGGCAGAACACTGCTCAAAAACCCCAGAATACTCAAGGAGAGGGTTGAAACTATCTAAAAAAGTGTGGAATGACGTCCAATTGACGTCATATTTATAGGGAATAGGCGCAATACGGCCTACAGGGGCAATACGGCCGTATTGAAATTTTTGAACTTCAATACGGTCGTATTGAAGTTCAATACGGTCGTATTGAAATTCAGAAATTTCAATACGCCCGTATTGAGTTCGCTGCGGTTGTATTGAAGTGTCAATACGGTCGTATTGACTTCAGTACGACCGTATTGAAGTGTCAATACGGTCGTATTGACTTCAGTACGGCCGTATTGAAGTTTCAGAAACTTCAATACGCCGTATTGAGTTTCGCTGCGGCCGTATTGAAGCTTCAATACGGCCGTATTAAGTTCAGTACGGCCGTATTGGGCTTTTTCCCTCCACTTCTTTATTTTGAGCTATTCTAAGACCTCTAGACCTACAGAGAACCCTCCTAGGGCCTTCGAGGAGTCCTTCTGGCTGATTATCCTTCAGTCTTCGAGAGTCTTCAAGCTTTATTTCCGACCCGGACAATTTTAGGGGTCTACAGTAAGATTTCTTCCTCAGAATCTATGGCTTCATCTTAACTACTAGAGGAAGATGAAGTAGCTTCATCAAGGCTACTATAGTGATCTTGGGCTTCTAAAATCATGGTTTTTTTTGTAGGACATCAAGAAGCAATATGTCCTCTTCCAAGACACTTGAAGCACTTGATTTCACTTGACTTAGATTCTTTGGAAGGTGCTTTGAGAGAATATTTTCTTTTTCTTTTTCTTTTTTTTAATTGGAATAAGGTTGGGAAGAGTGGTCCTCTTTCTTAAAACTCTTGGAATAAAAGGGAGTGGGGTATTTTCGAAAAGATTTCCTCTTAAGTTGATGGTCCACTCTTGAACAAAGTTAATCAAGTTCATTTAAATCTCTATAGGGTAAAAGTTCAACTTTGTCTCTTATTTCAAGGTTAAAAGCACATTGAAACCTTGACATAGTGGTCCTCTCTTCCTCCCTAATCTGAGCCTTCATCATTAGTAACTCCATAGTTTTCCTATATTCTTCCACACTAGATGACCCTTGTTTCAATCTTTGATGCTTGTCCCTAAGCTCTCGGTCATAGTATGGAGGAATATGCCTCTTTCTCAAAGTATTACGGAGATCATTCCAATATTGAATTGGGGGCCTGTGATTTATTCTCCTTTCTTTTTATAAAGAGGTCTACCAATAATTAGCATGCCCTTGGAAGTTAAAGGTTTCCAAAGAAACCTTACTCTCTTCACTCACTCCATGTCAAGGAAACAGTTGTTCAACTTTCATTTCCCAATCTAAATATGTTTCAGCATTGTCTTTGCCATGAAATGAAGCAAAAGTAATGTTGGTTTCACTATTAGAAGACTCCCTATGTCTATGTTGCCTTGGAGGTCTTTTATAGTAATAATTATTGTGATGACTAATATGGAGGCTTTCACTTGGAGATTAGGTTTCATGCCTTTCCTCCTCATGTATGATTGTAGGGATCCGAACCCTTTCCCCTTTTGTGACCTTGTTGGAGAGACTCTAGGTTTTGAACCACTAACTTCTCCCCCCAAAACTAATTTGGCAAGAAACCTTTTTATTTCTTCATTATTTTTCTCATTTTCTTTCTCCTTTTTTCTAATCTCTTCCTCTTTTTTTGTATTTTGCTAAGTCAGAAGAAGACGAAAGCAATACCCAGCAAGGTTTTGAATGAGACAAATATAATACGTTATTTCTAACAAGTGTGTTAGTGTTTTAGATTTAAGTACAAGCAGATTGAAAAATAGAGGATATGAATGTATTACCATCCACACTAGAACTAAGAGATATGAGCTAAGCACTGGATAAAGGCTGATCAAATGAAAGGAATACATTACACGAAGACACCCACAAAAGAAATAAAGAACAGGACACGAGCAACCAAGATGAAGGGCAAAAGCTAACAAGATGTCAGAGGAGGAGATCCAACAAAATCAAGCCCAACACAAGAATAATGAAGCCTCAGATGATACAAGACTATGGATGATGACAAGCTGACCAGACGGAGACTCAAATGCACAGACAAAAACTAAGAAGGCTGGATTGCGTCTGAAGTCACAACGAGAAGAACTACCTAGTATCCACACTCTCAGAAGAACACATGAAGTCATCAAAATATAAGAAGACAGAAGAGCAAAATAGGACTAGTGTTTATCCACAAATCAAAGCTGCATGTGTCAAAGCAAGTACACCCACTAGTCAGCAAAGGACAACGCCTCTGTAGCTACAACACTAGGAAAGTACGGAGATATCTAGGTCATGATTAATGCCAAATATAGAATCAAACAAATAGTACAAAAAGACTCCGTGAAACACAGATTCAGCAAGCAAACATTTAACGCAAGATCATATGCTTTAAATCGAAGAATCAATGAAGCCTATGCAAACTAAACAAGAGAATCAGATGATGGTTAGTCAAGCATCAAAACAAGGTCTGCTCACAGATGGAAGAACATTCAAAAAACATCAGATGAGGACTACTACTAGAAAGAGACATTGGAGTATTAGAAGAAAAGCCAAAGCGAGACCAAACCTGGAACAAGGAGAGCAGTGTCAAACATCAGAAGAAGCTAGATGGTCAACTCTGTCAAAAGAACAGTTAAGGCAAGGAACATCATGAGAACCATACAATTTAAGCCAATTGAATAGATAAAATACAATATGTGCACCAGACGACTATGAGTCCAATATTATATGGATGTGTGTCAAGAACAACCTCTAGTGCAACGTGAAGAAATGGACCAAGCGTGAGACAAAGATAAGAAGAAAGTCAACCATGCATCAGACGAAGGACAACACAAACTGAAAGACATTCCAGATGGAAACAATGTCTGTCTATTCACATTGTTGACCAGATCAAAGTAAAAGCAAAGCATTAAACTCAAAACGCTAAGATGAAGGTCAAGATTGAGATGCACAGAACCAACAAATGAAGATGAAGACTACCACGCAAGAAATTAAAGAATCAAGTCTCAAGAGACAAACCAAGGCATCATCTACAACCACACAAAAGCTCTCAATGTAAAATGCGTGATCTAAATGAAGAAACGAAGAAGAAGAAAAGCACGCAAAAGCAAAAACATGCATATGTCAGAAAAGTCCATCACTTTTTCAGATAAGGACAACGACTATATTGCTGCATGACTAGAAAAAGAAAAAACACTTCCTAGGTCTCAAATAAAGCCAAACACTACTGCCAATAGGACAAAGAAGAATACACGCAATGTATAAAAACAGGAAGCAACATTTAATGAAAGATCTTAAGCATTAAATAAAGGATGAAACTGGTCATGAACGACTATATCAGCTTCAACGAACATATGCAACGGGAAAATTTTACACGCTTATAAGTATGCAATAACATCAAACCGAAAAAGGCTGGCAAGAAGCAACAAAAAAATAACTATAGGAATTGCCTTGGGTTTTGAACATTAAGCACCAAAAGTAATATCAAGCCCAAAAGAAAAATAGAGAGATTAGAGATCGATTCTTCATAGTCAAATCTACAATGTATCATTGTATTCATCTTTGTAGTCTAGGGTGTTCTGAGTGTATCTTAGGAAAGAGACCTTAGTGAGTGTTGTAATATTATGTATCCTCTTTGTGAAGAGTAACCCACACACTCAGAATCTCTATAGGACTAAGGTAGTGAAACCTTAGTGAGTGTAGAAATCTATGTATCCTCTCTATGAGAGTAAACCATACACTCAAACCAAACCTGTCTAGCCAATATTGTAAAGCCTAAAAAGGTTAGGAAAAGAATACTTGTAAAGCTCGGAGGGGCTTGTCAAAGAATACTCACTACGAACCTGAATAGGCCGATTAAAGAATACTGGCGTTGGTGAGTGAAGCTAGCGGGCCAGGAGCGGTCGAGAATACTTGGACAAGGAGTGGTTTTGACTGGGACAATCCATAATACTCTCTACTATCTAGAAGTGGTTGATAAGAATATACTAGCACTGGTGAGTGAAGCTGGCAGGCCAGGAGTGGTCGTGAATACATGGGGAACCAGATGTGGTTTGAGAATATAGCGTTGGTGAGTGAAGCTGGTGGGCCAGGACTGGTCGAGAATACATGGGGAACTAGAAATGGTTTGAGAATACTAGAGCTGGTGAGTGAAGCTAGCCAACCAGGAGTGGTTGAGAATACTCGTGACTAGGAGTGGCCATGACTGGGATGGTCTAGAATACTCAAGCCTCGAGAGGTCGAGAATACTTGGACTAGGAGTCGTTCTGACTTAGGTGGTCCATAATACTCATTGCTAGCCTGAAGAGGCTGATAAGGAAATACTAGTGTTGATGAGTTAAGTCAATGGGCCAGAAGTGGTCGAAAATACTTTTGTACTTAGTTGCATATTTAGTGGAACCCTTCAGTTGAAGGAGACTGGACGTGGCTCAATTGAGCGAACCAGTATAAAATATTTGCAATATTTTATTAAAGCCTTAGACGCACTCTCACGTAGTTAATTTAACCTACTAAAAAACCTCATCCATCATTTATCATTTGTTACTACTATCTTCAGACGAAAACCACACATGTTTAATTTATTATCATAAAGGACGGCTTGTGGTTAAGAAGCATTTTTCTTAAGCAGACGATGAAATTCTTAGACGAAGAATCATTCTGTTAAACCAAACCTGGGTAGTTTTTATCTAAAAATTACTAACATCATTTTATAGGACGAAAGAAAGTCTTCTTGCGATTTTTTTTTTAAAATACCCTTGTTCACACACACACACATATTCAACCCCCCTTCCATGTGTTTTCAGCCTAATTTCATATTTTCCTCTTCTTTTTTTCTTATGTACTCTTTCAATTCCCTAAGTTAATCCCTAATACTAGGCCTACTACTATATGAGTTTTTCCCACGTACACTAGAATGATCACTCATCTTTGATCAAGAAAAGGTTTTCACAAATATGTTTCAATTCGTTGGCACAAAAAGGTTTTCACAAAGAATAAGTGATAAAAGGTTTTCACAAATATTTTGAGGTTGTAAGATTAGTATTAGAGTCCCTAAGTGTACAAATTGAACTATCAAGGGAGGTGGACTACAAAGAATCACTTAATAACCAAGCCTTTTCAAGTAAAACTCACTAAGCCCTCTTACACCTTTCTTATAAAACAATTTTGCACAAGAATTGAGTGTGTGTGTGTGTGTGCATGGCCCCCTAGTAGGAAACTTGAAGCCTTCTAAAACAAAACAAGAAAGGTAAAAGAAAATAAACCTAAGCAATTATACTACCAAAGCAAGAAGCATGTAAGGAAAACAATTAAAGCATGTGCTAGTTGGATTCCCTAGGGTGGCAGCTTGAAGTGACCTTAGTGGTATTCAAGCCACTCACACAAGCACTACTCGAATTACCTTAAAAATACTTAATTAAAAAGTCTAATTACAAACCAAAACGAAAGAAACAAAGGCCAAAAAATATAAGTGGCCAAAAATTTCACAAGAGAAAACAATTAGGAAAAATCAATTCTTCAAGTCTCCAACTTGCTCCCTTCAAAATGAACACCCAAGTTAGTCCTCTCCTTGGTGTTTGTTCTCTTAGTTTTTGGTGTAATTTTCCAAAGCACCTTGGACACCAATTCGGGCAACCCCTCCACTCAATCCACCAACACAGTGTGTGGTTTTTAGAAGCTTTCCTCACCTATGCCAAGAAGAAACCAAACCAAAAGTACAAGAGGCCAAGGAATAAAAACTAAAAAGGCACAATTAAAAAGGGCTAATCCCTAGTGGAGATGAATGTGACAAAACTTAAGAGTAGAAAAAAGACACAAAGCTAAAATTAAGGAACATTAAGAAAGGAAAGCACTCAAGAGATTAAGTCCTAGAATAACACTAGAATGAATAGCAAGTGTTTGGGTAAAAGGTTGCATTTAGTATGTTAAATTTTAAAGTATCATTCAGCCACTAAAACATAGTCCAAAGTCCAAAGAATGACTCCAATTGCCAAGGTAGGAAAATTTGTCCAAATTTCACAAGTCTAGCTAAGGTTCCCTTTTGTTTTGTTTTTGGTCCACTTTTTTTTGACTTGTTTATGGTTCGACCTTTTAACACCAAGGTCTAATGATGAGTCATTATTTTCCCTTATTTATTTATCTTTTTGTACTTATTTTAATTGATGATTTGGGCTTAATCTCTTATTAATTACAAGTTTCACTATTTGGGCTTCATTGGGCCCGTAACTCGAATTTTAATTAATTACAATTCACTTGGTCTAATTTTTGTCTGTTAATTATTTTCAGCTTAATTGTGAAGCATTTTTGGGCTTGGATATTTCGGACTTCAAGAGACAAGGTTCCACGTCAGCACCACTTCCCCACATCAACGCCACATCAACATTTTGTTTTATTTTTCGTTTATTTTATTGTATTTTTGGGTCATACTTGGATTGGGGGCCAATTTTGAATTTTCTAGGATTTTTAGGGACCTAGGATAGGGACCATGCAACCACCACCTGATGTGACCACGTCTCCCATTTTGGCTGCTATTTTGCTTTGAGTTTCTATCTTGTTTTTGCTTCTGTCTTCACGGTTTTTGCTCTTCTTCTTCTTCTTTTTTATGTTCTGCTTGTATTTGAGACTGGGTTTACATTTGAATGAATCCAAATTGTTAGTTTGTTCTTCTTCTTCCTTGCTGACTTTGCATTTTCGTTTGATGGAAGGCTAAAACCCTTGTGGTTGGCTTTTTGAACAGATTCTAATCTCTCTTTGAGATTTTATTCGTATTATGCATTGTAGAACCCTAAAATTGTCCGGGTCGGAAATAAAGCTTGAAGACTCTCGAAGACTGAAGGAAGATCAGCCAGAAGGACTTCCAGAAGGCCCAAGGAGGGTTCTCTATAGGTCTAGAGGTCTTAGGATAGCTAAAAATAAAAAAGTGGAGGGAATGAAGCCCAATACGGCCTCCCAAGTGTTCAGTACGGCCGTATTGAACATTTTAAACTACAATACGGCCGCACTGAACTCAATACGGCCGTATTGAAGTTCAATACGGCTGCATTGAACTCAATACGGCTGCACTGAACTTCAATACGGCCGTATTGAGGTTTTTGAACTTCAATACGGCCGTATTGAATTCAATACGGCCGTATTGTAGTTCAAAACTTCAATACGGACCGTATTGACCCCCAGAAACCGTATTGAGCCTCTTCCCTATAAATATGACGTCAATGGGACGTCATTTCACACTTTCACACACAGTTTTAACCCTCTTCTTGAGTATTCTGGGTTTTTTTGAGCAGTGCTCTGCCTAGAAATCACTCGGAGAGTTGATCCGACGAAGTTCTTGAGTCACGAGCCATTTGCTTGAGTCTCGAACCTAGTCGAAGGGAAATCCTCCGGATTTCCATAGTTAAAATTTTATAGGAGGGAGCGAGCGGTCTTGTAGAGGGAGGGAACGCCAAAACGCTTCCCAATTTCTGTCAAGATATATAAGAAAGCACGCTTCAAAGGTTTATCTCTTTAAAGTCCCTTCTTTTACCGCTTTCTGTGTGTACATATTTAAACTGTCATCATGTAGATAGTTAATTTATAATTGCTTAGAATAAATAGGGGTAATTTAGTAATTTCGCACTATTATTTTTAAATAATCTATCATAGGGAACCCGAAAGGGGCGCTGTGGGGTGCTAACACCTTCCCCACGCGTAACCGACTCCCTTACCCGACTCTGGTTGTAATGGCCGAAGTCGATTTTTGAATCGATTGCCTTAAACCTCTTTTTCCAATGTTTTGAGTAAAACATTGGTGGCGACTCCATGAACCCTTCCTTTTTACGAAAACCGCTAATCCATGGAGGGTCCCGCTTGGGATTAACATGGATTGGTGAGCCTTTTAATAAAATTGCTCGTTTGACGAGGTCTCAGTTTGAGAATAAGTCATTCTAGCAATCCATATTTTTAAACAAATAAAAGAGTCCAACCATCCTTCGCGAATGCCGAAAGCCCGTTTCGGGCCGGTGGCGACAGATGGCGACTCCACTGGGGAAGCCTCGAGAGTCAGTCCCATTTAGTGACAGATTATTTTTAACAAATAATAGTTAAAATTACTTTATTACCCCTTGCTTGTATGATAACATGTTTATCTATTTGGCTTTAATAACTGTTGTATGTTTAAATTCTCGCAATTGTTTGAAATATAAATTGCACACAAACCTTTGCACACAACAGTTCCCTCTATACCCGGGGGCATGAGTGGTAAGCCATAGGGAGTGGATGTTAGTACGGCCGGTTGTCGAATGGGTCTATAGGTGCCCGTAGACCGTTGTCGGAAAGCATCACTCAAGGTGATAACCATGAACTCGAGTCCGACAGTGCGTTGGAGCTTTCCATCGGCTTACGACGAGAGGAATTGGGTCCCTATAATGGGGGCACCTTGGGGGCCTCAGACCGGTGAGAACAGTTAGATCCACCTTGAATATGCACTTTTCTGCAGGATACCCCTACCTCGTGATTCGTTCGTGACTGTTCGTGGATGAGTGAATTGTTTGTGCATTGATTATGTGAAATTGTTTGAGCATACATTGCACCTTTTAAACATACAACATTCCTTTTTAAAATAAGAATAAATAGGAATAAGAATCTTCCATTGCATGGTGTTAACATCTACCTTCATCACATTCATATAGGTAGTTTCCCTTTTCACCCAAAAAAATACAAAAAACAAAATACCCAAAAAAAGGAAAAAAGGGTTATTTATCCAAACCAAGCAATATCATGCATCATCTTAGGGACATCCTAAAAACATGATAATGCTTAGTTGAATAAACACAATGCATGCATATTCATCGTCATCATCTCATATCATGCATTCTTATCAAAGATCATGGAGGGATCTAGGTTTACATTTCATACATCCCTCCTAGTAAATCATTAATAAACATTAATAAAGAATTAATCGATGCGTATGTTCAAAGAATGGATCGCACGCCGTTCGTTATCAAGTGTAAGCCAACAACCGCGCCAAGCGAACACACGTCAACTCCGTTGTTGGTAATTAAGACGAATAAAGGGGAAGGTCCGACACCGTTAAGGATCACTACTCCAAGGCCTTTTCCCTACGAATCGAATAAGGCTGTGCCGTGGATATACGACATCCATTTTTCTGCCGACAGCGATATCTCTAACATCGCTGGACTTGGGGGCATGACTAGGAGTGGCAGGATCTACACTCCCGAAGATCTTCATGATAAAACCCCCAAGAATAAAGAAAAAAAAGAAAATAAAACCGAGGAAAAAGAATTCGAGGAGGAGACAGACGAGCTGTTAAAGTTTATCCGACAGAGCGAGTACTCCATCGTGGATCAACTTCATAGGACGCCAGCAAAGATTACGCTGTTGTCGTTGATCCTAAATTCCGAACCGCATCGGCAAGCTCTGTCGAAAGTCTTGAACGAGGCATATGTGTCGCACACTATCTCCCAAGACAAGTTTGAGGGGATTGTTAGTCACATCACGGCTAGTGATCACCTCACCTTCACCGATGAAGAAATCCCCACTGGGGGACCGAATCATAACAAGCCCTTGCACATCTCTGTAAAGTGCAAGGAGTATCACATCGCTAAAGTCTTGGTAGATAATGGATCTTCCTTGAATGTGATGCCAAAAAGAACGCTCAAGCAATTGGCAGTCAAGGGAGTCCAAATGCGCCCGAGCAACATGATCGTTCGAGCCTTCGATGGTTCTAAAAGAGAAGTGGTGGGAGAGATCAATCTTCCAATCCAAATTGGACCCACTATCTTTAATGTCGAATTCCAAGTGATGGACATTACTCCCGCATACAGCTGTCTCCTCGGCCGACCTTGGATTCATGATGCGAAAGTTGTACCCTCTACGCTCCACCAGAAAGTCAAGTTCATAGTGGGTGACAAACTGGTGACTGTACAAGCTGAAGATGACATACTCATCAGCAAACCATCCACCATACCTTACGTGGATGCAGCGGAGGAAGCTTTAGAAACCGCCTTCCAAGCATCGGAAATCGCCAATGTCGAAACGTTTCCCCGAGAAATGAAGAAGGTAGCCTCCATGCTCACCAAGAACGGATACTTGCCAGGACAAGGATTAGGCAAGGACTCCCAAGGAATCCCGGAGCTACCCATTATCAAGGATAATCCGGGGAAACAAGGGTTAGGATACAACCCTTATAAAGATCAAAGGACGAAGAGAAACCAAGATCCTTCTCGACGTTCTTTAAGCCAGATCTTTAGGAAGGCCAGTTCACAAGCGTTAAGGCCGGTCGTCGTCGTCAAGTGTTTTTCTCCTTCCGATAGGGATGTATAGACCTGATGACTATTAGAGATTACTCCTCGGGGACAGCCCGACCCCCGAGCCTCGATAGGGCACATGTTTCCATTATGATTATAATAAAATCATTCTTTATTAATTCTTTATTGCTTCTTTTCTTGCTTGCAATAAAATTCTAGACCGCATTATTTAACCCTGTTTGAATGAACATAAGTGAGGTTAAAATCGTCTTAATAATCAATAAACCCACATCATTTTGTGTGGAAGTGTGCACGACAACTTGGAGCACCTTTCCTTGGCCTCAATAAGTGCCGTCATGGATAAAAAGAAATCCATTCAGGACAAAAATCCTAAAAATAAAAGAAGCTCGGCAGGAAACCCAAAAAAGGGGACTGCGCAAAAATAAGAGCAAAAGACCCGCTAGGAATCCTACAAAAGGGTGACCTGGGCAAAAATTAGGGTTACAAAATAATGAACAAAAACAAAAGCCCGCTAAAACTCTACAAATGGGTGTTTTAGGCAAAAGTTAGGGCAATCGAAAAACAGAATAAATCCATGATGGTACCACCAACTGAATTCAACGAAGGGGCTCAAGAAAAGCTATCCAAGTTATCAAATCACAAATGTTAATAACCAAGACGTGCTTAACTTCATAAGTGTTTAATCAAACAAGCCTAAACACTTAAGCCTACCATTGGCCAAGCCATTCTTACAAAATCCATTTTTCAAAAAATAAATAATCCCTTCTAAAACACAAACTTTTGAAAATATATCCTTTCCTTCTTTTCTCTCTTGTCCCAAACGATTTTTGAATAATCTAGTGGAAACATGGAGATATAGTAGTCAATAGGAGGGTTGACACATCTTCTAAAGGAAAGGAAAATCATTTGGTTGATGACACCAAATCTCAATATAACATGCATCATTCCTCGGTTACAGAAATCGGCAGCACACAGCCCGTCTAGAGGAATGGCAAAAATCCAAACAGAGAAACGCATCGGTTAATTCTTTTGAAAAGTGAATCAAATAGAATTAGGTGCATCATACTGCATACATGCATACAGATGATAGGTGTAATGGAAGATCACTTATTCTCTGTTTATTGAAAAAAACAAAAAAAATATATAAACTTCAGAAAAACAATACGCCCGTATCATGTTCAGTATGCCCGTACCAAAATTAGGGTTATGAACAAATTTTCAATTCAATACGGGCATACTGAAATGAATAACGGCCGTATTGGCAATAACAGAAATCCTCCCTCACATCAATGACAAAATTCCTCCAAGAAGAAGAGGATAGGGGGAGCCATTCATTTTTTCCAAAAATAAAATAATTAAACTTGCATTTTGTGCATCACGCACATTAATTGCACATTCAAAGACCTCATCATAAGGCAATTGCATAAAATAGAAAAAATAGAAAATTGCTTGTGTATGACAGCAGTCAACAAAAGCCGAAAACGAAAAAAGGCAAGGATACAAACAATACTCCTCAGTTTGTACAGAATGATTGAGCCTGGAGAGGCTTGCTGAAAAAATACTCCCACAGAATAATTGAGCCTGGAGAGGCTTGCTGAAAAATACTCCCACAAAATAATTAAGCCTGGAGAGGCTTGCCGAAATAATACTCTCCAAAAGACGTCTCAGCTCGCATTCTCGGGCTGAACAAAAAATAATACTCATGCAGAATAACTGAGCCTGGAGAGGCTTGCCGAAACAATACTCCCACATAATAACTGAGCCTGGAGAGGCTTGCCGAAATAATACTCTCTCAGAATAATTGAGCCTGGAGAGGCTCGCCGAAATAATACTCCCCAGAGATATCTCAGCTTCCACTCACGGGCCAAATTCCCCAGTGAAAGCTATCAAAGCGAGATCAGCAAAATTCCCCAACGGAAGCATGATCCAAACAAAATATCCAAGTCAAAGGACTTAGACTTCCTCAGTGGAAGATAGCTTTCCAACTCAAACGAAGAGTGAAGCTAAGCCTGAAGAGGCTTTCTAAATAATACTCTGGGATACATAAGATCCCCAAATCCCCAGTCGCCTACTCAAGAGGCATTCCTACAAAAAGAAAAAAAATCAAAAGATCAATAATCATTCCCCAAGTGGAATCCGGCTCTTGGCCAAACATCAAGCGTCAAGATGATCTGCCTAACAGAAGAGGCTAATCACAATCAATGACAAAATCCCCCAGCGGATAACTGCCTACACAGAGGCGACAAAACCTGAAAAACAAAAAGAGTCACCCGAATAAGGATAACCGGGATACTCCACCATCGTCGAAAGGACGTCAGCCAATCATAAGGCACCGCTCATCTCAGAAAGAGCATCTTCGTGTCTACACCCCAGGGAAACAGAAATTCCTCAATGGGCACCAACTATGCAAAGGAAAGTTGGGACACAAGAACCTATGAGTAACTGCACATCCCCTAGACGGATCCCTGCGTTATCCAGCCCTCAGTGGCACAAAAATCAAAAACAATCGTCAAAGCAGCATCGTGGACTGTGGAGACAAAATCAAAATCAACATCCAGAACCCTCAGTGGATAATAGCCTACACAGAGGCTACAAAAATCAGAAAAATCAAAGAGAGACACCCGAATAAGGATAACCGGGATACTCCACTTACGTCAAAAGGACGTCAGCCAAACATAAGGCATCGCTCAAATCAAGAAGAGCATCTGTGTCTACACCCCAAGGAGTCAAAAATTCCCCATGGGTACCAACTATGCAAATGCAAGTTGGGGCACAAGAACCTATGAATGAATGCACATCCCCTAGACGGATCCCTGCGTTATCCAGCCCTCAGTGGCACAAAATCAGAAAAACGTCGAAGCAGCATAGTGGACTGTGGAGACAAAAAAATCATCTCAGATCCCTGGAGAGGGTAAACTCGCATTGCCGAAGTGATCAGAAGACACGGACGCAGACCCTGGAGAGGGCAAACTCAGTTGCCTAGGTCGTCAGAGACCAAACAAAGTCTGGAGAGACGGTACTCAAACAAAGTCTGGAGAGACGGTACTCAAACAAGGTCTGGAGAGACGGTACTCAAACAAAGTCTGGAGAGACGGTACTCAAACAAGGTCTGGAGAGACGGTACTCAAACAAGGTCTGGAGAGACGGTACTCAAACAAGGTCTGGAGAGACGGTACTCAAACAAGGTCTGGAGAGACGGTACTCAAACAAAGTCTGGAGAGACGGTACTCAAACAAGGTCTGGAGAGACGGTACTCAAACAAGGTCTGGAGAGACGGTACTCAAACAAGGTCTGGAGAGACGGTACTCAAACAAAGTCTGGAGAGACGGTACTCAAACAAGGTCTGGAGAGACGGTACTCAAACAAGGTCTGGAGAGACGGTACTCAAGCAAAGTCTGGAGAGACGGTACTCAAACAAGGTCTGGAGAGACGGTACTCAAATAAGGTCTGGAGAGACGGTACTCAAACAAGGTCTGGAGAGACGGTACTCAAACAAGGTCTGGAGAGACGGTACTCAAGCAAAGTCTGGAGAGACGGTACTCAAACAAGGTCTGGAGAGACGGTACTCAAATAAGGTCTGGAGAGACGGTACTCAAACAAGGTCTGGAGAGACGGTACTCAAACAAGGTCTGGAGAGACGGTACTCAAACAAAGTCTGGAGAGAAGGTACTCAAACAAGGTCTGGAGAGACGGTACTCAAACAAGGTCTGGAGAGACGGTACTCAAACAAAGTCTGGAGAGACGGTACTCAAACAAGGTCTGGAGAGACGGTACTCAAACAAGGTCTGGAGAGACGGTACTCAAACAAAGTCTGGAGAGACGGTACTCAAAGAAAGTCTGGAGAGACGGTACTCAAAGAAAGTCTGGAGAGACGGTACTCAAGGTCTGGAGAGACAGTACTCAAAGTCTGGAGAGACGGTACTCAAGGTCTGGAGAGACAGTACTCAACCATCAGCGTCGTCAGAGGCACATTGGTGTTCAACTTCCAGCTCGGGCGTCGAGTGAAGTTGACCCTGAAGAGGGTAAACTTAGCTACCGAGGTTGTCAGAAGCGCCGAGGTATGCAACAACCTGGAGAGGCTACTCAACAATTTTCCACCGGAAGACGCTACAAGTCAGAAGGTTGGCACATCACCCGGACAATTGGGTCAACTCCTTTACTTGTCAGCCGGTACACCAAAAGGCCGTCCGACTAAGTAAAGGGGGGGCAGCTGTAGACCCCTAAAATTGTCCGGGTCGGAAATAAAGCTTGAAGACTCTCGAAGACTGAAGGAAGATCAGCCAGAAGGACTTCTAGAAGGCCCAAGGAGGGTTCTCTATAGGTCTAGAGGTCTTAGGATAGCTAAAAATAAAAAAGTGGAGGGAATGAAGCCCAATACGGCCTCCCAAGAGTTCAGTACGGCCGTATTGAACATTTTAAACTACAATACGGCCGCACTGAACTCAATACGGCCGTATTGAAGTTCAATACGGCTGCATTGAACTCAATACGGCTGCACTGAACTTCAATACGGCCGTATTGAGGTTTTTGAACTTCAATACGGCCGTATTGAGGTTTTTGAACTTCAATACGGTCGTATTGAATTCAATACGGCCGTATTGTAGTTCAAAACTTCAATACGGACCGTATTGACCCCCAGAAACCGTATTGAGCCTCTTCCCTATAAATATGACGTCAATGGGACGTCATTTCACACTTTCACACACAGTTTTAACCCTCTTCTTGAGTATTCTAGGTTTTTTTGAGCAGTGCTCTGCCTAGAAATCACTCGGAGAGTTGATCCGACGAAGTTCTTGAGTCACGAACCTAGTCGAAGGGAAATCCTCCGGATTTCCATAGTTAAAATTTTATAGGAGGGAGCGAGCGGTCTTGTAGAGGGAGGGAACGCCAAAACGCTTCCCAATTTCTGTCAAGATATATAAGAAAGCACGCTTCAAAGGTTTATCTCTTTAAAGTCCCTTCTTTTACCGCTTTCTGTGTGTACATATTTAAACTGTCATCATGTAGATAGTTAATTTATAATTGCTTAGAATAAATAGGGGTAATTTAGTAATTTCGCACTATTATTTTTAAATAATCTGTCATAGGGAACCCGAAAGGGGCGCTGTGGGGTGCTAACACCTTCCCCACGCGTAACCGACTCCCTTACCCGACTCTGGTTGTAATGGCCGAAGTCGATTTTTGAATCGATTGCCTTAAACCTCTTTTTCCAATGTTTTGAGTAAAACATTGGTGGTGACTCCATGAACACTTCCTTTTTACGAAAACCGCTAATCCATGGAGGGTCCCGCTTGGGATTAACATGGATTGGTGAGCCTTTTAATAAAATTGCTCGTTTGACGAGGTCTCAGTTTGAGAATAAGTCATTCTAGCAATCCATATTTTTAAACAAATAAAAGAGTCCAACCATCCTTCGCGAATGCCGAAAGCCCGTTTCGGGCCGGTGGCGACATGCATCTCTTTTCCACTTTCTTCTTCTTCATTGGATTTCTGTATTAACACGTTTTCAACATCTGTTCATGCTTAATGAATCTGAGTTGCTTGTGTTTAATGCCATAGTTTGCTTAATCCTGTGGAGAAGTTCAATGTTGTATACATTTCCTTAATTTGTGTCGGGAAGTCTTGATGGAATAACACTAAGGCCAAGAAGTCCAAGAGGTGATGTATTGAAGGAAGCAAAACAAATGTGATGGAGGAGGCCCATGGGCCAAGGGTCCAACTACTAGGGCTATGGCAAAGAGGATCCAAGAGGAGTGGGCCCAAGCTCAAGGAAAGCCCATCACACTTTTTAGTTGGGCTTTGATTCAAGCCCAAGTAGAGTAGGAGTAGTGTAGGTTTGGGCCTTAGGGCTTGTATTTCATTTTAGGCCTTGTATTTCGGCCACTTAGACTAGGAATTTCATTTCATGGTTATTTGAATTTAGGGTTAATTTAGGGTTACATGTGCATAGTCATTTGAATGTAATTAGCATAGCATTTGGTATGCATTTCGGCCATGTGAACACATGCACATGGTGTGACCGAAATGCAACTCAAATGGATTCCAAATTACATCATAAATGAATGCACATGGGTGGGTGACCGGGTTGGCTCTAAAATTTGAATTTTGAATTCAAATTTTGGGCACCTAAAGTTAAGTAAACCATACCATGGTTTCACTTAACCTTAGGCTAACCCAAGGTATACCCTAAACCTAATTCTTCCTATAAATTCATCTTAGTCAAAGTTTGTAATACTTTTGGACATAATTGAATGAGTTTTCTTCATTTGAAATCTCTCCCTCCGAAAGTCTCTCTCAACCTACCTCTACCCTACTTGAGCTCCTCTCCTTGTAGAGTTAGGTCATTGTTATTCTATCCAGACTTAGCTAGGTCAAGACTTGGCTACCTTATTCTTCTTGGAAGCTCTTATTCCTTGCACTTCATCCAAGGATCCGAGAAGAATTGAAGCATTCCTTGAGGATTCTTGAAGTAGAACCTCATCAAGTGGTATCAGAGCTTCGGTCATCAAGAGATAAGTGTTCTTGTCTTTTGAATGTTTGTATGATCCGTGTTCATCTTTGTGTTCTTGTCAATTGTTGAGTTGATTCTTTCCTAGATCTAATTCATCAAGTGGCTAAATTATTCTTTCAAGAAATAGTGAGACTACATGGGTTACCTAAGACTATAGTCTCTAATAGAGATGTTAAGTTATGATCGAAGCCGTATCCGGTCAAATAAATGCAATTAAACATAGTACTAGGAAGTGACTCCTAGGTCGTCTCCCAAGGACCGTCTTTTACTATTAAAGGCTTAAACACACGAAGCGAGGGGGTTTGGTTCAAAATTTTTAGTTTGTAGCACAATAAAACGAAATAAAACAGCAAGTAAAATAGATTGGTTCCCTGTTCAGATTGCAACTCTTTTATCCCTGGTTCTCAAAAGATTTCTCTATTCATAACTTAATCCTTATTCCATTCGAGTTAAACAACTAAGCGAAGATTAACTCAAGATTTCCCTACACGAATTAAGCAAACATATACAACATTCAACCTCCCCACAAGATTAAGCAACTTGTGAGCAACCTGATTCATTAAGCATGAACAGGTGTCAAAAACATTTTAGAGGTTCAATGAAGAAGAACCGAGCAGAACACAGATACAAATATAAATAAAACTTCAATCAGAGATTGCAATCTGCTCAAGGAACCAACCCCTGGGTTTTTAGCCTTCCATTAAAATGGAAAACAAAAACGAACATAGAAACGAAAATACAAACAGAAAATAAAACGAAAAAGCAAGGAAGGAGAACAAAACGAAAATGGACAATCTGTATTTCAATCTGTATTCTTCAATGATTCAGATACAAAACGTAACACATAAGATAAGAAGAGAAGCAAAACGTAAAACTCAGCTGAGACCAAAGAAAACGTGAAGAAAAATGGAGAGCAGCCAAAGAAAAATGGAAGCAAAACGTAAAGGAAACAGAACAGGGAAGCCCAAAAACGTCCAGAAACTAAAGAGACCAAAACGTAAACTCTCTAGCTCCAGCAGCAAAAAAAAAACATGAATGCAATACAAAGAGAGGCTATTGTTCACATAGTCACATCAGACCCCTCATCTAGTGGCTGTCAAGTCAGCCCTACCCTAAGGTCCTATGAGCAAAAAACGAATTGGGCCCAATAAAATACAAGTCTGACCCAACTACAATAAAATAGACAAAAACTAAAAATGAATGCTGAGGTGGAAAATGGGTGCAGTAGTGTCATGGCAGATGACGTGGCAGCTCCACTTGATGTCTAGAAATTAATTCCAAGCCCAAATAATTATTAAACTTCCCTGAAAATAAAAATTGGAATAATTAGATTCAGAAAATTCAAATTAGTTAAAATATGAATTATTGGTCCAATTAAAGCCCAATTAGAAAACAGTGCAGAATATCAACAATTAAGCACAAATCAGAGATTAAAATAAGTACAGAAAGGTAAGAAAATAGGGGAAAATATTGACTCATCAAGTTCCTTAGCCATTTTTGGAAAACTTTATGGGCAAGGCTAAGAACTAAACTTCTGTTTTCTACCACTTGTCATCCGCAAACTGATGGGAAAACTGAGGTAGTTAATAGGTCTCTTGGGACTATGTTGAGGGCAATCCTCAAAGGCAACAAAAAGTCATGGGATGACTATCTCCCTCATGTGGAGTTTGCCTATAATAGGGTGGTCCATAAAACCACCAACATGTCTCCTTTTGAGGTTGTTTATTGTTTCAATCTCTAACTCCTTTGGATTTATTACCCCTTCCCGATGTTGCTTCCTTTATTCATAAAGAAGGAACATCTAGGGCTGAATTTGTCAAAAACTTGCATGAGAGGATTAGAAATCATATTCGATCCCAAACAGAAAAATATGCAAAATACAATAATAAGGGTAGAAAGGAAGTTGTCTTCAAGGAAGGAAACTGGGTTTGGCTGCACCTTCGGAAGGATAGGTTTCCTTCCAAAAGAAAGTCTAAACTTAGTCCTAGAGGAGATGGACCCTTTCAAGTCATTAGAAAAATAAACAATAATGCGTATGTCCTAGATCTCCCTTCTGAATATGGTGTTAGTCCTAGTTTTAATGTTTCTAATTTATCTCTCTCTACAGGACTTGCTACCCAAGTGTCGCCACCCGCCGAAACGGACCTTGGCATTCGCGACGATGGTCGGACTCTTTTTAATGTTTTGGAAAATGGTGGATTGTTAGAACGACTTATTCTCAAACTGAGACCTCATCGAACTAACAATTTTATTAAATGATTCACCAATCCATGTTAATCCCAAGCGGGACCCTCCATGGATTAGTGGTTTTCGCAAAAAGAAGGGTTCTTGGAGTCGCCACCAATGTTTTACTCAAAACATTGGAAAAAGATATAAGGCAATTGATTTCATAAATCAACTTTGGCCATTACAACCAGAGTCGGGTAAGGGAGTCGGTTACGTGCGGGGAAGGTGTTAGCACCCCACAACGCCCCTTTCGGGTTCCCTATGACGGATTATTTCATAAATAATAGTGTAAAATTACTAAATTACCCCTATTTATTAAAAACGATTATGAACAAGATATCTACATGATGAATAATTTAAACATGCGATGCAACAATCAGAAAGCAGTAAAAGGAAGGATTTTGAAGAAGAAACCTTTGAAGCGTGCTTTTATATATTCAAATAATAGGAGGCTTTTTGGCACTCCTTCCCACTACACGCTTGCTCGCTCCTTCCCTAAAAATTAATTTTTACTAGGGAAATCAGAAAGATTTCCCTTCGACTAGTTCGAATCCTCAAGCAAAATGCTCAGAACTCAAGAACTTCGTCGGATCGGCTCTCGGAGAGACTTCTAGGGCAGAACACTGCTCAAAAACCCTAGAATACTCAACAAGAGAGTCCAAAAGGTGTCCAAATGTGTGGAAATGTCGTCCAAATGACGTCTTATATATAGGAGTGAGGCGCAGTACGACCTCTGGGGTCAATACGGCCCGTACTGAAGTTTTGAACTACAGTACGGCCGTATTGAATTCAGTACGGCCGTATTGGGTTCAGTACGGCCGTATTGTAGTTCAAAATGTTCAGTACGGCCGTACTGAACTTCTAGGAGGCCGTATTGAGCTCCAATCCTTCCACTTCCTTATTTCAAGCTACTCTAAGACCTCTAAACCTACAGATAATCATCCTAGGGTCTTCCAGGAGTCCTTCTAGCTGACTTTCCTTTGGTCTTCGAGAGTCTTCGAGTCTTATTTCCGACCCGGACAATTTTAGGGGTCTACACCAAGAAGAGGATGCTTTGGATTTGAGGACAATTCCTCTTCAAGAGGGAGGGGATGATGGAGGAGGCCCATAGGCCAAGGGTCCAACTACTAGGGCTATAGCAAAGAGGATCCAAGAGGAGTGGGCCCAAGCTCAAGGAAAGCCCATCACATTTTTTAGTTGGGCTTTGATTCAAGCCCAAGTAGAGTAGGAGTTGTGTAGGTTTGGGCCATAGGGCTTGTATTTCATTTTAGGCCTTGTATTTCGGCCACTTAGACTAGGAATTTCATTTCATGGTTATTTGAATTGAGGTCTAATTTAGGGTTACATGTGCATAGTCATTTGAATGTAATTAGCATAGCATTTGGTATGCATTTCGGCCATATGCACACATGCACATGGTGTGACCGAAATGCAACTCCAGTGGATGCCAAATTACACCACAAATGAATGCCCATGGGTGGGTGACCGGGTTGGCTCCAAAATTTGAAATTTGAATTCAAATTTTGGGCACCTAAAGTTAAGTAAACCATACCATGGTTTCACTTAACCTTAGGCTAACCTAAGGTATACCCTAAACCTAATTCTTCCTATAGATTCATCTTAATCGAAGTTTGTAATACTTTTGGACATAATTGAATGAGTTTTCTTCATTTGAAATCTCTCCCTCTGAAAGTCTCTCTCAACCTACCTCTACCCTACTTGAGCTCCTCTCCTTGTAGAGTTAGGTCATTGTTCTTCTATCCAGACTTAGCTAGGTCAAGACTTGGCTAGCTTGTTCTTCTTGGAAGCTCCTATTCCTTGCACTTCATCCAAGGATTCGAGAAGAATTGAAGCATTCCTTGAGGATTCTTGAAGTAGAACCTCATCAGAATGGGTTAATGTTGAAAAACCATAGGAGGAGTGAGGCCATTTTTGGACCTTAGCTCCTAAGTTTTTATTAGCATAGCATTTATTTTTATTCCTATTTTGCCCTTGTCTTTGATTTCCTATTTTACCCTTGTATCTTGGGGTATTTTAGTCTTAGAATTTTATTTTACTTGTATTTCCCATTTTACCCTTGTATCTTGGGGTATCTTAGTCATAGGATTTATTTTCTTTTGTATTTCCCATTTTACGCTTGTATTATGGGGTGTTTTAGATCATAGAATTTTATTTTTGGGCTAAGGCATTTGATTAGGGTGCGATAAAAGCTAGACGCATATTTGGTGGTGTTTGGACCTATTTTTGGACTTGGAAAGGCTTAGGCCCAAGTGGAGAGCACTAGGTTGAATGGTCTTATCATGCACCTAGATGTAGCCTAACCAAACCCAAAGATTCCATCCTTGGCCACCAAGTTGCATCTAGGGTTAATTTGGGTTTCATTTGGTGTGCATTTGGCATTGTGAATTTCGGTCATGTAACCCTAAATGCAACCCTAGATGCCTCCCACTCCTATAAATAACATAGGCACCACACCTTGTAAATAATTTTGGATATTGAATATAAAGAGAGCCTTTTGTGCCTTTATATCTTTCCTTAGTCAGCCTTGGCTAATTCGGCCACCTCCCTCCCATCTCTACCTTGAGAGAAACAACCCTAGAAGTGGCCTTCATCATCATGAAGTGAGCCAACCCTAGAGTACCCTTCTCAAGCATTTCGTCAAACACCTTCTACCCAACCTCCATTTTCGTCCATTCCATCATCATCCACCCTAAAACCTTGTGCCACCTTTGAAGAACTTGATCCTTGGAGTAGGCGTCATTTTCCTTGCTCATCATCTCATGTTCATGCAAGTAAGGATGCCATCAAGTCTTGAGTTAATCTTTGCTTAGTTTGTTAACTCGGATGGAACAAGGATTAAGTTGTTGACAGAGAAATCTCTTGAGAACCAGGGATGAGAGTGTTATAATCTTAACAAGGAGTCAATCTGCTTGCTTACTACTCTACTTGCATTTTATTGTGTTTAAACCTTGATAAATCTAAACCAACCCCCCTCCCCCCACTTCGTGTTTGAACCTTTGATAGAGACAAATGGTCTTTGGGAAATGACCTAGGAAAGCTTCCTAGTACTACATTTAACTATTTTTATTTGATCGGGTACGGCCTCGATCATCCAGTCACTTTTCTTTTTTTGTATTAATATTCTTCCTTTGTTTGGGTTTTACACTTGTGATTGTTGACTTGATCAGCAAAAAATTTTTGGAGTATCCTTTTAGCAAGTAGTGAGGGCTTAATGAGACAATAACTTGAGTTTCTTTAAGTTTTAATGTGTAATAAATTAAAGTAGTAAAACAAGCACATATAAACACTTTTGAACCTCAAATTATCATGCAAAACATGATCATATTAAGGATTCAACATGAATACTTGGAATGATTTCAAGGTAGTTTCAAAAGAGACAAGCTAATGACAAAATCAAATGGATTATAAAACAAAATATTGTTAGAAAAGAATGGCACAATCCAAGAGGGGGGGTGAATTGGATTCTATGACCCTTTTAAAAATTATCAGAGTATTTAGGATCTTTATTTCACAAAAACTTTTCTAAGTCTGAATTTTCAAATGAAGCTTATTTAAAGACTTGTTATGGAAGTATGAATGATATATGCTTTCTTGATTACAAAATAGTGAGGTTCAAATGTAATGCTCTAATTCAAATTAAACCATCAATATTCACACACACAAGTTAATCAAGAATTATCTTCTTTAATATTCAATCAAGCAATTACTCAAAGTAAAAGATAAAGGTAGAAGAAGATTGCACAAGTCTTTTATACTGCTTCAGCCACTCCACATGTGACCTACATCCAGTCCTTAATCAGCACCTGATCAAGATTTGTTCCACTATCTCAAGGAAGAAGGTTTACAAGCACACACATATGCATATACTTTAACACAAAAGATAACCACTTTCTTGACCCCAAGAAAGCACCCCTTGTAGAAACCCACTACAAGAAACCTTACCACTTGAGAAACCCTTCTCAAGATTTTACAAGTATTCACACAGAATAAAGGAACGAATTCACCTGGAATTCTTTGACACAAATCTTAATCTTCCCCTTTCAAGAATGATATGATGATGATGATCTCCTTTCAATGTTTTTCATAAACGTTTCTCTTCTTGGATTCACAAAGAAAACTCTCCAAGATGTCACAAAGACTCCACAAAAACGTTTTTCTCAATTTGATTATCAGTTCTAACTCATGTCTGAAGTTTCTCAAAGTTCAAACTATTTATAAAAGTTTCAGACGCAGATAATTGATTATTTTAAAGAATAATCGATTATTTTGTTCTTCAGGTTTTCTAGAAATCAACCAAGAACAATATAATCGATTATTTTGCTAGATAATCGATTATTCCAGAGAGTTGTTTCTGGGATAATCGATTATTTAGGCAAATAATCGATTATTGCAGCAAGGCATCCCATTTTGCCTATTGCTGGAATAATCGATTATATTTAACGATAATCGATTATTTTGAGTTAGTTTTTAAAACTTCGTTTTAAGTCTCAAAATAACTTTCCAACCTTTTCACTCATCATCATATACTCTCTACTTAGCTTTAGATATAGATTTCTTATGCACAAAGCATACTAAGCACACACAACATAAAAACTCATTCAAAACACTTTATTTTCTAAACTCTATTACATAGCTCTATTACATAGCATTTTCTTGACTTTGTTTTTGTGCATCCAAGTTGTTCTTCCAAGTTGTTGTTGTACACACATGTTGTGATCATCAAAACTTCTTTAAGCTTCAAGCTCTCCTAAGCTCAACAAATATATCATTTCATCAATGTTTCTCATGTAGCCGAAATTTTCCAACAACTCAACTTAAAAGAAAAATGGTACGAACTTAAATAAGGAAGCCTAAAAACACCAAGATGATTCACAAGGAAGATATGGCATGAATCAACATATGAAAGAGAACATATGGATCATGAAAAACATCGTAAGGCAATAACCCATTTTACCACAACTTTTGATAGGCAAGAAGACACAGAAACATGACTGGAAATTTAAAATGGACTAGAGGTTACACTTGAAAAACCATTGACTCTAGATACTACATGATGGAATCCTTGCTAGCATTGGTGGACATTGGTGACCAATATGAAGGACTCCTTGACTCCTTGGATCAAGTTTTTCATTTTTCAAGGATGGAGAGTGACTTGGGAAGGAATGACCAAAAGTGAAGGATGGATGGTAGGTATTTGGTAAAGGGTTTAAGAGATACTCCAGGGTTTGGCTCACATCATGGGTGATGAAGGCCACTTCTAGGGTTTTTCTCTCAAGGTGGAGATAGGTAGGTTTGGCCAAAATTATCCAAGGGAGACTAAGGAAAAATATAAAGGCACAAGGCTCTCTCTATATTCAATATCTAAAGTATTTACAAAGAGGCTAGCCTAGGGTATTTATAGAAAGGAGGAAGCATTTAGTATCACATTTGAGAGTGCATGGCCGAGTAAGGCAAGCCAAATACACTTCAAATGAAACCTAAATTAACACTAGATGCTACTCGGTGTCCAAGGATGGAATCTTTGAGTTTGGTTAAGCTACATCTAGTTGCATGATAAGACCATGCAACCTAGTCGCCTTTCACTTGGGACTAAACCTTACCAAGTCCAAAAATAATCCAAGGCTACCAAAAAATACGTCTAGGCCTGGTTTCCAACCTTAATAAAATACCTTAGTGTCGCAACCCGTAACTTTCCGATCTCGTGACCTATGGTTTAGACATCCTTTCGAAGATCTCATCAATTAAGGAATGCCCGGACACCAGACTAATCCCTAATTAATGGTTTTTAAAATAGATTTATGGAGTCCTCACCAATGTTTTACGCAAAACATTGGAAAAAGAAAAGGTTTTTAAAATTCCAATAATGGCCTTGATAACCAGAATTGGGTTCGGGGGTCGATTACGTGTAGGGAAGGTATTAAGAACCCCTACAACGCCCTTAATCGGTACCCTATGACGAAGTTAACATTATAAACGATAATAATATAAATATTAAATCCCCTTTTATTAATGACTATTTACATGCTTGAAATTTAAATTATACAATTGACCCTAAAATGTCTACATGATTACTTTTATCATAACAATATTTGAAATAAGGGAATAGCGAAAAGAAGAGAGAATCGACTGAAATACCTCTTAAATGAGCTCTATTGAATCTTCAAATATGGAGATCGTTAGGTGCTGTGTGGCAACCTTTCACACTACAATATGCCTCACAAAACTCAAGAAATACAATAGGAGGGAGAGAGAGATAAATTTCGAGCTCTAAGGAGTCTTGAACTAAATTTTGTGGCCCTGAGAACTATGCTTGAGTCTGCTATTTATAGATATCAAAAAGTTGCCAGAATGGCCCGTTCTAGATCTGAACGTTATGTGTTAATTTCCCATCTTGGAACGGCCCGTTCTAAAACTAGAACGGCCCGTTCTAAAACTAGAACGGCCCGTTCTAGAGTTGAGTTTATAACGTAAATGCCTACGCTGGAATGGCCCGTTCCAAACTAAGGTTTTAGGACTTTTTTGTAACTTGGAACGACCCGTTCCAGTTTTGGGAATGACCCGTTCCAATTCTGGTTTTAGCCCCATTTTTAGGAACTTGGAACGGCCCGTTCCAGTTTAGGAATGGCACATTCCAAACTTAGGTTTTAGGCCTTTTTATGGACTTGGAGTAGCCCGTTCCAGTTTTACAACAGCCTATTCTAGGCTACTAAAACCAGCTTGTTTGGGCTTTTAGGCCCTCTGATGTCATGTCTTGTTGCTTCCATGCTTCGGGAGCTCCTTTCCTTGATAATAGACATCCATTTCATTACTTTTGTGGGTCCAGAAAAAATTGGGTGTCTATAGCTGCCCCTCTTTACTTGTCCTTTGGAATAGCTATGTGTTATTTTTGCAAAGGCAAGTAAAGACGTAGGCATTTCGTCCAGGTCTTCTCTCCATCTCTTTGTGCTGGCACTTTTGTGTTGCTTTCCTTGGATAGGTGTATTTGCTTGTATCCTCACCATTTAAAGCGGTTGAGTGTTGGTTGCGTACTCTATTGGGTAACAAGGCTGACAAACTGTACACCTGATCTTCAATCTTCGAGTAGAAGCTCCATTATTTCTCTTGTGATAGTGAAGTGAAAATTCGGATCTTCACTCTTGTTTTGACAATAGATACCTTCACGTTGTTTCCTTCAGGTAGACGATGTTCCCTATATCCTTGCCCCTTGGAGCAACTGAGTGTTGGGTTGTATATTCTGTTGGGTGTCAAGGATTGTAAACTAAAACATCTAGGCTTTAAGATCCATGTGAATGCCCCATGTCGCTTACTGTGTCCGAATCTTCTCCTTTACTTCAACAGTATAGATGCCCCCACACCATTTCCTTTGGGTAGGTGGTGTTTACTTGTATCCTTGTCCCTAAGAGCAGCTGAGTGTTGGTTTATATGCTCCGTCGGGTGATAAGAATGGTAAACTTGTACCATCTAGGCTTCTGGCTTTGATGTTGATCCATCCTACTGCTTCTGCTTGCTTCATGGTAGTGTTTTCCTTTATTTGTAGCTTGTTATAGAGGGATTATATTCTGAGCTCAGCCTCTCCAGGCTGGACTGATATTTAAGGCTTCAGCCGGCCCATGGTGGGAGCTCAATGGTAGTCCCGATTTTGACTTCAAGGAACTCGGCGGTACCCTTGTTATCATTTACTGATTTGAGAGGCTTGATGGCAGCTCTCAATCAAGCTGGACTGATTTTAAGGCTTTAGCCAGCCTATGGTGGGAGCTCGGCGGCGATCCTAGTTTTGACTTCAAGGAACTCGAAGGTGCCCTCACTATCGTTGTTGATCTAAGAGGCTCGACGGCGACTCTTCAATCAAGACGGACTGATTTTAAGGCTTCAGCCGGCCTATGGTGGGAGCTCGGTGGCGGTCCTAGTTTTGACTTCGAGGAACTTGACGGTGCCCTCGCTTTTGTTCTTGATCTAAGAGGCTCGACAGCGGCTCTTCAATCAAGATGGACTGATTTTCAGGCTTCAACCGTCCTATGGTGGGAGCTTGACAACGGTCCTAATTTTGACTTTGGAGAACTCGACGGTGCCCTCGCTGTCGTTCTTGATCTGAGAGGCTCGACGACGGCTCTTCAATCAAGATGAATATTGACGTCCTTTATAAAGGTGGACCTCGAACCTTTGATGGATGCTCAACGAAGCTCCTTTTTTTTCTTACTTGAGGTACTCGATAGTGTCCTCGTGGTTGATTAATGATTTGAGCTCAACGGCAGCTCTCAACTTGGATGGTTGTTGATGTCCTTTGAAATCTTGGGTGGATACTCGACGGTGATCCTTCTTCTATTTGAGGTACTTGACGATACCCTCATTGTTGACTTGTGATGGAAACTGTCCCAAGGAGTATGGGCAGGATATACTTGGTGTGCCCCTGTGTTGGTGGGTAAAGAAAATAGATGGATGACAAGGACTATGGTGTTGCCCCTACCATGCGATTATTGTAATTCCTCTCCAGGCGTTGTTTGTGGTAGGGTTTTTTCTAAATTTCATTTTTGTTTAGCTTTGGCTCTTTATGTTTGAAGCTTGCCTTTTTCTGCTGTTTTTCTAAATGCTTCGGTTTTTTCAACATTTACGAAGCTTGCCTTTTTCTCATGTTGTTGCTTTTGCTCTTTATTGTCATTATTGGTGCAGGGATCTATTCCATGATGATGTTATTTGTTGAATCTTTATTGATGAGTATTATTTTGGAAGCCACACCTGGCTTTGGTTAGGAAGTCATTCCTGGTCTTGACATTCTCTTGGGTCATCCTTCATTCAGTTGAGGAGTAGGGCGCGATGGCCTCTTCATGCTTATGGGCTTGATTATTCTTCCTCGCCCAGTTTTATCCCATCTTGCTGTTGACGTGTATTTCTTTTCTTGGTGGCTATATGAACCCACTTGTATGGAATGCCCTTATTGGGGCTATGCTTTTTGACATGATCTTAGCTCTTAAGGCACTGTCTAGCTTTTGATCTTTTTTACGAGTGCTTCGGCCTGATTCCTCCGACAAGTGATGGATAGACACACACAAAGAATGCAAGAATGCAAAATTAAATGCAAAACAGGAATGGATTGGATTTTTTCAAATTTGTTTTATTTAGTGAACTTATACCCTTTTGTGCACACTTGTGCCATATGTATGTTATGCAATGATGCTTCTATGTTAATGCTTAAAATGAAAATTTATTTTTACATTCAAGAAATTAATCTATGCGCATTGATCAATGACATGGATTGTAAGCCTTTAGCCTTGTTGAATTCAGTGTTGCTTCTTGAACCTGAGGTTTGTGTAGTTCCGCCCTCTCGCTTGTACCAGATGTGATATGTTAGCCCTTAGATCAGGTGTACCTAGACTCTGTTCTAGGACACCTCCATCTTTTCCTTGTGAATGTTCACTGTGCATATTCCGTGTATCTTTCAAATTTATCTTAATGCCATATAGGTCAAGAGGAAAGAGAGAAGGGAATATATACATATATTTTTTGCAAAAGTTTTGTTAGAAAGGATTTTTTTCAAAAATGGTTTTTAGAAGAATGGTTTGTCAAGGTAGGCTAGTGGTTTAGGCTAATGAACAAGCACGTTCAAAGTTAGGAAATCATTTTCCATGTTAGCTCATTATTTCCTTCAAAGTTAAGCAATGACTTGGGATTTCATATTGGTTAAATGATCTTCCCAAGCCGCCTTTCGGTTTTCAGCTCGGGATGCTGCTTTGTCCTAACTTTTGCCTAGGCTACCCTTTGTGTTTGTGGGTCTCTTAGCGGACCTTTTCTTTTTTTATCCTCACTTTTGCCTAGGCTACCCTTTTTGTTTATGGGTCTCCTAGTAGACCTTGCCCTAATCTTTGCGCTAGCCTCTCAATGGGCTTCTTACGGGGCTTTTGTCTTTGTAGCATTGTGATCATCTTTCATTCCTTCATTAAAGCGGGATGCTCCTTGCACTGATTTCATTTGGACTTTTATCCACAAGTCATGTCAAATTTGATTGTTTATTATTGCGTATTAAGCCATTGTTTCTAATGACCTTATTTCAAATGTACTTGTTCATTTAAGGTTCGTTGACCAGGCTTAGAGTAGATAAAAGGGAAAAGATAAATGAAGTAGAAAAGTGTATGGCATTAAAATAGAATTTTCAATTTACTCGTTCCCATTTAATGTAGCTCGAGGGCTCGAGCATGCCCCGAATTCGTGATTCATACACAAAGAAGTAGAGGGAGGTTGCCCCTTAGAGAGGCCTAGGTTGTCTAAATGTAGGGCTAGTCCTACACTTGCTTGGATGTGGCACTTTAGAAGATCTTGTGTAGAGGGAGGTCCTTTGGCTTCTTCTCTCATGAAGGTGTTGTCAACCCATATCTTTCCTAAGAAGTAGGAATGGGTAGAAGCGATGATAGAGCTTTCTATGAAGTCTTGCTTCTCAAGAGGAACATTTAAGTTGTCTCTCGATTTTCAGCTCGAACACCCTTTGCGAGTTTTCATTCTAGCAGCTTCTTAACAAGCAATGCTTCTCTCTTGTTGAAATCACCTTTCGAGAAAGCTTTATTCACTTTGCCTTAGTGTTTGAGGGATTCGTCCTCCTCAAGTTCTCTTGATTAGCTTGCAACTCGTTAGGAGTGTGGATCCATTCATTCCTAGTCGTTTCTCTTATTCTGCTTGGATTTCACGATTGCACGAAACGACTTTATCCCCTTTGGACAAGAGTTGGCGTTTTAATGATTGTGGAGCTCTTTACCCTAAACTCTTTATGCATGGCTTACTTTCCATTACTTTTGACTAACGCACATAAGTAAATTTTCCTTTTTATTCTCATTTATTCTTTTAAAGGAGGGATATGTTCTAAATGAATGCAATGCAGAATGTAGAGAAAGTTGAGAATAATAAATATTAGTCTCATTGATTTGTTTATCTGTGAATGCTCAAATAGTTTTGACAGTATTAAGTGAGAATCTATATTAGAATCTAAGAATACTTACTTTAACAAACATATCAAAGCAAGGACCCAACCATAGTATTTTTAAAAATTGATTTGGGTTTTTCTTTAGAGCGCAAATATTGTCATATATTAAAGCATTTACTTTTCTTAACTTTCTATACATACTGCAACCTAATCCTACTTAGCTAATAAAATAAAATGAATGAAATTAATGAGCTAATCTAGAATGCATGTTATTTTTATGTCTAATCTTTATCATGTTTCTGTTATCTAAAGGGGAATGATGCATGGAGATGAGATTTCTTTTAATCATTTTTTTTTTAAGAAAAAGGAAACTACCTATATGATGTTAATGGAATGTTGACCTAAGAATGTATAAAAGGGTATAAAATTTTTATTATTGTTTTTTTTATTATCTGTTGGCTTATTTTAAAATTCCAATCCATCTTATTAGAACAAAATAATACAAACAAATGCACACACACATGCTCAATGAACGTAAACCCGCGAACGATCATGTTCCAATTCTTGGTCTGTGGTCCTTGTAAGAAAAGTGCATTGTATAGGACGGTTCTAATCTCACTAGTTCTCAAGGCTCCCAAGGTGCCCCCATTATAGGGACCCAGTATCACTGTCGCCGTCACCTGGCGAACTCTAAGGTCTGTCGTAGTATTTCAGGCTAAAGTAACCGATTATCACCTTGAGTGTGATTTCTAACAAGGCTCACAGGCTCCAAGGCCAAACTTGGGCCGGTCATACGTCAACCACTTCCTATGTTTAATACCCTCATGCCCCCGGGTGTAGGGGGGACTGTTGTGTGCAAAGGTTTGTGTACAATTTTTATTCAAACAAGTGCGAAATTTAAACAAACAAGCAAATATTAAAGCCAAATAAGTAATACAAACAAGTAAAAGGGATAAAAGATTTAAAATATTATTCTTATTTTATTAACTTCAACATTTATATGGGCCTGACCCTCTTTAAACGTCCCTAGTGGAGTCGCCATCTGTCGCAACCCGTAAATTTCCAATCTCGCGACCTATGGTTTAGACATCCTTTCGAAGATCTCATCAATTAAGGAATGCCCGGACACTAGAATAATCCCTAATTAATGGTTTTTAAAATAGGTTCATGGAGTTGCCACCAATGTTTTACGCAAAACATTGGAAAAATAAAAGGTTTTTAAAAGTCCAATAATGGCCTTGATAACCAGAATTGGGTTCAGGGGGCGGTTACGTGTAGGGAAGGTATTAAGCATCCCTACAACGCCCTTAATCGGTACCCTATGAGGAAGTTAACATTATAAACAATAATAATATAAATATTAAATCCCCTTTTATTGATGACTATTTAGGTGCTTGAAATTTAAATTATACAATTGACCTTAAAATGTGTACATGATTACTTTTATCATAACAATATTTGAAATAAGGGAATAAAGAAAAGAAGAGAGAATCGACTGAAATGCCTCTTAAACGAGCTCTATTGAATCTTCAAATATGGATATCTTTAGGTGCTTTCTAACAACCTTTCATACTACAATATGCCTCAGAAAACTCAAGAAATACAATAGGAGGGAGAGAGAGAAATTTCGAGCTCTAAGGAGTCTTGGACGAAATTGTGGCCCTAAGAACTATGCCCGAGTCTGCTATTTATAGACAACAAAAAGTTGCCAGAATGGCCCGTCCTAGATTTGGATTAGCCCGTTCTAGATCTGAATGTTATGTGTTAATTTCTCATCTTGGAATGACCCGTTTTAAAACCAGAACGGCCCGTTCCTGAGTTAAGTTTAACACGTAAATGCCTACGTTGGAACGGCCCGTTCCAAACTAAGGTTTTAGGCCTTTTTTGTAACTTGGAACGACCCGTTCCAGTTTTGGGAATGACCCATTTCAATTCTGGTTTTAGCCCCTTTTTTAGGAACTTGGAACGGCCCGTTCCAGTTCAGGAATGGCCCGTTCCAAACTTAGGTTTTAGGCCTTTTTATGGACTTGGAACGACCTGTTCCATTTTGCAACAGCCCGTTCTGGGCTACTAAAACTAGCTTGTTTGGGCTGTTAGACCCTCTGAGGTCATGTCTTGTTGCTTCCATGCTTCGGGAGCTCCTTTACTTGATAATAGACGTTCATTTCATTGCTTTTGTGGGTCCGGACGAAATTGGGTGTCTACACTTAGTTATAAAATAAAATCTTATTATCTAAGGCACCCCATAATACAAGGGTAAAATGGGAAATATAAGTAAAAATAAATCCTATGTCTAAGGTACCCCAAAATACAAGGGTAAAATAGGAAATACAAGTAAAATAAATCATATGTCTAAGGTACCCAAAATACAAGGGTAAAAATGGGAAATTAAAGACAAGGGCAAAATAAGAATAAAAATAAATTCTATGCTAACAAGGCTTAGGAGAATGATCAAAATTCTATAGCCATAAGATGCATGTCTCTAGTGGTGTTAGCTCCCTTATCCTCTTCCAATCTCCTAGCATGGACCTAGTGATGGGTCCCACATGAAGCTCCAAGGATGGTCCTCCATCATACACATACTTGATTAGCCACCTTTTCATGATCATCATTGCATGATTATTCTATGTCCTTAGTGCACATGTATGAGTGATACAATCTTGTGTGAGTGCTAGAATCTTGAAAAAAAATTTGCACCAAGAGAATATTAGTACAAGACACACACCACTCATAATATGCCTTATCACTCATTCATATGTTGCCACTTGTCTCTTCCTTGTTCACTCTTTTTTTGTGCTCAAATTTTAATCACCCACAAGTGTAAAATCCAAGCAACATTCAAAAGAGAAAAAAAATGAAAAGAAAATCTACAGAGAAAATGTAAAAAAAAATGTAACCAAAGAACAAGGGAAAAGAAAGGAAAAACAAAAGGAATTTGTTGCTAGACTTGTGGAAAATTGACCAAATTAGCCTTGCACATTGGAGTTGGACTTGGATTGAATTTTGGACCCTATTTGAGACCAAAAACCATGGCTGTACATCAAAGGAAGGACCCAAAATTTATAAGTGCAAAACCAATAAATTTTAAATTCTATTATAGTGCCTTTCTAGGACTTTCTTTTGAGTGCTTGCCTTTCTTAATGTACCTTAATTTTTGCTTCTCTTTCTTGGCATTCTTTTTGTTTGTCTCATCAATATTCCTTTGAGTTTAGCCTTCCTAATTTATTCTTTTTATTTTTTATTTCTTTGGCCTCCCTTCTTGCTCTCGGTTAGTTGTTGTCTTTGTGTGTAGGTGAAGTGCTACCTCAAAACTCCTTTGAAAATTCTTAGGAGATTGAGTTGGAGGTGAAATATGTGGAGGCCCAAAGTGCTTTGGAAGGGTTACCATAATTCAAAGAGTGCAAACATAATAGGAGAGGACTAACCTAGTTTGTTCCTTGTAAAGGAAACCGAATTTGAGACTTGAATATTTACTTTTCTTTTTGATTATTTTCTTGAGTAATTTCTTTTAGGCCACTTGTATTTGGGCCTTTGATTAATTCCTTTGGTTTGTAATTGGTGTTTCGAAAAGTAGTTGCAGGGTAAGTTTCGTTTAGTGCTTGTGGGAGTCGCTTGAATACCACCAAGGTCACTTCAAGCTCCCACCCTAGGGAATTCGACTAACATATCCTTTATTGCTTTCTTTACATTTCTATTGCTTTGCTAGTATACTTGCTTTAGGCTCCTTAAATTGTTCCTTGCGTTTAGAATGCTACAAGTTTCCTACTAAGGGTTCGTCACACACACACTTGACCTTTGTGCAAAATTGTTTTTGTGAGAAAGGTATAAGAAAGCTTAGTGATTTCTACTTGAAGAGGCTTGGTTATTAAGTGATTCTTTGTAGTCCACCTCCCTTGATAGTTCAATTTGTACACTTAAGCCTTCTAATACTAATCTTACACCTTAAAACTATTTATGAAAACCTTTTATCCCTTACTCTTTGTGAAAACTTTTCAAAATCTCTTGTGAAAACCTTTCTTGACCAAAGATGAGTGATCATCTAGTGTGCATGGGAATAACTCTTATAGTATTATACCTAGTGTTAGGGATGAGCTTAGGGAACTTAAGGAATATATAAGAAAACACAAAAAGAGAGGAATAGCTTAGGAGGAGAGAAAAACAAAATGAGAAAAACAATGAGGAAATAAGAAAATTACTTGCAAAATTAGTTGTGGAAGGAAAGCTAGTGGATCCAAACCAAGGGTCCCTCCAACTACGTCCCAAAGAGGCAAACGGGTTAGAATCCCTACAAGTGTGCATAAGGAGGAAGGGCATCATACCCAACCTCCAAGTGAAAGCCTATATAGTAGTCATCATAATGATAATTACTATTGAAGACCCCTTAGACAAGCTAGACATAGGAGTCCTCCAGTAAGGAACCTAACATCATTCTTCCCTCATTTCATGGAAAGGACAATGTGGAAACCTATTTGGATTAGGAAATGAAAGTTGAACAACTTTTCTCTTGCCATGGAGTAAGTGAGGAAAGGAAGGTTTTTTTGACAACCCTTATCTTCCAAGGCATGTTATGTATTGGTGGACCTCCTTAGAAAAAGAAAGGAGAATAAATCATGAGCCCCTAATCCAATATTGGAATGAGTTCTGTAGTGCCTTGAGAAAGATGCACATTCCCCCACGCTATGGCTAAGACCTTATGGATAAGCTACAAAGGTTGAAATAAGGGTCATCTTGTGTGGAGGAATATAGGCAACAAATGGAGTTACTAATGATGAAGGCTAGGATAAGGGATGAAGAGAGGACCACCATCTCTAGATTTCAAAGTGGTCTTAACCTTGAAATAAGAGACAAAGTTGAACTATTGCCTTTTAGAGATTTAAATGAACTTGTTCAACTTTGTTCAAGAGTTGAACATCAACGTAAGAGAAAATCTTTTCGAAAAGACTTCACTCCCTCTTATTCCAAGAGTTTCAAGAAGTAGAGTCACTCTTCCAAACCTTATCCTAAAGAAAAAGAAAGAGAGAAATCTTCTCTTAAAGCACCTTCTAAGGAGTCTAAGTGACATCAAGTGCTTCAAGTGTCTTGGAAGAGGACATATTTCTTCTCAATGTCCTACAAAGAAAATCCTGATTTTAAGAGGCCAAGATCACTATAGTAGCCTTGATGAATCTTCTTCATATTCTTCTACTTCTAAAGCAAAAATGAAGCCATAGATTCTGAGGAAGAAACTTTACCTTGTGAAAGAGACTTACTAATGGTTAGAAGGTTCCTTGGCAACCAACATAGTGAAATTGACCAATCTCAAAGAGAGAACTTGTTTCACACAAGATGAAATGTTTTAGAAAATATTTTTTCTCTCATTGTAGATAGTGGGTCTAGTTGCAATTGTTGTAGCAATAGATTGGTTAAAAAGTTAGCCTTAACTACCATACCTCATCTTAAACCTTACTAAATGAGGAATGAGGTATTGTAGTTAACCAAATAACAAACATACCAATCCCCATTAGAAAATATAAATATGGAGTTTTATGTAATATAGTGTCATTAGAGGCTAGTCATGTTTTGCTTGGGAGGCCATGGCAATTTGACAAGAAAACAATTCATGATGAAATAAATTAAGTTTCCAACACTTGGGAAAGAAACTTGTGTTGTGTCCTTTATCACCTTCTCAAGTGAGTGAGGACCAACTCAAGATGAAAGCTAAGAGAGAAGAAAAAGAGAAAAAAAAAAGCAAAAACAAAAACAAAAGAAAGAAAAAAAAGTATTCCTTTAAAGAATAAAGAAGTTGTTCACAAAAGTCATTTATCACTTAAAAATGACATCAAGAAAACACTTTTGCTTGAACGACCTTTGTACCTCCTCTATTTCAGAGAGACACGTGCTGCCACTAGTCATAAACTTGAGTCTCTACCTAAAGAGGTCCAAAAGCATTTGAAATAATTTGATGACCTATTCCCTCAAGAAGTTCCAACTGGACTTCCACCTTTAAGAGGGATAGAACATCAAATATACCTCATATCGGGTGCAAGTCTTCCAAATAGGCCCGCCTATAGGACTAATCCCCAAAAGACCAAGGAGATAGAAGCTCAAGTTGATGACTTGTTGGAGAAAGGTTTTCAAAAGAGCCTTAGCCCTTGTGCCATCCCCGTTCTTTTGGTGCCAAAGAAAGATAGCAAATGAAAGATGTGCACCGATTGTAGAGCCATTAATAACATTACAATAAAGTATAGGCACCCAATCCCTAGGCTAGATAATATGTTAGATGAATTGCATGGGGCCATCATATTTTCCAAGATTGATCTTAAAAGTGGTTATCACCAAATTTGAATCAAGGAAGATGATGAGTGGAAAACCGCTTTTAAAACCAAATTGCGTTTATATGAATGGTTAGAGATGCCTTTCGGTCTCACCAATGCCCCTAGTACCTTCATGCATCTAATGAATCATGTACTTAGGGATTGCATAGGAAAGTTTGTAGTGGTTTATTTTGATGACATCCTTATATATAGTAAGACCTTTGATGAGCATCTTGGACATCTAAAGAAAGTCTTAATAATTCTTAGGGAAAACCACCTCTATTCTGATGGAGGACCATCCTTGAAGACTCATGTGGGCCCCATGACTAGGTCCATGGCTAGGAGGGTTGAAGAGGAAGAGGGTGTTCACACACCAAGGGACACTCTCCTCATGATCATAGAGTACTAATACTCTCCTAAGCTTCATTAGTTTAGGATTTATTTTGTTTTCCATTTTTACCCTTGTATTTTGGGGCATTTTAGTCCTAGGGTTTATTTCTTTGTATTTCCCATTTTGCCCTTGTATTTTGGGGTAATTTAGATGCTTAGGATTTTAATTGGGCTAGGGTGCATCCATTAAGGAGGTGACGCACACTTAGTGGTGTTGTTTGGTCATTTTTTTGGTGTTAGGTAGGCTTAGGCCCAATTGGAGGGCCAAGGATGCATGGACTTATCATGCACCTTGTTGTAGCCAACCTAAACCCTTAAAGATGCCAAACTTGGCCACCAAGTAGCATCTAGGGTTGCATTTGGCATTTCATTTAGGGTGCATTTCTCCCTAGTGAAATTCGGCCACTCACCCTAAATGCAACCCTAAATGCAAGCCTTCCTATATATTCCCCTAGTCTAGCTCCTTGTAGACACTTTGGATTATAGTGATATTGAGTGTGCATTCTTGCCTCATTGTCATTCTCCTTAGTCTTAGGAACTCCACGGCCCCTCCCTTCTCCTCCTCCCTAAACCACCGTGAGTGAGTGAGCTTGGCCTTCCTTGGTTGGCCTTCACCACCCTAGTGAAGTGAGCTAGCCAAAAGGAGCATCACCTCCACCAAACACCTTCCCTACACCTTGTGCGCCACCTTCAACCACCCTAAACACCAACCTTTCCATAGTTCTAGGTTGCCTTTGGCTAACCTCCTCCCATCTCCACCATAAAAGCAAAACCCTACTTAGGTCTCATCCTACACTTGGATGATACTACCTTGAGCAAACCATCTTCACCATCGTCTATTTGTGCTTCCGCCAACATCACCACCATTTTGGAGTCTCCTTGTTGAACCAAGATCAAGGGCGTGTATGGAACTAAGCCACCTTCCATCAAGTGGTATCTAGAGCCATGGTTCTTCAAGGGTAAATTTTTTCCTTCCTTATTTCCCTTTGAGTCTTCTTTGTTCTCTATTTTTTGTATTCGGTCATTTCTCTTCTTCTCCTCTCTTGACCGAATATTTTTTGTGTGGTTCATACTTGTTTTCCTTGAACCTTCCATGTTTTAGGTTCCATTGTTAGGTTGTCATATTTCCATGCTAGGTTGAATATTACATGTTCATGCATTTTTCTTTTTGAATCTACCTATTGTTTTGTCACTTTTACTTCCTATATTTTGTCTTACATATTTTCCATGTATGTGCCCAAACACTTTGCATGAAAACATGAAAAATACCATGATGCATACATCTTAAGTGGGCGTGTCATATAGAATTCCTATCTAGGTCATTCATGCATGCTAATAGCTTCTAGCATGTTCTATGTTGCCATGATTTTCCATGTGTGAACCTTCTTGCACATGCTAGAAAAAAAAAACCGCCCACCTTACCCTTGCATTTTCACTTGTTTAAGTTGATTTATTGTTTGCCAAGAACCCTAAAAGAATCTAAGAGGTGCTGGATATTTTTGTACTAAAACAACTTGACCTAAATAGTACAAAACCAATTCCACTCAAAATATTCCTTAAAGAACCTCTAAGGATGCGCCACTTGTCTTGATCCTATGCTACATATTTTTGACCTAATTTTTGTGCCACCACAAGTGCAAAACCTAAGCAACTATTTAGACTGAAAATTAAAAAAAAAATTGGACCCAAGGACAATTTAAAAGCAAAAGGCCGTGAACCCAAAAAGAACAAGAACAAAAAAATATATACCTTGGACAAAAAGGACTTGTTGCTTGACTTGTGGACTTGGACCAAATACCTTAGCATTGGAGTTGGAACTTGACCATTTTGGACTTATTTTGGGACTTATACCTTGGCTGGACCGAAAATTCTAAAAGATTTAAACAAGTGAAACTTAAACACAAACCCATTCTAGTGCCATTCTAGGTTTATTCTTTTGAGTGCTATCTTTTGTTGATTGAGTCTTAATTTTTGCTTGTCTTTCTTTTGACCTCTTTTGTTTTGTCTCATCTTATTCAATTTGAGTTTAGCCTTTCATAATTAGCCTTTTCAGTTTTTATTTTTGGAACTCTTGCTCTTGGTTGTTCTCATTGACTTGTAGGTGAAGCACCTAACTAGCAAAGTAGCAATCCTTTGGTGGATTGAGTGGAGGAGTGAACCAAAACCCAACCTAGCCTTTGGAAGGGTTTTCACTAAACCAAAAGGAGAGTAAACACTTTGGAGAGGTGCTAACACGTTTGCTATTTGTGAAGGAGCCAAAGAGAAGGAGTTTTGAAGACTTAAAATTTCTTGCTTTCATCTTTTACTTTGTTTTACTTGCTTTCGGCCTCTTTGTTTTAGGCCATTCATTTCTTCCCTTTGGTTTGTAATTTTGGCCATTTTAAACCTCTACAACTTGGTTTTTAGTTCGTGTAGAGAAGGTGATTTGAAAACCTTCATTAGGACCCGACTAGTATATGCTTTAAATTGCTTTCCATTGCATGCTATATAGCTTTACTAGTATAATTGTTTAGGTTTTTTATCCTTTGTTTCCAAAAACGTTTAGAAGGCTTATTTTTTTTTGCCTACTAGGGGTGCGTGCACACACACACTTGGTAGTGTCAAAATTGTTTTGTAAGAAAAGTGGTAAGGGCTTAGTGATTCCTACTTGAGAGGGCTTGGTTATTAAGTGATTCTTTGTAGTCCACCTCCCCTTGAAGGTTCAATTTGTATACTTAGGCCTTTTCTACTTATCTTGCACCTTCAAAACTTTTTTGTGAAAACCTTTTTAATCACTCAATCTTTGTGAAAACCTTTTTAACTCTTTGTGAAAATTTTGTGAAAACCTTTTGATCAAAGATGAGTGAGCATTCTAGTGTACATGGTCATAATTCTCATAGCACTAGGTCTAGTGTTAGGGATGAGCTTAGGCAATTGAAAGATTACCTAAGAAGAAAAGAGGAAGAAAATATAAAAAGAGAGGAAGAAATTAGAAGAAAAGAAAAAGAGCAAGAAAGAAATAATGAAGAAATAAGAAGGTTGCTAACTAGGTTAGTTGTGGGAGGAGAGGCTAGTGGTTCTAAACCAAGAGTCACTTCTCCTAAGTCTTCAAAAGGCAAAGGGGCTTTGGTCCCTTCAACTATTCACGAAGAGGAGGGGCACCATACCTCCCCTCCAAGTGATGTCTTTTATAGTAGTCATCACAATGATGGTTACTATCAAAGACCACCTAGGCACCATAGGCATAGGGAGTCTTCCACCAAAGAAACCAACATCACTCTTCCTCTATTTCATGGCAAAGATAATGTTGAAAATTATCTTGATTGGGAAATGAAAGTAGAACAATTATTCTCTTGCCATGGAGTGAAAGAAGAGAGAAAAGTTTCTTTGGCTACCCTTAGCTTCCAAGGGCATGCCATGTATTGGTGGACTTCCCTAGAAAAGGAAAGAAGAATAAACCATGAGCCTCCAATTCAATATTGGAATGAGCTTCGTAGTGCCTTGAGAAGGAGGCATATTCCTCCATACTATGACCGTGAGCTTATGGATAAGCTCCAAAGATTGAAACAAGGGTCATCAAGTGTGGAAGAATATAGGCACTCTATGGAGCTACTCATGATGAGAGCTGGGATAAGGGAAGAAGAAAGGACCACAATTTCTAGATTTCAAAGTGGTTTAAACCTTGAAATAAGGGACAAAGTTGAACTTTTGCCTTATAGGGATTTGAATGAGTTAGTTCAACTTTGTTCAAGAGTGGAGCATCAACTAAAAAGAAAATCTTTTCAAAAAAACTCCACTCCATCTTATTCCAAGAATTTTAAGAAGGAGGGTCCTTCTTCCAAACCTTTTCCCAAAGAAAAAGAAAAAGAAACTTCTCAAAAGGCACCTTCCAAAGACACTAAGACAAGTGATATCAAGTGCTTCAAGTGTCTTGGCCGTGGGCACATTGCTTCACAATGTCCCACCAAGAAAACCATGATTTTAAGAGGTCAAGATCACTATAGTAGCCTTGATGAAGCTACTTCCTCATCTTCAAGTGATGAAGAAGAAGTCTTAGCATCCGAGGAAGAAACTTACCCATGTGAAGGAGACTTATTAATGGTAAGAAGGCTCCTTGGTAACCAATCTAGTGACTTAGACCAATCCCAAAGAGAAAACTTGTTTCACACAAGATGTAAAGTTTTTGATAACACTTGTTCTCTCATTGTGGATAGTGGATCTAGTTGTAACTATTGTAGTACTAGATTAGTTAACAAGTTAGCCTTAACTACTCTCCCTCATCCTAAACCTTACAAATTGCAATGGATCAATGAGGAAGGAGGGATTGTAGTTAACCAACAAGTAAATATACCTATCTCCATTGGCAAGTATAAGGATGAAATTCTATGTGATATAGTGCCATTGGATGCTAGTCATATTTTACTTGGGAGGCCTTGGCAATTTGACAAGAAAACCATCCATGATGGCCTCACCAATAAAATAAGTTTCCATCATCTAGGGAAGAAAATTGTCTTGTGTCCTCTATCACCTTCACAAGTGAATGAGGACCAAGTCAAAATGAAAGCCAAAACAGAAGAAGAAGAAAAAACAAAAAGAAAACAAAAGCAAAAACAAAAGAGTGAAGAAAGAAAAGAGAAGGTATCAAGCTTAGAGGCTAGTGTCCCCTCTAAGGAAGTTGAACATAGAAGTCATTTTTCCCTTAAAAGTGACATTAAACAAACCCTTCTATGTGAACAACCTTTATACCTTCTCTACTTCAAAGAGACACTTGCTGCCACTAGTCATGAACTTGAGTCTCTACCTCCTAAGGTTCAACAACTTCTAAAAGAATTTGATGATCTATTTCCTCAAGAAGTTCCAAGTGGACTTCCACCTTTAAGAGGGATAGAACATCAAATAGACCTTATTCCGGGGGCTAGTCTTCCTAATAGGCCTGCCTATAGGACTAATCCCCAAGAGACCAAAGAGATAGAATCTCAAGTTGATGACTTGTTGAAGAAGGGATGGGTTCAAAAGAGCCTTAGCCCTTGTGCTGTCCCCGTTCTTTTGGTGCCTAAGAAAGATGGCAAATGGAGGATGTGCACTGATTGTAGAGCCATCAATAACATTACAATAAAATATAGGCACCCAATCCCTAGGCTAGATGATATGTTAGACGAATTGCATGGGGCAATTGTATTTTCCAAAATTGACCTTAAAAGTGGCTATCACCAAATTCGAATTAGAGAAGGTGATGAGTGGAAAACCGCTTTTAAGACCAAGTTTGGTTTATATGAATGGTTAGTGATGCCTTTTGGCCTCACTAATGCCCCTAGTACATTCATGCGTTTAATGAATCATGTTCTTAGGGATTGTATAGGTAAGTTTGTTGTCGTCTACTTTGATGACATACTTATCTATAGTAAGACCTTAGATGAACATCTTGAACATCTAAGGCAAGTCTTAATAATTCTTAGAGTCAACCACCTTTATGCCAACCTTGAAAAATGTACATTTTGTCAAGAACAAGTGAAGTTTTTAGGATTCATTGTTGGCAAAGAAGGAGTCCAAGTTGACTCTGAGAAAATAAAGGCTATTCAAGAATGGCCCACCCCAAAGAGTGTTGGAGAAATTAGAAGCTTTCATGGCTTGGCTAGCTTTTATAGAAGATTTGTAAAAGATTTCTCCACACTTGCATCCCCTCTTAATGAGCTTGTTAAGAAGGATGTACCTTTCCTTTGGGGTGAAGCTCAAGAAAAAGCTTTTAAAACCCTTAAAGAGCAACTCACCAATGCACCCATTCTAGCTCTACCTAATTTTGAACAAACCTTTGAGCTAGAATGTGATGCATCTGGGCTTGGCATAGGTGCTGTGTTACTTCAAGGTGGTCACCCTATAGCTTACTTTAGTGAAAAACTCCATGGGGCTACCTTGAACTATCCCACCTATGACAAAGAACTCTATGCCCTCATAAGAGCTCTCCAAGTTTGGGAGCACTACTTAGTGACTAAGGAATTTGTCATTCACACAGATCATGAGTCACTCAAGTACCTTAGAGGGCAAGGGAAGTTGAACAAGAGACATGCAAAGTGGGTGGAATACCTTGAACAATTCCCCTACATCATCAAATATAAGAAGGGGAAGAGCAATGTGGTAGCTGATGCTCTTTCAAGAAGGCACACATTGCTTTCTACCCTAGGAACTCATATCCTTGGCTTTGATGATGTAAAGGAATTGTATGAGCTTGATGGAGATTTCCAAGCCACTTATGCCAAATGTCTCCAAAAGCCTTTTGATGGATTCTACCTCCTTGAGGGGTATCTCTTTAGAATGGGAAAACTTTGTATACCCCAAGGATCCATTAGGAAGCTTTTGGTCAAAGAAAGCCATGAAGGGGGACTCATGGGCCATTTTGGGGTTGATAAAACCCTAAGCTTTTTAAAAGCTAAATTCTACTGGCCACACATGAGAATAGATGTCCAAAGGCATTGCTCCAAGTGCATCACTTGTTTGAAAGCAAAGTCCAAAGTAATGCCTCATGGACTCTATACTCCTCTTCCTATAGCTAGCTCCCCTTGGGTAGATATTAGCATGGATTTTGTGCTTGGGCTACCAAGGACTCAAAGGGGATTTGATTCTATCTTTGTGGTAGTGGACCGTTTTAGCAAAATGGCTCATTTTATACCATGCCACAAAGTGGATGATGCTAGCTATATTGCTAAGTTATTCTTTAGGGAAGTGGTCCGATTGCATGGGATACCCAAAACCATTGTGTCTGATAGGGATACTAAGTTCCTTAGTCATTTTTGGAAAGTATTATGGGAAAAACTAGGAACTAAGCTTCTCTATTCCACTACTTGTCATCCCCAAACCGATGGCCAAACCGAAGTAGTGAATAGATCCCTATCCACTTTGTTGAGGGTCCTACTCAAAGGCAATAAGAAAACTTGGGATGATTGTCTTCCCCACCTTGAATTTGCTTATAATAGGGTAGTCCACAGGACTACTAATCTTTCTCCCTTTGAAGTTGTATATGGTTTTAACCCCATCACCCCTCTTGATCTTTTGCCTCTCCCTAATACCCCTTCATTGTTTCACAAAGAAGGAGTATCTAGGGCAGAATTCATTAAGAAATACCATGAAAAGATCAAAGGGCAAATTGAAAAGCAAACTGAAAAATATGCCAAATACAACAACAAGGGAAGAAAGAAAGTTACTTTTGAGGTTGGCGATTGGGTTTGGCTTCATTTGAGGAAAGATAGATTCCCTACTCAAAGAAAGTCCAAACTCAACCCTAGGGGAGATGGACCATTCCAAGTCCTTCATAAAATAAATGATAATGCATACACATTAGATCTTCCTTCTGAGTATGGCACAAGCTCCACTTTTAATGTTTGTGATCTTACACCATTTTTAGGAGCTGAGGAATTACATGAAGATTCTAATCTGAGGACAGATGCTTCTCAAGAAGGAGGGGATGATGGAGGACCATCCTTGAAGACTCATGTGGGCCCCATGACTAGGTCCATGGCTAGGAGGGTTGAAGAGGAAGAGGGTGTTCACACACCAAGGGACACTCTCCTCATGATCATAGAGTACTAATACTCTCCTAAGCTTCATTAGTTTAGGATTTATTTTGTTTTCCATTTTTACCCTTGTATTTTGGGGCATTTTAGTCCTAGGGTTTATTTCTTTGTATTTCCCATTTTGCCCTTGTATTTTGGGGTAATTTAGATGCTTAGGATTTTAATTGGGCTAGGGTGCATCCATTAAGGAGGTGACGCACACTTAGTGGTGTTGTTTGGTCATTTTTTTGGTGTTAGGTAGGCTTAGGCCCAATTGGAGGGCCAAGGATGCATGGACTTATCATGCACCTTGTTGTAGCCAACCTAAACCCTTAAAGATGCCAAACTTGGCCACCAAGTAGCATCTAGGGTTGCATTTGGCATTTCATTTAGGGTGCATTTCTCCCTAGTGAAATTCGGCCACTCACCCTAAATGCAACCCTAAATGCAAGCCTTCCTATATATTCCCCTAGTCTAGCTCCTTGTAGACACTTTGGATTATAGTGATATTGAGTGTGCATTCTTGCCTCATTGTCATTCTCCTTAGTCTTAGGAACTCCACGGCCCCTCCCTTCTCCTCCTCCCTAAACCACCGTGAGTGAGTGAGCTTGGCCTTCCTTGGTTGGCCTTCACCACCCTAGTGAAGTGAGCTAGCCAAAAGGAGCATCACCTCCACCAAACACCTTCCCTACACCTTGTGCGCCACCTTCAACCACCCTAAACACCAACCTTTCCATAGTTCTAGGTTGCCTTTGGCTAACCTCCTCCCATCTCCACCATAAAAGCAAAACCCTACTTAGGTCTCATCCTACACTTGGATGATACTACCTTGAGCAAACCATCTTCACCATCGTCTATTTGTGCTTCCGCCAACATCACCACCATTTTGGAGTCTCCTTGTTGAACCAAGATCAAGGGCGTGTATGGAACTAAGCCACCTTCCATCATATTCCAACCTTGAGAAATGCACTTTTTGTCAAGATCAAGTAAATTTTTTAGGATTCATAGTTGAAAAAGAGGGAGTACATGTTGACCCCGAGAAAATAAAGGCCATCGAAGATTGGCCCACCCCAAAAAGTGTTAGAGAAGTTAGAAGCTTTCATGGTTTAGCAAGCTTTTATAGAAGATTTGTGAAAGACTTCTCCACACTCGCATCCCCTCCTAATGAACTTGTCAAGAAGGATGTACCATTCTGATCGAAGCCGTATCCGGTCAAATAAATACAATTAAATGTAGTACTAGGAAGTGACTCCTAGGTCGTCTCCCAAGGACCGTCTTTTACTGCTAAAGGCTTAAACACACAAAGTGGGGGGTTTGTTTCAGATGTTTTTCAGTTTGTAACACAATAAACGCAAATAACACAGCAAGTAAAATAGATTGACTCCTTGTTCGGATTGCAACTATGTTTTCCCTGGTTCGAAAGATTACTCTATTAACCACTTAATCCTTGTTCCATCCGAGTTAACCAACTAAGCGAAGATTAACTCAATATTTCCCTACACGAATTAAGCAAACGTATACAACATCAACCTTTTCACAGATTAAGCAACTGTGGCATTGAAGCACAACCCATTAAGCATGGACACAGAGGTTAAATGGAGAAGAACAAAGCAGAACAGAGACAGAAAAATATACCCAACCTCAAACAGAGATTACAATCCACAACAAGAAGCCAACCCAGGGGTTTTTAGCCTTCCATTAAATCAAAACGCAGCACAGAAACGAAAATGCAAGGAGAAGAAGGAAAATGAAATTGCAAGGAGAATGAGAACGAAAGTAATCTGTATTTAAACGAAAATGGAGTCTCACATTACATTACAACCAGTAAAACTTGAAGAAAAATGGAGAGCAACCAGAACAAAGAAGAAGCAAAACGTGAAAGAAAATAGCTACAGGAGAAGCAAAACGTAAAGGAAGCTGAACAGGGAAGCAAAACGTGAAACATAAACAAATGGAGGCCACTATTCACGTAGTCACCTCAGCCCCTTCATTTAGTGGCTGCCAAGTCAGCCCTACCCTAGCCCTAGGGTCCTATCAGCAAAAAAAATGAATTGGCCCCAATAAAATACAAGTCTGACCCACTACAATAAAATGGACTAAAAATTGAAAATAAATGCTGAGGTGGAAAATGGTGCAGCAGTGACATGGTAGATGATGTGGCAGATGATGTGGCAGCTCCACTTGGAGTGCAGAAATTAATTCCAAGCCCAAATGATTATTAAACTGCCCTGAAAATAAAATTTGGAATAATTAGATTTAGAAAATTCAAATTAGTTAAAATATGAATTACCGGTCCAATTAAAGCCCAAATAGAAAACAGTCCAAAACATCAACAATTAAGCACAAATCGGAGATTAAAATAAGTACAGAAAGGTAAGAAAATAAGGGAAAATAATGACTCATCACATTCATTTGGGGTGAAGCCCAAGAAAAAGAATTTAAAAATCTAAAAGAGAAACTCACCAATGCACCCATTCTAGCTCTCCCAAACTTTGCTCAAACCTTTGAGCTAGAATGTGATGCATCCGATTTTGGCATACGTGTCATGCTACTTCAAGGGGTCCACCGTATTACTTACTTTAGTGAAAAACTTCATGGGGCCACCTTGAATTATCCCATCTATGACAAAGAGTTGTATGCCCTTATTAGAGCTCTCTAAGTTTGGGAGCACTACTTAGTGACTAAAGAATTCATCATACATACCGATCATGAGTCACTTAAGTACATTAGAGAGTAAGGGAAGTTGAACAAAAGGATTGCCAAGTGGGTTGAATATCTTGAGCAATTCCCTTATATTATCAAGTGCAAGAAGGTAAAGAATAATGTAGTGACCGATGCTCTTTCTAGGAGGCATACATTACTCTTTTCTGTAGGATCTCAAATTCTTGGATTTGATAATCTAAAGGAATTGTATAAGCTTTATCACGACTTCCAATCCATCTTTGCTAAATGCCTCCAAAAGCCTTTTGATGGGTTCTATTTACTTGAGAGGTATCTTTTTAGGATGGGAAGACTTTTATACCTCAAGGATCCATTAGAAAGCTTTTGGTCAAGGAAAGTCATGAGGGAGGTCTCATGGGCCCCTTTGGAGTTGATAAAACCCTAAGCCTTTTAAAAACCAAATTCTATTGGTGACACATGAGAATAGATGTCCAAAGGCATTGTTCTAAATTCATCACTTATCTTCAAGAAAAATCTAGAGTGATGCCTCATGGACTCTATACACCTCTCCCTATGGCTAGCTCCCCTTGGGTTCACATTAGTATGGATTTTGTGCTTAGTCTCCCAAGGACCCAAAGGGTATTTGATTCTATCTTTGTGGGAGTGGATTGTTTTAGCAAGATGGCTCATTTTATACCATGCCACAAAGTAGATGATGCTAGCTATATTGCTAAATTGTTCTTCAAGGAGGTTGTTCGTTAACATGGTCTACCCAAGACTATTATGTCTGATAGAGATGATAAGTTCCTTAGTCACTTTTGGAAAGCAGTATGGGAAAAACTAGGAACAAAGCTTGTCTATTCCACTACTTTTCACCCACAAACCGATGGGCAAACCGAAGTAGTGAATAGGTCCCTATCCACATTATTGAGGATCATTTTAAAGGGAAATAAGAAAACTTGGGATAACAGTCTCTCCCACATAGAGTTTGCCTACAATAGAGTAGTCCACAAGACTACTAATTTATCTCCTTTTGACTTGCTCCTATGCCTTCACTAGATGTGTCACTCCAATATCATTCAGATGAAGGAAAGTGGGATACTTTGGTGTATCTGCACTAGATGTGTCATCTACACTAACTTGGTGTTGATGCACTATGTCCTCTTGAATGCTCCTCAAAGATTCCTGGAAGGAATGGTGTTCGGTGCACACCAACCTTCTCAAGGCAAGAGTTCTACGTCAGAACAGGAAGACAAAGATGCAACCCGGAATGGACAAATAAGTGAAAACAATTGTTCTGGAGTCAGTGCTGAAGAAGCACAAGAAGAATGAGGAGTGGGCTTTGGCAAAAGAAGGGAGAAACAAGTTCATCTGCAGGAAAAACTCACTAAACGTGCTTCCTCCATAAAAACGACCTTCTTTCAAGGCCTCTCTACTCCAATAGATCCTCACAAGAATGTGGGCCTCATGATCACCGTAGGAGAAATAGGAAAATAGGGATAACCAAGATAAATAAAAAAAAAAAAAAAAAACTTCATGTGTAGATTTCTCATGATGTATATAACTCTAAGTCTAGTCAATAATACATTTACTTCTTATCTAGAATTATTGGCTGATATGAGAAATAATTTGCTCAATCTTGCTGGATATAATAACTCTTATGGTATTAGACTGCTTCCAAAATCTTATCTACTTCATCTGATTAATCATAATAAAGGTGTTTTCATTTGATCATACAAAATATTCATGTAGCACATATTTATAATTCAGATTGATGAGTCTTTCTTCGGGCATAAATCATTATGCTCATGACTACAGTTTCTTTTTAAGCATCTCGCTTACTATATAAGTTTTTCTAATGTCTGATTATCTTTAGAAACTCATTCATCTTGATGACTACAAATGAGAAAAATGATAAAAAGTTTTTATTGTACAATTGTCTTTCCTCCCATATACGTCACATGATTCAAACTTAATCTAGTTTAACTAATTACACATAGTTTATGCATGGCTATCATCCTGATAGAATGAATGCTCTGATAAAAAGTTTTGATTTTCATGATCCGATCAAAATATCATTGTTTGGCATCTATTTCTTTTTGATGATCACAAAGGGGGAGAAACAGAAAAGAATTGATCAGCTTATCAGACTCGACTAAGAGACAATCTAGTAAGGGCCAGTGCATAAACTAAGGAGGAGAAATGAAATGAACTTGCAAATACTTCTGATGTAGTGTATCTAAAATCATTCGATCGATATTTGTCATCATCAAAAAGGGAGAGATTGTTAAGTCAGATGAAGACAAAAACAATTCCCAGCAAGGTTTTGAATGAGACAAATATAATACGTATTGTTATTTCTAACAAGTGCGATAGTGTTTCAGATATAAGTACAACCAAGTTGATATGCATCCATATCAGGACCAAGAGACATGAGCCAAGCACTGAATAAAGGCTGAGCAAACGAAGGGAACACATCAAACGAAGATAGTCATAAACACAGACACAAAAGAAATAAAGAAAAAGGACATGAGTAACCAAGATGATGGACAAAACTAAGTTAAAACACACTAGACAGAGACTCGAATACACAGACGAAGATCAAGAAAAATGGATTGCGTCTGAAGACACAACGAGACGAACTACCTAGCATACATACTCTTAGAAGAACACATGAAGACATCAAAATAGAAGAAGAAAGATAAAAGAAATGAGAGAGCGCTTATCCACAATTCAAAACTGTGTGTGTCAGAAGCAAGTATACCTACCAGTCAGCAAAGGACAACACCTTCATCGCTACAATACCAAGAAAGTACAAAGATATCTTAATGCCAGTTATAGAAGCAAACAAATGGTACAAAAGACCTCATGAAGCACATATTTAGCAAGCAAACATTTAATGCAAGACCAAAGGCATTAAATGAAACAATCCATGAAGATTGTGCAAACTAGATAAAAGAATTAGATGATGGTTAGTCAAGCATCAAAATGAAGTCTGCCCACGAACGGAAGAGGACTACCACCAGAATAAGACACTGAAGTATCAAACGAAGCTTATGAAGAATAGTCAAGGCAAGACACGGACTAGACAAGTCAAGACAGATGAAGTAAATGACATAGGAAATCGAGGGTAAAAAGATGAATAGATGGAACACAAATATGTTCTGAATGATCATAAAATATCCAAACAAAGGTATGTAAAGTGCAAATATTCTAAAGCATAAATCAGACGAGCCATATGTCTAAGGTCAGAAGAAAGTCAATCGTGCATCAAGGCCAAGAGCAGCACAGACTAAAAGATACTCTAGATGGAGACAAGTATGTCTGTAATGCTGACCAGACCATATAAGATACCAAAGCATCAACATCAAATACTCAGATGGAGAACAAGACGCGAGACACATGAGATTAACAGATGCAGACGAAGACTGTCGCGCAAGCACTTATCACGTCTCAAAAGATTACTCAAAGCATCATCTATGAACACATAAGTGTTCTCAACATAATAGCGTTATTAAAAGAAGAAACGAAGAAGAAAAGAAGCAGAGCATGTGATGGAGGAGGCCCATGGGCTAAGGGCCCAACTACTAGAGCAATGGCAAGAAGGATGCATGAAGAGTGGGCCCAAGCCCAAGGAAAGCCCACCACTTTATTTTGTTGGGCCTTGAATCAAGCCCAATTAGATTAGGGCTAGTATAGGAGTAGGCCTTAGTGCCATGTATTTCTTTTGGGCCTTGTATTTCCGGCCTAGTAGCATAGGAGTTTCATTTGAAGGTCATTTGAATTTAGGTTAATTAGAGTTACATGTGGAATTACATTAGCATTTAATTAGTAGCACATTTGGTGTGCATTTCGGCCATGTGCAACACATGCACATGGTGTGATCCGAAATGCAACTCAAATGGCTTCCTAATTACATGCCAAATGTGTGCACATGGGAGGGTGACCGGTTGGCACCAAAATTTGAATTTTAGAATTCAAATTTTGGCGCCTAGAGTTAAGATAACCATACCATGGTTTTACTTAACTCTAGGTAAACCCAACTTAAACCCTTAACCTAATTTAGCCTATAAACTTCCTTATGACCGAGTTTTGTAGACACTTTGGAGATTATTGAATGAGTATTCTTCTCAAAGAAATCTCTCATCCGAAGTCATCTTGCTTCTAGCCTCTACCCTCCTTGAGAGCTTCTCTTTGTAGAGCTAGAACACCTTACCTTCTTAGAACTTAGCTTGTATGCAAGCCTAGGTCACCTTGCTCCTTTGAGGCGTCTCTAATCCTTGAAGAATCATCCAAGGAGTCCGAGAAGGAGTGAAGAATCCATGTGCATCCAAGTGGAAGCACATCAAGTGGTATCAAGAGCTTCGGTCTTCAAGAGATAAGTTCATCTTCTTGAATTTTGATCCGTGGTTCCAAATTGTTCTTGAGTTCATCTTGAGTTTCATCTTGTTAAATTTTTGAGTTCATGTCACAATTGAGTTGATTCTTTCCTAGATCTAGTTTTTGTTTCAAAATTTGATGGATCTAGTTTGTATTGCTTGAATGATTCATATGCGCCTATGTTATATGCTTTCATGAATCATGCTAATTTCTTCTTGTGTTCAATTAGGAATTTTCTGCCTAATAGCTTTTGATTTTGTTTGAGTCTTCTTTGCATCTTATTCGGTCAATTAAATGCTTGAGTCTTTTATTTTTAAATCCATGTCTAGTAGGTTTGTGTAGTTCTTATATGTTCATCTATCTTAGCTATGCTTGTTGATCCTTTTTAATTTTTGATTTGCATCTTGAAATAATTTTCTGGATTTGGCCGAGATCCATTTCTTTTCTTTGGTATAGGCTCATGAATTTTGTTTCATTTTTGAGTTCATAAACTACTATTAGATCATTAGTAGTTTTCTTAGAATTTTAGGCTTCCCAAATTTTTTTGAAAATGTCTTACATAAAAATTTCAAATCCGTGAGGTTTGATTTTGTATGAGTTGGAGTGTGCTGAAATTGGTGTTTGGAAATTCAAATTTGAATTTGAGTTGGAGCCTAAAAACCGTGCATGTGCAATTCTAAATTACAAGCATAAAAAGCATGTCACATGTCACTTGAATTTGCACTTAATTTCACTAGTATTTGGCAACTAGTTTGAACCGGTTTTTAGTGCTAATACTAAGGGTGACCGAGAATCATTGGTGACTAATTTTTGTGAGCAACAAAAGGCAACTCCTATTTGAAAAAAAAAAAAAAAAATTAGAAGAAAGATCAAAAGAAATTCAAAACAACATTTAAAAAAAAAATGTGCTAAACCTAATTTGAAAAGGAAAAAGCCATTAAGGAGTTAGTTTCTCTATGTGTTTCTTCTCGGTTGCTAGTTGATTTTGACTCATAAAAAGAAATTTTCAACTCATCTATTTTGAGTGTTTTGGTTTTGTGCATCTACTCTAGAACTATTCCTAGGTCAATTCCTTCTAGTTCTAGTCAACTATTTCATTGGTGTCATATAAGCTTGTCACTACTTAATCTCCTCTTGTCTTCTTTTCCTTCCATATTGTCTTTTGCTATTTTAATCTTGTGCTAATCAAAGAGTGACCTAAGCTTGACCTAGCCTATCTTCTTGGAAGCTAGTTCTACAAGGGTCATCAAAAGAAGCCTAAGGAAAGGAGGAGGAAGGATAAAAGTGGCTTGCGGTTTTTGAACCTCTAAACACAAACCATAAACACTTCTTGGCTGGAAATTTGGTGGAGGCTGGACTGGAAAACCGTGAAGCAGCTTGGAGTTTAATTTCAATTGTATTTGAATTTAAAAAAAAAAAAAAATGTATAAGCATTAGTGACGGATTTTTAGTGACCGATTTTTACCTTACTAAATTTGAATTTTGTTGCAAAATTTGGTCACTAATCCATCACTAATTCTTTGTGGCTGTTTTTAATATTTCATTTCAGCCACTTGTTCTTTGTTGTTATACTTTGTATTTGGCCTTTACAAGGAGTGTCTTGGGAGTGTCTTTGGTACACAACCATCTCTCCTTAAGTTTACAATTTTCGTTAGTACTTGGTGGGAGTGGTCCTTGATTGATCTTTGGTATCTCTCAAGCTCTCACCTTAGGATACGTTAGGTAGTTTAATTTTTGTTGTTTAAACCTTGTTTTAATTGCTTTTATACGTCTAGCTTATCATAGTTCACAAAAACTTCAAAAATCATTTTCATTGAAAAGAATTTGGTAGAGATTAACTACAAAGGGGATTAGTAATTTTTACTTGAAGAGGCTTGGTTTTTAAGTGGCTCCTAGTAGCTCACCTCCCTCCAAAGTTCAATTTGTATACATAATCCTCTAAGTACTTAGTCTTAACCTTGCATAAAAACAATTGATTTTCAAAAACCATTTTTCAAAAAGCCCCTTTCTCCTATAATGGAAGAGTTTTCTACTCCTCAAAGTGATAGTAATTCAAGTGATTACAATGACTTGTCAAAAGTAACACATGAATTAAGATCACTTAAGCTTTGGAAGAAGCAAGAAGCCAAGCAAAAACTTAAAGAAAAACTTGAAAGAGAGGCTCAACTTGCTACTTTAGAGGAAGAGATTCGAATATTAAAGGAGAAAGAAGAAAAATTCCATCACAAGCACCGAAGTAGAAATAGTTCCCACCATAGTTCTACTCTAGGAGAGTCAATGAATGATGATAGTCTTGTTTTAGGAGATCATTATCAACCCCCTCCTAGAAGAGTGCATAGGGCCCCCAAGCCAAGGGAATCTAGGGTAGATCTCCCTTATTTTCATGGGAAAGATGATGTTGAGGGGTACCTAGATTGGGAAATGAAGGTGGAACAAATTTTCGCTTGTCATCAAGTGAATGAAGAAAGAAAAGTCTCCTTAGCAACCCTAAGTTTTCAAGGTCACGCCATGTATTGGTGGACTTCTTTAGTGAGGGATAGGCGTCTCCATAATGATCCTCCAATTCAATATTGGAATGAATTAAGGAGTGCCTTGAGGAGGAGACATATTCCCTCTTACTATACTAGGGAGCTTATCAATAAGCTCCAACGACTCCATCAAAAAAATATGACTGTGGAAGAGTATAGACAAACAATGGAGTTGTACTTAATGAGGGCTGGTATTAGGGAGGAAGAAAATATTACAATTGCTAGGTTTTTAAGTGGGTTGACTTTTGACATAAGAGATAAAGTAGAGCTTCTCCCTTATAGGGATTTAAATGATTTGGTTCAACTTTGCATCAAGGTTGAACAACAAAATTTGCGAAAAGGTTCTAAAAGCTCATACTCATCATCTTTTTCAAAAGTTGACTACAAGAGGGAGGGCAAAACAAATGATTTTGAAAAAAATACTTTTCCCTCTAAAAACCTAGACAAAGGTAAAGAAAAAGAAAAAGAGAAGAAAACAAACACTTCACACACTAGCACTAAGACTAGTGACATAAAATGCTTTAAGTGTCTTGGGAGAGGCCACATTGCTTCTCAATGCCCTACTAAGAAAGTCATGATTTTAAGGGGCCAAGATATTTATAGTAGCCAAGATGAAGCTACTACTTCTTCATCTTCCAGTGAGGATGAAGAAGAAGCAAGTGAAGAAGAGCCATGTGAGGTTACTTACCCTTATAATGGGGAACTTCTTATGATGAGAAGGATCCTCAATAACCAACCTAGTGATACACAATCCCAAAGAGAGAACATCTTTCATACAAGATGTAACATTTCAAACAAGGCTTGTTCTCTCATAGTGGATAGTGGATCTTGGTGCAATTGTTATAGCACTAAGATGGTTGAAAAGTTGGGTTTGACTACCACACCCCATCCAAAACCTTATCAACTTCATTGGCTTAATGATGATGGGGATATGGTGGTCAACCAACAAGTGGAAGTAGAGTTTTCCATAGGGAACTATCAAGATAAAGTTAAATGTGATGTAGTTCCTATGGAGGCTTGTCATATTTTATTAGGTAGGCCATGGCAATTTGATAAACAAACTCATCATGATGGCCTAACTAATAAAATAACTTTCACACATAAGGGTAAAAAGTTTGTGCTTCATCCTTTATCACCTTCACAAGTGAAAGAAGATCAAGTACAAATGAAGGCCAAACGTGAGCAAGAAAAAGGAAAACAAAAAAAAGTTGAAAAAAAAAAAAAACTTTTAAAAATTGATGAAAAGGAGGATTCTAGAGAGTTTAATGTTCCCTCTCTAGAGATAGTTCAAGAAGAGAGTTTTCAATCAAAACCTTTACACAAAACTTCTCTCTTTCTTGAATCATCATCTCATATCCTCATGTGTAGAGGAACATTAACTTGCACTGCCACATCTTCTTTGGAAACTACTCTACCTCTTAAGATGAAAAATCTTTTAAATGAATTTGATGATATATTTCCCAAAGAAGGTCCAGTTGGACTTCCACCTTTTAGGGGAATAGAACATCAAATAGATCTTGTGCCTGGGGCTAGTTTTCCAAATAGACCAGCTTATAGGACTAATCCACAAGAAACCAAAGAGATAGAGAAGCAAGTACATGAGTTGTTGGAGAAGGGCTGGATTCAAAAGAGTCTAAGTCCTTGTGTTGTACCTGTCATTTTGGTGCCCAAAAAAGATGGAAAATGGAGGATGTGTTGTGACTGTAGAGCCATCAACAACATTACCATAAAATATAGGCACCCAATTCCTAGGCTTGATGACATGCTTGATGAATTGCATGGGTCATCCGTATTTTCCAAGGTAGATCTTAAGAGTGGATATCACCAAATTCGAATCAAAGAAGGTGATGAGTGGAAAACCGCTTTTAAGACTAAGTTTGGACTATATGAATGGTTAGTAATGCCTTTTGGGCTTACTAATGCACCTAGTACATTCATGAGGTTGATGAATCATGCTCTTAGGGATTGCATTGGCAAGTTTGTAGTTGTTTATTTTGATGATATTCTAATCTATAGCCAAAGTCTAAGTGATCATGTGGATCACTTAAGACAAGTTTTTCTTGTTCTTAGAAACAATCACTTGTTTGCCAATGTAGACAAGTGTACTTTTTGTGTAGATAATGTTATTTTTTTAGGATTTGTGGTGAGTAAAGATGGGGTTCATGTGGACCCCGAGAAAATTAAAGCCATCCAAGAATGGCCTATTCCTACTAATGTAAGTGAAGTTAGGAGCTTCCATGGATTGGCAAGCTTTTATAGGAGATTTGTTCCTAACTTCTCTACATTAGCTTCACCTCTCAATGAGTTGGTGAAGAAGGATGTGGCCTTTGAATGGACGGAAAAACATAATTTAGCTTTCCAAGATCTAAAGCATAAGCTCACTCAAGCACCTGTTCTAGCTTTGCCTGATTTTTCTAAAACTTTTGAGCTAGAATGTGATGCTTCAGGACTTGGCATAGGAGCTGTGTTGTTACAAGGTGGTCATGTCGCCACCTGCCCGAAACGGGCTTTCGGCATTCGCGAAGGATGGTTGGACTCGTTTAAAAATGTGGATTGCTAGAATGACTTATTCTCAAACTGAGACCTCGTCAAACGAGCAATTTTATTAAAAGTCTCACTAATCCATATTAGTCCCAAGCGGGGCCCTCCATGGATTAGTGGTTTTCGTAAAAGGAGGGTTCGTGGAGTCGCCACCAATGTTTTACTCAAAACATTGGAAAAAGGGATAAGGCAATTGATTTTATAAATCAACTTTGGCCATTACAACCAGAGTTGGGTAAGGGAGTCGGTTACGCGTGGGGAAGGTGTTAGCACCCCACAGCGCCCCTTTCGGGTTCCCTATGACAGATTATTTTATAAAATAACAGTGTAAAATTACTAAATTACCCCTATTTATTCTAAGCAATTATAAATTAACTATCTACATGATGACAGTTTAAATATGCACACAGAAAGCAGTAAGAGGAAGGATTTAAGAAGAAACCTCTTGAAGCGTGCTTTTATATATTGAGTAAAACTGGGAAGCTTTTTGGCGTTCCCTCGCTCTACAAGCTCGCTCGCTCCTTCCTAAAAACTTTTGACTATGGAAATCCGGAGGATTTCCCTTCGACTAGGTTCGAATCTCCAAGCTAAGTGCTCGGAATTCCAGAACTTCGTCGGATCGACTCCCAGAGAGATTTCTAGGGCAGAACACTGCTCAAAAACCCCAGAATACTCAAGGAGGGAGTCAAAACTGAGTGTGAAAAAAGTGGAATGACGTCCAATTGACGTCATATTTATAGGGAATAGGCGCAATACGGCCTACAGAAGCAATACGGCCGTATTGAAATTTTTGAACTTCAATACAGTCGTATTGAGTTCAATACGGCCGTATTGAAATTCAGAAATTTCAATGCGCCCGTATTGAATTCACTGCGGGTGTATTGAAGAGTCAATACGGGCGTATTGACTTCAGTACGGCCGTATTGAAGTTTCAGAAACTTCAATACGCCGTATTGAGTTCACTGCGGCCGTATTGAAGCTTCAATACGGCCGTATTAAGTTCAGTACGGCCGTATTGGGCTTCATTCCCTCCACTTCCTTATTTTGGGCTATTCTAAGACCTCTAGACCTACAGAGAACCCTCCTAGGGCCTTCCAGGAGTCCTTCTGGCTGATTTTCCTTCAGTCTTCGAGAGTCTTCAAGCTTTATTTCCGACCCGGACAATTTTAGGGGTCTACAGCTGCCCCCCCTTTACTTAGTCGAACGACCTTTTGGTATACCGGCCGACAAGTAAAGGAGTTGACCCAATTGTCCGGGTGATGCGCCGACCTTCTGACTTGTAGCGTCTTCCGGTGGAAAATTGTCGAGTAGCCTCTCCAGGTTTTGCTATGCTTGCTGCCCAAGCTGGAAGCTGTGAGTACCGCCTCTCTAGGCTTAGCTTCACTCTTTGTTCGAGCCGGAAGCTAAGTACTCTTGTGACGACGGTAGCAGTGTGAGTTTCGCCTCTCCAGGCTTAGTCTCGCTCTTCGTTCGAGCCGGAAACTAAGCACCTTTGTGACGACAGTGAGTAGTGCGAGTTTTGCCTCTCCAGGCCTTGCTTTGCTTGTTGCCCAAGCTGGAAGCTGTAAGTACCGTCTCTCCAGGCTTAGCTTCACTCTTTGTTCGAGCCGGAAGCTAAGTACCCTTGTGACAACGGTAAGCAGTGAGTACCCCTTTTCCAGAGATAGCTTCGCTCGTTGCCCGAGCCAGAAGCTGCATACCTCCGTGTTTGTGACGACGGGGTAGCGTGAATATCTCCTTTCCAGGGATTTGTGATGATTTTGTCTCCACAGTCCACGATGCTGCTTCGACGGTTGTTTCTGATTTTGTGCCACTAGGGGCTGGATAACGCAGGGATCCGTCTAGGGGATGTGCAGTTACTCATAGGTTCTTGTGTCCCAACTTTCCATTGCGTAGTTGGTGCCCACTGGGGAATTTCTGATTCCTTTGGGGTGCAGACACAAAGATGCTCTTTCTGATGTAGCGGTGCCTTATGATTGGCTGACGTCCTTTCGACGTTGGTGGAGTATCCCGGTTATCCTTGTTCGGGTGTCTCTTTTGGTTTTCTGATTTTGCTGCCTCTGTGTAGGCTGTTATCCACTAGGGATTTTGTCGTTGATTTTGATTAGCCTCTTCTGTTAGGCATATCAGCTTGATGTTCAATGATTGGCTGAGAGCCAGATTCCACTTGGGGAATGATTATTGATTTTTTTTATGATTTTTCTCCTTTTGCAGGGATGCCTCTTGAGTAGGCGACTGGGGATTTGGGGATCTTATGTATCCTAGAGTATTATTTAGGAAGCCTCTACAGGCTTAGCCTCACTCGGTGCTTTGAGTCGGAGAGCTATCTTCCACTGAGGAAGTGTTAAGTCCTTTGACTTGTATATATCGTTTGGATGATCGCACTTCCATTGGGGATTGCGTCGATTTTGCTTTGATAGCTCTCGCTGGGGATTTTTAGTCCAAGAGCGTGAGTTGAGGTTTCTCTGGGGAGTATTATTTCTGCGAGTCTCTCCAGGCTCAATTATTCTGCATACTGTGGAGGATGTGGAGTATTTTGGTAAGCCTCTCCAGGCTTAATTATTCTGCGGGAGTATTATTTAGGCAAGCCTCTCCAGGCTCAATTATTTTGCGGGAGTATTATTTCGGCAAGCCTCTCCAGGCTCAATTATTTTGAGAGAGTATTATTTAGGCAAGCCTCTCCAGGCTCAGTTATTTTGAGAGAGTATTATTTCGGCGAGCCTCTCCAGGCTCAATTATTTTGAGAGAGTATTATTTCGGCGAGCCTCTCCAGGCTCAGTTATTCTGTATGATTTGTTGGATTTTCTGTATTTTGCCCTTTTTTCGATTTTGGCTTTTTCTGTGTTTTTTGCCTTTTTTGTTGATTTTGGCTTTTTCTGTGTTTTTGCCTTTTTTGTTGAGTTCGGCTTTTTCTGTATTTTTGTTGATTTTTGTATTTTTGCCTTTTTTGTTGGTTTTGGCTTTTTCTGTATAGAAATGTCTCAATTATTCTGAGAGAGTATTATTTCGGCGAGCCTCTCCAGGCTCAATTATTCTGAGAGAGTATTATTTCGGCGAGCCTCTCCAGGCTCAGTTATTTTGAAAGAGTATTATTTCGGCAAGCCTCTCCAGGCTCAGTTATTCTGAGAGTATTCTTTCGGCAAGCCTCTCCAGGCTCAGTTATTCTGAGAGTATTCTTTCGGCAAGCCTCTCCAGGCTCAGTTATTCTGAGAGTATTCTTTCGGCAAGCCTCTCCAGGCTCAGTTATTCTGTATGACGCTGTTGATTTTCTGAATCTTTGCATTTTGTTTGCTACTGTCATACACAAGCAATTCTTCCTATTTTTTCTAATTTATGTAGTTGCCTCATGACGAGGTCTTTGAAAATTTCTTTATGGCCAATACGGCCGCATCCATTTCAGTATGCCCGTATTGAATTGAAAATTTGTTCATAACCCTAATTTTGGTACGGGCGTACTGAACATGATACAGGCGTATTGTTTTTTCTGAAGTTTATATATTTTTTGTTTTTTCAATAAACAGAGAATAAGTGATCTTCCAGTACACCTATCATCTGTATGCATGTATGCAGTATGATGCACCTAATTCTATTTGATTCTTTTTTCAAAAGAATTAACCGATGCGTTTTTGTGTTTGGATTTTGCCATTCCTCCAGACGGACTGTGCTCTGCCGATTTCTGTTACCGAGGAATGATGCGTATTATATTTGAGATTTGGTGTCATCAACCAAATGATCCTTCCCTTTCTTTAGAAGATGTGTCAACCCTCCTATTGACCACTATATCTCCATGTTTCCACTAGATTATTCAAAAATCGTTGGGACGAGAGAGAAAAGAAGGAAAGGGTATATTTTTCAAAAGTTTGTGTTTTAGAGGGGATTATTTTATTTTTTGAAAAATGGTTTTTTGTAAGAATGGCTGGCCATGGTAGGCTTATGTGTTTAGGCTTGTTCGATTAAACACTTATGAGTTTAAGCACATCTTTGTTATTAATGATTGTGTTTTGACAACTTGGATAGCTTTTCTTGAGCCCCTTGTTGAATTCAATTGATGGTACCATCATGGATTTATTTTTGTTTTTCCTTTTTGATGGCCCTAACTTTTGCCTAAAACACCCCTTTGTGGTGTCTTAGCGGGCTTCTGTTTTTGTTTATTTTTTGTAACCCTAATTTTTGCCTAGGTAACCCATTTGTGGGATTCCTAGTGGGTCTTTTGCTCTTATTTTTGTGCAGCCCCCTTTTTTGGGTTTCCTGCTGAGCCTCTCTTGTTTTTTAGGATTTCTTTTATCCATGATGGCATTTATTGAGGCCAAGAAAAGGTGCTCCAAGTTGTCGTGCACACTTCCACATAAAAATGATGCGGGTTTATTGATTATTAAGATGATTTTAACCTCATTTATGCTTATTCAAACAGGGTTAAATAATGCGGTCTAGAATTTTATTGCAAGCGAGAAAAGAAGCAATAAGAAATAATGAAGAATGATTTTATTATAATCATGATGGAAACATGTGCCCTATCGAGGCTCGGGGGTCGGGCTGTCCCCGAGGAGTGATCTCTAATAGTCACTGAATTTACACATCCCTATTAGAAGGAAAAGGACATTTGATGACGACAGCTGGCCTTGACGTTTGTGAACCAGCCTTCCTAAAGATCTGGCTTAAAGAACGTCGAGAAGGATCTTGATTCCTCTTCGTTCTTTGATCTTTAACAGGGTTGTATCCTAACCCTTGTTTCCCCGGATTGTCCTTGATAATGGGTAGCTCCGGGATTCCTTGGGAGTCCTTGCCTAATCCTTGTCCTGGCAAGTATCCGTTCTTGGTGAGCATATGAGCTACCTTCTTCATTTCTCGGGGAAACGTTTCAACATTGGCAATTTCCAATGCTTGGAAGGCGGTTTCCAAAGCTTCCTCTGCTGCATCCACATAAGGTATGTTGGATGGCTTGCTGATGAGTATGTCATCTTCAGCTTGTACAGTCACCAGTTTGTCATCCACTATGAACTTGACTTTCTGGTGGAGCGTAGAAGGAATAGCTTTCGCATCATGAATCCAAGGTCGGCCGAGGAGACAGCTGTATGCGGGAGTAATGTCCATCACTTGGAATTCGACATTAAAGATAGTGGGTCCAATTTGGATTGGAAGATTGATCTCTCCCACCACTTCTCTTTTAGAGCCATCGAAGGCTCGAACGATCATGTTGCTCGGGCGCATTTGGACTCCCTTGATTGCCAATTGCTTGAGCGTTCTTTTCGGCATCACATTCAAGGAAGATCCATTATCTACCAAGACTTTAGCGATGTGATACTCCTTGCACTTTACAGAGATGTGCAAGGGCTTGTTATGATTCGGTCTCTCGGCGGGGATTTCTTCATCGGTGAAGGTGAGTGATCACTAGCCGTGATGTGACTAACAATCCCCTCAAACTTGTCTTGGGAGATAGTGTGCGACACATATGCCTCGTTCAAGACTTTCGACAGAGCTTGCCGATGTGGTTCGGAGCATAGGATCAACGACAACAGCGTAATCTTTGCTGGCGTCCTATGAAGTTGATCCACGATGGAGTACTCGCTCTGTCGGATAAATTTTAACAGCTTGTCAGTCTCCTCCTCGGATTCTTTTTCCTCGGTTTTCTTTTCTTCTTTTTCTTTATTCTTGGGGGCTTTGTTATGAAGATCATCGGGAGTGTAGATCCTTCCACTCCTAGTCATGCCCCCAAGTCCAGCGATGTTGGAGATATCGCTGTCGGCAGAAGAGTGGATGTCGTATATCCACGGCACAGCCTTATTTGATTTGTAAGGGAAAGGCCTTGGAACTGTGATCCTTAATGGTGTTGGACCTTCCCCTTTGTTTGTCTTGATTACCAACAACGGAGTTGACGTGTGCTCGCTTGGCGCGGTTGTTGGCTTACACTTGATAACGAACGGCGTGTGATCCATTCTTTGAATATACGCATCGATTATTTCTTTCTTTTTATTAATGTTTATTAATGGATTACTAGGAGAGATGTATGAATGACTCCTAGATCCCTCCATGATCTATATGCATGATATGAGATGATGGCGATGAATATGCATGCATTGTGTTTATTGAACTAAGCATTATCATGTTTTCGGGATGTCCCTAAGATGATGCATGATATTGCTTGGTTTGGATAAATAACCCTTTTTTCTTTTTTTTTTGGGTATTTTTATTTATTATATTTTTGTATTTTTGGGTGAAAAGGGAAACTACCTATATGAATGTGATGAAGGTAGATGTTAACACCATGCAATGGAAGATCCTTATTCCTATTTATTTTTATTTTAAAAGAATAGGAATGTTGTATGTTTAAAGAAATGCAATGTATGCTCAAACAATTTCACATAAACAATGCACAAACAATTCACTCATCCACGAACAGTCACGAGCGAATCACGAGGTAGGGGTCTCCTGCAGAAAAGTGCATATTCAAGGAGGATCTAACTGTTCTCACTTGGTCAAAGGCCCCCAAGGTGCCCCCATTATAGGGACCCAATTCCTCTCGTCGTAAGTCGATGGAAAGTTCCAACGCACTGTCGGACTCAAGTTCATGGTTATCACCTTGAGTGATGTTTTTCCGACAACGGTCTCGTAGGCTCCTATAGTCCCATTCAACCGGCCGTACTAACATCCACTCCCTATGGATTACCACTCATGCCCCCGGGTATAGAGGGAACTGTTGTGTGCAAAGGTTTGTGTGCAATTTTTATTTCAAACGATTGCGGAAATTTAAACAAACAACAGTTATTTAAAGCCAAATATATAAAGCATGTTATCATACAAGCAAGGGGTAATGAAGTAATTTTTAACTATTATTTGTTAAAAACAATCTGTCACTAAATGGGACTGACTCTCAAAGCTTCCCCAGTGGAGTCGCCATCTGTCGCCACCTGCCCGAAACGGGCTTTCGGCATTCGCGAAGGATGGTTGGACTCGTTTAAAAATGTGGATTGCTAGAATGACTTATTCTCAAACTGAGACCTCGTCAAACGAGCAATTTTATTAAAAGTCTCACTAATCCATATTAGTCCCAAGCGGGGCCCTCCATGGATTAGTGGTTTTCGTAAAAGGAGGGTTCGTGGAGTCGCCACCAATGTTTTACTCAAAACATTGGAAAAAGGGATAAGGCAATTGATTTTATAAATCAACTTTGGCCATTACAACCAGAGTTGGGTAAGGGAGTCGGTTACGCGTGGGGAAGGTGTTAGCACCCCACAGCGCCCCTTTCGGGTTCCCTATGACAGATTATTTTATAAAATAACAGTGTAAAATTACTAAATTACCCCTATTTATTCTAAGCAATTATAAATTAACTATCTACATGATGACAGTTTAAATATGCACACAGAAAGCAGTAAGAGGAAGGATTTAAGAAGAAACCTCTTGAAGCGTGCTTTTATATATTGAGTAAAACTGGGAAGCTTTTTGGCGTTCCCTCGCTCTACAAGCTCGCTCGCTCCTTCCTAAAAACTTTTGACTATGGAAATCCGGAGGATTTCCCTTCGACTAGGTTCGAATCTCCAAGCTAAGTGCTCGGAATTCCAGAACTTCGTCGGATCGACTCCCAGAGAGATTTCTAGGGCAGAACACTGCTCAAAAACCCCAGAATACTCAAGGAGGGAGTCAAAACTGAGTGTGAAAAAAGTGGAATGACGTCCAATTGACGTCATATTTATAGGGAATAGGCGCAATACGGCCTACAGAAGCAATACGGCCGTATTGAAATTTTTGAACTTCAATACGGTCGTATTGAGTTCAATACGGCCGTATTGAAATTCAGAAATTTCAATGCGCCCGTATTGAATTCACTGCGGGTGTATTGAAGAGTCAATACGGGCGTATTGACTTCAGTACGGCCGTATTGAAGTTTCAGAAACTTCAATACGCCGTATTGAGTTCACTGCGGCCGTATTGAAGCTTCAATACGGCCGTATTAAGTTCAGTACGGCCGTATTGGGCTTCATTCCCTCCACTTCCTTATTTTGGGCTATTCTAAGACCTCTAGACCTACAGAGAACCCTCCTAGGGCCTTCCAGGAGTCCTTCTGGCTGATTTTCCTTCAGTCTTCGAGAGTCTTCAAGCTTTATTTCCGACCCGGACAATTTTAGGGGTCTACAGGTCACCCAATAGCTTATTTCAGTGAAAAACTTCATGGGGCTACCTTGAACTACCCTACCTATGACAAAGAGTTATATGCTTTAGTTCGTGCCCTTCAAACTTGGGAACATTATCTTGTGACCAAGGAATTTGTCATACATAGTGATCATGAATCACTTAAATATTTGAAGGGTCAACATAAATTAAATAAAAGGCATGCAAAATGGGTTGAGTATTTAGAACAATTTCCTTATGTCATCCAATACAAAAAGGGCTCTACTAATGTAGTAGCTGATGCTTTGTCCAGAAGACATGTTTTATTGAACACCTTAGGTTCTCAAATACTAGGGTTTGATGACATCAAGGAGTTGTATGAGAAAGACCTTGATTTTGCTAACTTTTATTCTTTATGTATTCAAAAACCTTACCAAGGTTACTATATTTCTGAGGGGTTTCTTTTTAAAGAAAACAAACTTTGTATACCCCAAGGATCTATTAGAAAACTTTTGGTTAGGGAGAGCCATGAGGGTGGGCTCATGGGGCATTTTGGAATTGAGAAGACTCTTTCTCTTTTGAGAGAGAAATTCTTTTGGCCTCATATGAAGAGAGATGTCCAACGGTTTTGTAGTAGTTGCATTGCTTGTTTACAAGCAAAGTCTACCACTAAACCTCATGGGCTCTACACACCCTTGCCTATATCCTCTTCTCCTTGGGTAGACATTTCCATGGATTTTATCCTTGGTTTGCCTCGAACCCAAAGAGGAAAGGATTCCATATTTGTGGTTGTGGACCGTTTTAGCAAAATGGCACACTTTATTCCATGCCACAAAGTGGATGATGCAAGTAACATTGCTAAGTTATTCTTTCAAGAGATTGTGAGACTACATGGGTTACCCAAAACTATAGTCTCTGATAGAGATGTTAAGTTCTTAAGCCATTTTTGGAAAACTCTTTGGGCAAGGCTTGGAACTAAACTACTATTTTCTACCACATGTCATCCCCAAACTGATGGGCAAACTGAGGTAGTAAATAGGTCTCTAGGGACTATGTTGAGGGCAATCCTCAAAGGCAATAAGAAGTCATGGGATGACTATCTTCCTCATGTGGAGTTTGCCTACAATAGGGTGGTTCACAAGACCACTAACATGTCTCCATTTGAGATTGTTTATGGCTTTAATCCTCTTACCCCATTGGATTTATTACCTCTTCCGGATGTTGCTTCCTTTATTCATAAAGAAGGCACATCTAGGGCTGAGTTTGTCAAGAAATTACATGAGAGGGTTAGAGATCATATTCAATCCCAAACAGAAAAATACCAAAAATACAATAATAAGGGTAGGAAGGAAGTTATCTTCAAGGAAGGTGACTGGGTTTGGCTACACCTTCGGAAGGATAGGTTTCCTTCCAAAAGAAAGTCAAAGCTTAGTCCTAGAGGAGATGGCCCCTTCCAAATCCTTAGGAAAATCAATAACAATGCCTATGTTCTAGATCTCCCTTCTGAGTATGGTGTTAGTTCTAGTTTCAATGTTTCTGATCTATCTTTGTTTACAGGACTAGCTACCCTAGAGGAGGATGCTCTGGATTTGAGGTCAAATCCTCTTCAAGAGGGAGGGGATGATGGAGGAGGCCCATGGGCTAAGGGCCCAACTACTAGAGCAATGGCAAGAAGGATGCATGAAGAGTGGGCCCAAGCCCAAGGAAAGCCCACCACTTTATTTTGTTGGGCCTTGAATCAAGCCCAATTAGATTAGGGCTAGTATAGGAGTAGGCCTTAGTGCCATGTATTTCTTTTGGGCCTTGTATTTCCGGCCTAGTAGCATAGGAGTTTCATTTGAAGGTCATTTGAATTTAGGTTAATTAGAGTTACATGTGGAATTACATTAGCATTTAATTAGTAGCACATTTGGTGTGCATTTCGGCCATGTGCAACACATGCACATGGTGTGATCCGAAATGCAACTCAAATGGCTTCCTAATTACATGCCAAATGTGTGCACATGGGAGGGTGACCGGTTGGCACCAAAATTTGAATTTTAGAATTCAAATTTTGGCGCCTAGAGTTAAGATAACCATACCATGGTTTTACTTAACTCTAGGTAAACCCAACTTAAACCCTTAACCTAATTTAGCCTATAAACTTCCTTATGACCGAGTTTTGTAGACACTTTGGAGATTATTGAATGAGTATTCTTCTCAAAGAAATCTCTCATCCGAAGTCATCTTGCTTCTAGCCTCTACCCTCCTTGAGAGCTTCTCTTTGTAGAGCTAGAACACCTTACCTTCTTAGAACTTAGCTTGTATGCAAGCCTAGGTCACCTTGCTCCTTTGAGGCGTCTCTAATCCTTGAAGAATCATCCAAGGAGTTCGAGAAGGAGTGAAGAATCCATGTGCATCCAAGTGGAAGCACATCAGCATGCATGTGTCAAAAAAAGTGCATTACTTTTTTCAGAAAAGGACAATGGCTATATTGCTACATGACCAGAAAAAGACAAATAATTCCTAGGTCTCAGATAAAGTCAAACACTATTGGCAACAAGACAGAGAATAATACACGCAATGTCTAAAATCAAGAAGCAACATTTAATGAAAAACCAAATGCATTAAATGAAAGGATCAAACTAGTCATGAACGACTATATCAGCTTCAACAGACATATGCAATGGGTAAATTTTACAGGCCTATAAGTATACAATAACCTTAAACTAAAAAGGCTAGCGTTTCCCTAGGCTCTGAACATTAGGCACCAAAAGTAATAATAAGCCCAAAGGAAAATCAGAGAGATCAAAGATCAGTTTTTCATAGTCAAACATACAATGTATCATTGTTTTCGTCTCCGTAGTCTAAGGTGTTTCAAGTGTATCTTAGGAAGGAAACTTTAGTGAGTGTAGTAATCGTATGTATCCTCTTTCTAAAAGAGTAAATCACACACTCAGAATCTCTATAAGACTAAGGTAGTGAAACCTTAGTGAGTGTAGAAATATATGTATCCTCTCCTTGAGAGTAACCCATACACTCAAACCAAACCTGTCTAGCCAACACTCTAAAGCTTGAAGAGGCTAGGGAAAGAATACTTGTAAAGCCCGGAGAGGCTTGTCAATGAATACTCACTACTAGCCAGAAGTGACTGATAAGAGAATACTAGCGTTGGTGAGTGAAGCCAACAAGCCAGGAGTGGTCGAGAATACTTGGAGAACCAGAAGTGGTTTAAGAATACTAGCGTTGGTGAGTGAATCCAACAGGCCAAGAGTGGTCGAGAATACTTGGAGAACCAGAAGTGGTTTAAGAATACTAGCGTTGGTGAGTGAAGACAACGCGCCAGGAATGGTCGAGAATACTTGGAGAACCAGAAGTTGATGGAATCATGCTTTGGAATGCAAGAGGTGACATACTAAAAGATCCAAGAGGAGTGGGCTAGACATGGAGGATTGGGCCAGTCAAGGCCCAATGGGCCTGATGGGCTTGAAAGGCCCAAGACAAGCCTCACATGGGCCTATCTTGTTATGAAAATTTTTCTTATGTTTTATTAGTATAGTATTCATATATTTTGGTCTTGTATTTTGGACCACATAGAGTAGCATTTTGGGCTTTAGGTTTGTCGGGTCTAGTTTTGGGCTTCATCGGCCTTTGGGTTTTTGGTACCCAATATTGGGCTCATTTTCATTCTTGTAATTTTTTTATTCATTGTATTTTCTTGACCATTGTATTTAGGTCATTAGTTTAGGATTTAAGGAGGATTACTTGTCTAATTGAATTAGGAAAAATTAGGTTTAATTTATTATGCATTTAAGTTGCATTTTGAGTCACATGGATGGAGCCACCTTAGCTGAACATGTGTGTCTCAAATTCAACCCTAAATACACACTAAATCAAACCTAAATTCATTTAGTACCCATGGGAGCCGGACTTGCACATGTGGATTTATATTTGAATTCAAAATTTCAAAATTTGAATTCAAATCTTGGCGCCACATGTGAAGCTTTCACATTGGCACCAAATACTTCCTAATTTCGGTTGCTTAAATGGTTCCCTCCTCACCTATTTTACTCACTTTTGAGATATATGAAATTTGAGAGCATTTTCTGCCAAATTTCTTTCAAGAGTCACCGAGAGAGAAACCTCACTTTCTAGGAACCCTAGCTAGGTTTTCCTTCCTTTTGAAGTGAGCTTTCATTTTCTCCCTAAGCTTGGATGCTTCCATCCTTGGCTTAGGTCATTCCAACCGAAGAGAATCCTCCATTTCAAGTGTTCTTGCTTTCGGTCTCAATCTCCTTGAAGAGGATCCATGCATAGGTGAAGTTAAGGAGAGGAACATTTTCCACTTCTCCTACCTTTGCCATCAAAAGTGGTTTAAGAATACTAGCGTTGGTGAGTGAAGCTGACAGGCCAGGAGTGGTCGAGAATACTCAAGGCCAGAAGTGGTCAATAATACTTTTGTACTTAATTGCATATTTAGTGGAACCCTTCAGTTGAAGGAGACTGAATGTAGCTCAGTTGAGCGAACCAGTATAAAAAAGATTATATTGTTTGATTTATATTTCAGATGCAAAAACTCTTCTTAATTGATAAATCATATTGAAATCTTCATCTACTGTCTACTCCTTATTAAAACCATTTTTCATACGAAGACACAAATTTTGTTTGACAAACATATTATGCTGAAAAGTTTTATCTACTACTTATCCTTAAATGAAACTATCTTGAAAAGGAAAATGCAAAAACATTAATTATCATTATAAACCATTTTCCTAGTAGACGATAAAATCTTTCAGACGCAGTGACCCTGTGTTAAGCAAATTCTGCATAACCGTCTGGTATATATAAAAAAATATTACATTGGACGAAGAACTTTACTCTTGTGAAAATGTTGCAAGAAAAATACCTTTGTTCACACACACATATTCAACCCCCCTCTTCTATGTCTTTTATGTCTAACTTCAAAGGAAGCCTTGACTCATTGGATCAAGTTCTTCAAGATTGACATCTTTGATGGAGGAAAGGATGAAAATTGAGGTTGGCTAGAAGGTGTTTAATGAAAGGCTTGAGAAGGCACTCTAGGGTTTGACTCACTCCATGGATTATAAAGGCCACTTCTAGGGTTTCTCTCAAGATGAAGATAGGTAAGGTTTGGCCAAATATTAGCCAAGAATGACTAAGGAAAATATTAAGGCAAAAGGCTTACTCAATATTATAAATTCCAAAGTATTTACAAGGAGGCTAGCCTAGGGTATTTATAGAAGGGAGGATGCATTTAGGGTTACATTTGAAAGTGAATGGTCAAGTAATGCAAGCCAAATGCACTTCAAATGAAACCCAAATTAACCCTAGATGCTACTTGGTGGCCAAGGATGGAATATTTGGCTTTGGTTAAGCTACATCTAGGTGCATGATAAGACCATGCAACCTAGGTGCCCTCCACTTGGGCCTAAGCATTCCCAAGTCCAAAAATAAATCCAATGCCACCAAAACACATGTCTAGGCCTAGTTTCCAACCTTAATAAAATACCCTAGCTATAAAATAAAATCTTATAATCTAAGGCACCCCATAATACAAGGGTAAAATGGGAAATACAAGTAAAAATATATCCTATGACTAAGACACCCCAAAATACAAGGGTAAAATAGGAAATTAAAGACAAGGGTAAAATAGGAATAAACTACATTCAATGCTAACAAGGTTAAGAGAATGATTAATAGCCATAATGAGTATGTCTCTAGGGGTGTTAGCTCCCCTATCCTCTTCCACTCTCCTAGCCATGGACCTAGTGATGGGTTCCATGTGAAGCTCCAAGGATGGTCCTCCATCAGTTTTCAAATCAACTCCAATCACTAGTGGAAAAAAGGCTTTTAAAATCGGTTATTTTTAACTTTTAAAATCGATTCCATAACCGATTTTAAAGGAGCCGATTTTAAAAGTTAGACTTTTAAAATCGGTTAAATAACCGATTTTAAAAGTTGACTTTTAAGATCGGTTATTTTATAACCGATCTTAAAAGTGCTGGCTGCGAAAAAAATTAAACTGGAACGAGCCGTTCCAAAACTAGAACGGGTCGTTCCAGATTATTAAAAAGATTACTTGAAGAACGGACATCAGAACGGCCCGTTCTCCTTGCAGTACGGCCCGTTTTACAAGGAGCACGAGTCGTTCTCCTTGTAGAACGACCCGTACTGCAAGGAGAACGGGTCGTTCTCCTTGCAGAACGGGTCATTCCAGATTCGAAATTTACCCAAAATGAACCTACAACGAAAATAGAGACAAGAAAAGAGCATGAAAAAACGAAAAGAGACACAAGAAGAGCATGAGAAGACGAAAATGAAAACGAAAACGACAACGAAATTTACCTTATTGGAGACTTTAGAAAATGAGAGTGCGAGAGAGTAAAAAAAGGAATGGAGGGAAAGATTAAAGAGAATGAGAATGGAGGGAAATATAAAAGGTTTCTGACGATACCTTTAAAATCGGTTATTTAAGAACTGATTTTGTATACTACATACAAAATCGATTTTGAAATAACCGATTTTAAAAGTAGCACTTTTAAAATCGGTCATAAAATAACCGATCTTAAAAGTACTTTTAAGATCGGTTAAATTTTAACCAATCCTAAGAGTGTTCATTTTATTTACAAAATTGCCACCGAGTCACTTTTAAGATCGGTTACCTTGTAACCGATCTTAAAACTCCAATTTTAAATTCAATTTTTGCACTAATGAATCTACACGAAATTACTACAAGTAAAACAATCAACCAAGGGGAGATGGGATCATACCAAAGGCTTCCCAATACACTCCTTAAAATGCCTTTTACAAAGTCTAAAGAAAATGACAAGAAACAAAACAAAGTAACGAGGAAATTTGGTGGAAGAATTTAGTGATAAATCGGTCACCAAATTCGTCACTAATTCTTGACTAGTTTGTCTTCTCTTTAAGTCCTACACCAATGAGAAAACTTGGGTCAACCTCTCCAAGTGTTTAAGCACTCCTTTTGGTAGTGGAAATCCCTGCAAAGGCCTAGGTAGAGTTTTGGATGGCTTCTCCACTCAATCCACCAAAGGTTTGCTAGTTGCCTAGAAGTATCCTTCCCCTACACTCAAAATGAAAGCAACCCAAGACCAAGAGTCCAAGAAATAAAAACTGAAAAGGGACAATTAAAGAAAGGCTAAACTCAGAGATAATTGATTAAGACAAAATATAAGAGACCAAGAATGACAAACTAAAATTAAAGAACATTTAAAAAGGAAGCACACAATAGAGTAGTCTTAGAATGGCACTAGAATAGATTAGTTGTTTTAATCCACTTGATTTGGTCCTTGATATGATTCAGCCCAGCCACTTATAAGGTCTCAAAATAAGTTCAATAGGGTCATAAGTCCAACTCTAAAAGCATAGGTAAGGTAATGGTCCAAGTCCACAAGTCTAGCAACATGTTCTTTTTGGTCAACACAAAAATTTTTTATTTATTTTTTCTTTCTTTTTCCTGTCATATTTCTTTTCTTCTTTTGGGTCCAGATTTTTCTTTTATTTTGTTCAGCCCTTTTTGTTTCTTGGATTTTGCACTTGTGTGAGGATAGATTTTAGGTCAAATTTTGGAGAAAGGAGAAGACAAGTGGCAGTTTAGTGGAAAATGTCTTGTACTATTTAGTACAAGTTGTTTTGCAAAAACTTTCCAGCACACCTCTTAGATTCTTTTAGGGTTATCAAGCATAAAATATTAACCAATTCAAGTGGGAATGCAAGGAAAAAGTGGGCTGCAATTTAAATCCATGTGCAAGGAATCAAATTACACATGGATGCTTAAAATCACATGGAATATGCTAGGACTAAATAGCATGCATAAATGACTCCTAAAAGGCTCCTAAATGTCATGCCCACTTCATGTAATGCATCATAGTATTTTTTTTGTTCATCTATTCATGCAAGGTGTTTGGCATACATACATGGAATTTTTGTAGACAAGATGGAATAACAAGACTTAGACAAAACTTGAGTGGATTTAAAAATCAAAAAGCAAGTTCTTCATGTTCATATGCAACTCAAGGCCTAAAAATGAAAAGGACGAATACCACTTAACAAGGAAACCTAAAGCACACAAGGAAGGTTCACAAGAAAGAACAAAATGAACCAAAATGCAAGAAAAGACACTTAGATCATATGAGCATATTTTGATGATCTATTCGGCTACAACAAGCAACACAATCAAGAAGACATTGACATGACTGGAAGGAAGAAAAACTAAGACTAGAAATTACCCTTGATGAACCTTGGCTCTGATACCACATGATGGAAAGCTCCTTTCCATTGATGAAGGAGGAGTCAATGGGGAGAGTCTCCTTTTTCCAAAGATCTCGGCACACCAAGAGAAACTAGCCTTTAATGGAGGTGGGATGTTAAAATGGAGGAAGGCTTATGCGTGAGGGTGCAAGCTCTCAAGGATGGTTGGCTTACTCTAAGATGAGGGTGGAGGCCACTCTAGGGTTTTCACTCTCTAAGGGTGAAGATAGTACTAAGGGTAGCTGAAACTAGCCTAGGGACTAAGGATAGGATGTTAAGGCATAAAAAGCTCACTCAATATATTAATAATCCAAAGTATTTACAAGGTGGATGGCCTAGGGTATTTATAGGGGAAAGGAAGGGAATTTAGGGTTGCAAGGAGTTGTATGGCTGAGAAATGCAAGCAACATGCACTCCAAATGCAACCTAAATTAACCCTAAATATGGTGTAGTCGTCCTTCCCTCCTAAAGACTAAAATACCCTATGACCTAAAAATAGAAAAAAGGTGGACTTTGACCTTACAAGTCAAGGCTTGTAGACCCCTAAAATTGTCCGGGTCGGAAATAAAACTCGAAGACCCTCAAAGATCGAAGGAAAGTCAGCCAGAAGGACTCCTAGAAGACCATAGGATGGCTATCTGTAGATTTAGAGGTCTTAGAGTAGCTTAAAATAAGGAAGTGGAGGGAATGAAGCCCAATACGGCCGTACTAAACTTAATACGGCCGTATTGAAGCTTCAACACGGCCGCAGTGAACTCAATACGGCGTATTGAAGTTTCGGCCGTACTGAAATCAATACGGCCGTATTGAAGCTTCAATACAACCGCAGTGAACTCAATACGGGCGCATTGAAATTTCTGAATTTCAATACGGCCGTATTGAACTTCAATACGACCGTATTGAAGTTCAAAAATTTCAATACGGCCGTATTGATTCTGTAGCCCGTATTGCGCCTATTCCCTATAAATATGACGTCAATTGGACGTCATTCCACACTTTGGAACATAGTTTCAACCCTCTCCTTGAGTATTCTGGGGTTTTTGAGCAGTGTTCTGCCCTAGAAATCACTTGGAGAGTTGATCCGACGAAGTTCTTGAGCCCTGAGCCATTTTGCTTGAGGATCGAACCTAGTCGAAGGGAAATCCTCCGGATTTCCGTAGTCAAAATTTTATAGGAGGGAGCGAGTGGGCTTGTAGAGCGAGGGAACGCCAAAAAGCTTCCCAGTTTTACTCGAAATATATAAAAGCACGCTTCAAAGGTTTCTTCTTAAATCCTTCCTTTTACTGCTTTCTGTGTGCATATTTAACTGTCATCATGTAGATAGTTAATTTATAATTGCTTAGAATAAATAGGGGTAATTTAGTAATTCTACACTGTTATTTTAGAAATAATCTGTCATAGGGAACCCGAAAGGGGCGCTGTGGGGTGCTAACACCTTCCCCACGCGTAACCGACTCCCTTACCCAACTCTGGTTGTAATGGCCAAAGTTGATTTATAAAATCAATTGCCTTATCCCTTTTTCCAATGTTTTGAGTAAAACATTGGTGGCGACTCCATGAACCCTACCCTTTTACTACGAAAACCACTAATCCATGGAGGGTCCCGCTTGGGATTAACATGGATTGGTGAGACATTTAATAAATAAATTGGATAAGATCGACAAGGTCTCAGTTTGAGAACAAGTCGTTCTAATAATCCAATACATTTTCAAAACTAAAATAAAAGCGAGCTCGACCGTCTTCGCGACCGCCGAGGCCCGTTTGGGCCGGTGGCGACAGATGGCGACTCCACTGGGGAAGCTTCGAGAGTCAGTCCCATTTAGTGACAGATTGTTTTTAACAAATAATAGTTAAAAATTACTTCGTTACCCCTTGCTTGTATGATAACATGATTTATTATATGGCTTTAATAACTGTTGTATTTTTAAATTTACGCAATTGTTTGAAATAAAAACTGCACACAAATCTTTGCACACAACAGTTCCCTCTATACCCGGGGGCATGAGTGATTAACCATAGGGAGTGGATGTTAGTACGGCCGGTTGTCGAATGGGTCTATAGGTGCCCGTAGACCGTTGTCGGAAAACATCACTCAAGGTGATAACCATGAACTTGAGTCCGACGGTGCGTTGGAGCTTTCCATCGACCCACGACGAGAGGAATTGGGTCCCTATAATGGGGGCACCTTGGGGGCCTTGGACTGGTGAGAACAGTTAGAACCTACCTTGAATATGCACCTTTCTGCAGGATACCCCTACCTCGTGATTCGCTCGTGACTGTTCGTGGATGAGTGAATTGTTTGTGTAAATGCTTATGTGCAATTGTTTGTGCATTAATAAATAACCTCGTGATAAGGTCTAAAAGAATAATCCCCATGCATGAAAAAACCATGACATGAGAGGAAAGACCATGTGTGAAAATATAATAAAAGTGAGGAGCATGTACATCATTACCAATAAGACATCATGCATCCTCATAGACCATGCATTTTAGGTTCACCAATACCTCTTGACATGAGTAAAAGTGACCCATAATTATCGAGATTCTCCAACGGAGAGATCATAAGTCAAGGAGGGTGGTAACACTCTGTTTTAAAAAGGCAGCGCCTTAAAAATGGAGGGTTATCAAGCTCATGTCAAGAGCGTATTCACGAATAAACTAATTAGATTAAAAAATTCATTTTAGAAAGTGGCTGGTCATCTCTCTGTCCTCACACGCGCAAAGAAGATCAAGAAAATGGAAGCATTGGAGGAGCAAAACAAAAAGCTCACAACCGAGCTTTCACAACTTAAAGACCAAATGGCGCAAATGATGGAACTCATGCGTCATCACAACATCCATGGATCTCATCACAGTGATCATGGGTCCCATCATGAGGGAGAGGAGGAAGAGCATGAAAAAGATCCTCCACACGCTGTACCCCTTGGGGCTGGAATTATGATTAAAGAGCCCGAAGTATCAAAGGAACAATTCCACGCCCTCGAGGATCGGCTAAGGGCTATGGAGGGGCATGATTTTGACATCAAGGATGCCGCCGACATGTGTTTAGTGAGGGACATCCAATTCCCTCCTAAATTTAAAGTGCCGGATTTCCCAAAGTACGTGGGATCGACTTGCCCCAAAAGTCATCTCACCATGTACTGTCGCAAGATGGCCGCATATGCCACAAATGAAAAGCTCTTGATCCACTGCTTTCAAGAGAGCTTAGCTGAAACTGCACTCAACTGGTATATGCAGCTAGATGGAAATCTAGTACATACATGGAGGCAGTTGGCCGACGCCTTTCTCAAGCGCTATAAATACAACATCGACCTAACACCCGATAGGTCTGATCTTCAAGCCTTGAGTAAAAAGAACGATGAATCCTTCAAGGCGTACGCCCAACGTTGGAGGGAGTTGGCGGCACAGATAGAGCCCCCGCTGTCGGATAAGGAGACGGTGTCCTTATTCATCAACTCGTTGACTGGTCCCTATTACGATAAAATGATAGGGAACACAACGACACTCTTCTCGGACATCATCACCATTGGAGAAAGGGTGGAACAAGGACTTAAAAGTGGGAAGCTGGCTAAGCCTTCCCAACCATATGAAGCTAAGAAGGCCTTCGGGAAGAAGAAAGAAGGAGGAGTCAACGCTGTAACCATTTCTCCATCTTCTTCCGCTTCGAAGTCAGGCAAATCGCAAAACAACTCTGTGAAGAAGTTTGATAAACTTCCGACCACTTATAGCGATCTCCTGCCGAAGCTAGTGGAGGCGCGTCTTATAGCTTACATTCCACCAAAGAAAATGAATCCACCTTACCCCGATTGGTACAATCCACAAGACAAATGTCTATACCATTCGGGGGCACCGGGGCATTCAACGGAGAACTGCAGAGCTCTCAAGTATAAGGTCCAAGACCTTATCGATGCTGGGTGGGTCACTTTCGATTCGACGGCGCCCGACGTGAGCAAGAATCCTCTACCGCAGCAGGAGTAGAGAGAAGGGCAAGCCATGATAGGGCCCCTCCACTTTTTTTCTTTTATGGACTCATGATCAGTACCCGAGATCATGAGGACCTTTTCATGTAAATAAAGGGTTTTGTACAGTTTTACATACATATATCAATAAAGAGGCATTTTTCACACATTATTCTCTCATTTTGTTCTATTCTCTCTCTCTCATTAATATTAATAAACTCTAAACCTAAACAGAACCAATAAATAATTATGTCTGTGATTGCTCGCTCTGACCGGGATCCGAAAGCCGAGGGTGAATGGGTTGAGTTGGACAGTGATGAGGAGACCATCTCTCCGGATCTGCAAAGACTGCTAGATCAAGAAGCTCGTCTACTCCAGCCATATCAAGAGAAATTGGAGACCGTAAATTTGGGGCAGGGTCAAGAGTTGCAAGAGGTCAACATTGGGACCCATATCAGTGATGAAATAAAGGCACAATTGATCCAACTATTGAGGGAATACAAGGACGTATTTGCATGGTCGTACCATGATATGCCCGGATTGGACTCTAATATCGTCGAGCATAAGTTGCCATTGAAAGAAGGGTTTCGACCTATCAAACAAAAGCTTCGACGAATCAAGCCCGAATGGTCTTTAAAGATCAAGGAGGAGGTAGAAAAGCAATTAGATGCGGGATTCTTGGTCGTATCCCAATATCCTGAATGGCTGGCTAACATTGTGCCAGTCATCAAAAAGAATGGGAAGGTTAGAGTGTGTGTTGATTATAGGGATTTGAATCGTGCCAGTCCAAAGGACGATTTTCCCTTGCCACACATCGATACACTTGTGGATCATACTGCCACAAACACACTCTATTCCTTTATGGATGGATACTCGGGGTATAATCAAATCAAGATGAATATAGAAGACCGCGAGAAAACTTCTTTCATCACACCCTGGGGCACTTTCTGCTACAGGGTGATGCCTTTTGGACTTAAAAATGCGGGTGCCACCTACCAACGAGCGATGGTGACGCTATTCCACGATATGATCCACAAAGAAATTGAAGTATACGTGGATGACATGATCGCAAAGTCAAAAGACGAGATGGACCACATCCAATATTTGAGAAAATTATTCAATCGGCTTCGTAAGTATCAGCTTAAGCTAAACCCGGCTAAGTGTACTTTCGGAGTTCGGTCGGGTAAGCTTCTCGGGTTCATCGTCAGTGAAAAAGGCATAGAGGTGGACCCCGATAAAGTAAAGGCAATAATGGAAATGCCTCCTCCTAAAACTGAGAAAGAAATTAGAGGATTCCTCGGCAGGGTGAACTACGTCGCAAGGTTCATCGCACAGTTGACTGACACGTGCAAACCAATATTCAAGCTGTTGCGCAAGAATCATTCCGAAGTTTGGGATGAGAATTGTCAACAAGCTTTCGATAAGATCAAACAGTGCTTGGCCAATCCACCAGTGTTGGTGCCACCTGTCGAGGGAAGACCATTAATCCTCTATCTAACGGTGCTTGATGAGTCCATGGGAGCTGTGCTAGGACAACAAGATGAAACAAAGAAGAAAGAACAAGCCATCTACTACCTGAGCAAAAAGTTCTTTAATTATGAAACCCGCTACACGCCACTAGAAAAGACGTGCTGCGCGTTAGCATGGGCAACACAACGGCTCAGGCAGTATATGATTAGGCATACTACTTGGTTGGTTTCCAAAATGGACCCAATTAAGTACGTGTTCGACAAACCGATAATCACTGGGAAGATTGCCCGATGGCAAGTGCAATTATCAGAATTTGACATCATACATGTCACACAAAAGGCCATCAAGGGTAGTACCCTAGCTGATTACCTAGCACACGGGCCGACCAATGACTATCAATCCTTTCAGGATGATTTCCCCGATGAGGATATAATGCATTTACAACATGAAGATCCTAAAGATGATGCGTGGACCATGTATTTTGATGGAGCCTCCAACATGCTTGGACTGGGGATTGGAACAGTGTTAATCTCCCCACAAGGAAAGCATATACCCCTAACGGCAAGACTCAACTTCGACTGTACAAATAACATGGCCGAATCCGAGGCTTGCGCATTAGGAATCCAGGCAGCTATCAACAATGGTATCCTCAAGCTCAAAGTGTTTGGAGATTCGGCTTTAGTCATCCACCAACTGCGAGGTGAATGGGAAGTCCGAAATCCTAAGCTGATACCATATGTTGAGCATATCAAAGACCTGATACAATTCTTTCAAAATGTCGTCTTTGAATATATCCCAAGGGAGGAAAATCAGTTCGCTGACGCCCTTGCCACACTATCATCGATGTTCGCCTTGGATAAGGAGCATGAAATGCCCATCATCAATATCCGGCGGCACGATAAGCAAGCGTTCTGCCTACTGATAGATGAAGCTGTTGACGATCATCTATGGTTCCATGACATCAAACAATATCTGTCAAAAGGGGAATATCCTGATATGGCTAGCGATAATGATAAAAAGCATATCCGAAGAAGGGCCATGGGATTTCTGTTGATTGGAGAAACCCTCTACAAAAAGAATTATGACTCGGTCTTGTTGAGGTGCATAGACCAAGTCGAAGCTCAAACTGTAATCAAAGAAATACATGAGGGGGTTTTCGGTACCCATATTCCCGGGCCTGCAATGGCTAAGAAAATCCTCAGAGCAGGATATTATTGGTCGACCATTGAAAGGGATTGTTACCAATACGTCCGGAAATGCCACAAGTGTCAAGCATACGCTGACAACATTCATATCCCACCAACGCCACTCAATGTGTTGGCTTCACCATGGCCATTCGCAATGTGGGGCATGGATGTTATTGGACCCATCGAGCCAAAGGCATCTAATGGACATAGGTTCATTCTTGTAGCCATTGACTATTTCACCAAATGGGTAGAAGCGGCATCGTATGCTCATGTGACCCGAAAGGTGGTAACATCCTTCATCAGAAAGAATATCATATGCAGATACGGTATTCCCGACAAAATCATCACTGATAATGGATCCAATTTGAATAATAAGATGGTGGAAGAACTGTGCAAAGAGTTCAAAATTCAGCACCACAACTCTTCCCCATATCGACCAAAGATGAATGGGGCAGTCGAGGCAGCCAATAAGAATATCAAGAAGATAGTACAAAAGATGGTTGTCTCATTCAAAGACTGGCATGAGATGCTACCCTTCGCTCTCCATGGTTATAGGACTTCAGTACGTACATCCACAGGAGCTACTCCATTCTCCCTTGTTTATGGAATGGAGGCAGTTCTGCCGGTTGAAGTCGAGATACCTTCTCTGAGAGTAATCATGGAAGCAAAACTTTCCGAGGCAGAATGGGTTCAAAGTCGATACGACCAATTGAACCTTATCGAAGAAAAACGACTGAACGCCATATGCCATGGTCAAGCCTACCGAAGGAAGATCAAAAAGGCTTTTGACAAGAAAGTCCATCCTCGAATCTACCATGAGGGAGAGCTGGTGATGAAGAAATTGCTACCAGCTCAAAAGGACAAAATCGGAAAGTGGGCCCCAAATTACGAAGGACCATACGTAGTGAAGCGAGCCTTCTCCGGAGGAGCATTGATTCTCACAGACATGGACGGAGAAGAACTTCGATACCCAGTCAACGCTGACGTGGTAAAGAAGTATTATGCTTGAAGACGTTGCTTGCATCAGCCCGCTAGGATGAAAACCCAAAAAGGGCATCCTAGGCAAAAGTTAGGGCAAAACAAAAAGCCCGCCAGTACAAGGGTACTAGGCAAAACAAAGGCAAAATTATCCCCGCTAGGACATGTCCTAGGCAAAAATTAGGGGCAAAAGAATAAGATGCAAAAAGTAAAGCAAGCAACGATCACTTGAATCGAAAACCGAAGGGCGGTTCAAGTGATAATCTTCTAGAAGCAAGCGTCTTGCAGCATCTACACTCCTGGCTCAGGCATCTCACCCGAAACAACTAGGGAAACGGGAAGGGCAGCAATCACAGATATAATTGTTTAAGCCAAAAATGTATAGCCCACCTCGGCCAGCCATTCTTCAGAAATTCCCTTTGTAAACCTTTCTGTATAAACATTTGTGAATATCAATAAAATATCCATTTGTTTCTTTTCTCTCTTGACCATGTGATTATGCCTCTGAATTGGTTTTTCATAAAAATTGTACGAAATTCCATTAATAATCGGTCAATAAAAGAAAATTGGAGGGGTTCCTGTAAAATCCATAATCTCCTGCATAAAGGCTCACAAAAATACTCCCTCGCGTCAATGACAGAAAGTCCTCCAAGAAGAAGAGGATAGGGAGAGCCACTCACTTTTCTAAATAAATGAACAAAAATAAAAAAAAAAAAATTTGTATTGCATTTGTGCATCACACACACATTAGTTGCACATTCAAAGACCTTATCATGAGGCAACCGCATAAAATAGAAAAATAGAAAATTGCTTGTGTATGACAGCAGCAAGCAAAATGCAAAGATTCAGAAAATCAACAGCATCATACAGAATAACTGAGCCTGGAGAGGCTTGCCGAAAGAATACTCTCAGAATAACTGAGCCTGGAGAGGCTTGCCGAAAAAATACTCTCAAAATAACTGAGCCTGGAGAGGCTTGCCGAAACAATACTCTCTCAGAATAATTGAGCCTGGAGAGGCTTGCCGAAACAATACTCCCACAGAATAATTGAGCTTGGAGAGGCTTGCCGAAATAATACTCCTACAAAATAACTGAGCCTGGAGAGGCTTGCCGAAATAATACTCTCTCATAATAACTGAATTTAATTTCTTTAGCACTTTTAATTTCTGTACAGCAAAAGCCAAAAACATAAAAAAGGCAAAATACAGAAAAAGCCAAATCAGAAGAAAAGGCAAAATACAGAAAAAGCCGAAAATGAAAAAGGCAAGGATATAGAAAATCCAACAAAAAGATTGCACAGAATAACTGAGCCTGGAGAGGCTTGCCGAAATAATACTCCCGCAGAATAACCGAGCCTGGAGAGGCTTGCCGAAACAATACTCATCAGTTTGTACAAAATAACTGAGCCTGGAGAGGCTCGCCGAAATAATACTCTCAGAATAATTGAGCCTGGAGAGGCTTGCAGAAATAATACTTCCTCAGAATAACTAAAGCCTGGAGAGGCTTGCAGAAATAATACTCCCCCAACTGTACAGAGTAAATGAGCCTGGAGAGGCTCGCAGAAATAATACTCCCCAGAGAAACCTCAACTCAAGCTCACGGAACAAATCCCCAGCGAGAGCTAGCAAAGCAAGATCGACAAAATTCCCAATGGAAGCACGATCGCCCAAGCAGTATATCTAGTCAAAGGACTTAAAACTTCCTCAGTGGAAGATAGCTCTCCAACTCAGGCGTTGAGTGAGTCTAAGCCTGTAGAGGCTTCCTAAATAATACTCTGGGATACATAAGATCCCACATTCCCCAGTCGCCTACTCAGAGGCATCCCTGCAAAAGGAGAAAAATCAAAAAAACATCAATAACCATTCCCCAAGCGGAATTTGGCACTCAGCCGAACACTGAACTTCAAATCCCCAGTCGCCTACTCAAGAGGCACCCCTTCAAAAAGAGAAAGAATCAAAAAGATCAATAACCATTCCCCAAGAGGAATTCGGCATTCAGCCAATCATCAAACATCAAGATAATTCGCCTATTCAGAGGCACTCTTTCAAAAAAAAGAGAAAAAATCGAAAAGATCAATAATCATTCCCCAAGCGGAATCTGGCTCTCAGCCAATCATTGAACATCAAGGTGATATGCCTAACAGAAGAGGCTAATCAAAATCAACGACAAAATCCCCCAGTGGATAACAGCCTACACAGAGGCAGCAAAATCAGAAAACCAAAAGAGACACCCGAACAAGGATAACCGGGATACTCCACCAACGTCGAAAGGACGTCAGCCAATCATAAGGCACTGCTCACCTCAGAAAGAGCATCTTTGTGTCTGCACCCCAAAGGAATCAGAAATTCCCCAGTGGGCACCAACTACGCAATGGAAAGTTGGGACACAAGAACCTATGAGTAACTGCACATCCCCTAGACGGATCCCTGCGTTATCCAGCCCTCAGTGGCACAAAAATCGAAAAACAACCGTCGAAGCAGCATCGTGGACTGTGGAGACAAAATCATCACAAATCCCTGAAAAGGAGATATTCACGCTACCCCGTCGTCACAAACACGGAGGTATGCAGCTTCCGGCTCGAGCAATGAGCGAAGCTATCTCTGGAAAGGAGGTACTCACTGCTTACCGTTGTCACAAGGGTACTTAGCTTCCGGCTCGAACAAAGAGTGAAGCTAAGCCTGGAGAGGCGGTACTCACAGCTTCCAGCTTGGGCAGCAAGCGAGACAAAGCCTGGAGAGGCGAAACTCACACTGCTCACCGTCGTCACAAAGGTGCTTAGTTTCCGGCTCGAACAAAGAGCGAGACTAAGCCTGGAGAGGCGAAACTCACACTGCTCACCGTCGTCACAAAGGTGCTTAGTTTCCGGCTCGAACAAAGAGCGAGACTAAGCTTGGAGAGGCGAAACTCACACTGCTACCGTTGTCACAAGGGTACTTAGCTTCCGGCTCGAACAAAGAGTGAAGCTAAGCCTGGAGAGGCGGTACTCACAGCTTCCAGCTTGGGCAGCAAGCAAAGCAAAACCTGGAGAGGCTACTCGACAATTTTCCACCGGAAGACGCTACAAGTCAGAAGGTCAGCGCGTCACCCGGACAATTGGGTCAACTCCTTTACTTGTCAGCCGGTACACCAAAGGGCCGTCCGACTAAGTAAAGGGGGGGCAGCTGTAGACCCCTAAAATTGTCCGGGTCGAAAATAAAACTCGAAGACCCTCAAAGATCGAAGGAAAGTTAGCCAGAAGGACTCCTAGAAGACCATAGGATGGCTATCTGTAGATTTAGAGGTCTTAGAGTAGCTTAAAATAAGGAAGTGGAGGGAATGAAGCCCAATACGGCCGTACTAAACTTAATACGGCCGTTTTGAAGCTTCAACACGGCCGCAGTGAACTCAATACGGCGTATTGAAGTTTCTGAAACTTCAATACGGCCGTACTGAAATCAATACGGCCGTATTGAAGCTTCAATACAACCGCAGTGAACTCAATACGGGCGCATTGAAATTTCTGAATTTCAATACGGCCGTATTGAACTTCAATACGACCGTATTGAAGTTCAAAAATTTCAATACGGCCGTATTGATTTTGTAGCCCGTATTGCGCCTATTCCCTATAAATATGACGTCAATTGGACGTCATTCCACACTTTGGAACATAGTTTCAACCCTCTCCTTAAGTATTCTGGGGTTTTTGAGCAGTGTTCTGCCCTAGAAATCACTTGGAGAGTTGATCCGACGAAGTTCTTGAGCCCCGAGCCATTTTGCTTGAGGATCGAACCTAGTCGAAGGGAAATCCTCCGGATTTCCGTAGTCAAAATTTTATAGGAGGGAGCGAGTGGGCTTGTAGAGCGAGGGAACGCCAAAAAGCTTCCCAGTTTTACTCGAAATATATAAAAGCACGCTTCAAAGGTTTCTTCTTAAATCCTTCCTTTTACTGCTTTCTGTGTGCATATTTAACTGTCATCATGTAGATAGTTAATTTATAATTGCTTAGAATAAATAGGGGTAATTTAGTAATTCTACACTGTTATTTTAGAAATAATCTGTCATAGGGAACCCGAAAGGGGCGCTGTGGGGTGCTAACACCTTCCCCACGCGTAACCGACTCCCTTACCCAACTCTGGTTGTAATGGCCAAAGTTGATTTATAAAATCAATTGCCTTATCCCTTTTTCCAATGTTTTGAGTAAAACATTGGTGGCGACTCCATGAACCCTACTTTTTTATGAAAACCACTAATCCATGGAGGGTCCCGCTTGGGATTAACATGGATTGGTGAGACATTTAATAAATAAATTGGATAAGATCGACAAGGTCTCAGTTTGAGAACAAGTCGTCCTAATAATCCAATACATTTTCAAAACTAAAATAAAAGCGAGCTCGACCGTCTTCGCGACCGCCGAGGCCCGTTTGGGCCGGTGGCGACAAGGCTTAAGCCCAAAAATAAATTTTATCCTAAGTTTCCCCATAATACAAAGGCTAAATGAAAAATACAAAAATAAATCCTATCATCTAGGGTACCCCAAAATACAAGGGTAAAATGGGAATAAAAGCAATAAAATCTATATTATTCAAAATGGGTTTAGGAGGGGTCAATACTCTACACACATGACGAGGTGGTCCTAGGCGTGGCCTCTCCTCCATCTTCCTTTATCCTCCTAGCCATGGACCTAGTAATGGGTCCCGTACAAAGCTCCAAGGGTGGTCCTCCATCAGGTTCCTAGCCCCCCCCACCATTTGTTTGTCCTTGGAGTTGGGGTTTTGGTTGTTGCTAGAGTTTCTTTGAGCTTGATTTGAGCTCTCTTGGTGTGTTGAGAGGATATCTTATGCCTTGTGGATCTTGACTTTCGAGAATGTTTTACTTAGCTTTTTGATGGGATTTCTACTATGGGAAATTTCTTGCCCCTTTGCTTATAGTTGGGGGCCCCCACTGAGGATTTCTAACGATTGATTTATTGTTGCTTTAAGCTTCAACTTTTTCTCATGTAGAAGCTTGGCCTTTTTTGTATTTTGCCTTTTCTTTTATTCTATTTTGGATTTTTCTTAAGATGTAAAGTAAATAGAGACAATGATATGAGACAATGTAAAGTAAATAGAGACAATCATTGATGTGCTTCCACTTGGAATGCACATGGATGCTTCAAGCTTTCACGGATAGTCCTTGGAAGAAGCTTCAAGGATGGAGGCTCCACAAAAGCTCAAGGTGACCTAAGCTTGCATACAAGCTAAGTCCGAAGAAGAATTTAGTGTCCTAGCTCTACAAAGAGAAGCACTCAAGGAAGGTAGATGATGGAGTCCCTCCTTCCATGGTTGATGATAGTGATTGAAGGGAGACACCTTGCCCTTGATCTAGGCTCATCAAAGGTTGGACAAAGGGAGGTTTATGTTGGAGAAAGGAAGATAGGCGTGAACAAGAGTAGGGTGGTGGAAGTGTTTTAGGGTGGTGGTGTATGGTTGCTCAAGGTTGGCTCACTCCAAGTGTAGGTGGAGGCCAATCTAGGGTTTCACTCTCCAAGGGTGGAGAATGAAAGGGGCTAGCCGAAACTAACCTAGGGACTAAGGATAGGATTTGAGGCAAAGAAATGCTCTCTCAAATTCAAATAATCCAAAGTATTTACAAGGTGTGGGGTGTTGGGTATTTATAGGAGGGGAGGCATCTAGGGTTGCATTTGGAGTAGGAAAATGCATTGCAAATGAAATGCAAATGAACCCTAGATGCAACTTGGTGGCCAAGGATGGAATCTTTGGGTTTAGATTGGTTATATCTAGGTGCATGATAAGACCATGCAACCTTTGCCCTCCACTTGGGCCTAAGCCTTTCTAACACCAAAAATAGACCCAAAAACACCAAAAACATGCGTCACCCTCTAATTAACACCCTAGCCCAAAATTAAAAACCCTAATCATCTAGAGCACCCCATATTACAAGGGTAAAATAGGAAATACAAGGGAAAATAAATTCTAAGTCCTAAACACTGCAAAATACAAGGGTAAAATTGGAAAATAAAATAAAATAAATTCTATGACTAAAATACCCTAAAGTACAAGGGTAAATTTGGAATAAAGCAATAAAATACTATACTACTCAAATTGGTCATAGCCGTGAACCATGTGATGGGTTTCACATGAAGTACCAAGGATGGTCCTCCATCAGTAGAGTTAGGGAGTTAAGGTGACTTCGGAGGGATGAATTTCAAGAGAAGAAAAACTCATCAATATATCCAAAGTAGCTACAAGTCTCGGCCATATAGAATATATAGGGAAAATTAGGATAAAGTGAACCATGGGTTAGCCTAAGGTTAACTGAAACCATGGTATGGTTACTTAACCTTAGGCGCCCAAAATTTGAATTCAAAATTCAAATTTTGGGAGCCAAACCCGGAACCTCCCATGTGCACCTCATTTGGAATGTGATTTGCCTTTCATTTGAGTTGCATTTCAGTCACACCATGTACATGTGTGTACATGGCCGAAATGCATATCAAATGCAAAGCTAATTACATTCTAATGACAATTCACATGCAACCTTAATTAACCCTAAATTCAAATGACCTTCAAATGAAATTCCTAATCTAAGTGGCCGAAAATACAAGGCCCAAAAAGAAATACAAGGCTCCAAGGCCAAATCCTACACTAACCCTAATCTAATGGGGCTTGAGACAAAGCCCAACAAAATAAAGTGATGGGCCTTCCTTGGGCTTGGGCCCACTCTTCATGCATCCTTCTTGCCATAGCCCTAGTAGTTGGGCCCTTAGCCCATGGGCCTCCTCCATCATCCCCTCCCTCTTGAAGAGGATTTGTCCTCAAATCCAAAGCATCCTCCTCTTGGGTAGCTAGTCCTGTAAAAAGAGAGAGATCAGAAACATTGAAACCAGAACTAACACCATATTCAGAAGGGAGATCCAGGACATAGGCATTATTATTGATTTTCTTAAGGATTTGAAAAGGGCCATCTCCTCTAGGACTAAGTTTTGACTTTCTTTTGGAAGGAAACCTATCCTTCCTAAGGTGTAGCCAAACCCAGTCACCTTCCTTGAAGATAACTTCCTTTCTACCCTTATTATTATATTTTTGGTATTTTTCTGTTTGGGATTGAATATGATCTCTAACCCTCTCATGTAATTTCTTGACAAACTCAGCCCTAGATGTGCCTTCTTTATGAATAAAGGAAGCAACATCTGGTAGGGGTAATAAATCTAATGGAGTAAGAGGGTTGAAACCATAGACAATCTCAAATGGAGACATGTTAGTGGTCTTGTGAACCACCCTATTATAGGCAAACTCCACATGAGGGAGATAGTCATCCCATGACTTCTTGTTGCCTTTGAGGATTGCCCTCAACATAGTCCCTAGAGACCTATTTACTACCTCAGTTTGCCCATCAGTTTGGGGATGACATGTGGTAGAAAATAGAAGTTTAGTTCCTAGCCTTGCCCAAAGAGTTTTACAAAAATGGCTAAGGAACTTAACATCTCTATCTGAAACTATAGTTTTGGGTAACCCATGTAGTCTCACAATTTCGTGAAAGAATAATTTAGCAATGTGACTTGCATCATCCACCTTGTGGCATGGAATAAAGTGTGCCATTTTACTAAAACGGTCCACAACCACAAAGATGGAATCCTTTCCTCTCTGGGTTCTAGGCAAACCAAGGATAAAATCCATGGAGATGTCTACCCAAGGAGAAGAGGATATGGGCAAGGGGGTGTTTAGCCCATGAGGTTTGGTGGTAGATGTCGCCACCGGCCCGAAACGGGCTTTCGGCATTCGCGAAGGATGGTTGGACTCATTTATTTTGGTTTTGAAAATGTATTGGATTATTAGAACGACTTGTTCTCAAACTGAGACCTTGTCGATCTTATCCAATTTATTTATTAAAAGTCTCACTAATCCATATTAATCCCAAGCGGGACCCTCCATGGTTTAGTGGTTTTCGCAAAAGGAGGGTTCGTGGAGTCGCCACCAATGTTTTACTCAAAACATTGGAAAAAGGGATAAGGCAATTGATTTAAAAATCAACTTTGGCCACTACAACCAGAGTTGGGTAAGGGAGTCGGTTACGCGTGGGGAAGGTGTTAGCACCCCACGGCGCCCCTTTCGGGTTCCCTATAACAGATTATTTTTAAAAGAACAGTATAAAATTACTAAATTACCCCTATTTATTCTAAGCAATTATAAATTGACTATCTACATGATGACAGTTTAAATATGCACACAGAAAGCAGTAAAAGGAAGGATTGAAGGGAAACCTCTTGAAGCGTGCTTTTATATATTGAAAGAACTGGGAAGCGTTTTGGCGTTCCCTCGCTCTACAAGCCCGCTCCTCGCTCTCCTAGAACAAAATTTTTTACTAAGGGAATCAAAAAGATTTCCCCTCGACTAGGTTCGATCCTCAAGCAAAATGGCTCGGGGCTCAAGAACTTCGTCGGATCGACTCCCAGAGAGATTTCTAGGGCAGAACACTGCTCAAAAACCCCAGAATACTCAAGGAGGGAGTCAAAACTGTGTGAAAAAAGTGTGGAATGACGTCCAATTGACGTCATATTTATAGGGAATAGGCGCAGTACGGCCTACAGGGCCAATACGGCCGTATTGAAATTTTTGAACTTCAATACGGTCGTATTGGAGTTCAATACGGTCGTATTGAAAGTCAGAAATTTCAATACGCCCGTATTGAGTTCGCAGTGGTCGTATTGAAGTGTCAATACGGTTGTACTGACTTCAGTACGGCCGTATTGAAGCTTCAATACGGCCGTATTAAGTTCAGTACGGCCGTATTGGGCTTTTTCCCTCCACTTCCTTATTTTTAGCTATTCTAAGACCTCTAGACCTACAGAGAACCCTCCTAGGGCCTTCGAGGAGTCCTTCTGGCTGATTATCCTTCAGTCTTCGAGAGTCTTCAAGCTTTATTTCCGACCCGGACAATTTTAGGGGTCTACAGCTGCCCCCCCCTTTACTTAGTCGGACGGCCTTTTGGTGTATCGGCTGACAAGTAAAGGAGTTGACCCAATTGTCCGGGTATTGCGCCGACCTTCTGACTTGTAGCGTCTTCCGGTGGAAAAATGTTGAGTAGCCTCTCCAGGTGGGTGCATACCTCGGCGCTTTTGACATCCTCGGTAGCTGAGTTTACCTTCTCCAAGGTCAACTTCACTCGACGCTCGAGCCGGAAGTTGGACATCAATGCGCCTCTGATGACGCTGATGGTTGAGTACCGCCTCTCCAGGCTTAGTCTCGCTCTTTGTTCGAGCCGGAAACCAAGCACCTTTGCGACGACGGTGAGCAGTGTGAGTTTTGCCTCTCCAGGCCTTGCTTTGCTTGTTGCCCAAGCTGGAAGCTGTGAGTACCGTCTCTCCAGGCTTAACTTCACTCTTTGTTCGAGCCGGAAGCTAAGTACCCTTGTGACAACGGTAAGCAGTGTGAGTTTTGCCTCTCCAGGCCTTGCTTTGCTTGTTGCCCAAGCTGGAAGCTGTAAGTACCGTCCTTCCAGGCTTAGCTTCACTCTTTGTTTGAGCCGGAAACTAAGTACCTTTGTGACAACGGTAAGCGGTGAGTACCCCTTTTCCAGAGATAGCTTCTCTCATTGCCCGAGCCGGAAGCTACATACCTCCGTGTTTGTGACGACGGGGGGTAGCGTGAATATCTCCTTTCCAGGGATTTGGTGATGATTTTGTCTCCACAGTCCACGATGCTGCTTCGACGGTTGTTTTTTGATTTTTGTGCCGCTGAGGGCTGGATAACGCAGGGATCCGTCTAGGGGATGTGCAGTCATTCACAGGTTCCTGTGCCCCAACTTGCATTGCATTGTTGGTACCCTTGGGGAATTTCTGACTCCTTGGGGTATAGACACAAAGATGCTCTTTCTGATGTGAGCGGTGCCTTATGATTGGCTGACGTCCTTTCGACGTTGGTGGAGTATCCCGGTTATCCTTGTTCGGGTAACTCTTTTTGATTTTCTGATTTTTCGCTGCCTCTGTGTAGGCTGTTATCCGCTGGGGATTCTGGATGTTGATTTTGATTTTGGTGCCACTGAGGGCTGGATAATGCAGGGATCCGTCTACGGGATGTGCAGTCATTCACAGGTTCCTGTGCCCCAACTTGCGTTGCATTGTTGGTACCCATGGGGAATTTCTGACTCCTTGGGGTGTAGACACAGATGCTCTTTCTCTCTGAGTCGAGCGATGCCTTATGTTTGGCTGACGTCCTTTTGACGTAGGTGGAGTATCCCGGTTATCCTTATTCGGGTAACTCTTTTTAATTTTTGGATTTTGTTGCCTCTGTGTAGGCTGTTATCCGCTAGGGATGTTGACATGTTGATTTTTTTGACTGGCCTCTTCTGTTAGGCAGATAGTCTTGATGTTCGATGTTTTGGCGGGATGCCAAATTCCGCTTGGGGAATTTTATTAATCTTTTTGATTTTCTTCCCCTTTTGTGGGGATGCCTCTTGGATAGGCGATCATCCACTGAGGATTGATGTTGATTGGCCTCTTTTGTTAGGCAGATCATCTTGACGTTCATTTGTTAGGCTGAGAGCCAAATTCCACTTGGGGAATAGTTTATTGGTCTTCCTTTTGTAGAAATGCCTCTTTAGTAGGCGATTGGGGATTTGAAGTTTTTATTCATCCCAGAGTATTATCTAGAAAGCCTCTTCAGGCTTAGCTTCACCCATCGCTTTTGAGTTGGAAAGCTATCCTCCATTGGGGAAGTTTAAAGTCCTTAGACATTTTTCTTGGATGATCAGGCCTCCTTTGGGGATTTCGCTGATCGCATTCTGATAGCTTTCACTGGGGAATTTGGCCCGTGAGTGTAAGCTTGAGATATCTCTGGGGAATCGAGCCTTTCTAGGCCCAACTATTCTGAAGGAAGAGTATTGTTTCTGCGAGCCTCTCCAGGCTCAATTATTCTTTGGTGTGGAGGATGAGGAGTATTTCGGCGAGCCTCTCCAGGCTCAGTTATTTTGAGAGTATTCTTTCGGCAAGCCTCTCCAGGCTCAATTATTCTGTATGATGCTGCTGATTTTCTGAATCTTTGTATTTTGCTTGCTGCTGTCATACACAAGCAATTTTCTATTTTTCTATTTTATGCAGTTGCCTCATGATAAGGTCTTTGAATGTGCAACTAATGTGTGTGATGCACAAATGCAATACAATTTTTATTTTTGTTCATTTATTTAGAAAAGTGAGTGGCTCTCCCTATCCTCTTCTTCTTGGAGGACTTTCTGTCATTGACGCGAGGGAGTATTTTTGTGAGCCTTTATGCAGGAGATTATGGATTTTACAGGAACCCCTCTTTTATTGACCGATTATTAAGAGTTTCGTACAATTTTTAGAAACATCAATTTAAAGGCATAATCACAAGGTCAAGAAAGAAAAGAAACAAATGGATATTTTATTGATATTCACAAATGTTTACACAGAAAGATTTACAAAGGGAATTTCTGAAGAATGGCTGGCCAAGGTGGGCTATACATTTTTGGCTTAAACAATTATATTTGTAATTGCTGCTCTTCCCGTTTCCCTAGTTGTTTCGGGTGAGATGCCTGAGCCAGGAGTGTAGATACTGCAAGACGCTTGCTTCTAGAAGATTATCACTTGAACCGCCTTTCGGTTTTCAGTTCACGTGATCGTTGCTTGCTTTACTTTTTGCATCTTATTCTTTTTCCCCTAATTTTTGCCTAGGACGTGTCCTAGCGGGGATAATTTTGCCTTTGTTTTGCCTAGTACCCTTGTACTGGCGGGCTTTTTGTTTTGCCCTAACTTTTGCCTAGGATGCCCTTTTTGGGTTTTCATCCTAGCGGGCTGATGCAAGCAACGTCTTCAAGCATAATACTTCTTTACCATGTCAGCGTTGACTGGGTATCGAAGTTCTTCTCCGTCCATGTCTGTGAGAATCAATGCTCCTCCGGAGAAGGCTCGCTTCACCACGTATGGTCCTTCGTAATTTGGGGCCCACTTTCCGATTTTGTCCTTTTGAGCTGGTAGCAATTTCTTCATCACCAGCTCTCCCTCATGGTAGATTCGAGGATGGACTTTCTTGTCAAAAGCCTTTTTGATCTTCCTTTGGTAGGCTTGACCATGGCATATGGCGTTCAGTCGTTTTTCTTCGATAAGGTTCAATTGGTTGTATCGACTTTGAACCCATTCTGCCTCGGAAAGTTTTGCTTCCATGATTACTCTCAGAGACGGTATCTCGACTTCAACCGGCAGAACTGCCTCCATTCCATAAACAAGGGAGAATGGAGTAGCTCCTGTGGATGTACGTACTGAAGTCCTATAACCATGGAGAGCGAAGGGTAGCATCTCATGCCAGTCTTTGAATGAGACAACCATCTTTTGTACTATCTTCTTGATATTCTTATTGGCTGCCTCAACTGCCCCATTCATCTTTGGTCGGTATGGGGAAGAGTTGTGGTGCTGAATTTTGAACTCTTTGCACAGTTCTTCCACCATCTTATTGTTCAAATTGGATCCATTATCAGTGATGATTTTGTCGGGAATACCGTATCTGCATATGATATTCTTTCTGATAAAAGATGTTACCACCTTTCGGGTCACATGAGCATACGATGCCGCTTCTACCCATTTGGTGAAATAGTCAATGGCCACAAGGATGAACCTATGTCCATTGGATGCCTTTGGCTCGATGGGTCCAATAACATCCATGCCCCACATTGCGAATGGCCATGGTGAAGCCAAAACATTAAGTGGCGTTGGTGGGACATGAATGTTGTCGGCATATGCTTGACACTTGTGGCATTTCCGGACGTATTGGTAACAATCCCTTTCAATGGTCGACCAATAATATCCTGCTCTGAGGATTTTCTTAGCCATTGCAGGCCCGGGAATATGGGTACCGAAAACCCCCTCATGTATTTCTTTGATTACATTTTGAGCTTCGACTTGGTCTATACATCTCAATAAGACCGAGTCATAATTCTTTTTGTAGAGGGTTTCTCCAATCAACAGAAATCCCATGGCCCTTCTTCGGATATGCTTTTTATCATTATCGCTGGCCATATCAGGATATTCCCCTTTTGACAGATATTGTTTGATGTCATGGAACCATGGATGATCGTCAACAGCTTCATCTATCAGTAGGCAGAACGCTTGCTTATCGTGCCGCCGGATATTGATGATGGGCATTTCATGCTCCTTATCCAAGGCGAACATCGATGAGAGCGTAGCAAGGGCGTCAGCAAACTGATTCTCCTCCCTTGGAATGTATTCAAAGATGATACTTTGGAAGAATTGTGTCAAATCTTTGATATGCTCAACATATGGTATCAGTTTAGGATTTCGGACTTCCCAGTCACCTCGTAGCTGATGGATGACTAAAGCCGAATCTCCAAATACTTTGAGTTTAAGGATACCATTGTTGATAGCCGCTTGGATTCCTAACGCGCAAGCCTCGTATTCGGCCATATTATTTGTACAGTCGAAATTGAGTCTTGCTGTTAGAGGGATATGCTTTCCTTGTGGGGAGATTAACACTGTCCCAATCCCCTGTCCAAGCATGTTGGAGGCTCCATCAAAATACATGGTCCACGCATCGTTCTTGGGATCTTCATGTTGTATACTCATTATATGTTCATCGGGGAAATCATCCTGAAGGGATTGATAATCATTGGTCGGCCCATGTGCTAGATAATCAGCTAGGGTACTGCCTTTGATGGCTTTTTGTGTGACATGTATGATGTCGAATTCTGATAATTGTACTTGCCATCGGGCGATCTTCCCAGTGATTATTGGCTTGTCGAACACGTACTTAATTGGGTCCATTTTGGAAACCAACCAAGTAGTATGCCTTATCATGTACTGCCTGAGCCTTTGTGTTGCCCACGCCAACGCACAGCAAGTCTTTTCTAATGGCGTGTAGCGGGTTTCATAATCAAGGAACTTTTTGCTCAGGTAGTAGATGGCTTGTTCTTTCTTTCCAGTTTCGTCCTGTTGCCCTAGCACGGCTCCCATGGACTCATCAAGCACTGTCAGATAGAGGATTAATGGCCTTCCCTCGACAGGTGGCACCAATATTGGTGGATTGGCCAAGCACTGTTTGACCTTGTCAAAAGCTCGTTGACAATTCTCATCCCAAGTTTCGGAATGATTCTTGCGCAACAGCTTGAATATTGGTTTGCACGTGTCAGTCAACTGTGCGATGAACCTTGCGACGTAGTTCACCCTGCCGAGGAATCCTCTAATTTCTTTCTCAGTTTTAGGAGGAGGCATTTCCATTATTGCCTTTACTTTATCGGGGTCAACCTCTATGCCTTTTTCACTGACGATGAACCCAAGAAGCTTACCCGACCGAACTCCGAAAGTACACTTAGCCGGGTTTAGCTTAAGCTGATACTTACGAAGCCGATTGAATAATTTTCTCAAATATTGGATGTGGTCCATTTCGTCTTTTGACTTTGCGATCATGTCATCCACGTATACTTCAATTTCTTTGTGGATCATATCGTGGAATAGAGTCACCATCGCTCGTTGGTAGGTGGCCCCCGCATTTTTAAGTCCGAAAGGCATCACCCTGTAGCAGAAAGTTCCCCAGGGTGTAATGAAAGAAGTTTTCTCGCGGTCTTCTATATTCATCTTGATTTGATTATACCCCGAGTATCCATCCATAAAGGAATAGAGTGTGTTTGTGGCGGTGTGATCCACAAGTGTATCGATGTGGGGCAGGGGAAAATCGTCCTTTGGACTGGCACGATTCAAATCCCTATAATCAACACACACTCTAACCTTCCCATTCTTTTTGACGACTGGCACAATGTTAGCCAGCCATTCGGGATACTGGGATACAACCAAGAATCCCGCGTCCAATTGTTTTTCCACCTCCTCCTTAATCTTTAAGGACCATTCGGGCTTGATTCGTCGAAGCTTTTGCTTAATGGGTCGAAACCCCTCTTTTAAGGGCAACTTGTGTTCGACGATGTTGGAGTCCAACCCGGGCATATCATGGTACGACCATGCAAATACGTCCTTGTATTCCCTCAATAATTGAATTAATTGCGTTTTTATTCCATCACTGATACGGGTCCCAATGTTGACCTCTTTCAATTCTTGACCCTGCCCCAAATTCACGGTCTCCAATTCTTCTTGATTCGGTTGGAGTAGACGAGCTTCTTGATCTAGCAGTCTTTGCAGATCCGGAGAGATGGTCTCCTCATTACTGTCCAGCTCAACCCATTCACCTTCGGCTTTCGGATCCCGGTCAGAGCGAGCAATCACAGACATAATTATTTATTGGTTCTGTTTAGGTTTAGAGTTTATTAATATTAATGAGAGAGAGAGAATAGAACAAAATGAGAGAATAATGTGTGAAAAATGCCTTTTTATTGATATATGAGTGTAAAACTGTATAAAACCCTTTATTTACATGAAAAGGTCCTCATGATCTCGGGTACTGATCATGAGTCCCTAAAAGAAAAAATGTGGAGGGGCCCTATCATGGCTTGCCCTTCTCTCTACTCCTGCTGCGGTAGAGGATTCTTGCTCACGTCGGGCGCCGTCGAATCGAAAGTGACCCACCCAGCGTCGATAAGGTCTTGGACCTTATACTTGAGAGCTCGGCAGTTCTCCGTTGAATGCCCCTGTGCCCCCGAATGGTATAGACATTTGTCTTGTGGATTGTACCAATCGGGGTAGGGTGGATTCACCTTCTTTGGTGGAATGTAAGCAATAAGACGCGCCTCTACTAGCTTCGGCAGGAGATCGCTATAAGTGGTCGGAAGTTTGTCAAACTTCTTCACAGAGTTGTATTGCGATTTTCCTGACTTCGAAGCGGAAGAAGACGGAGCAATGGTTACAGCGTTGACTCCTCCTTCTTTCTTCTTCCCAAAGGCCTTCTTAGCTTCATATGGTTGGGAAGGCTTAGCCAGCTTTCCACTTTTAAGTCCTTGTTCCACCCTTTCTCCAATGGTGATGATGTCCGAGAAGAGTGTCGTTGTGTTCCCTATCATTTTATCGTAATAGGGACCAGTCAACGAGTTGATGAATAAGGACACCGTCTCCTTATCCGACAGCGGGGGCTCTATCTGTGCCGCCAACTCCCTCCAACGTTGGGCGTATGCCTTGAAGGATTCATCGTTCTTTTTACTCAAGGCTTGAAGATCTGACCTATCGGGTGTTAGGTCGATGTTGTATTTATAGCGCTTGAGGAAGGCGTCGGCCAACTGCCTCCATGTGTGAACTAGATTTCCATCTAGTTGCATATACCAGTTAAGTGCAGTTTCAGCTAAGCTCTCTTGAAAGCAGTGGATCAAGAGCTTTTCATTTGTGGCATATGCAGCCATCTTGCGACAGTACATGGTGAGATGACTTTTAGGGCAAGTCGATCCCACGTACTTTGGGAAATCTGGCACTTTAAATTTAGGAGGGAATTGAATGTCCCTCACTAAACACATGTCGGCGGCGTCCTTAATGTCAAAGTCATGCCCCTCCATAGCCCTTAGCCGATCCTCGAGGGCATGGAATTGTTCCTTTGAGACCTCGGGCTCTTTTATAATAATTCCTGCCCCAAGGGGTACGGCGTTTGGAGGATCTTTTTCATGCTCTTCTTCCTCTCCCTCATGATGGGACCCATGATCACTATGATGAGAATCATGGATATTGTGATGACGCATGAGTTCCATCATTTGCGCCATCTGCTCTTTAAGCTGTGAAAGCTCGGTTGTGAGCTTCTTGTTTTGCTCCTCCAATGCTTCCATTTTCTTGATTTTCCGTGCGCGCGTAAGGACAGAGAGATGACCAGCCACTTTCTAAAATGAATGTTTAGTTAGTTTATTTTATGGAATGCATACACTCTTTAACATGAGCTTGATAAACCTCCATCTTTAAGGCGCTGCCTTTTTAAGACGGAAGTTTACCACCCTTCTTTATCTATGATTTCTCCCCAACGGAGAAACTCTATAGTCATGGGTCTCTTTCACTCATGTCAAGAGGTATTGGTGATCCTAAAATGTATGTTTTCATGAGGATGCATGATGTCTTATTGGTAATGATGTACATGCTCCTCACTTTTATTATATTTTCACACATGGTCTTTCCTCTCATGTCATGGTTTTTTATGCATGGGGATTATTTTTAGACCTTATCACGAGGTTATTTATTAATGCACAAACAATTGCACATAAGCATTTACACAAACAATTCACTCATCCACGAACAGTCACGAGCAAATTACGAGGTAGGGGTCTCCTGCAGAAAAGTGCATATTCAAGGAGGATCTAACTGTTCTCACTTGGTCAAAGGCCCCCAAGGTGCCCCCATTATAGGGACCCAATTCCTCTTGTCGTAGGTCGATGGAAAGTTCCAACGCACCGTCGGACTCAAGTTCATGGTTATCACCTTGAGTGATGTTTTCCGACAACGGTCTCATAGGCTCCTATAAACCCATCAACCGGCCGTACTAACATCCACTCCCTATGGATTACCACTCATGCCCCCGGGTATAGAGGGAACTGTTGTGTGCAAAGGTTTGTGTGCAATTTTATTTCAAACATTTGTGGAAAATTAAACATACAACAGTTATTAAAGCCAAATAGATAAACATGTTATCATACAAGTGAGGGGTAATAAAGTAATTTTAACTATTTGTTAAAAATAATCTGTCACTAAATGGGACTGACTCTCAGGCTTCCCCAGTGAAGTCGCCATCTGTCGCCACCGGCCCGAAACGGGCTTTCGGCATTCGCGAAGGATGGTTGGACTCATTTATTTTGGTTTTGAAAATGTATTGGATTATTAGAACGACTTGTTCTCAAACTGAGACCTTGTCGATCTTATCCAATTTATTTATTAAAAGTCTCACTAATCCATATTAATCCCAAGCGGGACCCTCCATGGTTTAGTGGTTTTCGCAAAAGGAGGGTTCGTGGAGTCGCCACCAATGTTTTACTCAAAACATTGGAAAAAGGGATAAGGCAATTGATTTAAAAATCAACTTTGGCCACTACAACCAGAGTTGGGTAAGGGAGTCGGTTACGCGTGGGGAAGGTGTTAGCACCCCACGGCGCCCCTTTCGGGTTCCCTATAACAGATTATTTTTAAAAGAACAGTATAAAATTACTAAATTACCCCTATTTATTCTAAGCAATTATAAATTGACTATCTACATGATGACAGTTTAAATATGCACACAGAAAGCAGTAAAAGGAAGGATTGAAGGGAAACCTCTTGAAGCGTGCTTTTATATATTGAAAGAACTGGGAAGCGTTTTGGCGTTCCCTCGCTCTACAAGCCCGCTCCTCGCTCTCCTAGAACAAAATTTTTTACTAAGGGAATCAAAAAGATTTCCCCTCGACTAGGTTCGATCCTCAAGCAAAATGGCTCGGGGCTCAAGAACTTCGTCGGATCGACTCCCAGAGAGATTTCTAGGGCAGAACACTGCTCAAAAACCCCAGAATACTCAAGGAGGGAGTCAAAACTGTGTGAAAAAAGTGTGGAATGACGTCCAATTGACGTCATATTTATAGGGAATAGGCGCAGTACGGCCTACAGGGCCAATACGGCCGTATTGAAATTTTTGAACTTCAATACAGTCGTATTGGAGTTCAATACGGTCGTATTGAAAGTCAGAAATTTCAATACGCCCGTATTGAGTTCGCAGTGGTCGTATTGAAGTGTCAATACGGTTGTACTGACTTCAGTACGGCCGTATTGAAGCTTCAATACGGCCGTATTAAGTTCAGTACGGCCGTATTGGGCTTTTTCCCTCCACTTCCTTATTTTTAGCTATTCTAAGACCTCTAGACCTACAGAGAACCCTCCTAGGGCCTTCGAGGAGTCCTTCTGGCTGATTATCCTTCAGTCTTCGAGAGTCTTCAAGCTTTATTTCCGACCCGGACAATTTTAGGGGTCTACAGTAGACTTTGCTTGTAAACCAGTAATGCAACTACTACAAAACCTTTGGACATCTCTTTTTATATGGGGCCAAAAGAATTTCTCCCTCAAAAGGGAAAGAGTTTTCTCAATTCCAAAATGTCCCATGAGCCCACCCTCATGGCTCTCCTTGACCAAGAGTTTCCTAATAGATCCTTGGGTTATACAAAGTTTATTTTCTTTAAAAAGATACCCCTCAGAAATATAGTACCCTTGATAAGGTTTTTGAATACATAAGGAATAAAAGTTAGCAAAATCAAGGTATTTCTCATGAAACTCCTTGATGTCATCAAACCCTAATATTTGAGAACCTAGGGTGTTCAATAAATCATGTCTTCTTGACAAAGCATCAGCTACTACATTTGTAGAGCCCTTTTTATATTTGATGACATAAGGAAATTGCTCAAGGTACTCAACCCATTTTGCATGCCTTTTATTTAATTTATGTTGACCCTTCAAATATTTAAGTGATTCATGATCACTATGGATGACAAATTCCTTGGTCACAAGATAATGTTCCCAAGTTTGAAGGGCACAAACTAAAGCATATAACTCCTTGTCATAGGTAGGGTAGTTCAAGGCAGCCCCATGAAGTTTTTCACTGAAATAAGCTATGGGGTGACCACCTTGTAACAACACAGCTCCTATGCCAAGACCGGAAGCATCATATTCTAGCTCAAAAGTTTTAGAAAAGTCAGGCAAAGCTAGAACGGGTGCTTGAGTAAGTTTATGCTTAAGCTCTTGAAAAGCTAAAGTATGTTTTTCCTTCCATTCAAAGGCCACATCCTTCTTCACCAACTCATTGAGAGGTGAAGCTAATGTAGAGAAGTTAGGAACAAATCTTCTATAAAAGCTTGCCAAACCATGGAAGCTCCTAACTTCACTAACATTAGTAGGAATAGGCCATTCTTGGATGGCTTTGATTTTCTCAGGGTCCACATGAACCCCATTTTTTCTTACCACAAATCCTAAAAAAATAACATTATCCACACAAAAAGTGCACTTGTCTACATTAGCAAACAATTGATTGTCTCTAAGGACAAGAAAGACTTGCCTTAGGTGATCCACATGATCACTTAGACTTTTGCTATAGATTAAAATATCATCAAAACAAACAACTACAAACCTACCAATGAATCCCTAAGAGCATGATTCATCAACCTCATGAATGTGATAGGTGCATTAGTAATCCCAAAAGGCATTACTAACCATTCATATAGTCCAAACTTAGTCTTAAAAGCGGTTTTCCACTCATCACCTTCCTTGATTCTAATTTGGTGATATCCACTCTTAAGACTACCTTGGAAAATATGGATGACCCATGCAATTCATCAAGCATGTCATCAAGCCTAGGAATTGGGTGCCTATATTTTATGGTGATGTTGTTGATGGCTCTACAGGTTCAACACATTCTCCAATTTCCATCTTTTTTTGGCACCAAAATGACAGGCACAACACAAGGGCTTAGACTCTTTTGAATCCAACCCTTCTCCAACAACTCTTGTACTTGCTTCTCTATCTCTTTGGTCTATTGTGGGTTGGTCCTATAGGCTGGTCTATTTGGAAGGCTAGCCCCAGGCACAAGATCTATTTGATGCTCTATTCCCCTAAAAGGTGAAAGTCCCATTGGGCCTTCACTAGGAAATATATCATCAAATTCTTTCAAAAGAATTTTGACCTCAAAAGGTAGAGAAGTTTCCAAAGAAGGTGTGGCAGTGCATGTGAGTGTTCCTCTACACATGAGGATATGAGATGATGGTGCAAGAAAGAGAGAGGTTTTGTGTAAAGGTTTTGAATCAAAAGTCTCTTCTTGAACTATCTCTAGAGAGGGAACACTAGTCTCTCTAGAATCCTCTTTTTCCCTAATTTTTAGAAGTTTTTTTATTTCAACCTTTTTTTGTTTTTCTTTTTCTTGCTCACATTTGGTCTTCATTTGTACTTGATCTTCCATCACTTGGGAAGGTGATAAAGGATGAAGCACAAACTTTTTACCCTTGTGAGTGAAATTTATTTTATTAGTTAGGCCATCATGATGAGTTTGTTTATCAAATTGCCATGGCCTACCTAATAAAATATGACAAGCCTTCATGGGAACTACATCACATGTAACTTTGTCTTGATAGTTCCCAATAGAAAACTCTACTTCCACTTGTTGATTGACCACCATATCCCCATCATCATTAAGCCAATGAAGTTGATAAGGTTTTGGATGGGGTGTGGTAGTCAAGCCCAACTTCTCAACCATCCTAGTGCTACAACAATTGCACCAAGATCCACTATCCACTATGAGAGAACAAGCCTTATTTGAAATGTTACATCTTTGTCGCCACCGGCCCGATTACGGGCTTTCGGCATTCGCGAAGGATGGTTGGACTCTTTTATTTGTTTAAAAATATGGATTGCTAGAATGACTTATTCTCAAACTGAGACCTCGTCAAACGAGCAATTTTATTAAAAGGCTCACCAATCCATGTTAATCCCAAGCGGGACCCTCCATGGATTAGTGGTTTTCATAAAAGGAAGGGTTCATGGAGTCGCCACCAATGTTTTACTCAAAACATTGGAAAAAGAGGTTTAAGGCAATCGATTCAAAAATCGACTTCGGCCATTACAACCAGAGTCGGGTAAGGGAGTCGGTTACGCGTGGGGAAGGTGTTAGCACCCCACAGCGCCCCTTTCGGGTTCCCTATGACAGATTATTTAAAAATAATAGTACGAAATTACTAAATTACCCCTATTTTTTCTAAGCAATTGTAAATTAACTATCTACATGATGACAATTTAAATATGTACACACAGAAAGCGGTAAAAGAAGGGACTTTAAAGAGATAAACCTTTGAAGCGTGCTTTCTTATATATCTTGACAGAAATTGGGAAGCGTTTTGGCGTTCCCTCCCTCTACAAGACCGCTCGCTCCCTCCTAAAAAATAATTTTTGACTTGGAAATCCGATGGATTTCCCTTCGACTTAGTTTGAGACTCAAGCAAAATGCTCAGAACTCAAAAACTTCGTCGGATCAACTCTCCGGGTGATTTCTAGGCAGAGCACTACTCAAAAAAACCCAGAATACTCAAGAAGAGGGTTCAAACTCAGTCCAAAAGTGTGAAATGACGTCCCATTGACGTCATATTTATAGGGAAAAGGCTCAATACGGTCTCTGGGGGTCAATACGGTCAACATTGAAATTTTGAACTACAATACGGCCGTATTGAATTCAATACGGCCGTATTGAAGTTCAAAAAACCTCAATACGGCGGTATTGAAGTTCAGTGCAGCCGTATTGAAGTTCAGTGCAGCCGTATTGAAGTTCAGTGCAGCCGTATTGAATTCAATGCAGCCGTATTAAAGTTCAGTGCAGCCGTATTGAATTCAATGCAGTCGTATTGAAGTTCAGAAACTTCAATACGGCCGTATTGAGTTCAGTGCGGCCGTATTGAAGTTCAAAATGTTCAATACGGCCGTACTGAACCTCTGGGAGGCCGTATTGGGCTTCATTCCTCCCACTTTTCTTATTTTAGTTATTCTAAGACCTCTAAACCTACAGATAGTCATCCTATGGTCTTCTGGGAGTCCTTCCGGCTGACTTTCCTTTGGTCTTCGAGAGTCTTCAAGCTTTATTTCCGACCCGGACAATTTTAGGGGTCTACAGCTGCCCCCCCTTTACTTAGTCGGACGGTCTTTTGGTGTACCGGCTGACAAGTAAAGGAGTTGACCCAATTGTCCGGGTGATGTGCCAACCTTCTGACTTGTAGCGTCTTCCGGTGGAAAATTGTTGAGTAGCCTCTCCAGGTTGTTGCATACCTTGGCGTTTCTGACAACCTCGGTAGCTAAGTTTACCCTCTCCAGGGTCAACTTCACTCGACGCCCGAGCCGGAAGTTGAACACCAACGTGCCTCTGAGACGCTGATGGTTGAGTACCGCCTCTCCAGGCCTAGCCTCACTCGACGCCCGAGTCGGAAGCTAGACACCAGTGTTAACATCACCGATGATTGAGTACTGCCTCTCCAGGCTCTGCTTCGGTTGTTTCTGACGACCTAGGCAGCTAAGTTTACCCTCTCCAGGGTCAACTTCACTCGACGCCCGAGCCGGAAGTTGAACACCAACGTGCCTTTGACGACGCTGATGGTTGAGTACCGCCTCTCCAGGCCCTGCCTCTCAACATGAGGTAGTTGAGTATCGCCTCTCCAGGCCCTGCCTCTTAACATTCGGCAGTTGAGTATCGCCTCTCCAGGCCCTGCCTCTTAACATTCGGCAGTGTGAGTTTACCCTCTCCAGGGTCTGCGTCCGTGTCTTCTGATCACTTCGGCAATGTAAGTTTACCCTTTCCAGGGATTTGAGATGATTTTTGTCTCCACAGTCCACGATGCTGCTTCGACGGTTTTTCTGATTTTGTGCCGCTGAGGGCTGGATAACGCAGGGATCCGTCTAGGGGATGTGCAGTCATTCATAGGTTCCTGTGCTCCAATTTGCATTGCATTGTTGGTACCCATGGGGAATTTCTGACTCCTTGGGGTGTAGACACAGATGCTCTCTCTTTGAGTTGAGCGGTGCCTTTGGCTGACGTCCTTTTGACGTAGGTGGAGTATCCCGGTTGTCCTTATTCGGGTGTCTCTTTTCGATTTTTTTTTTTTTTGATTTTTTGTAGCCTCTGTGTAGGCTGTTTATCCACTGGGGATTCTAGATGTTGATTTTTGATTAGCCTCTTCTGTTAGGCGGATCATCTTGACGCTTGATTTTTGGCTGAAAGCCGATTTCCACTTGGGGAATGGTTTATTGATTTTCTTTTTTGGATTTTCCTTTTTGTAGGAATGCCTCTTGAGTAGGCGACTGGGGATTTAGGGATCTTATGTATCCCAGAGTATTATTTAGGAAGCCTCTACAGGCTTAGACTCACTCAATGCCTGAGTTGAAGAGCTATCTTTCACTGAGGAAGTTTTAAGTCCTTTGACTAGATATACTGCTTGGGCGATCGTGCTTCCATTGGGAATTTTGTCGATCTTGCTTTGATAGCTCTCGCAGGGGAATTTGGCCCGTGAGTGGGAGCTGAGATATCTCTGGGGAGTATTATTTCAGCGAGCCTCTCCAGGCTCAATTATTCTGAGAGAGTATTATTTCGGCAAGCCTCTCCAGGCTCAGTTATTCTGTACGAGGCGATTGATTTTCTACATTTTGCCTTTTTGTTGATTTTGGCTTTTTCTGTATTTTTGCCTTTTTTGATTTTGGCTTTTTTCTGTATTTTGCCCTTTTTTTGTTGATTTTGGCTTTTGTTGTACAGAAATAAAAGTGTTAAAAGATTTAGACTCAAAGAGTGAAAAAATTTCATTCATTAAATAAACATGAAATTTTGTACAAGGGAAATGATGGGACGCAGCCCATTCAAACAAATACATAAAAATAGGAAAAAGAAAGCCGGTCTTCATTCTTCTGCCGGCGGGTCCTGTGGAGGAGCGGGGAACTGGCGGTGCATCCAGACCGAGAGGTTGTCGAACCCCTGCACCAAAGTGTCCAGTCGAGCATCGGTGCTTGTAGACCCCTAAAATTGTCCGGGTCGGAAATAAAACTCGAAGACCCTCAAAGATCGAAGGAAAGTCAGCCAGAAGGACTCCTAGAAGACCATAGGATGGCTATCTGTAGGTTTAGAAGTCTTAGAGTAGTTTAAAATAAGGAAGTGGAGGGAATGAAGCCCAATACGGCCGTACTAAACTTAATACGGCCGTATTGAAGCTTCAACACGGCCGCAGTGAACTCAATACGGCGTATTGAAGTTTCTGAAACTTCAATACGGCCGTACTGAAATCAATACGGCCGTATTGAAGCTTCAATACAGCCGCAGTGAACTCAATACGGGCGCATTGAAATTTCTGAATTTCAATACGGCCGTATTGAACTTCAATACGACCGTATTGAAGTTCAAAAATTTCAATATGGCCGTATTGATTCTGTAGCCCGTATTGCGCCTGTTCCCTATAAATATGACGTCAATTGGACGTCATTAGACACTTTCACACTCAGTTTTGACTCCCTCCTTGAGTATTCTGGGGTTTTTGAGCAGTGTTCTGCCCTAGAAATCTCTCTGGGAGTCGATCCGACGAAGTTCTGGAATTCCGAGCACTTAGCTTGGAGATTCGAACCTAGTCGAAGGGAAATCCTCCGGATTTCCATAGTCAAAATTTTATAGGAGGGAGCGAGCGGGCTTGTAGAGCGAGGGAACGCCAAAAAGCTTCCCAGTTTTACGAAATATATAAAAGCACGCTTCAAAGGTTTCTTCTTAAAGTCCTTCCTTTTACTGCTTTCTGAGTGCATATTTAAACTGTCATCATGTAGATAGTTAATTTATAATTGCTTAGAATAAATAGGGGTAATTTAGTAATTTTGCACTATTATTTTAGAAATAATCTGTCATAGGGAACCCGAAAGGGGCGTTGTGGGGTGCTAACACCTTCCCCACACGTAACCGACTCCCTTACCCGACTCTGGTTGTAATGGCCGAAGTCGATTTTTGAATCGATTGCCTTAAACTTCTTTTTCCAATGTTTTGAGTAAAACATTGGTGGCGACTCCATGAACCCTTTTACTACGAAAACCACTAATCCATGGAGGGTCCCGCTTGGGATTAATATGGATTGGTGAGACATTTAATAAATAAATTGGATAAGATCGACAAGGTCTCAGTTTGAGAACAAGTCGTTCTAATAATCCAATACATTTTCAAAACTAAAATAAAAGCGAGCTCGACCGTCTTCGCGAATGCCGAAAGCCCGTTTCGGGCCGGTGGCGACAGATGGCGACTCCACTGGGGAAGCTTCGAGAGTCAGTCCCATTTAGTGACAGATTGTTTTTAACAAATAATAGTTAAAAATTACTTTATTACCCCTCACTTGTATGATAACATGTTTATCTATTTGGCTTTAATAACTGTTGTATTTTTAAATTTACGCAATTGTTTGAAATAAAAACTGCACACAAACCTTTGCACACAACAGTTCCCTCTATACCCGGGGGCATGAGTGATTAACCATAGGGAGTGGATGTTAGTACGGCCGGTTGTCGAATGGGTCTATAGGTGCCCGTAGACCGTTGTCGGAAAACATCACTCAAGGTGATAACCATGAACTTGAGTCCGACGGTGCGTTGGAGCTTTCCATCGACCTACGATGAGAGGAATTGGGTCCCTACAATGGGGGCACCTTGGGGGCCTTGGACTGGTGAGAACAGTTAGAACCACCTTGAATATGCACCATTTATGCAGGATACCCCTACCTCGTGATTCGCTCGTGACTGTTCGTGGATGAGTGAATTGTTTGTGCATTGTTTATGTGAAATTGTTTGAGCATACATTGCATTTCTTTAAACATACAACATTCCTATTCTTTTAAAATAAAAATAAATAGGAATAAGAATCTTCCATTGCATGGTGTTAACATCTACCTTCATCACATTCATGTAGGTAGTTTCCCTTTTCACCCAAAAAAAATACAAAAAACAAAATACCCAAAAAAAAGGAAAAAAGGGTTATTTATCCAAACCAAGCAATATCATGCATCATCTTAGGGACATCCTAAAAACATGATAATGCTTAGTTGAATAAACACTATGCATGCATATTCACCACCATCATCTCATATCATGCATATAGATCATGGAGGGATCTAGGAGTCATTCATACATCTCTCCTAGTAATCCATTAATAAACATTAATAAAAAGAAAGGATTAATCGATGCGTATATTCAAAGAATGGATCACACGCCGTTCGTTATCAAGTGTAAGCCAACAACCGCGCCAAGCGAGCACACGTCAACTCCGTTGTTGGTAATCAAGACAAACAAAGGGGAAGGTCCAACACCATTAAGGATCACAGTTCCAAGGCCTTTCCCTTACAAATCAAATAAGGCTGTGCCGTGGATATACGACATCCACTCTTCTGCCGACAGCGATATCTCCAACATCGCTGGACTTGGGGGCATGACTAGGAGTGGTAGGATCTACACTCCCGATGATCTTCATAACAAAGCCCCCAAGAATAAAGAAAAAGAAGAAAAGAAAACCGAGGAAAAAGAATCCGAGGAGGAGACAGACGAGCTGTTAAAGTTTATCCGACAGAGCGAGTACTCCATCATGGATCAACTTCATAGGACGCCAACAAAGATTACGCTGTAGTCGTTGATCCTAAGCTCCGAACCGCATCGGCAAGCTCTGTCAAAAGTCTTGAACGAGGCATACGTGTCGCACAGTATCTCCCAAGACAAGTTTGAAGGGATTGTTAGTCACATCACGGCTAATGATCACCTCACTTTCACCGATGAAGAGATCCCCGCCGAGGGACCTAATCACAACAAGCCCTTGCACATCTCTGTAAAGTGCAAGGAGTATCACATCGCTAAAGTCTTGGTAGATAATGGATCTTCCTTGAATGAGATGCCAAAAAGAACGCTCAAGCAATTGGCAATCAAGGGAGTCCAAATGCGCCCGAGCAACATGATCGTTCGAGCTTTCGACGGTTCTAAAAGAGAAGTAGTGGGAGAAATCAATCTTCCAATCCAAATTGGACCCACTATCTTCAACGTCGAATTTCAAGTGATGGACATTACTCCGGCATACAGCTGTCTCCTTGGCCGACCTTGGATTCATGATGCGAAAGCTGTACCCTCTACGCTCCACCAGAAAGTCAAGTTCATAGTGGGTGACAAACTGGTGACCGTGCAAGCTGAAGATGACATACTCATCAGCAAGCCATCCAACATACCTTATGTGGATGCAGCAGAGGAAGCTTTGGAAACCGCCTTCCAAGCATTGGAAATTGCCAATGTTGAAACGTTTCCCCGAGAAATGAAGAAGGTAGCTCATATGCTCACAAAGAACGGATACTTGCCAGGACAAGGATTAGGCAAGGACTCCCAAGGAATCCCGGAGCTACCCATTATCAAGGATAATCCGGGGAAACAAGGGTTAGGATACAACCCCGTTAAAGATCAAAGAACGAAGAGGAATCAAGATCCTTCTCGACGTTCTTTAAGCCAGATCTTTAGGAAGGCTGGTTCACAAATATCAAGGCCGGTTGTCGTCATCAAGTGTTCTTCTCCTTCTGATAGGGATATGTAAACCTGATGACTATTAGAGATTACTCCTCGGGGACAGCCCGACCCCCGAGCCTCGATAGGGCACATGTTTCCATTATGATTATAATAAAATCATTCTTCATTATTTCTTTATTGCTTCTTTTCTTGCTCGCAATAAAAATTCTAAACCACATTTTTTAACCCTGTTTGAATGAACATAAGTGAGGTTAAAATCGTCTTAATAATCAATAAACCCACATCATTTTTATGTGGAAGTGTGTGTGACAACTTGGAGCACCTTTCCTTGGCCTCAATAAGTGCCGTCATGGATAAAAAGAAATCCATTCAGGACAAAAATCCTAAAGATAATAAGCTCGGCAGGAAACCCAAAAAGGGGACTGCGCAAAAATAAGAGCAAAAGACCCGCTAGGAATCCCACAAAAGGGTGACCTAGGCAAAAGTTAGGGTTACAAATTAATGAACAAAAACAAAAGCCCGCTAAGACATCACAAATGGGTGTTTTAGGCAAAAGTTAGGGCCGTCAAAAAAAGAAAAAAAAAAAAACAAAATAAATCCATGATGGTACCATCAATTGAATTCAACAAGGGGCTCAAGAAAAGCTATCCAAGTTGTCAAAGCACAATCATTAATAACAAAGATGTGCTTAACCTCATAAGTGTTTAATCGAACAAACCTAAACATTTAAGCCTACCATTGGCCAGTCATTCTTACAAAATTCATTTTTCAAAAAATAAAATAATCCCCTCTAAAACACAAACTTTTGAAAAATATACCCTTTCCTTCTTTTCTCTCTTGTCCCAACGATTTTTGAATAATCTAGTGGAAACATGGAGATATAGTGGTCAATAGGAGGGTTGACACATCTTCTAAAGAAAGGGAAGAATCATTTGGTTGATGACACCAAAATCAAATATGCATCATTCCTCGGTAACAGAAATCGGCAGAGCACAGTCCGTCTGGAGGAATGGCAAAATCCAAACACAAAAACGCATCGGTTAATTCTTTTGAAAAAAAGAATCAAATAGAATTAGGTGCATCATACTGCATACATGCATACAGATGATAGGTGTAATGGAAGATCACTTATTCTCTGTTTATTGGAAAAAACAAAATATATAAACTTCAGAAAAAACAATGCGCCCGTACCATGTTCAATACACCCGTACTAAAATCAGGGTTATGAACAAAATTTCAACTCAATACGGGCGTACTGAAATGGATGCGGCCGTATTGGCCATAAAGAAATTTTCAAAGACCTCGTCATGAGGCAACTACATAAATTAGAAAAAATAGGAAAAATTGCTTGTGTATGACAGCAGCAAACAAAATGCAAAGATTCAGAAAATCAACAGCGTCATACAGAATAACTAAGCCTGGAGAGGCTTGCCGAAAGAATACTCTCAGAATAACTGAGCCTGGAGAGGCTTGCCGAATTAATACTCTCAAAATAACTGAGCCTGGAGAGGCTTGCCGAAATAATACTCTCTCAAAATAACTGAGCCTGGACAGGCTCGCCGAAAGAATACTCTCAGAATAATTGAGCCTGGAGAGGCTTGCCGAAATAATACTCTCTCAAAATAACTGAGCCTGGAGAGGCTCGCCGAAATAATACTCTCTCAAAATAATTGAGCCTGGAGAGGCTCGCCGAAATAATACTCTCTCAGAATAACTGAGACATTTCTGTACAACAAAAGCCAAAAACATAAAAAAGGAAAAATACAGAAAAAGCCAAATCAGAAGAAAAGGCAAAACACAGAAAAAGCCGAAAATGAAAAAAGGCAAAGATATAGAAAATCCAACAAACAGATTGCACAGAATAACTGAGCCTGGAGAGGCTTGCCGAAATAATACTCCCGCAGAATAACCGAGCCTGGAGAGGCTTGCCGAAACAATACTCATCAGTTTGTACAAAATAACTGAGCCTGGAGAGGCTCGCCGAAATAATACTCTCAGAATAATTGAGCCTGGAGAGGCTTGCTGAAATAATACTCTTTCAGAATAATTGAGCCTGGAGAGGCTTGCAGAAATAATACTTCCTCGGAATAACTAAAGCCTGGAGAGGCTTGCAGAAATAATACTCCCCCAACTGTACAGAGTAAATGAGCCTGGAGAGGCTCGCAGAAATAATACTCCCCAGAGAAACCTCAACTCAAGCTCACGGAACAAATCCCCAGCGAGAGCTATCAAAGCAAAATCGTCAAAATCCCCAATGGAAGTGCGATCATCCAAACAGTATATACAAGTCAAAGGACTTAACACTTCCTCAGTGGAAGATAGCTCTCCGACTCAAAGCGCTGAGTGAGGCTAAGCCTGCAGAGGCTTCCTAAATAATACTCTGGGATACATAAGATCCCTCATTCCCCAATCGCCTACTCAGAGGCATCCCTGCAAAAGGAGAAAAATCAAAAAATATCAATAAATATTCCCCAAGCGGAATCCGGCACTCAGCCGAACACTGAACCCCAATTCCTCAGTCGCCTACATAAGAGGCACTCCTTCAAAAGGAAAAATCATAAAAAGATCAATAATCATTCCCCAAGTGGAATCCGGCTCTCAGCCTATCATTGAACATCAAGATGATCTGCCTAACAGAAGAGGCCAATCACAACCAATGACAAAATCCCCTCGCGGATAACAGCCTACACAGAGGCAACAAAATCCAAAAATTAAAAAGAGTTACCCGAATAAGGATAACCGGGATACTCCACCAACGTCCAAAGGACGTCAGCCAATCATAAGGCACTGCTCATCTCAGAAAGAGCATCTTCGTGTCTACACCCCAAGGAAACAGAAATTCCTCAATGGGCGCCAACTACTCAATGGAAAGTTGGGACACAAGAACCTATGAGTAACTGCACATCCCCTACACGGATCCCTGCGTTATCCAGCCCTCAGTGGCACAAAAATCAAAAAAACAATCGTCGAAGCAGCATCGTGGACTGTGGAGACAAAATCAACATCCAGAATCCCCAGCGGATAACAGCCTACACAGAGGCAGCAAAAATCAGAAAATCAAAAAGAGATACCCGAATAAGGATAAACCGGGATACTCCACCAACGTCAAAGGACGTCAGCCAAACATAAGGCATCGCTCAACTCAAAGAGAGAGCATCTGTGTCCACACCCCAAGGATTCAGAAATTCCCCATGGGTACCAACAATGCAATGCAAGTTGGGGCACAGGAACCTATGAATGACTGCACATCCCCTAGACGGATCCCTGCGTTATCCAGCCCTCAGCGGCACAAAATCAGAAAAAACTGTCAAAGCAGCATAGTGGACTGTGGAGACAAAAATTACCTCAAATCCCTGGAGAGGGTAAACTCGCATTGCCGAAGTGATCAGAAGACACGGACGCAGTCCCTGGAGAGGGTAAACTCGCATTGCCGAAGTGATCAGAAGACACGGACGCAGTCCCTGGAGAGGGCAAACTCAGCTGCCGATGTTAAGACGCAGTCCCTGGAGAGGGCAAACTGAGCTGCCGATGTTAAGACGCAGTCCCTGGAGAGGGTAAACTCGGCTGCCGATGTTAAGATGCAGTCCCTGGAGAGGGTAAACTCGGCTGCCGATGTTAAGACGCAGTCCCTGGAGAGGGCAAACTCAGCTGCCGATGTTAAGACGCGGTCCCTGGAGAGGGTAAACTTGGCTGCCGATGTTAAGACGCAGTCCCTGGAGAGGGTAAACTCAGCTGCCGATGTTAAGACGCAGTCCCTGGAGAGGGCAAACTCAGCTGCCGATGTTAAGACGCAGTCCCTGGAGAGGGCAAACTCAGCTGCCGATGTTAAGACGCAGTCCCTGGAGAGGGTAAACTCGGCTGCCGATGTTAAGACGCAGTCCCTGGAGAGGGTAAACTCAGCTGCCGATGTTAAGACGCAGTCCCTGGAGAGGGCAAAATCAGCTGCCGATGTTAAGACGCAGTCCCTGGAGAGGGTAAACTCAGCTGCCGATGTTAAGACGCAGTCCCTGGAGAGGGCAAACTCAGCTGCCGATGTTAAGACGCAGTCCCTGGAGAGGGTAAACTCACCTGCCGATGTTAAGACGCAGACCCTGGAGAGGGCAAACTCAACTGCCAAATGTTAAGCGGCAGAGCCTGGAGAGGCGGTACTCAATCATCAGGGTGATGTTAACACACTGGTGTCTAGCTTCCGGCTCGGGCGTCGAGTGAGGCTAGGTCTGGAGAGACGGTACTCAACCATCAGCGTCATCAGAGGTGCGTTGATGTCCAACTTCCGGCTCGGGCGTCGAGTGAAGTTGACCCTGGAGAGGGTAAACTCAGCTACCGAGGATGTCAGAAGCGCCGAGGTATGCACCCACCTGGAGAGGGTAAACTTGGCTGCCGATGTTAAGACGCAGTCCCTGGAGAGGGTAAACTCAGCTGCCGATGTTAAGACGCAGTCCCTGGAGAGGGCAAACTCAGCTGCCGATGTTAAGACGCAGTCCCTGGAGAGGGCAAACTCAGCTGCCGATGTTAAGACGCAGTCCCTGGAGAGGGTAAACTCGGCTGCCGATGTTAAGACGCAGTCCCTGGAGAGGGTAAACTCAGCTGCCGATGTTAAGACGCAGTCCCTGGAGAGGGCAAAATCAGCTGCCGATGTTAAGACGCAGTCCCTGGAGAGGGTAAACTCAGCTGCCGATGTTAAGACGCAGTCCCTGGAGAGGGCAAACTCAGCTGCCGATGTTAAGACGCAGTCCCTGGAGAGGGTAAACTCACCTGCCGATGTTAAGACGCAGACCCTGGAGAGGGCAAACTCAACTGCCAAATGTTAAGCGGCAGAGCCTGGAGAGGCGGTACTCAATCATCAGGGTGATGTTAACACACTGGTGTCTAGCTTCCGGCTCGGGCGTCGAGTGAGGCTAGGTCTGGAGAGACGGTACTCAACCATCAGCGTCATCAGAGGTGCGTTGATGTCCAACTTCCGGCTCGGGCGTCGAGTGAAGTTGACCCTGGAGAGGGTAAACTCAGCTACCGAGGATGTCAGAAGCGCCGAGGTATGCACCCACCTGGAGAGGCTACTCAACAATTTTCCACCGGAAAACATTACAAGTCAGAAGGTCGGCACATCACCCGGACAATTGGGTCAACTCCTTTACTTGTCAGCCGGTACACCAAAAGGCCGTCCGACTAAGTAAAGGGGGGGCAGCTGTAGACCCCTAAAATTGTCCGAGTCGGAAATAAAACTCAAAGACCCTCAAAGATCGAAGGAAAGTCAGCCAGAAGGACTCCTAGAAGACCATAGGATGGCTATCTGTAGGTTTAGAAGTCTTAGAGTAGTTTAAAATAAGGAAGTGGAGGGAATGAAGCCCAATACGGCCGTACTAAACTTAATACGGCCGTATTGAAGCTTCAACACGGCCGCAGTGAACTCAATACGGCGTATTGAAGTTTCTGAAACTTCAATACGGCCGTACTGAAATCAATACGGCCGTATTGAAGCTTCAATACAGCCGCAGTGAACTCAATACGGGCGCATTGAAATTTCTGAATTTCAATACGGCCGTATTGATTCTGTAGCCCGTATTGCGCCTGTTCCCTATAAATATGACGTCAATTGGACGTCATTAGACACTTTCACACTCAGTTTTGACTCCCTCCTTGAGTATTCTGGGGTTTTTGAGCAGTGTTCTGCCCTAGAAATCTCTCTGGGAGTCGATCCGACGAAGTTCTGGAATTCCGAGCACTTAGCTTGGAGATTCGAACCTAGTCGAAGGGAAATCCTCCGGATTTCCATAGTCAAAATTTTATAGGAGGGAGCGAGCGGGCTTGTAGAGCGAGGGAACGCCAAAAAGCTTCCCAGTTTTACGAAATATATAAAAGCACGCTTCAAAGGTTTCTTCTTAAAGTCCTTCCTTTTACTGCTTTCTGTGTGCATATTTAAACTGTCATCATGTAGATAGTTAATTTATAATTGCTTAGAATAAATAGGGGTAATTTAGTAATTTTGCACTATTATTTTAGAAATAATCTGTCATAGGGAACCCGAAAGGGGCGTTGTGGGGTGCTAACACCTTCCCCACACGTAACCGACTCCCTTACCCGACTCTGGTTGTAATGGCCGAAGTCGATTTTTGAATCGATTGCCTTAAACTTCTTTTTCCAATGTTTTGAGTAAAACATTGGTGGCGACTCCATGAACCCTTTTACTACGAAAAGCACTAATCCATGGAGGGTCCCGCTTGGGATTAATATGGATTGGTGAGACATTTAATAAATAAATTGGATAAGATCGACAAGGTCTCAGTTTGAGAACAAGTCGTTCTAATAATCCAATACATTTTCAAAACTAAAATAAAAGCGAGCTCGACCGTCTTCGCGAATGCTGAAAGCCCGTTTCGGGCCGGTGGCGACAGTGCTCTGCTGCCATGCGCCGATACTGTGCTGAAAAGCATCGAATTGAGTATCGATGCTTTGCTGTAAAGCGTCAAAGCGGGCATCAAAGTAGGCCCTATCCGACTGTGAGGTGCCGGCCTCTGGCTGTGGGCTGCCGTCGCCCTGAAGATCAACGTCATTGAAGAGCTCGGCGAAGGCATCGGGGCCGTCCGCTCGTACATACCTCCCTCCTGACCTCGCTATGATCTTCATACTGATCAAGGTGGAGGCATTAATTGGCTTCGGTGCCAATGGCCCTGGCTCTACGCCGTCTGGGCATCCCCAAGTCTCCGCGAGCCGTGAGAGGAGTGGGGCAACCAGGATGTATCCCTGCCTAGATCCTCCTTCTCGTGCCCCCAAGTTCCTAACGTGCTCGAGGAAGAAGTATCTGGGGTTGGCCCTCCGACTGGTGGCCATGCAGTATAATGCTAATAAATCCGGCCGTGTCACCGACTCGGGGCTCTTCCACCTGCCATGGATGGTGCTGGTGAGGATCTTGTGACAGATCCGAAGAGCGGTCGGGAGCCGGGTGCCCTTCACCCCAGCATGATAGTCCTCGTGGCCTGTGATCGCTCTCCACATGTCGACCGGGGTCCACTGATCAGGCCACTCGCATATAGCATCTCGATATGCGAGCTGATCAGTCCTGCTGAAAAATCCTGCCTGGACGTTGAACTCGTCCAACGTCAGTGAGCGGTACCCCTGGTTTATCCAGAAGTCAACTAAGCAGACAGCCTCCCCAAAACTGTTTGTCGACTCAGTAACGCCGACAGTGGCCAAAAACTCCTTCGTCGCCGTCAAGTACAGGTGAGAAGGGGGATCAAGGAGGAATCCCCATCCTATACTGTTGAAGTAGCCTCGGACTTCATCCTCCAAGTCCACTGTACGGAGAATATCGAAGTCGAGCGCCCTCGACGGCTCGAAGGTGAATGACTCTATGAGCTGCAGCCGTTCCTGATGTCTGTCTGTCATCTCACGTCGAGCTGGGGCCCTCTGCCTCTTTCTAGATGATTCTGCCATTTCTGAGGTTTCTTCTTGAGGTTCACTCACAAGCAGGATGCAGAGGAATGAAGATTGGAATGCAAAAATGAGAAGGAAAACGCTTATTTATAGACAAATTTTCGCCAATACGTCCCGTATTGATTCAATACGGCCGTATTGGTGTAGCCGTTATTGGGCAATTTTGGCAACCAATACGGCCCGTATTGAATTTAATACGGGCGTATTGGAGGTCAATACGGGCGTATTGGATTTAATACACCCGTATTGAATCTGAAAGGTTGCTTCAACGGTCGTCTTAATACGGCCGTATTGAATTCAATATGGGCGTATTAAATTTTTTTTTTTTTTTTTTTTTTTTTTTTTTAAGATAAACAGAGAATAAGTGATCTTCTAGTACACCTATCATCTGTATGCATGTATGCAGTATGAGGCACCTAATTCTATTTGATTCATTTTTCAAAAGAATTAACCGATGCGTTTTTTGCTTGGATTGTGCCATTCCTCCAGACGGACTGTGCGCTGCCGACTTTTATGACCAAGGAATGATGCATATTTGTTTTTTGTGTCATCAACCCAATGATTTTCCCTTCCTTTAGAAGATGTGTCAACCCTCCTATTGACCACTATATCTCCATGTTTCCATTAGATTATTAAAAAATCGCTGGGACAAGAGAGAAGAGAAGGAAAGGATATATTTTCAAAAGTTTGTGTTTTAGAGGGGATTATTTATTTTTGAAAAATGGATTTTGTAAGAATGGCCTGGCCAATGGTAGGCTTAAGTGTTTAGGCTTGTTTAATTAAACACTTATGAAGTTAAGCACGTCTTGGTTATTAACGTTTGTGATTTGACAACTTGGATAGCTTTTCTTGAGCCCCTTTGTTGAATTCAGTTGGTGGTACCATCATGGATTTATTCTGTTTTTCGATTGCCCTTATTTTTGCCTAAAACACCCTTTTATGGCGTTTTAGCGGACCTTTGTTTTTGTTTATTTTTGTAACCCTAACTTTTGCCTAGGTCACCCTTTCGTGGGATCCCTAGCGGGTCTTTTGCTCTTATTTTTGCGCAGTCCCCTTTTTGAGTTTCCTGCCGAGCTTCTTTTATTTTGAAAGATTTCTTTTTACCCATGATGGCACTTGTCAAGGCCAAGGGAAGGTGCTCCAAGTTGTCACACACACCTCCACATAAAAATGATGTGGGTTTATTATTATTAAGATGATTTTAACCTCATTCATGTTCATTCAAACAGGGTTAAATAATGTGGTTTAGAGTTTTATTGCAAGCAAGAAAAGAAGCAATAAGAAAGAATGATTTTATTATAATCATAGTGGAAAACATGTGCCCTATCGAGGCTCGGGGGTCGGGCTGTCCCCGAGGAGTGATCTCTAATAGTCACTGAATTTACACATCCTTATTAGAAGGAAAAGGACACTTGATGACGACAGTTGGCCTTGACGTTTGTGAACCAGCCTTCCTAAAGATCTGGCTTAAAGAACGTCGAGAAGGATCTTGATTCCTCTTCGTTCTTTGATCATTAACAGGGTTGTATCCTAACCCTTGTTTCCCCGGATTGTCCTTGATAATGGGTAGCTCCGGGATTCCTTGGGAGTCCTTGCCTAATCCTTGTCCTGGCAAGTATCCGTTCTTAGTGAGCATATGGGCTGCTTTCTTCATTTCTCGGGGAAACGTCTCAACATTAGCAATTTCCAATGCTTGGAAGGCGGTTTCCAAAGCTTCCTCTGCTGCATCCACATAAGGTATGGTGGATGGCTTGCTGATGAGTATGTCATCTTCAGCTTGTACGGTCACCAGTTTGTCACCCACTATGAACTTGACTTTCTGGTGGAGCGTAGAGGGTACAGCTTTCGCATCATGAATCCAAGGTCGGCCGAGGAGACAGCTGTATGCAGGAGTAATATCCATTACTTGGAATTCGACATTAAAGATAGTGGGCCCAATTTGGATTGGAAGACTGATTTCTCCCACTACTTCTCTTTTAGAGCCGTCGAAAGCTCGAACGATCATGTTGCTCGGGCGCATTTGGACTCCCTTGATTGTCATTTGGTCGAACGTTCTCTTTGGCATTACGTTCAAGGAAGATCCATTATCCACCAAGACCTTTGCGATGTGATACTCCTTGCACTTTACAGAGATGTGCAAGGGCTTATTGTGGTTTGGTCCCTCAGCGGGGATCTCTTCATCGGTGAAAGAGAGGTGATCATTAGCCGTGATGTGACTAACAATCCCCTCAAATTTGTCTTGGGAGATAGTATGCGACACATATGCCTCGTTCAAGACTTTCAACAGAGCTTGCCGATGCGGTTCGGAGCTTAGGATCAACGACAACAAAGTGATCTTTGCTGGTGTTTTGTGAAGTTGATCCACAATGGAATACTCGCTTTGTTTGATGATTTTTAACAGCTCATCAGTCTCCTCCTCAGATTCTCTATCTTCCTCGGTTTTCTCCTTTTCTTTTCCTTTATTCTTGGGGGCTTTATTATGAAGATCTTCGGGAGTGTAGATCCTGCCACTCCTAGTCATGCCCCCAAGTCCAGCGATGTTGGAAATATCGCTGTCGGCAGAAGAATGGATGTCGTATATCCACGGCACAGCCTTATTTGATTCGTAGGGGAAAGGCCTTGGAGCGATGATCCTTAACGGTGTCGGACCTTTCCCTTTGTCTGTCTTGATTACCAACAACGGAGTCGCCGTGTGCTTGCTTGGTGCAGTTGTTGGTTTGCATTTAATTACCAATGGCGTGCGATCCATTCTGAACATACGCATCGATTAATTCTTTCTTTTTATTAATATTTATTATTAAATTACCGGGAGAGATAAATGCAAATGAATGACTAATGAGATGCAAAGGCAATGAATCTCAAAAATAGAATTTTTATTAATTGAAGAAAGTGTACAACTTTTATACAATGCTTTGAAGCAACTTTTTACAAAAAGAGAAAAGCCGGTAAAAACCCACAGGCGGGTTCATATGTCTTTGCCATTCATCTTCGGCTTCCTCCACATGGCGGCCCATTGCTTCAATCTGAGTATGGACCGCTTGGCTCATATCATCACTGATTTTCTGAGCATCTTTCACTTTTTGTATATGATAGTTGATCATGGCCTGCAGCTCATTAAGCTCATCCTCGGCCCGATCCTTCTCCTCTTGGAGTTTGGCCATTTGTGCCAATCCTTCCCTTTCCTTTTTGCGGAAGTCGGAAAGGTTTGCGGCTTGTCGTTGAACAACTTCCCGCCATTGTTGCGCATCGGATCGAGTCAAAAGCAGATCGTCTTGCATATCCTTGATCAACTGTGCCTGCTTTGAATACTCGGGCTCAAGGTGTGCTATCTTCTTATTGACTTCTTGGAGTTGACTACTCGGTTCAACCTTTGGCATTTTGGGTGCCCGAGTAGCCTCCTCATTGAGGTTAGCACACTCATCCTTGAGCCGCTCTATCTCGTGGTCTTTCTTCTTGCATTGCCTTTGAAGACCATCAATAGTGAAACTGGATTCTTCATTTTTCTCTTCAAGAACTCTCATCTGAGCTCCCATGATTTCCAGTTTCTTGGTCAAGGCGTCGACTTGCTCTTGCAACACCTTCCTTGTTGCTGTGGTGGATGGTTGAGGCACCCCCCTCTCGTTCCTCCATTTCTCATAATCGATGGAGACGGATACCCGAGGCTTTCCAAGCTCGAGATCTCCCTCATAGGTTGGTCTCTCCCACGCTCTCATGACAGCGTGCATGTCCTTCTGATGCTCGGAATCGAAGGAGAAACACAACCCTCCAAGCTCCTCTATAGTAGGAATGGTCTGAGTCCTCATCAGTTGCCTCATAACCAATCTAGGTGAGTAGGCTATACAACCTCTGAGGCCCATCAATGGTATGCTTGGATAACTGCCGCATCTCATCAATACATGGCTTGGACGGAACCAAGGGCAAACCCACGTGAAGTGCTCGATACTCCACTGTTCCATCTCTTCCTTCCACTCAGAAGCATATCGGCGGCGTATGGGAATTTTCGAAAAACTCCTCAAAGGGTCGGGCAAGGTCCCCATATGACTAGAGGCATAGAAATGAGTGATGCTCCACACATACAGCAAGGAGGTGCAGCATCGGATGATTTTTCCTTGCTTTTGTTGAGACAGATGAACAGAGAGCAAGGTGTCGGCGAGAATAGCAGGCACGGGACTCTTCATGTGTACGTCCCAAGCGAAGAAAGCGTCCATCGCAGCATGGTCCACTGTGTTAGCGTGAAAGAGAAATAGGATCATCCCAAACACAGCTAATGCTAGAGTCTTGTTGAAAGCTAACCAATCTCCCTCACCAGCCAAGGAAGAAAGGTGGTCCTCAATCATAGCAAGCTTCCAACCTTTAATACTGCCGTTCCCCACTAAGGCAGCTGATCGTGATGGTAATTTGACCTGAGTGGCAACTCTCTCCACGGCCACATGGTTGTCATGAAAGATATAGACCCCGGCTGATTTGGGCCATCGTAGCATGAGCTCGTACTCCTCGAGAGTAGGAACTAGGTCAAACTGGGGGAACTTGAAGCAGTGCAAATTGAGACTCCAGAAGTGAACCAGTGCTCTCAGAAATGTTGGATCCACACAGATCTTCATCAAGTCGAGGACTCGTCCATATGATTTCTCAAACTTGACGCGAGCCTCTCTTGGCATCAAAGTACAGAGGTGATTCAACCTCTCAGCACGGTATAACAAGAAGTCTACTTTCTTCAACTGCCCATGCATCTCCTTAGACCTCTCCATATTCTACAATACAATGCATGATATGAGATGATGGAGATGAATATGCATGCATAGTGTTTATTCAACTAAGCATTATCATGTTTGGGATTTTCCTAAGATGATGCATGATATTGCTTGGTTTGGATAAATGCATATTTTTTCTTTTGGATATTTTGTATTATTTTTTTTTTGTATTTTTTTGGGTGAAAAGGGAAACTACCTATATGAATGCAATGAAGGTAGATGTTAACACCATGTACTAGAAAATCTTTATTTCTATTTATTCTTATTATTTAAAAAAGAATGTTGTATGTTTAAAGAAATGCAATGTATGCTCAAGCAATTTCACATAATCAATGCACAAACAATTCACTCATCCACGAACAGTCACGAGCGAATCACGAGGTAGGGGTATCCTGCAGAAAGGTGCATATTCAAGGTGGTTCTAACTGTTCTCACCGGTCTGAGGCCCCCAAGGTGCCCCCATTATAGGGACCCAATTCCTCTCGTCGTAAGCCGATGGAAAGCTCCAACGCACTGTCGGACTCGAGTTCATGGTTATCACCTTGAGTGATGCTTTCCGACAACGGTCTACGGGCACCTATAGACCCATTTGACAACCGGCCGTACTAACATCCACTCCCTATGGCTTACCACTCATGCCCCCGGGTATAGAGGGAACTGTTGTGTGCAAAGGTTTGTGTGCAATTTATATTTCAAACAATTGCGAGAATTTAAACATACAACAGTTATTAAAGCCAAATAGATAAACATGTTATCATACAAGCAAGGGGTAATGAAGTAATTTTAACTATTATTTGTTAAAAATAATCTGTCACTAAATGGGACTGACTCTCGAAGCTTCCCCAGCGGAGTCGCCATCTGTCGCCACCGGCCCGATTACGGGCTTTCGGCATTCGCGAAGGATGGTTGGACTCTTTTATTTGTTTAAAAATATGGATTGCTAGAATGACTTATTCTCAAACTGAGACCTCGTCAAACGAGCAATTTTATTAAAAGGCTCACCAATCCATGTTAATCCCAAGCGAGACCCTCCATGGATTAGTGGTTTTCATAAAAGGAAGGGTTCATGGAGTCGCCACCAATGTTTTACTCAAAACATTGGAAAAAGAGGTTTAAGGCAATCGATTCAAAAATCGACTTCGGCCATTACAACCAGAGTCGGGTAAGGGAGTCGGTTACGCGTGGGGAAGGTGTTAGCACCCCACAGCGCCCCTTTCGGGTTCCCTATGACAGATTATTTAAAAATAATAGTACGAAATTACTAAATTACCCCTATTTATTCTAAGCAATTGTAAATTAACTATCTACATGATGACAATTTAAATATGTACACACAGAAAGCGGTAAAAGAAGGGACTTTAAAGAGATAAACCTTTGAAGCGTGCTTTCTTATATATCTTGACAGAAATTGGGAAGCGTTTTGGCGTTCCCTCCCTCTACAAGACCGCTCGCTCCCTCCTAAAAAATAATTTTTGACTTGGAAATCCGATGGATTTCCCTTCGACTTAGTTTGAGACTCAAGCAAAATGCTCAGAACTCAAAAACTTCGTCGAATCAACTCTCCGAGTGATTTCTAGGCAGAGCACTGCTCAAAAAAACCCAGAATACTCAAGAAGAGGGTTCAAACTCAGTCCAAAAGTGTGAAATGACGTCCCATTGACGTCATATTTATAGGGAAAAGGCTCAATACGGTCTCTGGGGGTCAATACGGTCAACATTGAAATTTTGAACTACAATACGGCCGTATTGAATTCAATACGGCCGTATTGAAGTTCAAAAAACCTCAATACGGCCGTATTGAAGTTCAAAAAACCTCAATACGGCCGTATTGAAGTTCAGTGCAGCCGTATTGAAGTTCAGTGCAGCCGTATTGAATTCAATGCAGCCGTATTAAAGTTCAGTGCAGCCGTATTGAATTCAATGCAGCCGTATTGAAGTTCAGAAACTTCAATACGGCCGTATTGAGTTCAGTGCGGCCGTATTGAAGTTCAAAATGTTCAATACGGCCGTACTGAACCTCTGGGAGGCCGTATTGGGCTTCATTCCTCCCACTTTTCTTATTTTAGTTATTCTAAGACCTCTAAACCTACAGATAGTCATCCTATGGTCTTCTGGGAGTCCTTCCGGCTGACTTTCCTTTGGTCTTCGAGAGTCTTCAAGCTTTATTTCCGACCCGGACAATTTTAGGGGTCTACAATCTTGTATGAAAGATGTTCTCTCTTTGGGATTGTGTATCACTAGGTTGGTTGTTGAGGACCCTTCTCATCATAAGAAGTTCCCCATTGTTAGGGTAAGTGACCTCACATGACTCTCCCTCACTTGCTTCTTCTTCATCCTCACTTGAAGATGAAGAAGTAGTAGCTTCTTCTTGGCTACTATAAATGTCTTGGCCCCTTAAAATCATCACTTTTTTGTTAGGGCATTGAGAAGCAATGTGACCTCTCCCAAGACACTTAAAGCACTTTATGCCCGTATTGAATTGAAAATTTGTTCATAACCCTAATTTTGGTACGGGCGTACTGAACATGATACGGGCGTATTGTTTTTCTGAAGTTTATATTTTTTTGTTTTTTTCAATAAACAGAGAATAAGTGATCTTCCATTACACCTATCATCTGTATGCATGTATGCAGTATGATGCACCTAATTCTATTTGATTCACTTTTCAAAAGAATTAACCGATGTGTTTCTCTGTTTGGATTTTTGCCATTCCTCTAGACGGGCTGTGTGCTGCCGATTTCTGTAACCGAGGAATGATGCATGTTATATTGAGATTTGGTGTCATCAACCAAATGATTTTCCTTTCCTTTAGAAGATGTGTCAACCCTCCTATTGACTACTATATCTCCATGTTTCCACTAGATTATTCAAAAATCGTTTGGGACAAGAGAGAAAAGAAGGAAAGGATATTTTTTTCGAAAGTTTGTGTTTTAGAGGGGATTATTTATTTTTTGAAAAATGGATTTTGTAAGAATGGCTTGGCCAATGGTAGGCTTAAGTGTTTAGGCTTGTTTGATTAAACACTTATGAAGTTAAGCACGTCTTGGTTATTAACGTTTGTGATTTGACAACTTGGATAGCTTTTCTTGAGCCCCTTTGTTGAATTCAGTTGGTGGTACCATCATGGATTTATTCTGTTTTTCGATTGCCCTAACTTTTGCCTAAAACACCCATTTGTGGAGTTTTAGCGGGCTTTTGTTTTTGTTCATTATTTTGTAACCCTAATTTTTGCCTAGGTCACCCTTTTGTGGGATTCCTAGCGGGTCTTTTGCTCTTATTTTTGCGCAGCCCCCTTTTTGGGTTTCCTGCCGAGCTTCTTTTATTTTAAAGGATTTATTTTTATCCATGATGGCACTTGTCGAGGCCAAGGAAAGGTGCTCCAAGTTGTCGTGCACACTTCCACACAAAATGATGTGGGTTTATTGATTATTAAGACGATTTTAACCTCACTTATGTTCATTCAAACAGGGTTAAATAATGTGGTTTAGAATTTTATTGCAAGCAAGAAAAGAAGCTGTCGCCACCGGCCCGAAACGGGCTTTCGGCATTCGCGAAGGATGGTTGGACTCGATTATTTGTTTAAAAATAGTGGATTGCTAGAATGACTTATTCTCAAACTGAGACCTCGTCAAACGAGCAATTTTTATTAAAAGGCTCACTAATCCATATTAATCCCAAGCGGGACCCTCCATGGATTAGTGGTTTTCATAAAAGGAGGGTTCGTGGAGTCGCCACCAATGTTTTACTCAAAACATTGGAAAAAGGGATAAGGCAATTGATTTAAAAATCAACTTTGGCCACTACAACCAGAGTTGGGTAAGGGAGTCGGTTACGCGTGGGGAAGGTGTTAGCACCCCACAACGCCCCTTTCGGGTTCCCTATGACAGATTATTTTTAACAGAACAGTATAAAATTACTAAATTACCCCTATTTATTCTAAACAATTATGAATTGACTATCTACATGATGACAGTTTAAATATACACACAGAAAGCAATAAAAGGAAGGATTGAAGGGAAACCTCTTGAAGCGTGCTTTTTATAAAAAATGAACTGGGAAGCGTTTTGGCGTTCCCTCGCTCTACAAGCCCGCTCCTCGCTCTCCTAGAACAAAATTTTAACTAAGGGAATCAAAAAGATTTCCCCTCGACTAGGTTCGATCCTCAAGCAAAATGGCTCGGGGCTCAAGAACTTCGTCGGATCAACTCTCCGAGTGATTTCTAGGGCAGAACACTGCTCAAAAACCCCAGAATACTCAAGGAGAGGGTTCAAACTATGTTGAAAAGTGTGGAATGACGTCCAATTGACGTCATATTTATAGGGAATAGGCGCAGTACGGCCTACAGGGCCAATACGGCCGTATTGAAATTTTTGAACTTCAATACGGTCGTATTGGGGTTCAATACGGTCGTATTGAAAGTCAGAAATTTCAATACGCCCGTATTGAGTTCGCAGCGGTCGTATTGAAGTGTCAATACGGTCGTACTGACTTCAGTATGGCCGTATTGAAGCTTCAATACGGCCGTATTGAGTTCAGTACGGCCGTATTGGGCTTTTTCCCTCCACTTCTTTATTTTAAACTATTCTAAGACCTCTGGACCTACAGAGAACCCTCCTAGGGCCTTCGAGGAGTCCTTCTGGCTGATTATCCTTCAGTCTTCGAGAGTCTTCAAGCTTTATTTCTGACCCGGACAATTTTAGGGGTCTACAGCTGCCCCCCCTTTACTTAGTCGGACGGCCTCTTGGTGTATCGGCTGACAAGTAAAGGAGTTGACCCAATTGTCCGGGTATTGTGCCGACCTTCTGACTTGTAGCGTCTTCCGGTGGGAAAATGTTGAGTAGCCTCTCCAGGTGGGTGCATACCTCGGCGCTTCTGACATCCTCGGTAGCTGAGTTTACCTTCTCCAAGGCCAACTTCACTCGACGCCCGAGCCGGAAGTTGGACATCAACGCGCCTCTGATGACGCTGATGGTTGAGTACCGCCTCTCTAGGCTTAGCTTCACTCTTTGTTCGAGCCGGAAACCAAGCACCTTTGCGACGACGGTGAGCAGTGTGAGTTTTGCCTCTCCAGGCCTTGCTTTGCTTGTTGCCCAAGCTGGAAGCGGTGAGTACCGTCTCTCCAGGCTTAACTTCACTCTTTGTTCGAGCCGGAAGCTAAGCACCTTTGTGACGACGGTGAGCAGTATGAGTTTTGCCTCTCCAGGCCTTGCTTTGCTTGTTGCCCAAGCTGGAAGCTGTGAGTACCGTCTCTCCAGGCTTAACTTCACTCTTTGTTCGAGCCGGAAGCTAAGTACCCTTATGACAACGGTAAGCGGTGAGTACCCCTTTTCCAGAGATAGCTTCGCTCATTGTCCGAGCCGGAAGCTGCATACCTCCGTGTTTGTGACGACGGGGTAGCGTGAATATCTCCTTTCCAGGGATTCGTGATGATTTTGTCTCCACAGTCCACGATGCTGCTTCGACGGTTGTTTTTTGATTTTGTGCCACTAAGGGCTGGATAACGCAGGGATCCGTCTAGGGGATGTGCAGTTACTCATAGGTTCTTGTGTCCCAACTTTCCATTGCGTAGTTGGTTCCCACTGGGGAATTTCTGATTCCTTTGGGTGCAGACACAAAGATGCTCTTTCTGATGTGAGCGGTGCCTTATGATTGGCTGACGTCCTTTCGACGTTGGTGGAGTATCCCGGTTATCCTTGTTCGGGTGTCTCTTTTGGTTTTTGATTTTGCTGCCTCCGTGTAGGCTGTTATCCACTGGGGGATTTTGTCGTTGATTTTGATTAGCCTCTTCTGTTAGGCGTATCAGCTTGACGTTCAATGATTGGCTGAGCCAGATTCCACTTGGGGAATGATTATTGATTTTTTATTTTCTTCTCCTTCTGCAGGGATGCCTCTTGAGTAGGCGACTGGGGATTTGGGGATCTTATGTATCCCAGAGTATTATTTAGGAAGCCTCTACAGGCTTAGCCTCACTCGACACTCGAGTTGGAGAGCTATCTTCACTGAGGAAGTCTAAGTCCTTTGACTTGGATATTCTGCTTGGGTGATCGTGCTTCCATTGGGAATGTCGTCGATCTTGCTTTGATAGCTCTTGTTGGATATTGGCTTCATGAGCTGAGGTTCCCTTTGGGGAGTATTATTTCTGCGAGCCTCTCCAGGCTCAATTATTCTTTGGTGTGGAGGATGAGGAGTATTTCGGCGAGCCTCTCCAGGCTCAGTTATTTTGAGAGTATTCTTTCGGCAAGCCTCTCCAGGCTCAATTATTCTGTATGAGTATTGTTTCGACAAGCCTCTCCAGGCTCAATTATTCTGAAAGAGTATTCTTTCGGCGAGCCTCTCCAGGCTCAGTTATTCTGTACAATTTTCTTGTTGGATTTTTGTACCCATGCCTCTTTTCCGTTTTCGGCTTTTTGTTGACTGCTGTCATACACAATCAATTTTTCCTATTTTCTATTTTATGCAATTGCCTAATGACGAGGTCTTTGAAAATTTCTTTATGGCCAATACGGCCGCATCCATTTCAGTACGCCTGTATTGAGTTGAAATTTTGTTCATAACCCTGATTTTAGTACGGGTGTACTGAACATGGTACGGGCGCATTGTTTTTTCTGAAATTTATATTTTTTATTTTTTTGTTTTTTCAATAAACAGAGAATAAGTGATCTTCCAGTACACCTATCATCTGTATGCATGTATGCAGTATGATGCACCTAATTCTATTTGATTCAGTTTTTCAAAAGAACTAATCGATGCGTTCTTTGTTTGGATCTTGCCATTCCTCCTGACAGACTGTGCTTTGCCGATTTCTGTAACCGAGGGATGATGCGTATTTGTTTTTTGGTGTTATCAACCAAATGATTCTCCCTTCCTTTAGAAGATGTGTCAACCCTCCTATTGACCACTATATCTCCATGTTTCCACTAGATTATTCAAAAATCGTTGGGGACAAGAGAGAAAAGAAGGAAGAGGTATATTTTTCAAAAGTTTGTGTTTTAGAGGGGATTGTTTTATTTTTGAAAAATTGTTTTTGTAAGAATGGCTGGCCATTGGTAGGCTTATTGTGTTTAGGTTTGTTTGATTAAACACTTATGAAGTTAAGCACATCTTTGTTATTAATGATTGTGCTTTGACAACTTGGATAGCTTTTCTTGAGCCCCTTGTTGAATTCATTTGATGGTACCATCATGGATTTATTTTGTTTTTCTGTTTGTCCTTATTTTTGCCTAAAACCCCCTTTTGTGGCGTTTTAGCGGACCTTTGTTTTTTGTTCATTTTTGTAACCCTAATTTTTGCCTAGGTCACCCTTTTGTGGGATTCCTAGCGGGTCTTTTGCTCTTATTTTTGCGCAGTCCCCTTTTTGGGTTTCCTGCCGAGCTTATTATCTTTAGGATTTCTTTTATCCATGATGGCACTTATTGATGCCAAGAAAAGGTGCTCCAGGCTATCATGCACACTTCCACATAAAAATGATGCGGGTTTATTGTTATCAAGATGATTTTAACCTCATTTATGCTTATTCAAACAGGGTTAAAATAATGTGGTCTAGAATTTTATTGCAAGCGAGAAAAGAAGCAATAAGAAATAATGAAGAATGATTTTATTATAATCATGATGGAAACATGTGCCCTATCGAGGCTCGGGGGTCGGGCTGTCCCCGAGGAGTGATCTCTAATAGTCACTGAGTCTATACATCCCTATCGGAAGGAGAAGGACACTTGATGACAACAGCTGGCCTCGACATTTGTGAACCAGCCTTCCTAAAGATCTGGCTTAAAGAACGTCGAGAAGGATTTTGATTCCTCTTCGTTCTTTGATCTTTAACAGGGTTGTATCCTAACCCTTGCTTCCCCGGATTGTCCTTGATAATAGGTAGCTCCGGGATTCCTTGGGAGTACTTGCCCAATCCTTGTCCTGGCAAGTATCCGTTCTTTGTGAGCATATGAGCTACCTTCTTCATTTCTCGGGGAAACGTTTCAACATTGGCAATTTCCAATGCTTGGAAGGCGGTTTCTAAAGCTTCCTCTGCTGCATCCACATAAGGTATGTTGGATGGCTTACTGATGAGTATGTCATCTTCAGCTTGCACGGTCACCAGTTTGTCACCCACAATGAATTTGACTTTTTGGTGGAGCGTAGAGGGTACAGCTTTCGCATCATGAATCCAAGGTCGGCCTAGGAGACAGCTGTATGCAGGAGTAATATCCATCACTTGGAATTCGACATTGAAGATGGTGGGTCCAATTTGGATTGGAAGATTGACTTCTCCCACCACTTCTCTTTTAGAACCGTCGAAAGCTCGAACGATCATGTTGCTCGGGCGCATTTGGACTCCCTTGATTGCCACTTGATCAAGAGTTCTTTTGGGCATCACATTCAAGGAAGATCCGTTATCCACCAAGACTTTTGCGATGTGGTATTCCTTGCACTTTACAGAGATGTGCAAGGGCTTATTGTGATTAGGTCCCTCGGCGGGGATTTCTTCATCGGTGAAAGTAAGGTGATCATTAGCCGTGATGTGGCTAACAATTCCCTCAAACTTGTCTTGGGAGATGGTATGCGACACATACGCCTCGTTCAAGACCTTCAACAGAGCTTGCCGATGTGGTTCGGAGCTTAGGATCAACGACAACAAAGTGATCTTTGCTGGTGTCTTGTGAAGTTGATCCACAATGGAGTACTCGCTTTGTTTGATGAATTTTAACAGCTCATCAGTCTCCTCCTCGGATTCTCTATCTTCCTCGGTTTTCTCCTTTTCTTTTCCTTTTTTCTTGGGAGCTTTATCGTGCAGATCTTCGGGAGTGTAGATCCTGCCACTCCTAGTCATGCCCCCAAGTCCAGCGATGTTAGAGATATCACTGTCGGCAGAAGTATGGATGTCGTATATCCATGGCACAGCCTTATTTGATTCGTAGGGGAAAGGTCTTGGAGCGACAATCCTTAATGGCGTGGGACCTTCCCTTTCGTCTGTCTTGATTACCAACAACGGCGTCGTCGTGTGTTCGCTTTGCGCAGTTGTTGGCTTGCATTTAATGACCAACGGCGTGCGATCCATTCTGAACATACGCATTGATTATTTCTTTCTTTTTATTAACATTTATTATTAAATTACCGGGAGAGATAAATGCAAATGAATGACTATGAGATGCAAAGGCGATAAATCTCAAGAATTCGATTTTATTCATTGAAGAAAGTGTACAACTTTTCATACAATGCTTTGAAGTAATTTTTTACAATAAGAGAAAAGCCGATAAAAACCCACAGGCGGGTTCATGTTTCTTTGCCACTCATCTTCGGCTTCCTCGATGTGACGACCCATTGTTTTAATCTGTGTATGGACCGCTTGGCTCATATCGTCACTGATTTTCTGAGCCTCCTTCGCTTTCTGAGTATAGTAGTTGATCATGGCCTGTAGCTCATTAAGCTCGTCTTCGGCTCGATCCTTCTCCTCTCGGAGTCTAGCCATTTGTGCTAGTCCCTCCCTCTCCTTTTTGCGGAAATCGGAAAGGTTTGCGGCTTGTCGTTGAGCAACTTCCCGCCATTGTTGCGCATCGGATCGAGTCAAGAGCAGATCTTCTTGCATGTTCTTGATCAACTGAGCCTGCCTTGCATGTTCGGCTTCCAGGTGTGCTATCTTTGCATTGACTTCTTGGAGTTGACTACTCGGTTCAACCTTTGGCATTTTGGATGCCCGAGTAGTCTCCTCGTTGAGGTTAGCACACTCGTCCTTGAGCCGCTCTATCTCGTGGTCTTTCTTCTTGCATTGCCTTTGAAGACCATCAATAGTAAAACTGGATTCTTCATTTTTTTCTTCAAGAAACCTCATTTGAGCTTCCATACTTTCCAGCTTTTTGGTCAAGGCGTCGACTTGTTCTTGCATTAACCTCCTTGTGGTTGTGGTTGCGCAAGAGGTGGATGGTTGAGGCACCCCTCTCTCGTTCCTCCATATCTCGTAGTCGGTGGAGGCGGATACCCGAGGCTTTCCAAGCTCGCGATCTCCCTCATAGATTGGTTTCTCCCATGCTCTAATGACAGCATGCATGTCCCTCTGATGTTCGGAATCAAAGGAGAAACACAACCCTCCAAGCTCCTCTTTGGTAAGAACAATTTGAGTCCTCATGAGTTGCCTCATAGCCAATCTAGGTGAGTAAGCTATGCAACCTCTGAGGCCCATTAATGGTACGCTTGGATAATTGCCGCATCTTGTTAATACATTGCTTGGACGGAACCAAGGACAAACCCACGTGAAGTGCTCAATACTCCACTGTTCCATCTCTTCCTTCCACTCGGAAGCATACCGGCGGCGTACGGGGATCTTCGAAAAACTTCTCAAAGGGTCGGGCAAAGTCCCCATATGACTAGAGGCATAAAAGTGTGTGATGCCCCACACGTACAACAAGGAAGTACAGCATCGGATAGTTTTCCCTTGCTTCTGTTGAGATAAGTTGACAGAAAGCAAAGTGTCGGCAAGAATGGCAGGCACGGGACTCTTCATATGTACGTCCCAAGCAAAGAAGGCGTCCATAGCAGCATGGTCTACTGTGTTAGCGTGAAAGGGGAATAGGATCATCCCAAACACGGCTAACGCTAGAGTCTTGTTGAAAGCTAACCAATCTCCCTCATCAGCCAAAGAAGAAAGGTGGTTTTCAATCATAGCAAGCTTCCAACCCTTGATACTGCCGTTCCCCACTAAAGCAGATAATCGTGGCGGTAGTTTGACTTGAGTGGCAACTCTCTCTACGGCCACATGATTTCCATGGAAAATATAGACCCCTGTTGATTTGGGCCATCGAAGCATGAGTTCGTACTCCTCGAGAGTAGGAACTAAGTCAAACTGGGGGAACTCGAAACAATGTAGATCGAGACTCCAAAAGTGGACCAATGCTCTCAGAAAGGATGGATCTACACAAATCTTCATCAAGTCGAGAACTCGTCCATAGGATTTTTCAAACTCCAAACGAGCCTCTCGTGGCATCAAGGTACAGAGGTGATCCAACCTCTCGGCACGGTATAATAAGAAGTCCACTTTCTTCAATTGCCCTTGCACTCCCCTAGATCCCTCCATGATCTACAGTAAAATGCATGATATGAGATGATGGAGATGAATATGCATGCATAGTGTTTATTTAACTAGGCATTATCATGTTTCTTGGGATTTTCCTAACATGATGCATGATATTGCTTGGTTTGGGTAAATATTATTTTTTTGTATTTTGTATTTTGTATTTTTTATTATTATTTTTTTTGGGTGAAAAGGGAAACTGCCTACATGAATGTGATGAGGGTAGATGTCAACACCATGCACTAGAAGATCCTTATTTCTATTTATTTTTATTTTACTAGGAATGTTGTATGTTTAAAGAATGCAAATGTATGCTCATACAATGTCACATAGTCAATGCACAGACAATTCACTCATCCACGAACAGTCACGAGCGAATCACGAGGTAGGGGTCTCCTGCAGAAAAGTGCATATTCAAGGAGGATCTAACTGTTCTCACTTGGTCAAAGGCCCCCAAGGTGCCCCCATTATAGGGACCCAATTCCTCTCGTCGTAAGTCGATGGAAAGTTCCAACGCACTGTCGGACTCGAGTTCATGGTTATCACCTTGAGTGATGTTTTCCGACAACGGTCTACGGGCACCTATAGACCCATTCGACAACCGGCCGTACTAACATCCACTCCCTATGGTTAATCACTCATGCCCCCGGGTATAGAGGGAACTGTTGTGTGCAAAGGTTCGTGTGCAGTTTTTATTTCAAACAATTGCGTAAATTTAAAAATACAACAGTTATTAAAGCCAAATAGATAAACATGTTATCATACAAGTGAGGGGTAATAAAGTAATTTTTAACTATTATTTGTTAAAAATAATCTGTCACTAAATGGGACTGACTCTCGAAGCTTCCCCAGCGGAGTCGCCATCTGTCGCCACCGGCCCGAAACGGGCTTTCGGCATTCGCGAAGGATGGTTGGACTCGATTATTTGTTTAAAAATAGTGGATTGCTAGAATGACTTATTCTCAAACTGAGACCTCGTCAAACGAGCAATTTTTATTAAAAGGCTCACTAATCCATATTAATCCCAAGCGGGACCCTCCATGGATTAGTGGTTTTCATAAAAGGAGGGTTCGTGGAGTCGCCACCAATGTTTTACTCAAAACATTGGAAAAAGGGATAAGGCAATTGATTTAAAAATCAACTTTGGCCACTACAACCAGAGTTGGGTAAGGGAGTCGGTTACGCGTGGGGAAGGTGTTAGCACCCCACAACGCCCCTTTCGGGTTCCCTATGACAGATTATTTTTAACAGAACAGTATAAAATTACTAAATTACCCCTATTTATTCTAAACAATTATGAATTGACTATCTACATGATGACAGTTTAAATATACACACAGAAAGCAATAAAAGGAAGGATTGAAGGGAAACCTCTTGAAGCGTGCTTTTTATAAAAAATGAACTGGGAAGCGTTTTGGCGTTCCCTCGCTCTACAAGCCCGCTCCTCGCTCTCCTAGAACAAAATTTTAACTAAGGGAATCAAAAAGATTTCCCCTCGACTAGGTTCGATCCTCAAGCAAAATGGCTCGGGGCTCAAGAACTTCGTCGGATCAACTCTCCGAGTGATTTCTAGGGCAGAACACTGCTCAAAAACCCCAGAATACTCAAGGAGAGGGTTCAAACTATGTTGAAAAGTGTGGAATGACGTCCAATTGACGTCATATTTATAGGGAATAGGCGCAGTACGGCCTACAGGGCCAATACGGCCGTATTGAAATTTTTGAACTTCAATACGGTCGTATTGGGGTTCAATACGGTCGTATTGAAAGTCAGAAATTTCAATACGCCCGTATTGAGTTCGCAGCGGTCGTATTGAAGTGTCAATACGGTCGTACTGACTTCAGTATGGCCGTATTGAAGCTTCAATACGGCCGTATTGAGTTCAGTACGGCCGTATTGGGCTTTTTCCCTCCACTTCTTTATTTTAAACTATTCTAAGACCTCTGGACCTACAGAGAACCCTCCTAGGGCCTTCGAGGAGTCCTTCTGGCTGATTATCCTTCAGTCTTCGAGAGTCTTCAAGCTTTATTTCTGACCCGGACAATTTTAGGGGTCTACAGAAGCAATAAGAAATAATGATGAATGATTTTATTATAATCATAGTGGAAAACATGTGCCCTATCGAGGCTCGGGGGTCGGGCTGTCCCCGAGGAGTAATCTCTAATAGTCATCAGGCCTATACATCTCTATCGGAAGGAGAAGAGCACTTGATGACGACGACTGGCCTTGACGCTTGTGAACCGGCCTTCCTGAAGATCTGGCTTAAAGAACGTCGAGAAGGATCTTGATTCCTCTTCGTTCTTTGATCTTTGTTAGGGTTGTATCCTAACCCTTGTTTCCCCGGATTATCCTTGATAATAGGTAGCTCGGGAATTCCTTGGGAATCCTTGCCAAGTCCTTGTCCCGGCAAGTATCCATTCTTGGTGAGCATATGGGCTACCTTCTTCATTTCTCGGGGAAATGTTTCAACATTGGCGATCTCCAATGCTTGGAAGGCGGTTTCTAAAGCTTCCTCTGCTGCATCCACGTAAGGTATGGTGGATGGCTTGCTGATGAGTATGTCATCTTCAGCTTGTACGGTCACCAGTTTGTCATCCACTATGAATTTGACTTTCTGGTGGAGCGTAGAGGGAACAGCTTTCGCATCATGAATCCAAGGTCGGCCGAGGAGACAGCTATATGCGGGAGAAATGTCCATCACTTGAAATTCAACGTTGAAGATGGTGGGTCCAATTTGGATTGGGAGATTGACTTCTCCCACCACTTCTCTTTTAGAACCGTCGAAAGCTCGAACGATCATGTTGCTCGGGCGCATTTGGATTCCCTTGATTGCCACTTGCTCGAGCGTTCTTTTTGGCATCACATTCAAGGAAGATCCATTGTCTACCAAGACTTTAGCGATGTGATACTACTTGCACTTTACAGAGATGTGCAAGGGCTTGTTGTGGTTCGGTCCCTCAGCGGGGATTTCTTCATCGGTGAAAGTGAGGTGATCATTAGCCGTGATGTGACTAACAATCCCCTCAAACTTGTCTTGGGAGATAGTGTGCGACACGTATGCCTCGTTCAAGACTTTCAACAGAGCTTGTCGATGCGGTTCGGAGCTTAGGATCAACGACAACAGCGTAATCTTTGCTGGCGTCCTATGAAGTTGATCCACGATGGAGTACTCGCTCTGTCGGATAAACTTTAACAGCTCGTCTGTCTCCTCCTCGGATTCTTTATTTTCCTCAGTTTTTTCTTTTTCTTTTTCCTTTTCTTTATTCTAGGGAGCTTTATCATGAAGATCATCGGGAGTGTAGATCCTGCCACTCCTAGTCATGCCCCCAAGTCCAGCGATGTTAGAGATATCGCTGTAGGCAGAAGAATGGATGTCGTATATCCACGGCACAGCCTTATTTGATTCGTAGGGGAAAGGTCTTGGAGCGATGATCCTTAACGGCGTTTGACCTTCCCCTTTGTTTGTCTTGATTACCAACAACGGAGTTGACGTATGCTCGCTTGGCGCGGTTGTTGGCTTACACTTAATAACGAACGGCGTGCGATCCATTCTTTGAACATACGCATCGATTAATTCTTTCTTTTTATTAATGTTTATTAATGATTTACTAGGAGGGATGTATGAAATGTAAACCTAGATCCCTCCATGATCTTTGATAAGAATGCATGATATGTGATGATGACGTTGAATATGCATGCAATGTGTTTATTCAACTAAGCATTATCATGTTTTTAGGATGTCCCTAAGATGATGCATGATATTGCTTGGTTTGGATAAATAATATTTTTCTTTATTTTTCTTTTGGGTATTTTTTGTATTATTTGGGTGAAAAGGGAAACTACCTATATGAATGTGATGAAGGTAGATGTTAACACCGTATAATGGAAGATTCTTATTCCTATTTATTCTTATTTTTTTAAAAGAATAGGAATGTTGTATGTTTAAAGAAATGCAATGTATGCTCAAACAATTTCACATAAACAATGCACAAACAATTCACTCATCCACGAACAGTCACGAGCGAATCACGAGGTAGGGGTATCCTGCAGAAAAGTGCATATTCAAGGTGGTTCTAACTGTTCTCACCGGTCTGAGGCCCCCAAGGTGCCCCCATTATAGGGACCCAATTCCTCTCGTCGTAAGCCGATGGAAAGCTCCAACGCACTGTCGGACTCGAGTTCATGGTTATCACCTTGAGTGATGCTTTCCGACAACGGTCTACGGGCACCTATAGACCCATTCGACAACCGGCCGTACTAACATCCACTCCCTATGGCTTACCACTCATGCCCCCGGGTATAGAGGGAACTGTTGTGTGCAAAGGTTTGTGTGCAATTTATATTTCAAACAATTGCGAAAATTTAAACATACAATAGTTATTAAAGCCAAATAAATAAAGCATGTTATCATACAAGCAAGGGGTAATAAAGTAATTTTAACTATTATTTGTTAAAAATAATCTGTCACTAAATGGGACTGACTCTCGAGGCTTCCCCAGTGGAGTCGCCATCTGTCGCCACCGGCCCGAAACGGGCTTTCGGCATTCGCGAAGGATGGTTGGACTCTTTTATTTGTTTAAAAATATGGATTGCTAGAATGACTTATTCTCAAACTGAGACCTTGTCAAACGAGCAATTTTATTAAAAGGCTCACCAATCCATGTTAATCCCAAGCGGGACCCTCCATGGATTAGCGGTTTTCATAAAAAGGAAGGGTTCGTGGAGTCGCCACCAATGTTTTACTCAAAACATTGGAAAAAGAAGTTTAAGGCAATCGATTCAAAAATCGACTTCGGCCATGACAACCAGAGTCGGGTAAGGGAGTCGGTTACGCGTGGGGAAGGTGTTAGCACCCCACAGCGCCCCTTTCGGGTTCCCTATGACAGATTATTTAAAAATAATAGTGCAAAATTACTAAATTACCCCTATTTATTCTAAGCAATTATAAATTAACTATCTACATGATGACAGTTTAAATATGTACACACAGAAAGCGGTAAAAGAAGGGACTTTAAAGATATAAACCTTTGAAGCGTGCTTTCTTATATATCTTGACAGAAATTGGGAAGCGTTTTGGCGTTCCCTCCCTCTACAAGACCGCTCGCTCCCTCCTATAAAATTTTAACTATGGAAATCCGGAGGATTTCCCTTCGACTAGGTTCGAGACTCAAGCAAATGGCTCGTGACTCAAGAACTTTGTCGGATCAACTCTCCGAGTGATTTCTAGGCAGAGCATTGCTCAAAAAAACCCAGAATACTCAAGAAGAGGGTTAAAACTCAGTGTGAAAGTGTCAAATGACGTCCAATTGACGTCATATTTATAGGGATGAGGCGCAATACGGCCTCTGGGGGTCAATACGGTCCGTATTGAAGTTTTGAACTACAATACGGCCGTATTGAATTCAATACGGCCGTATTGAAGTTCAAAAAACCTCAATACGGCCGTATTGAAGTTCAGTGCAGCCGTATTGAAGTTCAGTGCAGCCGTATTGAATTCAATGCAACCGTATTGAAGTTCAGTGCAGCCGTATTGAATTCAATGCAGCCGTATTGAAGTTCAGAAACTTCAATACGGCCGTATTGAGTTCAGTGCGGCCGTATTGTAGTTTAAAATGTTCAATACGGCCGTACTGAACTTCTGGGAGGCCGTATTGGGCTTCATTCCCTCCACTTTCTTATTTTTTGCTACTCTAAGACCTCTAAACCTACAGATTGTCGTCCTAGGGTCTTCCAGGGTCTTCCAGGAGTCCTTCCGGCTGACTTTCCTTTGATCTTCGAGAGTCTTCGAGTCTTATTTCCGACCCGGACAATTTTAGGGGTCTACAATCATGACATATGACAAGATGATGACTCAATCATGCACAACAATTTAGACATTCAAGGAGACACAAATGACATGACCGAAAATACCAAAGATGGAAAAGTTACCCTTGAAGAACCAAGGCTCTAGATACCACATGATGGCATCCTCACTTGCATGGACATGAGATGATGGAAAAGGAAGATGATGTCTCACTCCAAGGATCAAGTTCTTCAAAGGTGGCACAAGGTTTTAGGGTGGATGATGATAGAATGGATGAAAATGGAGGTTGGGTAGAAGGTGTTTGAGGAAATGCTTTGTAGACCCCTAAAATTGCCCGGGTCGGAAATAAAGCTTGAAGACTCTCGAAGACTGAAGAAAGATCAGCCAGAAGGACTCCTGGATGGCCCTAGGAGGGTTCTCTGTAGGTCTAGAGGTCTTAGAATAGCTCAAAATAAGAAAGTGGAGGGAATGAAGCCCAATACGGCCGTACTGAACTTAATACGGCCGTATTGAAGCTTCAATACGGCCGCAGTGAACTCAATACGGCCGTATTGAAGTTTCTGAAACTTCAATACGGCCGTATTGAAGCTTCAATACAGCCGCAGTGAACTCAATACGGCCGTATTGAAATTTCTGAATTTCAATACGGCCGTATTGAACTCAATACGGCCGTATTGAAGTTCAAAAATTTCAATACGGCCGTATTGGCTCCAGGGCCCGTATTGGGCCTGTTCCCTATAAATATGACGTCAATTGGACGTCATTGGACACTTTCATACTCAGTTTTGACTCCCTCCTTGAGTATTCTGGGGTTTTTGAGCAGTGTTCTGCCCTAGAAATCTCTCTGGGAGTCGATCCGACGAAGTTCTGGAATTCCGAGCACTTAGCCTGGAGATTCGAACCTAGTCGAAGGGAAATCCTCCGGATTTCCATAGTCAAAAGTTTTTAGGAAGGAGCGAGCGAGCTTGTAGAGCGAGGGAACGCCAAAAAGCTTCCCAATTTTACTCAATATATAAAAGCACGCTTCAAGAGGTTTCTTCTTAAATCCTTCCTTTTACTGCTTTCTGTGTGCATATTTAAACTGTCATCATGTAGATAGTTAATTTATAATTGCTTAGAATAAATAGGGGTAATTTAGTAATTTTACACTGTTATTTTAGAAATAATCTGTCATAGGGAACCCGAAAGGGGCGTTGTGGGGTGCTAACACCTTCCCCACGCGTAACCGACTCCCTTACCCAACTCTGGTTGTAATGGCCAAAGTTGATTTATAAAATCAATTGCCTTATCCCTTTTTCCAATGTTTTGAGTAAAACATTGGTGGCGACTCCACGAACCCTCCTTTTGCGAAAACCACTAATCCATGGAGGGTCCCGCTTGGGATTAATATGGATTGGTGAGACATTTAATAAATAAATTGGATAAGATCGACAAGGTCTCAGTTTGAGAACAAGTCGTTCTAATAATCCAATACATTTTCAAAACTAAAATAATAAGCGAGCTCGACCGCCTTCGCGACCGCCGAGGCCCGTTTGGGCCGGTGGCGACAGATGGCGACTCCACTGGGGAAGCCTCGAGAGTCAGTCCCATTTAGTGACAGATTATTTTTAACAAATAATAGTTAAAAATTACTTTATTACCCCTTGCTTGTATGATAACATGCTTTATATATTTGGCTTTAAATAACTGTTGTTTGTTTAAATTTCCGCAATTGTTTGAAATAAAAATTGCACACAAACCTTTGCACACAACAGTTCCCTCTATACCCGGGGGCATGAGTGGTAATCCATAGGGAGTGGATGTTAGTACGGCCGGTTGAATGGGTCTATAGGAGCCTACGAGACCGTTGTCGGAAAACATCACTCAAGGTGATAACCATGAACTTGAGTCCGACGGTGCGTTGGAGCTTTCCATCGACCTACGATGAGAGGAATTGGGTCCCTATAATGGGGGCACCTTGGGGGCCTTTGACCAAGTGAGAACAGTTAGATCCTCCTTGAATATGCACTTTTCTGCAGGAGACCCCTACCTCGTGATTCGCTCGTGACTGTTCGTGGATGAGTGAATTGTTTGTGTAAATGCTTATGTGCAATTGTTTGTGCATTAATAAATAACCTCGTGATAAGGTCTAAGAATAATCCCCATGCATGAAAATACCATGACATGAGAGGAAAAATCATGTGTGAAAATATAATAAAAGTAAGGAGCATAGGCATCATTATCAATAATACCTCATGCATCCTCATCATCATTTATAGGTTCACTAATACCCTCTCGATGTGAGTGAAAGAGACCCGTGACTATTGAGATTCTCCGTTGTGGAGAGATAATAGCCTAGGGAGGGTGATAAACTTTCATCTTAAAAAGGCAGCGCCTCAAAGATGAAAGATTATCAAGCTCACATCAAGAGTGTATTCATATCATAAATAAGCTAATTAGAATAAACATTCATTTTAGAAAGTGGCTGGTCATCTCTCTGTCCTCACACGCGCAAAGAAAATCAAGAAAATGGAAGCGCTAGAGGAACAAAACAAGAAGCTCACGACCGAGCTTTCACAGCTCAAAGAGCAGATGGCGCAAATGTTGGAACTCATGCGTCACCATAACATTCATGGATCTCATCACAGTGACCATGGGTCCCATCATGAGGGAGAGGAGGAAGAGCATGAAGAAGATCCTCCACATGCCATACCTATTGGGGCTGGAATCATGATTAAAGAGCCTGAAGTTTCAAAAGAACAATTCCACGCCCTCGAGGATCGGCTAAGGGCTATGGAGGGGTATGATTTCGACATCAAAGATGCCGCTGACATGTGCTTGGTGAGGGACATCCAATTCCCTCCCAAATTCAAAGTGCCCGATTTCCCAAAATATGTGGGATCGACTTGCCCCAAAAGTCATCTCACCATGTATTGCCGAAAAATGGCTGCATATGCTACCAATGAAAAGCTCTTGATCCATTGCTTCCAAGAGAGCTTGGCTGACACCGCACTCAATTGGTATATGCAGCTGGATGGAAGTCAAGTGTGCACATGGAGGCAGTTGGCCGACGCCTTTCTCAAGCGCTATAAATATAACATCGACCTAACACCCGATAGGTCCGATCTTCAAGCCTTGAGTAAGACAAATGATGAATCCTTCAAGGCGTACGCCCAACGATGGAGGGAGTTGGCGGCACAAATAGAGCCCCCGCTGTCGGATAAGGAGACGGTGTCCCTATTCATAAACTCGTTGACCGGTCCCTATTATGACAAGATGATAGGGAACACGACAACACTCTTCTCGGACATCATCACCATTGGCGAAAGAGTGGAACAAGGGCTGAAAAGTGGGAAGCTAGCTGGGCTTTCCCAATCATTTGAAGCCAAGAAGACCTACGGGAAGAAGAAGGAGGGAGGAGTCAATGCCGTAAATATTTCTTCATCTTCTTCCACTTCGAAGTCAGGAAAGTCGCAATTCACCCCTGTGAAGAAGTTTGATAAACTTCCAACCACCTACAGCGATCTCCTGCCGAAGCTAGTAGAAGCCAAACTTCTAGCTTACGTTCCACTAAAGAAGATTGATCCACCTCACCCCTATTGGTACAAACCGCAAGACAAATGTCTATACCATTCGGGGGCATCGGGGCATTCAACGGAGAAATGTAGAGCTCTCAAAAATAAGGTCCAAGACCTTATCGATGCAGGGTGGATCACTTTTGATTCAACAGCGCCCGACGTGAGCAAGAATCCTCTACCAAAGCAGGAGTAGAGAGAAGAACAAGCCACGATAGGGCCCCTTCATATTTCTCTTTTAGGGACTCATGATCAGTACCCAAGATCATGAGAACCTTTTCATGTAAATAAGGGTTTTTGTACAGTTTTACATACATATATCAATAAAGAGGCATATTTCACACATTATTCTCTTTTTATTCTTTTCTCTCTTTCCCCATTAACATTAATAAATTCTAAACCTAAACAGAACCAATAAAATAATTATGTCTATAATTGTTCGCTCTGACCGGGATCCAAAAGTGAATGGGTTGAGTTGGAGAGTGATGAGGAGACCATCTCTCCGGATCTGCAAAGACTGCTAAAACGAGAAGCTCGCTTACTCCAACTCGTCAAGAGAAATTGGAGACTGTGAATTTGGGGCATGGCCGAGAGATAAAAGAGGTCAACACTGGGACCCTTATCAGTGATGAAATAAGGACACATGTTTCCACTATGATTATAATAAAATCATTCTTTCTCATTGCTTCTTTTCTTGCTTATAATAAAATTCTAAACCACATTTTTTAACCCTGTTTGAATAAACATGAATGAGGTTAAAATCATCTTAATAATAATAAACCCACATCATTTTTATGTGGAAATGTGTGTGACAACTTGGAGCACCTCCCCTTGGCCTCGACAAGTGCCATCATGGATAAAAAGAAATCCTAAAAACAAAAAAGCTCGGCAGGAAACCCAAAAAGGGACTGCGCAAAAATAAGAGCAAAAAACCCGCTAGGAATCCCACGAAAGGGTGACCTAGGCAAAAGTTAGGGTTGCAAAAAATGAATAAAAACAAAAGTCCACTAAAACGCCACAAAAGGGTGTTTTAGGCAAAAATAAGGACAATCAAAAAACAAAAGAAATCCATGATGGTACCATGAACCGAATTCAAAAAGAAAGGTTCAAGAGAAGCTATCCAAGTTGTCAAAATCACAACGTCAATAAACAAAGATTTTCTTAACTTCATAAGTGTTTAATCAAACAAGCCTAAACACATAAGCCCACCTTGGCCAAACATTCTTACAAAATCCATTTTTCAAAAATAAAATAATCCCCTCTAAAACACAAACTTTTGAAAATATATCCCTTCCTTCTTTTCTCTCTTGTCCCAAAAGATTTTGGAATAATCTAGTGGAAGCATGAAGAAATAAATCATCACTGATAATGGATCTAATCTGAACAACAAAATGGTGGAAGAACTGAGCCAAGAATTCAAGATCCAACACCACAACTCTTCCCCATATCGGCCAAAGATGAATGGGGCAGTCGAGGCAACCAAAAAGAACATCAAGAAAATAGTACAAAAGATGGTTGTCTCATTTAAAGACTGACACGAGATATTACCCTTTGCTCTTCATGGTTATAGGACTTCAGGAGGCAGTTCTACCCGTCGAAGTCGAAAAACCTTATATAAGGGTAATCATGGAAGCAAAACTTTCCGAGGCAGAAAGGGTTCAAAGCCGATACGACCGGTTGAACCTTATCCAAGAGAAACGGCTGAACGCCATATGCCATGGTCAAGCCTATCAGAGGAAGATCAAAAAGGCTCTTGACAAGAAAGTCCACCCTCGAGTCTACCATGAGGGAGAGTTGGTAATGAAGAAATTACTACCAACTCAAAAGGACAAAATCGGAAAGTGGGCCCCAAATCACGAAGGACCGTATGTGGCAAAGCGAGCTTTCTCAAAAGGAGCATTAATCCTCATAGACATGGATGGAGAAGAACTTCGATACCCAGTCAACGCTGACGTGGTAAAGAAGTACTATGCTTGAAGACGTTGCTTGCATAGGCCCGCTAGGATGAAAACCCAAAAAGGGCATCCTAGGCAAAAGTTAGGGCAAAATAAAAAGCCTGCCAGTACAAGGGTACTAGGCAAAACAAAGGCAAATTTACCCCGTTAGGATACGTCCTAAGCAAAAGTTAGGGGCAAAAGAATAAGATATAAAAACAAAGCAAGCAACGATCACTTGAACCGAAAACCGAAAGGCGGTTCAAGTGATAATCTTCTAGAAGCAAGCGTCTTGCAGTATCTACACTCCTGGCTCAGGCATCTCACCCGAAACGATTAGGGGAACGGGAAGAGCGACAATTACAGATATAATTGTTTAAGCCAAAAATGTATAGCCTACCTTGGCCAGCCATTCTTCAGAAATTTCCTTCTGTATATCTTTCTGTAAAAACACTTGTGAATATCAATAAAAATATCCATTTGTTTCTTTTCTTTCTTGACCATGTGATTATGCCTCTGAATTGGTTTTTCATAAAAATTGTACGAAATTCCATTATTAATCGGTCAATAAAAGAAAATTGGAGGGGTTCCTGTAAAATCCATAATCTCCTGCATAAAGGCTCACAAAAATACTCCCTCGCGTCAATGACAGAAAGTCCTCCAAGAAGAAGAGGATAGGGAGAGCCACTCACTTTTCTAAATAAATGAACAAAAATAAAAAATTGTATTGCATTTGTGCATCACACACACATTAGTTGCACATTCAAAGACCTTATCATGAGGCAACCGCATAAAATAGAAAAATAGAAAATTGCTTGTGTATGACAGCAGCAAGCAAAATACAAAGATTCAGAAAATCAACAGCATCATACAGAATAACTGAGCCTGGAGAGGCTTGCCGAAAGAATACTCTCAAAATAACTGAGCCTGGAGAGGCTCGCCGAAATAATACTCTCTCAGAATAATTGAGCCTGGAGAGGCTTGCCGAAATAATACTCGTACAGAATAATTGAGCCTGGAGAGGCTTGTCGAAATAATACTCCTTCAGAATAATTGAGCCTGGAGAGGCTTGCCGAAATAATACTCCTACAAAATAACTGAGCCTGGAGAGGCTTGCCGAAATAATACTCTCTCATAATAACTGAATTTAATTTCTTTAGCACTTTTAATTTCTGTACAGCAAAAGCCAAAAACATAAAAAAGGCAAAATACAGAAAAAGCCAAATCAGAAGAAAAGGCAAAATACAGAAAAAGCCGAAAATAAAAAAGGCAAGGATATAGAAAATCCAACAAACAATTTGTACCGAATAACTAAGCCTGGAGAGGCTTACCAAAATAATACTCCACATCCTCCACAGTATGCAGAATAACTGAGCCTGGAGAGGCTCGCAGAAATAATACTCCCCAGAGGGAACCTCAGCTCAAGCTCACGGAAAAATCCCCAGCGAGAGCTATCAAAGCAAAATCGACGCAATCCCCAATGGAAGTGCGATCATCCAAACAGTATATACAAGTCAAAGGACTTAACACTTCCTCAGTGAAGATAGCTCTCCAACTCAAGTGTTGAGTGAGGCTAAGCCTGCAGAGGCTTCCTAAATAATACTCTGGGATACATAAGATCCCTCATTCCCCAATCGCCTACTCAGAGGCATCCCTGCAAAAAGAGAAAAATCAAAAATATCAATAAGTATTCCCCAAGCGGAATCTGGCACTCAGCCGAACACTGAACTTCAAATCCCCAGTCGCCTACACAAGAGGCACTCCTTCAAAAAGGAAAACCCAAAAAAAGAAAAAAAATCAATAACAATTCCCCAAGTGGAATTTGGCTTTTTAGCCAATCATTGAACGTCGAGCTGATACGCCTAACAGAAGAGGCTAATCAAAATCAACGACAGAATCCCCAGCGGATAACAGCCTACACAGAGGCGACAAAAATCAGAAAACCCAAAAGAGATACCCGAATAAAGATAACCGGGATACTCCACCAACGTCAAAGGACGTCAGCCAAACATAAGGCATCGCTCAATTCAAGAAGAGCATCTGTGTCTACACCCCAAGGAAACAGAAATTCCTCAATGGGTACCAACAATGCAATGCAAGTTGGGGCACAGGAACCTATGAATGACTGCACATCCCCTAGACGGATCCCTGCGTTATCCAGCCCTCAGTGGCACCAAAATCAAACCGTCGAAGCAGCATCGTGGACTGTGGAGACAAAAATCATCTCAAATCCCTGGAGAGGGCAAACTCACATTGCCAATGTCGTCAAGAACACGGAGGCAGACCCTGGAGAGGGCAAACTCACCCTGGAGAGGGCAAGACTCACGCACAAGTCTGGAGAGGCGACGACTAATACTCACCCCGGAGAGGGCAAACTCACCCTGGAGAGGGCAAACTCACCCTGGAGAGGGCAAGGCTCACGCACAAGTCTGGAGAGGCGACGACTAATACTCACCCCGGAGAGGGCAAACTCACCCTGGAGAGGGCAAACTCACCCTGGAGAGGGCAAGACTCACGCACAAGTCTGGAGAGGCGACGACTAATACTCACCCCGGAGAGGGAAAACTCACCCTGGAGAGGGCAAACTCACCCTGGAGAGGGCAAGACTCACGCACAAGTCTGGAGAGGCGACGATTAATACTCACCCCGGAGAGGGCAAACTCACCCTGGAGAGGGCAAACTCACCCTGGAGAGGGCAAGACTCACGCACAAGTCTGGAGAGGCGACGATTAATACTCACCCCGGAGAGGGCAAACTCACCCTGGAGAGGGCAAACTCACCCTGGAGAGGGCAAGACTCACGCACGAGCCTGGAGAGGCGACGACTAATACTCACCCTGGAGAGGGCAAACTCACCCTGGAGAGGGCAAGACTCACGCTACCAAAGTGACTAGAAGCGCGGAGGTATGCACCAACCTGGAGAGGCTACTCAACAATTTTCCCACCTGAAGACACTACAAGTCGGAAGGATGGCACATTACCTGGACAATTGGGTCAACTCCTTTACTTGTCAATCGGTACACCAAAAGACCGTTTGACTAAGTAAAGGGGGGGCAGCTGTAGACCCCTAAAATTGCCCGGGTCGGAAATAAAGCTTGAAGACTCTCGAAGACTGAAGAAAGATCAGCCAGAAGGACTCCTGGAAGGCCCTAGGAGGGTTCTCTGTAGGTCTAGAGGTCTTAGAATAGCTCAAAATAAGAAAGTGGAGGGAATGAAGCCCAATACGGCCGTACTGAACTTAATACGGCCGTATTGAAGCTTCAATACGGCCGCAGTGAACTCAATACGGCCGTATTGAAGTTTCTGAAACTTCAATACGGCCGTACTGAAATCAATACGGCCGTATTGAAGCTTCAATACAGCCGCAGTGAACTCAATACGGCCGTATTGAAATTTCTGAATTTCAATACGGCCGTATTGAACTCAATACGGCCGTATTGAACTCAATACGGCCGTATTGAACTCAATACGGCCGTATTGAAGTTCAAAAATTTCAATACGGCCGTATTGGCTCCAGGGCCCGTATTGGGCCTGTTCCCTATAAATATGACGTCAATTGGACGTCATTGGACACTTTCATACTCAGTTTTGACTCCCTCCTTGAGTATTCTGGGGTTTTTGAGCAGTGTTCTGCCCTAGAAATCTCTCTGGGAGTCGATCCGACGAAGTTCTGGAATTCCGAGCACTTAGCTTGGAGATTCGAACCTAGTCGAAGGGAAATCCTCCGGATTTCCATAGTCAAAAGTTTTTAGGAAGGAGCGAGCGAGCTTGTAGAGCGAGGGAACGCCAAAAAGCTTCCCAGTTTTACTCAATATATAAAAGCACGCTTCAAGAGGTTTCTTCTTAAATCCTTCCTTTTACTGCTTTCTGTGTGCATATTTAAACTGTCATCATGTAGATAGTTAATTTATAATTGCTTAGAATAAATAGGGGTAATTTAGTAATTTTACACTGTTATTTTAGAAATAATCTGTCATAGGGAACCCGAAAGGGGCGTTGTGGGGTGCTAACACCTTCCCCACGCGTAACCGACTCCCTTACCCAACTCTGGTTGTAATGGCCAAAGTTGATTTATAAAATCAATTGCCTTATCCCTTTTTCCAATGTTTTGAGTAAAACATTGGTGGCGACTCCACGAACCCTCCTTTTGCGAAAACCACTAATCCATGGAGGGTCCCGCTTGGGATTAATATGGATTGGTGAGACATTTAATAAATAAATTGGATAAGATCGACAAGGTCTCAGTTTGAGAACAAGTCGTTCTAATAATCCAATACATTTTCAAAACTAAAATAATAAGCGAGCTCGACCGCCTTCGCGACCGCCGAGGCCCGTTTGGGCCGGTGGCGACATGCTTGAGAAGGGTACTCTAGGGTTGGCTCACTTCATGATGATGAAGGTCACTTCTAGGGTTGTTTCTCTCAAGGTGGAGATGGGAGGGAGGTGGCCGGATTAGCCAAGGGTGACTAAGGAAAGATATAAAGGCACAAAAGGCTCTCTTTATATTCAATATCCAAAGTATTTACAAGGTGTGGTGTGTAGACCCCTAAAATTGTCCGGGTCGGAAATAAGACTCGAAGACTCTCGAAGACCGAAGGAAAGTCAGCCAGAAGGACTCCTGGAAGACCCTAGGATGATTATCTGTAGGTTTAGAGGTCTTAGAGTAGCTTAAAATAAGGATGTGGGAGGATTGAAGCTCAATACGGCCTCCTAGAAGTTCAGTACGGCCGTACTGAACAATTTGAACAACAATACGGCCGTACTGAAACCAATACGGCCATACTGAAGTTTTTGAACTTCAGTACGGCCGTACTGAAACCAATACGGCCGTACTGAAGTTTTTGAAACTTCAGTACGGCCGTACTGAATTCAATACGGTCGTACTGTAGTTCAAATCTTCAGTACGGGCCATATTGATGTCAGTGGCCGTACTGCGCCTCACTCCTATATATAGGACGTCATTTGGAAGTCATTCGACACTTTTCCACACTTCTTGGACTCTCTTCTTGAGTATTCTGGGGTTTTTGAGCAGTGTTCTGCCCTAGAATTCTCTCCGAGAGCCGATCCGACGAAGTTCTTGAGTTCTGAGCATTTAGCTTGAGAATTCGAACTAGTCGAAGGGAAATCTTTTTGATTTCCATAGTAAAAATTAATTTTTAGGGAAGGAGCGAGCAAGCGTGTAGTGGGAAGGAGTGCCAAAAAGCCTCCTATTATTTGAATATATAAAAGCACGCTTCAAAGGTTTCTTCTTCAAAATCCTTCCTTTTACTACTTTCTGATTGTTGCATCGCATGTTTAAATTATTCATCATGTAGATACCTTGTTCATAGTCGTTTCTAATAAATAGGGGTAATTTAGTAATTTTACACTGTTATTTATGAAATAATCCGTCATAGGGAACCCGAAAGGGGCGTTGTGGGGTGCTAACACCTTCCCCACACGTAACCGACTCCCTTACCCAACTCTAGTTGTAATGGCCAAGGTTGATTTGTGAAAATCAATTGCCTTATCCCTTTTTCCAATGTTTTGAGTAAAACATTGGTGGCGACTCCAAGAACCCTTCTTTTTGCGAAAACCACTAATCCATGGAGGGTCCCGCTTGGGATTAACATGGATTGGTGAATCATTTAATAAAATTGTTAGTTCGATGAGGTCTCAGTTTGAGAATAAGTCGTTCTAACAATCCATCATTTTACAAAACTTAAAAAGAGTCCAACCATCGTCGCGAATGCCAAGGTCCGTTTCGGCGGGTGGCGACAGATGGCAACTCCACTGGGGAAGCCTCGAGAGTCAATCCCATTTAGTGATGGATTCTTTTCAAAATAATAGTTTAAAATTACTTTATTACCCCTTACTTGTATGATAACATGCTTTATCTATTTGGCTTTAATAACTGTTGTATTTTTAAATTGTCGCAATTGTTTGAAATACAAACTTCACACGAACCTTTGCACACAACAGTTCCCTCTATATCCGGGGGCATGAGTGGTAAGCCATAGGGAGTGGATGTTAGTACGGCCGGTTGTCGAATGGGCCTAGGTGCCCGTAGACCGTTGTCGAAAAGCATCACTCAAGGTGATAACCATGAACTCGAGTCCGACAGTGCGTTGGAACTTTCCATCGACTTACGACGAGAGGGATTGGGTCCCTATAATGGGGGCACCTTGGGGGCCTCAGACCAGTGAGAACAGTTAGAACCACCTTGAATATGCACTTTTCTGCAAGATACCCCTACCTCGTGATTCGCTCGTGACTGTTCGTGGATGAGTGAATTGTTTGTGTATAGGTTTATGTGATATTGTTTGTGCATTAAAAATAAACCTCGTAATAAGGTCTAAGAATAAACCCCATGCATAAAAATGTCATGACATGAGAGGAAAGACCATGTGTGAAAATATAATAAAAGTAAGGAGCATGTGCATCATTACCAATAAGACAACAAGCATCCTCATAATCATTCATTTTAGGCTCACCAATACTCCTTGACATGAATGAAAGAGACCCACGACTATTGAGTTTCTCCGTTGGGGAGAGGTCATAAGTCAAGGATGGTGGTAAAACTTCGTCTTAAAAAGGCAGCGCCTTAAAGATGGAGGGTTACCAAGCTCATGTCAAGTGTGTATTCACTCCATAAATAAACTAATTAGATTAAACATTCATTTTAGAAAGTGGCTGGTCATCTCTCTGTCCTCACGCGCGCGCAGAAAATCAAGAAGATGGACGCGTTGGAGGAACAAAATAAGAAGCTTACAGCCGAGCTCTCACAGCTCAAGGAGCAGATGGCGCAAATGATGGAACTCATGCGTCACCAAAACATGAACGGGGCTCACCACAGTAACCATGAGTCCCATCATGAGGAAGATCATGAGGAAGAGCAAGACCCTCCGCGAGCTGTACCCCTTGGGGCGGGGATTACGATTAGAGAGCCCGAGATTTCAAAAGATCAAGACCACGCTCTCGAGGACTGGATGAGGGCTATGGAGGGGCATGTTGGAGGAAGAGTGGAACAAGGGCTGAAAAGTGGGAAGCTAGCTAAACCTTCCCAATCATTTAAAGCTAAGAAAACCTTTGGGAAGAAGAAGGAGAGAGGAGTCAGCGCCATAACCATTTCCTCATCTTCCTCTGCTTCGAAGTCGGGAAAGTCGCAGTACAACCCTGTGAAGAAGTTTGATAAACTTCCGACCACATATAGCGACCTCCTACCGAAGCTAGTGCAAGATCATCTTCTAGTTTATATTCCACCAAGGAAAATTGATCCACCGTACCCCGATTGGTACAATCCGCAAGACAAATGTCTATACCATTCGAGGGCACCGGGGCATTCAACGGAGAACTGTAGAGCTCTCAAATATAAGGTCCAAAACCTTATCGATGCTGGATGGATCACCTTTGATTCGACAGCGCCCGACGTAAGTAAGAATCCTCGGCCAAAGCAGGAATAGAGAGAAGAACAAGCCATGATAGGGCCCCTCCACATTTTTCTTTTCTTTTGGGACTCATGATCAGTACCCGAGATTATGAGATCCTTTTCATGTAAATAAGGGTTTTTTGTACAGTTTTTATACATATCAATAAAGAGGCATTTTTCACGCATCATTCTCTCATTTATTCTTTTCTCTTTTTCTCTCATTAACATTAATAATTCTAAACCTAAACAGAACCAATAAAATAATTATGTCTGTAATTGTTCGCTCCGACCGGGATCCGAAAGTTGAGGATGAATGGGTTGAGTAAGACAGTGATAAGGAAACCATCTCTCCGAATCTGCAAAGACTGCTAGATCAAGAAGCTCGCCTACTCCAACCGTATTAAGAGAAATTGGAGACCGTGAATTTGGGGCAGGGCCGAGGGATAAAAAAGGTCAACATTGGGACCCATATCAGTGATGAAATAAGGACACATGTTTCCGCTATGATTATAATAAAATCATTCTTTATTCTTTCTCATTGCTTCTTTTCTTGCTTATAATAAAATTCTAAACCACATTATTTTTAACCCTGTTTGAATAAACATGAATGAGGTTAAAATCATCTTAATAATAATAAACCCGCATCATTTTTATGTGGAAGTGTGTGTGACAACTTGGAGCACCTTCCCTTGGCCTCGACAAGTGCCATCATGGATAAAAAGAAATCCTTTAAAATAAAAGAAGCTCGGCAGGAAACCCAAAAAAGAGGCTGCGCAAAAATAAGAGCAAAAGACCCGCTAGGAATCCCACAAAAGGGTGACCTAGGCAAAAGTTAGGGTTGCAAAAATGAAAAAAAAAACAAAATCCATGATGGTACCACGAGCCGAATTCAAGAAAGGTTCAAGGGAAGCTATCTAAGTTGTCAAATCACAACGTCAATAAACAAATATTTTCTTAACTTCATAAGTGTTTAATCAAACAAGCCTAAACACATAAGCCTACCCTGGCCAGCCATTCTTCAGAAATTCCTTTTGTATATCTGTCTGTAAAAACATTTGTGAATATCAATAAAATATCTATTCATTTCTCTTCTCTCTTGACCATGTGATTATGCCTCTAAATTGGTGTTTCTTAAAAATTGTATGAAATTCCTTTAATAATCAGTCAATAAAGAAAGTTGGAGGGGTTCCTATAAAATCCGTAATCTCCTGCGAAAAAGGCTCACAAAAAAATCTTCCCCCACGTCGACGACAGAAATTCCTCCAAGAAAAGGAGGATAGGGAGAGCCATTCATTTTTCTAAAAACATTAACAAAATAATTAAACTTGCATTTTGTGCATCACACACACATTAGTTGCACATTCAAAGACCTTATCATGAGGCAACCGCATAAAATAGAAAAATAGGAAAAATTGCTTGTGTATGACAGCAGTCAACAGAAAAAGCCAAAAAACGACAAAAAAGGCAAAAATTCAGAAAATCAACCACATCATACAGAATAACTGAGCCTGGAGAGGCTTGCCGAAATAATACTCCTCATCATACAAAATAACTGAGCCTGGAGAGGCTTGCCGAAATAATACTCCCTCATCATACAGAATAACTGAGCCTGGAGAGGCTTGCCGAAATAATACTCCCCAATTGTACAGAATAACTGAGCCTGGAGAGGCTTGTCGAAATAATACTCCCCAGAGACTTCTCAGCTCACTCTCGTGGATCAAATCCCCAGTAAGAGCTATCAAAACAAGATCAGCAAGATTCCCCAATGGAAGCATGATCATCTGAACAGAATATCCGAGTCAAAGGACTTTGACTTCCTCAGTGGAAGATAGCTTTCCAACTCGAGCGACGAGTGAAGCTAAGCCTGAAGAGGCTTTCTAAATAATACTCTGGGATACATAAGATCTTCAATCCCCATTCGCCTACTCAAAGGCACCCCTTCAAAAAGAGAAAAATCGAAAAGATCAATAACCATTCCCCAAGCGGAATCCGGCACTCAGCCGAACACTGAACATCAAGATCATTCGCCTACTCAGAGGCACTCCTTCAAAAAGAGAAAATCAAAAAAAATCAATAATCATTCCCCAAGCGGAATTCGGCATTCAGCCAATCATTGAACGTCAAGATGATCCGCCTAACAGAAGAGGCCAATCAAGATCAAAACGACAGAATCCCCCAGCGGATGACAGCCTACGCAGAGGCAACAAAACCAAAAAAATCAAAAGAGTCACCCGAATAAGGATAACTGGGATACTCCACCAACGTCGAAAGGACGTCAGCCAATCATAAGGCATCGCTCACCTCAGGAAGAGCATCTTTGTGTCTGCATCCCCACGGAATCATAATTTCTCAGTGGGCACCAACTACGCAATGGAAAGTTGGGACACAAGAACCTATGAGTAACTGCACATCCCCTAGACGGATCCCTGCGTTATCCAGCCCTCAGTGGCACAAAAATCAAAAACAATCGTCGAAGCAGCATCGTGGACTGTGGAGACAAAATCATCACAAATCCCTGGAGAGGGCAAACTCACACTGCCAACGTCGTCAGAAACGCGGAGGCAGACCCTGGGGAGGGCAAACCGCAGACCCTGGAGAGGGCAAACTCACGCTACCAAAGTGACTAGAAGCACGGAGGTACGCAACCCTGGGGAGGGCAAACCGCAGACCTTGGAGAGGGCAAACTCACGCTACCAAAGTGACTAGAAGCACGGAGGTACGCAACCCTGGGGAGGGCAAACCGCAGACCCTGGAGAGGGCAAACTCACGCTACCAAAGTGACTAGAAGCACGGAGGTACGCAACCCTGGGGAGGGCAAACCGCAGATCCTGGAGAGGACAAACTCATGCTACCAAAGTGACTAGAAGCACAGAGGTACGCAACCCTGGGGAGGGCAAACCGCAGACCCTGGAGAGGGCAAACTCACGCTACCAAAGTGACTAGAAGCACGGAGGTACGCAACCCTGGGGAGGGCAAACCGCAGACCCTGGAGAGGGCAAACTCACGCTACCAAAGTGACTAGAACCACGGAGGTACGCAACCCTGGGGAGGGCAAACCGCAGACCCTGGAGAGGGCAAACTCACGCTACCCCCGTCGTCACAAACACGGAGGTATGCAGCTTCCGGCTCGAAGGACGAGCGAAGCTAAGCCTGGAGAGGCGGTACTCACGCTACGCCGTCGTCACAAACACGGAGGTATGCAGCTTCCGGCTCGAAGGACGAGCGAAGCTAAGCCTGGAGAGGCGGTACTCAGCTACCGAGGTTGTCAGAAGCACCGAGGTACGCACGAGCCTGGAGAGGCGACGACTAATACTCAACCTGGAGAGGCTACTCAACAATTTTCCATCGGAAGACACTACAAGTCAGAAGGATGGCCTACTCCCCGGACAATTGGGTCAACTCCTTTACTTCGCAACCGGTACACTAAAAAGTTGTTTGACTAAGTAAAGGGGGGGCAGCTGTAGACCCCTAAAATTGTCCGGGTCGGAAATAAGACTCGAAGACTCTCGAAGACCGAAGGAAAGTCAGCCAGAAGGACTCCTGGAAGACCCTAGGATGATTATCTGTAGGTTTAGAGGTCTTAGAGTAGCTTAAAATAAGGATGTGGGAGGATTGAAGCTCAATACGGCCTCCTAGAAGTTCAGTACGGCCGTACTGAACAATTTGAACTACAATACGGCCGTACTGAAACCAATACGGCCATACTGAAGTTTTTGAACTTCAGTACGGCCGTACTGAAACCAATACGGCCGTACTGAAGTTTTTGAAACTTCAGTACGGCCGTACTGAATTCAATACGGCCTACTGTAGTTCAAATCTTCAGTACGGGCCGTATTGATGTCAGAGGCCGTACTGCGCCTCACTCCTATATATAGGACGTCATTTGGACGTCATTCGACACTTTTCCACACTTCTTGGACTCTCTTCTTGAGTATTCTGGGGTTTTTGAGCAGTGTTCTGCCCTAGAATTCTCTCCGAGAGCCGATCCGATGAAGTTCTTGAGTTCTGAGCATTTAGCTTGAGAATTCGAACTAGTCGAAGGGAAATCTTTTTGATTTCCATAGTAAAAATTAATTTTTAGGGAAGGAGCGAGCAAGCGTGTAGTGGGAAGGAGTGCCAAAAAGCCTCCTATTATTTGAATATATAAAAGCACGCTTCAAAGGTTTCTTCTTCAAAATCCTTCCTTTTACTGCTTTCTGATTGTTGCATCGCATGTTTAAATTATTCATCATGTAGATATCTTGTTCATAGTCGTTTCTAATAAATAGGGGTAATTTAGTAATTTTACACTGTTATTTATGAAATAATCCGTCATAGGGAACCCGAAAGGGGCGTTGTGGGGTGCTAACACCTTCCCCACACGTAACCGACTCCCTTACCCAACTCTGGTTGTAATGGCCAAGGTTGATTTGCGAAAATCAATTGCCTTATCCCTTTTTCCAATGTTTTGAGTAAAACATTGGTGGCGACTCCAAGAACCCTTCTTTTTGCGAAAACCACTAATCCATGGAGGGTCCCGCTTGGGATTAACATGGATTGGTGAATCATTTAATAAAATTGTTAGTTCGATGAGGTCTCAGTTTGAGAATAAGTCGTTCTAACAATCCATCATTTTTCAAAACTTAAAAAGAGTCCAACCATCGTCGCGAATGCCAAGGTCCGTTTCGGCGGGTGGCGACATGGTGCATTGGGTATTTATAGGAGGGGAGGCATCTAGGGTTGCATTTGGAGTAGGCAAATGCATTCCAAATGAAATGCAAATGAACCCTAGATGCAACTTGGTGGCCAAGGATGGAATCTTTGGGTTTAGATTGGCTATATCTAGGTGCATGATAAGACCATGCAACCTTTGCCCTCCACTTGGGCCTAAGCCTTTCTAACACCAAAAATAGACCCAATAGGCACCAAAAATATGTGTCACCCTCTAATTAACACCCTAGCCCAAAATTAAAAACCCTAATCATCTAGAGCACCCCATAATACAAGGGTAAAATGGGAAATACAAGGGAAAATAAATTCTAAGTCCTAAACACCCCAAAATACAAGGGTAAAATTGGAAATACAAGTAAAATAAATTCTATGACTAAAATACCCCAAAGTACAAGGGTAATTTTGGAATCAAAGATAAGGGAAAAAATAGGAATAAAAATAAATGCTATGCTAATAAGAACTTAGGAGCTAAGGTCCAAAAGTGGCCTCACTCCTCCTATGTTTTTTTTTCAACACTAACCCATTCCTTTTGCTTCCTTCAATACATCACCTCTTGGACTTCTTGGCCTTAGTGTTATTCCATCATATACCATGTTGTTTAAGTTGAATGTTGATTGAGATGATGAGTTAAAAAGTTGTACGTTGTTTAAGTTGTTAAGTTGAGCTGTGCTGTTGAGTTGTAAGCTGATTAAGCTATGATGATAAGTTGTTGATCACTAGGACTAGGGGATATATTTTCAAAGTTGCTCATCCCATTGTATGGATTGAGATAGTTGTCGTGCTCTAAGAGCCCAATTTGTTGAAAAACCCTCCTTGGGAAGTTGTCCCTTGGAGTGGACGTTGTGTTGTTCTCCTCTAGGACTTAGTTGATCCTGTGTGTGGGCAAGGTCGAGGCACACTTGTACAAAGCGACCACGATATAGGGGCAAGCTTGAGCTATACCGATTACAAAGCGACCACGGTATAGGGGCAAGGTCGAGCTATACCGATTACAAAGCGACCACAGTATAGGGGCAAGGTCGAGCTATACCGATTATAAAGCGACCAATTTGAGTAAAGTACGAAGTCAAGAACTTAGTTCCTAACCGAGTACTATACTTCCTTGTTTAAGTGGCAAAGTCTGAGAAATCATTATCGTGTTGTGGATTTCTATCCAAATTTGATGTTTACCTAGCCACTTAGACTACTTACCACGTTGTAGGAGATCTCCGAGTTGAAATGTGTGACGACGCATAAGTTGTTGATGAGTTGATTTGTTGTTGATAAGAGTTGTATCTATGTTGTTGTGTTGTTAAGCTGTGATTGTGTTGTATGTTGATTCTGTTGAGGATGATAATAGTGCTGTTATGTTGTAAGTTGCTTAATTGTATACAAGTTGATGATGATGCTAATGTCGCTAGATTACCTGTGTTGTAAGTTGTTTTAAACATGTGTTGTTGAGAGGTGTGTAACACATGTGTTGGTTGTTGTTATGATGAATATGATAACTATTCCAATGGTTTGTACAATAGTTGTGTTGAAGTGTTGATACAACGTTGATATGTGGAATCAAGTTGAAATGATGTTAAGATGTATAATATATGTGTTGTTTATTTTTGTGTCAGATGTGAAGATGATTATATAGTTGTGTTTCATATTTGATATTTATGAGTTGCTTATTGTCTCTAGCTTACCCTTGCATGTTTTCATGTGGTTTGGACTGCGATGATCATACGTTGTATGGGAGCAGGGTAGCGATAGGCTGGGAGATAGCTGCTAGAGGCCACAAGAGGTGCTTGGAGATGGATATTTTTTTTGTAGGCTACCGTATAGTAGCATATTTTCGTTATATATAACTAGTTGTTGTTGGTTGCTTGATTAGCAAGTTGTGTTGTAAATATTTTATTATACTATTATAGTATATATTTTCCAGTGTGTAGTGTTGTTTCATAGTGTGACGGCCACGGCGGGTTGTTACACTTTTATGGTATCAGAGCAATTCGAGTCTAGTGGACACATTGTGGGGGGTGGTCCCTTTATGCTTTTGTTGTGTTGAACTCTGTGTTGTGTTGGATGTTGTGTTGATTTGTGTTGAGTAGTTGAGATGTAGTGTGTTGAATGAGTTGTTCATTTTGTAGAAGATGCCTAGAGAAAATGAGTAGATAGCCCATTCCATGGAGATGATGGCTATGGCTATGCAATAGCAGAATGCCTATTTTGCTAAGATGGATGCTGAGAGAGTTGCGGCTGGTGCAGCAAGACCAGTTGGGTCACAAAAGAGTCAGGATTTGGCTGAGTTCAGGAAGTGTAATCCTCCTCAATTCAGAGGATGAAGATCCGTAGGTGGCTGACCACTGGATTTGCGAGTTGGAGAAGATATTCTCAGTTTTAGGTTGTTTAGGGGAGCGAAAGCTCGCCTATGCAGTGTATATGTTGACAGGGGAGGCAGAGTATTGGTGGGAAGGTACTTGTCAGATGCTGATTGGCCATGGAATTGTTGTGGATTGGGTGTTCTTCAAGAGGGCCTTCCTCGTGAAGTACTTCCCAAAGAGTGTCAGGCATGCTCGGGAGGCAGAGTTTATGAGATTACAGCAAGGGGAAATGTTAGTGACCGAGTACGCCATGAGATTCGAGCACTTGGCACGCTTCTACACCCAAGCCACCTCTAAGAGGCTTGGAAGTGTAGGAAGTTTGTTAAAGGCTTGAAGTATGATTTGAGGAGAGTGGTGGTGCCTATGGCCATCACGGAATTTCCAGCCTTGGTAGAGAAGGCAAAGGTTGTAGAGCGGCTAGAGAGCGTCGGGAAGCCGGCGAAGACTGTTGGTGGGCCAGCTGGGTCCAAGAGTGGCAGTAGTTCTCAGAGGAAGCATTATGATAGGCCCCAATCATAGCAAGGGGGTCTTGTCACAAGAAAACCTATTGACACAACTAGGAGTGGGGGTCAAAATGGAGCTACTACTCTTAGATGTTACAAATGTGGTGGACCTCACTTCATTCGTGATTTCCCTCATAGCGAGAGCAAGTTCTTTAGGTGTGGCTAGATGGGTCACATGTCGACTAGTTGTTTTGCAAGTTCTAGACAGACCAAGAGTGCCCCGAGGGGTGATAGATCTACTGCAGCTGGGAGGGTGTTTACCTTGACCGGAGCCGAAGCTTCCACTTCATCTGATCTAGTGAAGGGGGAGGGTAAAGCTACTGGTAAGGATGTGATGATATTATTTGACTCAGGGCCTCCCATTCATTTATTTTATATGCATGTGCTGAAAAGTTAGGTTTTCCTGTACGTAATTTGGGGTTGAGATTGCTTGTGTCTATGCATGCTTCTATTTCTATTGTTGTCTCTAAGATGTGTGTTGGTTGTCCCTTGGAGATGTGTGATAGGAAGTATAAGGTGAACTTGATCTATTTGCCTTTAGTGGATATTAACATAATCTTAGGGATGGATTGGTTATCTGCCAATCACATTCTTATAGATTGTGCCAATAGGGAGTTGGTTTTTCCCTTATGGGGAGGATGAATTGTTGATTTCAACCAGCCAAGCTGAAGTGATATTGAGAGATGGAGCAGAGTGTTGTATTCTGCTTGCTGTTGTGAGTGTAGAAACTGAGGAGGTGATCAATAGGTAGGAGTTTTGAGGGAATTCCCAAAGATGTTTTAGATGAGGTGCCTGGGTTACCTCCTACTAAGGAGATTGAGTTTAGCATTGATCTGGTCCCTAGTGTAGGGCCAGTGTCGGTAGCTCCCTATAGGATGGCCCCAACAAAGTTGGTTGAATTGAAGTGTCAGGTGGAAGAGTTGAAGAGAAAGATTGACTACTTCTCCTATATTGGTGTTGCCTGATCCTAATGAGCCATTTGAGGTGTGTTGTGATGTTTCTCACCAAGGGTTGGAGTGTGTGTTGATGTAGAATAGGAGAGTAGTTGCATATGCTTAAGGCAATTGAAGAATCATGAGAGGAATTACCCTACTCATGACTTAGAGTTGGCAGCACTTGTTTTTGCCTTAAAGGTATGGATTCACTATTTTTATAGTGCAGGGTTTAACGTCTTTGGTGATTACAAGAGTCTGCAGTACTTGCTTGATCAGAAGGAGCTAAACATGAGATAGAGACGGTGGATGAAACATTTTAAAAGACTATGAATTTTAGTTGATGTATCACCCTAGGAAGGCCAATGTAGTGGCAGACGCTTTGAGTAGGAAGTCCATCCACATGTCTAGTCTGATGGTAAAGTAGTTGGAGCTGGTTGAGAAATTTAGAGATTTGAATCTGTATGTGGAGTTGGCTCAAGACCACATTAGCTATGGCATGACTACCATTGCTAGTGAGTTCTTGTAGCAAGTTGGCATAAAGTAGTTGCAAGATTCAGAAATTGTGAAGGTTCTTAATTTTTTGGATATAGAGAAAGAAATTGGCTTTGAGATGGGTTGTCGCAACCCGAAAATTTCCGATCTTGCGACCTATGGTTTAGGCATCCTTTTAAAGATCTCATCAATTAAAGAATGCTCGGACACCAGACTAATCCTTAATTAATGGTTTTGAAAATAGGTTCTTGGAGTCGCCACCAACGTTTTACTCAAAACATTGGAAAAAGAAAAGGTTTTAAAAATTCAACAATGGCCTTGATAACCAGAATTGGGTTCGAGGGTCGGTTACGTGTAGGGAAGGTATTAAGCACCCCTACAATGCCCTAAATTAGTACCTTATGATGAAATTACACGATATGAATTAATAAATTAAATATTGAATCCCCTTTATTAATATTTATTTACATGTTTAAAAATATAAATTAAGCGATTAACCCTAAAATATCTACATTATGACATTTATTATAACAAAAAAAAAGATAAAGATGAGAAATAAAAGGAAGAGAAGAAGATTGACTGAAATACCTCTTGAACGAGCTTTATTGAATCTTCAAATATGGAGAAGGTGCTTTGTGGCAACCTTTCACACTACAGTATGCCTCAGATCTCAAGAAATACAATAGGAGGGACAGAAAAGATAGAGATGCGACACAAATCTCAAGAAATACAATAGAAGGGAGAGAGATAGAGAATTTTCGTGCTCAAAGGAGTCTTATTCGAAATTTCTCTGGCCGCCCTGAGAACTATGCCCGAGGCTTCTATTTATAGGAATCAGAAGGGGACCAGAACGACCCGTTCTGAATTCGGAACAGCTTGTTCTGGGCCAGTCGTTATGTGCAAGTTATGCACCCTGGAACGCCTGTTTTGAAAATGGAACAGCCCGTTCCAGAGTGGAAAGTAGCACAAAGTTCCCCTTCCCCGAACGACCCGTTCCAAATTTGACTTGTTTTGGAATGGCCCGTTCTAGCCTAGGACTCTTTAGGATTTTAGTCACGTTGGAACGGCTCGTTCAGATATTGGAACGCCCTGTTCCGGGGTTCAGAACGGCCCGTTCTGATTTTGGAACAGCCTGTTTCGGGCTACTAAAACTACCTTATTTGGCCTTTAGGCCTTCTAATGTCCTGTCTTGTTGTTTGCCTGCTTCGGGAGCTCCTTCCCTTCATAACGGAGGTCCATTTCCTTATTTGTGCGCCCCCGGACAAAATTGGGTGTCTATAGTTGCCCCTCTTTACTTGTCCTTTGGAGTAGCTATGTGTTGCTTTTCCAAAGGAAAGTAAAGACGTAGACATTTCGTTCGGGTCTCCTCCTCGTCTCTTTGGCGTTGGTGCTTCTACGTTCCTTCTCTTAGATAGGTGTATTTGCTCGTGTCCTCTCCCTTTAGAGCAGTTGAGTGTTGGTTGCATACTCTATTAGGTAACAAGGCTGGCGAACTGTACACCTGATCTTCGATCTTCAAGTAGATGCTCCGTTGTTTCTCTTGTGATAGTGCATTCTTTTATTTGTAGCTTGTTGAAGAGGGATTATTTTCGTAGCTCAGCTTCCCTCACGGCTTTGTCGTATACCAGATTGGGAGGTGACTATAGTCTCTCCAGACCTTTCCCTCACGACTTTTTCGTATACCGGATTGGGATGTGAGTACATTCTCTCCAGACTTTTCCCTCACAGCTTTGTCGTATACCGGATTGGGATGTGAGTACAATCTCTCCAGACCTTTCCCTCACGGCTCTATTGTATACCGGATTGGGATGTGAGTACAGTCTCTCCAGACCTTTCCCTCACGGCTTTGTCGTATACCAGATTGGGATGTGAGTACAGTCTCTCCAGACCTTTCCCACACGTCTTTGTCGTATACCGGATTGGGATGCGAGTATAGTCTCTCCAGACCTTTCCCTTACAACTTTGTCGTATACCGGATTGGGATGCGAGTAGAGTCTCTCCAAACCTTTCCTTCACGGCTTTGTCGTATACCAGATTTGGAGGTGAGTACAGTCTCTCCAGACCTTTCCCTCACGGCTTTGTCGTATACCGGATTGGGATGTGAGTACAATCTCTCTAGACCTTTGTTGTATTTTGAGGAAACTGTCGGTGCCCTCATTGGTTTGCTTGACTTGTGGTAGATATTGCCCCAAGGATGTTGATGTGCTTCCACTTGGAATGCACATGGATGCTTCAAGCTTTCACGGATAGTCCTTGGGAGAAGCTTCAAGGATTGAGGTTCCACAAAAGCTCAAGGTGACCTAGGCTTGCATACAAGCTAAGTCCGAAGAAGAATCTAGTGTCCTAGCTCTACAAAGAGAAGCACTCAATGAGGGTAGAGTTAGGAAGCTATGGTGACTCCGGAAGGATGAATTTCTAGAGAAGAAAAACTCATCAATATATCCAAAGTGGTACAATACTCGGCCATAGGAAGATTTATAGGAGAAATTAGGTTAAGGGTTTAAGTTGGGTTTACCTAGAGTTAAGTAGAACCATGGTATGGTCTACTTAACTTTAGGCGCCAAAATTTGAATTCTAAAATTCAAATTTTGGTGCCAACCGGCCACCCCCTTCATGTGCACCCATTTGGATGTGATTTAGTATCCATTTGAGTTGCATTTCGGTCACACCATGTGCATGTGTGCACATGGCCGAAAATGCACCTTCAAATGACACACTAATGACATTCAAATGAAAGTGTACATGTAACCTAAATTAAACCTAAATCTAAATGGCCATGAAATGTAAATCCTAAGCTACATGGCCGGAAATACAAGGCCCAAAAGAAATACAAGGCACCAAGGCCCAAATCCTACACTAACCTAGTCTACTTGGGCTTGAGTCAAAGCCCAACAAAACAAAATAATGGGCTTCCCTTGGGCTTGGGCCCACTCTTCATGTATCCTTCTTGCCATAGCCCTAGTAGTTGGGCCCTTGGCCCATGGGCCTCCTCCATCATCCCCTCCCTCTTGAAGAGGATTTGTCCTCAAATCCAAAGCATCCTCCTCTTGGCTAGCTAGTCCTGTAAAAAGAGATAGATCAGAGACATTGAAACTAGAACTAACACCATACTCAAAAGGGAGATCTAGGACATAGGCATTGTTATTGATTTTCCTAAGGATTTGAAAGGGACCATCTCCTCTAGGACTAAGTTTTGACTTTCTTTTAGAAGGAAACCTATCCTTCCTAAGGTGGAGCCAAACCCAGTCACCTTCCTTGAAGATAACTTCCTTCCTACCCTTATTATTATATTTTTGGTATTTTTCAGTTTGGTATTGAATATGATCTCTAACCCTCTCATGTAATTTCTTGACAAACTCAGCCCTAGATGTGCCTTCTGTATGAATAAAGGAAGCAACATTAGGTAGGGGTAATAAATCCAATGGAGTAAGAGGATTAAAGCTATAAACAATCTCAAAAGGAGACATGTTAGTGGTTTTGTGAACCACCCTATTATAGGCAAACTCCACATGAGGGAGATACTCATCCCATGACTTTTTATTGCCTTTGAGGATTGCCCTCAACATAGTCCTTAGAGACCTATTCACTACCTCAGTTTGCCCATCAGTTTGGGGATGACATGTGGTAGAGAATAGTAGTTTAGTTCCTAGCCTTGCCCAAAGAGTTTTCCAAAAGTGGCTAAGGAACTTAACATCTGTATCGAAGACTATAGTTTTGGGTAACCCATGTAGTCTCACAATTTCTTGAAAGAATAATTTAGCAATGTTACTTGCATCATCCACTTTGTGGCATGGAATAAAGTGTGCCATTTTGCTAAAACGGTCCACAACCACAAAGATGAAATCCTTTCCTCTTTGAGTTCTAGGCAAACCAAGGATAAAATCCATGGAAATGTCTACCCAAGGAGAAGAGGATATGGGCAAGGGGATGTATAGCCCATGAGGTTTAGTGGTAGACTTTGCTTGTAAACAAGCAATCCAACTACTACAAAACCTTTGGACATCTCTTTTCATATGAGGCCAAAAGAATTTCTCTCTCAAAAGTGAAAGAGTTTTCTCAATTCCAAAATGCCCCATCAGCCCACCCTCATGGCTCTCCTTGACCAGGAGTTTCCTAATAGATCCTTGGGGTATACACAGTTTATTTTCCTTAAAAAGATACCCCTCAGAAATATAGTACCCTTGATAAGGTTTTGAAATACATAAAGAATAAAAGTTAGCAAAATCAAGGTCTTTCTCATACAATTCCTTGATGTCATCAAACCCTAGTATTTGGGAACCTAGGATATTCAATAAAACATGTCTTCGAGACAAAGCATCAGCCACTACATTTGTAGAGCCCTTTTTATATTTGATGACATAAGGAAATTGCTCAAGGTACTCAACCCATTTTGCATGCCTCTTATTTAATTTATGTTGACCCTTCAAGTATTTAAGTGATTCATGATCACTATGGATAACAAATTCCTTGGTCACAAGGTAATGTTCCCAAGTTTGAAGGGCACGAACTAAAGCATATAAATCCTTGTCATAGGTAGGGTAGTTCAAGGCATCCCCATGAAGTTTTTCACTAAAATAAGCTATGGGGTGACCACCTTGTAACAACACAGCTCCTATGCCAAGCCCTGAAGCATCACATTCTAGCTCAAAAGTTTTAGAAAAATCAGGCAAAGCTAGAACAGGTGCTTGAGTAAGTTTACGCTTAAGTTCTTGAAAAGATAAGTTATGTTTTTCTTTGCACTCAAAAACCACTTCCTTCTTCACCAACTCATTGAGAGGTGAAGCTAATGCAGAGAAGTTAGGAACAAATCTTCGATAAAAGCTTGCCAAACCATGGAAGCTCCTAACTTCACTAACATTAGTAGGAATAGGTCATTCTTGGATGGCTTTGATTTTCTCGGGGTCCACATGAACCCCATTTTTGCTTACCACAAACCCTAAGAAAATAACATTATCCACACAAAAAGTGTACTTGTCTACATTGGCAAACAAGTGATTGTCTCTAAGAACAAGTAAGACTTGTCTTAGGTGATCCACATGATCACTTAGACTTTTGCTATATATTAAAATATCATCAAAATAAACAACTACAAATCTACCAATGCAATCCCTTAAGGTATGATTCATTAGCCTCATGAATGTGCTAGGTGCATTAGTAAGCCCAAAAGGCATTACTAACCATTCATATAGACCAAATTTAGTCTTAAAAGCAGTTTTCCACTCATCACCTTCCTTGATTTTAATTTGGTGATATCCACTTTTAAGATCTATTTTGGAAAATATGGATGACCCATGCAATTCATCAAGCATGTCATCAAGCCTAGGGATTGGGTGCCTATATTTTATGGTGATGTTGTTGATGGCTCTACAATCACAACACATCCTCCATTTTCCATCATTTTTTGGCACCAGAATGACTGGTACAGCACAAGGACTTAGACTCTTTTGAATCCAACCCTTCTCCAACAACTCTTGTACTTGCTTCTCTATCTCTTAGGTTTCTTGTGGGTTAGTCCTATAGGCTGGCCTATTTGGAAGGCTAGCCCCAGGCACAAGATCTATTTGATGCTCTATTCCCCTAAAAGGTGGAAGTCCAATTGGGCCTTCACTAGGGAATATATCACCAAATTCTTTCAAAAGATTTTTCACCTCAAGAGGTAGAGAAGTTTCCAAAGAAGATGTGGCAGTGCAAGTTAGTGTTCCTCTACACATGAGGATATGAGAAGATGGTTCAATAAAGAGAGAAGTTTTGTGTAAAGGTTTTGATTTAAAACTCTCTTCTTGAACTATCTCTAGAGAGGGAACACTAGTCTCTCTAGAATCCTCTTTTTCATCAATTTTTAGAAGTTTTTTTTTTCAACTTTTTTTTGTTTTCCTTTTTCTTGCTCACGTTTGGCCTTCATTTGTACTTGATCTTCTATCACTTGTGAAGGTGATAAAGGATGAAGCACAAACTTTTTTCCCTTATGTGTGAAAGTTATTTTATTAGTTAGGCCATCATGATGAGTTTGTTTATCAAATTGTCATGGCCTACCTAATAAAATATGACAAGCTTCCATGGGAACTACATCACATTTAACTTTATCTTGATAGTTCCCAATAGAAAACTCTACTTCCACTTGTTGGTTGACTACCATATCCCCATCATCATTAAGCCAATGAAGTTGATAAGGTTTGGGATGAGGTGTAGTAGTCAAGCCCAACTTCTCAACCATCCTAGTGCTACAACAATTGCACCAAGATCCACTATCCACTATGAGAGAACCAGCCTTGTTTGAAATGTTACATCTTGTATGAAAGATGTTCTCTCTTTGGGATAGTGTATCACTAGGGTGGTTATTGAGGACCCTTCTCATCATAAGAAGTTCCCCATTATAAGGGTAAGTGACCTCACATGACTCTCCCTCACTTGCTTCTTCTTCATCGTCACTTGAAGATGAAGAAGTAGTAGTTTCATCTTGGCTACTATAAATGTCTTGGCCCCTTAAAATCATCACTTTCTTGTTAGGGCATTGAGAAGCAATGTGGCCTCTCCCAAGACACTTAAAGCACTTAATATCACTAGACTTAGTGCTAGTGTGTGAGGTGTTTATTTTGTTGTCTTTTTCTTTTTCTTTACCCTTGTCTAGATTTTTGGAGGGAAAAGTATTTTTCTTTTCAAAATCATTTTTCTTACCCTCCCTCTTGTAGTCAACCTTAGAGAAAGAAGATGAGTATGAGCTTGTTTTAAAACTTTTTCTCAAATTTTGTTGTTCAACCTTTATACAAAGTTGAACCAAATCATTCAAATCCCTATAAGGGAGAAGCTCAACCTTATCTCTTATCTCAAATGTTTGATAATTCGACTAGCATGTGAAAAAATTTAGTTTTGCTCACGTGATGGAGAAGGTTAGGAGGAGTGGTAGATGATTTCTCCTTAGCTTCTCCTTTGCTCGGATCTTCTTCAAGGAGATGGAAACCACAATGATGAACACTAGATGGAGGAGATTCTCAGATAGGAAGAAGGCTTAAGCCTTGGATGGAAGCATCCAAGCTTAAGGTGCAAGGGAAAACTCACTTCAAAGAGGAGGAAATCCTAGAAGGGTTCCTAAGGTGAAGCTTTCTCTCATGGTGACTCTTGAACAAAATTTGGCTGAATAAGCTCTCAAATTTCATTATTCTCAAAAGTGAATACAATATGTGAGGAGGAAACTATTTAAGCCACCGAAATTAGGAAGCATTTGGTGCCAATGTGAAAGCTTCACATGTGGCGCCAAGATTTGAATTCAAAATTTGAAATTTTGAATTCAAATCTTAACCCACATGTGTAAGTCCGAATCCCATGGGTACTAAATGCATTTAGGTCTGATTTAGTGTGCATTTAGGGTTGAATTTGAGTCACACATGTTCAGCCAAGGTGGCTCCATCCATGTGACTCAAAATGCAACTTAAATGCATGCTAAATTAAACCTAGTTTTTCCTATTTCAATTAAACAAGTAATCCTCCTTAAATCCTAAACTAATGACCTAAATACAATGGTCAATGAAATACAATGAATAGGAAAAATTACAAGAATGAAAATGAGCCCAATATTGGGTACCAAAAGCCCAAAGGCCCATGAAGCCCAAAACTAGGCCCAACAAGCCTAAAACCTAAAATGCTACTCTATGTGGTCCAAAATACAAGACCAAAATATATGATACCTATACTAACATGATGTATACAAAACATATGAAATTAGCTATACAAAATATGGCCCATGAAAAGTTCAATCTTGGGCCTTCCCAGGCCCAATGGGCCCGATGGGTCCTGACTGGCCCAAACCTTCATGTCTAGCCAACTCCTCTTGAATCTTTGAGTATGTCACCTCTTGCACTCCAAAGCATGATTCCATCATCCCCTCCCTCTTGAAAAGGATTTGTCCTCAAATCTCGAGGATGAATGGAAGAAGAAAAATTAACACCTACATATAAAACATGCAAGGAATAAGAAGTAACATGGTAAGAGAAAAGATCATGGATCCTAAGAGGAGTCCTAGTATCTAACCTAACAAAGAAAGATAAAATATTAGACTCTCTAGAAATAGGCTCCTCTTCTAAGCATAACCTAGAAGTAAAACCTAAAAATGTAAGAACACTATGACTAAGACAATGAAAAGACTGATTTTTAAACACTACAATATCTTGCCTAAAGTACCCTAAATGGTATCCTAGGCTTTTCCTAAAATATAAAGAAAATACAACTAAAAAACGTCCTAAACAATTTTGGATTTGATTGTTTATTAGATACTCATAGTCATATAATCTATTTTTGTCTTGTAGAGAAGGAAACATATTAAGTTCAAAAAAATAAGAACTTCCCATAAGATCAAACATAGAATATAGATTATTACAAGTTATATCTACTAAACAATGTAAACCAAAAATTGGGTGCTTTATGAAATCCAAAGAAATACTTCCTTCCTTGTGCACCTTCAAGGAAGTAGTATAAGGAGTAACACTAGGTATAGTCCACTCCTTCTTTACTATATCTCGAAGTTGAGAAGAATTCTTTACTTGAAATTCATTTTGTTCCTCATTCTCAACTTTAAGATAAGTGGCAACATTAGGATAAGAGTCAAGACTTTTATGAATAAAGAGAGTTCTTTTCAAGTCTTGCTTGGTCATAAAATAACTCTCCTTGGTCACAAAGGTTTTAGTGGAATCCCCTTCTTCCACACTCTTTCCTTCTTTTCTTTCTTTATTTATTTTTCTTTTCATTTGCTTTTGATCCTCAAACACTTGGGGTGGTGTTAAAGGATTAAAAACAATTTCCTTATTTTTATGAGTGAAGGTTATTTTGTTAGTAAGGCCATTATGTATAGTTTGTTTATCAAATTGTCATGGCCTACCAAGCAAAATATGACAAGCTTCCATAGGGATCACATCACATAAAACTTTGTCTTTATAATCCCCTATAGAAAACTTGACCTTCACTTGTTGATTCACCTCCAATTCCTCACCTTCATTGAGCCAATGAAGTTTATAAGGGTGAGGGTGAGGAATGGTGGTAAGGGCTAACTTGTGAACCAACCTTGTACTACAACAATTAGAACATGATCCACTATCAACAATGAGAGAACAAGTTTTTTTAGAAACTAAACATCTTGTGTGAAAGATGTTCTCTCTTTGTGATAGTGAAGTGGGACAAGGTTGACTTCCAAGAAGCCTTTTGACCATAAGAAGATCACTATCAACAGGATATAGCTTTTCAATTTGAGGGTCTTCCTTACTAGTCTCACTATCACTTGAAGTGGTAGAACTAGATTCATCAAGGCTACTATAAATGTCTTGTCCTCTCAAAATCGTGACCTTTTTAGTTGGACATTGAGAAGCTATATGGCCTCTCCCAAGACATTTAAAGCATTTGATGTCACTAGTTTTACTACTAGAAGTGACAACATTTTTATTTTTATCACTTTCATTTTCTTTTTCTTTTTCTTGACCCTTACTAGAGTTTTTAGAAGAGTCATATTGACCTTCCCTCTTGTAGTCATTCTTGATATAAGAGTTAGCTTGAGTTTTTCCTTTTAAAGAATTTTTCCTTAAATTTTGTTGTTCCACCCTTATACAAAGTTGGACCAAATCATCAAGGTCCCTATAAGGGAGTAACTCAACTCTATCTCTTATGTCAAAATTTAGACCACTCAAAAACCTAGCAATGGTCAATCTTTCCTCTTCCCTTATGCCAGCCCTCATGAGATACAACTCCATCTTTTGTCTATACTCCTCAACACTCATATTTTTTTGTTGGAGTCTTTGGAGCTTATCCATAAGCTCCCTACTATAATAAGAAGGTATGTGTCTTCTTCTCATAGCACTCCTCAACTCATTCCAATAAGTGATTGGAGGGTCATTGTGAAGTCTTCTCTCTCTCTCTAAGGATGTCCACCAATACATAGCTTGTCCTTGGAAAGCTAAGGTGGCCAAGGGAACTTTTCTTTCTTCACCTACTTGGTGACAAGTGAAGATTTGCTCCACTTTCATTTCCCAATCCAAGTAGGCATCCACATCTTCTTTTCCATGAAAGTAAGGGAGATCAACCCTTGATTCCCTCACTTTGTGTTCTTTAATGACTCTCCTAGGTGGGGGTTGATAGTAAGAATCCATTTGTATACTACCATCATTATTTTGACTTTGAGAATCATTGGAGCTCTTGGTTGAGCTCCTAGAAGAACCTTTTGGACTTTTATTTTTATTTAATCTTTTCAAAAGTTTTTCTTCTCGTTGCTTAATCTTTTGAATCTCTTGTTCTAAAGCCATGATTTGTACTTCCTTTTCAAGTTTTTCTTTTTGTTTTTGAAGTATTTCATCATGCTTCCAAAGTTTTAGTGCCTCAACCTCCTTGACAATTCTTTTAAAACTTTTAGGAGATTCAAAGTCACTACTACTTTGAGAATGTTGACTCATGATTAAGCAATAAGATTTTATATGCTATGCAAAATGTTATAAAATGTTTTTGGTATTTTCTAGGAATGAAAATAACACTTGGAAGTCTAAGTGTACAAGTTGCACTATCAAGGGAGGTGAGCTACAAAGAGCCACTTAATAACCAAGCCTTTTCAAGTGGAAATCACTAAACTCCTTTGTGGTACTTCCAATTCCCCAAAACTTTTCACAAAAATTTTGAATGCTTTTTCACAATTTGTTTGTTTTTGAGACTAAACTAGACGTGAGCAAGTAAATCTACACAAGTCTAGATGAATTTAAGCAACTAAATAAACACAATTAAAGTTCAAACACTTGAAGGAAGCAAGGATAATCAACTAGTCGGTTTGCCCTAGGTGGAAGCTTGAAACATATGAAATTTTCAAGCCACTTCCACTAGTACTACACGTGAGAATTCTAACAAGGAGTTAGATATACCTGACCAGCTTCTTAATACTCCCTCCAAGCTTTACAAATTGATTTTAAAATACAAGAGAAATTGCAAAATTTAAACTAGCCTAGAAAGCAATAAATGGCGGTTTTGGTGACCAATTAGTGACGGTTTTGTGTTCAACTTTTCTAACACTTGTTCAAGTGTCTTAATCCGCCACTAATCCTTCAAATTTGATGCTCCTGGACCTGCAAAGAATCACAACAAAAGAGGTTAATGGTGGCTGCCTCACAAGGTGAAAGGAATGGTCACTCAAGTGAAGGAAGTTTAGGAGAAGTTTTGGTCACTAATTTAGGTCAAATTTTTAGGTCTTAGTGTCCAAATTTTTCCTACTCTTTGTTGAGAAATGCTTGATCCTTGAGCAAGGATTTGAGGCCACTTCCAGAACAGGGAAATTATTGAAAGAAAACTAGACAAGCAATAGAAGCACAATTTGAAAAGCTTATACCAAAAGTTAAGAGTAATATGTATATATGACAAGACTCAAAGAGGTTCAACAAGTAAAACTGGAAAATAAGACTCCAAATAAAGCTAGCACTCAGTTAGGAATGTTCCTAGATAGGTACTATAGTAGATGAACAAAACAAAACAAAATTGAAAGCAATTGGATAAGTATAGCAAAAATAGTAGTCAAAACAATAACAAGGAATCAAATGAATTTTTATCAATGAACACCTCTCGGCTTTTTCACTTTAAAATGCTTTCTCTATTTTTTTTTAATTCTTTCTTTTTCTATATTCAAGTTAAGAGTCCAGAGAGTATATTTGCCTTTTGTTTCAAATTTTTCTAAGATTCCAAGCTATAGAAACCGAGACTACAAGTTAGCCAAAAATTAGGTCAAAATTCAAGTAAACTTGAGAAACTAGTGCACTAGTCTTTAGGTTTTGGTTTGGATTCCTTTTGAACTCTTTTTCTTTTGAACTCTAGGTCTTTTCTTTTATTTTAGGCTCTGTTTTATCTCTGTTTTCAGCCTCTAATTTTTTTTAAAATTGAATCCACAAGAAAGAGTGCACTAGAAGTAGAATTAAGTACTTGAAATTTTGAGTCAAAAATTTTTATAAGATTTTCAATGGAAAGTGATTTGAAAACTTAAGAACACAATGGAAACCTAACTCTAAAGAAACTTGATAGGACTAATAGCAAATTATAAACACAATAAGGTAAAAGAAAAAGCACATATAGGTAGGCAAAAGAGAAGCAAAACCGAGAGCAATATGTAGACACAAAGTTCAAAATAAAACTAGGTTAAACATGCTATTCAAGGAATTTGCAACATATAAAGACTAAACACAAACTCTAAGACAAAACAAGATTAAAAACCAAAAATCTAAATGCAATGCATGAGGTCCAATCACGGACACATACAAGAATGGAGAGACTCAAAGAAAACAAAATATAAGCACAAGCAAAAAGGTCTTAATTCATGTTGATTGTGAAAAAAACTCAAAAACAATCAACCAATGGATCTATGGAACACAAGAGGATTCAAAACATATATGTTCCGGCCACGAGGTGCGCTAGGGTTTTTTCCTAGATCGTGCCTCAAAGCCAGAGCATTCAAAAGTGTAATCTCCTTTCTCAACTCTAGGGTTTTGGGTTTTATGGTACGTCGTTCATGGGCCTCTTGGGCCCCGAGAATAAAGGGATTTCCCTAACCGTTCTTATCTTGATGGCGCGAGGTTAAAGGGGATAAGTCTAGTCGGGTTCTTACCGACTGGGTCCGCGCAGGGGACCCAGTCGGGTTAATGCCGAGTAGTCTCCTTAGTCCTTTTAGGCGAGAGGAATCGAGTCCCCCAGGTAGAGTCGAGTCATGACCGACTAGGTCTATGCTGAGCCCTCGGTCGAGTTAGTGCCGAGTAGGCATGGTCGCCCCACTGCCGAATAGAGGTGCAGGTCAGATTTCGACCTGGACGGCACACTTGCCTTCCAGCCCTGAGCCGAGAAGGCGAAAGGGCTTGTGGCCTGATACGATAGTCGGGAAATAACCGAGAAGAAAACCTAATCGGATTTTAACCTGGATAGTACACTTGCCTTCCAGCCTTGAGCCTGTAAGGCGAGAAGGCTTGTAACCGGGCGGCCTAGTCGGGTATTGTCCGAGCAGAAGGTCAAGTCGGATTTCGGCCTGGACGGTACACTTGCCTTCCAGCCTTGAGCCTGTAAGGCGAGAAGGCTTGTAGCCGGGTAACCTGGTCGGGTATTGTCCGAGCAGAAGATCAAGTCGAATTTTGATCTAGACGGTGCAGCCTCCACGGCCATGGGCCGGGAATAGGTGTCGGGAGAACGCCAAGAATCAAGTCGTCACGTGGGACCGTGGTTTTCCGGAGCCCTAAAAGAGGTATCTTTTTCTTTCACATAACTTCATGGCTGGTTGTTCTTATATACTCGTTCTTACAAGTTATATATATAAATTGTAGTGTTGCAAAACGTGTCGTCCTAATTCCGACCCTAACGAACGGGGAATTTTTTATTTGTCTAAAAACTGAATCTCAATGTCACTAGTCAGCCGAATACCGACCAGAAATGCCACAATTTTTTCTAAGTTAAGAATTGAATTTCAAAGCATCTAGTCGCCCAAATACCGACTAGGAAAATGCCACAAATTTTCTAAGTTAAAAATTGAATCTCAATGTCACTAGTTGGCCAAATACCGACTAGTAAAATGCCACAATTTTTCTAAGTTAAAAATGAATCTCAAAGCATCTAGTCGTCCAAATACCGACTAGGGAAACATGCCAAAATTTTTCTAAGTTAAATTGAATATCAAATCATCTAGTCGTCCAAATACCGACTAGGGAAACATGCCAAAAAAATTTCTAAGTTAACATGAATATCAAATCATCTAAATACCGACTAGGGAAACATGCCAAAATTTTTCTAAGTTAACCTGAATATCAAATCATCTAGTCGTCCAAATACCGACTAGGGAAACATGCCAAAAATTTTCTAAGTTAATATGAATATCAAATCATCTAGTCGTCCAAATACCGACTAGGGAAACATGCCAAAAATATTCTAAGTTAAATTGAATATCAAATCATCTAGTCGTCCAAATACCGACTAGGGAAACATGCCAAAAAAATTTCTAAGTTAACATGAATATCAAATCATCTAAATACCGACTAGGGAAACATGCCAAAATTTTTCTAAGTTAACCTGAATATCAAATCATCTAGTCGTCCAAATACCGACTAGGGAAACATGCCAAAAATTTTCTAAGTTAATATGAATATCAAATCATCTAGTCGTTCAATTTCAAATTACAATTTTTGTTTATTGGGAAACCGGTCGGGTTTTTTCGCGATTAATCATAATCATATTCCGATAACTTTATTTCAACTTGGAAAGGTTTTTACTCGGTTGAGATGGAACTCGGACATTAACCGGTTAGGTTCACATATGAAGCCGGGGTGTAAAAAAAATAAAATAATAAAATAAAATAAAATAAAATAAAAAAATTGTTCCGGCCACGAGGTGCGCTAGGGTTTTTTCCTAGATCGTGCCTCAAAGTCAGAGCATTCAAAAGTGTAATCTCCTTTCTCAACTCTAGGGTTTTGGGTTTTATGGTACGTCGTTCATGGGCCTCTTGGGCCCCGAGAATAAAGGGATTTCCCTAACCGTTCTTATCTTGATGGCGCGAGGTTAAAGAGGATAAGTCTAGTCGAGTTCTTACCAACTGGGTCCGCGCAGGGGACCCAGTCGGGTTAATGCCGAGTAGTCTCCTTAGTCCTTTTAGGCGAGAGGAATCGAGTCCCCCAGGTCGAGTCGAGTCATGACCGACTAGGTCTATGCTGAGCCCTCGGTTGGGTTAGTGCCGAGTAGGCATGGTCGCCCCACTGCCGAATAGAGGTGCAGGTCAGATTTTGACCTGGACGGCACACTTGCCTTCCAGCCCTGAGCCGAGAAGGCGAAAGGGCTTGTGGCCTGATACGATAGTCGGGAAATACCCGAGAAGAAAACCTAATCGGATTTTAACCTGGACAGTACAATATAGATCCACAACGAAACTTAAACAAGACAATGTAGACCCCTAAAATTGTCCGGGTCGGAAATAAGACTCGAAGACTCTCAAAGATCGAAGGAAAGTCAGCCAGAAGGACTCCCAGAAGACCATAGGATGACTATCTTTAGGTTTAGAGGTCTTAGAGTAGCCAAAAATAAGAAAGTGGGAGGTTTGGAGCTCAATACGGCCTCCTTGGAGTTCAGTACGGCCGTACTGCACATTTTGAACTACAATACGGCCGCACTGAACTCAATACGGCCGTATTGAAGTTTCTGAACTTCAATACGGCTGCATTGAATTTAATACGGCTGCATTGAACTTCAATACGGCTGCATTGAATTCAATACGGCTGCACTGAACTTCAATACGGCTGCACTGAACTTCAATACGGCCGTATTGAGGTTTTTGAACTTCAATACGACCGTATTGAATTCAATACGGCCGTATTGTAGTTCAAAACTTCAATACGGACCGTATTGACCCCCAGAGACCGTATTGAGCCTCATCCCTATAAATATGACGTCAATGGGACGTCATTCGACACTTTCACACTGAGTTTTAACCCTCTTCTTGAGTATTCTGGGTTTTTTTGAGCAGTGCTCTGCCTAGAAATCACTCGGAGAGTTGATCCGACGAAGTTCTTGAGTCACGAGCCATTTGCTTGAGTCTCGAACCTAGTCGAAGGGAAATCCTCCGGATTTCCATAGTTAAAATTTTATAGGAGGGAGCGAGCGGTCTTGTAGAGGGAGGGAACGCCAAAACGCTTCCCAATTTCTGTCAAGATATATAAGAAAGCACGCTTCAAAGGTTTATCTCTTTAAAGTCCCTTCTTTTACCGCTTTCCGTGTGTACATATTTAAACTGTCATCATGTAGATAGTTAATTCATAATTGCTTAGAATAAATAGGGGTAATTTAGTAATTTCGCACTATTATTTTTAAATAATCTGTCATAGGGAACTCGAAAGGGGCGCTGTGGGGTGCTAACACCTTCCCCACGCGTAACCGACTCCCTTACCCGACTCTGGTTGTCATGGCCGAAGTCGATTTTTGAATCGATTGCCTTAAACTTCTTTTTCCAATGTTTTGAGTAAAACATTGGTGGCGACTCCATGAACCCTTCCTTTTTATGAAAACCGCTAATCCATGGAGGGTCCCGCTTGGGATTAACATGGATTGGTGAGCCTTTTAATAAAATTGCTCGTTTGACAAGGTCTCAGTTTGAGAATAAGTCATTCTAGCAATCCATATTTTTAAACAAATAAAAGAGTCCAACCATCCTTCGCGAATGCCGAAAGCCCGTTTCGGGCCGGTGGCGACAGATGGCGACTCCGCTGGGGACACCTCGAGAGTCAGTCCCATTTAGTGACAGATTATTTTTAACAAATAATAGTTAAAATTACTTTATTACCCCTCACTTGTATGATAACATGCTTTATTTATTTGGCTTTAATAACTGTTGTATGTTTAAATTTTCGCAATTGTTTGAAATACAAACTGCACACAAACCTTTGCACACAACAGTTCCCTCTATACCCGGGGGCATGAGTGGTAAGCCATAGGGAGTGGATGTTAGTACGGCCGGTTGTCGAATGGGTCTATAGGTGCCCGTAGACCGTTGTCGGAAAGCATCACTCAAGGTGATAACCATGAACTCGAGTCCGACAGTGCGTTGGAGCTTTGCATCGACTTACGACGAGAGGAATTGGGTCCCTATAATGGGGGCACCTTGGGGGCCTCAGACCGGTGAGAACAATTAGAACCACCTTGAATATGCACTTTTCTGCAGGATACCCCTACCTCGTGATTCGCTCGTGACTGTTCGTGGATGAGTGAATTGTTTGTGTAAATGCTTATGTGCAATTGTTTGTGCATTAATAAATAACCTCGTGATAAGGTCTAAAGAATAATCCCCATGCATGAAAATGTCATGACATGAGAGGAAAAACCAATGTGTGAAAATATAATAAAAGTAAGGAGCATAGGCATCATTATCAATAATACCTCATGCATCATCATCAATTATTCATTTTAGGATCACCAATACCCTCTCGATGTGAGTAAAAGGGACCCATGACTATTGAGATTCTCCGTTGGGGAGAGATCATAGGCTAGGGAGGGTGATAAACCTTCATCTTAAAAAGGCAGCGCCTTAAAGATGGAGTCTTATCAAGCTCACATCGAGAGTGTATTCATTCCATAAATTAATTAAATTAAATATTCATTTTTAGAAAGTGGCTGGTCATCTCTCTGTCCTCACACGCGCGCAGAAAATCAAGAAGATGGAGGCGCTGGAAGAGCAAAATAAGAAGCTCACAGCCGAGCTCTCACAGCTCAAAGAACAAATGGCGCAAATGATGGAACTCATGCGTCATCATAATGTACATGGGGCTCACCACAGTGACCATGAGTCCCATCATCATGAGGAGGAAGAGCACGAGGAAGAGCCTCCACACGCTATACCTATAGGGGCTGGAATTGTAATTAAAGAGCCCGAGGTTTCAAAGGAACAATTCCACGCCCTAGAGGATCGGCTAAGGGCTATGGAGGGGCATGACTTCGATATTAAAGATGCCGCCGACATGTGTTTAGTGAGAGACATCCAATTCCCTCCTAAATTTAAAGTGCCGGATTTCCCAAAGTACGTGGGATCAACTTGCCCTAAGAGTCATCTCACCATGTACTGTCGCAAAATGGCTGCATATGCCACAAACGAAAAGCTCTTGATCCACTGCTTCCAAGAGAGCTTGGCTGATACCGCGCTCAACTGGTATATGCAGCTAGATGGAAATCTAGTACACACATGGAGGCAGTTGGCCGACGCCTTTCTCAAGTGCTACAAATACAACATCGACCTAACAACCGATAGGTCAGATCTTCAAGCCTTGAGTAAAAAGAACGATGAATCCTTCAAGGCGTACGCCCAACGTTGGAGGGAGTTGGCGGCACAGATAGAGCCCCCGCTGTCGGATAAGGAGACGGTGTCCTTGTTCATCAATTCGTTGACTGGTCCCTATTATGACAAGATGATAGGGAACACGACAACACTCTTCTCGGACATCATCACCATTGGAGAAAGGGTGGAACAAGGACTCAAAAGTGGGAAGCTGGCTAAGCCTTCCCAACCATATGAAGCTAAGAAGGCCTTCGGGAAGAAGAAAGAAGGAGGAGTCAACGCTATAACCATTTCTTCATCTTCTTCCACTTCGAAGTCAGGAAAGTCGCAGTATAACCCTATGAGGAAGCTTGATAAACTTCCGACCACATATAGCGACCTCCTGCCGAAGTTAGTGGAAGCTCATCTTCTAGCTTACATTCCACCAAGGAAGATGGATCCACCTTATCCCGAGTGGTACAAACCACAAGATAAATGCCTATACCACTCGGGGGCACCAGGACATTCAACGGAGAACTGTAGGGCTCTCAAACACAAGGTCCAAGACCTTATTGATGCCGGGTGGGTCACCTTCGATTCGACAGCACCCGACGTGAGCAAGAATCCTCTACCAAAGCAGGAGTAGAGAATGACAAGCCATAATAGGGCCCCTCCATATTTTTCTTTTCTTTTAGGGACTCGTGATCAGTACCCGAGATCATGAGAACCTTTTCATGTAAATAAGGGTCTTTGTACAAATTTTAATACATATCAATAAAGAGGCATTTTTCACACACTATTCTCTCATTTGTTCTTTTCTCTCTTTCTCTCATTAATATTAATAAATTCTAAACCTAAACAGAACCAATAAAACAATTATGTCTGTGATTGTTCGCTCCGACCGGGATCCGAAAGTTGAGGATGAATGGGTTGAGTTGGACAGTGATGAGGAGACCATTTCTCCGGACTTGCAAAGACTGCTAGATCAAGAGGCTCGTCTACTCCAACCGCATCAAGAAAAATTGGAGACCGTGAATTTGGGGCAAGGCCAAGAAATAAAAGAGGTCAATATTGGAACCCATATTAGTGATGAAATAAGGGAGCAATTGATCCAGTTGTTAAAGGAATACAAAGATGTATTTGCATGGTCGTACCATGATATGCCCGGTTTGGACTCTAATATCATCGAGCACAAATTACCATTGAAAGAAGGCTTTCGACCCGTCAAACAAAAGCTCCGACGAGTCAAGCCCGAATGGTCTTTAAAGATCAAGGAGGAGGTAGAAAAACAATTAGACGCGGGGTTCCTGGTTGTGTCCCAGTATCCCGAATGGCTGGCTAACATTGTGCCAGTCATTAAAAAGAATGGAAAGGTTAGAGTTTGTGTTGACTACAGGGATCTTAATCGTGCTAGTCCAAAGGACGATTTTCCCTTACCACACATCGATACATTGGTGGATCATACAGCCACAAACACACTCTATTCCTTCATGGATGGGTACTCTGGGTACAACCAAATCAAGATGAATGTGGAAGACCGCGAGAAGACTTCCTTCATTACACCCTGGGGTACTTTTTGCTACAGGGTAATGCCTTTTGGACTCAAGAATGCGGGTGCCACCTATCAACGAGCGATGGTGACGTTATTCCATGATATGATCCACAAAGAAATTGAAGTATATGTGGATGACATGATCGCAAAGTCAAAAGATGAGATGGACCATGTCCAATATTTGAGAAAATTATTCAATCGGCTTCGCAAGTATCAGCTTAAGCTAAATCCGGCTAAGTGTACTTTCGGAGTCCGGTCGGGTAAGCTTCTCGGGTTCATCGTCAGTGAAAAAGGCATAGAGGTGGACCCTGATAAAGTAAAGGCAATAATGGAAATGCCTCCTCCTAAAACTGAGAAAGAAATTAGAGGATTCCTCGGCAGGGTGAACTACGTTGCAAGGTTCATCGCACAGTTGACTGACACGTGCAAGCCAATATTCAAGCTGTTGCGCAAGAATCATTCCGAAGTTTGGGATGAAAATTGTCAACAAGCTTTTGATAAGATCAAACAGTGCTTGGCCAATCCACCGGTATTGGTGCCACCTGTCGAGGGAAGACCATTAATCCTCTACTTGACGGTGCTTGATGAGTCTATGGGGGCTGTGCTGGGACAACAAGATGAAACAGGAAAGAAAGAACAAGCCATCTACTACCTGAGCAAGAAATTTCTTGATTATGAAACCCGCTATACGCCGCTAGAAAAAACGTGCTGCGCGTTAGCATGGGCAACGCAAAGGCTCAGGCAGTATATGATAAGGCATACTACTTGGTTGGTTTCCAAAATGGACCCAATCAAGTACGTGTTCGACAAACCAATAATCACTGGGAAGATTGCCCGATGGCAAGTACAGTTATCAGAATTTGACATCATACATGTCACTCAAAAGGCCATCAAGGGTAGTACCCTAGCTGATTACCTAGCACACGGGCCGACCAACGACTACCAATCCCTTCAGGATGATTTCCCCGATGAGCATATAATGCATCTACAACATGAAGAGCTTAAAGATGATGCATGGACCATGTATTTTGATGGAGCCTCCAACATGCTTGGACGAGGGATTGGCACAGTGCTAATCTCTCCACAAGGAAAACACATCCCCATAACGGCAAGACTCAACTTCGATTGTACAAACAATATGGCAGAATACGAGGCTTGCGCGTTGGGAATCCAAGCAGCCATCAACAATGGTATCCTAAAGCTCAAAGTATTTGGTGATTCGGCCCTAGTCATCTACCAATTACGAGGTGAATGGGAAGTCCGAAATCCCAAATTGATACCATATGTTGAGCACATCAAAGATTTGACACAACTCTTCCAAAGTGTCATCTTTGAATACATTCCAAGGGAGGAAAATCAGTTTGCCGACGCTCTTGCCACACTATCATCAATGTTCGCCTTGGATAATGAGCATGAAATGCCCATCATCAATATCCGGAGGCATGATAAGCAAGCGTTTTGCCTTCTGATAAATGAAGTAGTTGATGATCATTCATGGTTCCATGACATCAAGCAATATTTGACAAAAGGGGAATATCCTGATATGGCCAGTGATAATGACAAGAAGCATATCCGGAGAAGGGCCATGGGATTTTTGCTAGTCGGCGAAACCCTCTACAAGAAAAATTATGACTCGGTCTTGTTGAGATGTGTAGACCAAGTCGAAGCCCAAAACATGATCAAAGAAGTTCATGAGGGGGTTTTCGGTACCCACATTCCCGGGCCCGCAATGGCTAAAAAAATCCTCAGGGCGGGATATTATTGGTCGACCATGGAAAAGGATTGTTACCAATATGTGCGAAAATGCCATAAATGTCAAGCATACGCCGACAACATTCATATCCCACCAACCCCACTCAACGTATTGGCTTCACCTTGGCCATTCTCAATGTGGGGCATGGATGTTATTGGACCCATTGAGCCGAAAGCATCCAACGGGCACAGATTCATTCTTGTGGCCATTGACTATTTCACCAAATGGGTAGAAGCGGCATCGTATGCTCATGTGACCCGAAAGGTGGTAACATCCTTCATCAAAAAGAATATGATATGCAGATACGGTATTCCTGATAAAATCATCACTGATAATGGATCCAATCTAAATAACAAGATGGTGGAAGAACTGTGCCAAGAGTTCAAAATCCAACACCACAACTCTTCCCCCTATCGACCAAAGATGAATGGGGCAGTCGAGGCAGCCAATAAAAATATCAAGAAGATAGTGCAAAAGATGGTTGTCTCATTCAAAGACTGGTATGAGATGCTACCTTTCGCTCTCCATGGATACAGGACTTCAGTGCGCACATCCACAGGAGCTACTCCATTCTCCCTCGTTTATGGGATGGAGGCGGTCTTGCCTGTTGAAGTTGAGATACCTTCTCTAAGGGTAATCATGGAAGCGAAACTTTCCGAGGCAGAATGGGTTCAAAGCCGATATGACCAGTTAAACCTTATTGAAGAAAAACGGCTGAACGCCATATGCCATGGTCAAGCCTATCAAAGAAAGATCAAAAAGGCTTTTGACAAGAAAGTCCACCCTCGAGTCTATCATGAGGGAGAGCTGGTAATGAAGAAATTACTACCAGCCCAAAAGGACAAAATCGGAAAGTGGGCCCCGAATTACGAAGGACCATACGTGGTGAAGCGAGCCTTCTCCGGAGGAGCATTGATCCTCACAGACATAGATGGAGAAGAACTTCGATACCCAGTCAACGCCGACGTGGTAAAGAAGTATTATGCTTGAAGACGTTGCTTGCATAAGCCCGCTAGGATGAAAACCCGAAAAAGGGCATCCTAGGCAAAAGTTAGGGCAAAACAAAAAGCCCGCCAGTACAAGGGTACTAGGCAAAACAAAAAGCCCGCCAGTACAAGGGTACTAGGCAAAACAAAGGCAAAATTATCCCCGCTAGGATACGTCCTAGGCAAAAGTTAGGGGCAAAAGAATAAGACATAAAAATAAAGCAAGCGACGATCACTTGAATCGAAAACCGAAAGGCGATTCATGTGATTATCTTCTAGAAGCAAGCGTCTTGCAGTGTCTACACTCCTGACTCAGGCATATCACCCAAAACAACTAGGAGAACGTACGGAGCAACAATTACAGATATAATTGTTAAGCCCAATGTAAATAGCCTACCCAGGCCAGCCATTCTTCAGAAATTACCTTCTGTATATCTTTCTGTAAAAACACTTGTGAATATTAATAAAATATCTATTCATTTCTTTTCTCTCTTGACCATGTGATTATGCCTCTAAATTGGTATTTCTAAAAAATTGTATGAAATTCCTTAATAATCGGTTAATAAAGAAAATTGGAGGGGTTCCTATAAAATCCATAATCTCCTGCATAAAAGGCTCACAAAAATATTCCCTCACGTCGACGACAGAAACTCCTCCAAGAAGAGAAGGATAGGGAGAGCCATTCATTTTCCTAAAAAGCATTAATAAAATAATCAAACTTGCATTTGTGCATCACACACACATTAGTTGCACATTCAAAGACCTTATCATGAGGCAATTGCATAAATAAAAAAAAAAAAAATAGAAAAATTGCTTGTGTATGACAGCAGTCAACAGAAAAGGCCAAAAAACAACAAAAAGGCAAAATACAGAAAAAGCCAAAATTTGACAAAAAAGGCAAAGATTCAGAAAATCAACAGCATCATACAGAATAACTGAGCCTGGAGAAGCTTGCCGAAATAATGCTCTCAGAATAACTGAGCCTGGAGAGGCTCGCCGAAACAATACTCTCTCACCATACAGAATAATTGAGCCTGGAGAGGCTTGCTGAAATAATACTCCCACAGAATAATTAAGCCTGGAGAGGCTTGCCGAAATAATACTCTCCAAAAGACGTCTCAGCTCGCATTCTCGGGCTGAAAAAAAAAAAAAAAAAAAAAAAAAAAAAAAAAAATTCATCATACAGAATAATTGAGCCTGGAGAGGCTCGCAGAAATAATACTCCCCAGAGATATCTCAGCTTCCACTCACGGGCCAAATTCCCCAGTGAAAGCTATCAAACCAAGATCAGCAAAAATCCCCAATGGAAGCGCGATCATCCAAAGCAAAATATTCAGTCAAAGGACTTAAAACTTCCTCAGTGGAAGATAGCTCTCCAACTCAGGCATTGAGTGAGTCTAAGCCTGTAGAGGCTTCCTAAATAATACTCTGGGATACATAAGATCCCTAAATCCCCAGTCGCCTACTCAAGAGGCATTCCTACAAAAAGGAAAATCCAAAAAAGAAAATCAATAAACCATTCCCCAAGTGGAAATCGGCTTTCAGCCAAAAATCAAGCGTCAAGATGATCCGCCTAACAGAAGAGGCTAATCAAAAATCAACATCCAGAATCCCCAGCGGATAACAGCCTACACAGAGGCAGCAAAAATCAGAAAATCCAAAAGAGTCACCCGAATAAGGATAACCGGGATACTCCACAACGTCAAAGGACGTCAGCCAATCATAAGGCATCGCTCACATCAGAAAGAGCATCTTCGTGTCTACACCCCAAGGAAACAGAAATTCCCCATGGGTACCAACTATGCAAATGCAAGTTGGGGCACAAGAACCTATGAGTAACTGCACATCCCCTAGACGGATCCCTGCGTTATCCAGCCCTCAGCGGCACCAAAATCAAAAACAAATTGTCAAAGCAGCATCGTGGACTGTGGAGACAAAACCATCACAGATCCCTGGAGAGGGCAAACTCACATTGCCAACGTCGTCAAGAACACGGAGGCAGACCCTGGGGAGGGCAAACCGCAGACCCTGGAGAGGGCAAACTCAACTGCCTAGGTTGTCAGAAACACCAAAGCAGAGCCTGGAGAGGCGGTACTCACGCTACCAAAGTGTACAGAAGCACGGAGGTATGTAGCTTCCAGCTCGGGCGGCGAGTGAAGCAAAGCCTGGAGAGGCGGTACTCACAACTTCCAGCTCGGGCGTCGGGTGAAGATGAGCCTGGAGAGGCGGTACTCACAGCTTCCAGCTTGGGCGGCAAGCGAAGCTAACCCTGGAGAGGGAAAACTCAACTGCCTAGGATGTCAGAAGCACCGAAGCAGAGCCTGGAGAGGCGGTACTCACAGCTTCCAGCTTGGGCGGCAAGCGAAGCTAACCCTGGAGAGGGCAAACTCAACTGCCTAGAATGTCAGAAGCACCGAAGCAGAGCCTGGAGAGGCGGTACTCACAGCTTCCAGCTTGGGCGGCAAGCGAAGCTAAGCCTGGAGAGGCGGTACTCACAACTTCCAGCTCGGGTGTCGAGTGAAGTTGAGCCTGGAGAGGCGGTACTCACGCTACCAGAGTGTTCAGAAGCACGGAGGTATGCAGCTTCCGGCTCGGGCGACGAGCGAAGCAAAACCTGGAGAGGCTACTCAGCAAATTTTCCACCGGAAGACACTACAAGTCGGAAGGATGGCCTTATTCCCCGGACAATTGGGTCAACTCCTTTACTTATCAACCGGTACACTAAAAGGCCGTTTGACTAAGTAAAGGGGGGGCAGCTGTAGACCCCTAAAATTGTCCGGGTCGGAAATAAGACTCGAAGACTCTCAAAGATCGAAGGAAAGTCAGCCAGAAGGACTCCCAGAAGACCATAGGATGACTATCTTTAGGTTTAGAGGTCTTAGAGTAGCCAAAAATAAGAAAGTGGGAGGTTTGGAGCTCAATACGGCCTCCTTGGAGTTCAGTACGGCCGTACTGCACATTTTGAACTACAATACGGCCGCACTGAACTCAATACGGCCGTATTGAAGTTTCTGAACTTCAATACGGCTGCATTGAATTTAATACGGCTGCATTGAACTTCAATACGGCTGCATTGAATTCAATACGGCTGCACTGAACTTCAATACGGCTGCACTGAACTTCAATACGGCCGTATTGAGGTTTTTGAACTTCAATACGACCGTATTGAATTCAATACGGCCGTATTGTAGTTCAAAACTTCAATACGGACCGTATTGACCCCCAGAGACCGTATTGAGCCTCATCCCTATAAATATGACGTCAATGGGACGTCATTCGACACTTTCACACTGAGTTTTAACCCTCTTCTTGAGTATTCTGGGTTTTTTTGAGCAGTGCTCTGCCTAGAAATCACTCGGAGAGTTGATCCGACGAAGTTCTTGAGTCACGAGCCATTTGCTTGAGTCTCGAACCTAGTCGAAGGGAAATCCTCCGGATTTCCATAGTTAAAATTTTATAGGAGGGAGCGAGCGGTCTTGTAGAGGGAGGGAACGCCAAAACGCTTCCCAATTTCTGTCAAGATATATAAGAAAGCACGCTTCAAAGGTTTATCTCTTTAAAGTCCCTTCTTTTACCGCTTTCCGTGTGTACATATTTAAACTGTCATCATGTAGATAGTTAATTCATAATTGCTTAGAATAAATAGGGGTAATTTAGTAATTTCGCACTATTATTTTTAAATAATCTGTCATAGGGAACCCGAAAGGGGCGCTGTGGGGTTCTAACACCTTCCCCACGCGTAACCGACTCCCTTACCCGACTCTGGTTGTCATGGCCGAAGTCGATTTTTGAATCGATTGCCTTAAACTTCTTTTTCCAATGTTTTGAGTAAAACATTGGTGGCGACTCCATGAACCCTTTCTTTTTATGAAAACCGCTAATCCATGGAGGGTTCCGCTTGGGATTAACATGGATTGGTGAGCCTTTTAATAAAATTGCTCGTTTAACAAGGTCTCAGTTTGAGAATAAGTCATTCTAGCAATCCATATTTTTAAACAAATAAAAGAGTCCAACCATCCTTCGCGAATGCCGAAAGCCCGTTTCGGGCCGGTGGCGACAGACAAGAAGAACATATTGAACACAAATTCGGACACAAAAAGATGAAGCACTTATCCCCTTGAAGAACCTTGCTCTTGATACCAAAAATGATGGAGAAGGTTAGGAGGAGTGGTAGATGATTTCTCCTTAGCTTCTCCTTTGCTCGGATCTTCTTCAAGGAGATGGAAACCACAATGATGAACACTAGATGGAGGAGATTCTCAGATAGGAAGAAGGCTTAAGCCTTGGATGGAAGCATCCAAGCTTAAGGTGCAAGGGAAAGCTCACTTCAAAGAGGAGGAAATCCTAGAAGGGTTCCTAAGGTGAAGCTTTCTCTCATGGTGACTCTTGAACGAAATTTGGTTGAATAAGCTCTCAAATTTCATTATTATCAAAAGTGAATACAATATGTGAGGAGGAAACTATTTAAGCCACCGAAATTAGGAAGCATTTGGCGCCAATGTGAAAGCTTCACATGTGGCGCCAAGATTTGAATTCAAAATTTGAAATTTTGAATTCAAATCTTAACCCACATGTGTAAGTCCGAATCCCATGGGTACTAAATGCATTTAGGTCTGATTTAGTGTGCATTTAGGGTTGAATTTGAGTCACACATGTTCAGCCAAGGTGGCTCCATCCATGTGACTCAAAATGCAACTTAAATGCATGTTAAATTAAACCTAGTTTTTCCTATTTCAATTAAACAAGTAATCCTCCTTAAATCCTAAACTAATGACCTAAATACAATGGTCAATGAAATACAATGAATAGGAAAAATTACAAGAATGAAAATGAGCCCAATATTGAGTACCAAAAGCCCAAAGGCCCATGAAGCCCAAAACTAGGCCCAACAAGCCTAAAACCTAAAATGCTACTCTATGTGGTCCAAAATACAAGACCAAAATATATGATACCTATACTAACATGATGTATACAAAACATATGAAATTAGCTATACAAAATATGGCCCATGAAAAGTTCAATCTTCGGTCTTCCCAAGCCCAATGGGCCCGATGGGCCCTGACTGGCCCAAACCTTCATGTCTAGCCAACTCCTCTTGAATCTTTGAGTATGTCACCTCTTGCACTCCAAAGCATGATTCCATCATCACGTCTAGTTGTCATCAAAAAAATTGAAAAAATCTTCCATTTCATCCAACATTAAAAATTTTGTGAAAAATTTTTGTGGAATTGAGAATACCACAAGGAAGTTTAGTGATTTCCACTTGAAAAGGTTTGATTATTAAGTGGCTCTTAGTAGCTCACCTCCCTTGATAGTGTAATTTGTACACTTAGACTTCCAAGTGTTAGTCTTATTCCTAGAAAAGACCAAAAATAATTTTTTTTTGCATAGCGTATAAAACTTTTTTTGTTTAATCATGAGAAGACATTCCTTAGGTATTAGTGAATCAAGCTCTTCAAAATATTTTTCACATCCTACTCAAGAGTTTAAATCACTAACACCATGGACAAAGCAAGAAGTGTTAACAAGAGAGAAAGAAAAACTTGAAAGAAAAACACAACTTGTTGGAGGAAGAAATTCGCATCCTTAAACAAAAGGAAGAAAAACTTTTGGCAAAAGAAAAATTGAGAAAAACAAGAGAAAAAGAAAGAAAAAAGGCATTTCTCTTAGGGAAGAGTAAGGAGGAAAATATTTCCTCTAAAAGACTTGTGAGTGAAGAGAGTTGTTCTATCACTAAAAATCATTTACAAAATACTCTCTTCCTAGATAAAGACCTTCACTCTTACCCTTATGTTGCCACTAATCTTGAAGCTGAGAATGAGGAACAACACAATTTTCAAACAAAGAATTTTCAACTTCAAGATATAATGAAGAAGGAGTGGACTATTTCTATTTTTGCTCCTTATACTACTTCCTTGGAGGTGCACAAGGAAGAAAGTATTTCTGTGGTCTTAATAAAGCACCCAATTTTTGGTTTACATTGTTTGGTGGATACGAATTGTAATGATCTATATTCTATGTTTGATCTTAAGGGAAGTTCTTACTCTTTTGAACTAAATTTGATTTCTTACCTACAAGACAAATATAGTTTATATGATTATGAATATCTAACAAACAATCAAATCCAAAATTGTTTAGGAAGTTTTCTAGCCTTATTTTCTTTATATTCTAGGAAATGCCTAGGTTACCATTTAGGGTACTTTAGGCAAGATGTTTTAATTTTTAAGAATCATTCTTTCCATTGTATTAGTCTTAGTGATACTACATTTTTAGGATTTCATTCTAGGTTATGCTTAGAAGAGGATCCTATTTCTACTTTTAGGAAGTTCAAAAGTTTAGTTTTCTTTGCTAGGCTAGATAGAAGGATTCCTCTTAGGATTCACAATCCCTTTTCTTCCCATGAACATTTCACCTCTTATACATGGTATGTTGTGCATGTAGGTGATGATTCTTATTCCATGCATCCTCGTGATTTGAGGACAAATCCTTTTCAAGAGGGAGGGGATGATGGAATCATGCATAGGAAGGCAAGAGGTGACATCCTAAAAGATCCCAGAGGAATGGGCTAGGCATGGAGGTCTGGGCCAGTCAAGGCCCAATGGGCCCGATGGGCTTGGAAGGCCCAAGTTGAACTTCTCATGGGCCATATCTTGTTTTAGCTATTTTCTTATGTCTTGTATATATCATATTAGTGTAGGTATCATATATTTTAGTCTTGTATTTTGGACCATTTAGGATAATATTTTGGGCCATAGGCTTATTGAGCCTAGTTTTGGGCTTCATGGGCCTTTGGGCTTTTGGTGCCCAATATTGGGCTCATTTTGTTTCTTTTATTATTTCCTTTTATTTGTATATGTTTGGCCATTGTATTTAGGCCATTAGAATAGGAATTTAAAAGGAATAAGAATTAGGCATAAATCATAGAAATCTAATTACATTTAGGAGTAATTAGAGTTGCATTTGAGTCACATGTTTTGTACCAAAGGGGGCTGCACATGTGATCACTCAAATGAACCCTAAATTACACATAAATTTAATTAAGGTTTCTAGAAGGAGGGGCTGCACATGGGAAGCCAAAGTGGACGTTCAAAATTTGAATTCAAACTCAAATTTGAATTCAAATTTTGGCGCCACTTTTGTGCCTTTGGAGTTGGCACCACTTACTTGATTTCTTTGCCTATAAGTGCTTGTTTCTTTCATCATGTAAACACTTTGAATGTTAATGAGAATTTTCTGAAATATCTTCTGCCAAGTTCTCTCTCAAAGTCACCAAGAAAGCCTAGTCTTAGCCTTAGGAAAATCACCTCTCCTAAGCTTAGTCCGTGAGCTTTCTCTTTGATTCTCTAGCTAGGATACTTCCTTCTTAGCTTAGGGAAACCATGTCATTCTCTTCTTAATCCCACCTTCAATCCGTGATCATCAATCAAGGAAGCAAGATCCGAGAGTTGGGAGGAGGCAAGGGAAGAACAAGCTTCACTTCACCTACCTACTTCCATCATTTACCTACCTTTAGAATGGGCCGGCTGAAGCCCTAAATATCAGTCCAGCTTAGAGAGGCTGAGCTCAGAATATACTCCCTCTTTAACAAGCTACAAATAAAGAAACACACTACCATGAGACAAGTAGAAGCAGTAGGAAGCATCTACATCAAGACCAGAATCCTGGATGTTTCGGTTTACCATCCTTATCACCCAACGGAGCATTTAAACCAACACTCAGTTGCTCTTAGGGACAAGGATACGGGTAAACACCATCTACCCGAAGGAAATGGTGTGGGCCATCTACACTGCTGAAGTAAAGGAGAAGATTTGGACATAGCAAGCGACATAGGGCATTCACATGGATCTTGAAGCCTAGATGTTTCGGTTCACCATCCTTGACACCAAATAGAGCATACAATCCAACACTCAGTTGCTCTATGGGGCAAGGAAATAGGGAACCGCGTCTACCCGAAGGAAACAACGTGAAGGTATCTATTGTCAAAACAAGAGTGAAGATCCGAATTTTCACCTCACTATCACAAGAGAAACAATGGAGCTTCTACTTGTCGCCACCGGCCCGAAACGGGCTTTCGGCATTCGCGAAGGATGGTTGGACTCGTTTATTTGTTTAAAAATATGGATTGCTAGAATGACGTATTCTCAAACTGAGACCTTGTCAAACGAGCAATTTTATTAAATGATTCACCAATCCATATTAATCCCAAGCGGGACCCTCCATGGATTAGTGGTTTTCGCAAAAGGAGGGGTTCGTGGAGTCGCCACCAATGTTTTACTCAAAACATTGGAAAAAGAGATAAGGCAATTGATTTTTCAAATCAACTTTGGCCATTACAACCAGAGTTGGGTAAGGGAGTCGGTTACGCGTGGGGAAGGTGTTAGCACCCCACAGCGCCCCTTTCGGGTTCCCTATGACATATTATTTTATAAAATAACAGTGTAAAATTACTAAATTACCCCTATTTATTATAAGCGATTATAAATTAACTATCTACATGATGACAGTTAAATATACAAACAGAAAGCAGTAAAAGGAAGGATTTTAAGAAGAAAACCTTTGAAGCGTGCTTTTATATATTTCGTAAAACTGGGAAGCTTTTTGGCGTTCCCTCGCTCTACAAGCCCGCTCGCTCCCTCCTATAAAATTTTGACTACGGAAATCCGGAGGATTTCCCTTCGACTAGGTTCGAATCTCCAAGCTAAGTGCTCGGAATTCCAGAACTTCGTCGGATCGACTCCCAGAGAGATTTCTAGGGCAGAACACTGCTCAAAAACCCCAGAATTCTCAAGGAGGGAGTCAAAACTGAGTGGAAAAGTGTGGTAGGACGTCCAAATGGCCCTATATTTATAGGAATGGAGCTCAGTACGGCCCCTGGGTTCAATACGGTCCGTACTGCATTTTTGCACTTCAGTACGGCCCGTATTGAATTCAGTACGGCCGTACTGAAGCGCCGACACTTGCCGACACTTCAATACGGCCGTATTGATTCAATACAGCCCGTATTGAAGTGTAAAACAACCAATACGGCCGTATTGGTTTCAATACGGGCCGTATTGGTTGCAGTACGGGCCGTATTGAGTACAAAATATGCAATACGGCCGTACTGAACTCCAAGGAGGCCGTATTGAGCTCTAAACCTCCCACTTTCTTATTTTTTGCTACTCTAAGACCTCTAAACCTACAGATAGTCATCCTATGGTCTTCTGGGAGTCCTTCTGGCTGACTTTCCTTTGATCTTCGAGAGTCTTCGAGTCTTATTTCCGTCCCGGACAATTTTAGGGGTCTACAGCTGCCCCCCCTTTACTTAGTCGGACGGCCTTTTGGTATACCGGCTGACAAGTAAAGGAGTTGACCCAATTGTCCGGGTGATGTGCCAACCTTCTGACTTGTAATGTCTTCCGGTGGAAAATTGTTGAGTAGCCTCTCCAGGTGAGTGCATACCTCGGCGCTTCTGACATCCTCGGTAGCTGAGTTTACCCTCTCCAGGGTCAACTTCACTCGACGCCCGAGCCGGAAGTTGAACACTGACGTGCCTCTGGCGACGCTGGTGATTGAGTACCGTCTCTCCAGACCTAACTTCACTCGCCGCCCGAGCCGGAAGCTAGACATCAGTGTTATCATCACACTGATGATTAAGTATTGCCTCTCCAGGCCCAACCTCACTCGCCGCCCGAGCCGGAAGTTGGACACCAACGCACCTCTGATGACGCTGATGGTTGAGTACCGTCTCTCCAGACCCTGAGTACCGTCTCTCCAGACTTTGCCACTCAACATGTGGCAGGTGAGTACCGTCTCTCCAGACTTTGCCACTCAACATGTGGCGGGTGAGTACCGTCTCTCCAGACTTTGAGTACCGTCTCTCCAGACTTTGCCACTCAACATGTGGCGGGTGAGTACTGTCTCTCTAGACTTTGCCACTCAACATGTGGCGGGTGAGTACCGTCTCTCCAGACTTTGCCACTCAACATGTGGCGGGTGAGTACCGTCTCTCCAGATACAACTTCACTCGACGCCCGAGCCGGAAGTTGCATACCTCCATGTTTTCTGAACACTTCGGTACTTGAGTTTGCCCTCTCCAGGGTTAGCTTCACTAGACGCCCTAGCCGGAAGCTGCGAGTACGGTCTCTCCAGATACAACTTCACTCGACGCCCGAGCCGGAAGTTGCATACCTCCATGTTTTCTGAACACTTCGGTACTTGAGTTTGCCCTCTCCAGGGTCTGCGTCCGTGTCTTCTGATCACTTCGGCGATGCGAGTTTATCCTCTCCAGGGTCTTGAGATGATTTTTGTCTCCACAGTCCACTATGCTGCTTCGACAGTTTTTCCTGATTTTGTGCCGCTGAGGGCTGGATAACGCAGGGATCCGTCTAGGGGATGTGCAGTCATTCATAGGTTCCTGTGCCCCAACTTGCATTGCATTGTTGGTACCCATGGGGAATTTCTGAATCCTTGGGGTGTAGACACAGATGCTCTCTCTTTGAGTTGAGCGATGCCTTATGTTTGGCTGACGTCCTTTGACGTTGGTGGAGTATCCCGGTTGTCCTTATTCGGGTATCTCTTTTTTGATTTTCTGATTTGTGCTGCCTCTGTGTAGGCTGTTATCCGCTGGGGATTCTGGATGTTGATTTTGTCTCCACAGTCCACGATGCTGCTTCGACGATTGTTTTTTGATTTTTGTGCCACTGAGGGCTGGATAACGCAGGGATCCGTCTAGGGGATGTGCGGTCATTCACAGGTTCCTGTGCCCCAACTTGCATTGCATTGTTGGTACCCTTGGGGAATTTCTGACTCCTTGGGGTATAGACACAGATGCTCTTTCTCTCTGAGTTGAGCGATGCCTTATGATTGGCTGACGTCCTTTGACGTTGGTGGAGTATCCCGGTTATCCTTATTCGGGTGACTCTTTTTGATTTTCTGATTTTGTAGCCTCTGTGTAGGCTGTTATCCGCTAGGGGATTTTGTCATTGGTTGTGATTAGCCTCTTCTATTAGGCGTATCGGCTTGACGTTCGATGTTTGGCTAAGAGCCGGATTCCACTTGGGGAATACTTATTGATCTTTTTATGATATTTGCTTTTTGAAGGAAGTGCCTCTGAGTAGGCGAATTATCTTGATGTTTGATGATTGGCTGAAAAGCCAAATTCCACTTGGGGAATTGTTATTGATTTCTTTTTTGGGTTTTCCTTTTTGAAGGAGTGCCTCTTGAGTAGGCGACTGGGGATTTGAAGTCCAGTGTTCGGCTGAGTGCCGGATTCCGCTTGGGGAATATTTATTGATCTATTTTTTTTTTTTTTTTGATTTTCCTCCTTTTGCAGGGATGCCTCTGAGTAGGCGATTGGGGAATGAGGGATCTTATGTATCCCAGAGTATTATTTAGGAAGCCTCTGCAGGCTTAGCCTCACTCAGCGCTTTGAGTCGGAGAGCTATCTTCCACTGAGGAAGTGTTAAGTCCTTTGACTAGTATATACTGTTTGGATGATCGCACTTCCATTGGGGGTTGCGTCGATTTTGCTTTGATAGCTCTCGCTGGGGGATTTGGCCCGTGAGTGTAAGCTTGAGATATCTCTGGGGAATCGAGCCTTTCTAGGCCCAACTATTCTGAAGGAAGAGTATTGTTTCTGCGAGCCTCTCCAGGCTCAATTATTCTGAGGGAGTATTTTTTCTGCGAGCCTCTCCAGGCTTTAGTTATGATGAAAGAGTATTATTTCGGCTAGCCTCTCCAGGCTCAATTATTCTGTCTGATCGGGAGAGTATTATTTAGGAAGCCTCTACAGGCTTAGTCTCACTCAATGCCTGAGTCGGAGAGCTATTTTCCACTGAGGAAGTCTGAAGTCCTTTGACTTGGATATATTACTTGGATGATCGTACTTCCTTTGGGAGATTTTGACGATCTTGCTTTGAAAGCTCTTGTTGGATATTGGCTTCGTGAGCTGAGGTTCCCTTTGGGGAGTATTATTTCTGCGAGCCTCTCCAGGCTCATTTATTCTGATGAAGTATTATTTCTCCAAGCCTCTCCAGGCTCAATTATTCTGAAAGAGTATTATTTCGGCGAGCCTCTCCAGGCTCAGTTATTCTGAAAGATGTGAAATCTTTGTCTTTTTTGTCGACTTTTGACTTTTTCTGTATGTTTGCCTTTTTTGTCATTTTTTGGCTTTTTCTGTATTTTTGCCTTTTTTGTTGTTTTTCGGCTTTTTCTGTACAGAAATATCTCAGTTTTTATGAGAGAGTATTATTTCGGCGAGCCTCTCCAGGCTCAATTATTTTGAGAGTATTATTTTGGCGAGCCTCTCCAGGCTCAGTTATTCTTAAAGAGTATTATTTCAGCAAGCCTCTCCAGGCTCAGTTATTCTGAGAGTATTTTTTCGGCAAGCCTCTCCAGGCTCAGTTATTCTGAGAGTATTTTTTCGGCAAGCCTCTCCAGGCTCAGTTATTCTGAGAGTATTTTTTCGGCAAGCCTCTCCAGGCTCAGTTATTCTGAGAGTATTCTTTCGGCAAGCCTCTCCAGGCTCAGTTATTCTGTATGACGCTGTTGATTTTCTGAATCTTTGCATTTTGTTTGCTGCTGTCATACACAAGCAATTTTCTATTTTTCTATTTTTGTGTGGTTGCCTCATGACGAGGTCTTTGAAAATTTCTTTATGGCCAATACGGCCGCATCCATTTCAGTACGCCCATGTTGAGTTGAAATTTTGTTCATAACCCCAATTTTAGTACGGGTGTACTGAACATGGTACGGGCGCATTGTTTTTTCTGAAGTTTATATATATATATATATATATATATATATATATATATATTTTGTTTGTTTTTTCAATAAACAGAAAATAAGTGATCTTCCAGTACACCTATCATCTGTATGCATGTATGCGGTATGATGCACCTAATTCTATTTGACTCTTTTTTCAAAAGAATTAACCGATGCGTTTTTGGATTTTGCCATTCCTCTTAGACGGGCTGTGCGCTGCCGACTTCTGTTACCGAGGAATGATGCATATTTGATTTTGGTGTCATCAACCAAATGATTCTTCCCTTTCTTTAGAAGATGTGTCAACCCTCCTATTGACCACTATATCTCCATGTTTCCACAAGATTATTCAAAAATCGTTTGGGACAAGAGAGAAAAGAAGGAAAGGATATATTTTCAAAGGTTTGTGTTTTAGAGGGGATTATTTTATTTTTGAAAATGGTTTTTGTAAGAATGGCTGGCCATGGTAGGCTTATGTGTTTAGGCTTGTTCGATTAAACACTTATGAGGTTAAGCACATCTTTGTTATTAATGATTGTGCTTTGACAACTTGGATAGCTTTTCTTGAGCCCCTTGTTGAATTCGATTGATGGTACCATCATGGATTTATTTTGTTTTTCTTTTTTGATGGCCCTAACTTTTGCCTAAAACACCCATTTGTGATGTCTTAGCGGGCTTTTGTTTTTGTTCATTATTTTGTAACCCTAATTTTTGCCTAGGTCACCCTTTTGTGGGATTCCTAGCGGGTCTTTTGCTCTTATTTTTGTGCAGCCCCCTTTTTGGGTTTCCTGCCGAGCTTTTTTGTTTTTTAGGATTTTTGTCCTGAATGGATTTCTTTTTATCCATGACGGCACTTATTGAGGCCAAGAAAAGGTGCTCCAAGTTGACACACACACTTCCACATAAAAATGATGTGGGTTTATTTTTATTAAGATGATTTTAACCTCATTCATGTTTATTCAAACAGGGTTAAAATAATGTGGTCTAGAATTTTATTGCAAGCGAGAAAAGAAGCAATAAAGAATTAATGAAGAATGATTTTATTATAATCATAATGGAAACATGTGCCCTATCGAGGCTCGGGGGTCGGGCTGTCCCCGAGGAGTGATCTCTAATAGTCACTGAGTCTATACATCCCTATCGGAAGGAGAAGGACACTTGATGACAACAGCTGGCCTTGACGTTTGTGAACCGGCCTTCCTAAAGATCTGGCTTAAAGAACGTCGAGAAGGATCTTGGTTCCTCTTCGTCCTTTGATCTTTAACAGGGTTGTATCCTAACCCTTGCTTCCCCGGATTGTCCTTGATAATAGGTAGCTCCGGGATTCCTTGGGAGTACTTGCCCAATCCTTGTCCTGGCAAGTATCCGTTCTTTGTGAGCATATGGGCTACCTTCTTCATTTCTCGGGGAAACGTTTCAATATTGGCAATTTCCAATGCTTGGAAGGCGGTTTCTAAAGCTTCCTCTGCTGCATCCACATAAGGTATGGTGGATGGCTTGCTGATGAGTATGTCATCTTCAGCTTTCACGGTCACCAGCTTGTCACCCATTATGAACTTGACTTTCTGGTGGAGCGTAGAAGGAACAGCTTTCGCATCATGAATCCAAGGTCGGCCGAGGAGACAGCTGTATGCGGGAGTGATGTCCATCACTTGAAATTCGACGTTGAAGATAGTGGGTCCAATTTGGATTGGAAGATTGATCTCTCCCACCACTTCTCTTTTAGATCCATCGAAGGCTCGAACGATCATGTTGCTCGGGCGCATTTGGATTCCCTTGATTGCCACTTGCTCGAGCGCTCTTTTTGGCATTACGTTCAAGGAAGATCCATTATCTACCAAGACTTTAGCGATGTGGTATTCCTTGCACTTTACAGAGATGTGCAAGGGCTTATTGTGATTAGGTCCCTCGGCGGGGATTTCTTCATCGGTGAAAGTAAGGTGATCATTAGCCGTGATGTGGCTAACAATTCCCTCAAACTTGTCTTGGGAGATGGTATGCGACACATACGCCTCGTTCAAGACCTTCAACAGAGCTTGCCGATGCGGTTCGGAGCTTAGGATCAACGACAACAAAGTGATCTTTGCTGGTGTCTTGTGAAGTTGATCCACAATGGAGTACTCGCTTTGTTTGATGAATTTTAACAACTCATCAGTCTTCTCCTCGGATTTTCTATCTTCCTCGGTTTTCTCCTTTTCTTTTCCTTTATTCTTGGGAGCTTTATCGTGCAGATCTTCGGGAGTGTAGATCCTGCCACTCCTAGTCATGCCCCCAAGTCCAGCGATGTTGGAGATATCGCTGTCGGCAGAAGAGTGGATGTCGTATATCCATGGCACAGCCTTATTTGTTTTATAGGGGAAAGGCCTCGGAGCGATGATCCTTAACGGTGTCGGACCTTCCCTTTCGTCTGTCTTGATTACCAACAACGGCGTCGTCGTGTGTTCGCTCTGCGCAGTTGTTGGTTTGCATTTAATGACCAACGGCGTGCGATCCATTCTTTGAACATACGCATCGATTATTTCTTTCTTTTTATTAATGTTTATTAATGAATTACTAGGAGAGATGTATGAATGACTCCTAGATCTCTCCATGATCTATATGCATGATATGAGATGATGAAGTTGAATATGCATGCATAGTGTTTATTCAACTAAGCATTATCATGTTTTTTAGGATTTTCCTAATATGATGCATGATATTGCTTGGTTTGGGATAAATACATATATATTTTTTGAATATTTTTTGGGTATTTTGTATTTTTTGTATTTTTGGGTGAAAAGGGAAACTACCTATATGAATGTAATGAAGGTAGATGTTAACACCATGTAATGGAAGATTCTTATTCCCATTTATTCTTATTTAAAAAAAGGAATGTTGTATGTTTAAATAATGCAATGTATGCTCATACAATGTCACATAATCAATGCACAAACAATTCACTCATCCACGAACAGTCACGAGCGAATCACGAGGTAGGGGTCTCCTGCAGAAAAGTGCATATTCAAGGAGGATCTAACTGTTCTCACTTGGTCAAAGGCCCCCAAGGTGCCCCCATTATAAGGACCCAATTCCTCTCGTCGTAGGTCGATGGAAAGTTCCAACGCACCGTCGGACTCAAGTTCATGGTTATCACCTTGAGTGATGTTTTCCGACAACGGTCTACGGGCACCTATAGACCCATTCGACAACCGGCCGTACTAACATCCACTCCCTATGGTTAATCACTCATGCCCCCGGGTATAGAGGGAACTGTTGTGTGCAAAGGTTTGTGTGCAGTTTTTATTTCAAACAATTGCGGAATTTAAACATACAACAGTTATTTTAAAGCCATATAATAAATCATGTTATCATACAAGCAAGGGGTAATAAAGTAATTTTTAACTATTATTTGTTAAAAATAATCTGTCACTAAATGGGACTGACTCTCGAGGCTTCCCCAGCGGAGTCGCCATCTGTCGCCACCGGCCCGAAACGGGCTTTCGGCATTCGCGAAGGATGGTTGGACTCGTTTATTTGTTTAAAAATATGGATTGCTAGAATGACGTATTCTCAAACTGAGACCTTGTCAAACGAGCAATTTTATTAAATGATTCACCAATCCATATTAATCCCAAGCGGGACCCTCCATGGATTAGTGGTTTTCGCAAAAGGAGGGGTTCGTGGAGTCGCCACCAATGTTTTACTCAAAACATTGGAAAAAGAGATAAGGCAATTGATTTTTCAAATCAACTTTGGCCATTACAACCAGAGTTGGGTAAGGGAGTCGGTTACGCGTGGGGAAGGTGTTAGCACCCCACAGCGCCCCTTTCGGGTTCCCTATGACATATTATTTTATAAAATAACAGTGTAAAATTACTAAATTACCCCTATTTATTATAAGCGATTATAAATTAACTATCTACATGATGACAGTTAAATATACAAACAGAAAGCAGTAAAAGGAAGGATTTTAAGAAGAAAACCTTTGAAGCGTGCTTTTATATATTTCGTAAAACTGGGAAGCTTTTTGGCGTTCCCTCGCTCTACAAGCCCGCTCGCTCCCTCCTATAAAATTTTGACTACGGAAATCCGGAGGATTTCCCTTCGACTAGGTTCGAATCTCCAAGCTAAGTGCTCGGAATTCCAGAACTTCGTCGGATCGACTCCCAGAGAGATTTCTAGGGCAGAACACTGCTCAAAAACCCCAGAATTCTCAAGGAGGGAGTCAAAACTGAGTGGAAAAGTGTGGTAGGACGTCCAAATGGCCCTATATTTATAGGAATGGAGCTCAGTACGGCCCCTGGGTTCAATACGGTCCGTACTGCATTTTTGCACTTCAGTACGGCCCGTATTGAATTCAGTACGGCCGTACTGAAGCGCCGACACTTGCCGACACTTCAATACGGCCGTATTGATTCAATACAGCCCGTATTGAAGTGTAAAACAACCAATACGGCCGTATTGGTTTCAATACGGGCCGTATTGGTTGCAGTACGGGCCGTATTGAGTACAAAATATGCAATACGGCCGTACTGAACTCCAAGGAGGCCGTATTGAGCTCTAAACCTCCCACTTTCTTATTTTTTGCTACTCTAAGACCTCTAAACCTACAGATAGTCATCCTATGGTCTTCTGGGAGTCCTTCTGGCTGACTTTCCTTTGATCTTCGAGAGTCTTCGAGTCTTATTTCCGTCCCGGACAATTTTAGGGGTCTACACTACTCGAAGACTGAAGATCAGGTGTACAGTTTGTCAGCCTTGTTAGCGAATAGAGTACGCAACTGCTCTAAAGGGTGAGGATACGAGCAAATATACCTATCCAAGGGAAGCAACGTAGAAGCATCACACAAAGAGACAAAGAGAAGACCCGGACAAAATGTCTATGTCTTTACTTGCCTTTGGAAAAGTAACACATAGCTATTCCAAAGGACAAGTAAATAGGGGTAGCTATAGACACCCAATTTCGTCCGGGGGGCATACAAACGAAGAAATGGACGTCTATTATCAAGAAAAGGAGCTCCAAATCATAGAAATAATAGGACATGACATCAGAAGGCTAAAAGCCCAAATAAGCTGGTTTTAGTAGCCCGGAACGGACTGTTCCAAAACTGGAACGGGCCGTTCCAATTTACAAAAAGGGGCCTAAAACCCTAAATTGGAACGGACTGTTCCGAAATTGGAACAGGTCGTTCTAGAGTTGGAACGGGCCATTCCAGGCTCTTTAAAAAAGGCTAAAACCTATATTTGGAACAGGTCGTTCCCAAATTGGAACGGGCCGTTCCAAGTAACAAAAAAGGCTTGAATTCTTAATTTGGAACGGGCCGTTCCAGAATGGCAATTATGTGTTAAACGCACCTTTGGAACCTGCCGTTCCAATTTCAGAACGGGCCGTTCCAATACACTAAATTAACACGTAACGGCCAGATCCATAACGGGTCATTCCGATTTTGGAATGGGCCGTTCTGGACCCTTTCTGAAGTCTATAAATAGACAGCTTGGGCACAGTTCTCCGGACCCCAGAAATTTCATCCAAGACTCCTTAGAGCACGAAATTTCTCTATCATTCCCTCCTATTGTATTTCTTGAGATTTGTGAAGCATATTGTAGTGTGAAAGGTTGCCATAAAGCACCTTCTCTATATTTGAAGATTCAATAGAGCTCGTTTAAGAGGTATTTCAAACAATCTTCTTCTATATCTTTTATTTATCATCTTTATCTCTATCTTTTATTTATAACAAACGCAATCATGTAGATATTTTAGGGTTAGTCGTATAATTTAATTTTTCAATATGTAAATAAATATTAATAAAGGGGATTTAATATTTAATTTATTAATTCTTATCATGTTAACTTCATCATAGGGAACAGATTGAGGGCACTGTAGGGGTGTTTAATACCTTCCCTACACGTAACCGACCCCCGAACCTAATTCTGGTTATCAAGGCCATTATTGGATCTTTAAAAACCTTTTCTTTTTCCAATGTTTTGAGTAAAATATTGGTGGCGATTCCATGAACCTATTTTCAAAACTATTAATTAAGGATTAGTTTGGTGTCCGGGCATTCCTTAATTAATGAGACTTTTAAAAGGATGTACAAACCATAGATCGCAAGATCTGAAATTTTCGGGTTGCGACAGTGCCTTTTCATTCTTTCCTTAGTCCCCTTGTAACGTAGTTTAAAAATTAAAAAAAAATGTGGCTAATTTAGTAGCCCAGAACGGGCCGTTCCAAGCTATTAAATTAACCTGAAATTCGTGGTTGGGAACGGGCCGTTCTGGAGGGAGAACGGGCCGTTCCAAATTCCAGAACGGGCCGTTCTGGATGGAGCACGGGCCGTTCCGGAAGGAGAACGGGCCGTTCCGAATGAGTCCCGGAACGAGCCGTTCTGATTTCAGAACGGGCCGTTCTGGGCGTGGATTTTGTGCGTGATTTGGGAGTTCGAAATGGGCCGTTCCGAACTCGGTACGGGCCGTTCTGGGGCAATTCGAAAGTCTATAAATAGGGGTTGGGGGCCGTCAGGAAAATGTGAGTTTTTAGAGAGAAGTTTTAGAGAGAAGGTCTCTAGGTCAGTGAGTTCCTTTCTCTCCCAAATTTCTCTGTTTGACTCCTTTTCTCCTCTAGATCACTAACTCCTTCTGACTTTTCTTGAAATTTAGATTAGAAAGCTTGCTTTAGGAGGATTGAAGTTCTGGGTTGAGCTTTGGAAGGGAATTCTATTTTGTCACAGTTGTTGGCTATTCTGAGCCAATCTTCAAGTAAGGGAAGTTAGAACGTTTGTTGTTTAAGTTGCATGTGAGTTTAGAAACTCAATTGATGCATGAAAGTTGAGGATCCATGGTTGGATCGGAGGATTCGCTCATTTTTCAGGGTTTTGGGAAAAATGGAGTTTTTGGGGTGGAATTGATGCATTGGATGGGTGCATGTAGATTTTGAGTTTATTTTTGTGTTGTATGGAGCCTATGCATTATTTTGTTGTGTTTGCATGTGGCTGGACTTGTTGATTTGGATGAGAGTTTCTGAACTCTCTGACTGGGATTAGGCTAGGCGCAAGTTGAGTGCGCCAGGCGTGGTAGAGCTTAGGGCTCTCGGGTTGGATGTTGGGCCAGGCGTGATTTGGTTACGTCAGGCGTGGAGACTCTTAGGAGTCTCTGTCTCAAGGACACCGAGCATGAGTTGAATGTGACGGGTGTGGATAAGTTCTAGGACTCTCAGGTTGGGATTAGGCTGGGCGAGCTCAGGCTGTGCCAAGCGTGAATATGTTTATAAATAATTGATGCTTATGCATGTTTAAAGTTGAAGATTTTGATCATGTATGTATGATATATGATGTATGGTGAGGTGTGATTCATATGTATGCATAGTGATGATATATATGAATGTTTGAATATGATATGACATGTGTATATGTTCATATGATATGTTTATTGATCATAATGGTGGTAGACCATGTATGATGTATGATGCATTATTGCATGTGATGTCTTGTGACATATGATATGATTGTTGATCATTATGGTGGGCAGACCATATATGATGTATGATGCATGATTGCATGTGATGCCTTATGGCATGAGTCTAGCCTAGGACTTGAGGAGAGGAAAAATATTTTCAAACTGGAAGAGCTCACATAGAGTCTTTTGAGAGTGGTGCTTGGATAGGCCACTGATATATAAGAGTGGTGCTCTGGGAGGCCACTGGATTAGGGAGAGTGGTGCTCAAATAGGCCACTAGGTTGGGTGAGTCTCCTCTAAGTCCTTAGCTAGTGTTGAAGTAGGGTATGAGGTCGAGGGTTATTCCCTTAACCAAGTACTCAGGAAGGTGCGTGGATCCTTGCGGATAGTCGGTGGGCGAACTCCACAATTGACTTGGTTAATGCATGCCAAGGTCGTGGTAAGCCCGTACCCAGCTGTGCTATACTTGACGGTGGATCTGGACTTCCAATTGTGTAAGTGACATCATCCGAGTAAACCCGAGTGAGGATTATATATCCTGTTTAGCTGTGACCGAGCGGGCGCATTGGGCGTGAAAACGGTTGGGGTGGTTTCGGTAGGATGGAATGTCACTTATACAACTCTATTGTTGTGGAGATCTCCTAGGTGTATGCGTGACGACGCATTTGATGATTGATATGCATTGATATTTGTCATGAGATGCATTTATTGCATGATTATTAATATGATGAAGTGTGGTGTTTGACTTCATGATTGGTGCATTGTATGTTATGCATGAGTTGTATTGGATAGAGTGTATGGTGAGACTCTATGAATATGATTGATAGTTAGATGATTGTGTAATATAGATTATTGTTCTATACTTGTATGATTGATTTGTGAATTCTAGCTTACCCTTCTGTTTCCATGTGGTGGAACTGCGATGATCATACTTGGTATAGGAGCAGGTCAGGGCTAGCTTGGAGTTGAGGTGTCCGCTGCGAGACGGGGAGTTTTGATCCTCGTGTTGGAGTTACCATTTTGGGTAACGGTTTTGTCTGTGGTTGACCGGCACTAGGGAATATTATTTTTGGGATGACTGTACATATATGTAGATTTATTTTATAACAAAAATTTAGTTAATTTATTTTTATTTTGTACATGTATGTATGAGTTATCCAGCTTAATATTTCTCTTAGTTCACTAGTAGTAGTGCGATTCCACTAAGTGTAGAGACCATGGCGGGTCGTTACACCCCTAGGAACTCCATGGCCCCCTATCCTCTCCTCTCTTCATTGAGTGAGCTTGGGTCTTCCTTGGTTGGCCTTCATCATCCTATGTGAAGTCAGCTAGCCTAAAGGAGCTACACCACCAAACACCATCCATTTCTCTCCTTCATTTTGTGCGTCACCCTTCACCTTCCCAAACACTAAATCCTCCACTCCATACCCTTGAAGAGATCATCCTTCACATCATATCAACCTTGGAGAAGAGAAGGAATCAACCACTAGCTCTTATGGAGAAGTTGGTTCCATCATATGAGATCGGAATTTGGACGATGTGTCTCCGTTCAAAAACAAAGTTTTATTTTTCCTCATTTTCCATGAGATCGGAATTTAGATGAGGTGTCTCTGTTCAAAAATAGTTTTAACTTGGATTATTTTTCCTCATTTTCCATGAGATTGGAATTTGGATGAGGTGTCTCTGTTCAAAAATAAAGTTTTAACTTAGATTATTTTCCTTATTTTCCATGAGATCGGAATTTAGACGATGTGTCTCCGTTCAAAAACAAAGTTTTAACTTAGATTATCTTTCCTCATTTTCCATGAGGTCAGAATTTGGATGAGGTGTCTCCGTTCAAAAATAAAGTTTTAACTTAGATTATTTTTTCTCATTTTCCATGAGATTGGAATTTGGATGAGACCTATATTTGTTCCAAAAACATGTTTAACTTGGTCATTTTTCTTTGCTATGACGTCGGAATTTGGACGAGATTCGCGTTTGTTCAAAACATTATAATTTAAATAATCAAAGCATTCAAGTCAACAAGTAGCATTCATCTAAAAGATAAAAGTAGTGCATAGTTCATACAAAAATAAAGAGCCTACAATGAATAACAAGCAATTTTAATCGTCTTCTGGGGGATCAACGAGTTTACTATCCACAATTTCTTTGAAATATCCGAGGCCTCCAAGGTCGAGATCAGCATGAAGAAATTTTACTTGAGTTGTGGCAACATCAAAACCCTCTACAAATTTCTTCATGGCTTTTATTTTGGTAGCCTGAAGGTCAGTTTGCAATTTCTCGATTTCAGCCTTCATTGAAGACAAATCACTCTAAAAAACGTGGGCGGCATCGGCATTCTTGTCACGAGCTAGGCGAGTCTCTTCAAGCTCTTTTTCCATCACCGACTTCTTAGTGGCCCAAACTCTCTTTTCTTCCTTAAGGGCATGGCGACCTTCAAGTAGCTTGTCCCGTTCAGCAGTGACCCATTTTATGTCAGCTTTACTTTTGTTCAAACCGTCCTCAAGAGTATTGATTTTATTCCCTTGAACCTTGATCTCCCTTACCAGCCCATGAATCTTTTCCTCATTGACGAGCGAGAGAGCGGATAGGCGATTGGTCAACAACTCAACCCCTTTGGCGATGGTGAAAACACTCATCTTCTCTAGATCGTCCTTGTCGCCATCGAGCAGGTCAATTTGATGGATATGGGCCGAGTGGTTGAATTTCTCGTCCCAAAAAGAAATAGCTTTACCTCGCTCGATCCCATGATCTACAGGATCCCAATTCTCGCCGATGCACATGCTTAGAGTCCTCTCAGCGGATTGGACTTCCATATCCTTTTTGGTCTCTCCAACCCCGATCTTGGTTTCTAGGTTCACAAGGGTTATAGGCGTATCGCCCTCACGACGAAGCTTGTGGGAGCTCTCGCCGATCACACCCTTCTGGTGCAAGGCACCTCTAGCCTTAACCTTTTCCCCAACTAGTTATGTGATGGCCACTTTAGAAGCTTCCTGCTGTTTCTACAGTTTCATCAACTCGTGATTGCTCATGCTCGCCATTTTGTCTGCAAAACCATTAAACGTATTACTCTTCAGTCAAAATACAAAACATATGTTATAACAGAAACAACACAAAGGGTCATCCATGAAAAACCGAATACCTATATAAGTTTTCAATTCGTTGGGCCTATTTTCTAAGTCTAGGAGTTTGGCGGTGTTGAAAATCGTTTTGAGGTCCTCAAGTTTGCTAACGTCTTCCTGATCTGTCTCCGAGAGCTTTTCAGTAGCTAGTCCACCAAAGGATCGTCTTTTGGTTCCAGTACAAAGGGTACCCATCAAGTATGTGTTTGTTACCCGAAGTGCAACGAATTCAGAAATATGCTTTTTTGAAGTCCTTATAGGACGATTGGAATAATGTTAGAATTCCTCGACCAGAAAACCCGTTAACAGACACCCAACTACTACGCTTGTTGGGACGGCTTTCAAAGAAATGAAAAAATTTGTCTACGGTCGGGATTATGCCTAAGCCTAGACATAGAATCTCAAAATCACGAACAAAAGCCCAACTATTCGGGTGAAATTGGGTAGGGGCCACGTTCAACGCCTGAAGTACGCCCTTCTCACAGTCGATGAGGGGCCATCTTACTTTCAGTTTAGAAATCAAAGTTGAATAGCAAAATGTAAACCGCTCAGTAGAACCCTCCCCAATACATACAGGCTCTTTATCTACACACGGCTCGTAAATAATTACATTATCACCCTCACCACAAACTACGTGCTCCCTACAAAAACTATCCATGGCAACCCAAGAGTTTATTGAAGATTCGCAACGCAAAACATCATCTTTTACCCATTTATACATTTCTCCATAGTTTACGAATGCCATTACTCAAATAAGCCTAACTTAAATAGCAACTCAGGGGTTCTTTGTGTAAACAAAAGAGGGCCAAATGGTTAAATAGACGCGTACCTAAGAACTCACACCACCTTTCTCTCACTCGAGTAAACGCCACAGCACCATCGTAGAACGCCGTGAACCACCGATGTTTCACAACAAGTTCAGTCCACACAAAAGAGAATGCGCAAAGGAGAAAGGAGAAAAGCAAGCACAAAACGCTCTTGCAAGGTTTATATTTATAAAGGTATGAGGTCGCGCGTGAAGGGTCACATCAAAACGTTCCTTTACACGTGGAACGATACAAATTCTGACCATAAGGGCCCCACACATTTACTCGAGCCAAACGTTTCTGCCATGTGGCAGGGAAATCATTCAATTCTCTATAAAAAAAATGACTGTGAAATAAATGCATGTTCCCCATATTACCATACGAAAGGACACAACTCGGAGGACCACAAGGCGATGTATCGTATAGCTGATTAGGGGAGATGTCAAGTCGTACTTGTGGCTATTCACGATTACCTAATTAAGCCCACGTTTTATCTAGGACATATCCCGAGCTAGGTTCGTAGGAGAATAGCATAGACCCCGTACATCAGAATTGATCCGATGTATGGCCAACTAAGCCCTCTCGCCTTATAGGCTTAGGGCTGGAAGGCAAGTATACCGTCCCGGTTAGAATCCGATCTGATCCCTTTACATAGGTATTGATCCAATGTATGGCCAACTAAGCCCTCTTGCCTTACAGGCTCAAGGCTGGAAGGCAAGTGTACCGTCCCGGTTAGAATCCGATCTGATGCCTCTATATGGGTCCACTCGGTCAGAATCTGATCTGACCCCTCTATATGGGCGAACTCGGACAAAATTCGATCTGACCTGTCTACATGGGTCCACTCGGTCAGAATCCGATCTGACCCCTCTATATGGGCGAACTCGGTCAAAATTCGATCTGACCTTTTGTGCAGGTGCGTTATCTTGGTCAGAATCCGATCCAACCTTCCCACATGGACGCTGATCCAATATTAAGGACAAAATCCCACCTTTAATTACCAAATATCTTTCAAATAAAAATGGTCACGAAAATTTCCGCGCTCACGGGGCCCATGAGGCCCATGAACAAGAAAGTATAAGACCTAAAACCCTAGAGCTAAGAAGACAGATTACGCTCATGAATGTTCTGGCTTGGGAGGCTGGACCTAGGAGAAAAACCCTAGACGCCACTTTTGGCCGCAACATTATTATTATTATATAATTATTTTGAAAGTTTACATTTTTAAAATAATGTAACACGAATTAAGACGACCCAAAATATAATTTGACTCTGATCTAAAAGTTACATAGGTTTAATTTTAAAGTCTAAATCCGCCTAAATTAACAATCAACCGAGTTATGTCGGTAAATGGCTTAGACTTGGCTCATACTATCACTCATCGTCCATAGAAAACAAGTTAAACGTTTGAGGAAAATAAGGGTGAACAATATTTCTTAAACTTTTGTTTCGTGCTATATTGCATTTCTTGTTAGCATGTATGCGTGTGCACCCATGATGCCACCGCTCGTGTAATATATGATGCCCTTGTCATCCTCCTACAATAGTCCAAAAGAGGAGAAACTGTTTCACAAACAAAACAAAGCGAAAGAAAAACGTAAATAGAAACATAAATGCAAAACGTGCTTTCCCACTACCAGTCTACCACCATTAAATAGCTGAATCGAAAGCCCCAAAAAATGGTAAAAGTTGATTAAAAAAAAAAGAGGAAAAGAACACTTCATAAATATGAGAGCAAAATAAGTAACTCGATTAAAAAGCAAGCTGTTTTTGGAGTACATGAACTTTGCATCACTCGTGCAAGTGCTTTGCTTCCGTTACTCAAACTTCGGCAGCTTTTCGGTCTATTTTTTGACTTTATTATAATGTCCCTACTCCCTTCTCATTGAAAATAAATTTGTTTAATCCACTAAAATTGTGATTTTGGTGATAAGGAATAATCCAACTTTATGGTAGTGTTTGTTTTCGCTGATTTACTGTTCAAGACGAACGAAAGACGAAGAAAGTGGACGTTTGTTTCTGCTGATTTGCGAGGAAAGAAAAGCAAGAAAAGCGGGAGAAGCTCATTGCCGTCCTCGCGCTTTTGCGAAGAAAAGATATGAAAGTCACGTAAGATTTGAGAAAACCCGATAATACCCATGTTCCATGCATGCAGAGACTGTGCCATTGTATAGGCAAGCTTCATTTTTTTATGCATGAGGGAGGGTAGGAATGAAGCATAATCGATTATGCATGGCACATAATCGATTATGGGCTAGCATAATCGATTATGCTTCATGTAGGAATGAAGCATAATCGATTATTTTTAAATTCAGATTTTATATTTATTTTTTTAGTTAAAATTTTTATATTTATCTTTTAATTATAATAATTATAAACTTTTTTTTAAACTAAGGGCAAAATAGTAATCTTACAAAATTATCAATTAAAAAATTTATTTTTATCTATCACATCAATTAATTCACTCACAAACTTTCTCTACACTTTCCACTCACTTTTTCTTAATCCAAACAACCTCACTTTCCACTCACTTTCCCTTCAAATCTCTCTTTTTCCATCCCCTTTTCCATCCTCAAATCCAAACAAAGCCTATATGAAATCTTAAGCTTAAATTTTGTAATTTTGTTACAATCATTTTCTATTATCTTGTGTGAATTTTTTGTTCTTTAATTCTCTTACTTCAGAAAATGTTTTATTTGATTTTTAGAAATTCTTTCAAAGACTTTTACCTAAAACGGAATTAAAAAGAAATAAAATGGCTAATATAATTCTACGTTAATAAATCAGGACATGTTTGTTTTATCATTAAGTCTCGTTAAATAATAAAAATACATCTTCCAAAATATCAAATAAAAAATAATATTTTTTATTTCTTTTTTAATATAATTTTGTAAATTTTAACTGAAAACCAAACACACTCCTGGAATCTCCCATGACCAAAGCGCTACTTCGATAAATTAAACTCGACACTCCAAGGCTGAAAAAACTGTTGTCTGTTGCAGTGGCTTTTCTGCTTTGAATTCTAATCTCTCATGCGTGTGTCTTCACTCTAATCCGTTAACAAACAAAAATCATAGTTATTGACATAGTAAACCAATTTTTGCTTTGGGACGAGTGAAACGGTGAAAAATGAAATGAAATTACTTCTTTCTGATTGTAAAAAGTGATGAATAAATTTGACTTGCTTTTCCCCTTATTTCATGGGTTAATTTAGACAATCAGTTGTGCAAGTGTGTTTTTTTTCTTTTACCATGTAATCTATATCTTAGAAAGAGAATTATTAATCTAATTTAATTAATTAATGTCATATCTCTAACACATTAATTAATTGAGCATTAGATATTTTGAATGTTCATAAAATTTGTAGATTGGACATGTATGTTTAATTCGATTACGGTGTGTCATGGTGAATGATTTGACAAATCTAACAATAATTAATAATTTTTAGGTTAAACTTTAATATTATTTTATGAAGTAGATTATAGATTTAATTATTTTTACAAAAGTGTCTTGTAATATATAAGATTTATCATTCAGTTATATTGGTTTTATCATTAATTGATGTAAAATCTCCAATACAATATTTTTAATTATATTTTTTATTTATAATTTTTTCAATACAAAATCTAGTGATATAAAATATTTGAATAAATCTTTTTAGAAGTCCTTGGTATAAAACATGATGCTAAATAAAAATAATAATACAACTTGTAGTATTAGTTATAAGCAATAAATTATTTTTTTTATTTTAATCATGAGTAACAATTATTAGATTTTAAAGTTATTTGGGGTTAAAACTTTTATTTTTATACTTTCCATTTATGATTAACTTTATTTCTTATATATTTATTTATATCTAATATTAAATGTAACAATAGTTTAAAATAAAAGGTATATTTAAACAAATGAATTTATAATAAAATTAATTGAATTACTTTTTTCTTATAATTTTTTATATAATTCTTATAATTAGGACTAGATGCAGTATGTTGTAATTATCGCAATTTTTTTCTATTGGCTATGTCAATTTCTTGTATGAACTTTATATGTGATGTTTCTTTGCTTAAATAACATTATCTTATAGCCCGATCACCATTACCAAACTAAAAGGTACATGATGAATGTTGGTGAGTAATATGGCGTGAATTATTGTGAAGTACATATGTTATGTAATGTGGCATGGTGTATTGAGACATAAGGAATGTGGGGAAAATGGTATGATCATGTACGTGACATGAATGCATGTGGTGTCCGTTGATTCGGTCATTTGTCAAGAAAAGAAAGTAATCTTGAGGATACCAGGGTAAGTGTTGGAGATACCGTAACAAAAAGAAATCAGAAACCAAGAAATGTGTGTGTGAGTGTAAATGGAAATTCAAATGAAAATATACATTTAGCAATGAAGAAAGATGAAAGCCAGAAGGATGGTGTAAATGTCTCCACTAGGGAGGAATTATTAGGTAGTGTTGCAAATACATGATTTTTAAATAATCGCTAAAAAAATATTGTTATATATTGATACAAATGACATAAAAATTATTACTAAAAATTATTTTTATTTTTATAATATATATAATATATATATTAATATATTAATAAAAAATTTGAATATTAATTATATTGACACATAAAATATTATTAAATTTCATTCAAAATTAATATTAAAATTACGTGTTGTTATTTCTCAAATAAATATTTACTTATATATTACATTTATAATAACACTTTTTATATGTTATTTTATATATTTTTTGTAATAAATTTTTATATAATATGTAATTAAATATTATTAATTTTGTATTAATTAAATGATTTATATTTATAATTTATGTCATATAGTGATTAGTTGAGATGATAAGTACTTAGTCAATCAATACAATTTAATAATTTTTTCAAACGTGAACTACAATTTTTAGTCAAGTAAATTACAATGATAATTTCTAAGAAATAGCTTTGACATTTTTTTATTGTTCTAATATTTATAATAACCTCTTATATAGGAATAATGATATATTATTTTTAATATAATTAAGAATTTTTTTAAAAATAATTTAGAAAGTTAATGTAATGTCGATGTGTTAATGTCATATTTTTTAATTAATAAAAATATAAAAATAAAAAGGTAGAAAATATTTGTGCAAATCTCAAAGGACATTTATGTCTGCACCAAAAAAAAGGACATTTATGTAATATAGTCTATAGTTTCTTCCTCAGTCAAACAAGTTAAGCCCCATTGGTACGTTTTTTACCTTGGAAGATCATCATTTTTCGTACTTACCATTACACTCCATGTGTGAGTCACTTCCTTTTTTGAGTTGTCATGCGTTTTGGTGCATTTTCTTTTTATCCATATGTGTGCTTTTTCTCAAACATACTTTATCTGTTTTGTTGCACTGAATCAGTAAAGTTGCCTGTGGTTTTCTTTTTTTTAAAATACAAAATATGAAGACTAAGCATTTTTTACCATATTGATATAAGGTTACTATTCAAATAACCGGTTGAAATAAAACCAAAAGAAAAATATTAGTTAAAAGTAAGCAAGGAAAGGGAGTAGGAATTGGAAGTGCAGATTCAATGGGTTTACTTTTTACTTTTGTTCAACCTACTTTAGTTAAGGAAAAAGAAAATTCTTTATTATATCTTTAAGATAATTTTCTGATTTTAGTTACCAAGTTGGCTAATGATTAAAATAATACTAAATGGAAATTTTGACATCTAATAGAAAATGTGGTAGATATAAGCCAACTAATATAACATGATGCTCAATTTGACAAAAAATGTTAAATCCTCTTAAAATAATTAGTTTAGTAAACATGCTATGCAATATTAAAAAAAATAGAAAAATAGAAAAAAGGTAGGTTTTCAAAAATTTAAACAGGACTTCCTATATTTTCTATTCTATTGTTGTTGTTTTTTTTTTGTTTTTTTTTATTTTACTTTTTTAACTTAAAAGAGGAAGAATGTTTGGCTGAATTTCTTGAAAGATTGCACATTTCACTATGTAATGTCAGTATAAAATTTCCACATAAGTTAAGACACGTAGACATAACATAAAATTAAAGTACATTACGAAAAGAAAATTAAAATTACCATAGAAACTTAGAGATCACAGTGGATAGATCCTAAAATACACGTTCTCTCGCAACTGATCGAGTTTAAAAATAATATATGTACTCAATTGGATAATAATTTTGATTATTATCTTTGTACTCATTAAGTATGCTGATATTTATATTTACAGCATGTGACTCACACTTTACTTACAAGGTTAGTAACTAAAAGTTAATAAAAATTAATTAAAAATTTTAAAAATTTAGAAACAATTTAAAAATGAAAAATATTTAATTTAATAGAACTAATTTAGCTAATTCTTCTTCAATATAGTACAAAATGAAAATCAACAATTGTATTAAATCTTACAAGGGGAAAAAAAAAAGTACTACAATGAAGTCTAAACGTCAAACAATTCACAATGATGTCTAGATGAGTCGTGAGTGATTGAAACAATGGTAGTGCATGAATGGCATTATTGATAAAACCATATGATACGGTTGTGTCCAACTTTAGAAGATGATGTTGCACTCACAGCAAAGGTCAAAGTCTGAGTAACATTCACAATTAAGCTTGAAGCTACAATTGCAGAAGCCACAAAATCACTGTGATGTTATGCAGTCTTGTGGTGTCAGAGTCATGATAGAGTCGCACAAACAATGAAGCTTGAACTCACATAGCTGCACTTATAGAGGAAAAAAAAAGGCACTATACACTTGTGACTCATTAATAAAATGAGATTAGATTTAGAAATTCTCTACAATATTTGGGACTTGTAGTATATTAGTCTTAATAATATATATATATATATATATATATATATATATATATATATATATATATATATAGATGAAGAGAGATTTATTTATTTTAAGAGTAAATGTAATTATATTTATTCTACTCAATAACTTATGTTTTATATCAAATTTTTATTATTTACCCGTTTAATTTAAAAATTTTAATTTATAAATCAAGTTTGTAAATTTTAAAAAAAAATGAAATCATTTGATACTTTGTTTTATTAATTTAAATTGATAAATATCCATAGAATATTTTATAAGTTGATTTTTAATTATTAAAATAAAGTATTAAATAATTTTTTTAAAATTTACAAACTTAATTTATGCATTAAGAACTTTTCAATTAATGGTTGAATTATTGAAATTTGATGTAAAACATGAGTTATTAAATAGAATAAGTTACCAAGACTTATTTCTAAAGTAATTAGATCCTTTCTCTCTCTATATATACATATATTACCTCAAATTCTAATTATAAATAACAATTATTAAATTTAAAAGTTATTCAAGACTAAATTTCTTTTATACCTTTCATTTATTGTTAACTTTATAATTAACATTAAATATAATAATCGCTTAGAGTAAATAATATATTTATAATAAAACTTGAAATTATGATAAAATTATTCATAAATAACCATATTAATTATTTTTCTTGATCTTGATGATTTGATATGTTACTTATAAGTAGGATTGAAAGTAGTATTGATTTAATTATATTAATATATAATAAGTGTGAAATGGGGTAGGGTGAGTACTATAGTACTCGAACCTAGACCTATATTTGCAATAATTTGTAAGTATATACGTGCTATGTACCAAGACTCAAAATTGTGAATAAATATCCACTCACTTGGTGATATTTTTGTAGGCACATATAAGATTTAAGTACATTTTTTCCAAAATTTATATTTAGGTGAGTTGAGTTCTAGAGACTCACCAAGAATAGGCTTTTTGACTATAGTGGGGCTGTTTTAAAAACATTTTACGCAAATGGGGCTGTTTTGTAACTAATTACACTTTTGGAGCTGTTTACAACGGTGTCGCTATGACCCATAGCGACACCTTTGACACGTGACATTTTTTTTGTGGTTTAGGTTGGGCTCGAATGAGCCACATCAGTGTCGCTATAGGCTGGGTCAGCACACCTCATGGACTAACAAAGACAATGTAGCTCATAGCGACACTGTGTAAGAAAAAAACAAAAAAAAAACAAAAATAATAGAAATGTAAAATAAAAATAATAAACTGAGTTATTTATTATATATTTATAAAAATAAAATTAAGTTTTTTAAAAATGTAATTTTAAATTAAATTATATGAATTTTTTAAAAGAGGCGCTATGGGCCATAACGACTTGGTGTCGCTATGGGCCATAGCGCCACGCATTTTGTATAATATTTTTTTTTGCAAATAATCACGTTTTATTTTTAAATTTTCATTTTTATATTTTTAATTAAAAGTACACAAACTAAATAATTTAAATTAAATATTTATATTTATATGTTAATTTAAAAAAAACTGGGTAAAAAATAAGTAATTAAAAAAAAAAATAAAAAACAAAAACGGATGTCGCTATGGGCAGCGACACCTTTTGTATATATCTTTTTTTGTAAATATTTACGTTTTATTTTAAAATTTTCATTTTTATATTTTTAATTAAAACTACACAAATTAAAAAATTAAATTAAATTTATATATTTATATGTTAATTTTAAAAAAACTGGGAAAAAAATAAGTAATTAAAATAAAAAGAAAAAAAAATGCCAACCCTGTTTTTAATAAACTAGTATAAAAAAAACACAAAAAAATAAAATTGTGGAAAGAAATATAAATAAAAAACGCACACACAAAAAAGTGAAAGGAAAAAATGTAGGAAAATAAAAAAAATGAATTACAAAATAAATTTAAAAAAAAAACTGGTAAAATAAATCTGGAGAAAAAAATGACCCAATAACCAAAAACACAAAAAATTTGAAAAAAAAATTTGAGGCAGAAAAAAATAAAAAATAAAAAAAAAGGTTGGTGTTGCTATGGACCATATCGACATTGTGTCGCTATAGCCCATAGCAACTTTAGAATCAAAAAAAAAAAAAAAAAGGCTGATATCGTATAAAGGCTGGTGTTTTATAAATATGTATAAAAATACTTACAAATTATCTACGTACCCATAAAATTTCAAATCAACCTAAACCAAAGCCACGTCCTAACAATGGTTTTATAATTTTTTTTCCAAACTTTATAATGACGTTACAGTGGTTTGATATTTTTTTTCTTCAAAAGATTAACTATTATCTTAATTGCTTGTTAAGGAGAAATAAAAACAATAAATACACATTTAACTTATTGTTTATTATACTTGATCACAACATTTTATTAAGAGAGAATAAACTTTATTCAGTGATGTACCTTTCGTCTTGGAAAGAAATATTAGTGTTCAATGATTTATAAAAAAAATATGAAAAATTATCTCATTATTTAATTTCAATTATTGATTTGCTCTTGGAAAGAAATATCAGTCTCCAATGATTGATAGAAGATATAAAAAATAAATTTTCTCATTATTCAATTTCAATTATTAACAGGTGATATGAAAAGGAAATTATCTCATCATTTAATACAAGAAGCATTAACTGAAATATTTAATAGTTTGAAAGTTAAAAATGTTACTCCCTTTGTTTTAAATTAACCGTAATTTTAATATTTAAAAAACTTTCAAAATAATTGATGAGGTTCTCGTTCTTCAATTTCGTATTAATTATTCACTTATTATTATTAAAAATAGTGCATTTATCCAGATAATGATTATTTTACCCTTCATCCCGTAATATATTATTAAAATAGTTCACCTTCTAATAAATACATTATTTTAAATTGTGCTAATCGAATTATTTATGATCCGACAAATTAAAAAAATATTAATTAATACTCTATTTGTTCTTTATTAGAAGACAAAAAATATAAAATTTTATTTTTAAATATAGATAAATTTAACTACTTTTATCTCATTTAAAGATATTCTCTAAAAAAATACTTTTCCTTTAATGTATGACATTTGAATTACATTCCTTCTTTTAATATTTACAACAAAAATAATATAGGAAGCATATAATAAAAAAACTAAAATTTAATGTAAATAATTAACTTTTTAATATACATAAAATTAATTATTTATATTTATAATAGACAACAGATGAAGTATGACAGTGAAAAGTAAGTACATTTATCATTTTAGAATACTTTTTTAAATATTAAAAATGTAATTATTGCAAGAGCAAGGAAATAATAAAAATGTATAAAAAAAAATTAAAGCATGCATTGTTATTAATAATTTATGTGTAAATTTTTTTTAAAATACAGTTATTATAGATCGAAAGTTTAATATTTATGTGAATAGTTTCTTCAGTAATAAAGGTGATCCGACAAATTTCTTAAAAATATTGAATGTATTTTTTTTATTTTACTTAAATCACAATTTCTCTTTCTCTTGTAAACGTATTCTTTATGTTTAATCTATATAAGTCACACTTTTTTACATTATAAAAAATTACTTTTCGTGATTATAACTTCTATAATTAAAAGATTATAAATAAAATTATAAAATATATAAATTTTCTCAATGTATTGTGTTGGTATTTTATATCTTTCAGTTTTTATATTAAATTTAAATAATTTGACTTAAAAAGTGTTTCCACAATAAATTTGATAAAACATATTAATTAAAATTTATTTAATATTTTGTATTTAATCATTAAATTAGTTAAAATATTAGTACTAACTATTTATTTTTTTATGTAATAAATATTTTTTTTTTACAGAAATGTAATAAATATTTATTCTTTTTCATTCATTTTATACTTTGTGTTGAAAATATAATTAACAAATCCTTTCTTTCTAATTAATTAAAATATGTTTGTATATTATACTATATATTAAAAAAAAAAAGAGCTGTAACATGTTATATTTGATTAAGTCCTTTTGTTCTTACTTGTTAAAATTTGGCATTTAATTCATTTTTTTTCCTTTTATTTTATATCTTTCTGTGCATATTTGTGATAAGGATGAAGCAGTAATCCGTAATTTCATGAAATCTTTTTTAAAGAGGTTATCTTGTCCTAATATCAACTTTTATATAAAAAAATGTTTAGGAAATAAAAGTAATTTTTTAAATTATAATTAAATTATATATGATTTTTAAAATTTGAAGAAAAATATTGATCCCCTGTATGTTAAATAGCACTACTAGAAAAGTGTCATCTTTTTGTAAATTTTTCTATGAAAAATATTCGCAGAAATTTTTTGCGAATTTTCTTGCAATAATAATTTCACAAATTTTTTTTACGAATTTATTTGCGAAAAATAATTTACAGATATTTTTTACAAATTTTTTTATGAAAAATAATTTACAAGAAATTTTTGCAAATTTTGCTACAATTTTAAAAATCATAGAATTTTTTTTTCTATGGTAAAAATTTGTAGAAAATATTGTAAGAATTTTATTTTGTTTCTTGCAGATTTTCTTGCAAAAATAAATTCGCAACTAATGCTTACTAAATGGTAGAAAAATTTCGCAGGTAACTTTTCCTACGAATTTTCCTGCCAATTTTAATTTCCAGGAAAAATTTAAAAAATATTTAAATTTATAAGTTTAATACTTTAAAAAAACTTCAAGTCCCACATCGATTGAAAATAAAATAATTAAAGAGTATATAAGTTAGAGCAACACTTACCTTACAAGTTGATTTGTATGTTTGACTGTTAGGCTTATATAATCTACGATATTAGAATTTAAAAAATTATGTATTGCATGTTAATGCTTCGGATGAATTCATTATGAACATTTGAAAGTTAAAGAATTATTGATAGAATTTGTAGTAATTTCTTTAGTTTTTTTCGTAAAAAATATTCTTGTAGAATTTCTTGCGAAAAAAATTCGCAGGAAACTTTCCTGCGAATATTTTTCGCAAGAAAATTTCTTGCGAATTTTAAAATTCGCAAAAACATATTATTCACGAAGATGTTACCTACAAATAAAATTTCGTAGAAAAATTTGTAAGAATAATGTTTGCTGCGAATTTTAATACAAAATTCGCAAGAAAAATCGCATGTAATAAGAGAAATTCTAATAGTGTAGCATGAGAACATTTTTAAAAATTTATTTTATTTTTCTCTAATTCAATTTTTATTTATCTTATGTTATAATATAAATTATTTACTATATTTATATGTAAAAATATATATTATATAAAATTTAAATATAATTTATATATTTAAACTTAATATTTATTTATATATTATTTATTATAAATTTTGATTATATAATAAAAATTTAGCTTATATATTGTACATACTAAAATATTAGTTAAAACTTTAAAGATAAAATATACACAACTGAAACAATACTTCATTTTTATATAAGATTTTTAAATTTATTGATAAATTTTTATTATTTTAAGAAAATTAACTATGTAAATAATTTTAAAAGTCTTAATTATATAATTTTATTATTTTAAATAAAAAATTACGTATATAAATAAATACTTCTCTAGAATTTAATAAAATTATATTTTCGTAATTTATAAATTTTAAATTAATTAAAATTACTTTATTATCATCTGATTTGTTGTGAGATATATATCAAATAAAATAAACTTAAAATTTATCATACTTTTTGTATTATTCTCATATTTTATTATCCTATTGTATTATTTTTTATTTATTAAAATTATAATACAGCACTAAAATTTAAATTTAAGATTCTATATATTATTTAATAAAAAACACTAAAATTTAAATTTAAGATTATATATATATATATATATATTATTTTACTATCTCGTTACTTTATTATTAAATTGATCCGCAGTGATTCTTCTTGTATTATATCTGAGAACTAAAGTTTGTTTAAAGTATTATTATCGTATTTGTAACGGTGTTTAACACATTGCAAATTAAGTAGTCTTTGTTGTCTCTGGTTTCTCAATTGCAAGAGTCTTCACAACCAAACAAATATATTTTTCAGTTTTCCCCAAAACCCGAGAAGGAAGGCTTTGAGAAGGAAAAAAAACATGCAACCTCAAAACACCAACACCAAGCATCTGCTCTGTGACACTGACAACCCACACGAGCGGTTCTCGAATTGCATGCACACACACTCCTATCATGGATTTTCCTAAAGAGAGAAGCCCCTTGCTTTATTTAATGGTTTTCCTTAGAAACAGAAAAACTGAAAACAATGGACCCACTGATCTCATTTCCACAGAAGAGAGAGAAGCAAACAGAGTGAACAAAATCGTGAGGGTTATATTTTTACTTTTCTTTTTTAGTATTTTCTAAGAAAACATTCTGTAAAAATTAAAACTGAGTTTATAATTAACTAACAGCTAGAGTTAGTAATATCAAAAAATTTCAAATTTGAGTATGTAAATAAAAGATATAATTATAAAAAATTTCATTAAACTAATATGATTAATTTTTCTATAAAATTTATTATTACTTTCCCTCGCTTTGAGTTAATTTCAACAGTGAAAAAAAAGTAATTTTTAACTGGCCTGAACTCTTCTTTAAAAACCTGTCCTTCTTTCTTCTCATTTCAATATCTTACTATTTTTCTCCCTCTCTCTCTTCTGTGACTCATCCATGGCTGGTGGGGAGAGGGAATATACAATGGCGTTGAATCTCTTCTTCCCCTTTTGATATTTTTTTTTTCTCTCTCTCAATCTCTTTTCTCATCCAACAACCCTGTCTCCTTTATTTGTTTTTTAATGCTTTTCTCCCCTCAGCATTGTGAAAGTTAGACCCTTTTCTGCTTTTCTTTGTCTTCAGTTTCAATGAGTAACTCACTAAACTTGAATAATGGTGGTTTTGGGTTCTGTGCTGACATGAATATTTTCCCTTCAGCTCCTGATCCTTCTGCTTCTTCTTCTTCTTCTTCGCTCCTTGGTCTCCAACCTTCTCTGGGTTCAAACACTTTTGGGGTGATGACTCATGCTACTGCAGGCACAGAATCTGAAAGTTCTGATGCACCCTTTCAGTTTCAGATTTTGAACTCTTCAGTTTTTCAACCCCAGGAGGAGGATGAAGAGAGCTTTGGGATTGAAAACATGAGCTTGTCTGTGAAACCTGGTGAGGAAGTTGATGCCGGTAACTCTTCTGGCTCAGGGAAAAATAAGCAAACTAAGCTTTGTGCTAGAGGACACTGGAGGCCAGCTGAAGATGCAAAACTCAAAGAGCTTGTTGCTCAATTTGGACCTCAAAACTGGAACTCAATAGCTGAACATCTTCAAGGAAGATCAGGTAAATGGTAGCAGAAGAAAATATTTATGGATCAAATCTATGGTTTTTGTCAATAGTTTTTATGTTTGTGTGAATTTTATTATTATTTTATTTTAATATCTGGGTGTGACAAGAACATTGTTTGACTAAAACTTTTTTTATGGGGTGTTAAATTGTGGTTGCAGGCAAGAGTTGTAGATTGAGGTGGTTTAACCAGCTAGATCCCAGGATTAACCGAAAGGCTTTCACTGAGGCAGAAGAGGAGAGGCTCTTGGCTGCACACAAGGTGTACGGTAACAAATGGGCCATGATTTCTAGGCTCTTTCCTGGGAGAACCGATAATGCAGTGAAGAATCATTGGCATGTGATCATGGCTAGGATGCAAAGGGAGAAATCATGTGTTTACAGAAGGAGAAAGCCCTCAGTTCAGACCCTCTCAAAGGACATGACCTTGCCAAATAATGCAGCAAGTGAATCAACCATCTCAAGCACCATCATTGATGAATCTGCCTCAACAGCCACCGACCTCTCCCTTACTCCCTCCTCAGCCACACCCACAACCCCAATGATGCCTTCTCACAACCCTGGTCCTGTTCACAATCACCAAGCCTTTGGTGAACTCATGGGTATGCCTCAAATCAATACAATTTATTTTGAGCACAAAATTTTTGCTTTGTCAAATGATATAAAATGCATGTATGAGTCTAATTGATGGACCATCCATGGTTTGTTATTAAATTTTGGGACCACTGTGCAAGTCTCCCTGTAATTTTTTTAATATTTTTTTCATGAACATAGTAATGCAATGAGTTCCACTTGACAAACACTATTTTACATGTTTTAAAGTTTATTTATATTTGTGGGGTTGCAGGTGTATCTGGAGAAAGCATGACCCCAACCAGGGATGTGGGTTTTGGCAAGTTTTTTAGTGCTTGGAAAGGTTCATGTAACGCTGGACACATGGGAAAGCTCAAGGGTGTGGTGGACCAATCCCATTATTCAGATTCAAACTCATCAGAGGTTTCAGTATCTGAGTCAGTTGCCACCAACAGAGCTACCAATCTATCAATTTCTGGGGAAAGTGAAAACGTGGGTGATAACAAGGCCAACATGCCATTCATTGACTTTCTTGGAGTTGGAGCTACATAAGGAAAATATGTTGATGATAGAATGAATGAATGAATAATAATAATCCTCACTCAAAACCAAAGGGCTTAAGTGGAATTAGGAAATAGTAGTAGTAGTGGGTAGTCAGGGGCGTTGGTTGTGTGATGATGCAGAGAAATGGGTCTGCTGTAGTAGGTTCTGTCTTTACTCAATGTGTACAGTTAGAACCATAAATGGCCAAAAGTTACTTAAGTAAAATGTGAATTGAACAGAGGAAAAATCGGGAAGAAAAAATATTTGAGGTAGAGTAGAGAGAGATATGAGTTATGAGTTATGAGATATGGACCTATGCATAGTTATTATGGTATAAAATCAAATTAATTATCAAAATCTTGAATTTGTAGCAGGGCTTTGTATTTTTGTGTTGTACTTGGTCACTTTGCAATTCAGGCAAAGCCGCAGTTGCTTGACTTAGGTTTACTCTTTGAAAGAATCAACCGACCCGTTTTATCTTTTTGAGCAATTTTGTTTGTTATGGGCAGCGTCGTGTCACTGGTTTGGTACTTTTCCTTTGTTATTCGATGTTTGACCGTGGTTTAGGTGCACTAGCAATTAATGGTACTAATGTTTCTTCCATTATGATGGATCAGTTAATTAATGGGGAAAATTAAGTGCACTACTTCATGGAAGTGATTAAATTTTAATTTTAACTGGAGAGTACTAATTCTATATGTAGTTAAATATTGATTGTGTCCAAGTTTTGTCTTAATATTAAATTAGCACCTCATGTTACCGGTTAGCCTTGATGATAACTTGGGTGATGAAAAGAAATGTGTAAGAATAAAACTAGGAATGACACAAACAAAGATGAAATTCTTTACAGGGATTTTAATTTTTTTTATGTCGTGAAATTATCATATTCATAGAATAATATACGACATTTTTTTTATTTAAATACCAACGAGTATGTTTAAATCTTTTCTAATGAAAATAAAATTTATAAAAGTTAATACAATGTTGAGTTATAGGGCTTAAAGCTTGATATATCCGCGCCGAAAACATATATCGGGCTATGGAAACCGGACCCCATACTACTATTTAGTATGTCTGAAAAACGTGACATTAAGGCATGTTATCAATTCCATTTATATGTCGGCATTTCCGTTCGAAGAAACAAACATTCATCCAATTCAGATTTCACCTTTTCTTTTCTTGGCTACTTAAAAAATAGGACAAAAGCACTCGGATTCATTCTATGCATGAAAAGATTTAAAAAAAAAATACAATATATATATATATATATATGTGTGTGTGTGTTAAGTCAGACAAAACAATTCTTAATAAAGTTTTAAATGAGACAAATATAATGCACTTTATTATTCCTAACAAATGTGTTAGTGTTTCAGAAAAACATAAGTACAGACAAGATGAATAATAGAGAATATGCATGTACCACCTTCTACACCAAAACCAAGACATCAGATGAAGAGATCAAACGAAATCAGGTCTAGCACAAAAAAAAAATATAACGATGGACAAATCTAAGCATCCTAGATGGAGTTAAAAGTCTGCACAGCTGACTAGACGAAAGAAAAAGTCAAAATCTATCTTTTGGATGGAGACTCAAATATACAGACAAAAACGAAGAATGTTGAATTGCGTCTAAAGTCTACTAAATCACAACGAGAAGCACTGCTTATCATCCACTGATGGAGAAGGTGGGAGAAGTGATGGATGAACCTCTCCTTAGCTTCACCTTTGCTCGGATCTTCTTCAAGGAGATGGAAACCACAATGATGAACACTAGATGGAGGATGATTCATGGATTGGAAGAAGGCTTAAGCCTTGGATGGAAGCATCCAAGCTTAAGGTTCAAGGGAAAGCTCACTTCAAAGAGGAGGAAAACCTAATGGATTCCTAAAAGTGTAGCTCTCTCACGGTGACTTTCAAGGGAAAATTGGGCTGAATAAGCTCTCCAATTTTATTAATCTCAAAAGTGATTACAATGTGTAGAAGAAAGACTTAAGTAGGGTTCCGGATGTGCACTCTTTGGGCGCCTAAATCAAAGGCTACATGTGGCGCCCAAAATTTGAATTCAAACTTGAAATTTGAATTCAAATTTTGGCTCCCATGTGCTAGTCCGAAAATTTAGGTACCAAGGTGCATTTAGGTTTGATTTGAGAGTTATTTAGGGTTAATTTGAGTGGCACATGTTCAGCCACCCATGGTGCTAAACATGTGACTCAAATGTAACTTAAATGACTTCCAAATTAAACCTAGTTTAATCTAATTTACCTATTTAAGTAATCCTTGCATAATCCTATTCTAACGACCTAATTACAATGTTCAATCAAATACAATGGAAAGGAAAAATTACAAGAATGAAAATGAGCCCAATATTGGGTACCAAAAGCCCAAAGGCCCATGAAACCCAAAACTAGGCCCAACAAGCCTAAAACCTAAAATGCTACTCTATGTGGTCCAAAATACAAGACCAAAATATATTCAAACTATGCTAACAAAATATAATAAGAATGTTCGTAACAAGATAGGCCCATGTTGAAACTTGATTTGGGCCTTCCAAGCCCATAGGGCCTATTGGACCTTAACTGGCCCAATCTTCCATGTCTAGCCCACTCCTCTTGGATCTTTGAGTGTGTCACCTCTTGCATTCCAAAGTATGATTCCATCATCCACGCTCTTAGAAGAACACATGAAGTCATCAAAAATAGGAGAAGAGAGAAGAGAAAAATAGACTAGCGCTTATCCACAAGTCAAGCTGCATATGTTAGAACAAGTACACCTATCAGTCAGTAAAAGACAACGTCTCTGCAGCTACAATGCCAGGAAAGTACAAAGATGTCTGGGTCATGATTGAAGTCAGACATAGAAGTAAACAAATGGTACAAAAGACTTCGTGTAACGCAGATTCAGCGAGCAAACATTTAATGCAAGATCAAATGCCTTAAATACAAGATCTATAAAGCCTGGACGAATAACTAAACAACAAAATCAAAGATGGTTGGTCAAGCAATAAGATAGGTCTAATAAAAAATAGAAGAACATTCAACAAACACCAGACGAGGTCTATTACAAGTCGAAACCCTGAAGCATCAGATGAAAAGCCAAAACAGGGCTAAACCTGGAACAAGACAAAGATGTGTTAAACATTAGATGAAACCAGATGGCTAACTCTGATAAAAGAACAGTCAAGGCAAGGCACATCATGAGAATCAAATGAATCAAGCTAATTGAGTAGACAAAGTACAATATGTGAACCAGATGACTATGAGTCCAATATCAGACGAAGGTGTGTCAGGAACAATCTCTAGTGCAACATAAGGAATTAGACGAAGCATGAATCAAAGAACACAAGAAAGTTAAATAACATATAAGACGAAGGACAACACAAACTGAAAGACATGTTAGACAAAGAACAAAGTCTGTCCATCTGTAACGTTGACCAGATCAAAAGAAAGTCAAAGCATTAAACTCAAATGCTCAGACAAAAATCATAGACTGAGACAGATAGGACTAACAGATGCAGACGAAGATTGCCACGAAAGCACTTAAAGAATCAAGTCTCAAAGGAAAAATCAAGGCATCGTCTATAATCACTAAAATGCTCTCAACATGATAGCATGAAGAAAGAAGAAGAAGAAAAGCACGCAAAAGCAAAAACATGAATGTGTCAGAAAAAATACATTACTTTTTCAGATAACGACGTGACCAGAAAAGGACAAAAAGGTTCCTAGGTCTCTGCTAAATTCACACATAGTTGCTAACAAGGCAAAAAAGATTTCACGCAAGGTCTATAAACAGGAAGCAACATTTAATGCAAGACCTTGAGCATTAAATAAGAGATCAAGTTAGTCATGAACGACTATATCTGCTTCAACGGACACTTGCAACGAGCAAATTCTACAAGACAATATATATATATTGTAACGACCCGCCATGGCCGTCACACTACGGAACAACACTACATACTACTGAAATATATATATATATATATATATATATATATATATATATATATATATATATATATATATATATATATATAACTAAAATAGTATAATAAAATAATTACAACACAAGTTGCTAATCAAGCAACCAAAAACAACCAACTATATACAACAAAATATGCTACTATAAGGTAGCCCACAAAAAAAAATCCAACTCTAGGCATCTCTTGTGGCCTCTAGCGGCTATCTACCAGCCTATCCCTGCCCTACTCCCATATATCGTATGATCATCGCAGTCCAAACCACATGGAAACATGCAAGGGTAAGCTAGAGACAATAAACAACTCATAATAATTAAATATGCAACACGCCAACTATATAATCATCTTCACATTCAACATAGAAGACAACAACACATATACTATACATCTTAACATCGTTTCAACTTGATTCAACATATCAACACTATATCAACACTTCAACGCAACTACTGTACAACCATTGGAATAGTTACCATATTCATTATAACAACAACTAACACATGTATTACACAACTCTCAACAACACATGTTTAAAAGCAACTTACAACACAGGTAATCTAGCAATGCTAGCATCATCATCAACTTGTATACAAATAAGCAACTTTTAACATAACTACACTATCATCATCCTCAACAAGGTCAACATACAACACAATCACAGCTTAACAACACAACAACATATATACAACTCATATCAATCAACAAATAAACTCATCAACAACTTATGCATCGTCATGCATTTCAAGTCAGAGATCTCCTATAACATGGGTGAGCAGTTTAAGTGGCTAGGTCCTACCGAATCGACAACAAAGAACATTTTTGGGCTTGCTAGGTAAACAACAAATTTGGATACCAATCCACAGCACGATAACGATTTCTCAGACTTTGCTACTTAAACAAGGAAGTATAATACTATGTTAGGATAGAACAACTGGGTTTAGGCCTACCATGACATTAGCTAGCTCAACTAAGCCATCTATGAGATTAGCCTACCGACTATCCTCCAAATACTACAACCCTCCGATACTTGGTTAGGAACTAAGTTCCCAACTTCGTACTTTACTCAAATTGGCCTCTTATAATTGGTATAGCTTGACCTGGCCCCTATACCGTGGTTGCTTTGTACATGTGTGCCTCGACCTTGCCCACACATGGGACCAACTAAGTCCTAGAGGAGAACATCACAACGTCCACTCCGAGGCACAACTTCCCAAGGAGGGTTTTCAACAAATTGGGCTCTCTAAGCAGCACAACTATCTCAATCCACACAATGGGATGAGCAACTTTGAAAACATCTCCCCTAGTCCTAGTGATCAACAACTCATCATTACAACTTAATCAACTTACAACTCAATAACACAGCTCAGCTCAACAACTTAAATAACACACAACTTTTTAACTCATCATCTCAATCAACTTTCAACTTAAACAACATGGTTATCATCTCATCAGCTTATTAGCTCAACTTGCAGTTTACAACTCAACTATCATAAAGTAATATGTTTTCAACACGTGGTACAACATACATAACATACAACTTTATAACAACATACAAATCTCATCTACCAACTTAGCAACACAGTCTACTAATAACTTTATATAAATCTCAACACATCTACACACTTCACATCATGCTTCTCACAACTCACAATATTATCATCATACACTTCACAACTTTCAACTAGATCATCTCATCATATATCACAACATATAAATGGTCCACACATAACATATAGCAACTTTAACAACATATCACATATTCAACACATTTCTATTTAGCACAACAACTCATTTAGCACCTATACACAACTACAAAGTTCCACAACTCAAATACAACATGTATCTCATTTACATCCCACCTTTATCACAAAAGCATCACCAAACAACATCATTAATCAATATTATCAACACACAACATTTTCATCACATAACACAACTCATACTACTGTTTACAACCCATCTATCATACCAACTTACACACCCAAAAACAACTTTCAACTTAACCAAATCACTTCTTATGAAATGGCAACCTTCACATAAAGCAGCATATAAGGAGTTATACTTCTTCTACCATTCTCATACTTATCTCATATAAAAGATAATAAGATTTCCTACAACTCTCATGAAGACACCAATTCCTAATTCCATCATCCACCTTGTTAAAAATTTTGAAAACCGCAACAACTATAACTAATGCTGGCACCTTGACACCTCTTCACTAAAATAGCCATATATGGAGTTATAGACCTCTTTTTTGGGTGATTGCAGCGCCATTGGAAAGCTAACATCCAAGGCTACAACTTTCATGAAGACTTAAAGACCAACATACTCACGCCCAACTCATTAATATCACGCCCAGCACAAACTCAAACAGAGACTCACAAGAGTCTCCACACCTGGTGCGACTAGCCCCGCGCCCGATGTGATTTGACACTAGTGGCTTCGGATGAATGCACGCCTGGCGCCAAGAACTACACCCGGTGCATATTCAACTTGAAACCTCCAAAAACCTCGAAAATTCCTTCAATACCTAAAAATTAGCAACTTCAACCACATGCAATCCAAGAAATGCAACATATAGACTCCCTACAACTCAAAAACGAGTTCAAATTCAACATGCAACCAATCAATGCATCAAAATTGTCAAAAACCCCATTTTTCCCAAAAACCCCAAAAATGAGGAAATCACCCAATTCAACCACTTCTTCTCAAATTCCATACATCAATGGAGTTCCTAAAATCCCATGCAACCAAACAACATACATTCTAGCTTCCTTTACTTGAAGATTGGCTCCGAACAACCAAGAATTTGGGAAGAAGAAAACTTTCCTCCGAGCTCAACTCCCAAACTTCAATCTTTCAAAATCAAGCTTCCTAGCCTGAATTCCAAGAGAAGACAGAAGACGTTAGTGATCTAGAGAAGAAGAAGAATCAACCAGAGAAATTTAAGAGAGAAAAGAGCTCACGGACCCGGAGTCCTTCTCTCTAAAACTTCTCTCTAGTTTCTTTGAGAATGAACTTATGAAGTTCCCTTCTCAAAGAAACCCTTATATACTCTTCTCTCTCTAGAGTCAACTAAACTCAAAAATCTCCTCACTACGTTACATATATCACTATCTCAAACCTTGAAAGGTTGGCTTTTGGCTTTGCATTCATAACAAAGTGATATGAAGCCCATGAAGCAATGAAACGAGAGATAGAGCGTATAGAGTCAAATGTACCATAGGATAACTATCTCTGTAGAATAAGGAATTCCAAGTGTGCATCTTAGGAACATGAACCTTAGTGAGTGTACTTAACTTATGTAACCTCTCTGTGAGAGTAATCCAAACACATCGTTGTAAGAACTAAGGTTGCATACCTTAGTGAGTGTAAAAACCTATGTATCCTCTGTATGAGAGTAACCCACACACTCAAACTAAACCTGTCTAGTTAATATATGTAAAGTCTGAAGAAGCTAGGGAAAGAATACTTGTAAAGCCTAGAGAGGTTTGTCAAAGAATACTCACTACGAGGCAGAAGTGGCTGAATAAAGAATACTAGCGTTGATGAGTGAAGTCGACGGGCCAGGAGTTGGTCGATAATACTCAGTAAGAGTTAGAAGTGGCTGAATAAAGAATACTAGTGTTGATGAGTGAAGTCGACATGCCAGGAGTTGGTCGAGAATACTCACTGAGAGCTAAAAGTGGCTAATTAAAGAATACTAGCGCTAAAGGTGAAGTTAGTGGGCCAAAAGTTGGTCGAGAATACTCATTGGGAGCCAAAAGTGACTGATAAAAGAATACTAGCATCAACAAGTGAAGTTGACGAGCTAGGAGTGGTTGATAATACTTGGGACCAGGAGTGGTCGTGACTTGGATGGTCTATAATACTCACTACGAGCCTGAAGAGGCTGAACAAATAATACTTTGAACTTCATTGATTATCTAGTGGAACCCTTCATTTGAAGGAGACTGGACGTAGCTCAGTTTGAGTGAATTAGTATAAAAATACTTGCACTACTTGTATGTTTCAGACGCACTTTATTTGATTGATTTAACATACTAAAAACTTCGTCTAACGCTTATCGTCTGTTAAAACTATCTTCAGATGAAAACCATACTTGTTTAACTGATTATCCTAAAAGAACAGTTTTCATTTAAGAGGTATTTTCTCTTAGCAGACGATGAAACTCCTAGACGCAAAGTGATTTTGTTAAACCAATCCTAGGTAGTTTCTGTTCAGCATTCACTAACACTATTTTTACAGGACGAAAAAAAATCTTTTTGTGAAAACATTTTTAAAATTCCTTTATTCGCGCATACACACATATTCAACCCTCCCTTCTATGTGTTTTTCATCTAACCTCAACATGGGCATTGAAAACATCAAGGAAGAAAATAATAAAAAAAATAGGAAGAGAGAATACTTTTTCTTAAAAAAAATATGAAGTCAACAATCTTTTGAGGAGAATAAGGCAAGAATTTGGTCGGTTATTCAGTTAAAATCAAATGTTATTTTATCTTTATTTGATCGTTGTTTAAAAAAGTATTCATGTTTTATGTGAAAAATATCTTTAATAAAGGGGATAAAGATTCGGCGAAAAAAGAGTAATATTGTCGTCTTTTTCTTTTTCATCTTTTATTTAACAGTTGCTGTTTTTATGATGACTATCCTTCTTAAGATGAGAAGTGGGGGTATTTTTCCTTGAAATACTCAAGTTTATCATCATTTTTCATCCTTTTTGTAAAAAGTAATATGAAAAGGGGGAATATTTTTTGTTAAAATAAATCAAGTCAACATTGTTTTGAGAAAAATACGGGCGATGATTTGGTCGGTTATTTAATCAAAAGTGAGCGTTATCTTATCTCTATTTGACCATTTCTTAAAAAAGTATGTGTGACTTACATGGGAAGTCTCATTAGTAAAGGAGATAAAAATTTGGCGAAAAAAGAGTAACATTCTTTTTTTTCTCTTTTTTTTCTCTTTTATCTTTTATTTAATGGTTGTTGATTTTATTATGACCATTCTTCGTCATTAAGAAGTGATGAAATTGTAACAATTAGAATCGTGATGCACCAATACATTAAAATATAAATAGAATGAAGGAGACTCACCACCATAGTTCATTAATAGAATACTTATGAAGAAATCCTTAATATTAAAAAAAGTCTTTGAACTAAATATGGATTCAAGAGGTTGTTATGTGCTGAAAATACATTAACATCTTACCACATCCATTTTATAATGAATACAATTTAATATATTAGGTAAAATAATAATTCTCTTATCTCTATTTGATCAATGGTTAAAAAAGTGTGCTATGTTATATGAGAAATCTCATTAATAAAGGGGATAAAGATTTAGCAAAAAAAGAGTAACATTTATGTCTTTTGTTCTTTTATCTTCTATTTAGCGTTTGTTGGTTTAATGATGATTGTTCTTCATAATTAAGAAGTGATGTGATTATTACAATTGAAAACATGTTATGCCAACAAATTGAAATACAAATAGAATGAAGAATGAGAGTCACTACTATATTTTATTGAAAGAAAACATATAAAGAAATCCTAAGATTGAAGAAAGTCTTTGACCTAAATTTGGATTCAAGAGTTGGTTATGGGTTGAGAAAGTATTAACACCTTAAAATGTCCATTTTATAAAAAATAACATTTAGCATATTATGCAATATATATATATATATATATATATATATATATATATATATATATATTTATTTCACATTTATTAGGTTAGAAATGGATATTGATATGGTTTCATGATGGCTTAATGTATCATTTGGTCCTTGAAATTTTTGATAATTTTTAATTAGATCTCTAAACTAAGACAAATTGTAATTCAGTCCTTATTCTTTTTTTATATTTTTTTTATTTAGTCCCTTTGCTTAGCAATTTGTTTACAATTTGTAAAGTTTTGCAAAGTATTCTTTATATCACCATTTACTATATCATGTCATATATGTGTGTGTCTATACACACACATATGTTTTAATCTCTACAAGTAAAAATTCCATTTTATGATTAAGGAGATTACAAGGGAATTTTAATTGGTAGTGTTGGTCCCAGTTAACCAGAATCTAGAAGGGGGGTTGAATAGATTCTATCCTAAGATGACTCTAATTTCGAAAATCTAGATTAAAACCTACCAAGATATATAAAACTCAACCTTTACTCAATTTGATTTAACAAATAACAGTAGATTACAAGATTTATTATCAAAGTATTAGAATATCAAAGTTTATGCAGTGAAACAATCACTTGTAATCACGGTTGATTTTATATCACCAAATTCTTAATTAGTTTTAATTACAAGAATAATATCTAGAGTATATACAACAATTGAAATATCATATCTCACAAATCTTTGAATTCTTTAATCAAGAAATTATCAAGATTCTTAAAGAGATAAGGATAAAAAGATTAAGAACACAGAAATTTATATTGGTTCAGCCATCCACTTAGCCTACATCCAATTTTCTCTGATTTAACACCTTACTAAATCAAAGATAATTTACTATATATAATATTGTTTACAAACACCTTGCACACACAATATTACAAGAGTTCAAACAAACATCAATCATGACACCACAAGATTGAAAACACATAAAATTTCTGTACCCCATAAAAATTACTTGAGAAATTGTAAAGTCAGAAGAAGAAATTCCCAGTAAGGTTTTCAATGAGATAAATATAATACATGTTGTTATTTCTAAAAAGTGTGTGAATGTTTTAGAAAAACATAATGATGGAGGACTATCCAAGGAGGATGTATACATGAAGGCCATTGGACCTTTGACTAGGTCCATGGTTAGGAAGCTAGAGGAGGCTTCTACATAGGAGGTGCTTCTTAGACCTTTGCTCTTCATGAGCATTGAGTATTATTCCTCTTATTAGTCTCTTGAGTTTCCATTGTACATATATTGTATAGTTGATTTCTTGTACCTTGTATATAGTAGATACTTGTATAGGTGTATTTTTGCCTTTGTATTTGAGAGGCACTTTATTTCCTTTTATTAGCTATTGTATATTGTTTCTAGGGTAGTTTACTTGGGCACTTTGACTCCATTTAACCTAATCTAGAAATACACTTAGCTAGGTTCCATTCACATTGGATGAACCTAACTAAACCAAATCAACAATTTTCCAAAATCGGTTGGAGCAAAACTAAGTCCATGAGCCGCCCACCTTGCCTAGTGTTCACATGGCCGGATTGCTTGTTCTTTCTCAAGCTTAGAAGCTTGAAGCACAAGCTTATCTCTTAGCTTTCTTACCAAGCAAGCTAAGTGAGTAGCTTGCTCTCCAAGCTTCTAGACCATGGACGGTTAGCTAGTCCTTACCATGGTTCCTAGTGAACCATGGTTAAGGCTAGCTTGCTCTCCAAGCTTCCTACTCCTATATATTTATTTTTCCTTCATTGTAAAACACTTTTGGCATATATTGAGAATTGTTTCTGAAGATTGTTCAGATTTCTCTCTTCTAAAAGTCCCAAACCTCTTTGATATTCATCTAATTATCTTATCGCTTCCATAGAAGAGTGTGGTGAGAATTGAAGTGACTTATCTCTTCACCAAGGAGTGGCGTCTGTTGGGAGAGTTCTCCACCAAACCATGGTGGTTCTAAGGTATCTTTCTCCATTGGAGACCTTAGGAAAGCTTAAGATGAATCAAGGAGCCGAAGATCTAGGGAGGAAATTGAAGGGAGTTCCACATCAATCCGGATTCTCTGCAAGGTTTCCATCATTTGGTATCAAGAGCTAGGTCTCCTTGGTAAATTTGTTCTTGAGCTTTTTTCTTCCAATTTTATTCGGTCAAAATCATGTAAAAATGTGTCTAAATTGTTTCTACATGTATTTCCTTTTATTTTCTTGTGTTTGTGTGCCTTGAGTTGTTCTTGTGTCACATCTATAAATCTATAGAACACACTCACTTTGTCTTGCTTGTTCTTGATTCATGTTCTAAATTCTTGTGAATCAATCTTTGTGTGTGCCTTAGGTATTCTTTGTATGTCTTTTTAAATGTTTTAGGATTGCTTTTATCTTCCATTGGACTCCTATTATATTCGGTCTAAAAAGAAACTCCTAAAAAGAAACAAGAATACAAGCATTTTTCATTTCTTAATCTTCGAGTTTTGTCTTAGAGTCATGTGTAGTTGCTTTACTTGTCATTAAATCCTTTGTGTGCCTTTTTATTTTTGAATATATATGCATTGATCTCTGTTCTTGTATGGTGTCATTGCTGGCTGAACATTAATAAATCTTAGAGTGCTCATAAAATGATTCCAATGCATGTTATTAGTCCTAACATGTTTTAGAGTCAATTTTTTTTGTGAACTTCATTTGCTATTAGTTTCTTAGCAATTTGTGGCCAGAAATTCCTTGTGTGTCTTGTGCTTGTTTTGAAAAAAAAAATAAAACAGAGTTAGAAGTGTATTAAAAACGAAAATCAAAGTGTACAAAAGATAAGAACAAACTAGTACCAAAACTAGTAACATTTTGTGGTTGAAAATTTTGACTAGTACACTTACACTTCTTACTCTTCTTTTCTCCACCACTTGGAAACCTCTTTGTTATTTTTTGGCCTCTGTTTTTAAGTGCTAATACTTTGTATTAAAAAGAAAAAGAAAAGAAAGAGACAAAAAGACAAGAAAAAGAAAAGAAAACAAAAGAGAAAAACCTAGAAAAAGAAAAGTAAAAACAAAAAACTATTAGGAGCACTTGGCCTTGAATTTTTGTGTGATTTTTCTTGAGGTTTGCTTGCTGTCCAGTGTCTGGAAAAATACTTTTAAATACTCAAAATATTAGCACAATTTTTGTTTTGGTTTTATAATCCATTCTAGAGCCATTCCTAGGATTATTCCTATGAGTGCTAGCTTTGAAATAAAACCTTTAATTGTTGCTTTGTGTCTTCTTGGCCTTCTTTGTTTTGTCATGTTAATTCCTATGAGAGTGTAGCCTATTCTAATTGTACATTTTCAGTTTTTTTTTCTTGGCCTCTACTTTCTCTTGTTGATTGTTAAGCCTTGGTGGGAGATAACTCTTTTTCAAGCCATTACACTTGGAAGGAAGGGCTAATTGAGACATATTGGGTTAATTTCAAAGGGGACACCACTTGAAGAAGATTGAGGTACAAAATACTTGAGTGAAAACACTTTGGAAAGGCTCACTTGTTTGTTCATTTTGCAGCCAAGAATTTTTCTTAATTTTAGGTCAAAGATTAGAGACGGATTTTGGAAGGAATTAGTGACGGATTCTTGAAGAAATTAGAGACGGATTTTGGAGATTAGAGACGAATTTGAGGAGACCACCTAGCTACTCTCAAATTGGTCACTAAGCTTGAAGCCAAGGCTGTTCCAAACTCGGACACCAACCTCATTTGGTGGAATTCTTCAAGATTCTTGAATTGTGTTGCTTTCTTGATTGTAACTCCTTAACCCAACCCTTGGGTTAACTTTTAACTTTCTTTGTTAAGTCAAACTCACATTTAAGAGTGGTTATTTGGGAAACTCACTTGTTTAAAGTCCCACCACATCCTAAATTGTTCTAAATAAAGAATCTAAAAACCATTTAGTACTTGTGGAAGGGTCCCCAAAAGGCTTCAAGTGTAATTTGGGCTTCCACTAGGAGACGCCTAGTTTAATTGCTTTCATAAACCTTTTAGTACTTGTGGAAGTGTTCCAAGGGATTCTAAGTGTCACTTGGACTTCCACCGTAGGACAATTCGACTATTGTATGCTTTACTTGCTTTCCTTTATTTTTTTTTAATTCCAAGTTCGTTTAGAAGGCTTCCTATTGCCTACTAGGGGTTTCGTTGTAGACCCCTAAAATTGTCCGGGTCGAAATAAAGCTCAAAGACTCTCAAAGACCGAAGGAAAGTCAGCCGGAAGGACTCCTGGAAGACCCTAGGATGATTCTTTGTAGGTCTAGAAGTCTTAGAGTACCTTAGAATAAGGGTGTGCGAGGATTGGAGCTCAATACACCCTCCCAGAGGTTCAGTACGGCCGTACTGAGCCATTTGAACTGCAATACGGCCGTAGTGAACTCAATACGGCCGTACTGAATTTTTGAACTTCAGTACGACCGTACCAAATTCAATACGGCCGTACTGTAGTTCAAAATGGCTCAGTACGGGCCGTAGTGAAATCAATACGGCCGTACTGAAGTTTTTGAACTTCAGTACGGCCGTACCAAATTCAATACGGCCGTATTGTAGTTCAAAAACCCAGTACGGGCCGTATTGACCTCCCAGGCCGTATTGCGCCTCAATCCTATAAATAGGACGTCATTGGCACGTCCTCCCACACTTTTTCCAGACTTTTGGACCCTCTTGCTGAGTATTTTGGGGTTTTTGAGCAGTGTTCTGCCCTAGAAGTCTCTCCGAGAGCCGATCCGACAAAGTTCTTGAGTTCTGAGCATTTAGCTTGAGGATTCGAACTAGTCGAAGGGAAATCTTTTTGATTTCCATAGTAAAAATTAATCTTTAGGGAAGGAGCGAGCAAGCGTGTAGTGGGAAGGAGCGCCAAAAAGCCTCCTAACGTCTGTTTGAATATATAAAAGCACGCTTCAAAGGTTTCTTTTTCAAATCCTTCCTTTTATTGCTTTCTGATTGTTGCATTGCATTTTTCATCATGTAGATATCTCGTTTATAGTCATTTCTAATAAATAGGGGTAATTTAGTAATTTTACATTGTTATTTATGAAATAATCCGTCATAGGGAACCCGAAAGGGGCGTTGTGGGGTGCTAACACCTTCCCCGCACGTAACCGACTCCCTTACCCAACTCTGGTTGTAATGGCCAAGGTTGATTTACGAAAATCAATTGCCTTATCCCTTTTTCCAATGTTTTGAGTAAAACATTGGTGGCGACTCCAAGAACCCTTCTTTTTGCGAAAACCACTAATCCATGGAGGGTCCCGCTTGGGATTAACATGGATTGGTGAATCATTTAATAAAATTGTTAGTTCGATGAGGTCTCAGTTTGAGAATAAGTCGTTCTAACAATCCATCATTTTTCAAAACTTAAAAAGAGTCCAACCATCGTCGCGAATGCCAAGGTCCGTTTCGGCGGGGTGGCGACAGATGGCGACTCCACTAGGGAAGTCTCGAGAGTCAGTCCCATTTAGTGATGGATTATTTCTAAAATAATAGTTTAAAATTACTTCGTTACCCCTCGCTTGTATGAGAACATGTTTTATCTAATTGGCTTTAATAACTGTTGTATGTTTAAAATTTCCGCAATTGTTTGAAATATAAACTGCACACAAACCTTTGCACACAACAGTTCCCTCTATACCCGGGGGCATGAGTGGAATGCCATAGGGAGTGGATGTTAGTACGGCCGGTTGTCGAATGGGTCTATAGGTGCCCGTAGACCGTTGTCGGAAAGCATCACTCAAGGTGATAACCATGAACTCGAGTCCGACAGTGCGTTGGAACTTTCCATCGACTTACGACGAGAGGAATTGGGTCCCTATAATGGGGGCACCTTGGGGGCCTCAGACCAGTGAGAATAGTTAGAACCTCCTTGAATATGCACTTTTCTGCAGGATACCCCTACCTCGTGATTCGCTCGTGACTGTTCGTGGATGAGTGAATTGTTTGTGCATTGTTTATGTGACATTGTTTGAGCATACATTGCATTCTTTAAACATACAACATTCCCTTTTAAAATAAGAATAAATAGGAATAAGAATCTTCCATTACATGGTGTTAACATCTACCTTCATCACATTCATATAGGTAGTTTCCATTTTCACCCAAAAAAATAATACAAAAAACAAAATACCCAAAAAAAAGAAAAAAGTTATTCATCCAAACCAAGCAATTATCATGCATCATCTTAGGGACATCCTGAAAACATGATAATGCTTAGTTGAATAAACACAATGCATGCATATTCAACGCCATCATCTCATATCATGCATTCTTATCGAAGATCATGGAGGGATCTAGGGGAGTGCATTGCATACATCTCTCCCAGTAATTCATTAATAAACATTAATAAAAAGAAAGAATTAATCGATGCGTATGTTCAGAATGGATCGCACGCCGTTTGTTATTAAGTGTAAACCAACAACCGCGCCAAGCGAATGCACATCAACTCCGTTGTTGGTAATCAAGACAAATAAAGGGGAAGGTCCGACACCGTTAAGGATCACTGCTCCAAGACCTTTTCCCTACGAATCAAATAAGGCTATGCCATGGATATACGACATCCATTCTTCTGTCGACAGCGATATCTCTAACATCGCTGGACTTGGGGGCATGACTAGGAGTGGCAGGATCTACACTCCCGAAGATCTTCATGATAAAGCTCCCAAGAATAAAGGAAAAGAAAAAGAAAAAGAAAAAAACGAGGAAAATAAAGAATCCGAGGAGGAGACTGACGAGCTGTTAAAGTATATCCGACAGAGCGAGTACTCCATCGTGGATCAACTTCATAGGACGCCAACAAAGATTACTCTGTTGTCGTTGATCCTATGCTCCGAACCGCATCGGCAAGCTCTGTTGAAAGTCTTGAATGAGGCATACGTGTCGCACACTATCTCCCAAGACAAGTTTGAGGGGATTGTTAGTCACATCACGGCTAATGATCACCTCACTTTCACCGATGAAGAAATCCCCGCTGAGGGACCGAACCACAACAAGCCCTTGCACATCTCTGTAAAGTGCAAGGAATATCACATCGCTAAAGTCTTGGTGGATAATGGATCTTCCTTGAATGTGATGCCAAAAAGAACGTTCGATCAAATGGCAATCAAGGGAGTCCAAATGCGCCCGAGCAACATGATCGTCCGAGCTTTCGACGGTTCTAAAAGAGAAGTGGTGGGAGAAATCAATCTTCCAATCCAAATTGGACCTACCATCTTCAATGTCAAATTTCAAGTGATGGATATTACTCCCGCATACAGCTGTCTCCTCGGCCGACCTTGGATTCATGATGCGAAAGCTATTCCCTCTACGCTCCACCAGAAAGTCAAATTCATAGTGGGTGACAAGCTGGTGACTGTACAAGCTGAAGATGACATACTCATCAGCAAGCCATCTGCCATACCTTATATGTGGATGCAGTAGAGGAAGCTCTAGAAACCGCCTTCCAAGCATTGGAGATTGCCAATGTTGAAACGTTTCCCCGAGAAATGAAGAAGGTAGCCCATATGCTCACCAAGAATGGATACTTGCCCGGACAAGGACTTGGCAAGGATTCCCAAGGGATTCCCGAGCTACCCATCATCAAAGATAATCCGGGGAAACAAGGGTTAGGATACAACCCTAATAAAGATCAAAGGACGAAGAGGAACCAAGATCCTTCTCGACGTTCTTTAAGCCAGATCTTTAGGAAGGCCGGTTCACAAGCGTCAAGGCCGGTCATCGTCATCAAGTGGTCTTCTCCTTTCGATAGGGATGTATAGACCTGATGACTGTTAGAGATTACTCCTCGGGGACAACCCGACCCCCGAGCCTCGATAGGGCACATGTTTCCGCTAGAATTATAATAAAATCATTCTTTATTATTTCTTATTGCTTCTCTTCTTGCTTGCAATAAATTTCTAGACCACATTATTTTTAACCCTGTTTGAATAAGCATGAATGAGGTTAAAATCGTCTTAATAAACAATAAACCCGCATCATTTTTATGTGGAAGTGTGTGTGACAACTTGGAGCACCTTTCCTTGGCCTCGACAAGTGCCATCATGGATAAAAAAGAAATCCTTTAAAAACAAAAATCATAAAAACAAAAAAGCTCGGCAGGAAACCCAAAAAAGGGGGTGTAGACCCCTAAAATTGTCCGGGTCGGAAATAAGACTCGAAGACTCTCAAAGATTGAAAGAAAATCAGCCAGAAGGACTCCTAGAAGACCATAGGATGGCTATCTGTAGGTTTAGAGGTCTTAGAGTACCTAAAAATAAGGAAGTGGGAGGTTTGGAGCTCAATACGGCCTCCTTGGAGTTCAGTACGGCCGTACTGCACATTTTGTACTACAATACGGCCGTACTGAAACCAATACGGCCGTATTGAAGTTTCTGTATTTCAATACGGCCGTACTGAATTCAATACGGCCGTATTGAAGTACAAAAACTCAATACGGGCCGTATTGAACCCAGGGGCCGTACTGCGCCTCATCCCTATAAATAGGACGTCATTTGGACGTCATTCGACACTTTTTCACACAGTTTTGACTCCCTCCTTGAGTATTCTGGGGTTTTTGACCAGTGTTCTGCCCTAGAAATCTCTCTGGGAGTCGATCCGACGAAGTTCTTGAGTCACGAGCCATTTGCTTGAGTCTCGAACTTAGTCGAAGGGAAATCTTTTGGATTTCCATAGTAAAAATTATTTTTTAAGAAGGAGCGAGCGAGCTTGTAGAGGGAGGGAGCGCCAAAAAGCCTCCTAAACTTCATTGATATATAAAAAGCACGCTTCAAGAGGTTTCTTCTCTAAAAATCCCTTCTTTTACCGTTTTCTGATTGTTGCATATTTAAATTTGTCATCATGTAGATATTTAATATATAATCGTTTATAATAAATAGGGGTAATTTAGTAATTTTACGCTATTATTTAATAAATAATCCGTCATAGGGAACCCGAAAGGGGCGTTGTGGGGTGCTAACACCTTCCCCACACGTAACCGACTCCCTTACCCAACTCTGGTTGTAATGGCCAAGGTTGATTTATAAAATCAATTGCCTTAAATCTTTTTCCAATGTTTTGAGTAAAACATTGGTGGCGACTCCAAGAACCCTACCTTTTGCGAAAACCACTAATCCATAGAGGGTCCCGCTTGGGATTAATATGGATTGGTGAATCATTTAATAAAATTGGTAGCTCGACAAGGTCTCAGTTTGAGAATAAGTCGTTCTATCAATCCATCATTTTTAAAAATTTAAAACGAGTCCAACCATCGTCGCGAATGCCAAGGTCCGTTTCGGCGGGTGGCGACAGATGGCGACTCCACTGGGGAAGCTTCGAGAGTCAGTCCCATTTAGTGATGGATTATTTCTAAAATAATAGTTTAAAATTACTTTATTACCCCTCACTTGTATGATAACATGTTTATCTATTTGGCTTTAATAATTGTTGTATGTTTAAATTCTCGCAATTGTTTGAAATAAAAACTGCACACAAACCTTTGCACACAACAGTTCCCTCTATACCCGGGGGCATGAGTGGAAAGCCATAGGGAGTGGATGTTAGTACGGCCGGTTGTCGAATGGGTCTATAGGTGCCCGTAGACCGTTGTCGGAAAACATCACTCAAGGTGATAACCATGAACTCGAGTCCGACAGTGCGTTGGAACTTTCCATCGACTTACGACGAGAGGAATTGGGTCCCTATAATGGGGGCACCTTGGGGGCCTCAGACCAGTGAGAACAGTTAGAACCTCCTTGAATATGCACTTTTCTGCAGGATACCCCTACCTCGTGATTCGCTCGTGACTGTTCGTGGATGAGTGAATTGTTTGTGTATAGGTTTATGTGATATTGTTTGTGCATTAATAAAACCTCGTGATAAGGTCTAAGAATAATCCCCATGCATGAAAATACCATGACATGAGAGGAAAGACCATGTGTGGAAATATAATAAAAGTGAGGAGCATGTACATCATTACCAATAAGACATCATGCATCCTCATAAACCATGCATTTTAGGTTCACCAATACCTCTTGACATGAGTAAAAGAGACCCATAATTATCGAGATTCTCCGTTGGGGAGAGATCATAAGTCAAGGAGGGTGGTAACACTCTGTTTTAAAAAGGCAGTGCCTTAAAAATGGAGGGTTATCAAGCTCATGTCAAGAGCGTATTCATTCCATAAAATAAACTAATTAAGCATTCATTTTAGAAAGTGGCTGGTCATCTCTCTGTCCTCACGCGCGCGCAGAAAATCAAGAAGATGGACGCGTTGGAGGAACAAAATAAGAAGCTTACAGCCGAGCTCTCACAGCTCAAGGAGAAAATGGCGCAAATGATGGAACTCATGCGTCATCAAAACATGAACGGGGCTCACCACAGTGACCATGAGTCCCATCATGAGGAGGATCATGAGGAAGAACAAGACCCTCCGCGAGCTGTACCCCTTTGGGCGGGGATTACGATTAGAGAGCCTGAAATTTCAAAAGACCAATTCCGCGCTCTAGAAGATCGGCTGAGGGCTATGGAGGGGCATGATTTTGATATTAAAGATGCCGCCGACATGTGCTTAGTGAGGGACATCCAATTCCCTCCCAAATTCAAAGTGCCCCATTTCCCAAAATATGTGGGATCGACTTGCCCCAAAAGTCATCTCACCATGTATTGCCGAAAAATGGCTGCATATGCTACCAATGAAAAGCTCTTGATCCATTGCTTCCAAGAGAGCTTGGCTGACACCGCACTCAATTGGTATATGCAGCTGGATGGAAGTCAAGTGTGCACATGGAGGCAGTTGGCCGACGCCTTTCTCAAGCGCTATAAATATAACATCGACCTAACACCCGATAGGTCCGATCTTCAAGCCTTGAGTAAGACAAATGATGAATCCTTCAAGGCGTACGCCCAACGATGGAGGGAGTTGGCGGCACAAATAGAGCCCCCGCTGTCGGATAAGGAGACGGTGTCCCTATTCATAAACTCGTTGACCGGTCCCTATTATGACAAGATGATAGGGAACACGACAACACTCTTCTCGGACATCATCACCATTGGCGAAAGAGTGGAACAAGGGCTGAAAAGTGGGAAGCTAGCTGGGCTTTCCCAATCATTTGAAGCCAAGAAGACCTACGGGAAGAAGAAGGAGGGGGGAGTCAATGCCGTAAATATTTCTTCATCTTCTTCCACTTCGAAGTCAGGAAAGTCGCAATACAACCTTGTGAAGAAGTTTGATAAACTTCCGACCACATATAGCGACCTCCTGCCGAAGCTAGTGGAAGCACGTCTTCTAGCTTACGTTCCACTAAAGAAGATTGATCCACCTCATCCCTATTGGTACAAACCGCAAGACAAATGTCTATACCATTCGGGGGCATCGGGGCATTCAACGGAGAAATGTAGAGCTCTCAAAAATAAGGTCCAAGACCTTATCGATGCTGGGTGGATCACTTTTGATTCAACAGCGCCCGACGTGAGCAAGAATCCTCTGCCGAAGCAGGAGTAGAGAGAAGAGCAAGCCACAATAGGTCCCCTCCATATTCTTCTTTTAGGGACTCATGATCAGTACCCGAGATCATGAGAACCTTTTCATGTAAATAAGGGTTTTTGTACAGTTTTAATACATATTAATAAAGAGGCATTTTTCACATATCATTCTCTCTTTTGTTCTTTTCTCTCTTTCCTCATTAACATTAATAATTCTAAACCTAAACAGAACCAATGAAATAATTATGTCTGTAATTGTTCGCTCTGACCGGGATCCGAAAGTTGAGGATGAATGGGTTGAGTTGGACAGTGATGAGGAGGCCATCTCTCTGGATCTGCAAAGACTGCTAGAACGAGAAGCTCGCCTACTCCAACCATATCAAGAGAAATTGGAGACTGTGAATTTGGGGGCCAGGCCGAGAGATAAAAAAGGTCAACATCGGGACCCATATCAGTGATGAAATAAGGACACATGTTTCCGCTATGATTATAATGAAATCATTCTTTTTGCTTCTTTTCTTGCTTATAATAAAATTCTAAACCACATTATTTTTAACCCTGTTTGAATAAACATGAATGAGGTTAAAATCATCTTAATAATAATAAACCCACATCATTTTTATGTGGAAGTGTGTGTGACAACTTGGAGCACCTTCCCTTGGCCTCGACAAGTGCCATCATGGATAAAAAGAAATCCTTTATAATAAAAGAAGCTCGGCAGGAAACCCAAAAAGGGGGCTACGCAAAAATAAGAGCAAAGAACCCGCTAGGAATCCCACGAAAGGGTGACCTAGGAAAAAGTTAGGGTTGCAAAAATGAACAAAAACAAAAGTCCGCTAAAACGCCACAAAAGGGTGTTTTAGGCAAAAATAAGGACAATCAAAAAACAAAAGAAATCCATGATGGTATGTCGCCACCGGCCCGAAACGGGCTTTCGGCATTCGCGAAGGATGGTTGGACTCGTTTATTTGTTTAAAAATATGGATTGCTAGAATGACGTATTCTCAAACTGAGACCTTGTCAAACGAGCAATTTTATTAAATGATTCACCAATCCATATTAATCCCAAGCGGGACCCTCCATGGATTAGTGGTTTTCGCAAAAAGGAGGGGTTCGTGGAGTCGCCACCAATGTTTTACTCAAAACATTGGAAAAAGGGATAAGGCAATTGATTTTACAAATCAACTTTGGCCATTACAACCAGAGTTGGGTAAGGGAGTCGGTTACGCGTGGGGAAGGTGTTAGCACCCCACAGCGCCCCTTTCGGGTTCCCTATGACAGATTATTTTCTAAAATAACAGCGTAAAATTACTAAATTACCCCTATTTATTCTAAGCAATTATAAATTAACTATCTACATGATGACAGTTTAAATATGCACACAGAAAGCAGTAAAAGGAAGGATTTAAGAAGAAACCTCTTGAAGCGTGCTTTTATATATTGAGTGAAACTGGGAAGCTTTTTCGCGTTCCCTCGCTCTACAAGCTCGCTCGCTCCTTCCTAAAAACTTTTAACTATGGAAATCCGGAGGATTTCCCTTCGACTAGGTTCGATCCTCAAGCAAAATGGCTCGGGGCTCAAGAACTTTGTCGGATCAACTCTCCGAGTGATTTCTAGGGCAGAACACTGCTCAAAAACCCCAGAATACTCAAGGAGAGGGTTGAAACTATGTTCAAAAAGTGTGGAATGACGTCCAATTGACGTCATATTTATAGGGAATAGGCGCAATACGGCCTACAGAAGCAATACGGCCGTATTGAAATTTTTGAACTTCAATACGGCCGTATTGAGTTCAATACGGCCGTATTGAAATTCAGAAATTTCAATGCGGCCGTATTGAGTTCAATACGGCTGTATTGAAGCTTCAATACGGCCGTATTGGTTTCAGTACGGCCGTATTGAAGTTTCAGAAACTTCAATACGCCGTATTGAGTTCACTGCGACCGTATTGAAGCTTCAATACGGCCGTATTAAGTTTAGTACGGCCGTATTGGGCTTCATTCCCTCCACTTCCTTATTTTGGGCTATTCTAAGACCTCTAGACCTACAGAGAACCCTCCTAGGGCCTTCCAGGAGTCCTTCTGGCTGATCTTCCTTCAGTCTTCGAGAGTCTTCAAGCTTTATTTCCGACCCGGACAATTTTAGGGGTCTACAGCTGCCCCCCCTTTACTTAGTCAAACGGTCTTTTGGTGTACCGGCTGACAAGTAAAGGAGTTGACCCAATTGTCCGGGTAATACGCCAACCTTCTGACTTGTAGTGTCTTCCGGTGGAAAATTGTTGAGTAGCCTCTCCAGGTGGGTGCATACCTCGGCGCTTCTGACATCCTCGGTAGCTGAGTTTACCCTCTCCAGGGTCAACATCACTCGACGCCCGAGCCGGAAGTTGAACACCGACGTGCCTCTGGCGATGTTGGTGATTGAGTACCGTCTCTCCAGACCTAGCCTCACTCGACGCCCGAGCCGGAAGCTAGACAGCAATGTGTTAACATCACACTGATGATTAAGTATTGCCTCTTCAGGCCCAACCTCACTCGCCGCCCGAGCCGGAAGTTGGACACCAACGCACCTCTGATGACGCTGATGGTTGAGTACCGTCTCTCCAGACCTAGCCTCACTCGACGCCCGAGCCGGAAGCTAGACACCAATGTGTTAACATCACACTGATGATTAAGTATTGCCTCTTCAGGCCCAACCTCACTCGCCGCCCGAGCCGGAAGTTGGGACACCAACGCACCTCTGATGACGCTGATGGTTGAGTACCGTCTCTCCAGACCTAGCCTCACTCGACGCCCGAGCCGGAAGCTAGACACCAGTGTGTTAACATCACCCTGATGATTGAGTACCGCCTCTCCAGGCTCTGCCGCTTAACATTTGGCAGTTGAGTTTGCCCTCTCCAGGGATTTGAGATGATATTTGTCTCCACAGTCCACTATGCTGCTTCGACAGTTTTTTCTGATTTTGTGCCGCTGAGGGCTGGATAACGCAGGGATCCGTCTAGGGGATGTGCAGTCATTCACAGGTTCCTGTGCCCCAACTTGCATTGCATTGTTGGTACCCTTGGGGGAATTTCTGACTCCTTGGGGTATAGACACAGATGCTCTTTCTCTCTGAGTTGAGCGATGCCTTATGTTTGGCTGACATCCTTTTGACGTTGGTGGAGTATCCCGGTTGTCCTTATTCGGGTATCTCTTTTGGATTTTCTGATTTTTGTAGCCTCTGTGTAGGCTGTTTATCCGCTGGGGATTTTGTCATTCATTTCTTGACTGGCCTCTTCTGTTAGGCAAATGATCTTGATGTTTGGTGCTTGGCTGGATGCCACATCCCGTTTGGGGAATATTTATTGATATATATTTTTTCCCTTTTTTTGGAAGAGTGCCTCTGAGTAGGCGAGTTATCTTGATGTTCAGTGTTCGGCTGAGTGCCGGATTCCTCTTGGGGAATGGTTATTGATCTTTTTGTGATTTTTCTTGAAGGGGTGCCTCTGAGTAGGCGACTGGGGATTTAGGGATCTTATGTATCCCAGAGTATTATTTAGGAAGCCTCTGCAGGCTTAGCCTCACTCAACGCTTGAGCTGGAGAGCTATCTTCACTGAGGAAGTTTTAGTCCTTTGACTTGTATATACTGTTTGGATGATCGCACTTCCATTGGGGATTGCGTCGATCTTGCTTTGATAGCTCTCGCTGGGGATTTTCCCGTGAGCTTGAGCTGAGGTTCCCTCTGGGGAGTATTATTTCTGCGAGCCTCTCCAGGCTCAGTTATTCTGCATACTGTGGAGGATGTGGAGTATTATTTTGGTAAGCCTCTCCAGGCTTAGTTATTCGGTTCAAACTGTTTGTTGGATTTTCTATATCCTTGCCTTTTTTCATTTTCGGCTTTTTCTGTATTTTGCCTTTTCTTCTGATTTGGCTTTTTCTGTATTTTGCCTTTTTATGTTTTTGGCTTTTGCTGTACAGAATTTAAAAGTGCTAAAGAAATTAAATTCAGTTATTATGAGAGAGTATTATTTCGGCAAGCCTCTCCAGGCTCAATTATTCTGAAGGAGTATTATTTCGGCAAGCCTCTCCAGGCTCAGTTATTCTGAAGGAGTATTATTTCAACAAGCCTCTCCAGGCTCAATTATTCTGTGGGAGTATTGTTTCGGCAAGCCTCTCCAGGCTCAGTTATTCTGTATGATGCTGTTGATTTTTTGAATCTTTGTATTTTGCTTGCTGCTGTCATACACAAGCAATTTTTCTATTTTTTCTATTTTATGTAATTGCCTCATGATAAGGTCTTTGAATATGCAACTAATGTGTGTGATGCACGCGATGCAAGTTTTTATTTTTGTTCTTTTATTTAGAAAAGTGAATGATTCTCCCTATCCTCTTCTTTTTTGGAGGAGTTTCTGTCATAGACGCGAGGGAGGATTTTTGTGAGCCTTTTATGCAGGAGATTATGGATTTTACAGGGACCCCTCCAATTTTCTTTATTGACCGATTATTAAGGAATCTCATACAATTTTTTAGAAACACCAATTTAAAGGCATAATCACATGGTCAAGAGAGAAAAGAAATGAATGGATATTTTATTAATATTCACAAATGTTTTTACAAAAAGATGTACAGAAGGAATTTCCGAAGAATGGCTGGCCAGGGTAGGCTATATACATTTTAGCTTTAAACAATTATATCTGTAATTGTCGCCCTTCCCGTTCCCCTAATTGCTTCGGGTGAGATGCCTGAGCCAGGAGTGTAGATACTGCAAGACGCTTGCTTCTAGAAGATTATCACTTGTACCGCCTTTCGGTTTTCGATTCAAGTGATCGTTGCTTGCTTTGTTTTTACATCTCATTCTTTTGCCCCTAATTTTTGCCTAGGACGTATCCTAGCGGGGATAATTTTGCCTTTGTTTTGCCTAGTACCCTTGTACTGGCGGGCTTTTTGTTTTGCCCTAATTTTTGCCTAGGATGCCCTTTTTGGGTTTTCATCCTAGCGGGCTTGTGCAAGCAACGTCTTCAAGTATAATACTTCTTTACCACGTCAGCGTTGACTGGGTATTGAAGTTCTTCTCCGTCCATGTTTGTGAGGATCAGTGCTCCTCCGGAGAAGGCTCGCTTTACTACGTACGGTCCTTCGTAATTCGGGGCCCACTTTCCGATTTTGTCCTTTTGAGCTGGTAGCAATTTCTTCATCACTAGCTCTCCCTCATGGTAGACTCGAGGGTGGACTTTCTTGTCAAAAGCCTTTTTGATCTTCCTCTGATAGGCTTGACCATGGCATATGGCGTTCAGCCGTTTCTCTTCAATGAGGTTCAACTGGTCATACCGGCTTTGAATCCATTCTGCCTCGGAAAGTTTTGCTTCCATGATTACTCTCAGAGAAGGTATTTCGACTTCAACAGGCAGAACTGCCTCCATTCCATAAACAAGGGAAAATGGAGAAGCTCCTGTGGATGTGCGTACTGAAGTCCTGTATCCATGGAGAGCAAAGGGTAACATATCATGCCAGTCTTTGAATGAGACAACCATCTTTTGTACTATTTTCTTGATATTCTTATTGGCTGCCTCGACTGCCCCATTCATTTTTGGTCGGTATGGGGAAGAGTTGTGGTGTTGGATTTTGAACTCTTGGCACAGTTCTTCCACCATCTTGTTGTTTAGATTGGATCCATTATCAGTGATGATTTTATCGGGAATACCGTATCTGCATATGATGTTTTTCCTTATGAAGGATGTTACCACCTTTCGGGTCACATGAGCATATGATGCCGCTTCTACCCATTTGGTGAAATAGTCAATGGCCACAAGGATGAATCTGTGTCCATTGGATGCCTTTGGTTCGATGGGTCCAATAACATCCATGCCCCACATTGCAAATGGCCAAGGTGAAGCCAACACATTGAGTGGCGTTGGTGGGACATGAATATTGTCGGCATATGCTTGACATTTGTGGCATTTCCGAACGTATTGGTAACAATCCCTTTCCATGGTCGACCAATAGTACCCTGCCCTAAGGATTTTCTTAGCCATTGCAGGTCCGGGAATGTGGGTACCGAAAACCCCCTCATGTATTTCTTTGATCACATTTTGAGCTTCGACTTGGTCTATACACCTCAACAAGACCGAGTCATAATTCTTTTTGTAGAGGGTTTCTCCTATTAGCAAAAATCCCATGGCCCTTCTTCGGATATGCTTTTTGTCATTATCGTTGGCCATGTCAGGATATTCCCCTTTTTTCAGATATTGTTTGATATCGTGGAACCATGGACAATCGTCGATATCTTCATCTATCAGAAGGCAGAACGCTTGCTTATCGTGCCGCCGGATATTGATGATGGGCATTTCATGCTCCTTATCCAAGGCGAACATCGATGATAGTGTAGCAAGGGCGTCAGCGAACTGATTTTCCTCCCTTGGGATATATTCAAAGACGACATTTTGAAAGAATTGTATCAGGTCTTTGATATGCTCAACATATGGTATCAGCTTAGGATTTCGGACTTCCCATTCACCTCGCAGTTGGTGGATGACTAAAGCCGAATCTCCAAATACTTTGAGCTTTAGGATACCATTGTTGATTGCTGCTTGGATTCCTAACGCGCAAGCCTCGTATTCGGCCATGTTATTTGTACAGTCGAAGTTGAGTCTTGCCGTTAAAGGGATATGCTTTCCTTGTGGGGAGATTAACACTGTCCCAATCCCCTGTCCAAGCATGTTGGAGGCTCCATCAAAATACATGGTCCACGCATCATCTTTTGGTTCTTCATGTTGTATACTCATTATATGCTCATCGGGGAAATCATCCTGAAGGGATTGGTAATCATTGGTCGGCCCGTGTGCTAGGTAATCAGCTAGGGTACTGCCTTTGATGGCTTTTTGTGTGACATGTATGATGTCAAATTCTGATAATTGTACTTGCCATCGGGCGATCTTCCCAGTGATTATTGGCTTGTCGAACACATACTTAATTGGATCCATTTTAGAAACCAACCAAGTAGTATGCCTTATCATATACTGCCTGAGCCTTTGTGTTGCCCACGCTAACGCACAGCAAGTCTTTTCTAATGGCGTGTAGCGGGTTTCATAATCTAGAAATTTCTTGCTCAAGTAGTAGATGACTCGTTCTTTCATTCCAGTTTCGTCCTGTTGTCCTAGCACAGCTCCCATGGACTCATCAAGCACTGTTAGATAGAGGATTAATGGCCTTCCCTCAACAGGTGGCACCAATACTGGTGGATTGGCCAAGCACTGTTTGACCTTGTCAAAAGCTCGTTGACAATTCTCATCCCAAGTTTCGGAATGATTCTTGCGCAACAGCTTGAATATTGGCTTGCACGTGTCAGTCAACTGTGCGATGAACCTTGCAATGTAGTTCACCCTGCCAAGGAATCCTCTTATCTCTTTCTCGGTTTTAGGAGGAGGCATTTCCATTATTGCCTTTACTTTATCGGGGTCCACCTCTATGCCTTTTTCACTAACGATGAACCCGAGAAGCTTACCCGACCGGACTCCGAAAGTACACTTAGCCGGATTTAGCTTAAGCTGATACTTGCGAAGCCGATTGAATAATTTTCTCAAATATTGAATATGGTTCATCTCGTCTTTCGACTTTGCGATCATGTCATCCACGTATACTTCAATTTCCTTGTGGATCATGTCGTGGAATAGCGTCATCATCGCTCGTTGGTAGGTGGCGCCCGCATTTTTAAGTCCAAAAGGCATTACCCTATAGCAAAAAGTGCCCCAGGGTGTGATGAAAGAAGTTTTCTCGCGGTCTTCCTTATTCATTTTGATTTGGTTATACCCCGAGTATCCATCCATAAAGGAATAGAGCGTGTTCGTGGCTGTGTGATCCACGAGTGTATCAATATGTGGCAAGGGAAAATCGTCCTTTGGACTGGCACGATTCAGATCCCTATAGTCAACACACACTCTAACTTTTCCATTCTTTTTGATAACTGGCACAATGTTAGCCAGCCATTCGGGATATTGGGATACAACCAAGAATCCCGCGTCTAATTGTTTTTCCACTTCCTCCTTGATCTTTAAAGACCATTCGGGCTTGATTCGTCGAAGCTTTTGTTTAACGGGTCGAAACCCTTCTTTCAATGGCAACTTGTGCTCGACGATTTTAGAGTCCAAACCGGGCATATCACGGTACGACCATGCAAATACATCCTTGTATTCCCTTAATAATTGGATCAATTGTGATTTTATTTCATCACTGATATGGGTCCAATGTTGACCTCTTGTATTTCTTGATCCTGCCCCAAATTTACGGTCTCCAATTCTTCTTGATACGGTTGGAGTAGACGAGCTTCTTGATCTAGCAGTCTTTGCAGATCCGGAGAGATGGTCTCCTCATCACTGTCCGACTTAACCCATTCATCCTCGGCTTTTGGATCCCGATCGGGGCGAACAATCACAGACATAATTATTTATTGGTTCTGTTTAGGTTTAGAATTTATTAATGTTAATGAGAGAGAGAGAAAAGAACGGAATGAGAGAATAATATGTGAAAAATGCCTTTTTATTGATATATGTATGTAAAACTGTACAAAACCCTTATTTACATGAAAAAGGTCCTCATGATCTCGGGTACTGATCATGAGTCCCAAAAAGAAAAATGTGGAGGGGCCCTATCGTGGCTTGCCATACTCTACTCCTGCTTTGGTAGAGGATTCTTGCTCACATCGGGCGCTGTCGAATCGAAAGTGACCCACCCAGCATCAATAAGGCCTTGGACCTTGTGTTTGAGAGCGAGACAGTTCTCTGTTGAATGCCCTGGTGCTCCCGAATGGTATAGACATTTGTCTTGAGGCTTATACCAATCGGGGTAAGGTGGGTCGATCTTTCTTGGTGGAATATAGGCTAGAAGTTGGGCTTCTACTAGCTTCGGCAGGAGATCACTATAAGTGGTCGGAAGTTTGTCAAACTTCTTCACAGAGTTGTATTGCGATTTGCCTGACTTCGAAGTGGAAGAAGATGGAGAAATGGTTACAGCGTTGACTCCTCCTTCTTTCTTCTTCCCGAAGGCCTTCTTAGCTTCATATGGTTGGGAAGGCTTAGCCAGCTTCCCACTTTTAAGTCCTTGTTCCACCCTTTCTCCGATGGTGATGATGTCCGAGAAGAGTGTCGTTGTGTTCCCTATCATTTTATCGTAATAGGGACCAGTCAACGAGTTGATGAATAAGGACACCGTCTCCTTATCCGACAGCGGGGGCTCTATCTGTGCCGCCAACTCCCTCCAACGTTGGGCGTACGCCTTGAAGGATTCATCATTCTTTTTACTCAAGGCTTGAAGATCAGACCTATCGGGTGTTAGGTCGATGTTGTATTTATAGCGCTTGAGAAAGGCGTCGGCCAACTGCCTCCACGTGCACACTTGATTTCCATCCAGCTGCATATACCAATTGAGTGCAGTTTCAGCTAAGCTCTCTTGAAAGCAGTGGATCAAGAGCTTTTCATTTGTGGCATATGCAGCCATCTTGCGACAGTACATGGTGAGATGACTTTTGGGGCAAGTCGATCCCACGTACTTTGGGAAATCCGGTACTTTAAATTTAGGAGGGAATTGAATGTCCCTCACTAAGCACATGTCAGCGGCATCTTTGATGTCAAAATCATGCCCCTCCATAGCCCTCAACCGATCCTCTAGGGCGTGGAATTGTTCTTTTGAAACCTCGGGCTCTTTAATCATGATTCCAGCCCCAAGGGGTACAGCGTGTGGAGGATCTTTTCCATGCTCTTCCTCCTCTCCCTCATGATGGGACCCATGATCACTGTGATGAGATCCATGGACGTTGTGGTGACGCATGAGTTCCATCATTTGCGCCATTTGCTCTTTAAGCTGTGAAAGCTCGGTTGTGAGCTTCTTGTTTTGCTCCTCCAATGCTTCCATTTTCCTGATTCTCTGTGCGCGCGTAAGGACAGAGAGATGACCAGCCACTTTCTAAAATGAATGTTTAGTTAGTTTATTTTATGGAATGAATACACTCTTTAACATGAGCTTGATAAACCTCCATCTTTAAGGCGCTGCCTTTTTAAGACGGAAGTTTACCACCCTTCTTTATCTATGATCTCTCCCCAACGGAGAATCTCTATAGTCATGGGTCTCTTTCACTCATGTCAAGAGGTATTGGTGAACCTAAAATGTATGTTTTTATGAGGATGCATGGTCTTTTATTAGTAATGATGCACATGCCCCTTACTTTTATATTTTCACACATTGGTTTTTCCTCTCATGTCATGGCATTTTCATGCATGGGGATTTATTCTTAGACCTTATTACGAGGTTATTTATTAATGCACAAACAATTGCACATAAGCATTTACACAAACAATTCACTCATCCACGAACAGTCACGAACGAATCACGAGGTGGGGGTCTCCTGCAGAAAAGTGCATATTCAAGGAGGATCTAACTGTTCTCACTTGGTCAAAGGCCCCCAAGGTGCCCCCATTATAGGGACCCAATTCCTCTCGTCGTAAGTCGATGGAAAGTTCCAACGCACTATCGGACTCAAGTTCATGGTTATCACCTTGAGTGATGTTTTTCCGACAACGGTCTCGTAGGCTCCTATAGACCCATTCAACCGGCCGTACTAACATCCACTCCCTATGGATTACCACTCATGCCCCCGGGTATAGAGGGAACTGTTGTGTGCAAAGGTTTGTGTGCAATTTTTATTTCAAACAATTGCGGAAAATTAAACAAACAACAGTTATTTAAAGCCAAATATATAAAGCATGTTATCATACAAGCAAGGGGTAATGAAGTAATTTTAACTTTTATTTGTTAAAAATAATCTGTCACTAAATGGGACTGACTCTCGAGGCTTCCCCAGCAGAGTCGCCATCTGTCGCCACCGGCCCGAAACGGGCTTTCAGCATTCGCGAAGGATGGTTGGACTCGTTTATTTGTTTAAAAATATGGATTGCTAGAATGACGTATTCTCAAACTGAGACCTTGTCAAACGAGCAATTTTATTAAATGATTCACCAATCCATATTAATCCCAAGCGGGACCCTCCATGGATTAGTGGTTTTCGCAAAAAGGAGGGGTTCGTGGAGTCGCCACCAATGTTTTACTCAAAACATTGGAAAAAGGGATAAGGCAATTGATTTTACAAATCAACTTTGGCCATTACAACCAGAGTTGGGTAAGGGAGTCGGTTACGCGTGGGGAAGGTGTTAGCACCCCACAGCGCCCCTTTCGGGTTCCCTATGACAGATTATTTTCTAAAATAACAGCGTAAAATTACTAAATTACCCCTATTTATTCTAAGCAATTATAAATTAACTATCTACATGATGACAGTTTAAATATGCACACAGAAAGCAGTAAAAGGAAGGATTTAAGAAGAAACCTCTTGAAGCGTGCTTTTATATATTGAGTGAAACTGGGAAGCTTTTTCGCGTTCCCTCGCTCTACAAGCTCGCTCGCTCCTTCCTAAAAACTTTTAACTATGGAAATCCGGAGGATTTCCCTTCGACTAGGTTCGATCCTCAAGCAAAATGGCTCGGGGCTCAAGAACTTTGTCGGATCAACTCTCCGAGTGATTTCTAGGGCAGAACACTGCTCAAAAACCCCAGAATACTCAAGGAGAGGGTTGAAACTATGTTCAAAAAGTGTGGAATGACGTCCAATTGACGTCATATTTATAGGGAATAGGCGCAATACGGCCTACAGAAGCAATACGGCCGTATTGAAATTTTTGAACTTCAATACGGCCGTATTGAGTTCAATACGGCCGTATTGAAATTCAGAAATTTCAATGCGGCCGTATTGAGTTCAATACGGCTGTATTGAAGCTTCAATACGGCCGTATTGGTTTCAGTACGGCCGTATTGAAGTTTCAGAAACTTCAATACGCCGTATTGAGTTCACTGCGACCGTATTGAAGCTTCAATACGGCCGTATTAAGTTTAGTACGGCCGTATTGGGCTTCATTCCCTCCACTTCCTTATTTTGGGCTATTCTAAGACCTCTAGACCTACAGAGAACCCTCCTAGGGCCTTCCAGGAGTCCTTCTGGCTAATCTTCCTTCAGTCTTCGAGAGTCTTCAAGCTTTATTTCCGACCCGGACAATTTTAGGGGTCTACATGGTACCCCGAGCCGAATTCAAGAAAGGTTCAAGGGAAGCTATCTAAGTTGTCAAGTCACAACGTCAATAAACAAAGATTTTCTTAACTTCATAAGTGTTTAATCAAACAAGCCTAAACACATAAGCCTACCTTGGCCAACCATTCTTACAAAAACCATTTTTGAAAAATAAATCCCCTCTAAAACACAAACTTCAGAATAAAAGTATCTTTCCCTTCTTTTCTCTCTTATCCCAAATGATTTTAGAATAATCTAGTGGAAGCATGGAGAAATAAATCATCACTGATAATGGATCTAATCTGAACAACAAAATGGTGGAAGAACTGTGCCAAGAATTCAAGATCCAACACCATAACTCTTCCCCATATCGGCCAAAGATGAATGGGGCAGTCGAGGCAACCAATAAGAACATCAAGAAAATAGTGCAAAAGATGGTTGTCTCATTTAAAGACTGGCACAAGATGTTACCCTTCGCTCCTCATGGCTATAGGACTTCAGTACGTACATCTACAGGAGCTACTCCATTCTCCCTCGTTTATGGGATGAAGGCAGTTCTACCCGTCGAAGTCGAGATACCTTCTCTAAGGGTAATCATGGAAACAAAACTTTCCGAGATAGAATGGATTCAAAGCCGATACGACCAGTTGAACCTTATCAAAAAGAAACGGCTGAACGCCATATGCCATGGTCAAGCCTATCAGAGGAAGATCAAAAAGGCTTTTGACAAGAAAGTCCACCCTCGAGTCTACCATGAGGGAGAGTTGGTAATGAAGAAATTGCTACCAACTCAAAAGGACAAAATCGGAAAGTGTGCCCCAAATCACGGAGGACCATACGTGGTAAAACGAGCCTTCTCAGGAGGAGCATTGATCCTCACAGACATGGATGGAGAAGAACTTCGATACCCAGTCAACGCTGACGTGGTAAAGAAGTACTATGCTTGAAGACGTTGCTTGCATAGGCCCGCTAGGATGAAAACCCAAAAAGGGCGTCCTAGGCAAAAGTTAGGGCAAAATAAAAAGCCCGCCAGTACAAGGGTACTAGGCAAAACAAAGGCGAATTTATCCCCGCTAGGATACGTCCTAGACAAAAATTAGGGGCAAAAGAATAAGATGCAAAAACAAAGCAAGCAACGATCACTTGAATCGAAAACCGAAAGGCGGATCAAGTGATTATCTTCTAGAAGCAAGCGTCTTGCAGCATCTACACTCCTGGCTCAGGCATCTCACCCGAAGCAACTAGGGGAATGTAAAGAGCAACAATTACAGATATAATTGTTAAGGCCAATGTATATAGCCTACCCTGGCCAGCCATTCTTCAGAAATTCCTTCTGTATATCTTTCTGTAAAAACACTTGTGAATATCAATAAAATATCTATTCATTTTCTCTTCTCTCTTGACCATGTGATTATGCCTCTAAAATTGGTATTTCATAAAAATTGTACGAAATTCCTTTAATAATCAGTCAATAAAGAAAATTGGAGGGGTTCCTATAAAATCCGTAATCTCCTGTGAAAAAGGCTCACAAAGATATTCCCTCACGTCGACGACAGAAATTCCTCCGAGAAAAGGAGGATAGGGAGAGCCATTCATTTAAAAAAAAAAAAAAGCATTAATAAAATCAAACTTGCATTTGTGCATCACACACACATTAGTTCCACATTCAAAGACCTTATCATGAGGCAATTGCATAAAATAGAAAAATAGAAAAATTGCTTGTGTATGACAACAGTCAACAGAAAAGGCCAAAAAACGACAAAAAGGCAAAAATACAGAAAAAGCCAAAAAACGACAAAAAAGGCAAAAATACAGAAAAAGCCAAAAAACGACAAAAAAGGCAAAAATACAGGAAAAGCCCAAAAACGACAAAAAAGGCAAAAGATTTAGAAAATCAATCGCATCGTACAGAATAACTGAGCCTGGAGAGGCTTGCCGAAATAATACTCTCTCAGAATAACTGAGCCTGGAGAGGCTTGCCGAAATAATACTCTCTCAGAATAACTGAGCCTGGAGAGGCTTGCCGAAATAATACTCCCACAGAATAATTGAGCCTGGAGAGGCTTGCCAAAATAATACTCGTACAGAATAATTGAGCCTGGAGAGGCTTGCCGAAACAATACTCCCACAGAATAACTGAGCCTGGAGAGGCTCGCCGAAATAATACTCAACAAATTGTACAGAATAATTGAGCCTGGAGAGGCTCGCCGAAATAATACTCCCCAGAGATATCTCAGCTTCCACTCACGGGCCAAATTCCCCAGTGAAAGCTATCAAACCAAGATCAGCAAGATTCCCCAAGGAGGGTTTGATCGTCTAAACAGAATATCCGAGTCGAAAGGACTATGACCTCCTCAGTGGAGGATAGCTTTCCAACTCAAGCGATGAGTGAAGCTAAGCCTGAAGAGGCTTTCTAAATAATACTCTGGGATATATAAACTTTAAATCCCCACTCGCCTACTCAGAGGCACCCCTTCAAGAAAAATCACAAAAGACAAATAATCATTCCCCAAGTGGAATCCGGCTCTCAGCCAAACATCAAGCGTCAAGATGATCTGCCTAACAGAAGAGGCTAATCACAACAAAACGACAAAATCCCCCAGTGGATAACAGCCTACGCAGAGGCAACAAAACCGGAAAATCAAAAGAGTCACCCGAATAAGGATAACCGGGATACTCCACCATCGTCGAAAGGACGTCAGCCAATCATAAGGCATCGCTCACATCAGAAAGACCATCTTCGTGTCTACACCCCAAGGAAACAGAAATTCCTCAATGGGTACCAACTACGCAATGGAAAGTTGGGACACAAGAACCTATGAGTAACTGCACATCCCCTAGACGGATCCCTGCGTTATCCAGCCCTCAGTGGCACAAAAATCAAAAACAATCGTCGAAGCAGCATCGTGGACTGTGGAGACAAAACTATCACAAATCCCTGGAGAGGGAAAACTCACGCTACCCAGATGTCCAGAGCACCGAGGTATGCACGAGCCTGGAGAGGCGACGACTAATACTCACCCTGGAGAGGGCAAACTCACCCTGGAGAGGGCAAGACTCACGCTACCAAAGTGATCAGAAGCACTGAGGTATGCACGAGCCTGGAGAGGCGACAACTAATACTCACCCTAGAGAGGGCAAACTCACCCTGGAGAGGGCAAGACTCACGCTACCAAAGTGATCAGAAGCACCGAGGTATGCAAACCCTGGAGAGGGCAAACTCACCCTGGAGAGGGCAAGACTCACGCTACCAAAGTGATCAGAAGCACTGAGGTATGCACGAGCCTGGAGAGGCGACAACTAATACTCACCCTGGAGAGGGCAAACTCACCCTGGAGAGGGCAAGACTCACGCTACCAAAGTAATCAGAAGCACCGAGGTATGCAAACCCTGGAGAGGGCAAACTCACCCTGGAGAGGGCAAGACTCACGCTACCAAAGTGATCAGAAGCACTGAGGTATGCACGAGCCTGGAGAGGCGACGACTAATACTCACCCTGGAGAGGGCAAACTCACCCTGGAGAGGGCAAGACTCACGCTACCAAAGTGATTAGAAGCACAGAGGTATGCAACCCTGGAGAGGGCAAGACTCACGCTACCAAAGTGACTAGAAGCGCGGAGGTATGCACGAGCCTGGAGAGGCGACGACTAATACTCACCCTGGAGAGGGCAAACTCACCCTGGAGAGGGCAAGACTCACGCTACCAAAGTGATCAGAAGCACAGAGGTATGCAACCCTGGAGAGGGCAAGACTCACGCTACCAAAGTGACTAGAAGCGCGGAGGTATGCACGAGCCTGGAGAGGCGACGACTAATACTCACCCTGGAGAGGGCAAACTCAACCTGGAGAGGCTACTCAACAATTTTCCCACCTGAAGACACTACAAGTCGGAAGGATGGCTTATTCCCCGAACAATTGGGTCAACTCCTTTACTTATCAAACGGTACACCAAAAGGCCGTTTGACTAAGTAAAGGGGGGGTAGCTGTAGACCCCTAAAATTGTCCGGGTCGGAAATAAGACTCGAAGACTCTCAAAGATCGAAAGAAAATCAGCCAGAAGGACTCCTAGAAGACCATAGGATGGCTATCTGTAGGTTTAGAGGTCTTAGAGTACCTAAAAATAAGGAAGTGGGAGGTTTGGAGCTCAATACGGCCTCCTTGGAGTTCAGTACGGCCGTAATGCACATTTTGTACTACAATACGGCCGTACTGAAACCAATACGGCCGTATTGAAGTTTCTGTATTTCAATACGGCCGTACTGAATTCAATACGGCCGTATTGAAGTACATGTCGCCACCGGCCCAAAACGGGCCTCGGCGGTCGCGAAGACGGTCGAGCTCGCTTTTATTTTAGTTTTGAAAATGTATTGGATTATTAGAACGACTTGTTCTCAAACTGAGACCTTGTCGATCTTATCCAATTTATTTATTAAAAGTCTCACCAATCCATGTTAATCCCAAGCGGGACCCTTCATGGATTAGTGGTTTTCGTAGTAAAAGGGTTCGTGGAGTCGCCACCAATGTTTTACTCAAAACATTGGAAAAAGGGATAAGGCAATTGATTTTATAAATTAACTTTGGCCATTACAACCAGAGTTGGGTAAGGGAGTCGGTTACGCGTGGGGAAGGTGTTAGCACCCCACAGCGCCCCTTTCGGGTTCCCTATGACAGATTATTTCTAAAATAATAGCGTAAAATTACTAAATTACCCCTATTTATTATAAGCGATTATAAATTAACTATCTACATGATGACAGTTTAAATATGCACACAGAAAGCAGTAAAAGGAAGGATTTAAGAAGAAACCTCTTGAAGCGTGCTTTTATATATTGAGTAAAACTGGGAAGCTTTTTGGCGTTCCCTCGCTCTACAAGCTCGCTCGCTCCTTCCTAAAAACTTTTGACTATGGAAATCCGGAGGATTTCCCTTCGACTAGGTTCGAATCTCCAAGCTAAGTGCTCGGAATTCCAGAACTTCGTCGGATCGACTCCTAGAGAGATTTCTAGGGCAGAACACTGCTCAAAAACCCCAGAATACTCAAGGAGGGAGTCAAAACTCAGTGTGAAAGTGTGGAATGACGTCCAATTGACGTCATATTTATAGGGAATAGGCGCAATACGGCCTACAGAAGCAATACGGCCGTATTGAAATTTTTGAACTTCAATACGGTCGTATTGAGTTCAATACGGCCGTATTGAAATTCAGAAATTTCAATGCGCCCGTATTGAGTTCACTGCGGCTGTATTGAAGCTTCAATACGGCCGTATTGATTTCAGTACGGCCGTATTGAAGTTTCAGAAACTTCAATACGCCGTATTGAGTTCACTGCGGCCGTATTGAAGCTTCAATACGGCCGTATTAAGTTCAGTACGGCCGTATTGGGCTTCATTCCCTCCACTTCCTTATTTTGGGCTATTCTAAGACCTCTAGACCTACAGAGAACCCTCCTAGGGCCTTCCAGGAGTCCTTCTGGCTGATCTTCCTTCAGTCTTCGAGAGTCTTTATTTCCGACCCGGACAATTTTAGGGGTCTACAGCTGCCCCCCCTTTACTTAGTCGGACGGCTTTTTGGTGTATCGGCTGACAAGTAAAGGAGTTGACCCAATTGTCCGGGTGATGCGCCGACCTTCTGACTTGTAGCGTCTTCCGGTGGAAAATTGTCGAGTAGCCTCTCCAGGTTTTGCTTTGCTTGCTGCCCAAGCTGGAAGCTGTGAGTACCGCCTCTCCAGGCTTAGCTTCACTCTTTGTTCGAGCCGGAAGCTAAGTACCCTTGTGACAACGGTAGCAGTGTGATTTTCGCCTCTCCAGGCTTAGTCTCGCTCTTTGTTCGAGCCGGAAACTAAGCACCTTTGTGACGACGGTGAGCAGTGTGAGTTTCGCCTCTCCAGGCTTAGTCTCGCTCTTTGTTCGAGCCGGAAACTAAGCACCTTTGTGACGACGGTGAGCAGTGTGAGTTTCGCCTCTCCAGGCTTTGCTTTGCTTGCTGCCCAAGCTGGAAGCTGTGAGTACCGCCTCTCCAGGCTTAGCTTCACTCTTTGTTCGAGCCGGAAGCTAAGTACCCTTGTGACAACGGTAAGCAGTGAGTACCCCCTTTCCAGAGATAGCTTCGCTCATTGCTCGAGCCGGAAGCTGCATACCTCCGTGTTTGTGACGACGGGGTAGCGTGAATATCTCCTTTCCAGGGATTTGTGATGATTTTGTCTCCACAGTCCACGATGCTGCTTCGACGGTTGTTTTTTCGATTTTTGTGCCACTGAGGGCTGGATAACGCAGGGATCCGTCTAGGGGATGTGCAGTTACTCATAGGTTCTTGTGTCCCAACTTTCCATTGCGTAGTTGGTGCCCACTGGGGAATTTCTGATTCCTTTGGGGTGCAGACACAAAGATGCTCTTTCTGATGTGAGCGGTGCCTTATGATTGGCTGACGTCCTTTCGACGTTGGTGGAGTATCCCGGTTATCCTTGTTCGGGTGTCTCTTTTGGTTTTCTGATTTTGCTGCCTCTGTGTAGGCTGTTATCCACTGGGGGATTTTGTCGTTGATTTTGATTAGCCTCTTCTGTTAGGCATATCACCTTGATGTTCAATGATTGGCTGAGAGCCAGATTCCACTTGGGGAATGATTATTGATCTTTTCAATTTTTTTCTTTTGAAGGAGTGCCTCTTATGTAGGCGACTGGGGAATGGGGTTCAGTGTTCGGCTGAGTGCCGGATTCCGCTTGGGGAATATTTTTTGATATTTTTTGATTTTTCTCCTTTTGCAGGGATGCCTCTTGAGTAGGCGATTGGGGAATGAGGGATCTTATGTATCCCAGAGTATTATTTAGGAAGCCTCTGCAGGCTTAGCCTCACTCAGCGCTTTGAGTCGGAGAGCTATCTTCCACTGAGGAAGTGTTAAGTCCTTTGACTTGTATATACTATTTGGATGATCGCACTTCCATTGGGGATTGCGTCGATTTTGCTTTGATAGCTCTCGCTGGGGATTCGTTCCGTGAGCTTGAGTTGAGGTTTCTCTGGGGAGTATTATTTCTGCGAGCCTCTCCAGGCTCATTTATTCTGAGAGAGTATTATTTCTGCAAGCCTCTCCAGGCTTTAGTTATGATGAAAGAGTATTATTTCGGCGAGCCTCTCCAGGTTCAATTATTCTGAGAGAGTATTATTTCGGCGAGCCTCTCCAGGCTCAGTTATTTTGAGAGAGTATTATTTCGGCGAGCCTCTCCAGGCTCAGTTATTCTGAGAGTATTCTTTCGGCAAGCCTCTCCAGGCTCAGTTATTTTGAGAGAGTATTGTTTCGGCAAGCCTCTCCAGGCTCAGTTATTCTGAGAGTATTTTTTCGGCAAGCCTCTCCAGGCTCAGTTATTCTGAGAGTATTCTTTCGGCAAGCCTCTCCAGGCTCAGTTATTCTGAGAGTATTCTTTCGGCAAGCCTCTCCAGGCTCAGTTATTCTGTATGACGCTGTTGATTTTCTGAATCTTTGCATTTTGTTTGCTGCTGTCATACACAAGCAATTTTTCTATTTTTCTATTTTATGCAATTGCCTCATGATGAGGTCTTTGAATGTGCAATTAATGTACGCGATGCACAAAATGCAAGTTTAATTATTTTATTTTTGGAAAAATGAATGGCTCCCCCTATCCTCTTCTTCTTGGAGGAATTTTGTTATTGATGTGAGGGAGGATTTCTGTTATTGCCAATACGGCCGTTATTCATTTTGGTACGGGCGTACTGAACATGATACGGGCGTATTGTTTTTTCTGAAGTTTATATTTTTTTTTTGTTTTTTCAATAAACAGAGAATAAGTGATCTTCCAGTACACCTATCATCTGTATGCATGTATGCAGTATGATGCACCTAATTCTATTTGATTCTTTTTTCAAAAGAATTAACCGATGCGTTTTTGTGTTTGGATTTTGCCATTCCTCCAGACGGACTGTGCTCTGCCGATTTCTGTTACCGAGGAATGATGCATATTTGATTTTGGTGTCATCAACCAAATGATTCTTCCCTTTCTTTAGAAGATGTGTCAACCCTCCTATTGACCACTATATCTCCATGTTTCCACAAGATTATTCAAAAATCGTTTGGGACAAGAGAGAAAAGAAGGAAAGGATATATTTTTTGTGTTTTAGAGGGGATTATTTTATTTTTGAAAAATGGTTTTTGTAAGAATGGCTGGCCATGGTAGGCTTATGTGTTTTAGGCTTGTTCGATTAAACACTTATGAGGTTAAGCACATCTTTGTTATTAATGATTGTGTTTTGACAACTTGGATAGCTTTTCTTGAGCCCCTTGTTGAATTCAATTGATGGTACCATCATGGATTTATTTTGTTTTTTCTTTTTTGACGGCCCTAACTTTTGCCTAAAACACCCATTTGTGATGTCTTAGCGGGCTTTTGTTTTTGTTCATTATTTTGTAACCCTAATTTTTGCCTAGGTCACCCTTTTGTGGGATTCCTAGCGGGTCTTTTCCTCTTATTTTTGTGCAGCCCCCTTTTTGGGTTTCCTGCCGAGCTTTTTGTTTTTTAGGATTTTTGTCCTAAATGGATTTCTTTTATCCATGATGGCACTTATTGATGCCAAGAAAAGGTGCTCCAAGCTGTCATGCACATTTCCACATAAAAATGATGCGGGTTTATTGTTATTAAGATGATTTTAACCTCATTTATGCTTATTCAAACAGGGTTAAAATAATGTGGTCTAGAATTTTATTGCAAGCAAGAAAAGAAGCAATAAAGAATTAATGAAGAATGATTTTATTATAATCGCAGCGGAAACATGTGCCCTATCGAGGCTCGGGGGTCGGGCTGTCCCCGAGGAGTAATCTCTAATAGTCATCAGGTTTACATATCCCTATCAGAAGGAGAAGAACACTTGATGACGACAACCGGCCTTGACGCTTGTGAACCAGCCTTCCTAAAGATCTGGCTTAAAGAACGTCGAGAAGGATCTTGATTCCTCTTCGTTCTTTGATCTTTAACAGGGTTGTATCCTAACCCTTGTTTCCCCGGATTGTCCTTGATAATGGGTAGCTCCGGGATTCCTTGGGAGTACTTGCCCAATCCTTGTCCTGGCAAGTATCCTCTTGGGATGAGTAACATGAAGCTCAGAATTATGGATGTATTGACTGTTCTTTGTGAGCATATGAGCTACCTTCTTCATTTCTCGAGGAAACGTTTCAACATTGGCAATTTCCAATGCTTGGAAGGCGGTTTCCAAAGCTTCCTCTGCTGCATCCACATAAGGTATGTTGGATGGCTTGCTGATGAGTATGTCATCTTCAGCTTGTACAGTCACCAGTTTGTCACCCATTATGAACTTGACTTTCTGGTGGAGCGTAGAGGGTACAGCTCTTGCATCATGAATCCAAGGTCGGCCGAGGAGACAGCTGTATGCGGGAGTAATGTCCATCACTTGGAATTCGACATTAAAGACGGTGGGTCCAATTTGGATTGGAAGATTGACTTCTCCCACCACTTCTCTTTTAGAGCCGTCGAAAGCTCGAACGATCATGTTACTCGGGCGCATTTGGAGTCCCTTGATTGCCACTTGATCAAGCGTTCTTTTTGGCATCACGTTCAAGGAAGATCCATTATCCACCAAGACTTTGCGATGTGATACTCCTTGCACTTTACAGAGATGTGCAAGGGCTTGTTATGATTCGGTCCCCCAGCGGGGATTTCTTCATCGGTGAAGGTGAGGTGATCATTAGCCTTGATGTGACTAACAATCCCCTCAAACTCGTCTTGGGAGATAGTGTGCGACACATATGCCTCGTTCAAGACTTTCGACAGAGCTTGCCGATGCGGTTCGGAGCTTAGGATCAACGACAACAGCGTAATCTTTGTTGGCGTCCTATGAAGTTGATCCATGATGGAGTACTCGCTCTGTCGGATAAACTTTAACAGCTCGTCTGTCTCCTCCTCGGATTCTTTTTCCTCGGTTTTCTTTTCTTCTTTTTCTTTATTCTTGGGGGCTTTGTTATGAAGATCATCGGGAGTGTAGATCTTACCACTCCTAGTCATGCCCCCAAGTCCAACGATGTTGGAGATATCGCTGTCGGCAGAAGAGTGGATGTCGTATATCCACGGCACAGCCTTATTTGATTTGTAAGGGAAAGGCCTTGGAACTGTGATCCTTAATGGTGTCGGACCTTCCCCTTTATTCGTCTTGATTACCAACAACGGAGTTGATGTGCGCTCGCTTGGCGCGGTTGTTGGCTTACACTTGATAACGAACGGCGTGCGATCCATCTTGAACATACGCATCGATTATTTCTTTCTTTTTATTAATGTTTATTAATGGATTACTAGGAGAGATGTATGAATGACTCCTAGATCTCTCCATGATCTATATGCATGATATGAGATGATGAGGTTGAATATGCATGCATAGTGTTTATTCAACTAAGCATTATCATGTTTTTAGGATGTTCCTAAGATGATGCATGATATTGCTTGGTTTGGATAAATAACCCTTTTTTTTTTTTTTTTTTTTTTTTTTTTTGGATATTTTTTATTTTATATATTTTTTGTATTTTTTGGGTGAAAAGGGAAACTACCTATATGAATGCAATGAAGGTAGATGTTAACACCATGCAATGGAAGATCCTTATTCCTATTTATTTTTATTTTAAAAGAATAGGAATGTTGTATGTTTAAAGAAATGCAATGTATGCTCATACAATGTCACATAATCAATGCACAAACAATTCACTCATCCACGAACAGTCACGAGCGAATCACGAGGTAGGGGTCTCCTGCAGAAAAGTGCATATTCAAGGAGGATCTAACTGTTCTCACTTGGTCAAAGGCCCCCAAGGTGCCCCCATTATAAGGACCCAATTCCTCTCGTCGTAGGTCGATGGAAAGCTCCAACGCACCGTCGGACTCAAGTTCATGGTTATCACCTTGAGTGATGTTTTCCGACAACGGTCTACGGGCACCTATAGACCCATTCGACAACCGGCCGTACTAACATCCACTCCCTATGGTTAATCACTCATGCCCCCGGGTATAGAGGGAACTGTTGTGTGCAAAGGTTTGTGTACAGTTTGTATTTCAAACAATTGCGGAATTTAAACATACAACAGTTATTTAAAGCCATATAATAAATCATGTTATTATACAAGCAAGGGGTAATAAAGTAATTTTAACTATTATTTGTTAAAATAATCTGTCACTAAATGGGATTGACTCTCGAGGCTTCCCCAGTGAAGTCGCCATCTGTCGCCACCGGCCCAAAACGGGCCTCGGCGGTCGCGAAGACGGTCGAGCTCGCTTTTATTTTAGTTTTGAAAATGTATTGGATTATTAGAACGACTTGTTCTCAAACTGAGACCTTGTCGATCTTATCCAATTTATTTATTAAAAGTCTCACCAATCCATGTTAATCCCAAGCGGGACCCTTCATGGATTAGTGGTTTTCGTAGTAAAAGGGTTCGTGGAGTCGCCACCAATGTTTTACTCAAAACATTGGAAAAAGGGATAAGGCAATTGATTTTATAAATTAACTTTGGCCATTACAACCAGAGTTGGGTAAGGGAGTCGGTTACGCGTGGGGAAGGTGTTAGCACCCCACAGCGCCCCTTTCGGGTTCCCTATGACAGATTATTTCTAAAATAATAGCGTAAAATTACTAAATTACCCCTATTTATTATAAGCGATTATAAATTAACTATCTACATGATGACAGTTTAAATATGCACACAGAAAGCAGTAAAAGGAAGGATTTAAGAAGAAACCTCTTGAAGCGTGCTTTTATATATTGAGTAAAACTGGGAAGCTTTTTGGCGTTCCCTCGCTCTACAAGCTCGCTCGCTCCTTCCTAAAAACTTTTGACTATGGAAATCCGGAGGATTTCCCTTCGACTAGGTTCGAATCTCCAAGCTAAGTGCTCGGAATTCCAGAACTTCGTCGGATCGACTCTTAGAGAGATTTCTAGGGCAGAACACTGCTCAAAAACCCCAGAATACTCAAGGAGGGAGTCAAAACTCAGTGTGAAAGTGTGGAATGACGTCCAATTGACGTCATATTTATAGGGAATAGGCGCAATACGGCCTACAGAAGCAATACGGCCGTATTGAAATTTTTGAACTTCAATACGGTCGTATTGAGTTCAATACGGCCGTATTGAAATTCAGAAATTTCAATGCGCCCGTATTGAGTTCACTACGGCTGTATTGAAGCTTCAATACGGCCGTATTGATTTCAGTACGGCCGTATTGAAGTTTCAGAAACTTCAATACGCCGTATTGAGTTCACTGCGGCCGTATTGAAGCTTCAATACGGCCGTATTAAGTTCAGTACGGCCGTATTGGGCTTCATTCCCTCCACTTCCTTATTTTGGGCTATTCTAAGACCTCTAGACCTACAGAGAACCCTCCTAGGGCCTTCCAGGAGTCCTTCTGGCTGATCTTCCTTCAGTCTTCGAGAGTCTTTATTTCCGACCCGGACAATTTTAGGGGTCTACAGTACAAAAACTCAATACGGGCCGTATTGAACCCAGGGGCCGTACTGCGCCTCATCCCTATAAATAGGACGTCATTTGGACGTCATTCGACACTTTTTCACACAGTTTTGACTCCCTCCTTGAGTATTCTGGGGTTTTTGAGCAGTGTTCTGCCCTAGAAATCTCTCTGGGAGTCGATCCGACGAAGTTCTTGAGTCACGAGCCATTTGCTTGAGTCTCGAACTTAGTCGAAGGGAAATCTTTTGGATTTCCATAGTAAAAATTATTTTTTAAGAAGGAGCGAGCGAGCTTGTAGAGGGAGGGAGCGCCAAAAAGCCTCCTAAACTTCATTGATATATAAAAAGCACGCTTCAAGAGGTTTCTTCTCTAAAAATCCCTTCTTTTACCGCTTTCTGATTGTTGCATATTTAAATTCGTCATCATGTAGATATTTAATATATAATCGTTTATAATAAATAGGGGTAATTTAGTAATTTTACGCTATTATTTAATAAATAATCCGTCATAGGGAACCCGAAAGGGGCGTTGTGGGGTGCTAACACCTTCCCCGCACGTAACCGACTCCCTTACCCAACTCTGGTTGTAATGGCCAAGGTTGATTTATAAAATCAATTGCCTTAAATCTTTTTCCAATGTTTTGAGTAAAACATTGGTGGCGACTCCAAGAACCCTACCTTTTGCGAAAACCACTAATCCATAGAGGGTCTCGCTTGGGATTAATATGGATTGGTGAATCATTTAATAAAATTGGTAGCTCGACAAGGTCTCAGTTTGAGAATAAGTCGTTCTATCAATCCATCATTTTTCAAAATTTAAAACGAGTCCAACCATCGTCGCGAATGCCAAGGTCCGTTTCGGCGGGTGGCGACAGGGGGCTGCGCAAAAATAAGAGCAAAGAACCCGCTAGGAATCCCACGAAAGGGTGACCTAGGCAAAAATTAGGGTTGCAAAAATAAACAAACACAAAGGTCCACTGAGACGCCACAAAAGGGTGTTTTAGGCAAAAATGAGGACAATCAAAAAGCAAAAGAAATCCGTGATGGTACCATGAGCTGAATTCAAAAAGAAAGGTTCAAGGGAAACTATCTAAGTTGTCGAATCACAACGTCAATAACAAGACTTTCTTAACTTCATAAGTGTTTAATCAAACAAGCCTAAACACATGAGCCTACCTTGGCCAGCCATTCTTACAAAAACCGTTTTCAAAACAATAAATAATCCCCTCTAAAACACAAACTTTTGAACAAAAATATATTTCCCTTCTTTTCTCTTGTCCCAAACGATTTTAGAATAATCTAGTGGAAACATGGAGATATAGTGGTCAATAGGAAGGTTAATACATCTTCTAAAGGAAGGGAATGATCACTGGGTCGATGACACCAATCTCGATATAATACGCATCATTCCTCGGTTACAGAAATCGGCAGCGCACAGCCCGTCTAGAGGAATGGCAAAAATCCAAGCAAAGAAACGCATCGGTTAATTCTTTTGAAAAATAAATCAAATAGAATTAGGTGCATCATACCGCATACATGCATACAGATGATAGGTGTACTGGAAGATCACTTATTCTCTGTTTATTGAAAAAACAAACAAAAAAACAAAAAAAACAAAAAAAAAACAAAAAACATATAAACTTCAGAAAAAACAAAGCGCCCGTACCATGTTCAGTACACCCGTACTAAAATTAGGGTTATGAACAAATTTTCAACTCAAATACGGGCGTACTGAAATGAATACGGCAGCATTGGCCATAACGTACACACCAATACGGGCGTATTGAATTCAATACGGCCCGTATTGGCCCATTTTTTTGTACATCAACAACATCTTCATTCCTCTGCATACTTTATCTGTGAGTGTGTTTGAGATCCCTCCGTACAGAAAAAGCCAAAAATCGACAAAAGAGGCAAAAAATTCAGAAAATCCAACAAATTGTACAGAATAACTGAGCCTGGAGAGGCTTGCCGAAATAATACTCCCCAGAGACATCTCAGCTTGCACTCTTGGGCCGAATTCCCAGTGAAAGCTATCAGAGCAAGATCAGCAAGATTCCCCAACGGAAGCATGATCATCCAAACAAAGTATCCGAGTCAAAGGACTCAGACTTCCTCAGTGGAAGATAGCTTTCCAACTCGAGCGACGAGTGAAGCTAAGCCTGAAGAGGCTTTCTAAAAAATACTCTGGGATACATAAGATCCTCAATCCCCATTCGCCTACTCAGAGGCACTCCTTCAAAAATTCAGAAAATCCAGCAAATTGTACAGAATAACTGAGCCTGGAGAGGCTTGCCGAAATAATACTCCCCAAAGACACCTCAGCTTGCACTCTTGGGCCGAATTCCCAGTGAAAGCTATCAGAGCAAGATCAGCAAGATTCCCCAATGGAAGCATGATCATCCAAACAAAATATCCGAGTCAAAGGACTCAGACTTCCTCAGTGGAAGATAGCTTTCCAACTCAAGCGACGAGTGAAGCTAAGCCTGAAGAGGCTTTCTAAATAATACTCTGGGATACATAAGATCCTCAATCCCCATTCGCCTACTCAGAGGCACTCCTCCAAAAAAAAGGAAAATCCAAAAAGATCAATACCCATTCCCCAAGCGGAATTCCGTATTCAACCAAACACCGAACGTCAAGATAATCCGCCTAACAGAAGAGGCCAATCAAAATCATACGACAGAATCCCCCAGCGGATAACAGCCTACGCAGAGGCAACAAAACAAAAAATCAAAAGTCACCCGAATAAGGATAACCGGGATACTCCACCAACGTCAAAAGGACGTCAGCCAATCATAAGGCATCGCTCACCTCAGGAAGAGCATCTTTGTGTCTGCATCCCCACGGAATCAGAATCTCCCAGTGGGCACCAACTACGCAATGGAAAGTTGGGACACAAGAACCTATGAGTAACTGCACATCCCCTAGACGGATCCCTGCGTTATCCAGCCCTCAGCGGCACCAAAATCAAAAAGAACCGTCGAAGCAGCATCGTGGACTGTGGAGACAAAATCATCACAACAGAATCCCCCAGCGGATAACAGTCTACGCAGAGGCAACAAAACCAGAAAATCAAAAGAGTCACCCGAATAAGGATAACCGGGATACTCCACCAACGTCGAAAGGACGTCAGCCAATCATAAGGCATCGCTCACCTCAGAAAGAGCATCTTTGTGTCTGCATCCCCAAGGAATCAGAATTTCCCCAGTGGGCACCAACTACGCAATGGAAAGTTGGGACACAAGAACCTATGAGTAACTGCACATCCCCTAGACGGATCCCTGCGTTATCCAGCCCTCAGCGGCATCAAAATCAAAAAAACAACCGTCGAAGCAGCATCGTGGACTGTGGAGACAAAATCATCACAATAGAATCCCCCAGCGGATAACAGCCTACGCAGAGGCAACAAAATCAGAAAATCAAAAGAGTCGCCCGAATAAGGATAACCGGGATACTCCACCACCGTCGAAAAGACGTCAGCCAACCATAAGGCACCGCTCACATCAGAAAGAGCATCTTTGTGTCTACATCCCCAAGGAATCAGAATTTCCCCAGTGGGCACCAACTACGCAATGGAAAGTTGGGACACAAGAACCTATGAGTAACTGCACATCCCCTAGACGGATCCCTACGTTATCCAGCCCTCAGCGGCACCAAAATCAAAAACAACCGTCGAAGCAACATCGTGGACTGTGGAGAGAAAATCATCACAAATCCCTGGAGAGGGCAAACTCACGCTACCAAAGTGACCAGAAGCACGGAGGTATGCAACCCTGGGAAGGGTAAACCGCAGACCCTGGAGAGGGCAAACTCACGCTACCAAAGTGACCAGAAGCACGAAGGTATGCAACCCTGGGGAGGGCAAACCACAGACCCTGGAGAGGGCAAACTCACGCTACCGAGGTTGTCAGAAACACCGAGGTATGCACGAGCCTGGAGAGGCGACGACTAATACTCAGCTACCCCGTCGTCAGAAACACGGAGGTATGCATCTACCGAGGTTGTCAGAAACACCGAGGTATGCACGAGCCTGGAGAGGCGGTACTCAACTACCCCGTCGTCAGAAACACGGAGGTATGCAGCTACCGAGGTTGTAAGAAACACCGAGGTATGCACAAGCCTGGAGAGGCGGTACTCAGCTACCCCGTCGTCAGAAACACGGAGGTATGCAGCTACCGAGGTTGTCAGAAACACCGAGGTATGCACGAGCCTGGAGAGGTGACGACTAATACTCAGCTACCCCGTCGTCAGAAACACGAAGGTATGCAGCTACCGAGGTTGTCAGAAACCCCAAGGTATGCACGAGCCTGGAGAGGCGGTACTCAGCTACCCCGTCGTTAGAAACACGGAGGTATGCAGCTGCCAACATCGTCAGAAACATGGAGGCATGCAGACCCTGGAGAGGGCAAACTCACGCTGCCAAGGTTGTCAGAAACACCGAGGTATGCAACGAGCCTGGAGAGGCGACGACTAATTCTCAACCTGGAGAGGCTACTCAACAATTTTCCCACCGGAAGACACTACAAGTCGGAAGGATGGCTTACTCCCCGGACAATTGGGTCAACTCCTTTACTTGTCAACCGGTACACCAAAAAGCCGTTCGACTAAGTAAAGGGGGGGCAGCTGTAGACCCCTAAAATTGTCCGGGTCAGAAATAAAGCTCAAAGACTTTCAAAGACCGAAGGAAAGTCAGCCGGAAGGACTCCTGGAAGACCCTAGGATGATTCTTTGTAGGTCTAGAAGTCTTAGAGTAGCTTAGAATAAGGGTGTGCGAGGATTGGAGCTCAATACACTCTCCCAGAGGTTTAGTACGGCCGTACTGAGCCATTTGAACTGCAATACGGCCGTAGTGAACTCAATACGGCCGTACTGAAGTTTTTGAACTTCAGTACGGCCGTACCAAATTCAATACGGCCGTACTGTAGTTCAAAATGGCTCAGTACGGGCCGTAGTGAAATCAATACGGCCGTACTGAAGTTTCGTACCAAATTCAATACGGCCGTATTGTAGTTCAAAAACCCAGTACGGGCCGTATTGACCTCCCAGGCCGTATTGCGCCTCAATCCTATAAATAGGACGTCATTGGCACGTCCTCCCACACTTTTTCCAGACTTTTGGACCCTCTTGCTGAGTATTCTGGGGTTTTTGAGCAGTGTTCTACCCTAGAAGTCTCTCCGAGAGCCGATCCGACAAAGTTCTTGAGTTCTGAGCATTTAGCTTGAGGATTCGAACTAGTTGAAGGGAAATATTTTTGATTTCCATAGTAAAAATTAATCTTTAGGGAAGGAGCGAGCAAGCGTGTAGTGGGAAGGAGCGCCAAAAAGCCTCCTAACGTCTGTTTGAATATATAAAAGCACGCTTCAAAGGTTTCTTTTTCAAATCCTTCCTTTTATTGCTTTCTGATTGTTGCATTGCATTTTTCATCATGTAGATATCTCGTTTATAGTCGTTTCTAATAAATAGGGGTAATTTAGTAATTTTACACTGTTATTTATGAAATAATCCGTCATAGGGAACCCGAAAGGGGCGTTGTGGGGTGCTAACACCTTCCCCGCACGTAACCGACTCCCTTACCCAACTCTGGTTGTAATGGCCAAGGTTGATTTACGAAAATCAATTGCCTTATCCCTTTTTCCAATGTTTTGAGTAAAACATTGGTGGTGACTCCAAGAACCCTTCTTTTTGCGAAAACCACTAATCCATGGAGGGTCCCGCTTGGGATTAACATGGATTGGTGAATCATTTAATAAAATTGTTAGTTCGATGAGGTCTCAGTTTGAGAATAAGTCGTTCTAACAATCCATCATTTTTCAAAACTTAAAAAGAGTCCAACCATCGTCGCGAATGCCAATGTCCGTTTCGGCGGGTGGCGACATTCGTGCACACACACACAACTACTTGACTTGCTTGTGTGAAAATTGTTTTGTGAGACAAGTATAAGGGGGTTTAGTAATTTCCACTTGAAAAGGCTTGGTTATTAAGTGGCTCTTTGTAGCTCACCTCCCTTTATAGTGCAACTTGTATACTTAGACCTCCAAGTACTTAGTCTAGCACCGAAAAGAGAAAACCTTTTATGAAAATATTTATCACTCAATTTGCAAAATTCCTTAAAGATTTGTGAAAACCTTTCTCTTGCAAAAATGAGTGAGCATTCTCATGAAATTAGTGTGCATGGTCATCATGCTTCTAGAAGTCATAGGAGTACTAAAGATGAACTTAGGGAACTTAGGGAATATATTAGAAAAAAAGAAATAGAAAATGAAAAAAAAAAATGAAACAATAAGAGAGTTGTTGAGTAAGCTTGTGGTGGGGGGTGAATCTAGCAAACCTCATGCCAATGAGGTTCATGGGCCTTCTAGGCCCAAAAGGCATAATGGTGAAAGGCCTTCTAAGCCTCATGGAGGCCAAAATGAAGAAGAACCATCACGACCCAAGAGTCATCATTCACACACTCACTTATATTCAAGTGAAGGGTTTTATAGTAGTCACCATTGTTAGAAAAGAATGGCTCAATCCAAGAGGTGGGGTGAATTGGATTCTATGACACTTTAAAAATTTTCAGAGTTTTTAGGATCTTTATTTCAATTTAAACTTTTCTAAAAATGAATTTTCAATGAAGTTTCTTAAAGACTTGTTTAATGAAGAATGAATCCTCTACACTCTCTTGATTAACCAATAGAACCATATGTAATGCTCAGTTCAAACCAATGTTGCTCATGAAAACATGTTAATCAAGAATACTCTTTTCAATATACAATCAAGATATTACACAAAGTAAAAGATAAGGGTAAGAGAAGATTGCACAAGTCTTTTATCCTGGTTCAGCCACTCCACATGTGACCTACATCCAGTCCTCAATCATAACCTGATCAAGATTTGTTCCACTATCTTAATGAAGGAGGTTTACAAGCATACCACACATGCATACACTCCTACATTCAAGAAAACCACTTTCTTGACCTTAAGAAAACACCCCTTGTAGAAACCCACTACAAGAATTCCTTACCACTTGAGAAACCTACTCAAGATTTACAAGTATTCACAAAGAATTAAGGAACGAATTCACCTGGAATTCAGAAGCAAATCTTAATCTCTTTCCTTTCAAGAATGTGATGATGATGATGATCTTTTCTCAAAGTTTTTCAAAAACGTTTTTCTTCTTGGTTTCACAAAGAAAACTCCCCAAGAATGTCACAAAGACTTCACAAACACGTTTTTCTAATTTTGATTTTCAATTCTAACTCTATTCTGAAGTTTCAAAATGGTCAAACTATTTATAAGTTTTTCAGAACCAAATAATTGATTATTTTAAAGAATAATCGATTATTTTGTTCTTCAGGTTTTCTGGAAATCACCCAAGAACAATTTAATCGATTATTTTGCTGGATAATCGATTATTCCAAAGAGTCATTTCTAGGATGATCGATTATTTCACAAATAATCGATTATTTTGAGTTAGTTTTCAAAACTTTATTTTAAGTCTTAAAATAACTTCTTAACCTTTTAAACTCATCATCATACATGTAACGACCCACCCTAGGCCGTCACATCTAGAACCAACCAAAGATAAATAATATATATAAAAGAAAATAGAATAAGGGCCAGCTACGCTAGAGTGTAAATATACAATAACATATAAAATTGTTTCTAAAATATATAACATGATTTTATAGTAGAGTCATCCTCAGTAAGGTTATACAGTAATCCAAAAAGGTAATATAATTACAACGTCATGAAGACATCAAAACAAGACACCCTAGGTGCTGGTCAAGCTCTAAACCTAGCCACTCTTCAAAGTAGCTATCCAAAAGACTCCTTGCTATCCCAAGGCCTCACACCTGATCTGCTCCCCACATAGTGAGATCATCACAGTCCATCATGGAAATATAAGGGTTAGCACATATAAAACCAATCATAGTACATCATAATAAAATATCATTAAACAAATATTTATCCACAGTATTTATCCAGACCAATAAGTCATTTCCAATCTAAATATAGACCAATCCAAAATATAGTGTAAACACATCCATGCCAATGCATACATATTTCATGATAATAAAGAATCCATAACCAATGTATACAATCCATACCATATGTATACATATTCCACATCCAAAACAAAGTCACACCACTGTATAATCCATGATGTAACCAACACATCCAAACCAAATGTTGGCCTCAACACCATCCAAACCAAGTGTTGATACGGTGAAACATGTCAGCAACCCATGTCCCACGCCTAACCTCTCATGGAAAATATACAGTTGGATTACGTTGTCACGTAACCCTAGTGGGGCCACCTCATCCATCGGTATGACTCGACCTAGACCCATACCGGTAGCAAATAGAATACTTAGAGGAGTACTTCAGAATCCACCTAACATCTGAAGTGGTTTATTATATAATCTTTAGAAAAGTTCCACATTGGAATCCTCACCATGGGATTCCCAAATTCCATATTTTTCCAAAGATTATATCCTGATCTCACCAAGAGATCTAATCCATACCATAACCTTACTCCTCTAAGTTCTATTAGCTTTACAAACCACACACATATAGCATATTCCATAATTACATACCAAAAATTTCCATAACCATGCCAAATTATTCAATATAATAACATAAATAACTAAACACTTAAAACAACCATCAACTTAAACAAATGATAATCTTCATATAAACAAAATAACATATTAAAAGTTATACTACCCTTATCATGCTCATACATACTAGATTAAGTCTTATAAGTACTACCCTTACTTGGATAAACCTGAACCAAAACTCAGGCAGAACCTCCTCCTCTTCCTTAAACAAGAACCAAAACTCGGGCAGAATCTCCTCCTCTCCCTCCTCTTTTCTCTCCCCTGGCAGAACCTCCTCTACTGGATTCCTCTTCCTTTCTTTCCCCTCCTCTCCCTTTTTCTCTCTCTCTCCTCTTTCTCTCTCTAGGACCCTCTCTCTCAATCCTGCTTTTCCAACACCCCCAACCCCCTATTTATAGAGTTTTTCCTGCCTAACCCGGAACGGCCTGTTCCAAAAGCGGAACGCCCGTTCTGGGCCTGAAAAATCCACGTAAAATTTTGAATTGGAACGACCCGTTCCGAAACCAGAACGGCTCGTTCCGAGACTCATTCAGAACGGCCCGTTCTCCTTCCGGAACGACCCGTGCTCCTTCTAGAAAGGCCCGTTCCAAAATCAGAACTGTAACCCCCTTTCCAGATTACATATGGTAATCATAACTAATTATTTATGGTTAATAATATTTATATTATTAGTATAATTTTGTAGAAAAGATGCTTAAACAAATGAAGAAATTTATATTGAAAACAAATTTATTAAATACAAGTTACTAGATATTACAAACCATTTTATAACAACTTAGTAAAATAAAACCCCCCATCCTATGCTCTGGATTTTTGCATCTGACCTTCTAACTGCACATCCAATTTTTCTGCATTATGAGATCTCCAATATCTGGGTTTAAAAATATTTATGGGGTTAGACATTTAATTTCATTCACATCTCACACAAACAAATCAGACAAGTGCATAATAAGTTCATACAATTATCAATATACATAAAAAATTGATAATAGTCCAAATAATGCAATATGCTTATGAGAATGAGATGCAGATTTTGACTGAAAATATACTTTTAAAAATCGTTTTGACTCATTACTCCATGGAGATTTTCCCTTTTGAGTGTTTAGTGAAGCTAGAGCTTAACATCACTCTGTCCAGTGATTCGGCAATGCCTCACTAAACGCGAACAAGTAGACAGTAGTCAGAGTGTTAGTGCACCCGGCAGGCTACCACGACACAGAATCAATAAAGACTGGCCATCTATGGGATTGCCCATGCCCAAACACTCCCTAGACCAAAGGTCTATCCCCCAGACCAGAGGTCCCGTCTTACCCATTCTACTCAAACCCCGTTTACTATCTTCTGACATTGGTAGCATAAAACAAATACCTCAGTCATACTTTCACAACCATATCAAACTCTCTCTCACTTTATCCTTTTCTTGATCCATCTAGTACTGCCAACTGTCCTTGACAGTACCCACTGTAGACCCCTAAAATTGTCCGGGTCGGAAATAAAGCTTGAAGACTCTCGAAGACTGAAGGAAGATCAGCCAGAAGGACTTCCAGAAGGCCCAAGGAGGGTTCTCTATAGGTCTAGAGGTCTTAGGATAGCTAAAATAAGAAAAGTGGGAGGAATGAAGCCCAATACGGCCTCCCAGAGGTTCAGTACGGCCGTATTGAACATTTTGAACTTCAATACGGCCGCACTGAACTCAATACGGCTGTATTGAAGTTTCTGGACTTCAATACGGCTGCATTGAATTCAATACGGCTGCACTGAACTTCAATACGGCCGCACTGAACTTCAATACGGCCGTATTGAGGTTTTTTGAACTTCAATACGGCCGTATTGAATTCAATACGGCCGTATTAGTTCAAAATTTCAATGTTGACCGTATTGACCCTCATAAACCGTATTGAGCCTCTTCCCTATAAATATGACGTCAATGGGACGTCATTTCACACTTTTACACTGAGTTTTAACCCTCTTCTTGAGTATTCTGGGTTTTTTTGAGCAGTGCTCTGCCTAGAAATCACTCGGAGAGTTGATCCGACGAAGTTCTTGAGTCACGAGCCATTTGCTTGAGTCTCGAACCTAGTCGAAGGGAAATCCTCCGGATTTCCATAGTTAAAATTTTATAGGAGGGAGCGAGCGGTCTTGTAGAGGGAGGGAACGCCAAAACGCTTCCCAATTTCTGTCAAGATATATAAGAAAGCACGCTTCAAAGGTTTATCTCTTTAAAGTCCCTTCTTTTACCGCTTTCTGTGTGTACATATTTAAACTGTCATCATGTAGATAGTTAATTTATAATTGCTTAGAATAAATAGGGGTAATTTAGTAATTTTGCACTATTATTTTTAAATAATCTGTCATAGGGAACCCGAAAGGGGCGCTGTGGGGTGCTAACACCTTCCCCACGCGTAACCGACTCCCTTACCCGACTCTGGTTGTAATGGCCGAAGTCGATTTTTGAATCGATTGCCTTAAACTTCTTTTTCCAATGTTTTGAGTAAAACATTGGTGGCGACTCCATGAACCCTTCCTTTTATGAAAACCGCTAATCCATGGAGGGTCCCGCTTGGGATTAACATGGATTGGTGAGCCTTTTAATAAAATTGCTCGGTTGACAAGGTCTCAGTTTGAGAATAAGTCATTCTAGCAATCCATATTTTTAAACAAATAAAAGAGTCCAACCATCCTTCGCGAATGCCGAAAGCCCGTTTCGGGCCGGTGGCGACAGATGGCGACTCCACTGGGGAAGCCTCGAGAGTCAGTCCCATTTAGTGACAGATTATTTTTAACAAATAATAGTTAAAATTACTTTATTACCCCTTGCTTATATGATAACATGTTTATCTATTTGGCTTTAATAATTGTTGTATGTTTAATTTTCCGCAATTGTTTGAAATATAAATTGCACACAAACCTTTGCACACAACAGTTCCCTCTATACCCGGGGGCATGAGTGGTAAGCCATAGGGAGTGGATGTTAGTACGGCCGGTTGTCGAATGGGTCTATAGGTGCCCGTAGACCGTTGTCGGAAAGCATCACTCAAGGTGATAACCATGAACTCGAGTCCGACAGTGCGTTGGAGCTTTCCATCGACTTACGACGAGAGGAATTGGGTCCCTATAATGGGGGCACCTTGGGGGCCTCAGACCGGTGAGAACAGTTAGAACCACCTTGAATATGCACTTTTCTGCAGGATACCCCTACCTCGTGATTCGCTCGTGACTGTTCGTGGATGAGTGAATTGTTTGTGCATTTTTATGTGACATTGTATGAGCATACATTGCACCTTTTAAACATACAACATTCTTTTTTTAAAATAAAAAGAATAAATAGAAATAAAGATCTTCTAGTACACGGTGTTAACATCTACCTTCATTGCATTCATATAGGTAGTTTCCCTTTTCACCCAAAAAATACAAAAAAATACAAAATATCCAAAAAAAAAAAAAAATATATATATATATATATATATATATATATATTTATCTAAACCAAGCAATATCATGCATCATCTTAGGAAAATCCCAAAACATGATAATACTTAGTTGAATAAACACTATGCATGCATATTCATCTCCATCATCTCATATCATGCATTGTATTGTAGAATATGGAGAGGTCTAAGGAGATGCATGGGCAATTGAAGAAAGTAGACTTCTTGTTATACCGTGCTGAGAGGTTGGATCACCTCTGTACTTTGATGCCAAGAGAGGCTCGCGTCAAGTTTGAGAAATCATATGGACGAGTCCTCGACTTGATGAAGATCTGTGTGGATCCAGCATTTCTGAGAGCACTGGTTCACTTCTGGAGTCTCGATTTGCACTGCTTCGAGTTCCCCCAGTTTGATCTAGTTCCTACTCTCGAGGAGTACGAGCTCATGCTACGATGGCCCAAATCAGCCGGGGTCTATATCTTTCATGACAACCATGTGGCAGTGGAGAGAGTTGCCACTCAGGTCAAATTACCATCACGATCAGCTGCCTTAGTGGGGAACGGCAGTATTAAAGGTTGGAAGCTTGTTATGATTGAGGACCACCTTTCTTCCTTGGCTGGTGAGGGAGATTGGTTAGCTTTCAACAAGACTCTAGCGTTAGCTGTGTTTGGGATGATCCTATTCCCCTTTCACGCTAACACAGTGGACCATGCTGCGATGGACGCTTTCTTCGCTTGGGACGTACACATGAAGAGTCCCGTGCCTGCTATTCTTGCCGACACCCTGCTCTCTGTTCATCTGTCTCAACAAAGCAAGGAAAAATCATCCGATGCTGCACCTCCTTGCTGTATGTATGGAGCATCACTCATTTCTATGCCTCTAGTCATATGGGGACCTTGCCCGACCCTTTGAGGAGTTTTTCGAAAATTCCCGTACGCCGCCGATATGCTTCTGAGTGGAAGGAAGAGATGGAACAGTGGAGTATCGAGCACTTCACGTGGGTTTGCCCTTGGTTCCGTCCAAGCCATGTATTGATGAGATGCGGCAGTTATCCAAGTATACCATTGATGGGCCTCAGAGGTTGCATAGCCTACTCACCTAGATTGGTTATGAGGCAACTGATGAGGACTCAGACCATTCCTACTATAGAGGAGCTTGGAGGGTCGTGTTTCTCCTTTGATTCCGAGCATCAGAAGGACATGCACGCTGTCATGAGAGCGTGGGAGAGACCAACCTATGAGGGAGATCTCGAGCTTGGAAAGCCTCGGGTATCCGTCTCCATCGATTATGAGAAATGGAGGAGCGAGAGGGGGGTGCTTCAACCATCCACTTCTTGTGCAACCACAGCAACAAGGAAGGTGTTGCAAGAGCAAGTCGACGCCTTGACCAAGAAACTGGAAATCATGGGAGCTCAGATGAAAGTTCTTGAAGAGAAAAATGACGAATCCAGTTTCACTATTGATGGTCTTCAAAGGCAATGCAAGAAGAAAGACCACGAGATAGAGCGGCTCAAGGATGAGTGTGCTAACCTCAATGAGGAGACTACTCGGGCACCCAAAATGCCAAAGGTTGAACCGAGTAGTCAACTCCAAGAAGTCAACATGAAGATAGCACACCTTGAGGCCGAGTATTCAAAGCAGGCACAGTTGATCAAGGATATGCAAGACGATCTGCTTTTGACTCGATCCGATGCGCAACAATGGCGGGAAGTTGTTCAACGACAAACCGCAAACCTTTCCGACTTCCGCAAAAAGGAAAGGGAAGGATTGGCACAAATGGCCAAACTCCAAGAGGAGAAGGATCGGGCCGAGGATGAGCTTAATGAGCTACAGGCCATGATCAACTATCATATACAAAAAGCGAAAGATGCTCAGAAAATCAGTGATGATATGAGCCAAGCAGTCCATACTCAGATTGAAGCAATGGGCCGTCATGTGGAGGAAGCCGAAGATGAATGGCAAAGACATATGAACCCGCCTGTGGGTTTTTACCGGCTTTTCTCTTTTTGTAAAAAGTTGCTTCAAAGCATTGTATAAAAGTTGTACACTTTCTTCAAATAATAAAATTGTATTTTTGAGATTTATTGCCTTTGCATCTCATTAGTCATTCATTTGCATTTATCTCTCTCGGTAATTTAATAATAAATATTAATAAAAAGAAAGAATTAATCGATGCGTATGTTCAGAATGGATCGCACGCCATTGGTAATTAAATGCAAACCAACAACTGCACCAAGCAAGCACACGGCAACTCCGTTGTTGGTAATCAAGACAGACAAAGGGAAAGGTCCGACACCGTTAAGGATCATCACTCCAAGGCCTTTCCCCTACGAATCAAATAAGGCTGTGCCATGGATATACGACATACACTCTTCTGCCGACAGCGATATCTCTAACATCGCTGGACTTGGGGGCATGACTAGGAGTGGCAGGATCTACACTCCCGAAGATCTTCACGATAAAGCTCCCAAGAATAAAGGAAAAGAAAAGGAGAAGACCGAGGAAAAAGAATCCGAGGAGGAGACTGATGAGCTGTTAAAGTTTATCCGACAAAGCGAGTACTCCATCATGGATCAACTTCATAAGACGCCAGCAAAGATTACTCTGTTGTCGTTGATCCTATGCTCCGAACCGCATCGACAAGCTCTGTTGAAAGTCTTGAACGAGGCATATGTGTCGCATACCATCTCCCTAGACAAGTTTAAGGGGATTGTTAGTCACATCACGGCTAATGATCACCTCACTTTCACCGATGAAGAGATCCCCGCCGAGGGATCAAATCACAACAAGCCCTTGCACATCTCTGTAAAGTGCAAGGAGTATCACATCGCAAAATTATTGGTGGACAACGGATCTTCCTTGAATGTGATGCCCAAAAGAACGCTTGATCAAGTGGCAATCAAGGGAGTCCAAATGCGCCCGAGCAACATGATCGTTCGAGCTTTCGACGGCTCTAAAAGAGAAGTGGTGGGAGAAATCAGTCTCCCAATCCAAATTGGGCCCACTATCTTTAATGTCGAATTCCAAGTAATGGATATTACTCCTGCATACAGCTGTCTCCTCGGCCGACCTTGGATTCATGATGCGAAAGCTGTACCCTCTACGCTCCACCAGAAAGTCAAGTTCATAGTGGGTGACAAACTGGTGACCGTACAAGCCGAAGATGACATACTCATCAGCAAGCCATCCACCATACCTTATGTGGATGCAGCAGAGGAAGCTTTGGAAACCGCCTTCCAAGCATTGGAAATTGCCAATGTTGAGACGTTTCCCCGAGAAATGAAGAAGGCAGCTCATATGCTCACCAAGAATGGATACTTGCCGGGACAAGGACTTGGCAAGGACTCCCAAGGAATTCCGGAGCTACCCATCATTAAGGATAATCCGGGGAAACAAGGGTTAGGATACAACCCTGTTAAAGATCAAAGAACGAAGAGGAATCAATATTCTTCTCGACGTTCTTTAAGCCAGATCTTTAGGAAGGCTGGTTCACAAACGTCAAGGCCAACTGTCGTCATCAAGTGTCCTTTTCCTTCTAATAGGGATTGTAGACCCCTAAAATTGTCCGGGTCGGAAATAAAGACTCTCGAAGACTGAAGGAAGATCAGCCAGAAGGACTCCTGGAAGGCCCTAGGAGGGTTCTCTGTAGGTCTAGAGGTCTTAGAATAGCCCAAAATAAGGAAGTGGAGGGAATGAAGCCCAATACGGCCGTACTGAACTTAATACGGCCGTATTGAAGCTTCAATACGGCCGCAGTGAACTCAATACGGCGTATTGAAGTTTCTGAAACTTCAATACGGCCGTACTGAAATCAATACGGCCGTATTGAAGCTTCAATACAGCCGCAGTGAACTCAATACGGGCGCATTGAAATTTCTGAATTTCAATACGGCCGTATTGAACTCAATACGACCGTATTGAAGTTCAAAAATTTCAATACGGCCGTATTGCTTCTGTAGGCCGTATTGCGCCTATTCCCTATAAATATGACGTCAATTGGACGTCATTCCACACTTTCACACTGAGTTTTGACTCCCTCCTTGAGTATTCTGGGGTTTTTGAGCAGTGTTCTGCCCTAGAAATCTCTCTAGGAGTCGATCCGACGAAGTTCTGGAATTCTGAGCACTTAGCTTGGAGATTCGAACCTAGTCGAAGGGAAATCCTCCGGATTTCCATAGTCAAAAGTTTTTAGGAAGGAGCGAGCGAGCTTGTAGAGCGAGGGAACGCCAAAAAGCTTCCCAGTTTTACTCAATATATAAAAGCACGCTTCAAGAGGTTTCTTCTTAAATCCTTCCTTTTACTGCTTTCTGTGTGCATATTTAAACTGTCATCATGTAGATAGTTAATTTATAATCGCTTATAATAAATAGGGGTAATTTAGTAATTTTACGCTATTATTTTAGAAATAATCTGTCATAGGGAACCCGAAAGGGGCGCTGTGGGGTGCTAACACCTTCCCCACGCGTAACCGACTCCCTTACCCAACTCTGGTTGTAATGGCCAAAGTTAATTTATAAAATCAATTGCCTTATCCCTTTTTCCAATGTTTTGAGTAAAACATTGGTGGCGACTCCACGAACCCTTTTACTACGAAAACCACTAATCCATGAAGGGTCCCGCTTGGGATTAACATGGATTGGTGAGACTTTTAATAAATAAATTGGATAAGATCGACAAGGTCTCAGTTTGAGAACAAGTCGTTCTAATAATCCAATACATTTTCAAAACTAAAATAAAAGCGAGCTCGACCGTCTTCGCGACCGCCGAGGCCCGTTTTGGGCCGGTGGCGACAGATGGCGACTCCACTGGGGAATTCTCGAGAGTCAATCCCATTTAGTGACAGATTATTTTAACAAATAATAGTTAAAATTACTTTATTACCCCTTGCTTGTATAATAACATGATTTATTATATGGCTTTAAATAACTGTTGTATGTTTAAATTCCGCAATTGTTTGAAATACAAACTGTACACAAACCTTTGCACACAACAGTTCCCTCTATACCCGGGGGCATGAGTGATTAACCATAGGGAGTGGATGTTAGTACGGCGGGTTGTCGAATGGGTCTATAGGTGCCCGTAGACCGTTGTCGGAAAACATCACTCAAGGTGATAACCATGAACTTGAGTCCGACGGTGCGTTGGAGCTTTCCATCGACCTACGACGAGAGGAATTGGGTCCTTATAATGGGGGCACCTTGGGGGCCTTTGACCAAGTGAGAACAGTTAGATCCTCCTTGAATATGCACTTTTCTGCAGGAGACCCCTACCTCGTGATTCGCTCGTGACTGTTCGTGGATGAGTGAATTGTTTGTGCATTGATTATGTGACATTGTATGAGCATACATTGCATTTCTTTAAACATACAACATTCCTATTCTTTTAAAATAAAAATAAATAGGAATAAGGATCTTCCATTGCATGGTGTTAACATCTACCTTCATTGCATTCATATAGGTAGTTTCCCTTTTCACCCAAAAAATACAAAAAATATATAAAATAAAAAATACCCAAAAAAAAAAAAAAAGAAAAAGAAAAAAAGGGTTATTTATCCAAACCAAGCAATATCATGCATCATCTTAGGAACATCCTAAAAACATGATAATGCTTAGTTGAATAAACACTATGCATGCATATTCAACCTCATCATCTCATATCATGCATATAGATCATGGAGAGATCTAGGAGTCATTCATACATCTCTCCTAGTAATCCATTAATAAACATTAATAAAAAGAAAGAAATAATCGATGCGTATGTTCAAGATGGATCGCACGCCGTTCGTTATCAAGTGTAAGCCAACAACCGCGCCAAGCGAGCGCACATCAACTCCGTTGTTGGTAATCAAGACGAATAAAGGGGAAGGTCCGACACCATTAAGGATCACAGTTCCAAGGCCTTTCCCTTACAAATCAAATAAGGCTGTGCCGTGGATATACGACATCCACTCTTCTGCCGACAGCGATATCTCCAACATCGTTGGACTTGGGGGCATGACTAGGAGTGGTAAGATCTACACTCCCGATGATCTTCATAACAAAGCCCCCAAGAATAAAGAAAAAGAAGAAAAGAAAACCGAGGAAAAAGAATCCGAGGAGGAGACAGACGAGCTGTTAAAGTTTATCCGACAGAGCGAGTACTCCATCATGGATCAACTTCATAGGACGCCAACAAAGATTACGCTGTTGTCGTTGATCCTAAGCTCCGAACCGCATCGGCAAGCTCTGTCGAAAGTCTTGAACGAGGCATATGTGTCGCACACTATCTCCCAAGACGAGTTTGAGGGGATTGTTAGTCACATCAAGGCTAATGATCACCTCACCTTCACCGATGAAGAAATCCCCGCTGGGGGACCGAATCATAACAAGCCCTTGCACATCTCTGTAAAGTGCAAGGAGTATCACATCGCAAAAGTCTTGGTGGATAATGGATCTTCCTTGAACGTGATGCCAAAAAGAACGCTTGATCAAGTGGCAATCAAGGGACTCCAAATGCGCCCGAGTAACATGATCGTTCGAGCTTTCGACGGCTCTAAAAGAGAAGTGGTGGGAGAAGTCAATCTTCCAATCCAAATTGGACCCACCGTCTTTAATGTCGAATTCCAAGTGATGGACATTACTCCCGCATACAGCTGTCTCCTCGGCCGACCTTGGATTCATGATGCAAGAGCTGTACCCTCTACGCTCCACCAGAAAGTCAAGTTCATAATGGGTGACAAACTGGTGACTATACAAGCTGAAGATGACATACTCATCAGCAAGCCATCCAACATACCTTATGTGGATGCAGCAGAGGAAGCTTTGGAAACCGCCTTCCAAGCATTGGAAATTGCCAATGTTGAAACGTTTCCTCGAGAAATGAAGAAGGTAGCTCATATGCTCACAAAGAACAGTCAATACATCCATAATTCTGAGCTTCATGTTACTCATCCCAAGAGGATACTTGCCAGGACAAGGATTGGGCAAGTACTCCCAAGGAATCCCGGAGCTACCCATTATCAAGGACAATCCGGGGAAACAAGGGTTAGGATACAACCCTGTTAAAGATCAAAGAACGAAGAGGAATCAAGATCCTTCTCGACGTTCTTTAAGCCAGATCTTTAGGAAGGCTGGTTCACAAGCGTCAAGGCCGGTTGTCGTCATCAAGTGTTCTTCTCCTTCTGATAGGGATATGTAAACCTGATGACTATTAGAGATTACTCCTCGGGGACAGCCCGACCCTCGAGCCTCGATAGGGCACATGTTTCCGCTGCGATTATAATAAAATCATTCTTCATTAATTCTTTATTGCTTCTTTTCTTGCTTGCAATAAAATTCTAGACCACATTATTTTAACCCTATTTGAATAAGCATAAATGAGGTTAAAATCATCTTAATAACAATAAACCCGCATCATTTTTATGTGGAAATGTGCATGACAGCTTGGAGCACCTTTTCTTGGCATCAATAAGTGCCATCATGGATAAAAGAAATCCATTCAGGACAAAAATCCTAAAAAACAAAAAGCTCGGCAGGAAACCCAAAAAGGGGGCTGCACAAAAATAAGAGGAAAAGACCCGCTAGGAATCCCACAAAAGGGTGACCTAGGCAAAAATTAGGGTTACAAAATAATGAACAAAAACAAAAGCCCGCTAAGACATCACAAATGGGTGTTTTAGGCAAAAGTTAGGGCCGTCAAAAAAGAAAAAACAAAATAAATCCATGATGGTACCATCAATTGAATTCAACAAGGGGCTCAAGAAAAGCTATCCAAGTTGTCAAAACACAATCATTAATAACAAAGATGTGCTTAACCTCATAAGTGTTTAATCGAACAAGCCTAAAACACATAAGCCTACCATGGCCAGCCATTCTTACAAAAACCATTTTTCAAAAATAAAATAATCCCCTCTAAAACACAAAAAATATATCCTTTCCTTCTTTTCTCTCTTGTCCCAAACGATTTTTGAATAATCTTGTGGAAACAAGGAGATATAGTGGTCAATAGGAGGGTTGACACATCTTCTAAAGAAAGGGAAGAATCATTTGGTTGATGACACCAAAATCAAATATGCATCATTCCTCGGTAACAGAAATCGGCAGAGCACAGTCCGTCTGGAGGAATGGCAAAATCCAAACACAAAAACGCATCGGTTAATTCTTTTGAAAAAAGAATCAAATAGAATTAGGTGCATCATACTGCATACATGCATACAGATGATAGGTGTACTGGAAGATCACTTATTCTCTGTTTATTGAAAAAACAAAAAAAAATATAAACTTCAGAAAAAACAATACGCCCGTATCATGTTCAGTACGCCCGTACCAAAATGAATAACGGCCGTATTGGCAATAACAGAAATCCTCCCTCACATCAATAACAAAATTCCTCCAAGAAGAAGAGGATAGGGGGAGCCATTCATTTTTTCCAAAAATAAAATAATTAAACTTGCATTTTGTGCATCGCGTACATTAATTGCACATTCAAAGACCTCATCATGAGGCAATTGCATAAAATAGAAAAATAGAAAAATTGCTTGTGTATGACAGCAGCAAACAAAATGCAAAGATTCAGAAAATCAACAGCGTCATACAGAATAACTGAGCCTGGAGAGGCTTGCCGAAAGAATACTCTCAGAATAACTGAGCCTGGAGAGGCTTGCCGAAAGAATACTCTCAGAATAACTGAGCCTGGAGAGGCTTGCCGAAACAATACTCTCTCAAAATAACTGAGCCTGGAGAGGCTTGCCGAAAGAATACTCTCAGAATAACTGAGCCTGGAGAGGCTCGCCGAAATAATACTCTCTCAAAATAACTGAGCCTGGAGAGGCTCGCCGAAATAATACTCTCTCAGAATAATTGAACCTGGAGAGGCTCGCCGAAATAATACTCTTTCATCATAACTAAAGCCTGGAGAGGCTTGCAGAAATAATACTCTCTCAGAATAAATGAGCCTGGAGAGGCTCGCAGAAATAATACTCCCCAGAGAAACCTCAACTCAAGCTCACGGAACGAATCCCCAGCGAGAGCTATCAAAGCAAAATCGACGCAATCCCCAATGGAAGTGCGATCATCCAAACAGTATATACAAGTCAAAGGACTTAACACTTCCTCAGTGGAAGATAGCTCTCCGACTCAAAGCGCTGAGTGAGGCTAAGCCTGCAGAGGCTTCCTAAATAATACTCTGGGATACATAAGATCCCTCATTCCCCAATCGCCTACTCAAGAGGCATCCCTGCAAAAGGAGAAAAATCAAAAAATATCAAAAAATATTCCCCAAGCGGAATCCGGCACTCAGCCGAACACTGAACCCCATTCCCCAGTCGCCTACATAAGAGGCACTCCTTCAAAAGAAAAAAATCGAAAAGATCAATAATCATTCCCCAAGTGGAATTTGGCTCTCAGCCAATCATTGAACATCAAGGTGATATGCCTAACAGAAGAGGCTAATCAAAATCAACGACAAAATCCCCCAGTGGATAACAGCCTACACAGAGGCAGCAAAATCAGAAAACCAAAAGAGACACCCGAACAAGGATAACCGGGATACTCCACCAACGTCGAAAGGACGTCAGCCAATCATAAGGCACCGCTCACATCAGAAAGAGCATCTTTGTGTCTGCACCCCAAAGGAATCAGAAATTCCCCAGTGGGCACCAACTACGCAATGGAAAGTTGGGACACAAGAACCTATGAGTAACTGCACATCCCCTAGACGGATCCCTGCGTTATCCAGCCCTCAGTGGCACAAAAATCGAAAAAACAACCGTCGAAGCAGCATCGTGGACTGTGGAGACAAAATCATCACAAATCCCTGGAAAGGAGATATTCACGCTACCCCGTCGTCATAAACACGGAGGTATGCAGCTTCCGGCTCGAGCAATGAGCGAAGCTATCTCTGGAAAGGGGGGTACTCACTGTTTACCGTTGTCACAAGGGTACTTAGCTTCCGGCTCGAACAAAGAGTGAAGCTAAGCCTGGAGAGGCGGGTACTCACAGCTTCCAGCTTGGGCAGCAAGCAAAGCAAAGCCTGGAGAGGCGAAACTCACACTGCTCACCGTCGTCACAAAGGTGCTTAGTTTCCGGCTCGAACAAAGAGCGAGACTAAGCCTGGAGAGGCGAAACTCACACTGCTCACCGTCGTCACAAAGGTGCTTAGTTTCCGGCTCGAACAAAGAGCGAGACTAAGCCTGGAGAGGCGGTACTCACAGCTTCCAGCTTGGGCAGCAAGCAAAGCAAAACCTGGAGAGGCTACTCGACAATTTTCCACCGGAAGACGCTACAAGTCAGAAGGTCGGCGCATCACCCGGACAATTGGGTCAACTCCTTTACTTGTCAGCCGATACACCAAAAAGCCGTCCGACTAAGTAAAGGGGGGGCAGCTGTAGACCCCTAAAATTGTCCGGGTCGGAAATAAAGACTCTCGAAGACTGAAGGAAGATCAGCCAGAAGGACTCCTGGAAGGCCCTAGGAGGGTTCTCTGTAGGTCTAGAGGTCTTAGAATAGCCCAAAATAAGGAAGTCGAGGGAATGAAGCCCAATACGGCCGTACTGAACTTAATACGGCCGTATTGAAGCTTCAATACGGCCGCAGTGAACTCAATACGGCGTATTGAAGTTTCTGAAACTTCAATACGGCCGTACTGAAATCAATACGGCCGTATTGAAGCTTCAATACAGCCGCAGTGAACTCAATACGGGCGCATTGAAATTTCTGAATTTCAATACGGCCGTATTGAACTCAATACGACCGTATTGAAGTTCAAAAATTTCAATACGGCCGTATTGCTTCTGTAGGCCTGTAGACCCCTAAAATTGTCCGGGTCGGAAATAAAGCTTGAAGACTCTCGAAGACTGAAGGATAATCAGCCAGAAGGACTCCTCGAAGGCCCTGGGAGGGTTCTCTGTAGGTCTAGAGGTCTTAGAATAGCTCAAAATAAGGAAGTGGAGGGAAAAAGCCCAATACGGCCGTACTAAAGTCAATACGACCGTATTGACACTTCAATACGGTCGTACTGAAGTCAATACGACCGTATTGACACTTCAATACAACCGCAGCGAACTCAATACGGGCGTATTGAAATTTCTGAATTTCAATACGACCGTATTGAACTTCAATACGACCGTATTGAAGTTCAAAAATTTCAATACGGCCGTATTGCCCCTGTAGGCCGTATTGCGCCTATTCCCTATAAATATGACGTCAATTGGACGTCATTCCACACTTTTTCACTCAGTTTTGACTCCCTCCTTAAGTATTCTGGGGTTTTTGAGCAGTGTTCTGCCCTAGAAATCTCTCTGGGAGTCGATCCGACGAAGTTCTTGAGCCCCGAGCCATTTTGCTTGAGGATCGAACCTAGTCGAGGGGAAATCTTTTTGATTCCCTTAGTTAAAATTTTGTTCTAGGAGAGCGAGGAGCGGGCTTGTAGAGCGAGGGAACGCCAAAACGCTTCCCAGTTCTTTGCAATATATAAAAGCACGCTTCAAGAGGTTTCCCTTCAATCCTTCCTTTTACTGCTTTCTGTGTGCATATTTAAACTGTCATCATGTAGATAGTCAATTTATAATTGCTTAGAATAAATAGGGGTAATTTAGTAATTTTATACTGTTCTTTTAAAAATAATCTGTCATAGGGAACCCGAAAGGGGCGCCGTGGGGTGCTAACACCTTCCCCACGCGTAACCGACTCCCTTACCCAACTCTGGTTGTAGTGGCCAAAGTTGATTTTTAAATCAATTGCCTTATCCCTTTTTCCAATGTTTTGAGTAAAACATTGGTGGCGACTCCACGAACCCTCCTTTTGCGAAAACCATTAATCCATGGAGGGTCCCGCTTGGGATTAATATGGATTGGTGAGCCTTTTTAATAAAATTGCTCGTTTGACGAGGTCTCAGTTTGAGAATAAGTCATTCTAGCAATCCACGTTTTTTAAAAACAAACGAGTCCAACCATCCTTCGCGAATGCCGAAAGCCCGTTTCGGGCCGGTGGCGACAGATGGCGACTCCACTGGGGAAGCCTCGAGAGTCAGTCCCATTTAGTGACAGATTATTTTTAACAAATAATAGTTAAAACTACTTCATTACCCCTTGCTTGTATTATAATATGTTTTATTATATGGCTTTAAATAACTGTTGTATGTTTAAATTCCGCAATTGTTTGAAATAAAAACTGCACACAAACCTTTGCACACAACAGTTCCCTCTATACCCGGGGGCATGAGTGATTAACCATAGGGAGTGGATGTTAGTACGGCCGGTTGTCGAATGGGTCTATAGGTGCCCGTAGACCGTTGTCGGAAAACATCACTCAAGGTGATAACCATGAACTTGAGTCCGACGGTGCGTTGGAGCTTTCCATCGACCTACGACGAGAGGAATTGGGTCCCTATAATGGGGGCACCTTGGGGGCCTTGGACTGGTGAGAACAGTTAGATCCTCCTTGAATATGCACTTTTCTGCAGGAGACCCCTACCTCGTAATTTGCTCGTGACTGTTCGTGGATGAGTGAATTGTGTGTGCATTTTTATGTGACATTGTATGAGCATACATTTGCATTCTTTAAACATACAACATCCCTAGTAAAATAAAAATAAATAGAAATAAGGATCTTCTAGTACGTGGTGTTAACATCTACCTTTATTGCATTCATATAGGTAGTTTTCCTTTTCACCCAAAAATACAAGAAATACAAAAAGGTACAAAATATCAAAAAAATAATGACATTTACCCAAACCAAGCAATATCATGCATCATATTAGGAAAATCCCAAAAACATGATAATGCTTAGTTAAATAAACACTATGCATGCATATTCATCACCATCATCTCATATCATGCATTATATTGTAGATTATGGAGAGGTCTAGGGAGGTGCAAAGGCCATTAAAGAAAGTGGACTTCCTATTATATCGTGCTGAGAGGTTGGATCACCTCTGTACCTTGATGTCAAGAGAGGCTCGCGTCGAGTTTGAAAAATCTTATGGGCGAGTTCTCGATTTGATGAGGATTTGTGTGGATCCAGCTTTTCTGAGGGCATTGGTTCATTTCTGGAGTCCCGATCTGCACTGTTTTGAGTTCCCCCAGTTTGACCTGGTTCCTACTCTAGAGGAGTACGAGCTCATGTTACGGTGGCCTAAATCAGCTGGGGTCTACCTTTTTCAGGGGAACCATGTGGCCGTAGAGAGAGTAGCCACTCAGGTCAAACTACCACCACGATTATCTGCTTTAGTGGGGAACGGCAGTATCAAGGGTTGGAAGCTTGCTATGATCGAAGACCACCTTTCTTCCTTGGCTAGTGAGGGAGATTGGTTAGCTTTCAACAAGACTCTTGCGTTAGCTGTGTTTGGGACGATCCTATTCCCCTTTCACGCTAACACAGTGGACCATGCTGCCATGGACGCCTTCTTCGCTTGGGACGTACATATGAAGAGTCCCGTGCCTGCCATTCTTGCCGACACCTTGCTTTCTGTCAGCCTATCTCAACAGAAGCAAGGGAAAACTATCCGATGCTGTACCTCCTTGTTGTATGTGTGGGGCATCACACACTTTTATGCCTCTAGTCATATGGGGACTTTGCCCGATCCTTTGAGAAGTTTTTCGAAGATCCCCGTACGTCGCCGGTATGCTTCCGAGTGGAAGGAAGAGATGGAACAGTGGAGTATTGAGCACTTCACGTGGGTTTGTCCTTGGTTCCGTCCAAACAATGTATTGACAAGATGCGGCAATTATCCAAGCATACCATTAATGGGCCTCAGAGGTTGCATAACTTATTCACCTATATTGGCTATGAGGCAACTCATGAGGACTCAAATTGTTCCTACTAAAGAGGAGCTTGGAGGGTTGTGTTTCTTCTTCGATTCCGAACATCAGAGGGACATGCACGCCGTCATTAGAGCGTGGGAGAAACCAATCTATGAGGGAGATCGAGAGCTTGGAAAGCCTCGGGTATCCGCCTCCACCGACTATGAGATATGGAGGAACGAGAGAGGGGTGTCTCAACCATCCACCCCTTGCGCAACCACAACCACAAGGAGGTTAATGCAAGAACAAGTCGACGCCTTGACCAAAAAGCTGGAAAGTATGGAAGCTCAAATGAGATTTCTTGAAGAAAAAAATGAAGAATCCAGTTTTACTATTGATGGTCTTCAAAGGCAATGCAAGAAAAAAGACCACGAGATAGAGCGGCTCAAGGATGAGTGTGCTAACCTCAACGAGGAGACTACTCGGGCATCCAAAATGCCAAAGGTTGAACCGAGTAGTCAACTCCAAGAAATCAACGCAAAGATAGCATACCTTGAAGCCGAACATGCAAGGCAGGCGTAGTTGATCAAGAACATGCAAGACGATCTGCTCTTGACTCGATCCGATGCACAACAATGGCGGGAAGTTGCTCAACAACAAGCCGCAAACCTTTCCATTTTCCGCAAAAAGGAAAGGGAGGGACTAGCACAAATGGCTAGACTCCGAGAGGAGAAGGATCGAGCCGAAGACGAGCTTAATGAGCTACAGGCCATGATCAACTACTATACTCAGAAAGCGAAAGAGGCTCAGAAAATCAGTGACGATATGAGCCAAGCGGTCCATACACAGATTAAAGCAATGGGTCGTCACGTCGAGGAAGCCGAAGATGAGTGGCAAAGAAACATGAACCCGCTTGTGGGTTTTTACCGGCTTTTCTCTTATTGTAAAAAATTGCTTCAAAGCATTGTATAAAGTTGTACACTTTCTTTAATGAATAAAACAGTATTTTTGAGATTTATTGCCTTTGCATTTCATAGTCATTCATTTGCATTTATCTCTCCCGGTAATTTAATAATAAATATTAATAAAAAGAAAGAAATAATCGATGCGTATGTTCAGAATGGATCGCACGCCATTGGTCATTAAATGCAAACCAACAACTGCACCAAGCAAGCACACGGCGACTCCGTTGTTGGTAATCAAGACAGACGAAAGGGAAGGTCCGACACCGTTAAGGATCATCGCTCCAAGGCCTTTCCCCTACAAAACAAATAAGGCTGTGCCATGGACATACGACGTCCATTCTTCTTCCGACAGCGACATCTCCAACATCGCTGGACTTGGGGGCATGACTAGGAGTGGCAGGATCTACTCTCCCGAAGATCTGCACGATAAAGCTCCCAAGAGTAAAGGAAAAGAAAAGGAGAAAACCGAGGAAGATAGAGAATCCGAGGAGGAGACTGATGAGTTGTTAAAATTCATCAAACAAAGCGAGTACTCCATCGTGGATCAACTTCACAAGACACCAGCAAAGATCACTTTGTTGTCGTTGATCCTAAGCTCCGAACCGCATCGGCAAGCTCTGTTGAAGGTCTTGAACGAGGCATATGTGTCGCATACCATCTCCCAAGACAAGTTTGAGGGAATTGTTAGCCACATCACGGCTAATGATCACCTCACTTTCACCGATGAAGAAATCCCCGCTGAGGGACCTAATCACAACAAACCCTTGCACATCTCTGTAAAGTGCAAGGAGTACCACATCGCAAAAGTCTTGGTAGATAACGGATCTTCCTTGAATGTGATGCCCAAAAGAACTCTTGATCAAGTGGCAATCAAGGGAGTCCAAATGCGCCCGAGTAACATGATCGTTCGAGCTTTCGACGGTTCTAAAAGAGAAGTGGTGGGAGAAGTCAATCTTCCAATCCAAATTGGACCTACCATCTTCAACGTCGAATTCCAAGTGATGGATATTACTCCTGCATACAGCTGTCTCCTAGGCCGACCTTGGATTCATGATGCGAAAGCTGTACCCTCTACGCTCCACCAAAAAGTCAAATTCATTGTGGGTGACAAACTGGTGACTGTACAAGCTGAAGATGACATACTCATCAGCAAGCCATCCAACATACCTTATGTGGATGCAGCAGAGGAAGCTTTGGAAATCGCCTTCCAAGCATTGGAAATTGCCAATGTTGAAACGTTTCCCCGAGAAATGAAGAAGGTAGCCCATATGCTCACAAAGAACGGATACTTGCCAGGACAAGGATTGGGCAAGTACTCCCAAGGAATCCCGGAGCTACCTATTATCAAGGACAATCCGGGGAAACAAGGGTTAGGATACAACCCTGTTAAAGATCAAAGAACGAAGAGGAATCAAGATCCTCCTCAACGTTCTTTAAGCCAGATCTTTAAGAAGGCTGGTTCACAAACATCAAGGCCAGTTGTCGTCATCAAGTGTCCTTTTCCTTCTAATAGGGATGTGTAAATTCAGTGACTATTAGAGATCACTCCTCGGGGACAGCCCGACCCCCGAGCCTCGATAGGGCACATGTTTCCACCATGATTATAATAAAATCATTCTTCATTAATTTCTTATTGATTCTTTTCTTGCTTACAATAAAGTTCTAGACCACATTATTTAACCCTGTTTGAACGAACATAAGTGAGGTTAAAATCGTCTTAATAATCAATAAACCCGCATCATTTTTATGTGGAAATGTGCATGACAGCTTGGAGCACCTTTTCTTGGCATCAATAAGTGCCATCATGGATAAAGAAATCCTAAAGATGATAAGCTCGGCAGAAAACCCAAAAAGGGGACTGCGCAAAAATAAGAGCAAAAGACCCGCTAGGAATCCCACAAAAGGGTGACCTAGGCAAAAATTAGGGTTACAAAATAATGAACAAAAACAAAAGCCCGCTAAGACATCACAAATGGGTGTTTTAGGCAAAAGTTAGGGCCGTCAAAAAAGGGAACAAAATAAATCCGTGATGGTACCATCAATTGAATTCAACAAGGAGCTCAAGAAAAGCTATCCAAGTTGTCAAAGCACAATCATTAATAAAGAAGATGTGCTTAACTTCATAAATGTTTAATCGAACAAACCTAAACACAATAAGCCTGCCATTGGCCAGCCATTCTTACAAAATCCGTTTTTCAAAAATAAAACAATCCCCTCTAAAACACAAACTTTTGAAAAATATACCTTTTCCTTCTTTTCTCTCTTGTCCCCAACGATTTTTGAATAATCTAGTGGAAACATGGAGATATAGTGGTCAATAGGAGGGTTGACACATCTTCTAAAGGAAGGGAGAATCATTTGGTTGATAACACCAAAAATCAAAATACACATCGTTCCTCGGTTACAGAAATTGGCAAAGCACAGTCTGTCTGGAGGAATGGCAAAATCCAAACAAAGAACGCATCGATTAATTCTTTTGAAAAACTGAATCAAATAGAATTAGGTGCATCTCATTTGCATACATGCATACAGATGATAGGTGTACTAGAAGATCACTTATTCTCTGTTTATTTAAAAAAATAAAAATAAAAAAAAAAATAAAAAATCATAAACCAGAAAAATCCAATACGCCCGTATTGGTATTAATACGATCGTATTGGAGTTAACGTTAAGAACAACGTTTCAACTCCAATACGGGCGTATTAAGATCCAGTACGCCCGTACTAAACCCCAATACGGTCGTATTCAATCCAATACGGTCCGTATCGATTGTAAACTTTGTACATCAACGGACAGGCCAATACGGCCGTATTGAATCCAATACGGGTCGTATTGGCGGAATTCTGCTTATAAATAAACACTTCCCCTCCCTCATTTTGCATACCTTTCTTCATTCTCCACATTCCTTGCTTGTGAGTGCATTCCTACAGAGATTATCGGAAATGGCAGAATCTTCTCGCAAAAGGCAGAGAGCCCCAGCCAGACGTGTAATGACAGATCGACACCGGGACCGGCTACAGCTTATAGAGACGTTCACCATCGAGCCGTCAAGAGTGCTCGATTTTGAGCTTCTCCAAGCAGTGGGCTTGGAGAATGATGTCAGGAACTACTTCGACGCCATAGGATGGGGATTTGTCCTTAATCCACCATCCCAGCTATATTTGACGGCCACGAAGGAGTTCTTGGCTACAGTCGGCGTCACGGAGTCGACTAACAGCTATGGGGAGGATGTTTGCGCGGTGGATTTCTGGATGAATGAAGGATACCGCACGCTGACGTTGGACGAGTTCAACGTCCAGGCAGGGTTTTTCAGCCGCACTGATCAGCTGGCATTCCGAGATGCCATATGCGAGTGGCCTGATCAGTGGACTCCGGTTGAGATGTGGAGTTTGCTCACTGGCCGACGGGATTATCATTCAGGGGTGAAGGGCTCCCGGCTCCCGACTGCTCTTAGGATCTGTCACAAGATCCTCACCAGTACTATTCATGGCAGGTCCAAGAGTCAGGAGTCGATTACACGACCGGATCTGCTAGCCTTATATTGCATGGCCACCGGCCGGAAGGCCAATCCTGGATATTTCTTCCTTGAGCACGTGAAGAAGTTTGGAGTACGAGAGGGAGGAGAGTCCAGACAGGGGTACATCTTGGTTGCCCCACTCCTCTCACAGCTGGCGGAGACATGGGGATGTCCCGATGGTGCAGAGCCAGGGGCATTGGCGCCAAAGTTGATTGGTGCCTCCATCCTGATTAACATGAAGATCATCGCTAGATCGCCAGGAGGGGGGTTTGTGCGAGTAGATGGCCTCGAGACCTTCGACGACCTCCTCAACAACCTCGACTTTGAGGGAGGCGACACCCCGCAGCCAGAGGCTAGCACGTCACGGTCGGACAGGGGATACTTTGACGCCCGCTTCGACACACTGCAGCAGAGCATTGACACGCGATTCGATGCTTTTCAGCAGAGCATCGACACGCGATTCGATGCTTTTCAGCATAGTGTCGGTACATGGCAGCAGAGTACCGATGCTCGACTAGATACCTTGGTGCAGGGGTTCGAAAACCTCTCCGTCTGGATGCATCGCCGCTTCCCGGACTCGCCACAGGACCCGCCAGCAGAGGAGTGAAGACTGGCTTCTGTTTTATTGCTTTTTCATGTACTAGTTTGGTTGGGCTTAGCCCCATTTCTCAAATTTTTCTTGTACAAATTCATTTTTAATGAAATTTGCCACTTTTGAATTCAAAATTCTCTAGCAATTTAAATTCTGTACAGCAAAAGCCAAAAACATAAAAAAAAAGGCAAAATACAGAAAAAGCCAAAAAATAAAAAGGCAAGGATACAGAAAACCCAACAATCAGTTTGCACAGAATAACTGAGCCTGGAGAGGCTTGCCGAAACAATACTCCTCATCCCCCACATCAAAGAATAATTGAGCCTGGAGAGGCTCGCAGAAATAATACTCCCCAGAGAAACCTCAACTCACGCTCTTGGACTCAAAATCCCCAGCAAGAGCTATCAAAGCAAGATCGACGACATTCCCAATGGAAGCACGATCACCCAAGCAGAATATCCAAGTCGAAGGACTTAAACTTCCTCAGTGAAGATAGCTCTCCAACTCAAGTGTCGAGTGAGGCTAAGCCTGTAGAGGCTTCCTAAATAATACTCTGGGATACATAAAATCCCCAAATCCCCAGTCGCCTACTCAAGAGGCATCCCTGTAGAAGGAGAAAAAAATAAAAAAAATAAAAAAATCAATAATCATTCCCCAAGTGGAATCTGGCTCTCAGCCAATCATTGAACGTCAAGCTGATACGCCTAACAGAAGAGGCTAATCAAAATCAACGACAAAATCCCCCAGTGGATAACAGCCTACACAGAGGCAGCAAAATCAGAAAACCAAAAGAGACACCCGAACAAGGATAACCGGGATACTCCACCAACGTCGAAAGGACGTCAGCCAATCATAAGGCACCGCTCACATCAGAAAGAGCATCTTTGTGTCTGCACCCAAAGGAATCAGAAATTCCCCAGTGGGAACCAACTACGCAATGGAAAGTTGGGACACAAGAACCTATGAGTAACTGCACATCCCCTAGACGGATCCCTGCGTTATCCAGCCCTTAGTGGCACAAAATCAAAAAACAACCATCGAAGCAGCATCGTGGACTGTGGAGACAAAATCATCACGAATCCCTGGAAAGGAGATATTCACGCTACCCCGTCGTCACAAACACGGAGGTATGCAGCTTCCGGCTCGGGCAATGAGCGAAGCTATCTCTGGAAAAGGGGTACTCACCACTTACCGTTGTCACAAAGGTACTTAGCTTCCGGCTCAAACGAAGAGTGAAGCTAAGCCTGGAGAGACGGTACTTACAGCTTCCAGCTTGGGCAACAAGCAAAGCAAGGCCTGGAGAGGCAAAACTCACACTGCTCACCGTCGTCACAAAGGTGCTTGGTTTCCGGCTCGAACAAAGAGCGAGACTAGGCCTGGAGAGGCAAAACTCATACTGCTCACCGTCGTCACAAGGATACTTAGCTTCCGGCTCGAACAAAGAGTGAAGCTAAGCCTGGAGAGGCGGTACTCAACCATCATCGTCATCAGAGGCGCGTTGATGTCCAACTTCCGGCTCGGGCGTCGAGTGAAGTTGACCTTGGAGAAGGTAAACTCAGCTACCGAGGATGTCAGAAGCGCCGAGGTATGCACCCACCTGGGGAGGCTACTCAACATTTTTCCACCGGAAGACGCTACAAGTCAGAAGGTCGGCACAATACCCGGACAATTGGGTCAACTCCTTTACTTGTCAGCCGATACACCAAAAGGCCGTCCGACTAAGTAAAGGGGGGGCAGCTGTAGACCCCTAAAATTGTCCGGGTCGGAAATAAAGCTTGAAGACTCTCGAAGACTGAAGGATAATCAGCCAGAAGGACTCCTCGAAGGCCCTGGGAGGGTTCTCTGTAGGTCTAGAGGTCTTAGAATAGCTCAAAATAAGGAAGTGGAGGGAAAAAGCCCAATACGGCCGTACTAAAGTCAATACGACCGTATTGACACTTCAATACGGTCGTACTGAAGTCAATACGACCGTATTGACACTTCAATACAACCGCAGCGAACTCAATACGGGCGTATTGAAATTTCTGAATTTCAATACGACCGTATTGAACTTCAATACGACCGTATTGAAGTTCAAAAATTTCAATACGGCCGTATTGCCCCTGTAGGCCGTATTGCGCCTATTCCCTATAAATATGACGTCAATTGGACGTCATTCCACACTTTTTCACTCAGTTTTGACTCCCTCCTTGAGTATTCTGGGGTTTTTGAGCAGTGTTCTGCCCTAGAAATCTCTCTGGGAGTCGATCCGACGAAGTTCTTGAGCCCCGAGCCATTTTGCTTGAGGATCGAACCTAGTCGAGGGGAAATCTTTTTGATTCCCTTAGTTAAAATTTTGTTCTAGGAGAGCGAGGAGCGGGCTTGTAGAGCGAGGGAACGCCAAAACGCTTCCCAGTTCTTTGCAATATATAAAAGCACGCTTCAAGAGGTTTCCCTTCAATCCTTCCTTTTACTGCTTTCTGTGTGCATATTTAAACTGTCATCATGTAGATAGTCAATTTATAATTGCTTAGAATAAATAGGGGTAATTTAGTAATTTTATACTGTTCTTTTAAAAATAATCTGTCATAGGGAACCCGAAAGGGGCGCCGTGGGGTGCTAACACCTTCCCCACGCGTAACCGACTCCCTTACCCAACTCTGGTTGTAGTGGCCAAAGTTGATTTTTAAATCAATTGCCTTATCCCTTTTTCCAATGTTTTGAGTAAAACATTGGTGGCGACTCCACGAACCCTCCTTTTGCGAAAACCATTAATCCATGGAGGGTCTCGCTTGGGATTAATATGGATTGGTGAGCCTTTTTAATAAAATTGCTCGTTTGACGAGGTCTCAGTTTGAGAATAAGTCATTCTAGCAATCCACGTTTTTTAAAAACAAACGAGTCCAACCATCCTTCGCGAATGCCGAAAGCCCGTTTCGGGCCGGTGGCGACAAGGCCGTATTGCGCCTATTCCCTATAAATATGACGTCAATTGGACGTCATTCCACACTTTCACACTGAGTTTTGACTCCCTCCTTGAGTATTCTGGGGTTTTTGAGCAGTGTTCTGCCCTAGAAATCTCTCTAGGAGTCGATCCGACGAAGTTCTGGAATTCCGAGCACTTAGCTTAGAGATTCGAACCTAGTCGAAGGGAAATCCTCCGGATTTCCATAGTCAAAAGTTTTTAAGAAGGAGCGAGCGAGCTTGTAGAGCGAGGGAACGCCAAAAAGCTTCCCAGTTTTACTCAATATATAAAAGCACGCTTCAAGAGGTTTCTTCTTAAATCCTTCCTTTTACTGCTTTCTGTGTGCATATTTAAACTGTCATCATGTAGATAGTTAATTTATAATCTCTTATAATAAATAGGGGTAATTTAGTAATTTTACGCTATTATTTTAGAAATAATCTGTCATAGGGAACCCGAAAGGGGCGCTGTGGGGTGCTAACACCTTCCCCACGCGTAACCGACTCCCTTACCCAACTCTGGTTGTAATGGCCAAAGTTAATTTATAAAATCAATTGCCTTATCCCTTTTTCCAATGTTTTGAGTAAAACATTGGTGGCGACTCCACGAACCCTTTTACTACGAAAACCACTAATCCATGAAGGGTCCCGCTTGGGATTAACATGGATTGGTGAGACTTTTAATAAATAAATTGGATAAGATCGACAAGGTCTCAGTTTGAGAACAAGTCGTTCTAATAATCCAATACATTTTCAAAACTAAAATAAAAGCGAGCTCGACCGTCTTCGCGACCGCCGAGGCCCGTTTTGGGCCGGTGGCGACAGGGATGTGTAAATTCAGTGACTATTAGAGATCACTCCTCGGGGACAGCCCGACCCCCGAGCCTCGATAGGGCACATGTTTTCCACTATGATTATAATAAAATCATTCTTTCTTATTGCTTCTTTTCTTGCTTGCAATAAAACTCTAAACTACATTATTTAACCCTGTTTGAATGAACATGAATGAGGTTAAAATCACCTTAATAATAATAAACCCACATCATTTTTATGTGGAGGTGTGTGTGACAACTTGGAGCACCTTCCCTTGGCCTTGACAAGTGCCATCATGGGTAAAAAGAAATCTTTCAAAATAAAAGAAGCTCGGCAGGAAACCCAAAAAAGGGGACTGCGCAAAAATAAGAGCAAAAGACCCGCTAGGAATCCCACAAGAGGGTGACCTAGGCAAAAATTAGGGTTACAAAATAATGAGCAAAAACAAAAGCCCGCTAAAACTCCACAAATGGGTGTTTTAGGCAAAAGTTAGGGCAATCGAAAAACAGAATAAATCCATGATGGTACCACCAACTGAATTCAACAAAGGGGCTCAAGAAAAGCTATCCAAGTTGTCAAATCACAAATGTTAATAACCAAGACGTGCTTAACTTCATAAGTGTTTAATCAAACAAGCCTAAACACTTAAGCCTACCATTGGCCAAGCCATTCTTACAAAATCCATTTTTCAAAAAATAAATAATCCCCTCTAAAACACAAACTTTTGAAAATATCCTTTCCTTCTTTTCTCTCTTGTCCCAGCGATTTTTTTTAATAATCTAGTGGAAACATGGAGATATAGTGGTCAATAGGAGGGTTGACACATCTTCTAAAGGAAGGGAAAGATCATTGGGTTGATGACACAAAAAACAAATATGCATCATTCCTTGGTCATAAAAGTCGGCAGCGCACAGTCCGTCTGGAGGAATGGCACAATCCAAGCAAAAAACGCATCGGTTAATTCTTTTGAAAAAATGAATCAAATAGAATTAGGTGCCTCATACTGCATACATGCATACAGATGATAGGTGTACTAGAAGATCACTTATTCTCTGTTTATCTTAAAAAAAAAAAAAAAAAATTTATACGCCCGTATTGAATTCAATACGGCCGTATTAAGACGACCGTTGAAGCAACCTTTCAGCTTCAATACGGGTGTATTAAATCCAATACGCCCGTATTGACCTCCAATACGCCCGTATTAAATTCAATACGGGCCGTATTGGTTGCCAAAATTGCCCAATAACGGCTACACCAATACGGCCGTATTGAATCAATACGGGACGTATTGGCGAAAATTGGTCTATAAATAAGCGTTTTCCTTCTCATTTTTGCATTCCAATCTTCATTCCTCTGCATCCTGCTTGTGAGTGAACCTCAAGAAGAAACCTCAGAAATGGCAGAATCATCTAGAAAGAGGCAGAGGGCCCCAGCTCGACGTGAGATGACAGACAGACATCAGGAACGGCTGCAGCTCATAGAGTCATTCACCTTCGAGCCGTCGAGGGCGCTCGACTTCAATATTCTCCGTACAGTGGGCTTGGAGGATGAAGTCCGAGGCTACTTCGACAGTATAGGATGGGGATTCCTCCTTGATCCCCCTTCTCACCTGTACTTGACGGCGACGAAGGAGTTTCTGGCCACTGTCGGCGTTACTGAGTCGACAAACAGTTTTGGGGAGGCTGTCTGCTCAGTTGACTTCTGGATAAACCAGGGGTACCGCTCACTGACGTTGGACGAGTTCAACGTCCAGGCAGGATTTTTCAGCAGGACTGATCAGCTCGCATATCGAGATGCTATATGCGAGTGGCCTGATCAGTGGACCCCGGTCGACATGTGGAGAGCGATCACAGGCCACGAGGACTATCATGCCGGGGTGAAGGGCACCCGGCTCCCGACCGCTCTTCGGATCTGTCACAAGATCCTCACCAGCACCATCCATGGCAGGTGGAAGAGCCCCGAGTCGGTGACACGGCCGGATTTATTAGCATTATACTGCATGGCCACCAGTCGGAGGGCCAACCCCGGATACTTTTTCCTCGAGCACGTTAAGAACTTGGGGGCACGAGAAGGAGGATCTAGGCAGGGATACATCCTGGTTGCCCCACTCCTCTCACGGCTTGCGGAGACTTGGGGATGCCCAGACGGCATAGAGCCAGGGCCATTGGCACCGAAGCCAATTAATGCCTCCACCTTGATCAGTATGAAGATCATAGCGAGGTTAGGAGGGAGGTATGTACGAGCAGACGGCCCCGATGCCTTCGCCGAGCTCTTCAATGACGTTGATCTTCAGGGCGACGGTAGCCCACAGCTAGAGGCCGGCACCTCACAGTCGGATAGGGCCTACTTTGATGCCCGCTTTGACGCTTTACAGCAAAGCATCGATACTCAATTCGATGCTTTTCAGCACAGTATCGGCGCATGGCAGCAGAGCACCGATGCTCGACTGGACACTTTGGTGCAGGGGTTCAACAACCTCTCGGTCTGGATGCACCGCCAGTTCCCCGCTCCTCCACAGGACCCGTCGGCAGAAGAATGAAGACCGGTTTTCTTTTTCCTATTTTTATGTATTTGTTTGAATGGGCTGCGTCCCATCATTTCCCTTGTACAAAATTTCATGTTTATTTAATGAATGAAATTTTTTCACTCTTTGAGTCTAAATCTTTTAACACTTTTATTTCTGTACAACAAAAGCCAAAATCAACAAAAAAGGGCAAAATACAGAAAAAAGCCAAAATCAAAAAAGGCAAAAACACAGAAAAAGCCAAAATCAACAAAAAGGCAAAATACAGAAAATCCAACAAATTGTACAGAATAACTGAGCCTGGAGAGGCTTGCCGAAATAATACTCTCAGAATAACTGAGCCTGGAGAGGCTCGCCGAAACAATACTCTCTCACCATACAGAATACTTGAGCCTGGAGAGGCTTGCCAAAATAATACTCCCACAAAATAATTGAGCCTGGAGAGGCTTGCTGAAATAATACTCCCACAGAATAATTAAGCCTGGAGAGGCTTGCCGAAATAATACTCTCCAAAAGACGTCTCAGCTCGCATTCTCGGGCTGAACAAAAAAAAAAAACCAATTCATCATACAGAATAATTGAGCCTGGAGAGGCTCGCAGAAATAATACTCCCCAGAGATATCTCAACTCAAGCTCACGAAACAAATCCCCAGCGAGAGCTATCAAAGCAAGATCGACAAAATTCCCAATGGAAACACGATCACCCAAGCAGTATATCTAGTCAAAGGACTTAAAACTTCCTCAGTGGAAGATAGCTCTCCAACTCAGGCGTTGAATGAGGCTAAGCCTGTAGAGGCTTCCTAAATAATACTCTGGGATACATAAGATCCCCAAATCCCCAGTCGCCTACTCAAGAGGCATTCCTACAAAAAGAAAAAAAATCAAAAGATCAATAATCATTCCCCAAGTGGAATCCGGCTCTTGGCCAAACATCAAGCGTCAAGATGATCTGCCTAACAGAAGAGGCTAATCACAATCAAAGACAAAATCCCCCAGCGGATAACAGCCTACACAGAGGCGACAAAACCAGAAAAACAAAAAGAGTCACCCGAATAAGGATAACCGGGATACTCCACCATCGTCGAAAGGACGTCAGCCAATCATAAGGCACCGCTCATCTCAGAAAGAGCATCTTCGTGTCTACACCCCAGGGAAACAGAAATTTCTCAATGGGCACCAACTATGCAAAGGAAAGTTGGGACACAAGAACCTATAAGTAACTGCACATCCCCTAGACGGATCCCTGCGTTATCCAGCCCTCAGTGGCACAAAAATCAAAAACAATCGTCAAAGCAGCATCGTGGACTGTGGAGACAAAATCAAAATCAACATCCAGAATACCCACAGTGGATAATGGCCTACACAAAGGCTACAAAAATCAGAAAAATCAAAGAGAGACACCCGAATAAAGATAACCGGGATACTCCACAACGTCAAAGGACGTCAGCTAAACATAAGGCATCGCTCAACTCAGAGAGAGAGCATCTGTGTCTACACCCCAAGGAGTCAGAAATTCCCCATGGGTACCAACAATGCAATGCAAGTTGGGGCACAGGAACCTATGAATGACTGCACATCCCCTAGACGGATCCCTGCGTTATCCAGCCCTCAGCGGCACAAAATCAGAAAAAACGTCGAAGCAGCATTGTGGACTGTGGAGACAAAAATCATCTCAAAACCCTGGAGAGGGTAAACTCACACTGCCGAATGTTAAGAGGCAGGGCCTGGAGAGGCGGTACTCAACTGCTGAATGTTAAGAGGCAGGGCCTGGAGAGGCAATACTCAACTGCTGAATGTTAAGAGGCAGGGCCTGGAGAGGCAATACTCAACTGCTGAATGTTAAGAGGCAGGGCCTGGAGAGGCGATACTCAACTACCTCATGTTGAGAGGCAGGGCCTGGAGAGGCAGTACTCAACCATCAGCATCGTCAAAGGCACGTTGGTGTTCAACTTCCGGCTCGGGCGTCGAGTGAAGTTGACCCTGGAGAGGGTAAACTTAGCTGCCTAGGTCGTCAGAAACAACCGAAGCAGAGCCTGGAGAGGCAGTACTCAATCATCGGTGATGTTAACACTGGTGTCTAGCTTCCGGCTCGGGCGTCGAGTGAGGCTAGGCCTGGAGAGGCGGTACTCAACCATCAGCGTTGTCAGAGGCACGTTGGTGTTCAACTTCCGGCTCGGGCGTCGAGTGAAGTTGACCCTGGAGAGGGTAAACTTAGCTACCAAGGTTGTCAGAAACGCCGAGGTATGCAACAACCTGGAGAGGCTACTCAACAATTTTCCACCGGAAGACGCTACAAGTCAGAAGGTTGGCACATCACCCGGACAATTGGGTCAACTCCTTTACTTGTCAGCCGGTACACCAAAAGGCCGTCCGACTAAGTAAAGGGGGGGCAGCTGTAGACCCCTAAAATTGTCCGGGTCGGAAATAAAGCTTGAAGACTCTCGAAGACTGAAGGAAGATCAGCCAGAAGGACTTCCAGAAGGCCCAAGGAGGGTTCTCTATAGGTCTAGAGGTCTTAGGATAGCTAAAATAAGAAAAGTGGGAGGAATGAAGCCCAATACGGCCTCCCAGAGGTTCAGTACGGCCGTATTGAACATTTTGAACTTCAATACGGCCGCACTGAACTCAATACGGCCGTATTGAAGTTTCTGGACTTCAATACGGCTGCATTGAATTCAATACGGCTGCACTGAACTTCAATACGGCCGCACTGAACTTCAATACGGCCGTATTGAGGTTTTTTGAACTTCAATACGGCCGTATTGAATTCAATACGGCCGTATTAGTTCAAAATTTCAATGTTGACCGTATTGACCCTCATAAACCGTATTGAGCCTCTTCCCTATAAATATGACGTCAATGGGACGTCATTTCACACTTTTACACTGAGTTTTAACCCTCTTCTTGAGTATTCTGGGTTTTTTTGAGCAGTGCTCTGCCTAGAAATCACTCGGAGAGTTGATCCGACGAAGTTCTTGAGTCACGAGCCATTTGCTTGAGTCTCGAACCTAGTCGAAGGTAAATCCTCCGGATTTCCATAGTTAAAATTTTATAGGAGGGAGCGAGCGGTCTTGTAGAGGGAGGGAACGCCAAAACGCTTCCCAATTTCTGTCAAGATATATAAGAAAGCACGCTTCAAAGGTTTATCTCTTTAAAGTCCCTTCTTTTACCGCTTTCTGTGTGTACATATTTAAACTGTCATCATGTAGATAGTTAATTTATAATTGCTTAGAATAAATAGGGGTAATTTAGTAATTTTGCACTATTATTTTTAAATAATCTGTCATAGGGAACCCGAAAGGGGCGCTGTGGGGTGCTAACACCTTCCCCACGCGTAACCGACTCCCTTACCCGACTCTGGTTGTAATGGCCGAAGTCGATTTTTGAATCGATTGCCTTAAACTTCTTTTTCCAATGTTTTGAGTAAAACATTGGTGGCGACTCCATGAACCCTTCCTTTTATGAAAACCGCTAATCCATGGAGGGTCCCGCTTGGGATTAACATGGATTGGTGAGCCTTTTAATAAAATTGCTCGGTTGACAAGGTCTCAGTTTGAGAATAAGTCATTCTAGCAATCCATATTTTTAAACAAATAAAAGAGTCCAACCATCCTTCGCGAATGCCGAAAGCCCGTTTCGGGCCGGTGGCGACACCCACTATCACAATTCTCAATCAATCTCTTGCCACCAATGTTTCGGATAGTAAACATAAAGAAAAGAATTCACATAAAAAGTATCATTTCAAAATTACAAAACTCGTTCTTTTTCTATCAAATATCCTTAGTACAAAATTCATTTCTCAAATATTTATTTTCTTGAAATTCTTTTCTTTTCCCCCCAAAAATCTTTTGACTCAAAATGACATTATGCAATATGCAATATGTATTACTATTAATCTATCACTTCAAAAACTATTCTCAATCAAACTCTTCAAATACAATTCAAACAACTTCAATAGAAACATTCAATCATAAACAATCAACCATTTCAAGATTCAACTTTAAAACATCAAATTTATCAAAAAGTACAATCAAAAACCATATCAAATAACCTAAGGTTCCATGCATCAAAACTTATAAGTAAAGATCAATATTTATTCTACCATTATATAGACATGAATAAAATTAAACATCTAACCCATACCTATTTTTCCAAGCTTGCTAGTTTTTTCCTAATTTCCTTGATTTCTTCTTCTCCTACTTCTTTCTCTTCCTCTTATCTTCTTCCTTTCTTCCCCTTTTCTTGAAATTTTAGTTGTTTACTCCTTGTTTTACTCCTTGGTTGTGGAAAAGATGGAGTATTTTTGGGTGTTTCTTGGAATTGGTTTATGTCTAGTTGTTAAGGGTTGTTGGTGAGCTTTTTGGTATGTGGTTTCTCCTATTTATACTAGTCTCCACCTCCATTCTCCAGTATTCTAGATGTGTAGATTTTTCTTGATATTTCCTAAGATATTTTATAACATAGTGATTAGGTGTCCATTTTGTAGATATTTATAGGACTTTCTAGAATTTCCTTGAATTATTTAAGTATCTTATTGGTTAAGTTTCTAATTTATTTAATAATTTGGTGATGAGATGTCCACTTTCTAGAATTTTGTAGAGTTATTTAGTTATCTTAATGATGAAGTTTTCAATTCATTTTAATCACATGGTGATTATGTGTCCCTTTTTTTTTTTTTTTTTTTTTTGTAGAAATTTATAGAACATCCTAGAATTTTGTAGAATTATTTAAATATCTTAATGGTTAAGCATCTAATCCATTCTAGATTTCTTATTATGTAGAATTTTGTAGAACTTTCTTGAGTTATTTGAATATCTTAAAAGTTAAGCTTCCAACCCATTTATTTATTTGGTAATTAGATATGTACTTTGGAGAGTTTTGTAGAACTTTCTAGAATATTGTAGAATTATTATAATATCTTACAAATTAATTATAATTTTGAGAAACTAATATCATCATTAGAATCTTGACCATTAAAAATACAAACTTTTGTCTCTTGATCATCTCTTAATTATGTTAATTAATATTAAATAAATAAATTAGGATTTGCTTATATGTCATAATTTGATTGGTTGAGACTTGTATTTTAATTTCTCCTAACTATACATTTTTATTAATTATTCCAAGCATACTATATTGATGATAACATTTTTATATCCTTTTGAACATTTTTCCATAATTTTCTAGCTTAAGGTTTTAGCAGAATAACTTTTTCTTGTTAAATCCTTAGAGAATTTCTATAAATTTTAATTTAGAGATTTTCTCTCTTAACTGTATTTATTCTTAATCTACACTCAATAAATTATTATTTAGGTTATAGATTACTTAAATTTTCTTAAATTGAGTTTCTCATATTTTACAGCATGCTCTCAACGCTGTCCGAGAAACAGTCAATTTAGATAATAAAATAATGTTAGTGAATTTAGAAAATCTGGTTAAATAATGCTACATAAATTTCATTCACATTAACTTACATAGTATTTAATATATATAATAATTTGTAGAAACACATAGATAAATAGTTATAAAATTTAGGATGTTACAATTCTTCCCCGCTAAATAAATTTCGTCCTCGAAATTTCTACCACATTCTATATAAATAGGTGAAAGTACTGTACTTTCATTTTCTCCTTGAGTTTTCAAATGTTGTTATCTCTTGTGTCATTCTTGATAACCTTAACTAGTGATATATATTTCTTTCCATTCTTACACGCCTAATCATTCTACCCTTAATCTTAATAGGGTTTGGTTCAATTGTTGGAACGGCCTGTTCTGGGCCCGTTCTCCTTGTTGGAACGGCCTGTTCTGGGCCTGTTCCCAATCTTTAAATCTAGTTCATTTTTATTGCTTGGAACGGCCCGTTCCAATTTTGGAACAGTCCGTTCCAAGTTACCCATTTACCCCTCAAACTTTAATAAAATTGCGAAAATGCTATTAATAAAAATTACAAAAATACCCGTTTTTAAAAAAATTAATATTACAATTCTCCCCAACAACAAAAATTTTCGTCCTCGAAAATTCACTTACTTAAAAAGAGATATGGGTATTGATCCTTCATCTTGTCTTCCAATTCCCAAGTGGCTTCATTAGTAAACTCATCCCAAATAACCTTCACCAAATTGATAGATTTACCTCGCAATTGTTTAACTTTCTTATCTTCCACTGAAACTGGCTGTGTCTCAAAAGTTAGATTCTCTTTAATTTGCACTGCCTCTGATTCCAAGACATGACTCGGATCGTGAATATACTTCCTCAATTGTGAAACATGAAACACATCATGTAGATTAGACAGAAATGGAGGTAATGCAATCTGATATGCCACTGGTCCAATCCTCTTGAGAATTTGATACGGCCCAATAAACTTAGGATTCAACTTCTTAGCTTTGATAGCTCTTCCCACACCTGTGGTAGGAGTTACCTTCAAAAACACATGTTCTCCCTCTGAAAACTCCAAAGGTTTCCTCCTCTTGTCTACATAAGACTTTTGCCGACTCTGAGCAGCTCTCATTCTTTCTTGAATTTGTTTCACCTTTTCAGTAGTATCTAAGATGATCTCTGGTCCCACCATCACTGATTCTCCCTCTTTAAACCAACACAAAGGTGTTCGACACTTTCTCCCATACAGAGCCTCAAAAGGTGCCATTCCTATACTTGCATGAAAACTGTTATTATAAGTGAACTCGACCAAAGGCAACATCTCTTCCCAACTCCCTAGATGATCCAAAATACAAGCCCTCAACAAATCCTCCAAAGATTGGATAGTCCTCTCAGACTGCCCATCAGTCTGTGGGTGGTAAGCAGAACTAAGTCTCAACTTAGTTCCTAACGCCTGATGCAAACTTTGCCAAATAATCGATTATTACCCAAATAATCGATTATTATCATGGGCTCACTTAAAATAATCGATTAAATTTTAAGATAATCGATTATTTCAGAGAAGTTTTGCTTCTAAAAAATTTAACCTTTCAAATTACTCTAAGTCTAATTCACTTCTTGAACACTCTCTTTTATGCATCAATGTTTCACACTTATTCCAAACAATCACACAATCACTCTCAAATCACAATTAATAAAAACAAGATTCATTGACAATTCCTAGTTCAATTCTCAAATGATTAAATCTTTCCCTTGGTAGAGGTTTTGTAAATATGTCAGCTAATTGTTTACTAGTTTCAACAAACTCTACAACACAATCATTTCTTTGAACATGATCTCTCAAAAAGTGGTGCTTATCTCTATGTGTTTTGTCCTAGAGTGCAAAATTGGGTTTTTGGTCAAATTTATTGCACTTGTATTGTCACATCTTAGAGGTATTTTATTCATCTCAATTCCATAGTCTCTTAGTTGTTGTTTCATCCAAATAATTTGAGCACAACAACTCCCTGCAACTATATATTCAGCCTCAACTGTACTTAAAGCAACACAAGCTTGCTTTTTGCTATGCCATGAGACAAGTGCACTACCTAGTAGGTGACAAGTACCACTTGTGCTTTTTCTATCTAGTCTACACCTAGGATAGTCTGAATCTGAGTAGCCTATCAGACTTAGTGAGACTCCCTTTGGATACCACAAACCTACATTAGTTGTACCTTTCAGATATTTAAGAATTCTCTTGTTATAGATTCTATAGGCTTTGCTATTTGTAGAATATCCTAGAAAGATTGCCTCATCAGCCTTTGCATCAAATTTTCCATGTTGCTCTTTCCCATTGTTCAGCACAAAGCACTTACACCCAAACACTCTAAAGTATGAAATATTGGGCTTCCTTCCATTGTAAATTTCATAGGGTGTTTTCTATAATATGGGCCGGATCAGAACTTTGTTTAACACATGACAAGCTGTGTTAATAGCATCAGCCCAAAAATATTTTGGCAATTTTGTCTCATTCAACATAGTCCTAGCTAGTTCTTCAAGAGACCTATTTTTCCTCTCAACAACCCCATTTTGTTGAGGTGTCCTAGGTGCTAAGAAATTATGGTTTATACCATGCTCCTCACAGAATTTCTGGAACAAAATGTTTTGGAATTCACCTCCATGGTCACTTCTTATAGAGGTAATGTTTGAATTCTTTTCATTTTGAACAAGCTTGGCAAATTTTCTAAAGGCATTAAAAACATCATTTTTATTTGCAAGAAACATAACCCATGTGAATCTTGAGTAGTCATCTACAATAACTAACCCATAGTAGTTCCCACCTAGACTCATGGTTCTTGAAGGACCAAACAAATCCATCTGAATCAATTGCAAAGGTCTAGTTGTGGAAATATGATTTTTGCTTTTAAAGCTAGCCTTCACTTGCTTGCCCTTTTGACAAGCATCACATAGTTTGTCCTTACTAAACTTGAGTTTAGGTAAACCTACCACTAATTCCTTCCTACTCAGTTTATTTAAATGATCCATGTGAATATGTGCAGCTCTCCTATGCCAAAGCCAAATATTGTCTTCTTTGGTTATTAAGCACTTAGTATTTGAAATTGCTATTGAGTGTTCTAAGTCAAGCATGTATATGTTGTCTATTCTTTTTCCAATGAATCTGATTTCCTTTGTCTTTTTATCACATATCAAGCAACATGTATTATCAAATTCAATTTTAAAACCTTTATCACTAAGTTGACTTATGCTTAGCAAATTATGTTTCAGCCCATCAACAAGCAATACATTCTCAATCAATGTTTGAGAGGAGAGGTTACCAATATTACCATGACCAAGAATTCTCCCTTTGTTGTTGTCACCATAGGTAACATACCCTTCATTCTTCAATTTCAGACTTGAGAATTTTGAAGGATCTCCAGTCATATGCCTTGAGCAGCCACTATCAAGATGCCGTAGCAAGTTCTTGGCCCTCAAGCATTCCTACAACAAAGATTCAGAGAACAAATTTAGGTACCCATGTGAAGGGTCCTTGCAGGTTAGTTCTCAGCCTTTGGCTCTTTTTAATCCAAACCATTTCTCCATTTGGAACTCCATATTTCCTAGAGTAGAAATTCTTATTGTGTGACCTCTTTTACAACAATAATAGCAAGTTATTTGTCTAGAGAAATTGCTTTTAAATTTTCTGAAATCTTGGTTTTTCTTAAAAACTCCTTTCTTTGACTTGAATGGCATGCTCATGCTTTGATTAAAACCAAGTCCACTCCTATCAAAAGTGTTTCTTTGTTTTCCCAAAAGAATATTCAAATTTGCATTTCCATTTGTGAACTTTGCAAGAGTTGTTTTTAAATGAGCATTTTCTTTTTTAAAAGTCTTGCAATTTTCACAAACATCTTTTGAGGAGGTGGAGGTTTCACAATGAGCTTCACTAAAGTTGAAAATAGTTTGAAGATTTTCATGCTCATGTTTCAAATCCTCAAGCTCTTGCTTATCTTTAATTAAAGCATTTTCATACCATTTCAGCTTGTTTTTAAGCTTTGAATTTAAGGCATCGAATTTCATAGCCTCTTTATGAATTTGTATAAAAGCTTCTTGGAGTTGATCATAGTTCGGATTAGATTCAAGGTCAGAATCACTTACTATTGTGTCTTGGTCAGCTCCAGCCATCAAACACAGGTTGTTCTCTTCAAATTCAAATTCATCACTTGTTGTGCTTGAGTCATTGTCTTCCCAAGCAATGTAGGCTCTCTTCCCTTTTCCATTTTTCTTTATTTTTTTCTCCTCTTGTTGCTTCTTCAAGAGGTTTGGGCACTCAACTTTTATATGTCTCGGTCTTCCACACTCAAAGCAATTATAGGAGGATGTACTTGCTTCCTCTTTCTTATTACTCTTTTTATTGAACTTGTAGGGGGAATTTTTCTTTTTCCTTATGAATTTTCTGAACTTCTTCACCAGCAAGTTGAAGTTCTCAGTTTTAGAATCATCGGAGCTTGATTCTACACACACCTCTTTGCCTTTGGCAGATTTCAAGGCCTTTAGTGACACTCCTTTGCCCTTCTTGTCCTGCTGTTCATTTTCCTCAAATATGTGCAACTTTTGTTCATGCTCTCTTAGCTTCCCAAAGAGAGTAGCAAGGGTCAAAGAGGTCAAATCCTTTGATTCTTCTATAGATGTCACCTTTGCTTGCCATGATCTGTCCAAGCATTGCAGCACTTTCAAATTCAACTCTTCTTTTTCAAATTTCCTACCAAGGTTAACAAGGTGATTTATCAAGTGTGTAAATCTCTTTTGAAAGTCAGAAATAGATTCACCATTGTTCATTCTAAAAAATTCATATTCTCTTATGAGAGTATGCTTTCTAGATCTCTTTACATCACTTGTTCCTTCATGAGTGACTTTCAAAGTATCACACATTTCTTTAGTAGATTTGTATTGTGATATTCTAAAAAGTTCATCAATAGACAATGCAGGTGTAATAATATTTTTGGCTCTATAGTCATATTGGGCTCTTTTCTTTTCATCATCACTCCACTGACTCCAATGTTTTTCTCTCTTATCATCATCATCTTTTGTCATAGGGATATAGGGTCCATTTTCTATTGCATCCCACACAGCAATGTCAATTGCTTCAATGAAAATTCTCATCCTAATTTTCCAGTAGACATAGTTTTCACCATTGAAAACAGGAGGTCTATGTATAAACACACCCTCACCATAGGGTAGGTTGCTATTGGCCATTTTTGAAATCTTGAATAACTCTAAAGAACCTTGCTCTAGATACCAATTGTTAGAAAAGAATGGCTCAATCCAAGAGGGGGGGGGGTGAATTGGATTCTATGACTCTTTAAAAATTTTCAGAGTTTTTAGGATCTTTATTTCAATTTAAACTTTTCTAAAAATGAATTTTCAATGAAGTTTCTTAAAGACTTGTTTAATGAAGAATGAATCCTCTATGCTCTCTTGATTAACCAATAGAACAATATGTAATGCTCAGTTCAAACCAATGTTGCTCATGCAAACATGTTAATCAAGAATACTTTTTTCAATATACAATCAAGATATTACACAAAGTAAAAGATAAGGGTAAGAAAAGATTGCACAAGTCTTTTATCCTGGTTCAGCCACTCCACATGTGACCTACATCCAGTCCTCAATCATAACCTGATCAAGATTTGTTCCACTATCTTAATGAAGAATGTTTACAAGCATACCACAGATGCATACACTCCTACATTCAAGATAACCACTTTCTTGACCTCAAGAAAGCACCCCTTGTAGAAACCCACTACAAGAATTCCTTACCACTTGAGAAACCTACTCAAGATTTACAAGTATTCACAAAGAATTAAGGAACGAATTCACTTGGAATTCAAAAGAAAATCTTAATCTCATTCCTTTCAAGAATGTGATGATGATGATGATCTTTTCTCAAAGCTTTTCAAAAACATTTTTCTTCTTGGTTTCACAAAGAAAACTCCCCAAGAATGTCACAAAGACTTCACAAACACGTTTTTCTAATTTTGATTCTCAATTCTAACTCTGTTCTGAAGTTTCAAAATGGTCAAACTATTTATAAGTTTTTCAGAACCAGATAATCAATTATTTTAAAGAATAATCGATTATTTTGTTCTTCAGGTTTTCTGGAAATCACCCAAGAACAATTTAATCGATTATTTTGCTAGATAATCGGTTATTCTAGAGAGTCATTTCTGGGATAATCGATTATTTCACAAATAATCGATTATTTTGAGTTAGTTTTTAAAACTTTATTTTAAGTCTCAAAATAACTTCTTAACCTTTTAAACTCATCACCATACACTCCCTAATCGTATTAGATACAGATTAGCTTATGCACAAAGCATACACAAAACATAAACTCAATAAAAACAATCTAAAAGCTACTCCTATTACATAACATTTTCCTTTGACTTTGTTTTTGACTTCTAAGTTGTTGATGTCTTGGGTCAGCATGTTCCACGCATGATGGAGGAGGCCCATGGGCTAAGGGCCCAACTACTAGGGCTACGGCCAAGAGGATTCAAGAAGGATGGGCCCATGCTCAAGAAAAGCCCATCATACTTTTCATTTGGGCTTTGACTCAAGCTCAAGTAGAATAGGAGTAGTGTAGGTTTTGGCCTTTAGGCTTGTATTGCATTTTGGGCCTTGTATTTCGGCCACTTAGACTAGGATTTTCATTTCATGGTCATGTGAATTTAGGGTTAATTTAGGTTAGCATGTGCATATTCATTTGCATGTAATGAGTATGGCATTTAGTATGCATTTTGGCCATGTGCACACATGCACATGGTGTGACCGAAATGCAACTCAAATGGATACCAAATTACATCCAAATGAGTGCACATGGAGGAGGTGACCAGTTGGCACCAAAATTTGAATATTTGAATTCAAATTTTGGCGCCTAAGGTTAAGTAAACCATACCATGGTTTTGCTTAACCTTAGGTTAACCCAACGTGCACCTTAAACCTAATTTTCCCTATAAATTCATCCTTGGCCGAGACTTGTAGCACTTTTGGAATTAATTGAATGAGAATTTACTCTTTGAAGTTCTCTCCTCCGAAAGTCTCTCTAAGCCTTTCTCTACCTTACTTGAGATCTTCTCCTTGTAGAGTTAGGCACCTTCACCTTCTATCCGAGATAGCTAGGTGAGTCTTGGCTACACTTGCTTCTTTTCAGTGCTCCAAATCCTTGCCTTCCTTCCAAGGATCCGAGAAGAGGTTGATGAAGCATTTCTTTGAGGTTTTCTTCAAGAAGAACCTCATCAAGTGGTATCTAGAGCTCGGTCTTCAAGAGATAAGTTCCTTTATCTTTTGGTTGATTGTTTGATCCGTATGAAATATTTGTGTCTATGTCATTCTTGAGTTGATTCCTTCCTAGATCTAATTTTGCCTAAAATTTGATGGATCTAGCTTTCGGATTGCTTAAATGATTCATATATGCTTTTTGTTTTAATTGCTTTCCATGAATCATGCTCCACAAATTATGCTTCTAGGAAAATTCAGCTTATGAACCTTTTGTTTTCTTGAGTCTTACTTGAAAATTTTCGGTCACTTGATTGTTTGAGTCTTTTAATTTTTGAATCCATGTCTAGTGTCATGTGTAGTTCTTTGCATGTTCTTAATTCTTAGCTATGCTTGTTGTTCTGTTTTTGATTCATTTGTTTGTAAAATTTTCTAGACTTGACCGAATCCATGTGTTGTAGTTGTGCTTCCTAATTTTGGTTTTGATTTGAGTTCATAAACTACTATTAGATCATTAGTAGTTTTCTTAGTTTTTAGGTTTCCTTTGATACAAAATGTCTTCAAAATTTTGTGCCATTTTTGTGAGTTGATTTTGAATATCTTTTGGTTGCTGAAAAATTGTGTTTAGAGAATTTTGAAATTCAAATTTGGAGGTAAAATCGTGGCATGTGATAAAATAAACAAGTGACAAAAGCATGTGCAAATTTCATTACATTTTGACCTAATTTGAGTGACATTTGCATTCAAATTTTGAAACCGGTTTTAGTGCATTTCTTTTAAGTGGTGACCGAGAGCCTTGTGTTCAAAATTCCAAAAGGATAAAAGGCATCTCCTATTAAAAAAAAATATAGAACAAAAGTTCAAAAGAAAATTCAAAAGAAATTTGACATTAAAAAAAATATATTCAAACCTAATTTTCAAGTTAAAAGCCAAAAAGGAGATTGTATTGTTTTGGTTTGTGCTTCTCGGTTTGCTATTGTGTAACTTGAGTAACATACATTTTTAGCTTGCAAATTTTGAGTGTTTTTGATTTGTTATTCAAATTCTAGAACCTATCTAGGATCCTTCCTTCTTGTGCTAGCCTAATCATTTTCTTTGATCATCTAAATTGTGTATTCTTCTAATCCCTTCTTGTCTTGGTTAACTCTCATATTGTCTTGGCTGTTTGTACCTAACATTGGACTCAAAGTGTTGCCTAGTTTTGACTTAGTCTATTTCAATAGAAACTAGTTCGACAAGGGTCATCAAAAGAGGACTAAGATAAGGAGGAGGAAAGGTGACAAAGGAGTTCTTCTCAGTTGGCTACCAAATCAATCACTAAACACTTCAAGTTGCTGGAAATTTTTTGTGGCTGCTGCACCTTACAAAGCCATGAAGATACATTGGAGAAACACTTCAAATTGTATTAATTTTTTTTAAAAAAAACACAGTATTAGTGATGGATTTAGAGACCAATTTTCTATCACTAATTTGATTTTTCCTTACAAAAGTGGTCTCTAATTTCATCACTAATCTTGGTGGCTGTTTTAATTTCATTGAAAGCCACTTGTTTACTTTTCTATCCAGCATTTAATTCATTTGTAATTGGCTATTTTTGGAGTGTCCTGGGAGTGTCTTTGGTACACAACCATCTCTCCTTAGGAACCCTAATTTTCGTTAGACTTGGTGGAAGTGGTCCTTGATTGGTCTTTGGTACCTCTCAAGCTTTCACCTTAGGAATCCGTGTAGGTAGCTTTTAATTCTTGCAATTTAATTTGTTTTTTAGTTCATAATTCGTCTAGTGTAACGACCCACCATGGTCTCTACACTTAGTGGAATTGCACTAAAACTAGTTAACTAAGAGAATATTAAACTGGATAACACATACATACAGGCATAAATATAAAGATCAAAATAATTAAGTTTCTGTATACAAGATAAAACACCATATATGTACAGTCATCCCAAAATATTCCTTAGTGCCGGTCAAGCATAGACAAAAATTGTTACCCAAAATGGTAACTCAAAACACGAGGCTCAACTCCTCGTCTTGTAGCGGTCAACTATACTCCAAGCTATCCTTGACCTGCTCCCATACCAAGTATGATCATCGCAGTCCCACCACATGGAAATAAAAGGGTAAGCTAGAGTTCAAAAATCAATCATACAAGTACAGAATAAAATCTATACTACACATGCATCCCAATCAAGTCCCTAAGGAACCTTCCATCTCAATCAATCATCCATTCATTAAACATGAAGTCAAACACCATACACTTCATCATCATGACAATCATGCAATACATGAAACACATGACAGATATCCATGCATATCAATCATCTAATGCGTCGTCACGCATACACCTAGGAGATCTCCATAACAATAGAGTTGTATAAGTGACATTCCATCCTACCAAAACCACCCCAACCATTTTCACGCCCAATGCGCCCGCTCGATCACAGCTAAACAGGATATAATCCTCACTCGGGTTTACTCGGATGATGTCACTTACACAATTGGAAGTCCAGATCCACCGTCAGGTATAGCACAGCTGGGTACGGGCTTAACACGAACTTGGCATGCATGACCAAGTCAATTGTGGAGTTTGCCCACCGACTATCCGCAAGGATCCATGCACCTTCCCGAGTACTTGGTTAAGGGAATAACCCTCGACCTTAGACCCCGCTCCAACACTAGCTAAGGACTTAGAGGAGACTCACCCAACCCAATGGCCTATCTAAGCACCACTCTCCCAAATCACGTGGCCTCCCTGAGCACCACTCTCATATCAGTGGCCTATCCAAGCACCACTCTCAAGAGACTCTATGTGAGCTCTTCCACTTTGAAAATATTTTTCCTCTCCTCAAGTCCTAGGCTAGACTCATGCCATAAGGCATCACATGCAATCATGCATCATACATCATAAATGGTCTTCCCACCATCATGATCAACAATCATACACATATGAACATATACACATGTCATATTATATTCAAACATTCATACTTATCATCACAAAGCATACATCACATATCATACATACATGATCTAAAACTTCAACTTTAAACATGCATAAACATCAATTTAAATCAATTATTTGTAAATATAATCACGCACAGCGCAGTCAGCTCACGCCTAGCCTAACACCAACCCAAGAGCTCTAAGCTTTTCCACGCCTGGAGCTCTCAACCTGCGCCCGGCCTAATCCCAGTCAGAGAGTTTCAAAACTCTCATTCAAACCAAAACATCCAGCCACATGCAAACACAAAACACAATGCATTGTATCCTTACAACTCAAAATAAACTTAATCTTACATACATCCAACCTATGCATCAAATCATCAAAATCCTCCTTTTTCTCAAAACCTCAAAAATAAGATCTTCAATCCATCTATGGATTCTCAGCATTCATACATCAATTGAGTTTCTAAACTCACATGCAACCTAAACAACAAACAGTCTAGCTTCCCTTACCTAAAGATTGGCTCAGATAGCCAAAAACTGAACAAAAGCAGAATTTTCCTTCGTAGCTCAACCCGGAACTTCAATCTACCCAAAGCAAGCTTTCTAATATGAATTTCAAGAAAAGATAGAAGGCATTAGTGGTCTAGAGGAGGAAAGGAATCATATAGAGAAATTTGAGAGAGAAAGGAGCTCACAGACCTAAAAACCTTCTCTCTAAAACTTCTCTCTAAAAACTCGCATTCTCCTCAAGGCATTCAACCCCTATTTATAGGCTTTCCGGAGTGGCCAGAACGGCCTGCTCCGAAACCGGAACGACCCATTCTGTACTGCTTCATCAAGTGCAAAAACCTCGTGCAGAACGGCCCGTTCTGAAATTAGAATGGCCCGTTCTGGAACTCATCTAGAACGGCCCGTTCTCCATCCAGAACGGCCCGTACTCCAACCAGAATGGCCCGTTCTCCAACCAGAATGGCCCCGTTTTGAAATTTGGAACGACATGTTCTCCCTCCAGAACGGCTTGTTCCCAACTACGTTTCACAGGTTAATTTAATAGCTTGGAACGGCCCGTTCCAGATTGGGAAGGCCGGTTCTGGCTACTAAATTAGCCACATTTTTTTAACTATGTTACATCTAGCTTATTCATCACATCACAAATCATAAAAATATTTTCATTGAAAAGATTTTAGGTGAGGATTAACTACAAGGAGGGTTAGTAATTTTTACTTGAAGAGGCTTGGTTATTAAGTGGCTCTTAGTAGCTCACCTTGTCGCCACCCGCCGAAACGGACCTTGGCAATCGCGACGATGGTTGGACTCTTTTTAAAGTTTTGAAAAGTGGTGGATTGATAGAACGACTTATTCTCAAACTGAGACCTTGTCGAGCTACCAATTTTATTAAATGATTCACCAATCCATATTAATCCCAAGCGGGACCCTCTATGGATTAGTGGTTTTCGCAAAAATTAGGGTTCTTGGAGTCGCCACCAATATTTTACTCAAAACATTGGAAAAAGATTTAAGGCAATTGATTTTATAAATCAACTTTGGCCATTACAACCAGAGTTGGGTAAGGGAGTCGGTTACGTGTGGGGAAGGTGTTAGCACCCCCACAGCGCCCCATTAGGGTTCCCTATGACGGATTATTTATTAAATAATAGCGCAAAATTACTAAATTACCCCTATTTATTATAAGCGATTGTAAATTAAATATCTACATGATGATAAATTTAAATATGCAACAATCAGAAAGCGGTAAAAGAAGGGATTTTTAGAAAAGAAACCTCTTGAAGCGTGCTTTTTATATATCAATGAAGTCTAGGAGGCTTTTTGGCACTCCCTCCCTCTACAAGCTCGCTCGCTCCTTCCTAAAAAATAATTTTTGACTATGGAAATCCAAAAGATTTCCCTTCGACTAAGTTCGAATCTCCAAGCTAAATGCTCAGAATTCCAGAACTTCGTCGGATCGACTCCCAGAGAGATTTCTAGGGCAGAACACTGCTCAAAAACCCCAGAATACTCAAGGAGGGAGTCAAAAATGTGTGGAAAAGTGTGGAATGACGTCCAAATGACGTCCTATTTATAGGGATGAGGCGCAGTACGGCCCCTGGGTTCAATACGGCCCGTATTGAGTTTTTGTACTTCAATGCGACCGTATTGAATTCAGTACGGCCGTATTGAAATACAGAAACTTCAATACGGCCGTATTGGTTTCAGTACGGCCGTATTGTAGTACAAAATGTGCAGTACGGCCGTACTGAACTCCAAGGAGGCCGTATTGAGCTCCAAACCTCCCACTTTCTTATTTTTGGCTACTCTAAGACCTCTAAACCTACAGATAGTCATCCTATGGTCTTCTGGGAGTCCTTCTGGCTGACTTTCCTTTGATCTTTGAGAGTCTTCGAGTCTTATTTCCGACCCGGACAATTTTAGGGGTCTACAGCTGCCCCCCCTTTACTTAGTCGGACGGCCTTTTGGTGTACCGGCTGACAAGTAAAGGAGTTGACCCAATTGTCCGGGGTGATGTGCCATCCTTCTGACTTGTAGCGTCTTCTGGTGGAAAATTGTTGAGTAGCCTCTCCAGGTTGAGTATTAGTCGTCGCCTCTCCAGGCTCATGCATACCTCAGTGTTTCTGACAACCTCGGTAGCTGAGTACCGCCTCTCCAGGCCCTGCCTCTCAACATGAGTCAGTTGAGTATCGCCTCTCCAGGCCCTGCCTCTCAACATGAGGCAGTTGAGTATCGCCTCTCAACATGAGGCAGTTGAGTATCGCCTCTCCAGGCCCTGCCTCTCAACATGAGGCAGTTGAGTTTGCCCTCTCCAGGGTTTTGCCTCTCAACATGGGCAGCTGAGTTTGCCCTCTCCAGGGTTTTGCCTCTCAACATGGGCAGCTGAGTTTGCCCTCTCCAGGGTTTTGCCTCTCAACATGGGCAGCTGAGTTTGCCCTCTCCAGGGTTTTGCCTCTCAATATGGGCAGCTGAGTTTGCCCTCTCCAGGGTTTTGCCTCTCAACATGGGCAGCTGAGTTTGCCCTCTCCAGGGTTTTGAGATAAGTTTGTCTCCACAGTCCACAATGCTGCTTCGACGGTTTGTTTTTCTGATTTTGTGCCGCTGAGGGCTGGATAACGCAGGGATCCGTCTAGGGGATGTGCAGTCATTCATAGGTTTTTGTGCCCCAACTTGCATTGCTTAGTTGGTACCCATGGGGAATTTCTGACTCCTTGGGGTGTAGACACAGATGCTCTCTCTCTGAGTTGAGCGATGCCTTATGTTTGGCTGACGTCCTTTTGACGTAAGTGGAGTATCCCGGTTGTCCTTATTCGGGTGTCTCTTTTGATTTTCTGATTTTTGTAGCCTCTGTGTAGGCTGTTATCCGCTGGGGGATTCTGTCATTCAATTCTTGACTGGCCTCTTCTGTTAGGCAAATCATCTTGATGTTCGGTGTTTGGCTGGATGCCGAATTCCGCTTGGGGAATATTTATTGATATATTTTTTTTATTTTTCTCCTTTTGTAGGGGTGCCTCTTGAGTAGGCGACTGGGGATTTGGGGATCTTATGTATCCCAGAGTATTATTTAGGAAGCCTCTGCAGGCTTAGCCTCACTCAGCGCTTGAGTCAGAGAGCTATCTTCCACTGAGGAAGTTTCAAGTCCTTTGACTGAATATTTTGCTTGGATGATCGCGCTTCCATTGGGGATTTTGACGATCTTGCTTTGATAGCTCTCGCTGGGGATTTGTTCCATGAGCTTAAGCTGAGGTTTCTCTGGGGAGTATTATTTCTGCGAGCCTGTCCAGGCTCAGTTATTCTGAGAGAGTATTATTTCGGCGAGCCTCTCCAGGCTCAATTATTCTAAGAGGGAGTATTGTTTCGGCAAGCCTCTCCAGGCTCAATTATTCTGAGAGAGTATTATTTCGGCGAGCCTCTCCAGGCTCAATTATTCTAAGAGGGAGTATTGTTTCGGCAAGCCTCTCTAGGCTCAATTATTCTGAGAGAGTATTATTTCGGCGAGCCTCTCCAGGCTCAGTTATTCTGAGAGAGTATTATTTCAGCAAGCCTCTCCAGGCTCAGTTATTCTGTGGGAGTATTATTTCGGCAAGCCTCTCCAGGCTCAGTTATTCTGAGAGAGTATTATTTCGGCAAGCCTCTCCAGGCTTAGTTATTCTGTGAGAGTATTATTTCGGCAAGCCTCTCCAGGCTCAGTTATTCTGTACAATTTGTTGGGTTTTCTGTATTTTGCCTTTTTTGTTGATTTTTGGCTTTTTCTGTATTTTTGCCTTTTTTGTCGATTTTTTGGCTTTTTCTGTATTTTTGCCTTTTTGTCGTTTGTTTTTGGCCTTTTCTGTTGACTGTTGTCATACACAAGCAATTTTTCTATTTTTCTATTTGATGCAATTGCCTCATGATAAGGTCTTTGAATGTGCAACTAATGTGTGTGTGATGCACAAATGCAAGTTTGATTATTTTATTAATGCTTTTTTTTTTTTTTTTTTTAAATGAATGGCTCTCCTATCCTCCTTTTCTTGGAGGAATTTCTGTCGTCGACGTGAGGGAATATCTTTGTGAGCCTTTTTCACAGGAGATTACGGATTTTATAGGAACCCCTCCAATTTTCTTTATTGACTGATTATTAAAGGAATTTCGTACAATTTTTATGAAATACCAATTTTAGAGGCATAATCACATGGTCAAGAGAGAAGAGAAAATGAATAGATATTTTATTGATATTCACAAGTGTTTTTATAGAAAGATATACAGAAGGAATTTCTGAAGAATGGCTGGCCAGGGTAGGCTATATACATTGGGCTTAACAATTATATCTGTAATTGTTGCTCTTTACATTCCCCTAGTTGCTTTGGGTGAGATGCCTGAGCCAGGAGTGTAGATGCTGCAAGACGCTTGCTTCTAGAAGATAATCACTTGAGCCGCCTTTCGGTTTTCGATTCAAGTGATCGTTACTTGCTTTGTTTTTGTATCTTATTCTTTTGCCCCTAATTTTTGCCTAGGACATATCCTAGCGGGGATAAATTCGCCTTTGTTTTGCCTAGTACCCTTGTACTGGCGGGCTTTTTATTTTGCCCTAACTTTTGCCTAGGATGCCCTTTTTGGGTTTTCATCCTAGCGGGCCTATGCAAGCAACGTCTTCAAGCATAGTACTTCTTTACCACGTCAGCGTTGACTGGGTATCAAAGTTCTTTTCCATCCATGTCTGTGAGGATCAATGCTCCTCCTGAGAAGGCTCGTTTTTCCACGTATGGTCCTCCGTGATTTGGGGCACACTTTCCGATTTTGTCCTTTTGAGTTGGTAGCAATTTCTTCATTACCAACTCTCCCTCATGGTAGACTCGAGGGTGGACTTTCTTGTCAAAAGCCTTTTTGATCTTCCTCTGATAGGCTTCACCATGGCATATGGCGTTCAGCCGTTTCTTTTTGATAAGGTTCAACTGGTCGTATCGGCTTTGAACCCATTCTACCTCGGAAAGTTTTGTTTCCATGATTACCCTTAGAGAAGGTATCTCGACTTCGACGGGTAGAACTGCCTCCATCCCATAAACGAGGGAGAATGGAGTAGCTCCTATAGATGTACGTACTGAAGTCCTATAGCCATGAGGAGCGAAGGGTAACCTCTCGTGCCAGTCTTTAAATGAGACAACCATCTTTTGCACTATTTTCTTGATGTTCTTATTGGTTGCCTCGACTGCCCCATTCATCTTTGGCCGATATGGGGAAGAGTTATGGTGTTGGATCTTGAATTCTTGGCACAGTTCTTCCACCATTTTGTTGTTCAGATTAGATCCATTATCAGTGATGATTTATTTCTCCATGCTTCCACTAGATTATTCTAAAATTATTTGGGACAAGAGAGAAAAGAAGGGAAAGATACTTTTATTCTGAAGTTTGTGTTTTAGAGGGGATTTATTTTTCAAAAATGGTTTTTGTAAGAATGGTTGGCCAAGGTAGGCTTATGTGTTTAGGCTTGTTTGATTAAACACTTATGAAGTTAAGAAAATCTTTGTTTATTGACGTTGTGATTTGACAACTTAGATAGCTTCCCTTGAACCTTTCTTGAATTCGGCTCGTGGTACCATCATGGATTTCTCTTTTTTTTTTATTGTCCTTATTTTTGCCTAAAACACCCTTTTGTGGCGTTTTAGCGGACTTTTGTTTTCGTTTATTTTGCAACCCTAATTTTTGCCTAGGTCACCCTTTTGTGGGATTCCTAGCGGGTCTTTTGCTCTTATTTTTGCGCAGCCCCCTTTTTGGGTTTCCTGCCGAGCTTTTTTTATTTTAAAGGATTTCTTTTTATCCATGATGGCACTTGTCGAGGCCAAGGGAAGGTGCTCCAAGTTGTCACACACACTTCCACATAAAGATGATGTGGGTTTATTATTATTAAGATGATTTTAACCTCATTCATGTTTATTCAAACAGGGTTAAAAACAATGTGGTTTAGAATTTTATTATAAGCAAGAAAAGAAGCAAAAAGAATGATTTCATTATAATCATAGCGGAAACATATGTCCTTATTTCATCACTGATATGGGTCCCAATGTTGACCTCTTTTATCTCTCGGCCCTGCCCCAAATTCACAGTCTCCAATTTCTCTTGATATGGTTGGAGTAGACGAGCTTCTTGATTTAGCAGTCTTTGCAGATCCGGAGAGATGACCTCCTCATCACTGTCCAACTCAACCCATTCATCCTCAACTTTCGGATCCCGGTCAGAGCGAACAATTACAGACATAATTATTTTATTGGTTCTGTTTAGGTTTAGAATTATTAATGTTAATAAGAGAGAGAGAGAAAAGAACTAAATGAGAGAATAATGTGTGAAAAATGCCTCTTTATTGATATATGTAAAATGTACAAAACCCTTATTTATATGAAAGGTCCTCATGATCTCGGGTACTGATCATGAGTCCCAAAAAGAAAAAGAAAATTAAGGAGGGGCCCTATCGTGGCTTGCCCTTCTCTCTACTCCTGCTTTGGCAGAGGGTTCTTGCTCACGTCGGGCGCTGTCGAATCGAAAGTGACCCACCCAGCATCAATAAGGCTTTAGACCTTGTGTTTGAGAGCTAGGCAGTTCTCTGTTGAATGCCCTGGTGCCCCCGAATGGTATAAACATTTGTCTTGTGGCTTGTACCAATCGGGGTAAGGTGGGTCGATCTTCCTTGGTGGAACATAAGCTAGAAGTTTGGCTTCTACTAGCTTCGGCAGGAGATCGCTATAAGTGGTCGGAAGTTTATCAAACTTCTTCACAGGAGTGAATTGCGATCTACCCGACTTCGAAGTGGAAGTAGCCGAGGGTATGGTTATAGCATTGACTCCTCCCTCTTTCTTCTTCCCGAAGGCCTTCTTAGCTTCATATGATTGGGAAGGCTTAGCCAGCTTCCCACTTTTAAGTCCTTGTTCCACTCTCTCCCCAATGGTGATGATGTCCGAGAAGAGTGTCGTTGTGTTCCCTATCATTTTATCGTAATAGGGACCAGTCAACGAGTTGATGAATAAGGACACCGTCTCCTTATCCGACAGCGGGGGCTCTATCTGTGCCGCCAACTCCCTCCATCGTTGGGCGTACGCCTTGAAAGATTCATCATTTTTCTTACTCAAGGCTTGAAGATCTGACCTATCGGGTGTTAGGTCGATGTTGTATTTATAGCGCTTGAGAAAGGCGTCGGCCAACTGCCTCCATGTATGTACTAGATTTCCATCTAGCTGCATATACCAATTGAGCGCAGTATCGGCTAAGCTCTCTTGGAAGCAATGGATCAAGAGCTTTTCATTTGTGGCATATGCAGCCATTTTGCGACAGTACATGGTGAGATGACTCTTAGGGCAAGTCGATCCCACGTACTTTGGGAAATCCGGCACTTTAAATTTAGGAGGGAATTGGATGTCCCTCACTAAACACATGTCGGCGGCATCTTTAATATCGAAGTCATGCCCCTCCATAGCCCTTAGCCGATCCTCTAGGGCGTGGAATTGTTCCTTTGAAACCTCGGGCTCTTTAATCATGATCCCCGCCCCAAGGGGTACAGCTCGTGGAGGTTCTTCCTCGTGCTCCTCCTCCTCATGATGATGGGACTCATGGTCACTGTGGTGAGACCCATGTACATTATGATGACGCATGAGCTCCATCATTTGCGCCATTTGTTCTTTGAGCTGCGAGAGCTCGGCTGTAAGCTTCTTATTTTGGTCCTCCAGCGCTTCCATCTTCTTGATTTTCTGCGCGCGTGTGAGGACAGAGAGATGACCAGCCACTTTCTAAAATGAATGTTTAATTAGTTTATTTATGGGATGAATACGCTCTTGACATGAGCTTGATAACCCTCCATTTTTAAGGCGCTGCCTTTTTAAAACGGAGTGTTACCACCCTCCTTGACTTATGATCCCTCCCCAACGGAGAATCTCGATAATTATGGGTCTCTTTTACTCATGTCAAGAGGTATTGGTGAACCTAAAATGCATGGTTTATGAGGATGCATGATGTCTTATTGGTAATGATGTACATGCTCCTCACTTTTATTATATTTTCACACATGGTCTTTCCTCTCATGTCATGGTATTTTCATGCATGGGGATTATTCTTTAGACCTTATCATGAGGTTTATTATTAATGCACAAACAATATCACATAAACCTATACACAAACAATTCACTCATCCACGAACAGTCACGAGCGAATCACGAGGTAGGGGTATCCTGCAGAAAAGTGCATATTCAAGGTGGATCTAACTGTTCTCACCGGTCTGAGGCCCCCAAGGTGCCCCCATTATAGGGACCCAATTCCTCTCGTCGTAAGTCGATGGAAAGCTCCAACGCACTGTCGGACTTGAGTTCATGGTTATCACCTTAAGTGATGCTTTCCGACAACGGTCTACGGGCACCTATAGACCCATTCGACAACCGGCCGTACTAACATCCACTCCCTATGGCTTTCCACTCATGCCCCCGGGTATAGAGGGAACTGTTGTGTGCAAAGGTTCGTGTACAGTTTGTATTCCAAACAATTGCGAGAATTTAAACATACAACAGTTATTTAAAGCCAAATAGATAAAACATATTATCATACAAGCGAGGGGTAATGAAGTAATTTTAAACTATTATTTTAGAAATAATCCATCACTAAATGGGACTGACTCTCGAGGCTTCCCCAGTGGAGTCGCCATCTGTCGCCACCCGCCGAAACGGACCTTGGCAATCGCGACGATGGTTGGACTCTTTTTAAAGTTTTGAAAAGTGGTGGATTGATAGAACGACTTATTCTCAAACTGAGACCTTGTCGAGCTACCAATTTTATTAAATGATTCACCAATCCATATTAATCCCAAGCGGGACCCTCTATGGATTAGTGGTTTTCGCAAAAATTAGGGTTCTTGGAGTCGCCACCAATATTTTACTCAAAACATTGGAAAAAGATTTAAGGCAATTGATTTTATAAATCAACTTTGGCCATTACAACCAGAGTTGGGTAAGGGAGTCGGTTACGTGTGGGGAAGGTGTTAGCACCCCCACAGCGCCCCATTAGGGTTCCCTATGACGGATTATTTATTAAATAATAGCGCAAAATTACTAAATTACCCCTATTTATTATAAGCGATTGTAAATTAAATATCTACATGATGATAAATTTAAATATGCGACAATCAGAAAGCGGTAAAAGAAGGGATTTTTTAGAAAAGAAACCTCTTGAAGCGTGCTTTTTATATATCAATGAAGTCTAGGAGGCTTTTTGGCACTCCCTCCCTCTACAAGCTCGCTCGCTCCTTCCTAAAAAATAATTTTTGACTATGGAAATCCAAAAGATTTCCCTTCGACTAAGTTCGAATCTCCAAGCTAAATGCTCGGAATTCCAGAACTTCGTCGGATCGACTCCCAGAGAGATTTCTAGGGCAGAACACTGCTCAAAAACCCCAGAATACTCAAGGAGGGAGTCAAAACTGTGTGGAAAAGTGTGGAATGACGTCCAAATGACGTCCTATTTATAGGGATGAGGCGCAGTACGGCCCCTGGGTTCAATACGGCCCGTATTGAGTTTTTGTACTTCAATACGGCCGTATTGAATTCAGTACGGCCGTATTGAAATACAGAAACTTCAATACGGCCGTATTGGTTTCAGTACGGCCGTATTGTAGTACAAAATGTGCAGTACGGCCGTACTGAACTCCAAGGAGGCCGTATTGAGCTCCAAACCTCCCACTTTCTTATTTTTGGCTACTCTAAGACCTCTAAACCTACAGATAGTCATCCTATGGTCTTCTGGGAGTCCTTCTGGCTGACTTTCCTTTGATCTTTGAGAGTCTTCGAGTCTTATTTCTGACCCGGACAATTTTAGGGGTCTACACACCTCCCTCCAAAGTTCAATTTGTATACTTAGTCCTCCAAGTACTTAGTCTTAACCTTTTAAAAATTGCTTTCAAAAAGTCTTTCATAAAACAAAATCTTTCACCTATAATGGAAGAATTTTCTACTCCTCATAGTGATAGTAATTCAAGTGACTACAATGACATTTCAAAGGTAGCACATGAATTAAGATCACTAAAGATTTGGAAAGAGCAAGAGGCTAAACATAGACTTAAATAAAAACTTGAAAGAGAGGCTTTACTTGCTCTTTTGGAAGAGGAAATTCGTCTATTAAAGGAAAAAGAAGAAAAATTGCACAATAGACACCGAAGTAGACATAGCTCTCAAGTTCATAGTTCAACCATAGAAGAATCTATGCATGATGATAGCCTAGCCTTAGGTGATCATTTTCAACAACCTCCTAGAAGAGTCCATAGGACCCCCAAAGCTAGGGAATCTAGGGTAGATCTCCCTTACTTTCATGGCAAAGATGATGTGGAGGGTTACCTTGATTGGTAAATGAAGGTTGAACAAATCTTCACTTGCCATCAAGTGAGTGAAGAAAGAAAAGTGTCTCTTGCCACCTTGAGCTTCCAAGGCCACGCCATGTATTTGTGGACATCCCTTGTTAGGGATAGGCGCCTCCATAATGATCCTCCAATTCAATATTGGAATGAGTTAAGGAGTGCTTTGAGAAGGAGACACATGCCCTCATACTACATACTATACTAGGGAGCTTATCAATAAGCTCCAAAGACTCCATCAAAAGAACATGACTGTTAAGGAATATAGATAAACCATGGAGTTATATTTGATGAGGGCTGGCATTAGAGAAGAAGAGGATATTACCATTGCTAGATTTTTGAGTGGTCTAACTTTTGAAATAAGAGATAAGGTTGAGCTTTTACCTTATAGGGATTTGAATGATTTGGTTCAACTTTGCATCAAGGTTGAACGACAAAATTTGAGGAAAAATTTCAAAACAAGCTCATACTCATCTTCTTATTCAAAGAATGACTACAAGAGGGAGGGAAAACCTTTTGAGAAGAAAAATACTTTTGATTCCTCCAAAAATATAGACAAGGGTAAAGCCAAAGAAGAAAAAGAAAAGAAAAACACCTCACACACTAGCACCAAATCTAGTGACATAAAATTCTTTAAATGTCTTGGGAGAGGCCACATTGCTTCTCAATGCCCTAACAAAAAGGTCATGATATTAAGGGGCCAAGACATTTATAGTAGCCAAGATGAAGCTACTACTTCTCCATCTTCCAGTGAAGGTGAAGAAGAAACAAGTGAGGAAGAGTCATGTGAGGTCACTTATCCTTACAATAAGGAACTTCTTATGATGAGAAGGGTCCTCAATAACCAACCTAGTGATACACAATCCCAAAGAGAGAACATTTTTCATACAAGATGTAATATTTCCAACAAAGCTTGTTCTCTAATTATGGATAGTAGATCTTGGTGCAATTGTTGTAGCACTAGGATGGTTGAAAAGTTGGGCTTAACTACCACACCACATCCAAAACCTTATCAACTTTAATGGCTCTATAATGATGGGGATATGGTGGTTAACCAACAAGTGGAAGTAGATTTTTCTATTGGGAACTATCAAGATAAAGTCAAATGTGATGTAGTTCCCATGGAGGCATGTCATATTTTGTTAGGTAGGCCATGGCAATTTGATAAACAAACACACCATGATGGCCTAACTAATAAAATAACTTTCACTCATAAGGGTAAGAAATTTGTGCTTCATCCCCTATTACCTTCACAAGTGATAGAAGATCAAGCACAAATGAAGACCAAACGTGCGCAAGAAAAAGGAGAGGAAAGTAAAAAAAAGAAAGAAAACAAAAAAACTTCTAAAAATTAGGAATCAAGAGGACTCTAGAGAGCTTAGTGTTCCCTCTCTAGAGATAGTTCAAGAAGAGAAACTTGAAACAAAAACTTTACAAACATCTCTCTTACTTAAACCATCTTCTTATATCCTCATGTGTAGAGGAACACTTGCATGCACTGCCACAAAATCTTTGGAAACTTCTCTACCTCTTGAGGTTAAAAACCTTTTGATTGAATTTGATGATGTATTTCCTAGTGAAGGCCCTATGGAACTTCCACCTTTTAGGGAAATAGAGCATCAAATAGATCTTGTGCCTGGGGCTAGTCTACCCAATAGACCAACCTATAGGACAAATCCTCAAGAAACAAAAGAGATAGAGAAGCAAGTACAAGAGTTGTTGGATAAGAGTTGGATTCAAAAGAGTATAAGCCGTTGTGCTGTACCTGTTTTATTGGTGCCAAAAAAAGATGGAAAATAGAGGATGTGTTGTGACTGTAGAGCCATCAACAACATCACCATAAAATATAGGCACCCAATTCCTAGAATTGATGACATGCTTGATGAGTTGCATGGGTCATCCATATTTTCCAAAATAGATCTTAAAAGTGGATATCACCAAATTCGAATCAAAGATGGTGATGAGTGGAAAACTTCTTTTAAGACTAAGTTTGGATTATATGAATGGTTAGTAATGCCATTTGGGCTTACTAATGCACCTGACACATCATGAGGCTCATGAATCATGCCCTTAGGGATTGCATTGGTAGATTTGTAGTTGTTTATTTTGATGACATCTTAATCTATAGCCAAAGTCTAAGTGATCATGTGGATCACCTAAGGCAAGTCTTACTTGTTCTTAGAGACAATTACTTGTTTGTGATGGCAAAAACTAGGAGAAGTGACAGGTGTCTTCTCCTCGAATTCACCAAAGCTTGGACCTCTTCAATGGAGCTTGAAAACGAATGGATGAACACTTGAAATGAAGGAGGTTCTCAGATTAGAAAAGCCTAGACTAAGGAAGGAAGTACCCTAGCTTAAGGCTCAAAGGATTGCTCACTTCAAAAAGTAGGAACTAGGTAAGTTTCCTAGGGTTCTTGAAGGCAATATCTCGGTGACTTTTGGGAGAAACATGGCAAAGGAATGCTCTCAAATTTCTGAAGTTCAAAACTGATTACAATGTGTGAAGGAGGGAGCTTACATGGATCCGGAACCAAGGACACTTGGCGCCAATGTGAAAGCTTCACATGTGGCGCCAAGTTTTTGAATTCAAATTTTGAATTTGAATTCAAAACTTAACACACATGTCAAGACTGGTTCACACTAGAGCTAGGTGCATTTAGGTTTGATTTAGCGTGCATTTAGGGTTGATTTTGAGTCACACATGGTCAGCCAAGGTGGCGCCAACCATGTGACTCAAAATGCAACTTAAATGCATCCTAAATTAAACCTAGGTTTTGCCTAATCCAATTAAACTAATAATCCTCCTTAAATCCTAAACTAATGACCTAAATACAATGGTCAAAGAAATACAATGAATAGGAAAAATTATGAGAAAAAGAATGAGCCCAATTTTGGGTATCAAAAGCCCAAAGCCCATGAAGCCCAATTTCAAGCCCAAAGTTCACAAACCCTAATCTATGGTCAAAATACAAGACAAAAAACAAAGTAACTTCCTATTCTATGAATGTACATTGAAACATGGTGTTTAATCAAGTAAAGCCCAAGTGAGAAACACCCTAGGCCCACCAAGTCCATTGGGCCCACTAAGCTCTGAAGCTGACAAGTTTTCAAGTAGTCTCCTGACCATAGCTCTAGTGGTTGGACCCTTGGTCCATGCTCTTCCATCAGTTTGCCAATGTAGACAAGTGCACTTTTTGTGTGGATAATGTTATATTTTTAGGGTTTGTGGTGAGTAAAAAAGGGGTTCATGTGGACCCCAAGAAAATCAAAGCCATTCAAGAGTGGCCTATTCCTACTAATGTAAGTGAAGTTAGGAGCTTCCATGGATTGGCAAGTTTTTATAGGAGATTTTTTCCTAACTTCTCTACATTAGCTTCACCTCTCAATGAGTTGGCGAAGAAGGATGTGGTCTTTCTGTGGCAAGAAAAACATAACTTAGCATTTCAAGAACTTAAGCAAAAACTCACTCAAGCACCTGTTCTAGCTCTCCCTGATTTTAGCAAAACCTTTGAGCTAGAATGTGATGCTTCAGATCTTGGCATAGGAGCTGTGTTGTTACAAGGTGGCCAGCCCATAGCATATATCAGTGAAAAACTTCATGGGGCTGCCTTGAACTACCCTACCTATGACAAGGAGTTGTATGCTTTAGTTCGAGCCCTTCAAACTTGGGAACATTATCTTGTGACTAAGGAATTTGTCATTCATAGTGATCATGAATCACTTAAAATACTTGAAGGGTCAACATAAATTAAATAAAGGGCATGCAAAATGGGTTGAGTACCTTGAGCAATTTCCTTATGTCATCAAATACAAGAAAGGCTCTAGAAATGTAGTGGCTGATGCTTTGTCAAGAAGACATGTGTTATTGAACATCCTAGGTTCTCAAATACTAGGGTTTGATGACATAAAGGAATTATATGAGAAAGATCTTGATTTTGCTCACTTTTATTCTTTATGTATTCAAAAGCCTTATCAAGGTTACTATGTTTCCGAGGGGTTTCTTTTTAAAGACAATAAGCTTTGTATTCCCCAAGGATCTATTAGGAAACTCTTGGTAAATGAGAGCCATAAGGGTGGGCTCATCGGGCATTTTGGGATTGAGAAGACTCTTTTACTTTTGAAAGAGAAATTCTTTTGGCCTCATATTGTAGACCCCTAAAATTGTCCGGGTCGGAAATAAAGCTTGAAGACTCTCGAAGACTGAAGGAAGATCAGCCAGAAGGACTCCTGGAAGGCCCTAGGAGGGTTCTCTGTAGGTCTAGAGGTCTTAGAATAGCTCAAAATAACGAAGTGGAAGGAAAAAGCCCAATACGGCCGTACTGCATTCAATACGGCCGTATTGAAGCTTCAATACGGCCGCAGCGAACTCAATACGGCGTATTGAAGTTTCTGAAACTTCAATACGGCCGTACTGAAATCAATACGCCCGTATTGACACTTCAATGCAGCCGCTGTGAACTCAATACGGGCGCATTGAAATTTCTGAACTTCAATACGGCCGTATTGAACTCAATACGACCGTATTGAAGTTCAAAAATTTCAATACGGCCGTATTGCTCCCGTAGGCCGTATTGCGCCTATTCCCTATAAATATGACGTCAATTGGACGTCATTCCACACTTTTCAACATAGTTTGAACCCTCTCCTTGAGTATTCTGGGGTTTTTGAGCAGTGTTCTGCCCTAGAAATCACTCGGAGAGTTGATCCGACGAAGTTCTTGAGCCCGAGCCATTTTGCTTGAGGATCGAACCTAGTCGAGGGGAAATCTCTTTGATTCCCTTAGTTAAAATTTTGTTCTAGGAGAGCGAGGAGCGGGCTTGTAGAGCGAGGGAACGCCAAAACGCTTCCCAGTTCATTTTTTATAAAAAGCACGCTTCAAGAGGTTTCCCTTCAATCCTTCCTTTTACTGCTTTCTGTGTGCATATTTAAACTGTCATCATGTAGATAGTCAATTCATAATTGTTTAGAATAAATAGGGGTAATTTAGTAATTTTACGCTGTTATTTTAGAAAATAATCTGTCATAGGGAACCCGAAAGGGGCGCCGTGGGGTGCTAACACCTTCCCCACGCGTAACCGACTCCCTTACCCAACTCTGGTTGTAATGGCCAAAGTTGATTTTTAATCAATTGCCTTATCCCTTTTTCCAATGTTTTGAGTAAAACATTGGTGGCGACTCCACGAACCCTCCTTTTACGAAAACCACTAATCCATGGAGGGTCCCGCTTGGGATTAATATGGATTGGTGAGCCTTTTAATAAAATTGCTCGTTTGACGAGGTCTCAGTTTGAGAATAAGTCATTCTAGCAATCCACATTTTCAAACAAATAAAACGAGTCCAACCATCCTTCGCGAATGCCGAAAGCCCGTTTCGGGCCGGTGGCGACAGATGGCGACTCCGCTGGGGAAGCCTCGAGAGTCAGTCCCATTTAGTGACAGATTATTTTTAACAAATAATAGTTAAAATTACTTTATTACCCCTCACTTGTATGATAACATGTTTATCTATTTGGCTTTAATAACTGTTGTATGTTTAATTTTCCGCAATTGTTTGAAATAAAAACTGCACACAAACCTTTGCACACAACAGTTCCCTCTATACCCGGGGGCATGAGTGGTAATCCATAGGGAGTGGATGTTAGTACGGCCGGTTGATGGGTTTATAGGAGCCTATGAGACCGTTGTCGAAAAGCATCACTCAAGGTGATAACCATGAACTTGAGTCCGACGGTGCGTTGGAGCTTTCCATCGACCTACGACAAGAGGAATTGGGTCCCTATAATGGGGGCACCTTGGGGGCCTTTGACCAAGTGAGAACAGTTAGATCCTCCTTGAATATGCACTTTTCTGCAGGAGACCCCTACCTCGTAATTCGCTCGTGACTGTTCGTGGATGAGTGAATTGTTTGTACATTCGTTATGTGACATTGTTTGTGCATTAATAAATAACCTCGTGATAAGGTCTAAAAATAATCCCCATGCATAAAAAACCATGACATGAGAGGAAAGACCATGTGTGAAAATATAATAAAAGTGAGAAGCATGTACATCATTACCAATAAGACATCATGCATCCTCATAAAAACATACATTTTAGGATCACTAATACCTCTTGACATGAGTGAAAGAGACCCATGACTATAGAGATTCTCCGTTGGGGAGAAATCATAGACAAAGAAGGGTGGTAAACTTCCGTCTTAAAAAGGCAGCGCCTTAAAGATGGAGGTTTATCAAGCTCATGTTAAAGAGTGTATTCATTCCATAAAATAAACTAACTAAACATTCATTTTAGAAAGTGGCTGGTCATCTCTCTGTCCTTACGCGCGCACGGAAAATCAAGAAAATGGAAGCATTGGAGGAGCAAAACAAAAAGCTCACAACCGAGCTTTCACAACTTAAAGAGCAAATGGCGCAAATGATGGAACTCATGCGTCACCACAACGTCCATGGATCTCATCACAGTGAGCATGGGTCCCATCATGAGGAAGAGGAGGAAGAGCATGAAAAAGATCCTCCAAACGCCGTACCCCTTGGGGCAGGAATTATAATAAAAGAGCCCGAGGTCTCAAAGGAACAATTCCATGCCCTCGAGGATCGGCTAAGGGCTATGGAGGGGCATGACTTTGACATTAAGGATGCCGCCGACATGTGTTTGGTGAGGGACATTCAATTCCCTCCTAAATTTAAAGTGCCAGATTTCCCAAAGTACGTGGGATCGACTTGCCCTAAAAGTCATCTCACCATGTACTGTCGCAAGATGGCTGCATATGCCACAAATGAAAAGCTCTTGATCCACTGCTTTCAAGAGAGCTTAGCTGAAACTGCACTTAACTGGTATATGCAGCTAGATGGAAATCTAGTACACACATGGAGGCAGTTGGCCGACGCCTTCCTCAAGCGCTACAAATACAACATCGACCTAACACCCGATAGGTCTGATCTTCAAGCCTTGAGTAAAAAGAACGATGAATCCTTCAAGGCGTACGCCCAACGTTGGAGGGAGTTGGCGGCACAGATAGAGCCCCCGCTGTCGGATAAGGAGACGGTGTCCTTATTCATCAACTCGTTGACTGGTCCCTATTACGATAAAATGATAGGGAACACAACGACACTCTTCTCGGACATCATCACCATAGGAGAAAGGGTGGAACAAGGACTTAAAAGTGGGAAGCTGGCTAAGCCTTCCCAATCATATGAAGCTAAGAAGGCCTTTGGGAAGAAGAAAGAAGGAGGAGTCAACGCTGTAACCATTGCTCCGTCTTCTTCCGCTTCGAAGTCAGGCAAATCGCAAAACAACTCTGTGAAGAAGTTTGATAGACTTCCGACCACTTACAGCGATCTCCTGCCGAAGCTAGTGGAGGCGCGCCTTATAGCTTACATTCCACCAAAGAAGGTGAATCCACCCTACCCCGATTGGTACAATCCACAAGACAAATGTCTATACCATTCGGGGGCACAGGGGCACTCAACGGAGAACTGCCGAGCTCTCAAATACAAGGTCCAAGACCTTATCGACGCTGGGTGGGTCACTTTCGATTCGACGGCGCCCGACGTGAGCAAGAATCCTCTACCGCAGCAGGAGTAGAGAGAAGGGCAAGCCATGATAGGGGCCCCTCCACATTTTTCTTTTAGGGACTCATGATCAGTACCCGAGATCATGAGGACCTTTTTCATGTAAATAAAGGGTTTTGTACAGTTTTACACTCATATATCAATAAAAAGGCATTTTTCACACAATTATTCTCGCATTTTTGTTCTATTCTCTCTCTCTCATTTATATTAATAAACTCTAAACCTAAACAGAACCAATAAATAATTATGTCTGTGATTGCTCGCTCTGATCGGGATCCGAAAGCCGAGGGTGAATGGGTTGAGTTGGACAGTGATGAGGAGACCATCTCTCCGGATCTGCAAAGACTGCTAGATCAAGAAGCTCGTCTACTCCAACCGAATCAAGAAGAATTGGAGACCGTGAATTTGGGGCAGGGTCAAGAGTTGAAAGAGGTCAACATTGGGACCCGTATCAGTGATGGAATAAAAACGCAATTAATTCAATTATTGAGGGAATACAAGGACGTATTTGCATGGTCGTACCATGATATGCCCGGGTTGGACTCCAACATTGTCGAACACAAGTTGCCCTTAAAAGAGGGGTTTCGACCTATTAAGCAAAAGCTTCGACGAATCAAGCCCGAATGGTCCTTAAAAATTAAGGAGGAGGTGGAAAAACAATTGGACGCGGGATTTTTGGTTGTATCCCAGTATCCCGAATGGCTGGCTAACATTGTGCCAGTCGTCAAAAAGAATGGGAAAGTTAGAGTGTGTGTTGATTATAGGGATTTGAATCGTGCCAGTCCAAAGGACGATTTTCCCTTGCCACATATTGATACACTCGTGGATCACACCGCCACAAACACACTCTATTCCTTCATGGATGGATACTCGGGGTATAATCAAATCAAGATGAATATAGAAGACCGCGAGAAAACTTCTTTCATTACACCCTGGGGAACTTTCTGCTACAGGGTGATGCCCTTTGGACTTAAAAATGCGGGTGCCACCTACCAACGAGCGATGGTGACTCTATTCCACGATATGATCCACAAAGAAATTGAAGTATACGTGGATGACATGATCGCAAAGTCGAAAGACGAAATGGACCACATCCAATATTTGAGAAAATTATTCAATCGGCTTCGTAAGTATCAGCTTAAGCTAAACCCGGCTAAGTGTACTTTCGGAGTTCGGTCGGGTAAGCTTCTTGGGTTCATCGTCAGTGAAAAAGGCATAGAGGTGGACCCCGATAAAGTAAAGGCAATAATGGAAATGCCTCCTCCTAAAACTGAGAAAGAAATTAGAGGATTCCTCGGCAGGGTGAACTACGTCGCAAGGTTCATCGCACAGTTGACTGACACGTGCAAACCGATATTCAAGCTGTTGCGCAAGAATCATTCCGAAACTTGGGATGAGAATTGTCAACGAGCTTTTGACAAGGTCAAACAGTGCTTGGCCAATCCACCAGTATTGGTGCCACCTGTCGAGGGAAGGCCATTAATCCTCTATCTGACAGTGCTTGATGAGTCCATGGGAGCCGTGCTAGGGCAACAGGACGAAACTGGAAAGAAAGAACAAGCCATCTACTACCTGAGCAAAAAGTTCCTTGACTATGAAACCCGCTACACGCCATTAGAAAAGACTTGCTGTGCGTTAGCGTGGGCAACACAAAGGCTCAGGCAGTACATGATAAGGCATACTACTTGGTTGGTCTCCAAAATGGACCCAATTAAGTACGTGTTCGACAAGCCAATAATCACTGGGAAGATCGCCCGATGGCAAGTACAATTATCAGAATTCGACATCATACATGTCACACAAAAGGCCATCAAAGGCAGTACCCTAGCTGATTACCTAGCACATGGGCCGACCAATGACTATCAATCCCTTCAGGATGATTTCCCCGATGAACATATAATGAGTATACAACATGAAGATCCTAAGGACGATGCGTGGACCATGTATTTTGATGGAGCCTCCAACATGCTTGGACAGGGGATTGGGACAGTGTTAATCTCCCCACAAGGAAAGCATATCCCTCTAACAGCAAGACTCAATTTCGACTGTACAAATAATATGGCCGAATACGAGGCTTGCGCGTTAGGAATCCAAGCAGCTATCAACAATGGTATCCTCAAACTCAAAGTATTTGGAGATTCGGCTTTAGTCATCCATCAGCTACGAGGTGACTGGGAGGTCCGAAATCCTAAACTAATACCATATGTTGAGCATATCAAAGATTTGACACAACTCTTCCAAAGTGTCATCTTTGAATACATTCCAAGGGAGGAGAATCAGTTCGCTGACGCCCTTGCTACGCTATCATCGATGTTCGCCTTGGATAAGGAGCATGAAATGCCCATCATCAATATCCGGCGGCACGATAAGCAAGCGTTCTGCCTACTGGTAGATGAAGCTGTCGACGATCATCCATGGTTCCATGACATCAAACAATATCTGTCAAAAGGGGAATATCCTGATATGGCCAACAATAATGATAAAAAGCATATCCGAAGAAGGGCCATGGGATTTCTGCTAATAGGAGAAACCCTCTACAAAAAGAATTATGACTCGGTCTTGTTGAGGTGTATAGACCAAGTCGAAGCTCAAAACGTGATCAAAGAAATACATGAGGGGGTTTTTGGTACCCATATTCCCGGGCCTGCAATGGCTAAGAAAATCCTTAGAGCAGGATATTATTGGTCGACCATTGAAAGGGATTGTTACCAATACGTCCGGAAATGCCACAAGTGTCAAGCATATGCCGACAACATTCATGTCCCACCAACGCCACTCAATGTTTTGGCTTCACCATGGCCATTCGCAATGTGGGGCATGGATGTTATTGGACCCATCGAGCCAAAGGCATCCAATGGACATAGGTTCATCCTTGTGGCCATTGACTATTTCACTAAATGGGTAGAAGCGGCATCGTATGCTCATGTGACCCGAAAGGTGGTAACATCCTTCATAAGGAAGAACATCATATGCAGATACGGTATTCCCGATAAGATCATCACTGATAATGGATCCAATTTGAACAATAAGATGGTGGAAGAATTGTGCAAAGAGTTCAAAATTCAGCACCATAACTCTTCCCCATATCGACCAAAGATGAATGGGGCAGTCGAGGCAGCCAATAAGAATATCAAGAAGATAGTACAAAAGATGGTTGTCTCATTCAAAGACTGGCATGAGATGCTACCCTTCGCTCTCCATGGTTATAGGACTTCAGTACGTACATCCACAGGAGCTACTCCATTCTCCCTTGTTTATGGAATGGAGGCAGTTCTGCCGGTTGAAGTCGAGATACCTTCTCTGAGAGTAATCATGGAAGCAAAACTTTCCGAGGCAGAATGGGTTCAAAGTCGATACAACCAATTGAACCTTATCGAAGAAAAACGACTGAACGCCATATGCCATGGTCAAGCCTACCAAAGGAAGATCAAAAAGGCTTTCGACAAAAAAGTCCATCCTCGGATCTACCATGAGGGAGAGCTGGTGATGAAGAAATTGCTACCAGCTCAAAAGGACAAAATCGGAAAGTGGGCCCCAAATTACGAAGGACCATATGTGGTGAAGCGAGCTTTCTCCGGGGGAGCATTGATTCTCACAGACATGGACGGAGAAGAACTTCGATACCCAGTCAACGCTGACGTGGTAAAGAAGTATTATGCTTGAAGACGTTGCTTGCATCAGCCCGCTAGGATGAAAACCCAAAAAGGGCATCCTAGGCAAAAGTTAGGGCAAGACAAAAAGCCCGCCAGTACAAGGGTACTAGGCAAAACAAAGGCAAAATTATCCCCGCTAGGACATGTCCTAGGCAAAAATTAGGGGCAAAAGAATAAGATATAAAAACAAAGCAAGCAACGATCACTTGAACCGAAAACCGAAAGGCGGTTCAAGTGATAATCTTCTAGAAGCAAGCGTCTTGCAGTATCTACACTCCTGGCTCAGGCATCTCACCCGAAACAACTAGGGAAACGGGAAGAGCAGCAATTACAGATATAATTGTTTAAGCCAAAAATGTATAGCCAACCTTGGCCAGCCATTCTTCAGAAATTCCTTTTGTAAATCTTTCTGTATGAACATTTGTGAATATCAATAAAATATCCATTTGTTTCTTTTCTTTCTTGACCTTGTGTTTATGCCTTTAAAATTGATGTTTCTAAAAATTGTACGAAACTCTTAATAATCGGTCAATAAAAGAAAATTGGAGGGGTTCCTGTAAAATCCATAATCTCCTGCATAAAGGCTCACAAAAATACTCCCTCGCGTCAATGACAGAAAGTCCTCCAAGAAGAAGAGGATAGGGAGAGCCACTCACTTTTCTAAATAAATGAACAAAAATAAAAATTGTATTACATTTGTGCATCACACACATGAGTTGCACATTCAAAGACCTTATCATGAGGCAACTGCATAAAATAGAAAAATAGAAAATTGCTTGTGTATGACAGCAGCAAGCAAAATACAAAGATTCAGAAAATCAGCAGCATCATACAGAATAACTGAGCCTGGAGAGGCTCGCCGAAATAATACTCTCTCAAAAATAACTGAGCCTGGAGAGGCTCGCAGAAATAATACTCCCCAGAGGGAACCTCAACTCATGCTCTTGGACTCAAAATCCCCAGCAAGAGCTATCAAAGCAAGATCGACGACATCCTCAATGGAAGTACGATCACCCAAGCAGAATATCCAAGTCAAAGGACTTAAACTTCCTCAGTGAAGATAGCTCTCCAACTCGAGTGTCGAGTGAGGCTAAGCCTGTAGAGGCTTCCTAAATAATACTCTGGGATATATAAGATCCCCAAATCCCCAGTCGCCTACTCAAGAGGCATCCCTGCAGAAGGAGAAGAAAATAAAAATCAATAATCACTCCCCAAGTGGAATTTGGCTCTCAGCCAATCATTGAACGTCAAGCTGATACGCCCAACAGAAGAGGCTAATCAAAATCAACGACAAAATCCCCCAGTGGATAACAGCCTACACAGAGGCAGCAAAATCAAAAAACCAAAAGAGACACCCGAACAAGGATAACCGGGATACTCCACCAACGTCGAAAGGACGTCAGCCAATCATAAGGCACCGCTCACATCAGAAAGAGCATCTTTGTGTCTACACCCCAAAGGAATCAAAAATTCCCCAGTGGGCACCAACTACGCAATGGAAAGTTGGGACACAAGAACCTATGAGTAACTGCACATCCCCTAGACGGATCCCTGCGTTATCCAGCCCTTAGTGGCACAAAGTCAAAAAACAACCGTCGAAGCAGCATCGTGGACTGTGGAGACAAAATCATCACGCATCCCTGGAAAGGAGATATTCACGCTACCCCGTCGTCACAAACACGGAGGTATGCAGCTTCCGGCTCGGACAATGAGCGAAGCTATCTCTGGAAAAGGGGTACTCACCGCTTACCGTTGTCATAAGGGTACTTAGCTTCCGGCTCGAACAAAGAGTGAAGTTAAGCCTGGAGAGACGGTACTCACAGCTTCCAGCTTGGGCAACAAGCAAAGCAAGGCCTGGAGAGGCAAAACTCATACTGCTCACCGTCGTCACAAAGGTGCTTAGCTTCCGGCTCGAACAAAGAGTGAAGTTAAGCCTGGAGAGACGGTACTTACAGCTTCCAGCTTGGGCAACAAGCAAAGCAAGGCCTGGAGAGGCAAAACTCACACCGCTCACCGTCGTCACAAAGGTACTTAGCTTCCGGCTCGAACAAAGAGTGAAGCTAAGCCTGGAGAGGCGGGTACTCAACCATCAGCGTCATCAGAGGTGCGTTGATGTCCAACTTCCAGCTCGAGCGTCGAGTGAAGTTGACCTTGGAGAAGGTAAACTCAGCTACCGAGGATGTCAGAAGCGCCGAGGTATGCACCCACCTGGAGAGGCTACTCAACATTTTCCTACCGGAAGACGCTACAAGTCAGAAGGTCGGCACAATACCCGGACAATTGGGTCAACTCCTTTACTTGTCAGCCGATACACCAAGAGGCCGTCCGACTAAGTAAAGGGGGGGCAGCTGTAGACCCCTAAAATTGTCCGGGTCGGAAATAAAGCTTGAAGACTCTCGAAGACTGAAGGAAGATCAGCCAGAAGGACTCCTGGAAGGCCCTAGGAGGGTTCTCTGTAGGTCTAGAGGTCTTAGAATAGCTCAAAATAACGAAGTGGAAGGAAAAAGCCCAATACGGCCGTACTGCATTCAATACGGCCGTATTGAAGCTTCAATACGGCCGCAGCGAACTCAATACGGCGTATTGAAGTTTCTGAAACTTCAATACGGCCGTACTGAAATCAATACGCCCGTATTGACACTTCAATGCAGCCGCTGTGAACTCAATACGGGCGCATTGAAATTTCTGAACTTCAATACGGCCGTATTGAACTCAATACGACCGTATTGAAGTTCAAAAATTTCAATACGGCCGTATTGCTCCCGTAGGCCGTATTGCGCCTATTCCCTATAAATATGACGTCAATTGGACGTCATTCCACACTTTTCAACATAGTTTGAACCCTCTCCTTGAGTATTCTGGGGTTTTTGAGCAGTGTTCTGCCCTAGAAATCACTCGGAGAGTTGATCCGACGAAGTTCTTGAGCCCGAGCCATTTTGCTTGAGGATCGAACCTAGTCGAGGGGAAATCTCTTTGATTCCCTTAGTTAAAATTTTGTTCTAGGAGAGCGAGGAGCGGGCTTGTAGAGCGAGGGGAACGCCAAAACGCTTCCCAGTTCATTTTTTATAAAAAGCACGCTTCAAGAGGTTTCCCTTCAATCCTTCCTTTTACTGCTTTCTGTGTGCATATTTAAACTGTCATCATGTAGATAGTCAATTCATAATTGTTTAGAATAAATAGGGGTAATTTAGTAATTTTACGCTGTTATTTTAGAAAATAATCTGTCATAGGGAACCCGAAAGGGGCGCCGTGGGGTGCTAACACCTTCCCCACGCGTAACCGACTCCCTTACCCAACTCTGGTTGTAATGGCCAAAGTTGATTTTTAATCAATTGCCTTATCCCTTTTTCCAATGTTTTGAGTAAAACATTGGTGGCGACTCCACGAACCCTCCTTTTACGAAAACCACTAATCCATGGAGGGTCCCGCTTGGGATTAATATGGATTGGTGAGCCTTTTAATAAAATTGCTCGTTTGACGAGGTCTCAGTTTGAGAATAAGTCATTCTAGCAATCCACATTTTCAAACAAATAAAACGAGTCCAACCATCCTTCGCGAATGCCGAAAGCCCGTTTCGGGCCGGTGGCGACACATATGAAAAGAGATGTTCAAAGATTTTGTAGTAGTTGTATAGCTTGTCTTCAAGCTAAATCTACCACAAAACCTCATGGACTATACACCCCCTTGCAAATATCCAATGCTTCTTGGGTAGACATTTCCATGGATTTTATCCTTGGTTTTCCTAGATCCTAAAGAGGAAAGGATTCTATCTTTGTGGTAGTGGACCGTTTTAGTAAAATGGCACACTGTATTCCATGCCACAAAGTGGATGATGCAAGCAGTGTGGCTAAATTATTCTTTCAAGAGATAGTGTGATGGAATCATGCCTAGGAAGGCAAGAGGTGACATATTGAAGGAGCCAAGAGGAGTTGGCTAGACATGAAGGTTTGGGCCAGTCAGGGCCCAATGGGCCTGATGGGCCTGGGAAGGCCCAAGTTGAACTTTTCATGGGCCATATTTTGTTATAGCTATTTTCATATGTTTTGTATACATCATGTTAGTATAGGTACATAGAGTAGCATTTTAGGTTTTAGGCTAGTTGGGCCTAGTTTTGGGATTCATGGGCCTTTGGGCTTTTGGTACCCAATATTGGGCTCATTTTCATTCTTGTAATTTTTCCTTTCCATTGTATTTGTTTGACCATTGTATTTAGGTCATTAGATTAGGAATATACAAGAATTACTTAAATAGGTAAATTAGGTTAAACTAGGTTTAATTTGGAAGTCATTTAAGTTACATTTGAGTCACATGTTTAGCACCATGGGTGGCTGAACATGTGCCACTCAAATTAACCCTAAATAACTCTCAAATCAAACCTAAATGCATCTAGGCACCTAAATTTTCGGACTAGCACATGGGAGCCAAAATTTGAATTCAAATTTCAAGTTTGAATTCAAATTTTGGGCGCCACATGTAGCCTTGGATTTAGGCGCCCAAAGTTGCACACTTGGAACCCTACTTAAGTGATTCTTCCACTCTTTGTATTCACTTTTGAGATTAATAAAATTGGAGAGCTTATTCAGCCCAATTTTCTCTTGAGAGTCACCGAAATTTCTCACATCAAAAGCCATAGGAGAGTTCATCTTTTCCTTCTCTTTGAAGTGAGGAATCCTTTGCTCCTTAAGCTTGGATGCTTCCATCCAAGGCTTAAGCCTATTCCAACCGAGAATCATTCTTCTTCAAGTGTTCATAGCTGCGGATTCAAGTCTCCTTTGAAGAGATCCAAGCCTAGGCAAATCCAAGATGAAGAACATCCCTCACTTCTCCTAGTATTTCCATCATTTTTGGTATCAAGAGCAAGGTCTTCAAGGAGATAAGTTCTTCATCTTGTTTTGGTCCGATTGTTTTTGTGTTCTTTGTGTTCTAAGTGTCTTGTTTGAGTTTCTTTTCGGATCTACATGCTTTTTGTCATATTTTGTTCCATAGATCCATTGGTTGATTGTTCTTGAATTTCTTCCTCAATCAACTTGTTTAGGACCTATTAGCTTGTGCTTGTTTTTGATTTTAATTTTGAGTCTCTCCATTCCTAATATGTGTCCGTGATTGGACTGCATACATTGCATTTAGATTTTGGTTTTTAATCCATGTTTTGTCTTAGTGTGTTTGTGTAGTCTTTATATGTCTTAAAATTCCTTGAATAGCATGTTGAACTAATTTTCTTTTGTGTCTTGTTCATCAATTTGTGTTCTCGGTTTTGCTTCTCTTTTAGCTACCTATATGTGCTTTTTCTTTTGCCTTATTGTGTTCATAACTTGCTATTAGTTCTAGTAAGTTTCTTTAGAGTTAGGTTTCTATTGTGTTCTTAAGTTTTCAAATCACATTCCATTGAAAAATCTTCTAAAATTTTTTGTGACTCAAAATTTCAAGTGTATTCCTAATTCTAGTGCACTCTTTTTGTGGATTCAAATTTTAAAAAAAAAAAGTGAGTTAAGAGGCTAGAAAACAGAGTTCAAAACAGAGCCTAAAGACCTAAAAGCTCCAAAGAAAAGAGTTCAAAAGGAATCCAAACCAAAACCTAAAGATTAGTGCACTAGTTTCTCATTTTCACTTGAAATTTGACCAATTTTTGGCTGATTTGTATTCTCGGTTTCTATAGCTTGGAAGCATTGAAAAATTTGAAAAAAAAAGGCAAATATACTCTCTGGACTCTTAATTTGATACTGGAAAAAGAAAGAATTAAAAAAAAAATAGAGAAAAAAAATTTATAAAGAAAAAGCCGAGAGGTGTACAAGCTGAAAAATCCACTTGATTCCTTGTTATTGTTTTTGCTACTACTTGTGCTATACTTATCCAATTGATTTCAAATTTTTTTTGTTTTGTTCATCTACTCTAGTACCTATCTAGGAACATTCCTAACTGAGTGCTAGCTTTATTTGGAGTCTTAATTTTCAGTTTTATTTGTTGAACCTCTTTGTGTCTTGTCATATACACCTATTACTCTTGTTTTTGGTATAAGCTTTTTAAATTGTGCTTTTGTTGCTTGTCTTGTTTTCTTTCTTTAAATTCCCTGTGCTGGAAGTGGCCTCAAATCCTTGTTCAAGGATCAAGCATTGCTCAACAAAGAGTAGGAAAAGTTTGGACACTAAGACCTAAAAATTTGACCTAAATTAGTGACCAAAATTTCTCCTAAACTTCCTTCACTTGAGTGACCAATCCCTTCACCTTGTGAGGCAGCCACATTAACCTCTTTGTTGTGTTTCTTTTGCAGGTCCAGGAGCATTATTTTGAAGGATTAGTGGCGGATTAAACACTTGATTAAGTGTTGGAAAATTTGGACAACAATCCGTCACTAATTGGTTGCCAAAGCCGCCACTTTATTGTTTTCCTAGGCTAGTTTACATTTTTGCCAAATCTTTTGTATTTTAAACCAATTTGTAAAGCTTGGAGGGAGTATTAAGAAGCTGGTCAGGTATATCTAACCCTTGATAGCCTTCTCACGTGTAGTACTAGTGGAAGTGGCTTGGAAATTTCATATGTTTCAAGCTTCCACTTAGGGTTATCCGACTAGCTACTTGTTTTTGCTTCCTTTAAAGTTTCTTGTCTATAATTGTGTTTACTTAGTTGCTTAATTTCGTCTAGACTTGTGTAGATTTGATTGTTCACGTTTAGTTTAGTCTTAAATACAAACAAATTGTGAAAAAGCATTCAAAATTTTTGTGAAAATTTTGGGGAATTGAAAGTACCACAAAGGAGTTTAGTGATTTCCACTTGAAAAGGCTTGGTTATTAAGTGGCTCTTTGTAGCTCACCTCCCTTGATAGTGCAACTTGTACACTTAGACTTCCAAGTGCTATTTTCATTCCTAGAAAATCTCAAAAATATTTTATAACTTTTTGCATAGCATATACAAAAAAATTCTTTTGTTTAATCATGAGAAAATATTTCTTAAGTGGTAGTGAATTAAGCTCTCCAAAAGGTTTTTCACATTCTACTCAAAGGCTTAAATCACTAACACCTTGGACAAAGCAAGAAGCTTTAAAAAAAGAAAAAGAAAAACTTGAAAAAAAAGCACAAATTGCAATTTTAGAGGAAGAAATTCACATTATTAAACAAAAGAGAGAAAAACTTTTAGCAAAAGAAAAATTGAGAAAAACAAGAGAAAAAGAAAGAAAAAAGGCATTGCTCTTAGGGGAGAGTAAGGAGGGAAATAATTCCTCTAAAGGACTTGTGAGTGAAGAGAGTTGTTCTACCACTAAAAATCATTTACAAAATACTCTCTTCATAAATAAAGACCTTAACTCTTACCCTAATCTTACCACTAGTCATGAAGTAGAGATTCAAGAACAAATCATTCTAAAGAAAAATGAATCTCAACTTCAAGATGTAGTGAAGAAGGAGTGGACTACATTTAGTTCCACTTCTTGTGCTACTTCCTTGGAGGTGCCCAAGGAAGATAGCCTTCCTCTCTTTAGGAATCCTTCTACCATAGTTGTTCTAATAAAGCACCCTAATTTTGGAATATATTGTTTGATAGATACATCTTGTCATATTTCATATTCTATTTTTGATCTTATGGGAAGTTCATCTTTATTTGAACTTAATTTGCACCCTTCCCTACAAGACAAAAATAGTTTCTATGAGTTTTCAAGATTTTCCAATACATTTTATCTACCAAACAATATGATTCAAAATTGTTTAGGACGTTTTCTAGTATTCTTTTCTTTATATTTTAGGAAAAGCCTAGGCTACCATTTAGGGTATTTTAGGCAAGATATTGTAGTGTTTAAAAATCATTCTTTTCATTGTCTTAGTCATAGTGTTATTACATTCTTAGGTTTTACTTCTAGGTTATGCTTAGGAGAGGAGCCTATTTCTACTTTTAGGGAGTCTAATTTTGATAGTTTATTTTTTCTTAGGCTAGATATAAGGACTCCTCTTATGATCCATAATCCATTTTCTCATCATAAACATGTCACCTCTTATACATGGTTTGTTGTGTATGTAGGTGATGTTTCTTATTCCATGCATCCTCGCGATTTGAGGACAAATCCTTTTCAAGAGGGAGGGGATGATGGAATCATGCCTAGGAAGGCAAGAGGTGACATATTGAAGGAGCCAAGAGGAGTTGGCTAGACATGAAGGTTTGGGCCAGTCAGGGCCCAATGGGCCTGATGGGCCTGGGAAGGCCCAAGTTGAACTTTTCATGGGCCATATTTTGTTATAGCTATTTTCATATGTTTTGTATACATCATGTTAGTATAGGTACATAAAGTAGCATTTTAGGTTTTAGGCTAGTTGGGCCTAGTTTTGGGATTCATGGGCCTTTGGGCTTTTGGTACCCAATATTGGGCTCATTTTCATTCTTGTAATTTTTCCTTTCCATTGTATTTGTTTGACCATTGTATTTAGGTCATTAGATTAGGAATATACAAGAATTACTTAAATAGGTAAATTAGGTTAAACTAGGTTTAATTTGGAAGTCATTTAAGTTACATTTGAGTCACATGTTTAGCACCATGGGTGGCTGAACATGTGCCACTCAAATTAACCCTAAATAACTCTCAAATCAAACCTAAATGCATCTAGGCACCTAAATTTTCGGACTAGCACATGGGAGCCAAAATTTGAATTCAAATTTCAAGTTTGAATTCAAATTTTGGGCGCCACATGTAGCCTTGGATTTAGGCGCCCAAAGTTGCACACTTGGAACCCTACTTAAGTGATTCTTCCACTCTTTGTATTCACTTTTGAGATTAATAAAATTGGAGAGCTTATTCAGCCCAATTTTCTCTTGAGAGTCACCGAAATTTCTCACATCAAAAGCCATAGGAGAGTTCATCTTTTCCTTCTCTTTGAAGTGAGGAATCCTTTGCTCCTTAAGCTTGGATGCTTCCATCCAAGGCTTAAGCCTATTCCAACCGAGAATCATTCTTCTTCAAGTGTTCATAGTTGCGGATTCAAGTCTCCTTTGAAGAGATCCAAGCCTAGGCAAATCCAAGGAGAAGAACATCCCTCACTTCTCCTAGTATTTCCATCATAGTGAGACTTCATGGGTTACCTAAGACTATAGTCTCGGATAGAGATGTTAAGTTCCTTAGCCATTTTTGGAAAACTTTATGGGCAAGGCTAGGAACTAAACTTCTACTTTCTACCACATGTCACCCCCAAATTGATGGGCAAACTGAGGTAGTTAATAGGTCTCTTGGGACTATGTTGAGGGCAATCCTCAAAGGCAATAAAAAGTCATGGGATGACTATTTCCCTCATGTGGAGTTTGCCTACAATAGGGTGGTCCATAAAACCACTTACATGTCTCCTTTTGAGATAGTTTATGGTTTCAATCCTCTAACTCCTTTAGACTTATTACCCTTTCCAGATGTTGCTTCTTTTATCCATAAAGAAGGAACATCAAGGGCTGAATTTGTTAAACATTTACATGAGAGGGTTAGAAATCATATTCAATCCGAAATAGAAAAATATGCAAAATACAATAACAAGGGTAGAAAGGAAGTTGTCTTCAATGAAGGTGATTGGGTTTGGCTTCACCTTAGGAAGGATAGGTTTCCTTCCAAAAGAAAGTCAAAACTTAGTCCTAGAGGAGATGAACCCTTTCAAATCCTCAAGAAAATAAACAATAATGCCTATGTCTTAGATCTCCCCTCTGAATATGGGGTTAGTCCTAGCTTCAATGTTTCTGATTTATCTCTTTTTACAGGACTTGCTGACCAAAAGGAGGGTGCTTTGGATTTGAGGACAAATCCTCTTCAAGAGGGAGGGGATGATGGAGGAGGCCTATGGGCTAAGGGCCCAACTACTAGGGCTATGGCCAATAGGATTCAAGAAGGATGGCCCCATGCTCAAGAAAAGCCCATCATACTTTTCAGTTGGGATTTGACTCAAGCCCAAGTAGAATAGGAGTAGTGTAGGTTTTGGCCTTTGGGCTTGTATTGCATTTTGGGCCTTGTATTTCGGCCACTTAGACTGGGATTTTCATTTAATGGTCATGAATTTAGGGTTAATTTAGGTTAGCATGTGCATATTCATTTGCATGTAATTAGTATGGCATTTAGTATGCATTTCGGCCATGTGTACACATGCACATGGTGTGACCGAAATACAACTCAAATGGATACCAAATTACATCCAAATGAGTGCACATGGAGGAGGTGACCGGTTGGCACCAAAATTTGAATATTTGAATTCAAATTTTGGCGCCTAAGGTTAAGTAAACCATACCATGGTTTCACTTAACCTTAGGTTAACCCAACGTGCACCTTAAACCTAATTTTCCCTATAAATTCATCCTTGGCCGAGACTTGTAGCACTTTTGGAATTAATTGAATGAGAATTTACTCTTTGAAGTTCTCTCCTCCGAAAGTCTCTCTAAGCCTTTCTCTACCTTACTTGAGATCCTCTCCTTGTAGAGTTAGGCACCTTCACCTTCTATCCGAGATAGCTAGGTGAGTCTTGGATACATGATGGAGGTGAGTAGTAGGAGTGAAGCTCAAACTCTTCCTAAACTCCTCCTAGGCTCGGATCTTCTTCAATGGAGATAGCAAAACACTTGAAGAACTCGTGAAGATGAAGAACACTTGCGGAAATGGAAGAAGGAAGCATCCAAGCTCATGAACTCAAGGGATTGCACACTTCAAAGGGAAGAAAACTAGGTTTTCCTAAGGATTTTGAAGGCATTCTCTTAGGTTTTCTCTCTTGGAATTTTCGGTGACTCTTGAGGGAATTAGCTGAAGTAAATGTTCAGAAATTCTCATATATTCAAAAGTGAGTACAATAGGTGAAGGAGGGAACATATATGCATCCGAAAATATGAATACACTTGGCGCCACATGAGTGGTCACCATGTTGGCGCCAAGATTTGAATTCAAATTTGAATTTGAATTCAAATCTTGTCACACATGTGTATGACCGGTCCCATGAGTGCTTGGTGCATTTGGTTTTGATTTAGTGTGCATTTAGGGTTGAATTTGAGTCACACATGTTCAGCCAAGGTGGCATGATCCATGTGACTCAAAATGCAACTTAAATGCATGCTAAATTAAACCTAGTTTACCCTAATTTAACTAAACTAGTAATCCTCCTTTAATCCTAATCTAATGGCCTAATTACAATGGCCAAACAAATACAATGGAAAGGAAAATTACAAGAATGAAAATGAGCCCAATATTGGGTACCAAAAGCCCAAAGACCCATGAAGCCCAAAACTAAGCCCAACTAGCCTATAACCTAAAATGCTACTCTATATGGTCCAAAATACAAGACCAAAATATATTCAAACTAGGTTAACAAAAATATAATAAGGATGTTAATAACAAGATGGGCCCATGTTGAAACTTGGTTTGGGCCTTCCAAGCCCATAGGGCCCATTGGGCCTGGGCTGGCCCAATCTTCCATGTCTAGCCCACTCCTCTTGGATCTTTGAGTATGTCACCTCTTGCACTCCAAAGCATGATTCCATCATCCCCTCCCTCTTGAAAAGGATTTGCCCTCAAATCTCGAGGATGAATGGAAGGAAAATCAACACCTACATGTACAACATACAATGGATAAGAGATGAAATTTTCATAAATCCTAAGAGGACTCCTTCTATCTATCCTAAGAAAGAAAAATAAACTATCAAAATTAGACTCCCTAAAAATAGAAATAGGCTCCTCTTCTAAGAACAACCTAGAAGTAAACCCTAAAAATGTATGGACACTATGACTAAGACAATGAAAAGAATGATTTTTAAACACTACTATATCTTGCCTAAAGTACCCTAAATGGTAACCTAGGCTTTTCCTAAAATATAAAGAAAAAATTACTAGAAAACGCCCTAGACAATTTTGGATTTGATTGTTTACTAGATACTCATAATCATATAAGCTATATTTATCTTGTAGGGAAGGAAACATATTAAGTTCAAAAGAGTAAGAACTTCCCATAAGATCAAACATAGAATATAGATTATTACAAGTTGTATCTACTAAACAATGTAAACCGAAAATTGGGTGCTTTATTAAATTTAAAGAAATACTTCCTTCCTTGTGCACCATCAAGGAAGTAGTATAAGGAGTAACACTAGGAATAGTCCACTCCTTCTTCACTATATCTCTAAGTTGAGAATTCTTGGTTTGAAATTTATTTTGTTTTTCATTCTCAACTCTAAAATAAGTGGCAGCATTAGGACAAGAGTCAAAACTTTTATGAATAAAGAGAGTTTTTTTCAAGTCTTGTTTGGTCATAAAATAACTCTCCTTAGTCACAAAGGTTTTAGTGGAAACCCTTTCTTCCACACTTTTTCCTTCTTTTCTTTCTTTATTTCTTTTTCTTTTCATTTGCTTTTGATCCTCAAACACTTGGGGTGGTGTTAAAGGATTTAAAACAATTTCCTTATTTTTATGATTGAAGGTTATTTTGTTAGTGAGGCCATCATGTATAGTTTGTTTATCAAATTGCCATGGCCTACCAAGAAAAATATGACAAGCTTCCATAGGGATCACATCACATAAAACTTTGTCTTTATAATCCCCTATAGAAAACTTGACCTTCACTTGTTGATTCACCTCCAATTCCTCACCTTCATTGAGCCAATGAAGTTTATAAGGGTGAGGGTGAGGAATGGTGATAAGTGCTAACTTGTTAACAAACCTTGTACTACAACAATTTGAACATGATCCACTATCAACAATGAGAGAACAAGTTCTTTTAGAAACTAAACATCTTGTGTGAAAGATGTTCTCTCTTTGTGATAGTGAAGTGGGACAAGGTTGACTTCCAAGAAGCCTTTTGACCATAAGAAGATCACCATCAACAGGATATAGCTTTTCAATTTGAGGGTCTTCCTTACTAGTCTCACTATCACTTGAAGTGGTAGAATTAGATTCATCAAGGCTACTATAAATGTCTTGTCCTCTCAAAATCATGACCTTTTTAGTTGGACATTGAGAAGCTATATGGCCTCTCCCAAGACATTTAAAGCATTTGATGTCACTAGTTTTACTACTAGAAGTGAAAACATTTTTATTTTTATCACTTTCATTTTCTTTTTCTTTTTCTTGACCCTTACTAGAGTTTTTAGAAGAGTCATATTGACCCTCCCTCTTGTAGTCATTCTTGATATAAGAGTTAGCTTGAGTTTTTCCTTTTAAAGAATTTTTCCTTAAATTTTGTTGTTCCACCTTTATACAAAGTTGGACCAAATCATCAAGGTCCCTATAAGGGAGTAACTCAACTCTATCTCTTATGTCAAAATTTAGACCACTCAAAAACCTAGCAATGGTCAATCTTTCCTCTTCCCTTATGCCATCCCTCATGAGATACAACTCCATCTTTTGTCTATACTCCTCAACACTCATATTCTTTTGTTGGAGTCTTTGGAGCTTATCCATAAGCTCCCTACTATAATAAGAAGGTATGTGCCTTCTTCTCATAGCACTCCTCAACTCATTCCAATAAGTGATTGGAGGGTCATTGTGAAGTCTTCTCTCTCTCTCTAAGGATGTCCACCAATACATAGCTTGTCCTTGGAAAGCTAAGGTGGCCAAGGGAACTTTTCTTTCTTCACCTACTTGGTGACAAGTGAAGATTTGCTCCACTTTCATTTCCCAATCCAAGTAGGCATCCACATCTTCTTTTCCATGAAAGTAAGGGAGATCAATCCTTGATTCCCTCACTTTGTGTTCTTTAATGACTCTCCTAGGTGTGGGTTGATAGTAAGCATCCATATGCATACTACCATCATTATCTTGGCTTTGAGAATCATTGGAGCTCTTGGTTGAGCTCCTTGAAGAACCTTTTTGACTTTTATTTTTATTTAATTTTTTTAAAAGTTTTTCTTCTCGTTGCTTAATCTTTTGAATCTCTTGTTCTAAAGCCATGACTTGTACTTCCTTTTCAAGCTTTTATTTTTGTTTTAGAAGTATCTCATCATTTTTCCAAAGTTTTAGTGCTTCAATCTCTTTTACAATTTTTTTAATACTTTTAGGAGTATCAAAATCACTACTACTTGGAGAATGGTGACTCATGATTAAGCAATGAGATGTTATATGCTATGCAAAAAGTTATAAAATGTTTTTGGGATTTTCTAGGAATGAAAATAGCACTTGAATGTCTAAGTGTACAAGTTGCACTATCAAGGGAGGTGAGCTACAAAGAGCCACTTAATAACCAAGCCTTTTCAAGTGGAAATCACTAAACTCCTTTGTGGTACTTCCAATTCCCCAAAACTTTTCACAAATTTTTTTGTATGATTTTCACAATTTGTTTGTTTTTGAGATTAAACTAAAGCGTGAGCAATTAAACTACACAATACTAGACGTTTTAGGGCAACAAAGTAAGCACAAATAAGAATAAGAAATTTAAAGGAAGCAAGAACAAGTAGCTAGTCGGATAACCCTAAGTGGAAGCTTGAAACATATGAAATTTCCAAGCCACTTCCACTAGTACTACACGTGAGATGCTATCAAGGATGTAGATATACCTGACCAGCTTCTTAATACTCCCTCCAAGCTTTACAAATTGGTTTAAAAATACAAGAGAATTGACAAAAATTAAACTAAACTAGAAAGCAAATATTGGCAGCTTTGTGACCAATTAGTGACGGTTTTTTTGTTCAACTTTTCTAACACTTGTTTAAGTGTCTTAATCCGCCACTAATCCTTCAAATTTGATGCTCCTGGACCTGCAAAGAATCACAACAAAAGAGGTTAATGGTGGCTGCCTCACAAGGTGGAAGGAATGGTCACTCAAGTGAAGGAAGTTTAGGAAAAGCTAGGTCACTAAATTAGGTCAAATTTTTGTGGTATTAGTGTCCAAACTTTTCCTACACTTTGTTGAGCAATGCTTGATCCTTGAGAAAGGATTTTAGGCCACTTCCAGCACAGGAAAATTATTGAAAGAAAACTAGACAAGCAATAAAGCACAATTGGAAAGCTTATACCAAAAGTAAAGAGTAATAGGTGTATATGACAAGACACAAAGAAGTTCAACAAGTAAAACTGAAAATTAAGACTCCAAAATAAAGCTAGCACTCAGTTAGGAATGTTCCTAGATAGGTTCTAGAGTAGATGAACAAAACAAAAAAAATTTGAAAGCAATTGGATGAGTATAGAACAAGTAGTAGCCAAAACAAGTTAAGGAATCAAGTAGATTTTCACCAATGTACACCTCTCGGCTTTTTCCTTTTAATTTGTTTTCTCTATATTTTTTTTTTAATTCTTTCTTTTTCCAGTATCAAGTTAAGAGTCCAGAGAGTATATTTGCCTTTTGTTTCAATTTTTTTCTATGATTCCAAGCTATAGAAACCGAGACTACAAGTTAGCCAAAAATTAGGTCAAAATTCAAGTAAATTTGAGAAACTAGTGCACTAGTCTTTAGGTTTTGGTTTGGATTCCTTTTGAACTCTTTTTATTTTGAACTTTAGGTCTTTAGGCTCTGTTTTAAACTCTTTTTTCCAGCCTCTTAACTCACTTTTTTTTTTTAAAATTTGAATCCACAAAATTAGTGCACTAGAAGTAGGATTACACTTGAAATTTTGAGTCAAAATTTTTTTTATAAGATTTTCAATGGAATGTGATTTGAAAACTTAAGAACACAAAGGAAACCTAACTCTAAGGAAACTTGCTAGGACTAATAGCAAATTATGAACACAATAAGGTAAAAGAAAAAGCACATATAGGTAAGCACAAATGAACAATGACCGAGAGCAAAAAAATGATGAACAATGTACTAAAAACAATTAGGTCAACATGCTATTCAAGGAGTTTTTGAACATATAAGAACTAAACATAAACTCTAAGACAAAACATGGATTAAAAACCAAAATCTAATGCAAATGCATGAAGTCCAATCACGGACACATACAAGAATGGAGAGACTCAAATTAAATCAAAACAAGCACAAGCTAATAGTTCCTAAACATGTTGATTGTGGAAGAAAATTCAAAAACAATCAACCAATGGATCTATGGAACAAAAAGTGATTCAAAACATATAGATCCGAAAATGAAACTCAAATTAAGACACAAGAACACACAAGAACAGCACAAAACACGGACACAAAAATGGAAGCAACTTATCTCCTTGAAGAACCTTGCTCTTGATACCAAAATTGATGGAGGTGAGTAGTAGGAGCGAAGCTCAAACTCTTCCTAAACTCCTCCTAGGCTCGGATTGATGGCAACCCTCCTTGCATGGATTGAGTTAAGAGCGTGAAAGAGGGATGACCGGACTCCTTAGATCATGGAACTCAAGGTTTCTAGCCTTGGAGATGGAGATGGGCGAATGGTGTTTATGGAGGCTAGGTGTTTGATGAAATGCTAAGGTGGTACTCTAGGGTTTTGGCTCACTTCATTGATGGATGAAGGCCACTCCTAAAGGTGAGAACACTCACGGTGAAGATGAGAAGGATAGGTGGCCGAAATGACCAAGGGGACTAAGGAAGAATATTAAGGCACAAAGGCTCTCTTAATATCATAAATTCCAAAGTATTTACAAGGTGTGGGGTGTTGGGTATTTATAGGAGGGAGGCATCTAGGGTTGCATTTGGAGTAGGCAAATGCATTCCAAATGAAATGCAAATGAACCCTAGATGCAACTTGGTGGCCAAGGATGGAATCTTTGGGTTTAGATTGGCTATATCTAGGTGCATGATAAGACCATGCAACCTTTGCCCTCCACTTGGGCCTAAGCCTTTCTAACACCAAAAATAGACCCAATGACACCAAAAAAGATGCATCACCCTCTAATTAACACCCTAGCCCAAAATTAAAAACCTAATTATCTAGAGCACCCCATAATACAAAGGCAAAATGGGAAATACAAGGAAAATAAATTCTGTCCTAAGCACCCCAAAATACAAGGGTAAAATAGGAAATTAAAGATAAGGGCAAAAATAGGAATAAAAATAAATGCTATAAAAACTTAGGAGCTAAGGCCCAAAAGTAGGCTTACTCCTCCTATGGTTTTTCAACACTAACCCATTCCTCTTGCTTCCTTCAATATATCACCTCTTGGTCTTCTTGGCCTTAGTGTTATTCCATCATTCCCTCCCTCTTGAAAAGGATTTGACCTCAAATCAAGAGGTTCCTCATGGTGGGCATCATGACCAACAAAAACATAAAAATAAGCATTAGAGGTAATAGTATATGATAGAAATGGAAAGTGTATCCTAAGAGGAGTTCTACTAAAAATGCTAAAAAGATTGTCTAAATTAAAAGGACTAGACTCTCTAATGTTAAGGATAGGATGCTCCCCATGGTGAAGTCTAGGTGTATAACTAAAACCTAAAAAGGTAAAAAGACTAAAACTATAGCACACTAATGTATTAGTCCTAAAATCTAAAATATCTTGTTGGAAGTGCCCAATGTAATGACCTAGGTATGTATTGGAAAATAAAGAAAACTTTACTAAAAAATTACCTAAACGACTTTGTATTGCATAATTTGTTAGATACATATGAGAAAAAGGTGCTAAGAGGAGTTTAGAAAACTCATATAATCTAAGTTTGTCTTGTAGGGAAGTATCCAAGTTAAGTTCAAATAAGTTTGAACTTCCCTCAAGATCAAAAATAGAAAATAGGACACCATGAGATGTATCCAACAAATCATACAAATCTAAAGTTGGGTGCTTTATGAAGGGAACTAAAGTGGAGAAAGTCTTAAAGAAGGAAGGCTTATCTTCCTTGGGCACCACCAAGGAAGTAGCACAAGAAGTGGGACTAAGTGAAGTCCACTTCTTCTTCACTAAATCTTGAAGTTGAGATTCTTTTTCTTTAAAAATGACTTGTTTTTGAATCTCCACTTCATGACTAGTGGCAATGTGAGAGAAAGAGTTAAGGTCTTGATGAATAAAGAGAGTTTCTTTTAAATCATTTTCAATGGGAAAGTGACTCTCTTCAAGCATAAGCCCTTTGGAGGAAACATTATCCTCCTTACTCTTCTCTAAGAGTGTTGGTTGTGTTTCATTTTCTAACCACTCTTGAACTTTCTTTATACTTTTCTTCATTTTTTCTTTCTTTTCTATTTTCTTTTCTTTTTCTTTTCTTCTAAGTTCATCCTCTCTTTTTGTATTTTCTTCCTCATGCATACTCTTAGGGATTCTAACCTCTTTGGAATTTTGATACCTAGTTGAGACATCCCTAGGTTTGGATCCACTAGTTTCTCTCCTCTCAACTAATTTTGCAAGTAACCTTTTTATTTCCGCATTATTTTTTTCAAACTCTTTTTCTTTTCTTCTCAACTCTTCCTCTCTTTTTATATTTTCCTCTTCTTTTTTTCTTAGGTACTCTTTTAGTTGCCTAAGTTCATCCCTAACACTAGACCTAGTACTACAAGAATTATGACCATGAACACTAGAATGATCACTCATCTTTGATCAAGAAAAGGTTTTCACAAATTTGTTTTCAAAAAGGTTGAAAAAGTTTTTCACAAAGAGTGAGTGATAAAAGGGTTTTCACAAAAGGTTTTCAAAGTGCAAGATAGGTAGGAAAGGCCTAAGTGTACAAAGTGAACTTTCAAAGGGAGGTGGACTACAAAGAATCACTTAATAACCAAGCCTTATCAAGTAAAAATCACTAAGCCTTTTCAACTTTTCTTACAAAACAATTTGGCACAACAATGAAGTGTGTGTGTGCACGTTACCCCTAGTAGGCAAAAGCAAGCCTTCTAAACGTAATTGGAAGCAAAGTAAGGACCTAAGCAATTATACTACTAAAAGCTTTAAAACATGCAACAAGGAAAACACTTAAAACATACTCTAGTCGAAGTCCTAGGTGAAGGTTTTCAAATCACCTTCAACTACACGAACTAAAACCAAAGTGAAGAGGTTTAGAAATGGCCAATTACAAACCAAAAATGAATAAACAAAGGCCAAATACAAGTGGCCTAAAAGAAATGGTGCAAAAGATAAAACAATTCAAGAAATTGAGTCTTCAAGTCTCCCACTTGTCACCCTTTCACAAGGAACAACCAAAAGTTAGCCTCTCAATGTGTATGCACTCTTTTTGATAGTAGAAATCCTTCCAAAGGTCTTGGAATCAAATCGGACAGCTCCTCCAATCAATTCACCAAAAGTGTATGTGATGAGTTTTAGGAGCTTTCCACACCTAGATCAAGAAGAAACAACCCAAGAGTACAAGAGTCCAAAGAAATAAAACTAAAAAGGCACAATTAAAAAGGCTAAACTGAAGTAGAGATATATGTGACAAAACTTAAGAGTAGAAAGAAGACACAAAAACTAAAATTAAGGCACATTAAGAAAGGCAAGTACTCAAAAGATTAATTCCTAGAATGGCACTAGAATTGAGTAGCAAGTGTTTGATAAAATGTTGCACTTAACATGTTAAATTTTAAAGTCTCATTCAGCCACTAAAACATAGTCCAAAGGTCCAAAGAATAACTCCAATTGCCAAGGTAGGAAAAATTGTCCAAAAGTCCACAAGTCTAGCAAAGGATCCCTTTTGTTTGCATTTTTTTTCACTTGTTTTGGCACTTTTTTTTTTTAATAATAATGTCCAGCCACTTTCTTGCTTTTTTTTTTATATTAATATTCCTCCTTTGCTTGGGTTTTACACTTGTGTTTGTTGATTTTGATTAGCAAAAAATTTGGAGTATCCTTTTAGCAATTAGTGATGGCTTAATGAGTCAATAATTTTAGTTTCTTTGAGCTTTTTGTGTAATAAAGTCCAGCAGTAAAATAAGCACATATAATCACTTTTCAACCTCAAATTATCAAGAAAAACATGTTCATATTAAGTGCAAATGGAAAAGGAAAGCAAGATGGCCGATTTTTGCAATGTGTGCAAAGATACAAATCACACATGAATGGTTAAATATCAAGGAACATGCTAGGATTAATTAGCATGCATGATTGACTCTCTAAAGCACTCTAAATCCCACGGCCATTTCAACAAACATATAGCATGCATATCATATTTTGATCATGAAAGTCTTTAGGCATGTGTATTTGGATTTTTTCTTTCAAGAAAAATTAGGGAGAATCATACTCTTGTGACAAAACTTAATAGATTATAAAATAAAAACACATGATCATCATTTTACTTATCATGCACAAAATTTTCCAGCCACCCAAACTTAAACAAAAATGGACGGATCCTACAAAGAAACCTAGGCACCAAGATGATTCATAAGGAAATTTATGGCATGAATCAATGACCAAAACAAGACACATAGACCATGAGAATATAGCATGAATATGATCTATCAAGCACAACTTCCAGACAAGCAAGAAGACACCATGACATGACCGGATTTTTAAAAGACTCAAAATAGACTAGAGATTACCCTTAAAGAACCATTGGCTCTAGATACCACATGATGGCAACCCTCCTTGCATGGATTGAGTTAAGAGCGTGAAAGACGGATGACCGAACTCCTTGGATCATGGAACTCAAGGTTTATAGCCTTGGAGATGGAGATGGGAGAATGGTGTTTATGGAGGCTAGGTCTTTGATGAAATGCTAAGGTGGTACTCTAGGGTTTTGGCTCACTTCATTGATGGATGAAGGCCACTCCTAAAGGTGAGAACACTCACGGTGAAGATGAGAAGGATAGGTGGCCGAAATGACCAAGGGGACTAAGAAGAATATTAAGGCACAAAGGCTCTCTTAATATCATAAATTCCAAAGTATTTACAAGGTGTGGGGTGTTGGGTATTTATAGGAGGGAGGCATCTAGGGTTGCATTTGGAGTAGGCAAATGCATTCCAAATGAAATGCAAATGAACCCTAGATGCAACTTGGTGGCCAAGGATGGAATCTTTGGGTTTAGATTGGCTATATCTAGGTGCATGATAAGACCATGCAACCTTTGCCCTCCACTTGGGCCTAAGTCTTTCTAACACCAAAAATAGACCCAATGACACCAAAAAACATGCATCACCCTCTAATTAACACCCTAGCCCAAAATTAAAAACCTAATTATCTAGAGCACCCCATAATACAAAGGCAAAATGGGAAATACAAGGAAAATAAATTCTAAGTCCTAAGCACCCCAAAATACAAGGGTAAAATAGGAAATTAAAGATAAGGGCAAAAATAGGAATAAAAATAAATGCTATAAAAACTTAGGAGCTAAGGCCCAAAAGTAGGCTTACTCCTCCTATGATTTTTCAACACTAACCCATTCCTCTTGCCTCTTTCAATATATCACCTCTTGGTCTTCTTGGCCTTAGTGTTATTCCATCACGGATCTTCTTCAATGGAGATAGAAACATACTTGAAGAACTCGTGAAGATGAAGAACACTTGCGGAAATGGAAGAAGGAAGCATCCAAGCTCATGAACTCAAGGGATTGCACACTTCAAAGGGAAGGAAACTAGGTTTTCCTAAGGATTTTGAAGGCATTCTCTTAGGTTTTCTCTCTTGGAATTTTCGGTGACTCTTGAGGGAATTAGCTGAAGTAAATGTTCAGAAATTCTCATATATTCAAAAGTGAGTACAATAGGTGAAGGAGGGAACATATATGCATCCGAAAATATGAATACACTTGGCGCCACATGAGTGGTCACCATGTTGGCGCCAAGATTTGAATTCAAATTTGAATTTGAATTCAAATCTTGTCACACATGTGTATGATCGGTCCCATGAGTGCTTGGTGCATTTGGTTTTGATTTAGTGTGCATTTAGGGTTGAATTTGAGTCACACATGTTCAGCCAAGGTGGCATGATCCATGTGACTCAAAATGCAACTTAAATGCATGCTAAATTAAACCTAGTTTACCCTAATTTAACTAAACTAGTAATCCTCCTTTAATCCTAATCTAATGGCCTAATTACAATGGCCAAACAAATACAATGGAAAGGAAAAATTACAAGAATGAAAATGAGCCCAATATTGGGTACCAAAAGCCCAAAGACCCATGAAGCCCAAAACTAAGCCCAACTAGCCTATAACCTAAAATGCTACTCTATATGGTCCAAAATACAAGACCAAAATATATTCAAACTAGGTTAACAAAAATATAATAAGGATGTTAATAACAAGATGGGCCCATGTTGAAACTTGGTTTGGGCCTTCCAAGCCCATAGGGCCCATTGGGCCTGGACTGGCCCAATCTTCCATGTCTAGCCCACTCCTCTTGGATCTTTGAGTATGTCATCTCTTGCACTCCAAAGCATGATTCCATCAATACACTTGCTTCTTTTTGGTGCTCCAAATCCTTGCCTTCCTTCCAAGGATCTGAGAAGAGGTTGATGAAGCATTTCTTTGAGGTTTTCTTCAAGAAGAACCTCATCAACATGTTTGTTATCATCAAAACTTTTAATCTTTAGGCATGATCTCATCAATATCAGGCTCCCCCAATCTCAACAACCATGATGATGGCTACTATCAAAGACCCCCTAGGCAACATAGGCCTAGGCATGAAACAACTACTCTTAGAGAACCTAGGTTTGACCTTCCTCCCTTCCATGGAAAAGACCTTGTTGATGATTATCTAGATTGGGAGATGAAGGTTGAACAACTCTTCACTTGCCCCAATGTAAGTGAAGAGAGAAGGGTTCCCATGGCTACCCTAAGCTTTCAAGGGTATGCCATGTATTGGTGGACTTCCCTTGAAAGGGAAAAAAGAACTCATCATGAGCCTCAAATTCAATATTGGAATGAGCTTAGAAGTGTCTTAAGGAGAAGACACATTCCTCCTTATTTTGAGAGAGATTTGATGGACAAGCTCCAAAGACTCCAACAAAGAAACCTTAGTGTGGAGGAATATAGGCAACAAATGGAGTTTCTTATGATGAGGGCTGGCATTAGGGAAGAGGAGAGAACCACCATTGCTAGGTTTCAAAGTGGCCTAAACCTAGAGATTAGGAACAAGGTTGAACTACTACCATATAGAGACCTTAATGAATTAGTTCAACTTTGTGTGAGAGTAGAACAACAACTTAGGAGAAATCCTACCCTTAGGAAGGAATGTACCTCATACCCTAGGAAGGACTTCAAGAAGGAGGGTCAACCCTCCTATTCAAAAGAAATGCCACTAAAAGAAAAACCTTCCAATGATTCTAGGAATAATTCTATTAAGTGTTATAAGTGCTTAGGGAGGGAACGCATAGCTTCCTAATGCCCCACAAAAAAGACCATGATCATTAGGGGTGTAGACCCCTAAAATTGTCCGGGTCGGAAATAAAGCTTGAAGACTCTCGAAGACTGAAGGATAATCAGCCAGAAGGACTCCTCGAAGGCCCTAGGAGGGTTCTCTGTAGGTCTAGAGGTCTTAGAATAGCTCAAAATAAAGAAGTGGAGGGAAAAAGCCCAATACGGCCGTACTGAACCCCAATACGGCCGTATTGAAGCTTCAATATGGCCACAGTGAACTCAATACGGCGTATTGAAGTTTCTGAAACTTCAATACGGCCGTACTGGAATCAATACGGCCGTATTGAAGCTTCAATACAGCCGTATTGAATTCAATACGGCCGTATTGAAATTTCTGAACTTCAATACGGCCGTATTGAACTTCAATACGACCGTATTGAAGTTCAAAAATTTCAATACGGCCGTATTGCCCCTGTAGGCCGTATTGAGGCCCATTCCTATAAATAGGAGGCCATTTGGACGTCCTACCACACTTTTGAACATAGTTTGAACCCTCTCCTTGAGTATTCTGGGGTTTTTGAGCAGTGTTCTGCCCTAGAAATCACTCGGAGAGTTGATCCGACGAAGTTCTTGAGCCCCGAGCCATTTTGCTTGAGGATCGAACCTAGTCGAGGGGAAATCTTTTTGATTCCCTTAGTTAAAATTTTGTTCTAGGAGAGCGAGGAGCGGGCTTGTAGAGCGAGGGAATGCCAAAACGCTTCCCAGTTCATTTTTTATAAAAAGCACGCTTCAAGAGGTTTCCCTTCAATCCTTCCTTTTACTGCTTTCTGTGTGCATATTTAAACTGTCATCATGTAGATAGTCAATTCATAATTGTTTAGAATAAATAGGGGTAATTTAGTAATTTCGCACTATTGTTTTTTAGAAAATAATCTGTCATAGGGAACCCGAAAGGGGCGCTGTGGGGTGCTAACACCTTCCCCACGCGTAACCGACTCCCTTACCCAACTCTGGTTGTAGTGGCCAAAGTTGATTTTTAAATCAATTGCCTTATCCCTTTTTCCAATGTTTTGAGTAAAACATTGGTGGCGACTCCACGAACCCTCCTTTTATGAAAACCACTAATCCATGGAGGGTCCCGCTTGGGATTAATATGGATTAGTGAGCCTTTTAATACAATTGCTCGTTTGACGAGGTCTCAGTTTGAGAATAAGTCATTCTAGCAATCCACATTTTTCAAAACAAATAAACGAGTCCAACCATCCCTCGCGAATGCCGAAAGCCCGTTTCGGGCCGGTGGCGACAGATGGCGACTCCGCTGGGGAAGCCTCGAGAGTCAGTCCCATTTAGTGACAGATTATTTTTAACAAATAATAGTTAAAATTGCTTTATTACCCCTCACTTGTATGATAACATGTTTATCTATTTGGCTTTAATAACTGTTGTATTTTTAAATTTACGCAATTGTTTGAAATAAAAACTGCACACGAACCTTTGCACACAACAGTTCCCTCTATACCCGGGGGCATGAGTGATTAACCATAGGGAGTGGATGTTAGTACGGCCGGTTGTCGAATGGGTCTATAGGTGCCCGTAGACCGTTGTCGGAAAACATCACTCAGGGTGATAACCATGAACTTGAGTCCGACGGTGCGTTGGAACTTTCCATCGACCTACGACGAGAGGAATTGGGTCCCTATAATGGGGGCACCTTGGGGGCCTTGGACTGGTGAGAACAGTTAGAACCTACCTTGAATATGCACCATTTCTGCAGGAGACCCCTACCTCGTGATTCGCTCGTGACTGTTCGTGGATGAGTGAATTGTTTGTGTAAATGTTTACGTGCAATTGTTTGTGCATTAATAAATAACCTCGTGATAAGGTCTAAAAAATTCCCCATGCATAAAAAACCATGACATGAGAGGAAAGACCATGTGTGAAAATATAATAAAAGTGAGAAGCATGTACATCATTACCAATAAGACATCATGCATCCTCATAAAAACATACATTTTAGGATCACCAATACCTCTTGACATGAGTGAAAGAGACCCATGACTATAGAGATTCTCCGTTGGGGAGAAATCATAGGTAAAGAAGGGTGGTAAACTTCCGTCTTAAAAAGGCAGTGCCTTAAAGATGGAGGTTTATCAAGCTCATGTTAAAAAGTGTATTCATTCCATAAAATAAACTAACTAAACATTCATTTTAGAAAGTGGCTGGTCATCTCTCTGTCCTTACGCGCGCACGGAAAATCAAGAAAATGGAAGCATTGGAGGAGCAAAACAAAAAGCTCACAACCGAGCTTTCACAGCTCAAAGAGCAGATGGCGCAAATGTTGGAACTCATGCGTCACCATAACATTCATGGATCTCATCACAATGACCATGGGTCCCATCATGAGGAGGAGGAGCATGAAGAAGATCCTCCACATGCCATACCTCTTGGGGCTGGAATTATGATCAAAGAGCCCGAGGTTTCAAAAGAACAATTCCACGCCCTAGAGGATCGGCTAAGGGCTATGGAGGGGCATGATTTTGATATCAAAGATGCCGCCGACATGTGCTTAGTGAGGGATATTCAATTCCCTCCCAAATTTAAAGTGCCAGATTTCCCGAGATACGTGGGATCGACTTGCCCCAAGAGTCATCTCACCATGTACTGCCGAAAGATGGCTGCATATGCCACAAACGAAAAGCTCTTGATTCATTGCTTTCAAGAGAGCTTGGCTGAAACTGCACTCAACTGGTATATGCAGCTAGATGGAAATCAAGTATGTACATGGAGGCAGTTGGCCGACGCCTTTCTCAAGCGCTACAAATACAACATCGACCTAACACCTGATAGGTCAGATCTTCAAGCCTTGAGTAAGACAAATGATGAATCCTTCAAGGCGTACGCCCAACGATGGAGGGAGTTGGCGGCACAGATAGAGCCCCCGCTGTCAGATAAGGAGATGGTGTCCTTATTCATCAACTCGTTGACTGGTCCCTATTACGATAAAATGATAGGGAACACAACGACACTCTTCTCGGACATCATCACTATTGGGGAGAGAGTGGAACAAGGATTGAAAAGTGGGAAGCTAGCTAAGCCTTCCCAATCATTCGAGGCTAAGAAGACCTTCAGGAAGAAGAATGAGGGAGGAGTCAATGCTATAACCATATCCTCGGCTTCTTCCACTTCGAAGTCAGGAAGATCGCAATTCATCCCTGTGAAGAAGTTTGATAAACTTCCGACCACTTATAGCGATCTCCTTCCGAAGCTAGTAGAAGCCAAACTTCTAGCTCATGTTCCACCAAAGAAGATCGACCCACCTTACCCCGATTGGTACAAGCCACAAGACAAATGTTTATACCATTCGGGGGCACCAGGGCATTCAACAGAGAGATGCCTAGCTCTCAAATACAAGGTCCAAAACCTTATTGATGCTGGGTGGGTCACCTTCGATTCGACAGCGCCCGACGTGAGCAAGAATCCTCTACCAAAGCAGGAGTAGAGAATGGCAAGCCACAATAGGGCCCCTTCATATTTTTCTTCTCTTTTAGGGACTCATGATCAGTACCCGAGATCATGAGAACCTTTTCATGTAAATAAGGGTTTTTGTACATTTTACATATATCAATAAAGAGGCATTTCACACATCACTCTCTTTTGTTCTTTTCTCTCTTTCCTCATCAATATTAATAAATTCTAAACCTAAACAGAACCAATAAAATAATTGTGTCTGTAATTGTTCGTTCTAACCGGGATCCGAAGGTGAAAGGGTTGAGTTGGACAGTGATGAGGAGACCATTTCTCCGGATCTGCAAAGATTGCTAGATCAAGAAGCTCGTCAAGAGAAATTCGAAACCGTGAATTTGGGGCATGACCGAGAGATAAAAGAGGTCAACATTGGGACCCATATCAGTGATGAAATAAGGACACATGCTTCCACTATGATTATAATAAAATCATTCTTTCTCATTGCTTCTTTTCTTGCTTATAATAAAATTCTAAACCACATTTTTTTTAACCCTGTTTGAATAAACATGAATGAGGTTAAAATCATCTTAATAATAATAAACCCACATCATTTTTATGTGGAAGTGTGTGTGTCAACTTGGAGCACCTTTTCTTGGCCTCAATAAGTGCCATCATGGATAAAGAAATCCTAAAGATAAAAAGACCCGCTAGGAATCCCACAAAAGGGTGACCTAGGCAAAAGTTAGGGTTACAATAATAAACAAAAACAAAGGTCCGCTAAAACGCCACAAAAGGGTGTTTTAGGCAAAAATAAGGACAATCAAAAAACAAAAGAAATCCATGATGGTAACACGAACCAAATTCAAAAAGAAAGGTTCAAGGGAAGCTATCCAAGTTGTCAAAGCACAATCATTAATAACAAAGATGTGCTTAACCTCATAAGTGTTTAATCGAACAAGCCTAAACACATAAGCCTACCTTGGCCATCCATTCTTACAAAAACCATTTTTGAAAAATAATCCCCTCTAAAACACAAACTTTTGAAAAATATACCCTTTCCTTCTTTTCTCTCTTGTCCCAACGATTTTAGAATAATCTAGTGGAAGCATGGAGAAATAAATCATCACTGATAATGGATCTAATCTGAACAACAAAATGGTGGAAGAACTGTGCCAAGAATTCAAGATCCAACACCACAACTCTTCCCCATATTGGCCAAAGATGAATGGGGCAGTCGAGGAAACCAATAAGAACATCAAAAATAGTGCAAAAGACGGTTGTCTCATTTAAAGACTGACACGAGATGTTACCCTTCGCTCCTCATGGCTATAGGACTTCAGTACGTCCATTTACAGGAGCTACTCCATTCTCACTCGTTTATGGGGTGGAGGCAGTTCTACCCATCGAAGTCGAGATATTCTATCTAAGGGTAATCATGGAAACAAAACTTTCCGAGGCAGAATGGGTTCAAAGCCAATATGACCAGTTGAACCCTATCAAAAAGAAACGGCTGAACGCCATATGCCATGGTCAAGCCTATCAGAGGAAGATCAAAAAGGCTTTTAACAAGAAAGTCCACCCTCGAGTCTACCATGAGGGAGAGTTGGTAATGAAGAAATTACTACCAACTCAAAAGGACAAAATCGGAAAGTATGCCCCGAATCACGGAGGACCATACGTGGGAAAACGAGCCTTCTCAGGAGGAGCATTGATCCTCACAAACATGGATGGAGAAGAACTTCGATACTTAGTCAACACTGACGTGGTAAAGAAGTACTATGCTTGAAGACGTTGCTTGCATGGGCCCGCTAGGATGAAAACCCAAAAAGGGCGTCCTAGGCAAAAGTTAGGGCAAAATAAAAAGCCTGCCAGTACAAGGGTACTAGGCAAAACAAAGGCAAATTTACCCCGTTAGGATACGTCCTAAGCAAAAGTTAGGGGCAAAAGAATAAGATGTAAAAGCAAAGCAAGCAACGATCGCTTAAACCGAAAACCGAAAGGCGGTTCAAGTGATTATCTTCTAGAAGCAAGCATCTTGCAGCATCTACACTCCTGGCTCAGGCCGAAGCAATTAGGGGAACGTAAAGAGCAACAATTACAGATATAATTGTTAAGCCCAATGTATATAGCCTACCCTGGCCAGCCATTCTTCAGAAATTTCCTTCTGTATATCTTTCTGTAAAAACACTTGTGAATATCAATAAAAATATCCATTTGTTTCTTTTCTTTCTTGACCATGTGATTATGCCTCTGAATTGGTTTTTCATAAAATTGTACGAAATTCCATTAATAATCGGTCAATAAAAGAAAATTGGAGGGGTTCCTGTAAAATCCATAATCTCCTGCATAAAGGCTCACAAAAATACTCCCTCGCGTCAATGACAGAAAGTCCTCCAAGAAGAAGAGGATAGGGAGAGCCACTCACTTTTCTAAATAAATGAACAAAAGTAAAAAATTGTATTTCATTTGTGCATCACACACACATTAGTTGCACATTCAAAGACCTTATCATGAGGCAACCGCATAAAATAGAAAAATAGAAAATTGCTTGTGTATGACAGCAGCAAGCAAAATACAAAGATTCAGAAAATCAACAGCATCATACAGAATAACTGAGCCTGGAGAGGCTTGCCGAAAGAATACTCTCAAAATAACTGAGCCTGGAGAGGCTCGCCGAAATAATACTCTCTCAAAATAACTGAGCCTGGAGAGGCTCGCCGAAATAATACTCTCAGAATAATTGAGCCTGGAGAGGCTTGCCGAAACAATACTCCCACAGAATAATTGAGCCTGGAGAGGCTTGCCGAAATAATACTCCTACAAAATAACTGAGCCTGGAGAGGCTTGCCGAAATAATACTCTCTCATAAATCTAATTTCTTTAACACTTTTAATTTCTGTACAGCAAAAGCCAAAAACATAAAAAAGGCAAAATACAGAAAAAGCCAAAATCAGAAGAAAAGGCAAAATACAGAAAAAGCCGAAAATAAAAAAGGCAAGGATATAAAAAATCCAACAAACAATCTGTACCAAATAACTAAGCCTGGAGAGGCTTACCAAAATAATACTCCATATCCTCCACAGTATGCAGAATAACTGAGCCTGGAGAGGCTCGCAGAAATAATACTCCCCAGAGGGAACCTCAGCTCAAGCTCACGGAAAAATCCCCCAGCGAGAGCTATCAAAGCAAAATCGACGCAATTCCCAATGGAAGTGCGATCATCCAAACAGTATATACAAGTCAAAGGACTTAACACTTCCTCGGTGGAAGATAGCTCTCCGACTCAAAGCACTGAGCGAGGCTAAGCCTGTAGAGGCTTCCTAAATAATACTTTGGGACACAATAAGATCCCCAAATCCCCAATCGCCTACTCAAGAGGCATCCCTGCAAAAAGGAGAAGAAAATCAAAAATATCAATAAGTATTCCCCAAGTGGAATCCGGCTCTTAGCCAAACATCGAACGTCAAGCCGATACGCCTAACAGAAGAGGCTAATCAAAATCAACGACAAAATCCCCCAGTGGATAACAGCCTACACAGAGGCAACACAATCAGAAAATCAAAGAGAGACACCCGAATAAGGATAACCGGGATACTCCACTCACGTCAAAAGGACGTTAGCCAAACATAAGGCATCGCTCAACTCAGAGAGCATCTGTGTCTACACCCCAAGGAGTCAAAAATTCCCATGGGTACCAACTAAGCAATGCAAGTTGGGACACAAGAACATATGAATGACTGCACATCCCCTAGACGGATCCCTGCGTTATCCAGCCCTCAGCGGCACAAAATCAGAAAAACAAACCGTCGAAGCAGCATTATGGACTGTGGAGACAAACTATACTCAACTACCTCATCTTTGAGAGGCAAAGTCTGGAGAGACGATACTCAAACGAAGTCTGGAGAGACGGTACTCAAACAAGGTCTGGAGAGACAATACTCAAACAAGGTCTGGAGAGACAATACTCAAACAAGGTCTGGAGAGACAATACTCAAACAAAGTCTGGAGAGACAATACTCAAACAAGGTCTGGAGAGACAATACTCAAACAAGGTCTGGAGAGACAGTACTCAAACAAAGTCTGGAGAGACAGTACTCGAAGTCTGGAGAGACAGTACTCGAAGTCTGGAGAGACAGTACTCAGAGTCTGGAGAGACGATACTCAAATAAAGTCTGGAGAGACAATACTCAAACAAAGTCTGGAGAGACAGTACTCGAGGTCTGGAGAGACAATACTCAAGGTCTGGAGAGACAATACTCAGCCATCAGCGTCGTCAGAGGCACGTTGGTGTTAAACTTAGCTACCGAGGTTGTCAGAAGCGCCAAGGTATGCAACAACCTGGAGAGGCTACTCAAACAATTTTCCACCGGAAGACATTACAAGTCAGAAGGTCGGCACATCACCCGGACAATTGGGTCAACTCCTTTACTTGTCAGCCGGTACACCAAAAGACCGTTTGACTAAGTAAAGGGGGGGCAGCTGTAGACCCCTAAAATTGTCCGGGTCGGAAATAAAGCTTGAAGACTCTCGAAGACTGAAGGATAATCAGCCAGAAGGACTCCTCGAAGGCCCTAGGAGGGTTCTCTGTAGGTCTAGAGGTCTTAGAATAGCTCAAAATAAAGAAGTGGAGGGAAAAAGCCCAATACGGCCGTACTGAACCCCAATACGGCCGTATTGAAGCTTCAATATGGCCACAGTGAACTCAATACGGCGTATTGAAGTTTCTGAAACTTCAATACGGCCGTACTGGAATCAATACGGCCGTATTGAAGCTTCAATACAGCCGTATTGAATTCAATACGGCCGTATTGAAATTTCTGAACTTCAATACGGCCGTATTGAACTTCAATACGACCGTATTGAAGTTCAAAAATTTCAATACGGCCGTATTGCCCCTGTAGGCCGTATTGAGGCCCATTCCTATAAATAGGAGGCCATTTGGACGTCCTACCACACTTTTGAACATAGTTTGAACCCTCTCCTTGAGTATTCTGGGGTTTTTGAGCAGTGTTCTGCCCTAGAAATCACTCGGAGAGTTGATCCGACGAAGTTCTTGAGCCCCGAGCCATTTTGCTTGAGGATCGAACCTAGTCGAGGGGAAATCTTTTTGATTCCCTTAGTTAAAATTTTGTTCTAGGAGAGCGAGGAGCGGGCTTGTAGAGCGAGGGAATGCCAAAACGCTTCCCAGTTCATTTTTTATAAAAAGCACGCTTCAAGAGGTTTCCCTTCAATCCTTCCTTTTACTGCTTTCTGTGTGCATATTTAAACTGTCATCATGTAGATAGTCAATTCATAATTGTTTAGAATAAATAGGGGTAATTTAGTAATTTCGCACTATTGTTTTTTAGAAAATAATCTGTCATAGGGAACCCGAAAGGGGCGCTGTGGGGTGCTAACACCTTCCCCACGCGTAACCGACTCCCTTACCCAACTCTGGTTGTAGTGGCCAAAGTTGATTTTTAAATCAATTGCCTTATCCCTTTTTCCAATGTTTTGAGTAAAACATTGGTGGCGACTCCACGAACCCTCCTTTTATGAAAACCACTAATCCATGGAGGGTCCCGCTTGGGATTAATATGGATTAGTGAGCCTTTTAATACAATTGCTCGTTTGACGAGGTCTCAGTTTGAGAATAAGTCATTCTAGCAATCCACATTTTTCAAAACAAATAAACGAGTCCAACCATCCCTCGCGAATGCCGAAAGCCCGTTTCGGGCCGGTGGCGACAAGGGGCAATGAAATCCTAAGTGAAGAAAGTACTTTATCTTCTTCATCCTCCTCAAATAAAGAAGACAAAATTCTTAGTTCTAGTGAGGAAGCACCATGTGAAGGTGATCTATTAATTGCCCAAAGGTTATTAACCAACCAATTAAAAGAACAAGATCAATCACAAAGAGAAAACCTTTTTCATTCTAGATGTAAAATTTTTAAGAAAACATGTTTTCTCATTGTTGATAGTGGGTTTTGTAACAATTTTGTAAGTCAAAGGTTGGTTGATAAGCTTCACTTAACTACCATAGCCCATCCTAAATCTTATAAACTTCAATGGCGTAATGAGGATGGACCTATAGAAGTTAAGGATCAAGTAAGTGTGTCTTTCTCCATCGAAAAATACAAGGATGAAGTTTTATGTTATGTCATTCCAATGGATGGAATCCACATTTTACTTGGGAGGCAATGGCAACATGATAGAAAAGCCATTCATGATGGTGTTAGTAACAAAATTCGCCTAGTCCATCTAGGCAAGAAACATACTTTGACTCGTCTTACACCTTCCCAAGTGTTGGAGGATCAAATATTTATGAAAAAAAAGTTTGAGGAAGAAAAAAAAGGAAAAATTAGAGAAAAAAAAAACATCCTAAGTCTTGAAAAGGAGGAAGAGAAGGTTATAGAATTGGAAGGAAGTGTCCCTTCCAAGGAAGTTGTTCCTAGAAGTCAATTTTCAATAAACCATTCAATAAAATAATGTCTTCTAGTTGAACAACCTCTTTACCTTATCTATGTCAAAGAGACACTTGCTGCCACAAATTTTGAATTTGAGTCTCTACCTAAGGGGATTAAAAATCTTTTGAAAGAATTTGATAACCTATTTCCCAAGGAAGTTTGATGGAGGACCATCCTTGAAGACACATGTGGGCCCCATCACTAGGTCCATGGCTAGGAGAGTTGAAGAGGAGGAGGGAGTTCACACACCAAGGGACACTCTCCTCATGATCATAGAGTATTAGTTCTCTCCTAAGCCTCATTAGTATAGGGTTTATTTTATATGCCAATTTTACCCTTGTATTTTGGGGTGCTTAGGACTTAGAATTTATTTTCCCTTGTATTTCCCATTTTGCCCTTGTATTATGGGGTGCTCTAGATAATTAGGTTTTTAATTTTGGGCTAGGGTGTTAATTAGAGGGTGACGCATGTTTTTGGTGTCATTGGGTCTATTTTTGGTGTTAGAAAGGCTTAGGCCCAAGTGGAGGGCAAAGGTTGCATGGTCTTACCATGCACCTAGATATAGCCAATCTAAACCCAAAGTGATGGATTCCTCCTTCCATGAATGACGTAGGGATTGAAGGGAGAAAGCCTTGGCCCATGATCTAGGTTCAACAAGGTAGACAAAAGGAAGGTGTATGGTGAAGAAAAGGAAGTTGGCGTGAAAATGATGGTGTTTGGGCGGAAGCACTTAGGGTGGTGGTGTTTGGGTGCTCAAAGTTGGCTCACTCCAAGGTAGGTGGAGGCCACTCTAGGTTTCCTACTCTCCAAGGGTGGAGATAGGAGGGGGATAGCCGAAACTTACCCTAGGGACTAAGGATGAGACGTTGAGGCATAAGAATGCTCACTCAAAATCTATATAATCCAAAGTATTTACAAGTGGTGGGGTGTTGGGTATTTATAGGAGGGGAGGCATCTAGGGTTGCATTTAGAGCAATGCATGGCCGAAATTCACAAGGCAAATGCACTCCAAATGCAATGCCAAATGAACCCTAGATGCTACTTGGTGGCCAAGGATGGAATCTAAGGGGTTAGATTGGCTACAACTAGGTGCATGATAAGTCAATGCAACCTTTGCCCTCCACTTGGGCCTAAGCCTTTCTAACACCAAAAATATGTCCAAGACTCACCAAAAATGCGTCACCTCCTCACTAAAACACCCTAGCCCAAAATTAAAACCCTAATCATCTAAAGCACCCCATAATACAAGGGTAAAATGGGAAATACAAAGAAAATAAATCCTATGACTAAAATACCCCAAAATACAAGGGTAAAATTGGAAAATAAAATAATCCTATGCTAATCAAATTGGCCATAGCCATGAACCATGTGATGGGTCTCACATGAAGTGAAGTACCAAGGATGGTCCTCCATCACAAAGATTCCATCCTTGTCCACCAAGTTGCATCTAGGGTTCATTTGCATTTAATTTGGAGTGCATTTGCCTACTCCAAATGCAACCCTAAATGCCTCCCCTCCTATAAATACCCAATGCACCACACCTTGTAAATACTTTGGATTATATAGATTTTGAGTGAGCATTTTATGCCTCAACATCTCTTCCTTAGTCACTAGGTTAACTTCGGCTAACCCCCATCATTCTCCACCCTTGGAGAGTGAAACCCTAGAGTGGCCTCCACCTACACTTGGAGTGAGCCAACCTTGAGCAACCATACACCTTTCACCATACACTTTCGGCATTCAACACTATCTCACGCCTAGCTTCCTTTTCCACCATAAACCTCCCTTTTGTCTAACCTTTGGTGAGCCTAGATCATGGGCAAGGTGTCTCCCTTCAACACACCATCATCAACCATGGAAGGAGAGACTCCATCAAAGTTCCAAGTGGACTTCCCCCTTTAAGGGGAATAGAACATCAAATTGACTTGGTCCTCATGGCAAGCCTACCCAATAGGCCCGCCTATAGGACCAATCCCCAAGAAATGAAAGAAATAGAGACCCAATTTGAAAGTTTGATGAAGAAGGGATGGGTTCAAAAGAGCCTAAGCCCTTGTGCTATGCCCGTTGTTTTAGTTCCAAAGAAGGATGGAACTTGGAGAATGTGCGCAGATTGTAGAGCTATTAATAATATTACTGTTAAGTATAGGCATCCAATCCCTAGACTAGATGATATGCTAGATGAGTTGCATGGAGCACTCATATTTTCTAAAATTGATCTTAAAAGTGGTTATCATCAAATAAGGATTAAGGAAGGAGATGAATGAAAAACTGCTTTTAAGACCAAGTTTGGACTATATGAGTGGTTAGTCATGCCTTTTGGCTTGACCAATGCTCCTAGCACATTTATGAGATTAATGAACCATGTCTTAAGGGATTGTATAGGTAGGTTTTTAGTTGTTTATTTTGATGATATCCTTATCTATAGTAAAAGCCTTAAAGACCATTTAGGACACCTTAGAAATGTCTTGCTCATTCTTAGGGACAACCATCTCTATGCTAACTTAGAGAAGTGCACTGATGGCTTCCTCCTTCCATGATTGACGTAGAGTATGAAGGGGAAAGCTTTGCCCTTGATCTAGGCTCACCAAGAGGGTAGACAAAGGTAGGTTTATGGTGGAAAAGGAAGTTAGGCGTGACAAGGAAGATGGTGGTGGCGGAAGTGTTTAGGGATGTGGTGTTTGGGTTGCTCAAGTTGGCTCACTCCAAGTGTAGGTGGAGGCCACTCTAGGGTTTCACTCTCCAAGGGTGGAGAATGAAGGAGGCTAGCCGAAGATAACCTAGTGACTAAGGATGGGATTTTGAGGCATGAAATGCTCACTCAATATCATATAATCCAAAGTATTTACAAGTGGTGGGGTGTTGGGTATTTATAGGAGGGGAGGCATCTAGGGTTTCATTTGGGACATGCATGGCCGAAATTCATAAGGCAAATGCACTCCAAATGACATGCCAAATGAACCCTAGATGCAATGATGGTTTTAAAAAAAGGTGCTCATCCTCCATTGCCATCTTTCTTTGGCACCAAAAGAAGGAGGATGGCACAAGGGTTAAGGTTCTTTTGAACCTAGCCCTTTGTCTTCAAAGGAAAAATTCTTTTTTTCTTTTCTTTTCTTTTTGTTTTTGTTTTTTCTTTTCTCTGCATCATCTTTCTTAGCCTTTAGTTTGAGTTGGTCCTCATTCACTTGAGAGGGTGATAGAGGACACCACACAAACTTCTTACCTAAGTGTTGGAAACTTATTTTATTGGTGAGGCCATCATTGATTATGTGCTTGTCAAATTGCCATGGCCTCCCAAGCAAGACATGACTAACCTCTAATGGCACTATGTCACACAAAACATCTTCTTTATAGTTGCCAATAGAGATTGGTATGCTTACTTGTTGGTTAACTACAACACCTCTTTCCTCATTGATCCATTGCATTTTGTAAGGTTTAGGATGAGGTTTTGTAGTTAAGGCTAGCTTATCAACCAATCTAGTACTACAACAATTAGAAGTAGACCCACTATCGACAATGAGAGAACAAGTACTTTCTAAGACCTTGCATTTTGTTTGAAACAAGTTCTCTCGTTGTGATTGGTCAATTTCACTAGATTGATTGTTAAGGAGCCTTCTAACCAACAATAGGTCTCCTTCACAAGGTAATATTTCTTCCTCGGATGCTAAAACTTCTTCTTCATCACTTGAAGATGAGGAAGTAGCTTCATCAAGGCTACTATAATGATCTTGGCCCTTTAAAAGCATGGTTTTTTTTGGTGGGACATTGTGAAGCAATGTGCCCACGGCCAAGACACTTGAAACACTTGATGTCACTTGTTTTAGTGTCTTTGGAAGATGCCTTAAAAGATGGTTTTTCTTTTTCTTTTTCTTTTTCTTTTTCTTCCTTGGGATAAGGTAGGGAAGAGTGGCCCTCCTTCTTAAAACTCTTGGAATAAGAGGGAGTGGAGTCTTTTCGAAAAGGTTTTCTTGTAAGTTGATGCTCCACTCTTGAACAAAGTTGAACAAGTTCATTCAAATCCCTATAAGGTAGAAGTTCAACTTTGTCTCTTATCTCAAGATTAAGACCACTTTGAAATCTAGAGATTGTGGTCCTCTCTTCCTCCCTAATCCCAGCCCTCATCATTAGCAACTCCATAGATTGCCGATATTCTTCCACACTAGATGACCCTTGTTTCAATCTTTGAAGCTTATCCATAAGCTCTCGGTCATAGTATGGAGGAATATGCCTCCTTCTCAAGGCACTACGGAGCTCATTCCAATATTGAATTGGAGGCTCATGGTTTATTCTCCTTTCTTTTTCTAAGGAGGTCCACCAATACATAGCATGCCCTTGGAAGCTAAGGGTTGCTAAAGAAACCTTCCTATCTTCACTCACTCCATGGCAAGAGAAAAGTTGTTCCACTTTCATTTCCCAATCTAGATAATTTTCAACATTATCTTTGCCATGAAATGGGGGAAGAGTGATGTTGGGTTCCCTATTGGAAGACTCCCTATTTCTATGATACCTTGGGGGTCTTTGATAGTAATCATCATTGTGATGACTACTAAAGAAGATATCACTTGGAGGTTGGGTATGATGCCCTTCCTCCTCATGAACACTTGCATGCATATGCCCCTTTCCTCTTGAGGGTTGAGGAGAAGTGACTCTTGGTCTTGAACCACTAGCCTCTCCTCCCACAACTAGCCTAGCAAGCAATCTTTTTATTTCTTCATTATTTTTTTCAAATTCTTTTTCTTTTCTTCTCAACTCTTCCTCTATTTTTATATTGTCCTCTTCTTTTTTTCTTAGGTACTCTTTCAATTCCCTAAGTTCATCCCTAACACTAGACCTAGTACTACGAGAATTACGACCATGGACACTAGAATGATCACTCATCTTTGATCAAGAAAAGGTTTTCACAAATTGTTTTCAAAAAGGTTTGAAAAGGTTTTCACAAAGAGTGAGTGATAAAAGAGTTTTCACAAAAAGGTTTTCAAGGTGCAAGATAGGTAAGAAAAAGGTCTAAGTGTACAAAATGAACTTTCAAGGGGAGGTGGACTACAATGAATCACTTAATAACCAAGCCCTATCAAGTAAAAATCACTAAGCCTTTTGCTACTTTTCTCACAAAAACAAGTTGGCACAACAATAAAGTGTGTGTGTGCACGTTACCCCTAATAGGCCAAAAACAAGCCTTCTATACGGATTTGGAGACAAAGATAAAAGTCTAAGCAATTATACTACCAAAAACTATAAAACATGCAAAAGGAAAGCACTTAAAACATGTTCTAGTCGAGGTCCTAGGTGAAGGTTTTCAAATCACCTTCAACTACACGAACTAAAAACCAAGTTGAAGAGGTTTAGGAATGGCCAAATTACAAACCAAATGAAAGAAACCAAGGCCCAAAAACAAAGGAGGCCGAAAGCAAGAAAAATCAAGCAAAAATAAAGAAAAACAAAAATTAGATCTTCAAACTCCTCCACTTGGGTTCCTTCACAAGAAACAAACGTGTTAGTCCTCTCCAAGTGTTTGATCACTCCTTTTGATGTGGTGTAAATCCCTCCAAAGGCTAGGCTTGGATTCGGTTCACCCCTCCACTCAAATCCACCAAAGGGTGTGATAGTTGGCTAGACGAGTTCTTCACCTACAAGTAAAGTGAAACCAACCCAAAGCAAGAGTCCAAGAAATAAAACTGAAAAGCACAATTAGGAAAGGCTAAACTCAGAGAGAATTTATGGAGACAAAACAAAAGAGGCCAAGAAAGACAAGCAAAAAGATTAAGACTCAATCAAAGAAAGGAAGCACACAAAGAGTAATCCTAGAAAGGCACTAGAATTAGGTTAGTGTTTATGCTCACTTGATTAAGTCCTTTATATGTTTCGGTCCAGCCAAAATTAAGGTCCCAAAATAAGGTCAAAAAGGTCACAAGTCCAACTCCAAAGCAAAGGTAATGGTCCAAGTCCACAAGCCTAGCAACAAGTCCTTTTTGGTCCAAACTTTTTTTTGATACCCTTTTTTTTTTTGTTCTATTTTTCACGTCTACTTTTGTTTAATAGTCCTTGGGTCCAATTTTTTTTTTTCAATGTCTAGTCCAATGTTGCTTAGGTTTTGCACTTGTGGGTGGTAAATTTAGGTCAAATTTTAGAAGAGAAAGAGTAGGACAAGTGGCGTGAATTTAGAGGTCCTTAGGGAATATTTTTGAGTGGAATTGGTTTTGTTCTTTTTAGCACAAGTTGTTATGCACCAAATTTCAGCACACCTCTTAGATTCTTTTAGGGTTTGTTTTGGCATAGAAAGACAACCAAATCAAGTGAGAATGCAAGGGAGAGTGGGCGGTTATGCATGTGCAAGGAAATGTTTACACATAGAAATCACAAAATCACTTAGAACATGCTAGGACTAAATAGCATGCATGAATGACTCCTAGATGGTTCATATATGTCACGCCCACTATGTAATGCAAGATGGCATATTTTGTTGATGTGTTTCATGCAAAGTGTTTGGCACATACATGGAATTTATGTGGACAAAATATAGGAAACAAAAGACAAAACTTTAGGTGGATTCAAAAGTAAAAAGTATGTTCATGGCATGTTCATATGAGACTCAAACAAAAAATTTAGAAAAGCAAAGCAATAACCTAATAATGGAAACCTAAAAAGACAAGGAAGGTTCACAAGGAATGAGAAAAATGAACCTAAAACTATTCGGCCACACAAAGAAACAAGGATGAGAAAAAAATGACCGAATAGAAAAGAAGACAAAAAGGACTAGATTTTACCCTTGATGAACATGGCTCTTGATACCACTTGATGGATTCCTCCTTCCATGAATGACGTAGGGATTGAAGGGAGAAAGCCTTGGCCCTTGATCTAGGTTCAACAAGGTAGACAAAAGGAAGGTGTATGGTGAAGAAAAGGAAGTTGGCGTGAAAATGATGGTGTTTGGGCGGAAGCACTTATGGTGGTGGTGTTTGGGTGCTCAAAGTTGGCTCACTCCAAGGTAGGTGGAGGCCACTCTAGGTTTCCTACTCTCCAAGGGTGGAGATAGGAGGGGGATAGCCGAAACTTACCCTAGGGACTAAGGATGAGACGTTGAGGCATAAGAATGCTCACTCAAAATCTATATAATCCAAAGTATTTACAAGTGGTGGGGTGTTGGGTATTGTAGACCCCTAAAATTGTCCGGGTCGGAAATAAAGCTTGAAGACTCTCGAAGACTGAAGGAAGATCAGCCAGAAGGACTTCCAGAAGGCCCAAGGAGGGTTCTCTATAGGTCTAGAGGTCTTAGGATAGCTAAAATAAGAAAAGTGGGAGGAATGAAGCCCAATACGGCCTCCCAGAGGTTCAGTACGGCCGTATTGAACATTTTGAACTTCAATACGGCCGCACTGAACTCAATACGGCCGTATTGAAGTTTCTGGACTTCAATACGGCTGCATTGAATTCAATACGGCTGCACTGAACTTCAATACGGCCGCACTGAACTTCAATACGGCCGTATTGAGGTTTTTTGAACTTCAATACGGCCGTATTGAATTCAATACGGCCGTATTAGTTCAAAATTTCAATGTTGACCGTATTGACCCTCATAAACCGTATTGAGCCTCTTCCCTATAAATATGACGTCAATGAGACGTCATTTCACACTTTTCCACACAGTTTTGACTCCCTCCTTGAGTATTCTGGGGTTTTTGATCTGCCCTAGAAATCTCTCTGGGAGTCGATCCGACGAAGTTCTGGAATTCCGAGCATTTAGCTTGGAGATTCGAACTTAGTCGAAGGGAAATCCTCCGGATTTCCATAGTCAAAAATTATTTTTAGGAAGGAGGGAGCGGGCTTGTAGAGCGAGGGAACGCCAAAAAGCTTCCCAGTTTTACTTGATATATAAAAAGCACGCTTCAAGAGGTTTCTTTTCTAAAAATCCCTTCTTTTACTGCTTTCTGTGTGCATATTAAACTGTCATCATGTAGATAGTTAATTTATAATTGCTTAGAATAAATAGGGGTAATTTAGTAATTTTGCACTATTATTTTTAGAAATAATCTGTCATAGGGAACCCGAAAGGGGCGTTGTGGGGTGCTAACACCTTCCCCACACGTAACCGACTCCCTTACCCGACTCTGGTTGTAATGGCCGAAGTCGATTTTTGAATCGATTGCCTTAAGCTTCTTTTTCCAATGTTTTGAGTAAAACATTGGTGGCGACTCCATGAACCCTTCCTTTTTATGAAAACCGCTAATCCATGGAGGGTCCCGCTTGGGATTAACATGGATTGGTAAGCCTTTTAATAAAATTGCTCGTTTGACGAGGTCTCAGTTTGAGAATAAGTCATTCTAGCAATCCATATTTTTAAACAAATAAAAGAGTCCAACCATCCTTCGCGAATGCCGAAAGCCCGTTTCGGGCCGGTGGCGACAGATGGCGACTCCACTGGGGAAGCCTCGAGAGTCAGTCCCATTTAGTGACAGATTATTTTTAACAAATAATAGTTAAAATTACTTCATTACCCCTCGCTTGTATGATAACATGTTTATCTAATTGGCTTTAATAACTGTTGTTTGTTTAATTTTCCGCAATTGTTTGAAATACAAACTGCACACGAACCTTTGCACACAACAGTTCCCTCTATACCCGGGGGCATGAGTGGTAAGCCATAGGGAGTGGATGTTAGTACGGCCGATTGTCGAATGGGTCTATAGGTGCCCGTAGACCGTTGTCGGAAAGCATCACTCAAGGTGATAACCATGAACTCGAGTCCGACAGTGCGTTGGAGCTTTCCATCGGCTTACGACGAGAGGAATTGGGCCCCTATAATGGGGGCACCTTGGGGGCCTCAGACCGGTGAGAACAGTTAGATCCACCTTGAATATGCACTTTTCTGCAGGATACCCCTACCTCGTGATTCGCTCGTGACTGTTCGTGGATGAGTGAATTGTTTATGTGAAATTGTTTGAGCATACATTGCATTTCTTTAAACATACAACATTCCTATTCTTTTAAAATAAAAATAAATAGGAATAAGAATCTTCCATTGCATGGTGTTAACATCTACCTTCATCACATTCATGTAGGTAGTTTCCCTTTTCACCCAAAAAAAATACAAAAAACAAAATACCCAAAAAAAGGAAAAAAGGGTTATTTATCCAAACCAAGCAATATCATGCATCATCTTAGGGACATCCTAAAAACATGATAATGCTTAGTTGAATAAACACAATGCATGCATATTCAACGTCATCATCTCATATCATGCATTCTTATCAAAGATTATGGAGGGATCTAGGTTTGCATTTCATACATCCCTCCTAGTAATTCATTAATAAACGTAAATAAAAAGAAAGGATTAAATCGATGCGTATGTTCAAAGAATGGATCGCACGCCGTTCGTTATCAAGTGTAAGCCAACAACCGCGCCAAGCGAACACACGTCAACTCCGTTGTTGGTAATTAAGACGAATAAAGGGGAAGGTCCGACACCGTTAAGGATCACTACTCCAAGGCCTTTTCCCTACGAATCGAATAAGGCTGTGCCGTGGATATACGACATCCATTTTTCTGCCAACAGCGATATCTCTAACATCGCTGGACTTGGGGGCATGACTAGGAGTGGCAGGATCTACACTCCCGAAGATCTTCATGATAAAGCCCCCAAGAATAAAGAAAAAAAAGAAAAGAAAACTGAGGAAAAAGAATCCGAGGAGGAGACAGACGAGCTGTTAAAGTTTATCCGACAGAGCGAGTACTCCATCGTGGATCAACTTCATAGGACGCCAGCAAAGATTACGCTGTTGTCGTTGATCCTAAGTTCCGAACCGCATCGGCAAGCTCTGTCGAAAGTCTTGAACGAGGCATATGTGTCGCACACTATCTCCCAAGACAAGTTTGAGGGGATTGTTAGTCACATCACGGCTAGTGATCACCTCACCTTCACCGATGAAGAAATCCCCGCTGGGGGACCGAATCATAACAAGCCCTTGCACATCTCTGTAAAGTGCAAGGAGTATCACATCGCTAAAGTCTTGGTAGATAATGGATCTTCCTTGAATGTGATGCCTGTAGACCCCTAAAATTGTTCGGGTCGGAAATAAAGCTTGAAGACTCTCGAAGACTGAAGGAAGATCAGCCAGAAGGACTCCTGGAAGGCCCTAGGAGGATTCTCTGTAGGTCTAGAGGTCTTAGAATAGCTCAAAATAAGGAAGTGGAGGGAATGAAGCCCAATACGGCCGTACTGAACTTAATACGGCCGTATTGAAGCTTCAATACGGCCGCAGTGAACTCAATACGGCGTATTGAAGTTTCTGAAACTTCAATACGGCCGTACTGAAATCAATACGGCCGTATTGAAGCTTCAATACAGCCGCAGTGAACTCAATACGGGCGCATTGAAATTTCTGAATTTCAATACGGCCGTATTGAACTCAATACGACCGTATTGAAGTTCAAAAATTTCAATACGGCCGTATTACTTCTGTAGGCCGTATTGCGCCTATTCCCTATAAATAATGACGTCAATTGGACGTCATTCCGGACTTTCACACTGAGTTTTGACTCCCTCCTTGAGTATTCTGGGGTTTTTGAGCAGTGTTCTGCCCTAGAAATCTCTCTGGGAGTCGATCCGACGAAGTTCTGGAATTCCGAGCACTTAGCTTGGAGATTCGAACCTAGTCGAAGGGAAATCCTCCAGATTTCCATAGTCAAAATTTTATAGGAGAGAGCGAGCGAGCTTGTAGAGCGAGGGAACGCCAAAAAGCTTCCCAGTTTTACTCAATATATAAAAGCACGCTTCAAGAGGTTTCTTCTTAAATCCTTCCTTTTACTGCTTTCTGTGTGCATATTTAAACTGTCATCATGTAGATAGTTAATTTATAATCGCTTATAATAAATAGGGGTAATTTAGTAATTTTACGCTATTATTTTAGAAATAATCTGTCATAGGGAACCCGAAAGGGGCGCTGTGGGGTGCTAACACCTTCCCCACGCGTAACTGACTCCCTTACCCGACTCTGGTTGTAATGGCCAAAGTTGATTTATAAAATCAATTGCCTTATCCCTTTTTCCAATGTTTTGAGTAAAACATTGGTGGAGACTCCACGAACCCTCCTTTTGCGAAAACCACTAATCCATGGAGGGTCCCGCTTGGGATTAATATGGATTGGTGAGACTTTTAATAAATAAATTGGATAAGATCGACAAGGTCTCAGTTTGAGAACAAGTCGTTCTAATAATCCAATACATTTTCAAAACTAAAATAAAAGCGAGCTCGACCGTCTTCGCGACCGCCGAGGCCCGTTTGGGGCCGGTGGCGACAGATGGCGACTCCACTGGGGAAGCCTCGAGAGTCAGTCCCATTTAGTGACAGATTATTTTTAACAAATAATAGTTAAAAATTACTTTATTACCCCTCACTTGTATGATAACATGTTTATCTATTTGGCTTTAATAACTGTTGTATTTTTAAATTTACGCAATTGTTTGAAATAAAAATTGCACACAAACCTTTGCACACAACAGTTCCCTCTATACCCGGGGGCATGAGTGGTAATCCATAGGGAGTGGATGTTAGTACGGCCGGTTGAATGGGTCTATAGGAGCCTACGAGACCGTTGTCGGAAAAACATCACTCAAGGTGATAACCATGAACTTGAGTCCGACAGTGCGTTGGAGCTTTCCATCGACTTACGACGAGAGGAATTGGGTCCCTATAATGGGGGCACCTTGGGGGCCTTTGACCAAGTGAGAACAGTTAGATCCTCCTTGAATATGCACTTTTCTGCAGGAGACCCCTACCTCGTGATTCGCTCGTGACTGTTCGTGGATGAGTGAATTGTTTGTGTAAATGCTTATGTGCAATTGTTTGTGCATTAATAAATAACCTCGTAATAAGGTCTAAGAATAAATCCCCATGCATGAAAAAACCATGACATAAGAGGAAAGACCATGTGTGAAAATATAATAAAAGTAAGGAGCATAGGCATCATTATCAATAATACCTCATGCATCCTCATCATCATTTATAGGTTCACTAATACCCTCTCGATGTGAGTGAAAGAGACCCGTGACTATTGAGATTCTCCGTTGTGGAGAGATAATAGCCTAGGGAGGGTGATAAACTTTCATCTTAAAAAGGCAGCGCCTCAAAGATGAAAGATTATCAAGCTCACATCAAGAGTGTATTCATATCATAAATAAGCTAATTAGAATAAAAATTCATTTTAGAAAGTGGCTGGTCATCTCTCTGTCCTCACACGCGCAAAGAAAATCAAGAAAATGGAAGCGCTAGAGGAACAAAACAAGAAGCTCACGACCGAGCTTTCACAGCTCAAAGAGAAGATGGCGCAAATGTTGGAACTCATGCGTCACCATAACATTCATGGATCTCATCACAGTGACCATGGGTCCCATCATGAGGGAGAGGAGGAGGAGCATGAAGAAGATCCTCCACATGCCATACCTCTTGGGGCTGGAATTATGATCAAAGAGCCCGAGGTTTCAAAAGAACAATTCCACGCCCTAGAGGATCGGTTGAGGGCTATGGAGGGGCATGATTTTGATGTCAAAGATGCCGCCGATATGTGCTTAGTGAGGGACATTCAATTCCCTCCTAAATTTAAAGTGCCAGATTTCCCGAAATATGTGGGATCGACTTGCCCCAAGAGTCATCTCACCATGTACTGTCGCAAGATGGCTGCATATGCCACCAATGAAAAGCTCTTAATTCATTGCTTTCAAGAGAGCTTGGCTGAAACTGCACTCAACTGGTATATGCAGCTAGATGGAAATCTAGTACACACATGGAGGCAGTTGGCCGACGCCTTTCTCAAGCGCTACAAATACAACATCGACCTAACACCCGATAGGTCAGATCTTCAAGCCTTGAGCAAGAATAATGATGAATCTTTCAAGGCGTACGCCCAACGTTGGAGGGAGTTGGCGGCACAGATAGAGCCCCCGCTGTCAGATAAGGAGACGGTGTCCATATTCATCAACTCGTTGACTGGTCCCTATTACGATAAAATGATAGGGAACACAACGACACTCTTCTCGGACATCATCACTATTGGGGAGAGAGTGGAACAAGGACTTAAAAGTGGGAAGCTGGCTAAGCCTTCCCAATCATTTGAAGCCAAGAAGACCTTCGGGAAGAAGAAAGAAGGAGAAGTCAACCCTGTAACCATTTCTCCATCTTCTTCCACTTCGAAGTCGGGAAAGTCGCAATACAAGCCTGTGAGGAAGTTTGATAAACTTCCGACCACATATAGCGACCTCCTGCCGAAGCTAGTGGAGGCGCAACTTCTAGCTTATGTTCCACCGAGGAAATTTGATCCACCATACCCCGATTGGTACAAACCACAAGACAATTGTCTATACCATTCGGGGGCATCGGGGCATTCAACGGAGGACTGTAAAGTTCTCAAATATAAGGTCCAAGACCTTATTGATGCTGGGTGGGTCACCTTCGATTCGACAGCGCCCGACGTGAGCAAGAATCCTCTACCAAAGCAGGAGTAGAGAATGGCAAGCCACGATAGGGCCCCTTCATATTTTTCTTTTCTTTTACGGACTCATGATCAGTACCCGAGATCATGAGAACCTTTTCATGTAAATAAGGGTTTTACAGTTTTTTTTTTAAAAAATATCAATAAAGAGGCATTTTTCATTACTCTCTTTTTTGTTCTTTTCTCTCTTTCCCCATTAACATTAATAAATTCTAAACCTAAACAGAACCAATAAAATAATTATGTCTGTAATTGTTCGCTCTGACCGGGATCCGAAAGTTGAGGATAAATGGGTTGAGTTGGACAGTGATGAGGAGACCATCTCTCCGGATCTGCAAAGATTGCTAGATCAAGAAACTCGTCTACTCCAACCATGTCAAGAGGAATTGGAGACCGTGAATTTGGGGCAGGGCCGAAAGATAAAAAAGGTCAATATTGGGACCCATATCAGTGATGAAATAAGGACACATGTTTCCACTATGATTATAATAAAATCATTCTTCATTGCTTCTTTTCTTGCTTATAATAAAATTCTAAACCGCATCATTTTTAACCCTGTTTGAATAAACATGAATGAGGTTAAAATCATCTTAATAATAATAAACCCACATCATTTTGTGTGGAAGTGTGCACGACAACTTGGAGCACCTTTCCTTGGCCTCAATAAGTGCCGTCATGGATAAAAAGAAATCCATTCAGGATAAAAATCCTTTAAAAAACAAAAAGCTCGGCAGGAAACCCAAAAAGGGGGCTGCACAAAAATAAGAGCAAAAGACCCGCTAGGAATCCCACGAAAGGGTGACCTAGGCAAAAGTTAGGGTTACAAAAATAAACAAAAACAAAGGTCCGCTAAAACGCCACAAAAGGGTGTTTTAGGCAAAAATAAGGACAATCAAAAAACAAAATAAATCCATGATGGTACCATGAACCGAATTCAAAAAGAAAGGTTCAAGGGAAGCTATCCAAGTTGTCAAATCACAACACGACTTTTTAACTTCATAAGTGTTTAATCAAACAAGCCTAAACACATAAGCCTACCTCGGCTAACCATTCTTACAAAAACCATTTTTGAAAAATAAATCCCCTCTAAAACACAAACTTCAGAATAAAAAATATTTTTCCCTTCTTTTCTCTCTTGTCCCAAAAGATTTTAGAATAATCTAGTGGAAGCATGGAGAAATAAATCATCACTGATAATGGATCTAATCTGAACAACAAAATGGTGGAAGAACTGAGCCAAGAATTCAAGATCCAACACCACAACTCTTCCCCATATCGGCCAAAGATGAATGGGGCAGTCGAGGCAACCAAAAAGAACATCAAGGAAATAGTGCAAAAGATGGTTGTCTCATTTAAAGACTGACACGAGATATTACCCTTTGCTCTTCATGGTTATAGGACTTCAGGAGGCAGTTCTACCCGTCGAAGTCGAAAAACCTTATATAAGGGTAATCATGGAAGCAAAACTTTCCGAGGCAGAAAGGGTTCGAAGCCGATACGACCGGTTGAACCTTATCCAAGAGAAATGGCTGAACGCCATATGCCATGGTCAAGCCTATCAGAGGAAGATCAAAAAGGCTCTTGACAAGAAAGTCCACCCTCGAGTCTACCATGAGGGAGAGTTGGTAATGAAGAAATTACTACCAACTCAAAAGGACAAAATCGGAAAGTGTGCCCCAAATCACGGAGGACCATAAGTGATAAAACGAGTCTTCTCAGCAGGAGCATTAATCCTCACAGACACGAATGGAGAAGAACTTCGATACCCAGTCAACACTGACGTGGTAAAGAAGTATTATGCTTGAAGACGTTGCTTGCATAAGCCCGCTAGGATGAAAACCCGAAAAGGGCGTCCTAGGCAAAAATTAGGGAGAAATAAAAGTCCGCCAGTACAAGGGTACTAGGCAAAACAAAGGCAAAATTATCCCCGCTAGGATACGTCCTAGGCAAAAGTTAGGGGCAAAAGAATAAAATGTAAAAGCAAAGCAAGCAACGATCGCTTAAATCGAAAACCGAAAGGCGGTTCAAGTGATTATCTTCTAGAAGCAAGCGTCTTGCAGCATCTACACTCCTGGCTCAGGCCGAAGCAATTAGGGGAACGTAAAGAGCAACAATTACAGATATAATTGTTAAGCCCAATGTATATAGCCTACCCTGGCCAGCCATTCTTCAGAAACTTCCTTCTGTATATCTTTCTGTAAAAACACTTGTGAATATCAATAAAATATCCATTTGTTTCTTTTCTCTCTTGACCATGTGATTATGCCTCTAAATTGATGTTTCAAAAATTGTACGAAACTCTCTTAATAATCGGTCAAATAAAGAAAATTGGAGGGGTTCCTATAAAATCCGTAATCTCCTGCATAAAAGGCTCACAAAAATATTCCCTCACGTCGATTCCTCCAAGAAAAAGAGGATAGGGAGAGCCACTCACTTTTCTAAATAAATTAGCAAAAATAAAAACTTGCATTTGTGCATCACACACATTAGTTGCACATTCAAAGACCTTATCATGAGGCAATTGCATAAAATAAAAAAATAGAAAAATTGCTTGTGTATGACAGCAGCAAACAAAATGCAAAGATTCAGAAAATCAACAGCGTCATACAGAATAACTGAGCCTGGAGAGGCTTGCTGAAAGAATACTCTCAGAATAACTGAGCCTGGAGAGGCTTGCCGAAAGAATACTCTCAAAATAACTGAGCCTGGAGAGGCTTGCCGAAACAATACTCATACAGAATAATTGAGCCTGGAGAGGCTCGCCGAAATAATACTCTCAGAATAACTAAGCCTGGAGAGGCTTCCTAAATAATACTCTCTCATAATAACTGAGACATTTCTGTACAAAAAAAGCCGAAAAACAACAGAAAAGGCAAAAATACAGAAAAAGCCAAAAAATGACAAAAAAGGCAAAAATACAGAAAAAGCCAAAAAACAACAAAAAAGGCAAACATACAGAAAAAGTCAAAAGTCGACAAAAAAAGACAAAGATTTCACATCTTTCAGAATAATTGAGCCTGGAGAGGCTCGCCGAAATAATACTCTTTCAGAATAACTAAGCCTGGAGAGGCTTGCAGAAATAATACTCCCCAACTGTACAGAATAAATGAGCCTGGAGAGGCTCGCAGAAATAATACTCCCCAGAGAAACCTCAGCTCGCGCTCAGAACAAATCCCCAGCGAGAGCTATCAAAGCAAGATCGACAAAATTCCCAATGGAAGTACGATCTCCCAAGCAGAATATCCAAGTCAAAGGACTTAAACTTCCTCAGTGAAGATAGCTCTCCAACTCAAGTGTTGAGTGAGGCTAAGCTTGCAGAGGCTTCCTAAATAATACTCTGGGATACATAAGATCCCTCATTCCCCAATCGCCTACTCAGAGGCATCCCTGCAAAAAGAGAAAAATCAAAAATATCAATAAGTATTCCCCAAGCGGAATCTGGCACTCAGCCGAACACTGAACTTCAAATCCCCAGTCGCCTACACAAGAGGCACTCCTTCAAAAAGGAAAACCCAAAGAAAAAATCAATAACAATTCCCCAAGCGGAATTTGGCTTTTTAGCCAATCATTGAACGTCAAGCTGATACGCCTAACAGAAGAGGCTAATCAAAATCAACGACAGAATCCCCAGCGGATAACAGCCTACACAGAGGCGACAAAAATCAGAAAACCCAAAAGAGATACCCGAATAAAGATAACCGGGATACTCCACCAACGTCAAAGGACGTCAGCCAAGCATAAGGCATCGCTCAATTCAAGAAGAGCATCTGTGTCTACACCCCAAGGAAACAGAAATTCCTCAATGGGTACCAACAATGCAATGCAAGTTGGGGCACAGGAACCTATGAATGACTGCACATCCCCTAGACGGATCCCTGCGTTATCCAGCCCTCAGAGGCACAAAATCAGAAAAACCGTCGAAGCAGCATCGTGGATTGTGGAGACAAAATCATCTCAAAGCCTGAGAGGCAATATTCAGATACCCAGTTGTCGAGAGCACCGAGGTATACACAAGCCTGAGAGGCAATACTCTGCTACCCAGTTGTCGAGAGCACCGAGGTATGCACAAGCCTGGAGAGGCAATACTCAGCTGCCCAGTTGTCGAGAGCACCGAGGTATGCACCAGCCTGTGTAGACCCCTAAAATTGTCCGGGTCGGAAATAAAGCTTGAAGACTCTCGAAGACTGAAGGAAAATCAGCCAGAAGGACTCCTGGAAGGCCCTAGGAGGGTTCTCTGTAGGTCTAGAGGTCTTAGAATAGCTCAAAATAAGGAAGTGGAGGGAATGAAGCCCAATACGGCCGTACTGAACTTAATACGGCCGTATTGAAGCTTCAATACGGCCGCAGTGAACTCAATACGGCGTATTGAAGTTTCTGAAACTTCAATACGGCCGTACTGAAGTCAATACGCCCGTATTGACACTTCAATACACCCGCAGTGAACTCAATACGGGCGCATTGAAATTTCTGAATTTCAATACGGCCGTATTGAACTCAATACGACCGTATTGAAGTTCAAAAATTTCAATACGGCCGTATTGCTCATGTAGGCCGTATTGCGCCTATTCCCTATAAATATGACGTCAATTGGACGTCATTCCACACTTTTGAACATAGTTTCAACCCTCTCCTTGAGTATTCTGGGGTTTTTGAGCAGTGTTCTGCCCTAGAAATCACTCGGAGAGTTGATCCGACGAAGTTCTTGAGCCCCGAGCCATTTTGGTTGAGGATCGAACCTAGTCGAGGGGAAATCTTTTTGATTCCCTTAGTTAAAATTTTGTTCTAGGAGAGCGAGAAGCGGGCTTGTAGAGCGAGGGAACGCCAAAACGCTTCCCAGTTCATTTTTTGCAATATATAAAAGCACGCTTCAAGAGGTTTCCCTTCAATCCTTCCTTTTACCGCTTTCTGTTTGTTGCATAATTTAATAAGTCATCATGTAGATATTTAATTCTTAATCGTTCATAATAAAAGGGGTAATTTAGTAATTTTACACTGTTATTTTAGAAATAATCTGTCATAGGGAACCCGAAAGGGGCGCTGTGGGGTGCTAACACCTTCCCCACGCGTAACCGACTCCCTTACCCAACTCTGGTTGTAATGGCCAAAGTTGATTTATAAAATCAATTGCCTTATCCCTTTTTCCAATGTTTTGAGTAAAACATTGGTGGCGACTCCACGAACCCTCCTTTTACGAAAACCACTAATCCATGGAGGGTCCCGCTTGGGATTAACATGGATTGGTGAGCCTTTTAATAAAATTGCTCGTTTGACGAGGTCTCAGTTTGAGAATAAGTCATTCTAAGCAATCCATATTTTAAAACAAACGAGTCCAACCATCCTTCGCGAATGCCGAAAGCCCGTTTCGGGCCGGTGGCGACAGATGGCGACTTCACTGGGGAAGCCTTGAGAGTCAGTCCCATTTAGTGACAGATTATTTTTAACAAATAATAGTTAAAATTACTTTATTACCCCTCACTTGTATGATAATATGTTTTATATATTTGGCTTTAAATAACTGTTGTTTGTTTAAATTTCCGCAATTGTTTGAAATAAATTGCACACAAACCTTTGCACACAACAGTTCCCTCTATACCCGGGGGCATGAGTGGTAATCCATAGGGAGTGGATGTTAGTACGGCCGGTTGATGGGTTTATAGGAGCCTATGAGACCGTTGTCGGAAAAACATCACTCAAGGTGATAACCATGAACTCGAGTCCGACAGTGCGTTGGAGCTTTCCATCGGCTTACGACGAGAGGAATTGGGTCCCTATAATGGGGGCACCTTGGGGGCCTTTGACCAAGTGAGAACAGTTAGATCCTCCTTGAATATGCACTTTTCTGCAGGAGACCCCTACCTCGTGATTCGCTCGTGACTGTTCGTGGATGAGTGAATTGTTTGTGTAAATGCTTATGTGCAATTGTTTGTGCATTAATAAATAACCTCATGATAAGGTCTAAAAATAATCCCCATGCATAAAAAACCATGACATGAGAGGAAAGACTATGTGTGAAAATATAATAAAAGTAAGGAGCATGTACATTATTACCAATAAGACATCATGCATCCTCATAAAAACATACATTTTAGGGTCACCAATACCTCTTGACATGAGTGAAAGAGACCCATGACTATAGAGATTCTCCGTTGGGGAGAAATCATAGATAAAGAAGGGTGGTAAACTTCCGTCTTAAAAAGGCAGCGCCTTAAAGATGGAGGTTTATCAAGCTCATGTTAAAGAGTGTATTCATTCCATAAAATAAACTAACTAAACATTCATTTTAGAAAGTGGCTGGTCATCTCTCTGTCCTTACGCGCGCACAGAGAATCAAGAAAATGGAAGCATTGGAGGAGCAAAACAAGAAGCTCACAACCGAACTTTCACAGCTTAAAGAACAAATGGCGCAAATGATGGAACTCATGCGTCATCACAACATCCATGAATCTCATCACAGTGATCATGGGTCCCATCATGAGGGAGAGGAGGAAGAGCATGAAAAAGATCCTCCAAACGCCGTACCCCTTGGGGCAGGAATCATAATAAAAGAGCCCGAGGTTTCAAAGGAACAATTCCATGCCCTCGAGGATCGGCTAAGGGCTATGGAGGGGCATGATTTTGACATCAAAGATGCCGCTGACATGTGCTTAGTGAGGGACATTCAATTCCCTCCTAAATTTAAAGTGCCGGATTTCCCAAAGTACGTGGGATCGACTTGCCCCAAAAGTCATCTCACCATGTACTGTCGCAAAATGGCTGCATATGCCACAAATGAAAAGCTCTTGATCCACTGCTTCCAAGAGAGCTTAGCTGAAACCGCACTCAACTGGTATATGCAGCTAGACGGAAATCTAGTACATACATGGAGGCAGTTGGCCGACGCCTTTCTCAAGCGCTATAAATACAACATCGACCTAACACCCGATAGGTCTGATCTTCAAGCCTTGAGTAAAAAGAACGATGAATCCTTCAAGGCGTACGCCCAACGTTGGAGGGAGTTGGCGGCACAGATAGAGCCCCCGCTGTCGGATAAGGAGACCGTGTCCTTATTCATCAACTCGTTGACTGGTCCCTATTACGATAAAATGATAGGGAACACAACGACACTCTTCTCGGACATCATCACCATTGGAGAAAGGGTGGAACAAGGACTTAAAAGTGGGAAGCTGGCTAAGCCTTCCCAATCATATGAAGCTAAGAAGGCCTTCGGGAAGAAGAAAGAAGGAGGAGTCAACGCTGTAACCATTGCTCCGTCTTCTTCCGCTTCGAAGTCAGGCAAATCGCAAAACAACTCTGTGAAGAAGTTTGATAAACTTCCGACCACTTATAGCGATCTCCTGCCGAAGCTAGTGGAGGCGCGTCTTATAGCTTACATTCCACCAAAGAAAGTGAATCCACCCTACCCCGATTGGTACAATCCACAAGACAAATGTCTATACCATTCGGGGGCACAGGGGCATTCAACGGAGAACTGCCGAGCTCTCAAGTATAAGGTCCAAGACCTTATCGATGCTGGGTGGGTCACTTTCGATTTGACGGCGCCCGACGTGAGCAAGAATCCTCTACCGCAGCAGGAGTAGAGAGAAGGGCAAGCCATGATAGGGCCCCTCCACATTTTTTCTTTTAGGGACTCATGATCAGTACCCGAGATCATGAGGACCTTTTCATGTAAATAAAGGGTTTTGTACAGTTTTACACTCATATATCAATAAAAAGGCATTTTTCACACATTATTCCCTCATTTTGTTCTATTCTCTCTCTCTCATTAATATTAATAAACTCTAAACCTAAACAGAACCAATAAATAATTATGTCTGTGATTGCTCGCTCTGACCGGGATCCGAAAGCCGAGGGTGAATGGGTTGAGTTGGACAGTGATGAGGAGACCATCTCTCCGGATCTGCAAAGACTGCTAGACCAAGAAGCTCGTCTACTCCAACCAAATCAAAATGAATATGGAAGACCGCGAGAAAACTTCTTTCATCACACCCTGGGGCACTTTTTGCTATAGGGTAATGCCTTTTGGACTTAAAAATGCGGGCGCCACCTACCAACGAGCGATGGTGACACTATTCCACGACATGATCCACAAGGAAATTGAAGTATACGTGGATGACATGATCGCAAAGTCGAAAGACGAGATGAACCATATTCAATATTTGAGAAAATTATTCAATCGGCTTCGCAAGTATCAGCTTAAGCTAAATCCGGCTAAGTGTACTTTCGGAGTCCGGTCGGGTAAGCTTCTCGGGTTCATCGTTAGTGAAAAAGGCATAGAGGTGGACCCCGATAAAGTAAAGGCAATAATGGAAATGCCTCCTCCTAAAACTGAGAAAGAAATTAGAGGATTCCTCGGCAGGGTGAACTACGTCGCAAGGTTCATCGCACAGTTGACTGACACGTGCAAACCAATATTCAAGCTGTTGCGCAAGAATCATTCCGAAGTTTGGGATGAGAATTGTCAACAAGCTTTCGATAAGATCAAACAGTGTTTGGCCAATCCACCAGTGTTGGTGCCACCTGTCGAGGGAAGACCATTAATCCTCTATCTAACGGTGCTTGATGAGTCCATGGGAGCTGTGCTAGGACAACAAGATGAAACAAAGAAGAAAGAACAAGCCATCTACTACCTGAGCAAAAAGTTCCTTGATTATGAAACCCGCTACACGCCACTAGAAAAGACGTGCTGTGCGTTAGCATGGGCAACACAACGGCTCAGGCAGTATATGATTAGGCATACTACTTGGTTGGTTTCCAAAATGGACCCAATTAAGTACGTGTTCGACAAACCGATAATCACTGGGAAGATTGCCCGATGGCAAGTGCAATTATCAGAATTTGACATCATACATGTCACACAAAAAGCCATCAAGGGTAGTACCCTAGCTGATTACCTAGCACACGGGCCGACCAATGACTATCAATCCCTTCAGGATGATTTCCCCGATGAGCATATAATGAGTATACAACATGAAGAACCAAAAGATGATGCATGGACCATGTATTTTGATGGAGCCTCCAACATGCTTGGACAGGGGATTGGAACAGTACTAATCTCCCCACAAGGAAAGCATATCCCCCTAACGGCAAGACTCAACTTCGACTGTACAAATAACATGGCCGAATACGAGGCTTGCGCGTTAGGAATCCAAGCAGCAATCAACAATGGTATCCTAAAGCTCAAAGTATTCGGAGATTCGGCTTTAGTCATCCACCAACTGCGAGGTGAATGGGAAGTCCGAAATCCTAAGCTGATACCATATGTTGAACATATCAAAGACCTGATACAATTCTTTCAAAATGTCGTCTTTGAATATATCCCAAGGGAGGAAAATCAGTTCGCTGACGCCCTTGCTACACTATCATCGATGTTCGCCTTGGATAAGGAGCATGAAATGCCCATCATCAATATCCGGCGGCACGATAAGCAAGCGTTCTGCCTACTGATAGATGAAGCTGTTGACGATCATCCATGGTTCCATGACATCAAACAATATCTGTCAAAAGGAGAATATCCTGATATGGCTAGTGATAATGATAAAAAGCATATCCGAAGAAGGGCCATGGGATTTCTGTTGATTGGAGAAACCCTCTACAAAAAGAATTATGACTCGGTCTTGTTAAGATGTATAGACCAAGTCGAAGCTCAAGATGTAATCAAAGAAATACATGAGGGGGTTTTCGGTACCCATATTCCCGGGCCTGCAATGGCTAAGAAAATCCTTAGGGCAGGGTACTACTGGTCGACCATGGAAAGGGATTGTTACCAATACGTTCGGAAATGCCACAAATGTCAAGCATATGCCGACAATATTCACGTCCCACCAACGCCACTCAATGTTCTGGCTTCACCATGGCCATTCGCAATGTGGGGCATGGATGTTATTGGACCCATCGAGCCAAAGGCATCCAACGGACATAGGTTCATCCTTGTGGCCATTGACTATTTCACCAAATGGGTAGAAGCGGCATCGTATGCTCATGTGACCCGAAAGGTGGTAACATCCTTCATCAGAAAGAATATCATATGCAGATACGGTATTCCCGACAAAATCATCACTGATAATGGATCCAATTTGAACAATAAGATGGTGGAAGAACTGTGCAAAGAGTTCAAAATTCAGCACCATAACTCTTCCCCATATCGACCAAAGATGAATGGGGCAGTCGAGGCAGCCAATAAGAATATCAAGAAGATAGTACAAAAGATGGTTGTCTCATTCAAAGACTGGCATGAGATGCTACCCTTCGCTCTCCATGGTTATAGGACTTCAGTACGTACATCCACAGGAGCTACTCCATTCTCCCTTGTTTATGGAATGGAGGCAGTTCTGCCGGTTGAAGTCGAGATACCGTCTCTGAGAGTAATCATGGAAGCAAAACTTTCCGAGGCAGAATGGGTTCAAAGTCGATACAACCAATTGAACCTTATCGAAGAAAAACGACTGAACGCCATATGCCATGGTCAAGCCTACCAAAGGAAGATCAAAAAGGCTTTTGACAAAAAAGTCCATCCTCGAATCTACCATGAGGGAGAGCTGGTGATGAAGAAATTGCTACCAGCTCAAAAGGACAAAATCGGAAAGTGGGCCCCAAATTACGAAGGACCATACGTGGTGAAGCGAGCCTTCTCCGGAGGAGCATTGATTCTCACAGACATGGACGGAGAAGAACTTCGATACCCAGTCAACGCTGACGTGGTAAAGAAGTATTATGCTTGAAGACGTTGCTTGCATCAGCCCGCTAGGATGAAAACCCAAAAAGGGCATCCTAGGCAAAAGTTAGGGCAAAACAAAAAGCCCGCCAGTACAAGGGTACTAGGCAAAACAAAGGCAAAATTATCCCCGCTAGGACATGTCCTAGGCAAAAATTAGGGGCAAAAGAATAAGATACAAAAATTAAAGCAAGCAACGATCACTTGAACCGAAAACCGAAAGGCGGTTCAAGTGATAATCTTCTAGAAGCAAGCGTCTTGCAGTATCTACACTCCTAGCTCAGGCATCTCACCCGAAACAACTAGGAAACGGGAAGAGCGGCAATTACAGATATAATTGTTTTAAGCCAAAAATGTATAGCCCACCTCGGCCAGCCATTCTTCAGAAATTCCCTTTGTAAATCTTTCTGTATAAACATTTGTGAATATCAATAAAATATCCATTTGTTTCTTTTCTCTCTTGACCATGTGATTATGCCTTTGAATTGGTTTTTCATAAAATTGTACGAAATTCCATTAATAATCGGTCAATAAATAAAAATTGGAGGGGTTCCTGTAAAATCCATAATCTCCTGCATAAGGGCTCACAAAAATACTCCCTCGCGTCAATGACAGAAAGTCCTCCAAGAAGAAGAGGATAGGGAGAGCCACTCACTTTTCTAAATAAATGAACAAAAATAAAAAATTGTATTGCATTTGTGCATCACACACACATTAGTTGCACATTCAAAGACCTTATCATGAGGCAATTGCATAAAATAAAAAAATAGAAAAATTGCTTGTGTATGACAGCAGCAAACAAAATGCAAAGATTCAGAAAATCAACAGCGTCATACAGAATAACTGAGCCTGGAGAGGCTTGCCGAAAGAATACTCTCAGAATAACTGAGCCTGGAGAGGCTTGCTGAAAGAATACTCTCAGAATAACTGAGCCTGGAGAGGCTCGCCGAAATAATACTCTCAGAATAATTGAGCCTGGAGAGGCTTCCTAAATAATACTCTCTCATAATAACTGAGACATTTCTGTACAGCAAAAGCCAAAAACATAGAAAAGGCAAAATACAGAAAAAGCCGAAAATAAAAAAAAGCAAGGATACGGAAAATCCAACAAACAGTTTGTACAGAATAACTAAGCCTGGAGAGGCTTACCAAAATACTCCACATCCTCCACAGTGTACAGAATAACTGAGCCTGGAGAGGCTCGCAGAAATAATACTCCCCAGAGGGAACCTCAACTCATACCCTTGGATTCAAAATCCCCAGCAAGAGTTATCAAGCAAGATCGTCAAAATCCCCAATGGAAGTACGATCTCCCAAGCAGAATATCCAAGTCAAAGGACTTAAACTTCCTCAGTGAAGATAGCTCTCCAACTCAAGTGTCGAGTGAGGCTAAGCCTGTAGAGGCTTCCTAAATAATACTCTGGGATACATAAGATCCCCAAATCCCCAGTCGCCTACTCAAGAGGCATCCCTGCAAAAGGAGAAAAATAAAAAAAAAATCAATAATCATTCCCCAAGTGGAATCTGGCTCTCAGCCAATCATTGAACGTCAAGCTGATATGCCTAACAGAAGAGGCTAATCAAAATCAACGACAAAATCCCCCAGTGGATAACAGCCTACACAGAGGCAGCAAAATCAGAAAACCAAAAGAGACACCCGAACAAGGATAACCGGGATACTCCACCAACGTCGAAAGGACGTCAGCCAATCATAAGGCACCGCTCACATCAGAAAGAGCATCTTTGTGTCTGCACCCAAAGGAATCAGAAATTCCCCAGTGGGCACCAACTACGCAATGGAAAGTTGGGACACAAGAACCTATGAGTAACTGCACATCCCCTAGACGGATCCCTGCGTTATCCAGCCCCTAGTGGCACAAAATCAGAAACAACCGTCGAAGCAGCATCGTGGACTGTGGAGACAAAATCATCACAAATCCCTGGAAAGGAGATATTCACGCTACCCCCGTCGTCACAAACACGGAGGTATGCAGCTTCCGGCTCGGGCAATGAGCGAAGCTATCTCTGGAAAGGGGGTACTCACCGTTCACCGTCGTCACAAGGGTACTTAGCTTCCGGCTCGAACAAAGAGTGAAGCTAAGCTTGGAGAGGCGGTACTTACAGCTTCCAGCTTGGGCAACAAGCAAAGCAAGGCCTGGAGAGGCAAAACTCACACTGCTCACCGTCGTCACAAAGGTGCTTAGTTTCCGGCTCGAACGAAGAGCGAGACTAGGCCTGGAGAGGCAAAACTCACACTGCTCACCGTCGTCACAAAGGTGCTTAGTTTCCGGCTCGAACGAAGAGCGAGACTAAGCCTGGAGAGGCGAAACTCACACTGCTACCGTCGTCACAAGGGTACTTAGCTTCCGGCTCGAACAAAGAGTGAAGCTAAGCCTGGAGAGGCGGTACTCACAGCTTCCAGCTTGGGCAGCAAGCATAGCAAAACCTGGAGAGGCTACTCGACAACTTTCCACCGGAAGACGTTACAAGTCAGAAGGTCGGCACATCACCCGGACAATTGGGTCAACTCCTTTACTTGTCGGCCGGTATACCAAAAGGCCGTCCGACTAAGTAAAGGGGGGGGCAGCTGTAGACCCCTAAAATTGTCCGGGTCGGAAATAAAGCTTGAAGACTCTCGAAGACTGAAGGAAAATCAGCCAGAAGGACTCCTGGAAGGCCCTAGGAGGGTTCTCTGTAGGTCTAGAGGTCTTAGAATAGCTCAAAATAAGGAAGTGGAGGGAATGAAGCCCAATACGGCCGTACTGAACTTAATACGGCCGTATTGAAGCTTCAATACGGCCGCAGTGAACTCAATACGGCGTATTGAAGTTTCTGAAACTTCAATACGGCCGTACTGAAGTCAATACGCCCGTATTGACACTTCAATACACCCGCAGTGAACTCAATACGGGCGCATTGAAATTTCTGAATTTCAATACGGCCGTATTGAACTCAATACGACCGTATTGAAGTTCAAAAATTTCAATACGGCCGTATTACTTCTGTAGGCCGTATTGCGCCTATTCCCTATAAATAATGACGTCAATTGGACGTCATTCCACACTTTCACACTGAGTTTTGACTCCCTCCTTGAGTATTCTGGGGTTTTTGAGCAGTGTTCTGCCCTAGAAATCTCTCTGGGAGTCGATCCGACGAAGTTCTGGAATTCCGAGCACTTAGCTTGGAGATTCGAACCTAGTCGAAGGGAAATCCTCCGGATTTCCATAGTCAAAATTTTATAGGAGAGAGCGAGCGAGCTTGTAGAGCGAGGGAACGCCAAAAAGCTTCCCAGTTTTACTCAATATATAAAAGCACGCTTCAAGAGGTTTCTTCTTAAATCCTTCCTTTTACTGCTTTCTGTGTGCATATTTAAACTGTCATCATGTAGATAGTTAATTTATAATCGCTTATAATAAATAGGGGTAATTTAGTAATTTTACGCTATTATTTTAGAAATAATCTGTCATAGGGAACCCGAAAGGGGCGCTGTGGGGTGCTAACACCTTCCCCACGCGTAACCGACTCCCTTACCCGACTCTGGTTGTAATGGCCAAAGTTGATTTATAAAATCAATTGCCTTATCCCTTTTTCCAATGTTTTGAGTAAAACATTGGTGGCGACTCCACGAACCCTCCTTTTGCGAAAACCACTAATCCATGGAGGGTCCCGCTTGGGATTAATATGGATTGGTGAGACTTTTAATAAATAAATTGGATAAGATCGACAAGGTCTCAGTTTGAGAACAAGTCGTTCTAATAATCCAATACATTTTCAAAACTAAAATAAAAGCGAGCTCGACCGTCTTCGCGACCGCCGAGGCCCGTTTGGGGCCGGTGGCGACAATGCCAAAAAGAACGCTCAAGCAATTGGCAATCAAGGGAGAACAAATGCGCCCGAGCAACATGATCGTTCGAGCCTTCGATGGTTCTAAAAGAGAAGTGGTGGGAGAGATCAATCTTCCAATCCAAATTGGACCCACTATCTTTAATGTCGAATTCCAAGTGATGGACATTACTCCCGCATACAGCTGTCTCCTCGGCCGACCTTGGATTCATGATGCGAAAGCTGTACCCTCTACGCTCCACCAGAAAGTCAAGTTCATAGTGGGTGACAAACTGGTGACTGTACAAGCTGAAGATGACATACTCATCAGCAAACCATCCACCATACCTTACGTGGATGCAGCGGAGGAAGCTTTAGAAACCGCCTTCCAAGCATTGGAAATCGCCAATGTCGAAACGTTTCCCCGAGAAATGAAGAAGGTAGCCTCCATGCTCACCAAGAACGGATACTTGCCAGGACAAGGATTAGGCAAGGACTCCCAAGGAATCCCGGAGCTACCCATTATCAAGGATAATCCGGGGAAACAAGGGTTAGGATACAACCCATATAAAGATCAAAGGACGAAGAGGAATCAAGATCCTTCTCGACGTTCTTTAAGCCAGATCTTCAGGAAGGCCGGTTCACAAGCGTTAAGGCCGGTCGTCGTCGTCAAGTGTTTTTCTCCTTCCGATAGGGATGTGTAAACCTGATGACTATTAGAGATTACTCCTCGGGGACAGCCCGACCCCCGAGCCTCGATAGGGCACATGTTTCCACTATGATTATAATAAAATCATTCTTCATTATTTCTTATTGCTTCTTTTCTTGCTTGCAATAAAATTCTAAACCACATTATTTAACCCTGTTTGAATGAACATAAGTGAGGTTAAAATCGTCTTAATAATCAATAAACCCACATCATTTTGTGTGGAAATGTGCACGACAACTTGGAGCACCTTTCCTTGGCCTCAATAAGTGCCGTCATGGATAAAAAGAAATCCATTCAGGACAAAAATCCTAAAAATAAAAGAAGCTCGGCAGGAAACCCAAAAAGGGGACTGCGCAAAAATAAGAGCAAAAGACCCGCTAGGAATCCTACAAAAGGGTGACCTGGGCAAAAATTAGGGTTACAAAATAATGAACAAAAATAAAAGCCCGCTAAAACTCCACAAATGGGTGTTTTAGGCAAAAGTTAGGGCAATCGAAAAACAGAATAAATCCATGATGGTACCACCAACTGAATTCAACGAAGGGGCTCAAGAAAAGCTATCCAAGTTATCAAATCACAAATGTTAAATAACCAAGACGTGCTTAACTTCATAAGTGTTTAATCAAACAAGCCTAAACACTTAAGCCTACCATTGGCCAAGCCATTCTTACAAAATCCATTTTTCAAAATGAAAATAAAAACCCCTCTAAAACACAAACTTTCGAAAAAAAATACATCCTTTCCTTCTTTTCTCTCTTGTCCCAAACGATTTTTGAATAATCTAGTGGAAACATGGAGATATAGTAGTCAATAGGAGGGTTGACACATCTTCTAAAGGAAAGGAAAATCATTTGGTTGATGACACCAAATCTCAATATAACATGCATCATTCCTCGGTTACAGAAATCGGCAGCACACAGCCCGTCTAGAGGAATGGCAAAAATCCAAACAGAGAAACGCATCGGTTAATTCTTTTGAAAAGTGAATCAAATAGAATTAGGTGCATCATACTGCATACATGCATACAGATGATAGGTGTAATGGAAGATCACTTATTCTCTGTTTATTGAAAAAAACAAAAAAAAATATATAAACTTCAGAAAAACAATACGCCCGTATCATGTTCAGTATGCCCGTACCAAAATTAGGGTTATGAACAAATTTTCAATTCAATACGGGCATACTGAAATGAATAACGGCCGTATTGGCAATAACAGAAATCCTCCCTCACATCAATGACAAAATTCCTCCAAGAAGAAGAGGATAGGGGGAGCCATTCATTTTTTTTTTCCAAAAATAAAATAATTAAACTTGCATTTTGTGCATCACGCACATTAATTGCACATTCAAAGACCTCATCATGAGGCAATTGCATAAAATAGAAAAAATAGAAAATTGCTTGTGTATGACAGCAGTCAACAAAAACCGAAAACGAAAAAAGGCAAGGATACAAACAATACTCCTCAGTTTGTACAGAATGATTGAGCCTGGAGAGGCTTGCTGAAAAAATACTTCCTCAGAATAATTAAGCCTGGAGAGGCTTGCAGAAACAATACTCTCTCACCATACAGAATAACCGAGCCTGGAGAGGCTTGCCGAAATAATACTCTCTCAGAAATAACTGAGCCTGGAGAGGCTCGCCGAAAAAAATACTCTCTCAGAATAATTGAGCCTGGAGAGGCTCGCCGAAATAATACTCTCTCAGAATAACTGAGCCTGAAGAGGCTTGCCAAAATAATACTTCTCAGAGACATTTCTGTACAGAAAAAGCCAAAACCAACAAAAAAGGCAAAAATACAGAAAAAGCCAAAATCAACAAAAAATACAGAAAAAGCCGAAATCAACAAAAAAGGCAAAAACACAGAAAAAGCCAAAATCAAACAAAAAAGGCAAAAACACAAAAAAAGCCAAAATCAACAAAAAGGCAAAATACAGAAAATCCAACAAATTATACAGAATAACTGAGCCTGGAGAGGCTTGCCAAAATAATACTCTCCAAAAGACATCTCAGCTTGCATTCTTGGGCTGAACAAAAAACCAATTCATCATACAGAATAATTGAGCCTGGAGAGGCTTGCCGAAACAATACTCTCTCAGAATAATTGAGCCTGGAGAGGCTCGCCGAAATAATACTCTCTCAGAATAATTGAGCCTGGAGAGGCTTGCCGAAACAATACTCCTACAGAATAACTGAGCCTGGAGAGGCTTGCCGAAATAATACTCTCATCAGAATAATTGAGCCTGGAGAGGCTCGCAGAAACAATACTCCCCAGAGAAACCCCAACTCAAGCTCACGGAACAAATCCCCAGCGAGAGCTATCAAAGCAAGATCGACAAAATTCCCAATGGAAGCACGATCACCCAAGCAGTATATCTAGTCAAAGGACTTAAAACTTCCTCAGTGGAAGATAGCTCTCCAACTCAGGCGTTGAGTGAGTCTAAGCCTGTAGAGGCTTCCTAAATAATACTCTGGGATACATAAGATCCCCAAATCCCCAGTCGCCTACTCAAGAGGCATTCCTACAAAAAAAAAAAAAAAAAAAAAAATCAAAAGATCAATAATCATTCCCCAAATGGAATCCGGCTCTTGGCCAAACATCAAGCGTCAAGATGATCTGCCTAACAGAAGAGGCTAATCACAATCAATGACAAAATCCCCCAGCGGATAACAGCCTACACAGAGGCGACAAAACCAGAAAAACAAAAAGAGTCACCCGAATAAGGATAACCGGGACACTCCACAACGTCGAAAGGACGACAGCCAAACATAAGGCATCGCTCAACTCAGAGAGAGAGCATCTGTGTCTACACCTCAAGGAGTCAGAAATTCTCCATGGGTACCAACTAAGCAATGCAAGTTGGGGCACAAAAACCTATGAATGACTGCACATCCCCTAGACGGATCCCTGCATTATCCAGCCCTCAGTGGCATCAAAATCAAAAACAATCGTCAAAGCAGCATCGTGGACTGTGGAGACAAAATCAAAATCAACATCCAGAACCCCCAGTGGATAATAGCCTACATAGAGGCTACAAAATCAGAAAATCAAAGAGAGACACCCGAATAAGGATAATCGGGATACTCCACCAACGTCAAAGGACGTCAGCCAAACATAAGGCATCGCTCAATTCAAGAAGAGCATCTGTGTCTACACCCCAAGGAGTCAGAAATTCCCCATGGGTACCAACTATGCAAATGCAAGTTGGGGCACAAGAACCTATGAATGACTGCACATCCCCTAGACGGCTCCCTGCGTTATCCAGCCCTCAGTGGCACAAAAATCAAAAAACAATCGTCGAAGCAGCATCGTGCACTGTGGAGACAAAATCATCACAAATCCCTGGAGAGGGTAAACTCGCATTGCCGAAGTGATCAGAAGACACGGACGCAGACCCTGGAGAGGGTAAACTCACACTGCCGAATGTTAAGAGGCAGGGCCTGGAGAGGCGATACTCAACTGCCGAATGTTAAGAGGCAGGGCCTGGAGAGGCGATACTCAACTACCTCATGTTGAGAGGCAGGGCCTGGAGAGGCGGTACTCAACCATCAACGTCGTCAAAGGCACGTTGGTGTTCAACTTCCGGCTCGGGCGTCGAGTGAAGTTGACCCTGGAGAGGGTAAACTTAGCTGCCTAGGTCGTCAGAAACAACCGAAGCAGAGCCTGGAGAGGCAGTACTCAATCATCGGTGATGTTAACACTGGTGTCTAGCTTCCGGCTCGGGCGTCGAGTGAGGCTAGGCCTGGAGAGGCGGTACTCAACCATCAGCGTCGTCAAAGGCACGTTGGTGTTCAACTTCCGGCTCGGGCGTCGAGTGAAGTTGACCCTGGAGAGGGTAAACTTAGCTGCCTAGGTCGTCAGAAACAACCGAAGCAGAGCCTGGAAAGGCAGTACTCAATCATCGGTGATGTTAACACTGGTGTCTAGCTTCCGGCTCGGGCGTCGAGTGAGGCTAGGCCTGGAGAGGCGGTACTCAACCATCAGCGTCGTCAGAGGCACGTTGGTGTTCAACTTCCGGCTCGGGCGTCGAGTGAAGTTGACCCTGGAGAGGGTAAACTTAGCTACCGAGGTTGTCAGAAACGCCAAGGTATGCAACAACCTGGAGAGGCTACTCAACAATTTTCCACCAGAAGACGCTACAAGTCAGAAGGTTGGCACATCACCCGGACAATTGGGTCAACTCCTTTACTTGTCAGCCGGTACACCAAAAGGCCGTCCGACTAAGTAAAGGGGGGGCAGCTGTAGACCCCTAAAATTGTCCGGGTCGGAAATAAAGCTTGAAGACTCTCGAAGACTGAAGGAAGATCAGCCAGAAGGACTTCCAGAAGGCCCAAGGAGGGTTCTCTATAGGTCTAGAGGTCTTAGGATAGCTAAAATAAGAAAAGTGGGAGGAATGAAGCCCAATACGGCCTCCCAGAGGTTCAGTACGGCCGTATTGAACATTTTGAACTTCAATACGGCCGCACTGAACTCAATACGGCCGTATTGAAGTTTCTGGACTTCAATACGGCTGCATTGAATTCAATACGGCTGCACTGAACTTCAATACGGCCGCACTGAATTCAATACGGCCGTATTAGTTCAAAATTTCAATGTTGACCGTATTGACCCTCATAAACCGTATTGAGCCTCTTCCCTATAAATATGACGTCAATGGGACGTCATTTCACACTTTTCCACACAGTTTTGACTCCCTCCTTGAGTATTCTGGGGTTTTTGAGCAGTGTTCTGCCCTAGAAATCTCTCTGGGAGTCGATCCGACGAAGTTCTGGAATTCCGAGCATTTAGCTTGGAGATTCGAACTTAGTCGAAGGGAAATCCTCCGGATTTCCATAGTCAAAAATTATTTTTAGGAAGGAGGGAGCGGGCTTGTAGAGCGAGGGAACGCCAAAAAGCTTCCCAGTTTTACTTGATATATAAAAAGCACGCTTCAAGAGGTTTCTTTTCTAAAAATCCCTTCTTTTACTGCTTTCTGTGTGCATATTAAACTGTCATCATGTAGATAGTTAATTTATAATTGCTTAGAATAAATAGGGGTAATTTAGTAATTTTGCACTATTATTTTTAGAAATAATCTGTCATAGGGAACCCGAAAGGGGCATTGTGGGGTGCTAACACCTTCCCCACACGTAACCGACTCCCTTACCCGACTCTGGTTGTAATGGCCGAAGTCGATTTTTGAATCGATTGCCTTAAGCTTCTTTTTCCAATGTTTTGAGTAAAACATTGGTGGCGACTCCATGAACCCTTCCTTTTTATGAAAACCGCTAATCCATGGAGGGTCCCGCTTGGGATTAACATGGATTGGTAAGCCTTTTAATAAAATTGCTCGTTTGACGAGGTCTCAGTTTGAGAATAAGTCATTCTAGCAATCCATATTTTTAAACAAATAAAAGAGTCCAACCATCCTTCGCGAATGCCGAAAGCCCGTTTCGGGCCGGTGGCGACAGGTATTTATAGGAGGGGAGGCATCTAGGGTTGCATTTGGAGCAATGCATGGCCGAAATTCACCAGGCAAATGCACTCCAAATGCAATGCCAAATGAACCCTAGATGCTACTTGGTGGCCAAGGATGGAATCTAAGGGGTTAGATTGGCTACAACTAGGTGCATGATAAGTCCATGCAACCTTTGCCCTCCACTTGGGCCTTGTCGCCACCGGCCCGAAACGGGCTTTCGGCATTCGCGAAGGATGGTTGGACTCTTTTATTTGTTTAAAAATATGGATTGCTAGAATGACTTATTCTCAAACTGAGACCTTGTCAAACGAGAAATTTTATTAAAATGCTCACCAATCCATGTTAATCCCAAGCGGGACCCTCTATGGATTAGCGGTTTTCATAAAAAGGAAGGGTTCATGGAGTCGCCACCAATGTTTTACTCAAAACATTGGAAAAAGAGGTTTAAGGCAATCGATTCAAAAATCGACTTCGGCCATTACAACCAGAGTCGGGTAAGGGAGTCGGTTACGCGTGGGGAAGGTGTTAGCACCCCACAGCGCCCCTTTCGGGTTCCCTATGACAGATTATTTAAAAATAATAGTGCGAAATTACTAAATTACCCCTATTTATTCTAAGCAATTATAAATTAACTATCTACATGATGACAGTTTAAATATGTACACACAGAAAGCGGTAAAAGAAGGGACTTTAAAGAGATAAACCTTTGAAGCGTGCTTTCTTATATATCTTGACAGAAATTGGGAAGCGTTTTGGCGTTCCCTCCCTCTACAAGACCGCTCGCTCCCTCCTATAAAATTTTAACTATGGAAATCCGGAGGATTTCCCTTCGACTAGGTTCGAGACTCAAGCAAATGGCTCGTGACTCAAGAACTTCGTCGGATCAACTCTCCGAGTGATTTCTAGGCAGAGCACTGCTCAAAAAAACCCAGAATACTCAAGAAGAGGGTTAAAACTCAGTGTGAAAGTGTAGAATGACGTCCAATTGACGTCATATTTATAGGGATGAGGCGCAATACGGCCTCTGGGGGTCAATACGGTCCGTATTGAAGTTTTGAACTACAATACGGCCGTATTGAATTCAGTACGGCCGTATTGAAGTTCAAAAAACCTCAATACGGCCGTATTGAGTTCAGTGCAGCCGTATTGAAGTTCAGTGCAGCCGTATTGAGTTCAGTGCAGCCGTATTGAAGTTCAGAAACTTCAATACGGCCGTATTGAGTTCAGTGCGGCCGTATTGTAGTTTAAAATGTTCAATACGGCCGTACTGAACTTTTGGGAGGCCGTATTGGGCTTCATTCCCTCCACTTTCTTATTTTTTGCTACTCTAAGACCTCTAAACCTACAGATTGTCATCCTAGGGTCTTCCAGGGTCTTCCAGGAGTCCTTCCGGCTGACTTTCCTTTGGTCTTCGAGAGTCTTCAAGCTTTATTTCCGACCCGGACAATTTTAGGGGTCTACAGCTGCCCCCCCTTTACTTAGTCGGACAACCTTTTGGTGTACCGTTTGATAAGTAAAGGAGTTGACACAATTGTCCGGGGAATGTGCCATCCTTCTGACTTGTAGTGTCTTCAGGTGGGAAAATTGTTGAGTAGCCTCTCCAGGTTGGTGCATACCTCCGCGCTTCTAGTCACTTTGGTAGCATGAGTCTTGCCCTCTCCAAGGTGAGTTTGCCCTCTCCAGGGTGAGTTTGCCCTCTCCAGGGTGGCTGAGTTTGCCCTCTCCAGGGTGAGTTTGCCCTCTCTAGGGTGAGTTTGCCCTCTCCAGGGTGGTGCATACCTCCGCGCTTCTAGTCACTTTGGTAGCATGAGTCTTGCCCTCTCCAGGGTGAGTTTGCCCTCTCCAGGGTGAGTTTGCCCTCTCCAGGGTGGCTGAGTTTGCCCTCTCCAGGGTGAGTTTGCCCTCTCCAGGGTGGTGCATACCTCCGCGCTTCTAGTCACTTTGGTAGCATGAGTCTTGCCCTCTCCAGGGTGAGTTTGCCCTCTCCAGGGTGAGTTTGCCCTCTCCAGGGTGGCTGAGTTTTCCCTCTCCAGGGTGAGTTTGCCCTCTCCAGGGTGAGTTTACCCTCTCCAGGGTGGCTGAGTTTGCCCTCTCCAGGGTGAGTTTGCCCTCTCCAGAGTGACTGAGTTTGCCCTCTCCAGGGTGAGTTTGCCCTCTCCAGGGTGGCTGAGTTTGCCCTCTCCAGGGTGAGTTTGCCCTCTCCAGGGTGGCTGAGTTTGCCCTCTCCAGGGTGAGTTTGCCCTCTCCAGGGTGACTGAGTTTGCCCTCTCCAGGGTGAGTTTGCCCTCTCCAGGGTGGCTGAGTTTGCCCTCTCCAGGGTGAGTTTGCCCTCTCCAGGGTGAGTTTGTCCTCTCCAGGGTTTTGAGATAAGTTTGTCTCCACAGTCCACGATGCTGCTTCGACGATTTGTTTTTGATTTTGGTGCCGCTGAGGGCTGGATAACGCAGGGATCCGTCTAGGGGATGTGCAGTTACTCATAGGTTCTTGTGTCCCAACTTTCCATTGCGTAGTTGGTACCCATTGAGGAATTTCTGTTTCCTTGGGGTGTAGACACGAAGATGCTCTTTCTGATGTGAGCGATGCCTTATGATTGGCTGTCGTCCTTTCGACGTTGTGGAGTATCCCGGTTATCCTTATTCGGGTGACTCTTTTGGATTTTCTGATTTTTGCTGCCTCTGTGTAGGCTGTTATCCGCTGGGGATTCTGGATGTTGATTTTTGATTGACCTCTTCTGTTAGGCAAATCATCTTGATGCTTGATGTTTGGCTAAGAGCCGGATTCCACTTGGGGAATGATTATTGATCTTTTGATTTTTTCTCTTTTTTGTAGGGATGCCTCTTAATAGGCGACTGGGGATTTGAAGTTTATATATCCCAGAGTATTATTTAGAAAGCCTCTTCAGGCTTAGCTTCACTCATCGCTTGAGTTGGAAAGCTATCCTCCACTGAGGAGGTCATAGTCCTTTCGACTTGGATATTCTGTTTAGATGATCAAGCCCTCCTTGGGGAATCTTGCTGATCTTGGTTTGATAGCTTTCACTGGGGAATTTGGCCCATGAGTGGAAGCTGAGATATCTCTGGGGAGTATTATTTCGGCGAGCCTCTCCAGGCTCAATTATTCTGAGAGAGTATTATTTCAGCGAGCCTCTCCAGGCTCAATTATTCTGTGAGGGAGTATTGTTTCGGCAAGCCTCTTCAGGCTCAATTATTCTGAAAGAGTATTATTTCGGCGAGCCTCTCCAGGCTCAATTATTCTGAATGATGCGGAATCTTTGTCTTTTTTGTCGAATTTTGAGTTTTTCTGTATTTTTGCCTTTTTTGTCGTTTTTCGGCTTTTGTTGACTACTGTCATACACAAGCAATTTTTCTATTTTTTTATTTTATGCGATTGCCTCATGATAAGGTCTTTGAATGTGCAACTAATGTGTGTGTGATGCACAAATGCAAGTTTTATTATTTAATGTTTTTTTTTTTTTTTTTTTTTTTTTTTTTTAAGAAAAATGAATGGCTCTCCCTATCCTCCTTTTCTTGGAGGAATTTCTGTCATCGACGAGAGGGAATATTTTTGTGAGCCTTTTATGCAGGAGATTACGGATTTTATAGGAACCCCTCCAATTTTCTTTATTGACCGATTATTAAAGGAATTTCGTACAATTTTTATGAAATACCAATTTTAGAGGCATAATCACATGGTCAAGAGAGAAGAGAAATGAATAGATATTTTATTGATATTCACAAGTGTTTTTTACAGAAAGATTTACAAAGGGATTTGCTGAAGAATGGCTGGCCAAGGTAGGCTATACATTTTTGGCTTAAACAATTATATCTGTAATTGTCGCTCTTCCCGTTCCCCTAATCGCTTCGGGTGAGATGCCTGAGCCAGGAGTGTAGATGCTGCAAGACGCTTGCTTCTAGAAGATAATCACTTGAACCGCCTTTTGGTTTTCGATTCAAGTGACCGTTGCTTGCTTTGCTTTTACATCTTATTCTTTCGCCCCTAATTTTTGCCTAGGACATATCCTAGCGGGGATAAATTCGCCTTTGTTTTGCCTAGTACCCTTGTACTGGCGGGCTTTTTATTTTGCCCTAACTTTTGCCTAGGACGCCCTTTTTGGGTTTTCATCCTAGCGGGCCTATGCAAGCAACGTCTTCAAGCATAGTACTTCTTTACCACGTCAGCGTTGACTGGGTATCGAAGTTCTTTTCCATCCATGTCTGTGAGGATCAGTGCTCCTCCTGAGAAGGCTCGTTTTACCACGTATGGTCTTCCGTGATTTGGGGCACACTTTCCGATTTTGTCCTTTTTAGTTGGTAGCAATTTCTTCATTACCAACTCTCCCTCATGGTAGACTCGAGGGTGGACTTTCTTGTCAAAAGCCTTTTTGATCTTCCTCTGATAGGCTTGACCATGGCATATGGCGTTCAACCGTTTTTCTTCAATGAGGTTCAACTGGTCATACCGGCTTTGAACCCATTCTGCTTCGGAAAGTTTTGCTTCCATGATTACCCTTAGAGAAGGTATCTCGACTTCGACGGGTAGAACTGCCTTCATCCCATAAACGAGGGAGAATGGAGTAGCTCCTGTAGATGTACGTACTGAAGTCCTATAGCCATGAGGAGCGAAGGGTAACATCTCGTGCCAGTCTTTAAATGAGACAACCATCTTTTGCACTATTTTCTTGATGTTCTTATTGGTTGCCTCGGCTGCCCCATTCATCTTTGGCCGATATGGGGAAGAATTATGGTGTTGGATCTTGAATTCTTGGCACAGTTCTTCCACCATTTTGTTGTTCAGATTAGATCCATTATCAGTGATGATTTATTTCTCCATGCTTCCACTAGATTATTCTAAAATTATTTGGGACAAGAGAGAAAAGAAAGGAAAGATATTTTTTGTTCTGAAGTTTGTGTTTTAGAGGGGATTTATTTTTCAAAAATGGTTTTTGTAAGAATGGATGGCCAAGGTAGGCTTATGTGTTTAGGCTTGTTTGATTAAACACTTATGAAGTTAAAAAGTCGTGTTGTGATTCGACAACTTGGATAGCTTCCCTTGAACCTTTCTTTTTGAATTCGGTTCATGGTACTATCATGGATTTATTTTTGTTTTTTGATTGTCCTTATTTTTGCCTAAAACACCCTTTTGTGGCGTTTTAGCGGACCTTTGTTTTTGTTTATTTTTGTAACCCTAACTTTTGCCTAGGTCACCCTTTCGTGGGATTCCTAGCGGGTCTTTTGCTCTTATTTTTGCGCAGTCCCCTTTTTGAGTTTCCTGCCGAGCTTCTTTTATTTTGAAAGATTTCTTTTTACCCATGATGGCACTTGTCAAGGCCAAGGGAAGGTGCTCCAAGTTGTCACACACACCTCCACATAAAAATGATGTGGGTTTATTATTATTAAGATGATTTTAACCTCATTCATGTTTATTCAAACAGGGTTAAAAATGATGTGGTTTAGAATTTTATTATAAGCAAGAAAAGAAGCAATGAAGAATGATTTTATTATAATCATAGTGGAAACATGTGTCCTTATTTCATCACTGATATGGGTCCTAATATTGACCTCTTTTATCTCTCGGCCCTGCCCCAAATTCACGGTCTCCAATTTCTCTTGACACGGTTGGAGTAGACGAGTTTCTTGATCTAGCAGTCTTTGCAGATCCGGAGAGATGGTCTCCTCATCACTGTCCAACTCAACCCATTCACTTTCGGATCCCGGTCAGAGCGAACAATTACAGACATAATTATTTTATTGGTTCTGTTTAGGTTTAGAATTATTAATGTTAATGAGGAAAGAGAGAAAAGAACAAAAGAGAGAGTAATGTGTGAAAAATGCCTCTTTATTGATATGTATTAAAACTGTACAAAAACCCTTATTTACATGAAAAGGTTCTCATGATCTCGGGTACTGATCATGAGTCCCTAAAAGAAGAATATGGAGGGGGCCTATTGTGGCTTGCTCTTCTCTCTACTCCTGCTTCGACAGAGGATTCTTGCTCACGTCGGGCGCTGTTGAATCAAAAGTGATCCACCCTGCATCGATAAGGTCTTGGACCTTATTTTTGAGAGCTCTACATTTCTCCGTTGAATGCCCCGATGCCCCCGAATGGTATAGAAATTTGTCTTGCGGTTTGTACCAATAGGGATGAGGTGGATCAATCTTCTTTAGTGGAACGTAAGCTAGAAGACGTGCTTCCACTAGCTTCGGCAGGAGGTCGCTATATGTGGTCGGAAGTTTATCAAACTTCTTCACAGGGTTGTATTGCGACTTTCCTGACTTCGAAGTGGAAAAAGATGAAGAAATATTTATGGCATTGACTCCTCCCTCCTTCTTCTTCCCGTAGGTCTTCTTGGCTTCAAATGATTGGGAAAGCCCAGCTAGCTTCCCACTTTTCAGCCCTTGTTCCACCCTTTCTCCAATGGTGATGATGTCCGAGAAGAGTGTGGTCGTGTTCCCTATCATTTTGTCATAATAGGGACCGGTCAACGAATTTATGAACAAGGACACCGTCTCCTTATCTGACAGCGGGGGCTCTATTTGTGCCGCCAACTCCCTCCATCGTTGGGCATACGCCTTGAAAGATTCATCATTTGTTTTACTCAAGGCTTGAAGATCTGACCTATCGGGTGTTAGGTCGATGTTGTATTTGTAGCGCTTGAGAAAGGCGTCGGCCAACTACCTCCATGTGTGTACTAGATTTCCATCTAGCTGCATATACCAATTGAGCGCAGTATCGGCTAAGCTCTCTTGGAAGCAATGGATCAAGAGCTTTTCATTTGTGGCATATGCAGCCATTTTGCGACAGTACATGGTGAGATGACTCTTAGGGCAAGTCGATCCCACGTATTTTGGGAAATCTGGCACTTTAAATTTGGGAGGGAATTGGATGTCCCTCACCAAGCACATGTCGGCGGCATCTTTGATGTCAAAATCATGCCCCTCCATAGCCCTTAGCCGATCCTCAAGAGCATGGAATTGTTCCTTTGAAACCTCGGGCTCTTTAATCATGATCCCCGCCCCGAGGGGTACAGCTCGTGGAGGTTCTTCCTCATGTTCCTCCTCCTCATGATGATGGGACTCATGGTCACTATGGTGAGACCCATGTACATTATGGTGACGCATGAATTCCATCATTTGCGTCATTTGTTCTTTGAGCTGTGAGAGCTCGGCTGTAAGCTTCTTATTTTGGTCCTCCAGCGCTTCCATCTTCTTGATTTTCTGCGCGCGTGTGAGGACAGAGAGATGACCAGCCACTTTCTAAAAATGAATATTTAATCTAATTAATTTATGGAATGAATACGCTCTTGACATGAGCTTGATAACCCTCCATTTTTAAGGCGCTGCCTTTTTAAAACAGAGTGTTACTACCCTCCTTGACTTATGATCTCTCCTCAATGGAGAATCTCGATAATTATGGGTCTCTTTTACTCATGTCAAGAGGTATTGGTGAACCTAAAATGCATGGTTTATGAGGATGCATGATGTCTTATTGGTAATGATGCACATGCTCCTCACTTTTATTATATTTTCGCACATGGTCTTTCCTCTCATGTCATGGTTTTTTTCATGCATGGGGATTTATTCTTAGACCTTATCACCAGGTTATTTATTAATGCACAAACAATTGCACATAAGCATTTACACAAACAATTCACTCATCCACGAACAGTCACGAGCGAATCACGAGGTAGGGGTTTCCTGCAAAAAGGTGCATATTCAAGGTGGTTCTAACTGTTCTCACCGGTCTGAGGCCCCCAAGGTGCCCCCATTATAGGGACCCAATTCCTCTCGTCGTAAGTCGATGGAAAGCTCCAACGCACTGTCGGACTCGAGTTCATGGTTATCACCTTGAGTGATGCTTTCCGACAACGGTCTACGGGCACCTATAGACCCATTCGACAACCGGCCGTACTAACATCCACTCCCTATGGCTTACCACTCATGCCCCCGGGTATAGAGGGAACTGTTGTGTGCAAAGGTTTGTGTGCAGTTTTTATTTCAAACATTTGCGAAAATTTAAACATACAACAGTTATTAAAGCCATATAAATAAAGCATGTTATCATACAAACAAGGGGTAATAAAGTAATTTTAACTATTATTTGTTAAAAATAATCTGTCACTAAATGGGACTGACTCTCGAGGCTTCCCCAGTGGAGTCGCCATCTGTCGCCACCGGCCCGAAACGGGCTTTCGGCATTCGCGAAGGATGGTTGGACTCTTTTATTTGTTTAAAAATATGGATTGCTAGAATGACTTATTCTCAAACTGAGACCTTGTCAAACGAGCAATTTTATTAAAATGCTCACCAATCCATGTTAATCCCAAGCGGGACCCTCTATGGATTAGCGGTTTTCATAAAAAGGAAGGGTTCATGGAGTCGCCACCAATGTTTTACTCAAAACATTGGAAAAAGAAGCTTAAGGCAATCGATTCAAAAATCGACTTCGGCCATTACAACCAGAGTCGGGTAAGGGAGTCGGTTACGCGTGGGGAAGGTGTTAGCACCCCACAGCGCCCCTTTCGGGTTCCCTATGACAGATTATTTAAAAATAATAGTGCAAAATTACTAAATTACCCCTATTTATTCTAAGCAATTATAAATTAACTATCTACATGATGACAGTTTAAATATGTACACACAGAAAGCGGTAAAAGAAGGGACTTTAAAGAGATAAACCTTTGAAGCGTGCTTTCTTATATATCTTGACAGAAATTGGGAAGTGTTTTGGCGTTCCCTCCCTCTACAAGACCGCTCGCTCCCTCCTATAAAATTTTAACTATGGAAATCCGGAGGATTTCCCTTCGACTAGGTTCGAGACTCAAGCAAATGGCTCGTGACTCAAGAACTTCGTCGGATCAACTCTCCGAGTGATTTCTAGGCAGAGCACTGCTCAAAAAAACCCAGAATACTCAAGAAGAGGGTTAAAACTCAGTGTGAAAGTGTAGAATGACGTCCAATTGACGTCATATTTATAGGGATGAGGCGCAATACGGCCTCTGGGGGTCAATACGGTCCGTATTGAAGTTTTGAACTACAATACGGCCGTATTGAATTCAGTACGGCCGTATTGAAGTTCAAAAAACCTCAATACGGCCGTATTGAGTTCAGTGCAGCCGTATTGAAGTTCAATGCAGCCGTATTGAGTTCAGTGCAGCCGTATTGAAGTTCAGAAACTTCAATACGGCCGTATTGAGTTCAGTGCGGCCGTATTGTAGTTTAAAATGTTCAATACGGCCGTACTGAACTTTTGGGAGGCCGTATTGGGCTTCATTCCCTCCACTTTCTTATTTTTTGCTACTCTAAGACCTCTAAACCTACAGATTGTCATCCTAGGGTCTTCCAGGGTCTTCCAGGAGTCCTTCCGGCTGACTTTCCTTTGGTCTTCGAGTGTCTTCAAGCTTTATTTCCGACCCGGACAATTTTAGGGGTCTACAGGCCTAAGCCTTTCTAACCCCAAAAATATGTCCAAGACTCACCAAAAATGCGTCACCTCCTCACTAAAACACCCTAGCCCAAAATTAAAACCCTAATCATCTAAAGCACCCCATAATACAAGGGTAAAATGGGAAATACAAAGAAAATAAATCCTATGACTAAAATACCCCAAAATACAAGGGTAAAATTGGAAAATAAAATAATCCTATACTAATCAAATTGGCCATAGCCATGAACCATGTGATGGGTCTCACATGAAGTGAAGTACCAAGGATGGTCCTCCATCACAAAGATTCCATCCTTGTCCACCAAGTTGCATCTAGGGTTCATTTGCATTTAATTTGGAGTGCATTTGCCTACTCCAAATGCAACCCTAGATGCCTCCCCTCCTATAAATACCCAATGCACCACACCTTGTAAATACTTTGGATTATATAGATTTTGAGTGAGCATTTTATGCCTCAACATCTCTTCCTTAGTCACTAGGTTAACTTCGGCTAACCCCCATCATTCTCCACCCTTGGAGAGTGAAACCCTAGAGTGGCCTCCACCTACACTTGGAGTGAGCCAACCTTGAGAAACCATACACCTTTCACCATACACTTTCGACATTCAACACTATCTCACGCCTAGCTTCCTTTTCCACCATAAACCTCCCTTTTGTCTAACCTTTGGTGAGCCTAGATCATGGGCAAGGTGTCTCCCTTCAACACACCATCATCAACCATGGAAGGAGAGACTCCATCAAAGTTCCAAGTGGACTTCCCCCTTTAAGGGGAATAGAACATCAAATTGACTTGGTCCTCATGGCAAGCCTACCCAATAGGACCGCCTATAGGACCAATCCCCAAGAAATGAAAGAAATAGAGACCCAATTTGAAAGTTTGATGAAGAAGGGATGGGTTCAAAAGAGCCTAAGCCCTTGTGCTATGCCCGTTGTTTTAGTTCCAAAGAAGGATGGAACTTGGAGAATGTGCGCAGATTGTAGAGCTATTAATAATATTACTGTTAAGTATAGGCATCCAATCCCTAGACTAGATGATATGCTAGATGAGTTGCATGGAGCACTCATATTTTCTAAAATTGATCTTAAAAGTGGTTATCATCAAATAAGGATTAAGGAAGGAGATGAATGAAAAACTGCTTTTAAGACCAAGTTTGGACTATATGAGTGGTTAGTCATGCCTTTTGGCTTGACCAATGCTCCTAGCACATTTATGAGATTAATGAACCATGTCTTAAGGGATTGTATAGGTAGGTTTTTAGTTGTTTATTTTGATGATATCCTTATCTATAGTAAAAGCCTTAAAGACCATTTAGGACACCTTAGAAATGTCTTGCTCATTCTTAGGGACAACCATCTCTATGCTAACTTAGAGAAGTGCACTGATGGCTTCCTCCTTCCATGATTGACGTAGAGTATGAAGGGGAAAGCTTTGCCCTTGATCTAGGCTCACCAAGAGGGTAGACAAAGGTAGGTTTATGGTGGAAAAGGAAGTTAGGCGTGACAAGGAAGATGGTGGTGGCGGAAGTGTTTAGGGATGTGGTGTTTGGGTTGCTCAAGTTGGCTCACTCCAAGTGTAGGTGGAGGCCACTCTAGGGTTTCACTCTCCAAGGGTGGAGAATGAAGGAGGCTAGCCGAAGTTAACCTAGTGACTAAGGATGGGATTTTGAGGCATGAAATGCTCACTCAATATCATATAATCCAAAGTATTTACAAGTGGTGGGGTGTTGGGTATTTATAGGAGGGGAGGCATCTAGGGTTTCATTTGGGACATGCATGGACGAAATTCATAAGGCAAATGCACTCCAAATGACATGCCAAATGAACCCTAGATACTACTTGGTGACCAAGTTTGGAATCTGTGGGTATAGATTGGCTACATCAAGGTGCATGATATGATCATGCAACCTTTACCCTCCACTTGGGCCTAAGCCTTTCTATCACCAAAAATAGATCCAAAACTCACCAAAAATGCGTCACCCTTCTAGTGTAATACCCTAGCCCAAATTAAAAACCTAATAATCTAAAACACCCCATAATACAAGGGTAAAATGGGAAATACAAGGAAAATAAATCCTATGACTAAAATACCCCAAAATACAAGGGTAAAATTGGAATAAAGCAATAAATTCTATACTACTCAAATTGGCCATAGCCATGAACCATGTGATGGGTCTCACATGAAGTGAAGTACCAAGGATGGTCCTCCATCATACCCTCCTTCTTGAGAGGGATTTGACCTCAAATCTTTAAGCTCTTCCATTCCAATGATCCTTCAAAAGATGTGAAACCACAATTAGGGAAGTAAAAAATACTAAAACTTTAGTGATGCAATCCTTAAGTACACAATTTGTTGAATGAAAGTGCTAGGGAAAGGAGAGAGCCAAAGAGGCATCACCATTTAAATTATTGGTGATGTGCTTCCACTTGGATGCACATAGGAGGAACTTCAAGTCTCCACGGATCCTTGGAAGAGGCGTCAAGGATTGGAGCTCCAAGGAGACTCAAGGTGGCCGAAGCTTGCTTCTAGCTAAGTGCCATTGAAGATAGGTGACCTAGCTCTACAAAGAGAAGCACTCAAGGAGGGTAGAGAAGGTGACCAAAGGACTTTCGGAGGGAGAGGTTTCAAATGTAGAAATCTCATTCAATTAATCCAAAAGTAGTACAAGTCTCGGCCATAGGAATATTTATAGAAGAAATTAGGTTAAGAGTTTAAGTTGGGTTCACCTAGAGTTAAGTAGAACCATGGTATGGTCTACTTAACTCTAGGCGCCAAAATTTGAATTCTAAAATTCAAATTTTGGTGCCAACCGGTTACTCACTCCATGTGCACTCATTTGGATGTGATTTAGTATCCATTTGAGTTGCATTTTGTAGACCCCTAAAATTGTCCGGGTCGGAAATAAGACTCGAAGACTCTCAAAGATCAAAGGAAAGTCAGCCAGAAGGACTCCCAGAAGACCATAGGATGACTATCTGTAGGTTTAGAGGTCTTAGAGTAGCCAAAAATAAGAAAGTGGGAGGTTTGGAGCTCAATACGGCCTCCTTGGAGTTCAGTACGGCCGTACTGGACATTTTGTACTACAATACGGCCGTACTGAAACCAATACGGCCGTATTGAAGTTTCTGTATTTCAATACGGCCGTACTGAATTCAATACGGCCGTATTGAAGTACAAAAACTCAATACGGGCCGTATTGATCCCAGGGGCCGTACTGCGCCTCATCCCTATAAATAGGACGTCATTTGGACGTCATTTGACACTTTTCCACACTTCTTGGACTCTCTTCTTGAGTATTCTGGGGTTTTTGAGCAGTGTTCTGCCCTAGAATTCTCTCCGAGAGCCGATCCGACGAAGTTCTTGAGTTCTAAGCATTTAGCTTGAGAATTCGAACTAGTCGAAGGGAAATCTTTTTGATTTCCATAGTAAAGATTAATTTTTAGGGAAGGAGCGAGCGAGCGTGTAGTGGGAGGGAGCGCCAAAAAGCCTCCTAACATCTGTTTAGATATATAAAAGCACGCTTCAAGAGGTTTTCCTTAAAATCCCTTCTTTTATTGCTTTCTGATTGTCGCATATTTAATTTTGTCATCATGTAGATATTTAATTTATAATCGTTTATAATAAATAGGGGTAATTTAGTAATTTTGCACTGTTATTTATGAAATAATCCGTCATAGGGAACCCGAAAGGGGCGTTGTGGGGTGCTAACACCTTCCCCGCACGTAACCGACTCCCTTACCCGACTCTGGTTGTAATGACCAAGGTTGATTTATGAAATCAATTGCCTTATCCCTTTTTCCAATGTTTTGAGTAAAACATTGGTGGCGACTCCAAGAACCCTACCTTTTGCGAAAACCACTAATCCATGGAGGGTCCCGCTTGGGGTTAACATGGATTGGTGAACCATTTTAATAAAATTGTTAGTTCGACAAGGTCTCAGTTTGAGAATAAGTCGTTCTAACAATCCACCACTTTTGAAAACATTAAAAGGAGTCTGACCATCGTCGCGAATGCCAAGGTCCGTTTCGGCGGGTGGCGACAGATGGCGACTTCACTGGGGAAGCCTCGAGAGTCAGTCCCATTTAGTGATGGATTATTTCTAAAATAATAGTTTAAAATTACTTCATTACCCATTACTTGTATGATAACATGCTTTATCTATGTGGCTTTTAATAACTATTGTATGTTTAAATTTTCGCAATTGTTTGAAATAAAAACTGCACACAAACCTTTGCACACAATAGTTCCCTCTATACCCGGGGGCATGAGTGGAAAGCCATAGGGAGTGGATGTTAGTACGGCCGGTTGTCGAATGGGTCTATAGGTGTGTAGACCCCTAAAATTGTCCGGGTCGGAAATAAAGCTTGAAGACTCTCGAAGACTGAAGGAAGATCAGCCAGAAGGACTCCTGGAAGACCCTAGAAGGGTTCTCTATAGGTCTAGAGGTCTTAGAATAGCTTAAAATAAGGAAGTGGAGGGAATGAAGCCCAATACGGCCGTACTAAACTTAATACGGCCGTATTGAAGCTTCAATATGGCCGCAGTGAACTCAATACGGCGTATTGAAGTTTCTGAAACTTCAATACGGCCGTACTGAAATCAATACGGCCGTATTGAAGCTTCAATACAGCCGCAGTGAACTCAATACGGGCGCATTGAAATTTCTGAATTTCAATACGGCCGTATTGAACTCAATACGGCCGTATTGAAGTTCAAAAATTTCAATACGGCCGTATTGATTCCATAGCCCGTATTGCGCCTATTCCCTATAAATATGGCGTCATTTTGACGTCATTCCACACTTTTGAACATAGTTTTAACCCTCTCCTTGAGTATTCTGGGGTTTTTGAGCAGTGTTCTGCCCTAGAAATCACTCGGAGAGTTGATCCGACGAAGTTCTTGAGCCCCGAGCCATTTTGCTTGAGGATCGAACCTAGTCGAAGGGAAATCCTCCGGATTTCCATAGTCAAAATTTTATAGGAGGGAGCGAGCGGGCTTGTAGAGCGAGGGAACGCCAAAAAGCTTCCCAGTTTTACTTGAAATATATAAAAGCACGCTTCAAAGGTTTCTTCTTAAAGTCCTTCCTTTTACTGCTTTCTGTGTGTATTTAAACTGTCATCATGTAGATAGTTAATTTATAATTGCTTAGAATAAATAGGGGTAATTTAGTAATTTTACACTGTTATTTTAGAAATAATCTGTCACAGGGAACCCGAAAGGGGCGCTGTGGGGTGCTAACACCTTCCCCACGCGTAACCGACTCCCTTACCCGACTCTGGTTGTGATGACCAAGGTTGATTTATGAAATCAATTGCCTTATCCCTTTTTCCAATGTTTTGACTAAAACATTGGTGGCGACTCCAAAGAACCCTACTTTTGCGAAAACCACTAATCCATGGAGGGTCCCGCTTGGGATTAATATGGATTGGTGAATCATTTAATAAAATTGCTCGTTTGACGAGGTCTCAGTTTGAGAATAAGTCATTCTAGCAATCCATATTTTTAAACAAATAAAAGAGTCCAACCATCATTCGCGAATGCCGAATGCCCGTTTCGGGCCGGTGGCGACAGATGGCGACTCCACTGGGGAAGCCTCGAGAGTCAGTCCCATTTAGTGACAGATTATTTTAACAAATAATAGTTAAAAATTACTTCGTTACCCCTTGCTTGTATGATAACATGATTTATTATATGGCTTTAAATAACTGTTGTATGTTTAAATTCCGCAATTGTTTGAAATACAAACTGTACACAAACCTTTGCACACAACAGTTCCCTCTATACCCGGGGGCATGAGTGATTAACCATAGGGAGTGGATGTTAGTACGGCCGGTTGTCGAATGGGTCTATAGGTGCCCGTAGACCGTTGTCGGAAAACATCACTCAAGGTGATAACCATGAACTTGAGTCCGACGGTGCGTTGGAGCTTTCCATCGACCTACGATGAGAGGAATTGGGTCCCTATAATGGGGGCACCTTGGGGGCCTCAGACCGGTGAGGACAGTTAGATCCACCTTGAATATGCACTTTTCTGCAGGAGACCCCTACCTCGTGATTCGCTCGTGACTGTTCGTGGATGAGTGAATTGTTTGTGCATTGATTATGTGACATTGTATGAGCATACATTGCATTATTTAAACATACAACATTCCCTTTTTTAAAATAAGAATAAATGGGAATAAGAATCTTCCATTACATGGTGTTAACATCTACCTTCATCACATTCATATAGGTAGTTTCCCTTTTCACCCAAAAAAATAAATACAAAAAAGATACAAAATACCCAAAGAAAAAAAAAAAAAAAGAAAAAAAAAAGGGTCATTTATCCAAACCAAGCAATATCATGCATCATCTTAGGAACATCCTAAAAACATGATAATGCTTAGTTGAATAAACACTATGCATGCATATTCAACCACATTATCTCATATCATGCATATAGATCATGGAGAGATCTAGGAGTCATTCATACATCTCTCGTAGTAATCCATTAATAAACATTAATAAAAAGAAAGAAATAATCGATGCGTATATTCAAAGAATGGATCACACGCCGTTCGTTATCAAGTGTAAGCCAACAACCGCGCCAAGCGAGCACACGTCAACTCCGTTGTTGGTAATCAAGACAAACAAAGGGGAAGGTCCAACACCATTAAGGATCACAGTTCCAAGGCCTTTCCCTTACAAATCAAATAAGGCTGTGCCGTGGATATACGACATCCACTCTTCTGCCGACAGCGATATCTCCAACATCGCTGGACTTGGGGGCATGACTAGGAGTGGTAGGATCTACACTCCCGATGATCTTCATAAAAAAAGCCCCCAAGAATAAAGAAAAAGAAGAAAAGAAAACCGAGGAAAAAGAATCCGAGGAGGAGACTGACAAGCTGTTAAAATTTATCCGACAGAGCGAGTACTCCATCGTGGATCAACTTCATAGGACGCCAGCAAAGATTACGCTGTTGTCGTTGATCCTATGCTCCGAACCGCATCGGCAAGCTCTGTTGAAAGTCTTGAACGAGGCATACGTGTCGCACACTATCTCCCAAGACGAGTTTGAGGGGATTGTTAGTCACATCACGGCTAGTGATCACCTCACCTTCACCGATGAAGAAATCCCCGCTGGGGGACCGAATCATAACAAGCCCTTGCACATCTCTGTAAAGTGCAAGGAGTATCACATCGCTAAAGTCTTGGTAGATAATGGATCTTCCTTGAATGTGATGCCAAAAAGAACGCTCAAGCAATTGGCAATCAAGGGAGTCCAAATGCGCCCGAGCAACATGATCGTTCGAGCCTTCGATGGTTCTAAAAGAGAAGTGGTGGGAGAGATCAATCTTCCAATCCAAATTGGACCCACTATCTTCAACGTCGAATTTCACGTGATGGACATTACTCCGGCATACAGCTGTCTCCTTGGCCGACCTTGGATTCATGATGCGAAAGCTGTACCCTCTACGCTCCACCAGAAAGTCAAGTTCATAGTGGATGACAAACTGGTGACCGTACAAGCTGAAGATGACATACTCATCAGTAAGCCATCCAACATACCTTATGTGGATGCAGCAGAGGAAGCTTTGGAAACCGCCTTCCAAGCATTGGAAATTGCCAATGTTGAGATATTTCCCCGAGAAATGAAGAAGGTAGCTCATATGCTCACAAAGAACGGATACTTGCCAGGACAAGGATTAGGCAAGGACTCCCAAGGGATCCCGGAGCTACCTATTATCAAGGACAATCCGGGAAAAAAGGGTTAGGATACAACCCTAGCAAAGATCAAAGGACGAAGAGGAATCAAGATCCTTCTCGACGTTCTTTAAGCCAGATCTTTAAGAAGGCTGGTTCACAAACGTCAAGGCCAGCTGTCGTCATCAAGTGTTCTTTTCCTTCTAATAGGGATGTGTAAACCTGATGACTATTAGAGATCACTCCTCGGGGACAGCCCGACCCCTGAGCCTCGATAGGGCACATGTTTCCACTATGATTATAATAAAATCATTCATTATTATTTCTTATTGCTTCTTTTCTCGCTTGCAATAAAATTCTAGACCGTGTTATTTAACCCTGTTTTAATAAACATGAATGAGGTTAAAATCGTCTTAAAAAAATAAACCCACATCATTTTGCGTGGAAGTGTGCACGACAACTTGGAGCACCTTTTCTTGGCTTCAATAAGTGCCATCATGGATAAAAAGAAATCCTAAAAAAAAAAAAAAAAAAAAAAAAAAAAAAAAAAAAAAAAACTCGGCAGGAAACCCAAAAAGGGGGCTGCGCAAAATAAGAGCAAAAGACCCGCTAGGAATCCCACAAAAGGGTGACCTAGGCAAAAATTAGGGTTACAAAATAATGAACAAAAACAAAAGCCCGCTAAGACATCACAAATGGGTGTTTTAGGCAAAAGTTAGGGCCGTCAAAAAAGAAAAACAAAATAAATCCATGATGGTACCATCAATTGAATTCAACAAGGGGCTCAAGAAAAGCTATCCAAGTTGTCAAAACACAATCATTAATAACAAAGATGTGCTTAACCTCATAAGTGTTTAATCGAACAAGCCTAAACACATAAGCCTACCATGGCCAGCCATTCTTACAAAAACCATTTTTCAAAAATAAAATAATCCCCTCTAAAACACAAACCTTTGAAAATATATCCTTTCCTTCTTTTCTCTCTTGTCCCAAACGATTTTTGAATAATCTTGTGGAAACATGGAGATAAAGTGGTCAATAGGAGGGTTGACACATCTTCTAAAGAAAGGGAAGAATCATTTGGTTGATGACACCAAAATCAAATATGCATCATTCCTCGGTAACAGAAATCGGCGGAGCACAGTCCGTCTGGAGGAATGGCAAAATCCAAACACAAAAACGCATCGGTTAATTCTTTTGAAAAAAGAATCAAATAGAATTAGGTGCATCATACTGCATACATGCATACAGATGATAGGTGTACTGGAAGATCACTTATTCTCTGTTTATTGAAAAAAAAAAAAAAAAATATAAATTTCAGAAAAAATAATGCGCCCGTACCATGTTCAGTACACCCGTACTAAAATCAGGGTTATGAACAAAATTTCAACTCAATACGGGCGTACTGAAATGGATGCGGCCGTATTGGCCATAAAGAAATTTTCAAAGACCTCGTCATGAGGCAACTACATAAATTAGAAAAAATAGGAAAAATTGCTTGTGTATGACAGCAGCAAACAAAATGCAAAGATTCAGAAAATCAACAGCGTCATACAGAATAACTGAGCCTGGAGAGGCTTGTCGAAATAATACTCTCTCAAAATAACTGAGCCTGGAGAGGCTTGCCGAAATAATACTCTTTCAGAATAACTGAGCCTGGAGAGGCTTGCCGAAACAATACTCCCACAGAATAACTGAGCCTGGAAAGGCTTGTCGAAATAATACTCTCTCAAAATAACTGAGCCTGGAGAGGCTTGCCGAAATAATACTCTTTCAGAATAACTGAGCCTGGAGAGGCTCGCCGAAATAATACTCTCAAAATAACTGAGCCTGGAGAGGCTCGCCGAAATAATACTCTCAAAATAACTGAGCCTGGAGAGGCTCGCCGAAATAATACTCTCTCAGAATAACTGAGACATTTCTGTACAGAAAAAGCCGAAAAACAACAAAAAAGGCAAAAATACAGAAAAAGCCAAAAAATGACAAAAAAGGCAAAAATACAGAAAAAGTCAAAAGTCGACAAAAAAAAAAGACAAAGATTTCACATCTTTCAGAATAACTGAGCCTGGAGAGGCTCGCCGAAATAATACTCTTTCAGAATAACTGAGCCTGGAGAGGCTCGCCGAAATAATACTCTCTTAGAATAATTGAGCCTGGAGAGGCTTGCTGAAATAATACTCCCCAACTGTACAGAATAAATGAGCCTGGAGAGGCTCGCAGAAATAATACTCCCCAGAGAAACCTCAGCTTAAGCTCATGGAACAAATCCCCAGCGAGAGCTATCAAAGCAAGATCGTCAAAATCCCCAATGGAAGCGCGATCATCCAAGCAAAATATTCAGTCAAAGGACTTGAAACTTCCTCAGTGGAAGATAGCTCTCTGACTCAAGCGCTGAGTGAGGCTAAGCCTGCAGAGGCTTCCTAAATAATACTCTGGGATACATAAGATCCCTAAATCCCCAGTCGCCTACTCAAGAGGCACTCCTTCAAAAAGGAAAAAATCAAAAAATATCAATAAATATTCCCCAAGCGGAATGCGGCATCCAGCCAAGCACCAAACATCAAGGTTATTTGCCTAACATAAGAGGCCAGTCAAGAAATGAATGACAAAATCCCTAGTGGATAACAGCCTACACAGAGGCAGCAAAAATCAGAAAATCCAAAAGAGATACCCGAATAAGGACAACCGGGATACTCCACCTACGTCAAAAGGACGTCAGCCAAACATAAGGCATCGCTCAAAGAGAGAGCATCTGTGTCTACACCTCAAGGAGTCAAAAATTCCCCATGGGTACCAACAATGCAATGCAAGTTGGGGCACAGGAACCTATGAATGACTGCACATCCCCTAGACGGATCCCTGCGTTATCCAGCCCTCAGCGGCACAAAATCAGAAAAACAAACCGTCGAAGCAGCATTGTGGACTGTGGAGACAAACTATACTCAACTGCCTCATGTTGAGAGGCAGGGCCTGGAGAGGCGATACTCAACTACCTCATGTTGAGAGGCAGAGCCTGGAGAGGCGGTACTCAACTACCCCGAGGTTGTCAAGGAACACGGAGGTATTAGCCTGGAGAGGCGGGTACTCAACTACCCCGAGGTTGTCAAGGAACACGGAGGTATTAGCCTGGAGAGGCGGGTACTCAGCTACCCCGAGGTTGTCAAGGAACACGGAGGTATGCAACTACCCCGAGGTTGTCAAGGAACACGGAGGTATTAGCCTGGAGAGGCGGTACTCAACTACCCCGAGGTTATCAAGGAACACGGAGGTATTAGCCTGGAGAGGCGGTACTCAGCTACCCCGAGGTTGTCAAGGAACACGGAGGTATTAGCCTGGAGAGGCGGTACTCAACTACCCCGAGGTTGTCAAGGAACACGGAGGTATTAGCCTGGAGAGGCGGTACTCAGCTACCCCGAGGTTGTCAAGGAACACGGAGGTATTAGCCTGGAGAGGCGGTACTCAACTACCCCGAGGTTGTCAAGGAACACGGAGGTATTAGCCTGGAGAGGCGGTACTCAGCTACCCCGAGGTTGTCAAGGAACACGGAGGTATGCAATGAGCCTGGAGAGGCGACGACTAATACTCAACCTGGAGAGGCTACTCAACAATTTTCCACCGGAAGACGCTACAAGTCAGAAGGTTGGCACATTACCCGGACAATTGGGTCAACTCCTTTACTTGTCAATCGGTACACCAAAAGGCCGTTTGACTAAGTAAAGGGGGGGCAGCTGTAGACCCCTAAAATTGTCCGGGTCGGAAATAAAGCTTGAAGACTCTCGAAGACTGAAGGAAGATCAGCCAGAAGGACTCCTGGAAGACCCTAGAAGGGTTCTCTATAGGTCTAGAGGTCTTAGAATAGCTTAAAATAAGGAAGTGGAGGGAATGAAGCCCAATACGGCCGTACTAAACTTAATACGGCCGTATTGAAGCTTCAATATGACCGCAGTGAACTCAATACGGCGTATTGAAGTTTCTGAAACTTCAATACGGCCGTACTGAAATCAATACGGCCGTATTGAAGCTTCAATACAGCCGCAGTGAACTCAATACGGGCGCATTGAAATTTCTGAATTTCAATACGGCCGTATTGAACTCAATACGGCCGTATTGAAGTTCAAAAATTTCAATACGGCCGTATTGATTCCATAGCCCGTATTGCGCCTATTCCCTATAAATATGGCGTCATTTTGACGTCATTCCACACTTTTGAACATAGTTTTAACCCTCTCCTTGAGTATTCTGGGGTTTTTGAGCAGTGTTCTGCCCTAGAAATCACTCGGAGAGTTGATCCGACGAAGTTCTTGAGCCCCGAGCCATTTTGCTTGAGGATCGAACCTAGTCGAAGGGAAATCCTCCGGATTTCCATAGTCAAAATTTTATAGGAGGGAGCGAGCGGGCTTGTAGAGCGAGGGAACGCCAAAAAGCTTCCCAGTTTTACTTGAAATATATAAAAGCACGCTTCAAAGGTTTCTTCTTAAAGTCCTTCCTTTTACTGCTTTCTGTGTGTATTTAAACTGTCATCATGTAGATAGTAAATTTAGAATTGCTTAGAATAAATAGGGGTAATTTAGTAATTTTACACTGTTATTTTAGAAATAATCTGTCATAGGGAACCCGAAAGGGGCGCTGTGGGGTGCTAACACCTTCCCCACGCGTAACCGACTCCCTTACCCGACTCTGGTTGTGATGACCAAGGTTGATTTATGAAATCAATTGCCTTATCCCTTTTTCCAATGTTTTGAGTAAAACATTGGTGGCGACTCCAAAGAACCCTCCTTTTGCGAAAACCACTAATCCATGGAGGGTCCCGCTTGGGATTAATATGGATTGGTGAATCATTTAATAAAATTGCTCGTTTGACGAGGTCTCAGTTTGAGAATAAGTCATTCTAGCAATCCATATTTTTAAACAAATAAAAGAGTCCAACCATCATTCGCGAATGCCGAAAGCCCGTTTCGGGCCGGTGGCGACAAGGTGCCCGTAGACCGTTGTCGGAAAACATCACTCAAGGTGAAAACCATGAACTCAAGTCCGACAGTGCGTTGGAACTTTGCATCGACTTACGACGAGAGGAATTGGGTCCCTATAATGGGGGCACCTTGGGGGCCTCAGACCAGTGAGAACAGTTAGAACCACCTTGAATATGCACTTTTCTGTAGGATACCCCTACCTCGTGATTCGCTCGTGACTGTTCGTGGATGAGTGAATTGTTTGTGCATTGATTATGTGAAATTGTTTGAGCATACATTGCATTTCTTTAAACATACAACATTCCTATTCTTTTAAAAATAAGAATAAATAGGAATAAGAATCTTCCATTATACGGTGTTAACATCTACCTTCATCACATTCATATAGGTAGTTTCCCTTTTCACCCAAAAAATACAAAAAATACCCAAAAGAAAAATAAAGAAAAATATTATTTATCCAAACCAAGCAAAATCATGCATCATCTTAGGAACATCCCGAAAACATGATAATGCTTAGTTGAATAAACACTATGCATGCATATTCAACGCCATCATCTCATATCATGCATTTTTGTCGTAGATCATGGAGGGATCTAGGTTTGCATTTCATACATCCCTCCCAATAAATCATTAATAAACATTAATAAAAAGAAAGAATTAATCGATGCGTATGTTCAAAGAATGGATCGCACGCTGTTCGTTATCAAGTGTAAGCCAACAACCGTGCCAAGCGAACACACGTCAACTCCGTTGTTGGTAATCAAGACGAACAAAGGGGAAGGTCCAACACCGTTAAGGATCACTACTCCAAGGCCTTTTCCCTACGAATCAAATAAGGCTGTGCCATGGATATACGACATCCATTCTTCTGCCGACAGCGATATCTCTAACATCGCTGGACTTGGGGGCATGACTAGGAGTGGCAGGATCTACACTCCCGAAAATCTTCATGATAAAGCTCCCAAGAATAAAGGAAAAGAAAAAGAAAAAGAAAAAACCGAGGAAAATAAAGAATCCAAGGAGGAGACTGACGAGCTGTTAAAATATATCCGACAGAGCGAGTACTCCATCGTGGATCAACTTCATAAGACGCCATCAAAGATTACTCTGTTGTCGTTGATCCTATGCTCCGAACCGCATCGGCAAGCTCTGTTGAAAGTCTTGAACGAGGCATACGTGTCGCACACTATCTCCCAAGACAAGTTTGAGGGGATTGTTAGTCACATCACGGCTAATGATCACCTCACTTTCACCGAAGAAGAAATCCCCGCTGAGGGACCGAACCACAATAAGCCCTTGCACATCTCTGTAAAGTGCAAGGAATACCACATCGCTAAAGTCCTGGTGGATAATGGATCTTCCTTGAATGTGATGCCAAAAAGAACGCTCGAGCAAGTGGCAATCAAGGGAATCCAAATGCGCCCGAGCAACATGATCGTCCGAGCTTTCGACGGATCTAAAAGAGAAGTGGTGGGAGAAATCAATCTCCCAATCAAAATTGGGCCCACCATCTTCAACGTCGAATTTCAAGTGATGGACATTACTCCTGCATACAGCTGTCTCCTCGGCCGACCTTGGATTCATGATGCGAAAGCTGTTCCTTCTACGCTTCACCAGAAAGTCAAGTTCATAGTAGATGACAAGCTGGTGACTGTACAAGCTGAAGATGACATACTCATCAGCAAGCCATCTGCCATACCTTATGTGGATGCAGCGGAGGAAGCTTTAGAAACCGCCTTCCAAGCATTGGAGATTGCCAATGTTGAAACGTTTCCCCGAGAAATGAAGAAGGTAGCTCACATGCTCACCAAGAATGGATACTTGCCTGGACAAGGACTTGGCAAGGACTCCCAAGGAATTCCTGAGCTACCCACTATCAAAGATAATCCGGGAAAACAAGGGTTAGGATATGACCCTAATAAAGATCAAAGAACGAAGAGGAACAAAGATCCTTCTCGACGTTCTTTAAGCCAGATCTTTAGGAAGGCCGGTTCACAAGCGTCAAGGCCGGTCGTCGTCATCAAGTGCTCTTTTCCTTCCGATAGGGATGTATAGACCTGATGACTATTAGAGATTACTCCTCGGGGACAGCCCGACCCCCGAGCCTCGATAGGGCACATGTTTCCATTATGATTATAATAAAATCATTCTTTATTCATTTCTTATTGCTTCTTTTCTCGCTTACAATAAATTTCTAGGCCGCATTATTTAACCCTGTTTGAATAAGCATAAATGAGGTTAAAATTGTCTTAATAACAATAAACCCGCATCATTTTTATGTGGAAGTGTGTGTGACAACTTGGAGCACCTTCCCTTGGCCTCGACAAGTGCCATCATGGATAAAAAGAAATCTTTTAAAATAAAAGAAAGCTCGGCAGGAAACCCAAAAAGGGGGCTGCGCAAAAATAAGAGCAAAAGACCCGCTAGGAATTCCACGAAAGGGTGACCTAGGCAAAAGTTAGGGTTGCAAAAATGAACAAAAACAAAAGTCCGCTAAGACGCCACAAAAGGGTGTTTTAGGCAAAAATAAGGACAATCAAAAAACGAAAATAAATCCATGATGGTACCATGAACTGAATTCAAAAAGAAAGGTTCAAGGGAAGCTATCTAAGTTGTCAAAATCACAACGTCAATAACAAGATTTTCTTAACTTCCTAAATGCTTAAACAAACAAGCCTAAACACAATAAGCCTACCTTGGCCAGCCATTCTTACAAAAACCATTTTTCAAAATGAAAATAAAAACCCCTCTAAAACACAAACTTTCGAAAAATATATACCTTTCCTTTCTTTTCTCTCTTGTCCCAAGCGATTTTAGGATAATCTAGTGGAAACATTGAGATATAGTGGTCAATAGGAGGGTTGACATGTCTTCTAAAGGAAGGGAAGAATCACTGGGTTGATGACGCCCATCTTGATATAACACGCATCATTCCTCGGTTATGTAAATCGGCAGCGCACAGCCCGTCTGGAGGAATGGGAAAACTCAAACAGAGAAACGCATCGGTTAATTCTTTTGAAAAATGAATCATATAGAATTAGGTGCATCATACCGCATACATGCATACAGATGATAGGTGTACTGGAAGATCACTTATTCTCTGTTTATTGAAAAAACAAAACAAACAAAAAAAAAAAAAAAAAAAAGAAAGAACAAAAAAAAAAAAAAAACAAAAAAACAAAAAAATATAAACTTCAGAAAAAACAATGCGCCCGTATCATGTTCAGTACACCCGTACTAAAATCAGGGTTATGAACAAATTTTCAACTCAATACGGGCGTACCGAAATGAATACGGCAGCATTGGCCATAACGTCCACACCAATACGGGCGTATTGAATTCAATACCGCCCGTATTGGTCCATTCTCATTCATCACAGCATTCTTCATTCCTCTATCTATATTGTCTGTGAGTGTGTTTGAGATCCCTCCAACAGAAAAAGCCGAAAAATCGACAAAAAAGGCAAAAATACAGAAAAAGCCAAAAATCAACAAAAAAGGCAAAATACAGAAAACCCAACAAATTGTACAGAATAACTGAGCTTGGAGAGGCTTGCCGAAATAATACTCTCTCAGAATAATTGAGCCTGGAGAGGCTTGCCGAAATAATACTCTCTCAGAATAACTGAGCCTGGAGAGGCTTGCCGAAATAATACTCTCTCAGAATAATTGAGCCTGGAGAGGCTTGCTGAAATAATACTCTCTCAGAATAATTGAGCCTGGAGAGGCTCGCCGAAATAATACTCCCCAGAGATATCTCAGCTTCCACTTGTAGACCCCTAAAATTGTCCGGGTCGGAAATAAAGCTTGAAGACTCTCGAAGACTGAAGGAAGATCAGCCAGAAGGACTTCCAGAAGGCCCAAGGAGGGTTCTCTATAGGTCTAGAGGTCTTAGGATAGCTAAAATAAGAAAAGTGGGAGGAATGAAGCCCAATACGGCCTCCCAGAGGTTCAGTACGGCCGTATTGAACATTTTGAACTTCAATACGGCCGCACTGAACTTCAATACGGCCGTATTGAGGTTTTTTGAACTTCAATACGGCCGTATTGAATTCAATACGGCCGTATTAGTTCAAAATTTCAATGTTGACCGTATTGACCCTCATAAACCGTATTGAGCCTCTTCCCTATAAATATGACGTCAATGGGACGTCATTTCACACTTTTCCACACAGTTTTGACTCCCTCCTTGAGTATTCTGGGGTTTTTGAGCAGTGTTCTGCCCTAGAAATCTCTCTGGGAGTCGATCCGACGAAGTTCTGGAATTCCGAGCATTTAGCTTGGAGATTCGAACTTAGTCGAAGGGAAATCCTCCGGATTTCCATAGTCAAAAATTATTTTTAGGAAGGAGTGAGCGGGCTTGTAGAGCGAGGGAACGCCAAAAAGCTTCCCAGTTTTACTTGAATATAAAAGCACGCTTCAAAGGTTTCTTCTTAAGACCTTCCTTTTACTGCTTTCTGTGTGCATATTTAAACTGTCATCATGTAGATAGTTAATTTATAATTACTTAGAATAAATAGGGGTAATTTAGTAATTTCGCACTATTATTTTTAAATAATCTGTCATAGGGAACCCGAAAGGGGCGCTGTGGGGTGCTAACACCTTCCCCACGCGTAACCGACTCCCTTACCCGACTCTGGTTGTAATGGCCGAAGTCGATTTTTGAATCGATTGCCTTAAACTTCTTTTTCCAATGTTTTGAGTAAAACATTGGTGGCGACTCCATGAACCCTTCCTTTTTATGAAAACCGCTAATCCATGGAGGGTCCCGCTTGGGATTAACATGGATTGGTGAGCCTTTTAATAAAATTGCTCGTTTGACAAGGTCTCAGTTTGAGAATAAGTCATTCTAGCAATCCATATTTTTAAACAAATAAAAGAGTCCAACCATCCTTCGCGAATGCCGAAAGCCCGTTTCGGGCCGGTGGCGACAGATGGCGACTCCACTGGGGAAGCCTCGAGAGTCAGTCCCATTTAGTGACAGATTATTTTTAACAAATAATAGTTAAAATTACTTTATTACCCCTTGCTTGTATGATAACATGTTTATCTATTTGGCTTTAATAATTGTTGTATGTTTAATTTTCCGCAATTGTTTGAAATAAAAACTGCACACAAACCTTTGCACACAACAGTTCCCTCTATACCCGGGGGCATGAGTGGTAAGCCATAGGGAGTGGATGTTAGTACGGCCGGTTGTCGAATGGGTCTATAGGTGCCCGTAGACCGTTGTCGGAAAGCATCACTCAAGGTGATAACCATGAACTCGAGTCCGACAGTGCGTTGGAGCTTTCCATCGGCTTACGACGAGAGGAATTGGGTCCCTATAATGGGGGCACCTTGGGGGCCTCAGACCGGTGAGAACAGTTAGAACCACCTTGAATATGCACCTTTCTGCAGGAAACCCCTACCTCGTGATTCGCTCGTGACTGTTCGTGGATGAGTGAATTGTTTGTGTAAATGCTTATGTGCAATTGTTTGTGCATTAATAAATAACCTCGTGATAAGGTCTAAAGAATAATCCCCATGCATGAAAATGTCATGACATGAGAGGAAAAACCAATGTGTGAAAATATAATAAAAGTAAGGAGCATAGGCATCATTATCAATAATACCTCATGCATCCTCATCAATTATTCATTTTAGGATCACCAATACCCTCTCGATGTGAGTAAAAGGGACCCATGACTATTGAGATTCTCCGTTGGGGAGAGATCATAGGCTAGGGAGGGTGATAAACCTTCATCTTAAAAAGGCAGCGCCTTAAAGATGGAGTCTTATCAAGCTCACATCGAGAGCGTATTCATACCATGAATAAACTAATTAGAATAAAACATTCATTTTAGAAAGTGGCTGGTCATCTCCCTGTCCTCACACGCGCGCAGAAAATCAAGAAGATGGAAGCGCTGGAGGACCAAAATAAGAAGCTTACAGCCGAGCTCTCACAGCTCAAAGAACAAATGGCGCAAATGATGGAACTCATGCGTCACCATAATGTACATGGGTCTCACCACAGTGACCATGAGTCCCATCATCATGAGGAGGAGGAACATGAGGAAGAACCTCCACGAGCTGTACCCCTTGGGGCGGGGATCATGATTAAAGAGCCCGAGGTTTCAAAGGAACAATTCCATGCTCTTGAGGATCGGCTAAGGGTTATGGAGGGGCATGATTTTGACATCAAAGATGCCGCCGACATGTGCTTGGTGAGGGACATCCAATTCCCTCCCAAATTTAAAGTGCCAGATTTCCCAAAATATGTGGGATCGACTTGCCCTAAGAGTCATCTCACCATGTACTGTCGCAAAATGACTGCATATGCCACAAATGAAAAGCTCTTGATCCATTGCTTCCAAGAGAGCTTAGCCGATACTGCGCTCAATTGGTATATGCAGCTAGATGGAAATCTAGTACATACATGGAGGCAGTTGGCCGACGCCTTTCTCAAGCGCTATAAATACAACATCGACCTAACACCTGATAGGTCAGATCTTCAAGCCTTGAGTAAGAAAAGTGACGAATCTTTCAAGGCGTACGCCCAACGATGGAGGGAGTTGGCGGCACAGATAGAGCCCCCACTGTCGGATAAGGAGACGGTGTCCTTATTCATCAACTCGTTGACTGGTCCCTATTACGATAAAATGATAGGGAACACAACGACACTCTTCTCGGACATCATCACCATTGGGGAGAGAGTGGAACAAGGACTCAAAAGTGGGAAGCTGGCTAAGCCTTCCCAATCATATGAAGCTAAGAAGACCTTCGGGAAGAAGAAAGAGGGAGGAGTCAATGCTATAACCATACCCTCGGCTACTTTCACTTCGAAGTCGGGAAGATCGCAATTCACCCCTGTGAAGAAGTTTGATAAACTTCCGACCACTTATAGCGATCTCCTGCCGAAGCTAGTAGAAGCCAAACTTCTAGCTCATGTTCCACCAAGGAAGATCGACCCACCTTACCCCGATTGGTACAAGCCACAAGACAAATGTTTATACCATTCGGGGGCACCAGGGCATTCAACAGAGAAATGCCTAGCTCTCAAATACAAGGTCCAAAACCTTATTGATGTCGGGTGGGTCACCTTCGATTCGACAGCGCCCGACGTGAGCAAGAATCCTCTGCCAAAGCAGGAGTAGAGAGAAGAACAAGCCACGATAGGGCCCCTTCATTTTTCTCTTTTAGGGACTCATGATCAGTACCCGAGATCATGAGAACCTTTTCATGTAAATAAGGGTTTTTGTACAGTTTTAATGCATATCAATAAAGAGGCATTTTTCGCACATTACTCTCTTTTTTGTTCTTTTCTCTCTTCCCTCATTGACATTAATAATTCTAAACCTAAACAGAACCAATAAAATAATTATGTCTGTAATTGTTCGCTCTGACCGGGATCCGAAGGTGAATGGGTTGAGTTGGACAGTGATGAGGAGACCATCTCTCCGGATCTGCAAAGACTGCTAGAACGAGAAGCTCGCATACTCCAACTCATCAAGAGAAATTGGAGACTGTGAATTTGGGGCATGGCCGAGAGATATAAGAGGTCAACATTGGGACCCATATCAGTGATGAAATAAGAACACATGTTTCCGCTATGATTATAATAAAATCATTCTTCATTGCTTCTTTTCTTGCTTATAATAAAATTCTAAACCACATTATTTTTAACCCTGTTTGAATAAACATGAATGAGGTTAAAATCATCTTAATAATAATAAACCCACATCATTTTGTGTGGAAGTGTGCACGACAACTTGGAGCACCTTTCCTTGGCCTCAATAAGTGCCGTCATGGATAAAAAGAAATCCATTCAGGATAAAAATCCTTTAAAAAACAAAAAGCTCGGCAGGAAACCCAAAAAGGGGGCTGCACAAAAATAAGAGCAAAAGACCCGCTAGGAATCCCACGAAAGGGTGACCTAGGCAAAAGTTAGGGTTACAAAAATAAACAAAAACAAAGGTCCGCTAAAACGCCACAAAAGGGTGTTTTAGGCAAAAATAAGGACAATCAAAAAACAAAATAAATCCATGATGGTACCATGAACCGAATTCAAAAAGAAAGGTTCAAGGGAAGCTATCCAAGTTGTCAAATCACAACACGACTTTTTAACTTCATAAGTGTTTAATCAAACAAGCCTAAACACATAAGCCTACCTCGGCTAACCATTCTTACAAAAACCATTTTTGAAAAATAAATCCCCTCTAAAACACAAACTTCAGAATAAAAAATATTTTTCCCTTCTTTTCTCTCTTGTCCCAAAAGATTTTAGAATAATCTAGTGGAAGCATGGAGAAATAAATCATCACTGATAATGGATCTAATCTGAACAACAAAATGGTGGAAGAACTGTGCCAAGAATTCAAGATCCAACACCGCAACTCTTCCCCATATCGGCCAAAGATGAATGGGGCAGTCGAGGCAACCAATAAGAACATCAAGAAAATAGTGCAAAAGATGGTTGTCTCATTTAAAGACTGGCACGAGATGTTACCCTTCGCTTTCCATGGTTATAGGACTTCTGTACGCACATCTACAAGAGCTACTCCATTCTCCCTCGTCTATGGGATGGAGGCAGTGCTACCCGTCGAAGTCGAAATACCTTCCCTAAGGGTAATCATGGAAGCAAAACTTTCCGAAGCAGAACGGGTTCAAAGCCGGTATGACCAGTTGAACCTCATTGAAGAAAAACGGCTGAACGCCATATGCCATGGTCAAGCCTATCAGAGGAAGATCAAAAAGGCTTTTGACAAGAAAGTCCACCCTCGAGTCTACCATGAGGGAGAGTTGGTAATGAAGAAATTGCTACCAACTCGAAAGGACAAAACCGGAAAGTGGGCCCCAAATCACGGAGGACCATACGTGGTAAAACGAGCCTTCTCAGGAGGAGCATTGATCCTCACAGACATGGATGGAAAAGAACTTCGATACCCAGTCAACGCTGACGTGGTAAAGAAGTACTATGCTTGAAGACGTTGCTTGCATAGGCCCACTAGGATGAAAACCCAAAAAGGGCGTCCTAGGCAAAAGTTAGGGCAAAACAAAAAGCCCGCCAGTACAAGGGTACTAGGCAAAACAAAGGCAAAATTATCCCCGCTAGGATACGTCCTAGGCAAAAGTTAGGGGCAAAAGAATAAGATGTAAAAGCAAAGCAAGCAACGGTCACTTGAATCGAAAACCGAAAGGCGGTTCAAGTGATTATCTTCTAGAAGCAAGCGTCTTGCAGCATCTACGCTCTTGGCTCAGGCATCTCACCCGAAGCAACTAGGGGAATGTAAAGAGCAACAATTACAGATATAATTGTTAAGCCCAATGTATATAGCCTACCCTGGCCAGCCATTCTTCAGAAAATCCTTCTGTATATCTTTCTGTAAAAACACTTGTGAATATCAATAAAATATCTATTCATTTTCTCTTCTCTCTTGACCATGTGATTATGCCTCTAAAATTGGTATTTCTAAAAAAATTGTATGAAATTCCTTAATAATCGGTCAATAAAGAAAATTGGAGGGGTTCCTATAAAATCCATAATCTCCTGCATAAAAGGCTCACAAAAATATTCCCTCACGTCGATGACAGAAATTCCTCCAAGAAAAGGAGGATAGGGAGAGCCATTCATTTTTCTAAAAACATTAAATAATAAAACTTGCATTTGTGCATCACACACATTAGTTGCACATTCAAAGACCTTATCATGAGGCAATTGCATAAAATAGAAAAAATAGAAAATTGCTTGTGTATGACAGCAGTCAACAAAAGCCGAAAACGAAAAAAGGCAAGGATACAAACAATACTCCTCAGTTTGTACAGAATAATTGAGCCTGGAGAGGCTTGCTGAAAAAATACTTCCTCAGAATAATTAAGCCTGGAGAGGCTTGCAGAAACAATACTCTCTCACCATACAGAATAACCGAGCTTGGAGAGGCTTGCCGAAATAATACTCTCTCAGAAATAACTGAGCCTGGAGAGGCTCGCCGAAATAATACTCTCACAGAATAATTGAGCCTGGAGAGGCTCGCCGAAATAATACTCTCTCAGAATAACTGAGCCTGAAGAGGCTTGCCAAAATAATACTCCTCAGAGACATTTCTGTACAGAAAAAGCCGAAATCAACCAAAAAAGCAAAAACACAGAAAAAGCCAAAATCAACAAAAAAGGCAAAAACACAGAAAAAGCCAAAATCAACAAAAAAGGCAAAAACACAGAAAAAGCCAAAATCAACAAAAAGGCAAAATACCAAAAATCCAACAAATTATACAGAATAAATGAGCCTGGAGAGGCTTGCCAAAATAATACTCTCCAAAAGACGTCTCAGCTCGCATTCTCGGGCTGAACAAAAAAAAAAAAAAACAATTCATCATACAGAATAATTGAGCCTGGAGAGGCTTGCTGAAATAATACTCTCTCAGAATAAATTGAGCCTGGAGAGGCTCGCCGAAATAATACTCCCTCATCAGAATAATTGAGCCTGGAGAGGCTTGCCGAAACAATACTCCTTCAGAATAATTGAGCCTGGAGAGGCTTGCCGAAACAATACTCTCTCAGAATAACTGAGCCTGGAGAGGCTTGCCGAAATAATACTCTTTCAGAATAATTGAGCCTGGAGAGGCTTGCCGAAATAATACTCGTACAGAATAATTGAGCCTGGAGAGGCTTGCCGAAATAATACTCCCACAGAATAATTGAGCCTGGAGAGGCTTGCCGAAATAATACTCTCTCAAAATAATTGAGCCTGGAGAGGCTTGCCGAAATAATACTCATACAGAATAATTGAGCCTGGAGAGGCTTGCCGAAATAATACTCTCATCAGAATAATTGAGCCTGGAGAGCCTCGCAGAAATAATACTCCCCAGAGAAACCCCAACTCAAGCTCACGGAACAAATCCCCAGCGAGAGCTATCAAAGCAAGATCGACAAAATTCCCAATGGAAGCACGATCGCCCAAGCAGTATATCTAGTCAAAGGACTTAAAACTTCCTCAGAGGAATGTAGACCCCTGAAATTGTCCGGGTCGGAAATAAAGCTTGAAGACTCTCGAAGACTGAAGGAAGATCAGCCAGAAGGACTCCCGGAAGGCCCTAGGAGGGTTCTCTGTAGGTCTAGAGGTCTTAGAATAGCTCAAAATAAGGAAGTGGAGGGAATGAAGCCCAATACGGCCGTACTGAACTTAATACGGCCGTATTGAAGCTTCAATACGGCCGCAGTGAACTCAATACGGCGTATTGAAGTTTCTGAAACTTCAATACGGCCGTACTGAAACCAATACGGGCGTATTGAAATTTCTGAATTTCAATACGGCCGTATTGAACTCAATACGACCGTATTGAAGTTCAAAAATTTCAATACGGCCGTATTGCTCCTGTAGGCCGTATTGCGCCTATTCCCTATAAATATGACGTCAATTGGACGTCATTCCACACTTTTGAACATAGTTTCAACCCTCTCCTTGAGTATTCTGGGGTTTTTGAGCAGTGTTCTGCCCTAGAAATCACTCGGAGAGTTGATCCGACAAAGTTCTTGAGCCCCGAGCCATTTTGCTTGAGGATCGAACCTAGTCGAAGGGAAATCCTCCGGATTTCCATAGTTAAAAGTTTTAGGAAGGAGCGAGCGAGCTTGTAGAGCGAGGGAACGCCAAAAAGCTTCCCAGTTTTACTCAATATATAAAAGCACGCTTCAAGAGGTTTCTTCTTAAATCCTTCCTTTTACTGCTTTCTGTGTGCATATTTAAACTGTCATCATGTAGATAGTTAATTTATAATTGCTTAGAATAAATAGGGGTAATTTAGTAATTTTATGTTGTTATTTTAAATAATCTGTCATAGGGAACCCGAAAGGGGCGTTGTGGGGTGCTAACACCTTCCCCACGCGTAACCGACTCCCTTACCCAACTCTGGTTGTAATGGCCAAAGTTGATTTATAAAATCAATTGCCTTATCCCTTTTTCCAATGTTTTGAGTAAAACATTGGTGGCGACTCCACGAACCCTCCTTTTACGAAAACCACTAATCCATGGAGGGTCCCGCTTGGGATTAATATGGATTGGTGAGCCTTTTAATAAAAATTGCTCGTTTGACGAGGTCTCAGTTTGAGAATAAGTCATTCTAGCAATCCACATTTTTAAACAAATAAACGAGTCCAACCATCCTTCGCGAATGCCGAAAGCCCGTTTCGGGCCGGTGGCGACAGATGGCGACTCCACTGGTGAAGCCTCGAGAGTCAGTCCCATTTAGTGACAGATTATTTTTAATAAATAATAGTTAAAATTACTTCATTACCCCTTGCTTGTGTGATAACATGCTTTATATATTTGGCTTTAAATAACTGTTGTTTGTTTAAATTTCCGCAATTGTTTGAAATAAAAATTGCACACAAACCTTTGCACACAACAGTTCCCTCTATACCCGGGGGCATGAGTGGTAATCCATAGGGAGTGGATGTTAGTACGGCCGGTTGATGGCTTTATAGGAGCCTATGAGACCGTTGTCGGAAAACATCACTCAAGGTGATAACCATGAACTTGAGTCCGACGGTGCGTTGGAGCTTTCCATCGACCTACGACGAGAGGAATTGGGTCCCTATAATGGGGGCACCTTGGGGGCCTTTGACCAAGTGAGAACAGTTAGATCCTCCTTGAATATGCACTTTTCTGCAGGAGACCCCTACCTCGTGATTTGCTCGTGACTGTTCGTGGATGAGTGAATTGTTTGTGCATTGTTTATGTGAAATTGTTTGAGCATACATTGCATTTCTTTAAACATACAACATTCCTATCCTTTTAAAAAAAAATAATAATAAATAGGAATAAGGATCTTCTAAGTACATGGTGTTAACGTCTACCTTCATTACATTCATATAGGTAGTTTCCCTTTTCACCCAAAAATACAAAAAGATACAAAATATCAAAAAATAATGATATTTACCCAAACCAAGCAATATCATGCATCATGTTAGGAAAATCCCAAAAAACATGATAATGCTTAGTTAAATAAACACTATGCATGCATATTCATCTCCATCATCTCATATCATGCATTTTATTGTAGATCATGGAGGGATCTAGGGGAGTGCAAGGGCAATTGAAGAAAGTGGACTTCTTATTATACCGTGCCGAGAGGTTGGATCACCTTTGTACCTTGATGCCACGAGAGGCTCGTTTGGAGTTCGAAAAATCCTATGGACGAGTTCTCGACTTGATGAAGATTTGTGTGGATCCATCTTTTCTGAGAGCATTGGTCCACTTTTGGAGTCTCGATCTACATTGTTTCGAGTTCCCCCAGTTTGACCTAGTTCCTACTCTCGAGGAGTACGAGCTCATGCTACGATGGCCCAAATCAGCTGGGGTCTATATCTTTCATGATAACCATGTGGCCGTGGAGAGAGTTGCCACTCAGGTCAAATTACCATCACGATCAGCTGCCTTAGTAGGGAACGGCAGTATTAAAGGTTGGAAGCTTGCTATGATTGAAGACCACCTTTCTTCCTTGGCTGGTGAGGGAGATTGGTTAGCTTTCAACAAGACTCTAGCGTTAGCTGTATTTGGGATGATCCTTTTCCCCTTTTACGCTAACACAGTGGACCATGCTGCAATGGACGCTTTCTTCGCTTGGGACGTGCACATGAAGAGTCCCGTGCCTGCCATTCTTGCCGACACCTTGCTCTCTGTGCATTTGTCTCAACAGAAGCAAGGAAAAACCATTCGATGCTGCACCTCCTTGTTGTATGTGTGGGGCATCACACACTTTTATGCCTTTAGTCATATGGGGACTTTGCCCGATCCGTTGAGGAGTTTTTCGAAGATCCCCGTACGCCGCCGATATGCTTCCGAGTGGAAGGAGGAGATGGAACAGTGGAGTATTGAACACTTCACGTGGGTTTGCCCTTGGTTCCGTCCAAGCAATGTATTGATGAGATGCGGCAGTTATCCAAGCATACCATTAATGGGCCTCAGAGGATGCATAGCCTACTCACCAAGATTGGTTATGAGGCAACTGATGAGGACTCAGATCATTCCTACTATAGAGGAGCTTGGAGGGTTGTGTTTCTCTTTCGATTATGAGCATCAGAAGGACATGCACGCTGTCATGAGAGCGTGGGAGAGACCAACCTATGAGGGAGATCTCGAACTTGGAAAGCCTCGGGTATCCGTCTCCATTGATTATGAGGAATGGAGGAGCAAGAGGGGGGTGCCTCAACCATCCACTTCTTGTGCAACCACAGCAACAAGGAAGGCATTGCAAGAACAAGTCGACGCCTTGACCAAAAAGCTGGAAATTATGGGAGCTCAAATGAGAGTTCTTGAAGAGAAAAATGAGGAATCCAGTTTTACTATTGATGGTCTTCAAAGGCAATGCAAGAAGAAAGACCACGAGATAGAGCGGCTCAAGGACGAGTGTGCTAACCTCAATGAGGAGACTACTCAGGTATCCAAAATGCCAAAAGTTGAACCGAGTAGTCAACTCCAAGAAGTCAACGCAAAGATAGCACACCTGGAAGCCGAACATGCAAGGCAGGCACAGTTGATCAAGAACATGCAAGAAGATCTGCTCTTGACTCGATCCGACGCACAACAATGGCGGGAAGTTGCTCAACAACAAACCGCAAACCTTTCCGATTTCCGCAAAAAGGAAAGGGAGGGACTAGCACAAATAGCTAGACTCCGAGAAGAGAAGGATCGAGCCGAAGACGAGCTTAACAAGTTGCAGGCCATGATCAACTATTACACTCAAAAGGCGAAGGATGCTCAGAAAAGTAGTGATGATATGAGCCAAGCCGTCCATATGCAAGTTGAAGCAATAGCACGCCATGTGGAGGAAGCCGAAGACGAATGGAGAAGAAAAATGAACCCGCCTGTGGGTTTTTATCGGCTTTTCTTATATTGTAAAAAATTGCTTCAAAGCATTGTATGATAAGTTGTACACTTTCTATGATCAATGAAATCAAGTGTTGTGATTTATGAAATCTCTCAATTGCCTTTGCATTTCATAGTCATTCATTTGCATTTATCTCTCCCGGTAATTTAATAATAAATGTTAATAAAAAGAAAGAAATAATCGATGCGTATGTTCAGAATGGATCGCACGCCATTGGTCATTAAATGCAAACCAACAACTGCGCAAAGCGAACACACGACGACGCCGTTGTTGGTAATCAAAACAGACGAAAGGGAAGGTCCGACGCCGTTAAGGATTGTCGCTCCAAGGCCTTTCCCCTACAAAACAAATAAGGCTGTGCCATGGATATACGATATCCGTTCTTCTGCCGACAGCGACATCTCCAACATCGTTGGACTTGGGGGCATGACTAGGAGTGGCAGGATCTACACTCCCGAAGATCTGCACGATAAAGCTCCCAAGAATAAAGGAAAAGAAAAGGAGAAAACCGAGGAAGATAGAGAATCCGAGGAGGAGACTGATGAGTTGTTAAAATTCATCAAACAAAGCGAGTACTCCATTGTGGATCAACTTCACAAGACACCAGCAAAGATCACTTTGTTGTCGTTGATCCTAAGCTCCGAACCGCATCGGCAAGCTCTGTTGAAGGTCTTGAACGAGGCATATGTGTCGCATACCATCTCCCAAGACAAGTTTGAGGGAATTGTTAGCCACATCACGGCTAATGATCACCTCACTTTCACCGATGAAGAAATCCCCGCCGAGGGACCTAATCACAACAAGCCCTTGCACATCTCTGTAAAGTGCAAGGAGTATCACATCGCAAAAGTCTTGGTGGATAACGGATCTTCCTTGAATGTGATGCCCAAAAGAACTCTTGATCAAGTGGCAATCAAGGGAGTCCAAATGCGCCCGAGCAACATGATCGTTCGAGCTTTCGACGGTTCTAAAAGAGAAGTGGTGGGAGAAGTCAATCTTCCAATCCAAATTGGACCCACCATCTTCAACGTCGAATTCCAAGTGATGGATATTACTCCTGCATACAGCTGTCTCCTAGGCCGACCTTGGATTCATGATGCGAAAGCTGTACCCTCTACGCTCCACCAAAAAGTCAAATTCATTGTGGGTGACAAACTGGTGACCGTGCAAGCTGAAGACGACATACTCATCAATAAGCCATCCAACATACCTTATGTGGATGCAGCAGAGGAAGCTTTGGAAACCGCCTTCCAAGCATTGGAAATTGCCAATGTTGAAACGTTTCCCCGAGAAATGAAGAAGGTAGCCCATATGCTCACAAAGAACGGATACTTGCCAGGACAAGGATTGGGCAAGTACTCCCAAGGAATCCCGGAGCTACCTATTATCAAGGACAATCCGGGGAAACAAGGATTAGGATACAACCATGTTAAAGATCAAAGAACGAAGAGGAATCAAGATCCTTCTCGACGTTCTTTAAGCCAGATCTTTAGGAAGGCTGGTTCACAAACGTCAAGGCCAGCTGTTGTCATCAAGTGTCCTTCTCCTTCCGATAGGGATGTATAGACTCAGTGACTATTAGAGATCACTCCTCGGGGACAGCCCGACCCCCGAGCCTCGATAGGGCACATGTTTCCATTATGATTATAATAAAATCATTCTTCATTAATTCTTTATTGCTTCTTTTCTCGCTTGCAATAAAATTCTAGGCCACATTATTTTAACCCTGTTTGAATAAACATGAATGAGGTTAAAATCATCTTAATAATAATAAACCCACATCATTTTTATGTGGAAGTGTGTGTGTCAATTTGGAGCACCTTTTCTTGGCCTCAATAAGTGCCATCATGGATAAAGAAATCCTAAAAAATAATAAGCTCGGCAGGAAACCCAAAAAGGGGACTGCGCAAAAATAAGAGCAAAAGACCCGCTAGGAATCCCACAAAAGGGTGACCTAGGCAAAAATTAGGGTTACAAAGTAATGAACAAAAACAAAAGCCCGCTAAGACATCACAAATGGGTGTTTTAGGCAAAAGTTAGGGCCGTCAAAAAAGGGAACAAAATAAATCCATGATGGTATCATCAATTGAATTCAGCAAGGAGCTCAAGAAAAGCTATCCAAGTTGTCAAAGCACAATCATTAATAACGAAGATGTGCTTAACTTCATAAGTGTTTAATTGAACAAGCCTAAACACTTAAGCCTACCATTGGCCCGCCATTCTTACAAAATCCATTTTTCAAAAATAAAACAATCCCCTCTAAAACACAAACTTTTGAAAAATATATCTTTTCCTTCTTTTCTCTCTTGTCCCAACAATTTTTGAATAATCTAGTGGAAACATGGAGATATAGTGGTCAATAGGAGGGTTGACACATCTTCTAAAGGAAGGGAAGGATTATTTGGTTGATGACGCCAAATCCCAAAATCAAATACGCATCATTCCTCGGTTACAGAAATCGGCAGAGCACAGCTCGTCTAGAGGAATGGCAAAAATCCAAACAGAAGAACGCATCGATTAATTCTTTTGGAAAAATGAATCAAATAGAATTAGGTGCATCATATACTGCATACATGCATACAGATGATAGGTGTACTGGAAGATCACTTATTCTCTGTTTAAAAAAAAAAAAAAAAAAAAAAAAAAAAAAAAATGAAAATCAATGCGCCCGTATTGAGTTTAATACGGGCGTATCAAGGTAAACGTTGAAGCAACGTTTCGTATTCAATACGGCGTATTAAACACAATACGGGCGTATTGACGCTCAATACGGCCGTATTCCATTCAATACGGGCCGTATTGATTGCCACATTTGTGCAATAACGGTAAAGCCAATACGGCCGTATTATATTCAATACGGCCGTACTGGCGAAAACTTTCCTATAAATAAGCCTTCCCCCCTCTCATTTTTGCATACCAATCTTCATTCCCCGCATATTTTGTTTGTGAGTGCACCCTAGATAGCTTCTCAGAAATGGCAGAGTCATCCCGAAAAAGACAGAGAGCCCCAGCTCGACGTGAGATGACAGACCGACACAGGCAACGGCTGGAGCTCATAGAGACGTTCAACTTCGAGCCGTCAAGGGTGCTTGACTTTGACCTTCTCCGAGCAGTGGGCTTGGAGGATGACGTCAGGGGTTACTTCGGCAGCATAGGATGGGGATTTCTCCTTGATCCCCCTTCTCAGCTGTACTTGACAGCCACGAAGGAGTTCCTGGCCTCCGTCGGTATTACTGAGTCGACGAACAGTTATGGGGAAGATGTCTGCTCGGTTGATTTCTGGATGAATCAGGGGTACCGCTCCTTGACTTTGGACGAGTTCAATGTCCAGGCGGGATTTTTCAGCCGCACTGATCAGCTGGAATTTCGTGATGCCATATGCGAGTGGCCTGATCAGTGGACTCCGGTTGACATGTGGAGATTGCTCACTGGCCGAGAGGATTACCATTCAGGGGTAAAGGGCTCCCGGCTTCCAACCGCTCTTCGGATCTGCCACAAGATCCTTACCAGTACTATCCACGGCAGGTCCAAGAGCCCCGAGTCGATTACTCGTCCGGACCTGCTGGCATTATATTGCATGGCCACCGGACGGAAGGCCAACCCGGGATATTTCTTCCTCGAGCATGTGAAGAAGCTGGGGGCACGAGAGGGAGGAGAATCTAGACAGGGGTATATCTTGGTCGCCCCACTCCTTTCACAGCTGGCGGAAACATGGGGATGCCCCGATGGCGAAGAGCCAAGGGCGCTGGCGCCAAAGCTGATCGGTGCTACCACTTTGATTAGTATGAGGATCATTACTAGATCAGCTGGAGGGTTTGTACGAGTAGATGGCCCCGATGCCTATGCCGACATCCTCAATGACCTCGACTTTGAGGGCGATGGCAGCCCACAGCCAGAGACCGGCACTTCGCAGTCGGATAGGGCCTACTTTGATGCCCGCTTTGACGCTTTACAGCAAAGCATCAATACTCGATTCGATGCTTTTCAGCATAGCATCGGCACATGGCAGCAGAGTACAGATGCTCGACTAGATACCTTGGTGCAAGGGTTCGACAACCTCTCCGTCTGGATGCATCGCCGCTTCCCGGACCCGCCACAGGACCCGTCAGCAGAGGAGTGAAGACTGGCTTCTGTTTTATTGCTTTTTCATGTACTAATTTGGATGGGCTTAGCCCCATTTCTCAAATTTTTCTTGTACAAATTCACTTTTAGTAATGAAATTTGCCACTTTTGAATTCAAAAATTCTCTAGCAATTTAAATTCTGTACAGCAAAAGCCAAAAACATAGAAAAGGCAAAATATAGAAAAAACCGAAAATAAAAAAAAGCAAGGATACAGAAAATCCAACAAACAGTTTGTACAGAATAACTAAGCCTGGAGAGGCTTACCAAAATACTCCTCATCCTCCATATCAAAGAATAACTGAGCCTGGAGAGGCTCGCAGAAATAATACTCCCCAGAGAAACCTCAACTCATACCCTTGGATTCAAAATCCCCAGCAAGAGTTATCAAGCAAGATCGTCAAAATCCCCAATGGAAGTACGATCTCCCAAGCAGAATATCCAAGTCAAAGGACTTAAACTTCCTCAGTGAAGATAGCTCTCCAACTCAAGTATCGAGTGAGGCTAAGCCTGTAGAGGCTTCCTAAATAATACTCTGGGATACATAAGATCCCCAAATCCCCAGTCACCTACTCAAGAGGCATCCCTGCAAAAGGAGAAAAATAAAAAAAAATCAATAATCATTCCCCAAGTGGAATCTGGCTCTCAGCCAATCATTGAACGTCAAGCTGATATGCCTAACAGAAGAGGCTAATCAAAATCAACGACAAAATCCCCCAGTGGATAACAGCCTACACAGAGGCAGCAAAATCAGAAAACCAAAAGAGACACCCGAACAAGGATAACCGGGATACTCCACCAACGTCGAAAGGACGTCAGCCAATCATAAGGCACCGCTCACATCAGAAAGAGCATCTTTGTGTCTGCACCCCAAAGGAATCAGAAATTCCCCAGTGGGCACCAACTACGCAATGGAAAGTTGGGACACAAGAACCTATGAGTAACTGCACATCCCCTAGACGGATCCCTGCGTTATCCAGCCCCTAGTGGCACAAAATCAGAAACAACCGTCGAAGCAGCATCGTGGACTGTGGAGACAAAATCATCACAAATCCCTGGAAAGGAGATATTCACGCTACCCCCGTCGTCACAAACACGGAGGTATGCAGCTTCCGGCTCGGGCAATGAGCGAAGCTATCTCTGGAAAGGGGGTACTCACCGCTTACCGTTGTCACAAAGGTACTTAGCTTCCGGCTCGAACAAAGAGTGAAGCTAAGCCTGGAGAGGCGGTACTTGCAGCTTCCAGCTTGGGCAACAAGCAAAGCAAAGCCTGGAGAGGCGAAACTTACACTGCTCACCATCGTCACAAAGGTGCTTAGTTTCCGGCTCGAACAAAGAGCGAGACTAAGCCTGGAGAGGCGAAACTCTCACTGCTCACCGTCGTCACAAAGGTGCTTAGTTTCCGGCTCGAACAAAGAGCGAGACTAAGCCTGGAGAGGCGAAACTCACACTGCTACCGTCGTCACAAGGGTACTTAGCTTCCGGCTCGAACAAAGAGTGAAGCTAAGCCTAGAGAGGCGGTACTCACAGCTTACAGCTTGGGCAGCAAGCAAAGCAAAACCTGGAGAGGCTACTCGACAATTTTCCACCGGAAGACGCTACAAGTCAGAAGGTCGGCGCATCACCCGGACAATTGGGTCAACTCCTTTACTTGTCAGCCGGTACACCAAAAGGCCGTCCGACTAAGTAAAGGGGGGGCAGCTGTAGACCCCTGAAATTGTCCGGGTCGGAAATAAAGCTTGAAGACTCTCGAAGACTGAAGGAAGATCAGCCAGAAGGACTCCCGGAAGGCCCTAGGAGGGTTCTCTGTAGGTCTAGAGGTCTTAGAATAGCTCAAAATAAGGAAGTGGAGGGAATGAAGCCCAATACGGCCGTACTGAACTTAATACGGCCGTATTGAAGCTTCAATACGGCCGCAGTGAACTCAATACGGCGTATTGAAGTTTCTGAAACTTCAATACGGCCGTACTGAAACCAATACGGGCGTATTGAAATTTCTGAATTTCAATACGGCCGTATTGAACTCAATACGACCGTATTGAAGTTCAAAAATTTCAATACGGCCGTATTGCTCCTGTAGGCCGTATTGCGCCTATTCCCTATAAATATGACGTCAATTGGACGTCATTCCACACTTTTGAACATAGTTTCAACCCTCTCCTTGAGTATTCTGGGGTTTTTGAGCAGTGTTCTGCCCTAGAAATCACTCGGAGAGTTGATCCGACAAAGTTCTTGAGCCCCGAGCCATTTTGCTTGAGGATCGAACCTAGTCGAAGGGAAATCCTCCGGATTTCCATAGTTAAAAGTTTTAGGAAGGAGCGAGCGAGCTTGTAGAGCGAGGGAACGCCAAAAAGCTTCCCAGTTTTACTCAATATATAAAAGCACGCTTCAAGAGGTTTCTTCTTAAATCCTTCCTTTTACTGCTTTCTGTGTGCATATTTAAACTGTCATCATGTAGATAGTTAATTTATAATTGCTTAGAATAAATAGGGGTAATTTAGTAATTTTATGTTGTTATTTTAAATAATCTGTCATAGGGAACCCGAAAGGGGCGTTGTGGGGTGCTAACACCTTCCCCACGCGTAACCGACTCCCTTACCCAACTCTGGTTGTAATGGCCAAAGTTGATTTATAAAATCAATTGCCTTATCCCTTTTTCCAATGTTTTGAGTAAAACATTGGTGGCGACTCCACGAACCCTCCTTTTACGAAAACCACTAATCCATGGAGGGTCCCGCTTGGGATTAATATGGATTGGTGAGCCTTTTAATAAAAATTGCTCGTTTGACGAGGTCTCAGTTTGAGAATAAGTCATTCTAGCAATCCACATTTTTAAACAAATAAACGAGTCCAACCATCCTTCGCGAATGCCGAAAGCCCGTTTCGGGCCGGTGGCGACAAGGAAGATAGCTCTCCAACTCAGGCGTTGAGTGAGTCTAAGCCTGTAGAGGCTTCCTAAATAATACTCTGGGATACAAAAGATCCCCAAATCCCCAGTCGCCTACTCAAGAGGCATTCCTACAAAAAGGAAAAGATCAAAAAGATCAATAATCATTCCCCAAGTGGAATCCGGCTCTTAGCCAATCATTGAACATCAAGATGATCTGCCTAACAGAAGAGGCTAATCACAATCAATGACAAAATCCCCCAGCGGATAACAGCCTACACAGAGGCGACAAAACCAGAAAAACAAAAGAGATACCCGAATAAAGATAATCGGGATACTCCACCAACGTCAAAGGACGTCAGCCAAACATAAGGCATCGCTCAATTCAAGAAGAGCATCTGTGTCTACACCCCAAGGAGTCAGAAATTCCCCATGGGTACCAACTATGCAAATGCAAGTTGGGGCACAAGAACCTATGAATGACTGCACATCCCCTAGACGGAACCCTGCGTTATCCAGCCCTCAGTGGCACAAAAATCAAAAAACAATCGTCGAAGCAGCATCGTGGACTGTGGAGACAAAATCATCACAAATCCCTGGAGAGGGTAAACTCGCATTGCCGAAGTGATCAGAAGACACGGACGCAGACCCTGGAGAGGGCAAACTCAGTTGCCCAAGTCTGGAGAGACGGTACTCAAACAAAGTCTAGAGAGACGGTACTCAAACAAGGTCTGGAGAGACGGTACTCAAACAAGGTCTGGAGAGACGGTACTCAAACAAAGTCTGGCGAGACGGTACTCAAACAAGGTCTGGAGAGACGGTACTCAAACAAAGTCTGGAGAGACGGTACTCAAACAAAGTCTGGAGAGACGGTACTCAAGGTCTGGAGAGACAGTACTCAAAGTCTGGAGAGACGGTACTCAAGGTCTGGAGAGACAGTACTCAACCATCAGCGTCGTCAGAGGCACGTTGGTGTTCAACTTCCGGCTCGGGCGTCGAGTGAAGTTGACCCTGGAGAGGGTAAACTTAGCTACCGAGGTTGTCAGAAGCGCCGAGGTATGCAACAACCTGGAGAGGCTACTCAACAATTTTCCACCGGAAGACGCTACAAGTCAGAAGGTTGGCACATCACCCGGACAATTGGGTCAACTCCTTTACTTGTCAGCCGGTACACCAAAAGGCCGTCCGACTAAGTAAAGGGGGGGCAGCTGTAGACCCCTAAAATTGTCCAGGTCGGAAATAAAGCTTGAAGACTCTCGAAGACTGAAGGAAGATCAGCCAGAAGGACTTCCAGAAGGCCCAAGGAGGGTTCTCTATAGGTCTAGAGGTCTTAGGATAGCTAAAATAAGAAAAGTGGGAGGAATGAAGCCCAATACGGCCTCCCAGAGGTTCAGTACGGCCGTATTGAACATTTTGAACTTCAATACGGCCGCACTGAACTCAATACGGCCGTATTGAAGTTTCTGGACTTCAATACGGCTGCATTGAATTCAATAAGGCTGCACTGAACTTCAATACGGCCGCACTGAACTTCAATACGGCCGTATTGAGGTTTTTTGAACTTCAATACGGCCGTATTGAATTCAATACGGCCGTATTAGTTCAAAATTTCAATGTTGACCGTATTGACCCTCATAAACCGTATTGAGCCTCTTCCCTATAAATATGACGTCAATGGGACGTCATTTGACACTTTTCCAGACAGTTTTGACTCCCTCCTTGAGTATTCTGGGGTTTTTGAGCAGTGTTCTGCCCTAGAAATCTCTCTGGGAGTCGATCCGACGAAGTTCTGGAATTCCGAGCATTTAGCTTGGAGATTCGAACTTAGTCGAAGGGAAATCCTCCGGATTTCCATAGTCAAAAATTATTTTTAGGAAGGAGTGAGCGGGCTTGTAGAGCGAGGGAACGCCAAAAAGCTTCCCAGTTTTACTTGAATATAAAAGCACGCTTCAAAGGTTTCTTCTTAAGACCTTCCTTTTACTGCTTTCTGTGTGCATATTTAAACTGTCATCATGTAGATAGTTAATTTATAATTACTTAGAATAAATAGGGGTAATTTAGTAATTTCGCACTATTATTTTGAAATAATCTGTCATAGGGAACCCGAAAGGGGCGCTGTGGGGTGCTAACACCTTCCCCACGCGTAACCGACTCCCTTACCCGACTCTGGTTGTAATGGCCGAAGTCGATTTTTGAATCGATTGCCTTAAACTTCTTTTTCCAATGTTTTGAGTAAAACATTGGTGGCGACTCCATGAACCCTTCCTTTTTATGAAAACCGCTAATCCATGGAGGGTCCCGCTTGGGATTAACATGGATTGGTGAGCCTTTTAATAAAATTGCTCGTTTGACAAGGTCTCAGTTTGAGAATAAGTCATTCTAGCAATCCATATTTTTAAACAAATAAAAGAGTCCAACCATCCTTCGCGAATGCCGAAAGCCCGTTTCGGGCCGGTGGCGACACCACTCATGGACCAAATTCCCCAGTGAAAGCTATCAAACCAAGATCAGCAAGATTCCCCAAGGAGGGCTTGATCGTCTAAACAGAATATCCGAGTCGAAAGGACTATGACCTCCTCAGTGGAGGATAGCTTTCCAACTCAAGCGATGAGTGAAGCTAAGCCTGAAGAGGCTTTCTAAATAATACTCTGGGATATATAAACTTTAAATCCCCACTCGCCTACTCAGAGGCACCCCTTCAAGAAAAATCACAAAAGACAAATAATCATTCCCCAAGTGGAATCCGGCTCTCAGCCAAACATCAAGCGTCAAGATGATCCGCCTAACAGAAGAGGCTAATCACAATCAATGACAAAATCCCCCAGCGGATAATAGCCTACACAGAGGCAACAAAACCAGAAAAACAAAAAGAGTCACCCGAATAAGGATAACCGGGATACTCCACCATCGTCGAAAGGACGTCAGCCAATCATAAGGCATCGCTCACATCAGAAAGAGCATCTTCGTGTCTACACCCCAAGGAAACAGAAATTCCTCAATGGGTACCAACTACGCAATGGAAAGTTGGGACACAAGAACCTATGAGTAAATGCACATCCCCTAGACGGATCCCTGCGTTATCCAGCCCTCAGTGGCACAAAAATCAAAAATAATCGTCGAAGCAGCATCGTGGACTGTGGAGACAAAATCATCACAAATTCCTGGAGAGGGCAAACTCAACTGCCTAGGTTGCCAGAAACACCGAAGCAGAGCCTGGAGAGGCGGTACTCGGCTACCCCGAGGTTGTCAAGAACACGGAGGTATGCAACTGCCAGTGTCGTCAAGAACACGCTGGTATAGCCTGGAGAGGCGGTACTCGGCTACCCCGAGGTTGTCAAGAACACGGAGGTATGCAACTACCACGAGGTTGTCAAGAACACGTTGGTATAGCATGGAGAGGCGGTACTCGGCTACCCCGAGGTTATCAAGAACACGGACGTATGCAACTACCACGAGGTTGTCAAGAACACGTTGGTATAGCCTAGAGAGGCGGTACTCGGCTACCCCGAGGTTGTCAAGAACACGGAGGTATGCAACTACCACGAGGTTGTCAAGAACACGTTGGTATAGCCTGGAGAGGCGGTACTCGGCTACCCCGAGGTTGTCAAGAACACGGAGGTATGCAACTACCACGAGGTTGTCAAGAACACGTTGGTATAGCCTGGAGAGGCGGTACTCGGCTACCCCGAGGTTGTCAAGAACACGGAGGTATGCAACTACCACGAGGTTGTCAAGAACACGTTGGTATAGCCTGGAGAGGCGGTACTCAGCTACCCCGAGGTTGTCAAGAACACGGAGGTATGCATGAGCCTGGAGAGGCGACGACTAATACTCAACCTGGAGAGGCTACTCAACAATTTTCCCACCTGAAGACACTACAAGTCGGAAGGATGGCTTATTCCCCGGACAATTGGGTCAACTCCTTTACTTATCAAACGGTACACCAAAAGGCCGTTTGACTAAGTAAAGGGGGGGCAGCTGTAGACCCCTAAAATTGTCCAGGTCGGAAATAAGACTCGAAGACTCTCAAAGATCAAAGGAAAGTCAGCCAGAAGGACTCCCAGAAGACCATAGGATGACTATCTGTAGGTTTAGAGGTCTTAGAGTAGCCAAAAATAAGAAAGTGGGAGGTTTGGAGCTCAATACGGCCTCCTTGGAGTTCAGTACGGCCGTACTGCACATTTTGTACTACAATACGGCCGTACTGAAACCAATACGGCCGTATTGAAGTTTCTGTATTTCAATACGGCCGTACTGAATTCAATACGGCCGTATTGAAGTACAAAAACTCAATACGGGCCGTATTGATCCCAGGGGCCGTACTGCGCCTCATCCCTATAAATAGGACGTCATTTGGACGTCATTTGGACGTCATTTGACACTTTTCCACACTTCTTGGACTCTCTTCTTGAGTATTCTGGGGTTTTTGAGCAGTGTTCTGCCCTAGAATTCTCTCCGAGAGCCGATCCGACGAAGTTCTTGAGTTCTAAGCATTTAGCTTGAGAATTCGAACTAGTCGAAGGGAAATCTTTTTGATTTCCATAGTAAAGATTAATTTTTAGGGAAGGAGCGAGCGAGCGTGTAGTGGGAGGGAGCGCCAAAAAGCCTCCTAACATCTGTTTAGATATATAAAAGCACGCTTCAAGAGGTTTTCCTTAAAATCCCTTCTTTTATTGCTTTCTGATTGTCGCATATTTAATTTTGTCATCATGTAGATATTTAATTTATAATCGTTTATAATAAATAGGGGTAATTTAGTAATTTTGCACTGTTATTTATGAAATAATCCGTCATAGGGAACCCGAAAGGGGCGTTGTGGGGTGCTAACACCTTCCCCGCACGTAACCGACTCCCTTACCTGACTCTGGTTGTAATGACCAAGGTTGATTTATGAAATCAATTGCCTTATCCCTTTTTCCAATGTTTTGAGTAAAACATTGGTGGCGACTCCAAGAACCCTACCTTTTGCGAAAACCACTAATCCATGGAGGGTCCCGCTTGGGGTTAACATGGATTGGTGAACCATTTTAATAAAATTGTTAGTTCGACAAGGTCTCAGTTTGAGAATAAGTCGTTCTAACAATCCACCACTTCTCAAAACATTAAAAGGAGTCTGACCATCGTCGCGAATGCCAAGGTCCGTTTCGGCGGGTGGCGACACATTTCGGTCACACCATGTGCATGTGTGCACATGGCCGAAATACACCTTCAAATGACACACTAATGACATTCAAATGAAAGTGTACATGTAACCTAAATTAACCCTAAATCTAAATGGCCATGAAATGAAATTCCTATGTCTAATGGCCGGAAATACAAGGCCCAAACAAAATACAAGGCACTAAGGCCCAAATCCTATACTACCCTAAGCTACTTGGGCTTGGGCTAAAGCCCAACAAAATAAAGTGATGGGCCTTCCTTGGGCTTGGGCCCACTCTTCATGCATCCTTCTTGCCATTGCCCTAGTAGTTGGGCCCTTAGCCCATGGGCCTCCTCCATCATCCCCTCCCTCTTGAAGAGGATTTGTCCTCAAATCCAATGCATCCTCCTCATGGGTAGCTAGTCCTGTAAACAAAGAGAGATTAGAAACATTGAAACTAGAACTAACACCATACTCAGAAGGGAGATCTAGGACATAGGCATTGTTATTTATTTTCTTAAGGATTTGGAAGGGTCCATCTCCTCTAGGACTAAGCTTTGACTTTCTTTTGGAAGGAAACCTATCCTTCCTAAGATGTAGCCAAACCCAGTCACCTTCCTTGAAGATAACTTCCTTCCTACCCTTATTATTGTATTTTTGGTATTTTTCTGTTTGGGATTGAATATGATCTCTAACTCTCTCATGTAATTTCTTAACAAACTCAGCCCTAGATGTACCTTCTTTATGAATAAAAGAAGCCACATCAGGGAGAGGTAATAAATCCAAAGGGGTAAGAGGATTAAAGCCATAAACAATCTCAAAAGGAGACATGTTAGTGGTCTTTTGAACCACCCTATTATAGGCAAACTCCACATGAGGAAGATAGTCATCCCATGACTTTTTATTGCCTTTGAGGATTGCCCTCAACATAGTGCCTAGAGACCTATTGACTACCTCAGTTTGCCCATCAGTTTGGGGATGACATGTGGTAGAAAATAGAAGTTTATTTCCTAACCGTGCCCAAAGAGTTTTCCAAAAGTGGCTTAGGAACTTAACATCTCTATCTGAAACTATAGTCTTAGGTAACCCATGTAGTCTCATAATTTCTTGAAAGAATAATTTAGCAATAGGACTTGCATCATCCACTTTGTGGCATGGAATAAAGTGTGCCATTTTGCTAAAACGGTCCACTACCACAAATATGAAATCCTTTCCTCTTTGGGTTCTAGGAAATCCAAGGATAAAATCCATGGAAATGTCTACCCAAGGAGAAGAGGATATAGGCAAGGGGGTATATAACCCATGAGGTTTAGTGGTAGACTTTGCTTGTAAACAAGCAATGCAACTACTACAAAACCGTTGGACATCTCTCTTCATATGAGGCCAAAAGAATTTCTCTCTCAAAAGTGAAAGAGTCTTCTCAATTCCAAAATGCCCCATGAGCCCACCCTCATGGCTCTCCCTAACCAAAAGTTTTCTAATAGATCCTTGGGGTATACAAAGTTTGTTTTCTTTAAAGAGAAACCCCTCAGAAATATAGTAACCTTGGTAAGGTTTGTGAATACATAAAGAATAAAAGTTAGCAAAATCAAGGTCTTTCTCATACAACTCCTTGATGTCATCAAACCCTAGTATTTGAGAACCTAGGGTGTTCAATAAAACATGTCTTCGAGACAAAGCATCAGCTACTACATTTGTAGAGCCTTTTTTTATATTTGATGACATAAGGAAATTGTTCTAAATACTCAACCCATTTTGCATGCCTCTTATTTAATTTATGTTGACCCTTCAAATATTTAAGTGATTCATGATCACTGTGTATGACAAATTCCTTGGTCACAAGATAATGTTCCCAAGTTTGAAGGGCACGAACTAAAGCATATAACTCTTTGTCATAGGTAGGGTAGTTCAAGGCAGCCCCATGAAGTTTTTCACTGAAATAAGCTATGGGATGGCCACCTTGTAACAACACAACTCCTATGCCAAGTCCTGAAGCATCACATTCTAGCTCAAAAGTTTTAGAAAAATCAGGGAGAGCTAGAACAGGTGCTTGAGTAAGTTTATGCTTTAGATCTTTAAAAGCTAAGTTATGTTTTTCCGTCCATTCAAAGACCACATCCTTCTTCACCAACTCATTGAGAGGTGAAGCTAATGTAGAGAAGTTAGGAACAAATCTCCTATAAAAACTTGCCAAACCATGGAAGCTCCTAACTTCACTTACATTAGTAGGAATAGGCCATTCTTAGATGGCTTTGATTTTCTCGGGATCGACATGAACCCCATTTTTGCTTACCACAAACCCTAGAAAAATAACATTATCTACACAAAAAGTGCATTTGTCCATATTGGCAAACAAGTGATTGTCTCTAAGGACAAGAAAAACTTGCCTTAGGTGATCCACATGATCACTTAGACATTTGCTATAGATTAAGATATCATCAAAATAAACAACTACAAACCTACCAATGCAATCCCTAAGGGCATGATTCATTAACCTCATGAATGTGCTAGGTGCATTAGTAAGCCCAAATGGCATTACTAACCATTCATATAAGCCAAACTTAGTCTTAAAAGCGGTTTTCCACTCATCACCTTCTTTGATTCTTATTTGGTGATATCCACTCTTAAGATCTACTTTGGAAAATATGGATGACCCATGCAATTCATCAAGCATATCATCAAGCCTAGGAATTGGGTGCCTATATTTTATGGTGATGTTGTTGATGGCTCTACAGTCACAACACATCCTTCATTTTCCATCTTTTTTTGGCACCAAGATGACAGGTACAACATAAGGACTTAGACTCTTTTGAATCCAGCCCTTCTCCAACAACTCTTGTACTTGCTTCTCTATCTCCTTAGTTTCTTGTGGATTAGTCCTATAGGCTGGTCTATTTGGAAGACTAGCCCCAGGCATAAGATCTATTTGATGTTCTATTCCCCTAAAAGGAGGAAGTCCAAATGGGCCTTCCTTGGGAAATATATCATCAAATTCTTTTAGAAGATTTTTAACCACAAGAGGTAGAGAAGTTTCCAAAGAAGGAGTGGCAGTGCAAGTTAGTGTTCCTCTACACACGAGGATATGAGAAGATGGTTCAATAAAGAGAGAAGTTTTGTGTAAAGGTTTTGATTGAAAACTCTCTTCTTAAACTATCTCTAGAGAGGGAACACTGGTCTCTCTAGAATCCTCTTTTCCACTATTTTTTAGGACTTTTTTTTTTTTTCTTTTCCTGCTCACGTTTGGTCTTCATTTGAACTTGATCTTCCATCACTTGTGAAGGTGATAGAGGATGAAGTACAAACTTCTTACCCTTATGTGTGAAAGTTATTTTATTAGTTAGACCATCATGATGAGTTTGTTTATCAAATTGCCATGGTCTACCCAATAAAATATGACAAGCCTCCATAGGAACTACATCACATTTAACTTTATCTTTATAGTTCCCTATAGAAAACTATACTTCCACTTGTTGGTTGACCACCATATCCCCATCATCATTAAGCCAATGAAGTTGATAAGGTTTTGGGTGGGGAGTGGTAGTCAAATCCAACTTTTCAACCATCCTAGTGCTACAACAATTGCACCAAGATCCACTATCCACTATGAGAGAACAAGCTTTGTTTGAAATGTTACATCTTGTATGAAAAATGTTCTCTCTTTGGGATTGTGTCTCACTAGGTTGGTTATTGAGAACCCTTCTCATCATAAGAAGTTCCCCATTATAAGGATAAGTGACCTCACATGACTCTTCTTCACTTGCTTCTTCTTCATCCTCACTTGAAGATGAAGAAGTAGTAGCTTCATCTTGGCTACTATAAATGTCTTGGCCCCTTAAAATCATAACTTTCTTAGTAGGGCATTGAGAAGCAATGTGGCCTCTCCCAAGACACTTAAAGCACTTTATGTCACTAGTCTTAGTGCTAGTGTGTGAAGTGTTTTTTTGTTTCTCTTTTTCCTTTTCTTTACCCTTGTCTAGGTTTTTAGAGGGAAAAGTGTTTTTTTTAAATCATTTTTCTTGCCCTCCCTCTTGTAGTCAACCTTAGAATAAGATGATGAGTATGAGCTTTTAGAACCTTTTCTCAAATTTTGTCGTTCAACCTTGATGCAAAGTTGAACCAAATCATTCAAATCCATATAAGGGAGAAGCTCCACTTTATCTCTTATGTCAAAAGTCAACCCACTTAAAAACCTAGCAATGGTAATATTTTCTTCCTCCCTAATACCATTCCTCATTAAGTATAACTCCATCGTTTGTCTATACTCTTCCATAGTCATATTTTTTTGATGGAGTCTTTGGAGCTTATTGATAAGCTCCCTAGTGTAGTAAGAGGGAATATGTCTCCTCCTCAAGGCACTCCTTAATTCATTCCAATATTGAATTGGAGGGTCATTATGGAGACGCCTATCTCTCACTAGAGAAGTCCACCAATACATGGTGTGACCTTGAAAACTTAGAGTGGCTAGGGAGACTTTTCTTTCTTCACTCACTTGATGGCAAGTGAAGATTTGTTCCACCTTCATTTCCCAATCTAGGTACCCCTCAACATCATCCTTTCCATGAAAATAAGGGAGATCTACCCTAGATTCCCTTGGCTTGGGGGTCCTATGCACCCTTCTAGGAGGTGGTTGATAATGATCTCTTAAAGCAAGGCTATCATCATTCATTGACTCTCCTAGGGTTGAACTATGTTGGGAGCTATGTCTACTTCGGTGCTTGTGGTGTAATTTTTCTTCTTTCTCCTTTAATAAACGAATCTCTTCCTCTAAGATAGCAAGTTGAGCCTCTCTTTCAAGTTTTTCTTTAAGTTTTTGCTTGGCTTCTTGCTTCTTCCAAATCTTAAGTGATCTTAATTCATGTGTTACTTTTGACAAGTCATTGTAATCACTTGAATTACTATCACTTTGAGGAGTAGAAAACTCTTCCATTATAGGAGAAAGTGGCTTTTTAAAGAATGATCTTTGAAAATCAATTGTTTTTATGCAAGGTTAAGACTAAGTACTTAGAGGATTATGTATACAAATTGAACTTTGGAGGGAGGTGAGCTACTAGGAGCCACTTAAAAACCAAGCCTCTTCAAGTAAAAATTACTAATCCCCTTTGTAGTTAATCTCTACCAAATTCTTTTCAATGAAAATTGTTTTTGATGTTTTTGTGAACTATGATAAACTAGACGTATGAAAGCAAATAAAACAAGTATTAAGCAACAAATTAAACTACCTAAACGTGTCCTAGGGTGAGAGCTTGAGAGATACCAAAGATCAATCAAGGACCACTCCCACCAAGTACTAACGGAAATTGTAAACTTAAGGAGAGATGGTTGTGTACCAAAGACACTCCCAAGACACTCCTTGAAATGGCCAAATACAAAATATAAACAACAAAGAACAAGTGGCTGGAATGAAGAAATTAAAAACAGCCACAAAGAATTAGTGATGGATTAGTGACCAAATTTTGCAACAAAATTCAAATTGGTAAGGAAAAATCGGTCACTAAAATCGGTCACTAATACTTATATATTTTTTTTTTAAAATGCAAATACAATCCAAATTGAATCTCTTTCAATCTTCATGGTTTAATCCAGTCCAGCAGCTACACCAATCCAGCCAATAATGTGTTTATGGTTTGTGTTTAAGTAGTCAAAACCGAGAGTTCTCTAGCTTCCTTTCTTGATGGAGGACCATCCAAGGAAGAGGAATACATGAAGGCCATTGGACCTTTGACAAGGTCCATGGTAAGGAAGCTAGAAGAGACATCTAAGGAGGAGGTGCTTCTTAGACCCTTGCTCACCATGAGCATTGTGTACTTTTCTCCTTAGTAGTATCTTGAGTAGTCCCATTGTATATATTGTATATAGTAGACTTTGTATAGGATTGTTTTGCCTTTGTATTTTGGAGGCACCTTTTTCTTTTTAGAAGTAGGCATAGGAGTGGCATTAGTAGACTAAAGTGTGCTCCTAGCATTTTAGCCAAATGTGGTCTTAGGATAAAGGTTTTACATATTGGACTCATTTAACTCCTAATTTTTCATAGATTTGCTTTAGCTAGGTTCCATTCACATTGAATGAACCTAACTAAACCAAATGAACCATTTTCAAACCGGGTGGAGTTAAATGAAACCAATCAAAACCGTCCACACCTTTGTGTTCACACCTTGTGTTCACATTGGTGCACACTTGGCCAAATGCTTGGACCTCTTTTCTCTCCTACACAAGGGCGGTTTAGGAAGGCTCAACCATGGTTCTTAGTGAACCATGGTCTAGCCTTTTCTTGCTCCCTAAGTTGGACGGACCCAACCATGGTTCCTAGTGAACCATGATCTAGTCTAGCTTAACCCCTAGGTGGCCACGCCTATATAGCCTCAAATTTTCACTTGTATGACACTTTTGGCATTAATGAGAATTGAGTATTCAGATTAGAGATCAGATTTCTCTCCTCCCAAAGGTCCTAAACCTCTTTGTGCAAAACCAATCTCTTATCACTTTTTCCAAAGACAAGTGTGGCGGGTTGAAGAATGCTTATCCCTTCACCAAGAGTGGCGCATTCTTGAGAGGCTTCTCCACCATCTTAAGGTGGCCGTGAGGTTCCTCCCTCCATTGGAGCCTTACACAAGCATTGGAAGGATTCTAGGAGCCAAAGATCTAGGGAGAGACTTGAAGGAAGCTACATCAATCCGGCCCCCTCCAAAGTTTTTCCATCATTTCTCCTCCTTTCCTTAGGCTTCTTTTGATGACCCTTGTAGAACTAGCTTCTAGGAAGATAGGCTAGGTCAAACTTAGGCCACACTTTGATTAAATCAAATATAGGAACAACAAAGGATAGTGAGGACAAACAAAGAACAAGAGTAGATTAAGAGATGACAAGATTATATGACACAAACAAGTAGTTGACTAGAACAAGAAGGAGTTGACCTAGGAATAGTTCTAGATTAGATGCACAAAACCAAAAACACTCAAAAAAATAGGTGAGCTGAAAATGTTATGATGCCAAAAGAACATATACAACCGAGAAGCAACAATTTAGATTTCAAACTCCTTAATTGGCTTTTGCTTTTCAAATTAGGTTTAGCTATTTTTTTTAATGCACTTTTGTTTTGAATTTTCTTTTGATCTTTCTTCTATATGTTTTTTTTAAACTTAGGAGTTACCTTTTGCTTTTAGGTCAAATTGTTCACACTAGTCTCGGTCACTCTTGATGAAACACTAAAACCGGATTTCAAATTTTTGAAGTACCAAATGACAAGCAAATAAGGTTCAAATTCAAACCAAATTAGTCATGCTTTTTATGCTTGTAAATTTAGAAAGCACATGCACGGTTTTAGGCTTCACAATTCAAATTCAAATTTGAATGACAAACACAAATTTCAGCACACTCCAATTATCCAAGATCAAACATTAACAGATTGAAGAATTCTTAAGACATTTTCAAAATTTTGGAAACCTAAAAATTCTAGGAAAACTACTAATGATCTAATAGTAGTTCATGAACTCAATTTAAAACAAAAATTTGATGAGCTTATACAAACACTTATGGATCTCGGCCAAATCCAGAAAAAATTTGATTCAACTAAAAGAAAAAAAATTCAAAAGGATCAACAAGCAATGCTAGGAATGATGAACATATAAAGGACTACACAACCTTACTAAACATGGATTCAAAACAAAAATTAAGACTCAAGCAATTTTCAATGACCGAATAAAATTCAAAGAAGACTCAAACAAATCAAAAAGCTAGTAGGTAGAAAATTCCTAATTAAGCACAAGAAGAGAGCATGATTCATGGAAGCATATAACATAGGCGCATATATGAATCATTCAAGCAACAAGAACTAGATCCATCAAATTTTAAGGCTCAAATTAGATCTAGGAATGAAGCAACTCTTATGTGACAAGAACTCAAAAATAAGATGAACACAAAATTGACAAAATCAACCACGGATCACACTACAAAAGATAAGGATCAAGACTTATCTCTTGAAGACAAAACCGGATGCTCTTGATACCACTTGATGTGCTTCCACTTGGATGCACATAGGAGGAACTTCAAGTCTCCAGGATCCTTGGAAGAGGCGTCAAGGATTGGAGCCCCAAGGAGACTCAAGGTGGCCGAAGCTTGCTTCTAGCTAAGTGCCATTGAAGATAGGTGACCTAGCTCTACAAAGAGAAGCACTCAAGGAGGGTAGAGAAGGTGACCAAAGGACTTTCGGAGGGAGAGGTTTCAAATGTAGAAATCTCATTCAATTAATCCAAAAGTAGTACAAGTCTCGGCCATAGGAAGATTTATAGAACAAATTAGGTTAAGAGTTTAAGTTGGGTTCACCTAGAGTTAAGTAGAACCATGGTATGGTCTACTTAACTCTAGGCGCCAAAATTTGAATTCTAAAATTCAAATTTTGGTGCCAACCGGTTACTCACTCCATGTGCACTCATTTGGATGTGATTTAGTATCCATTTGAGTTGCATTTCAGTCACACCATGTGCATGTGTGCACATGGCCGAAATACACCTTCAAATGACACACTAATGACATTCAAATGAAAGTGTACATGTAACCTAAATTAACCCTAAATCTAAATGGCCATGAAATGAAATTCCTATGTCTAATGGCCGGAAATACAAGGCCCAAACAAAATACAAGGCACTAAGGCCCAAATCCTATACTACCCTAAGCTACTTGGGCTTGGGCTAAAGCCCAACAAAATAAAGTGATGGGCCTTCCTTGGGCTTGGGCCCACTCTTCATGCATCCTTCTTGCCATTGCCCTAGTAGTTGGGCCCTTAGCCCATGGGCCTCCTCCATCAATTGGCCCCATGCAATTCATTCACCAAATCATCTATTTAGGGATTGGGTGCCCTTTATTCAATGATGGCTTTCTAAATTGGTGCACATCCTCTATTGCCATCTTTCTTTGGCACCAAAAGAAAGAGGATGGCACAAGGGCTAAGGTTCACCTCCTTTCTTGAACCTAGCCCTTTGTCTTCAAAGGAAAAATTCTTTTTTTCTTTTCTTTTCTTTTTGTTTTTGTTTTTGCTTTTCTCCTCCTCATCTTTCTTAGCTTTTAATTTGAGTTGGTCCTCATTCACTTGATAAGGTGATAGAGGACACCACACAAATTTCTTTCTCAAGTGTTGGAAACTTATTTTATTGGTGAGGCCATCATGGATTATGTGCTTGTCAAATTGCCATGGTCTCCCAAGCAAGACATGACTAATCTCTAATGGCACTATGTCACATAAAACTTCTTCGTTATATGTGCCAATAGATATTGGTATGCTTTGATGGAGGACCATCCTTGAAGACACATGTGGGCCCCATCACTAGGTCCATGGCTAGGAGAGTTGAAGAGGATGAGGGAGTTCACACACCTAGGGACACTCTCCTCATGATCATAGAGTATTAGTGCTCTCCTAAGCCTCATTAATTTAGGATTTATTTTATTTTCCATTTTTACCCTTGTATTTTGGGGTATTTTAGTCATAGGATTTATTTTCCTTGTATTTCCCATTTTACCCTTGTATTATGGGGTGCTTTAGATAATTAGGTTTTTAATTTGGGCTAGGGTATTTCTATTAGGAGGTGACGCCTATTTTGGTGAGATTTGGACCTATTTTTTGGGGATAGAAAGGCTTAGGCCCAAGTGGAGGGCAAAGGTTGCATGATCATATCATGCACCTTGATATAGCCAATCTAGACCCATAGATTCCAAACTTGGTCACCAAGTAGCATCTAGGGTTCATTTGGCATTTCATTTGGAGTGCATTTGCCTTGTGATTTTCGGCCATGCACACTCCAAATGCAACCCTAGATGCCTCCCCTCCTATAAATACCCCACACCCCACCACTTGTAAATACTTTGGATTATATGATACTGAGTGAGCCTTTTGAGCCTCAAAATCCATCCTTAGTCACTAGCTAGTTTCGGCTAGCCTCCTCCTATCTCCACCCTTGGAGAATAGGAACCCTAGAGTGGCCTCCACCTATCATTGGAGTGAGCCAACCTTGTGAGCAACCATACACCACCATTCCATAAAGCTTCCGCCCAACACTTCCTTTTTCACGCAAACCTCCCCCTTCTCCACCCTAAAATCTTCCTTGTGTCTTCCTTTTGGTGAACAAGATCAAGGGCAAGGACTACCTCTCCTTACAATACGTTATTCATGGAAGGAGGAAGCCATCATGCTTGCTTGTTGGTTAACTACAACACCTCTTTCCTCATTGATCCATTGCATTTTGTAAGGTTTAGGATGAGGTTTTGTAGTTAAGGCTAGCTTATCAACCAATCTAGTACTACAACAATTAGAAGTAGACCCACTATCGACAATGAGAGAACAAGTACTTTCTAAGACCTTGCATTTTGTTTGAAACAAGTTCTCTCTTTGTGATTGGTCAATTTCACTAGATTGATTGTTAAGGAGCCTTCTAACCAACAATAGGTCTCCTTCACAAGGTAAGATTTCTTCCTCGGATTCTAAAACTTCTTCTTCATCACTTGAAGATGAGGAAGTAGCTTCATCAAGGCTACTATAGTGATCTTGGCCCTTTAAAAGCATGGTTTTCTTGGTGGGACATTGTGAAGCAATGTGCCCACGGCCAAGACACTTGAAACACTTGATGTCACTTGTTTTAGTGTCTTTGGAAGATGCCTTAAAAGATGGTTTTTCTTTTTCTTTTTCTTTTTCTTTTTCTTCTTTGGGATAAGGTAGGGAAGAGTGGCCCTCCTTCTTAAAACTCTTGGAATAAGAGGGAGTGGAGTCTTTTCGAAAAGGTTTTCTTGTAAGTTGATGCTCCACTCTTGAGCAAAGTTGAACAAGTTCATTCAAATCCCTATAAGGTAGAAGTTCAACTTTGTCTCTTATCTCAAGATTAAGACCACTTTGAAATCTAGAGATTGTGGTCCTCTCTTCTTCCCTAATCCCAGCCCTCATCATTAGCAACTCCATAGATTGCCTATATTCTTCAACACTAGAAGACCCTTGTTTCAATCTTTGTAGCTTGTCCATAAGCTCTCGGTCATAGTATGGAGGAATATGCCTCCTCCTTAAGGCACTACGGAGCTCATTCCAATATTGGATTGGGGGCTCATGATTTATTCTCCTTTCTTTTTCTAAGGAGGTCCACCAATACATAGCATGCCCTTGGAAGCTAAGGGCTGCTAAAGAAACCTTCCTATCTTCACTTATTCCATGGCAAGAGAAAAGTTGTTCAACTTTCATTTCCCAATCCAAATAATTTTCAACATTATCTTTGCCATGGAATGGGGGGAAGAGTGATGTTGGGTTCCCTATTGGAAGACTCCCTATTTCTATGATGCCTTTGGGGTCTTTGATAGTAACCATCATTGTGATGACTACTGAAGAAGGTATCACTTGGAGGTTGGGTATGATGCCCTTCCTCCTCATGAAAACTTGAATGCATATGCCCCTTTCCTCTTGAGGGTTGAGGAGAAGTGACTCTTGGTCTTAAACCACTAGCCTCTCCCACAACTAGTTTTTCAAGCAACCTTTTTATTTCCTCATTATTTTTTTCAAACTCTTTTTCTTTTCTTCTCAATTCTTCCTCTATTTTTATATTTTCCTCTTCTTTTTTTCTTAGGTTTTCTTTTAGTTGCCTAAGATCATCCCTAACACTAGACCTAGTACTACAAGAGTTATGACCATGGACACTAGAATGATCACTCATCTTTGATCCAAAAAGGTTTTCACAAAATGTTTTCAAAAAGGTTTGAAAAAGTTTTCACAAAGAGTGAGTGATAAAAAGGTTTTCAAAGGAAGTTTTTAAGGTGCAAGATAGGTAGGAAAGGCCTAAGTGTACAAAGTGAACTTTCAAAGGGAGGTGGACTACAAAGAATCACTTAATAACCAAGCCTTATCTAGTAAAAATCACTAAGCCTTTTTCCACTTTTCTTACAAAAACAAGTTGGCACAATCAATAAGGTGAGTGTGTGCACGTTACCCCTAGTAGGCAAAAGCCTTCTAAACATAAATTGGAGCAAAGATAAAAGTCCTAACAATTATACTACCAAAAACTATAAAGCATGCAAAAGAAAAGCACTTAAAACATATTCTAGTCGAGGTCCTAGGTGAAGGTTTTCAAATCACCTTCAACTACACGAACTAAAACCAACTTGAAGAGGTTTAGAAATGGCCAAATTACAAACCAAAAGAATGAAACTAAGGCCCAAAAACACACTAGGCCGAAAAGAAGAAAAATTAAGCAAAATTATGAAAAACACAAGTCTAAGTCTTCAAACTCCTCCACTTGGGTCCCTTCACAAAAAGCAAACTTGTTAGTCCTCCCCAAGTGTTTGATCACTCCTTTTGGTGTGGTGTAGATCCCTCCAAAGGCTAGGTTTGGATTCGGTTCACCCCTTCACTCAAAGACACCAAAGGTGTGCTAGTTTGCTAGAGAAGTTCTTTACCTACAAAGAAAGTGAAACCAACCCAAGAGCAAGAGTCCAAGAAAATAAAACTGAAAAAGAACAATTAGGAAGGCTAAACTCAGAGGGAATTGATGAAGACAAAACAAAAGAGGCCAAAGAAAAGACAAACTAAAAATAAGACTCAATCACAAAAAGGTAGCACACAAAAGAGTAATCCTACAAAGGCACTAGAATGGATTAGTGTTTAAGCTCACTTGATTAAGTCTTTTAAAGGATTCGGTCCAGCCAATATTAAGGTCCCAAAATAAGGTCAAAATGTCACAAGTCCAACTCCCAAATGCTTAGGTAAAGGGTCCAAGTCCACAAGTCTAGCAACAAGTCCTTTTTGGTCCAAATTTTTTTTGATACTTTTATTTTTATTTTTGTTTTTATTTTCACGTCCAAACTTTGATGTTCCTTGGGTCCAAGTTCTTTTCTTTAATATTCAGCCCATTGTTGCTTAGGTTTTGCACTTGTGGGTGGTAAAAATTAGGTCAAATTTTAGGAGTAAGAGGTGATGATGGAGGAGGCCCATGGGCTAAGGGCCCAACTACTAGAGCAATGGCAAGAAGGATGCATGAAGAGTGGGCCCAAGCCCAAGGAAAGCCCACCACTTTATTTTGTTGGGCCTTGAATCAAGCCCAATTAGATTAGGGCTAGTATAGGAGTAGGCCTTAGTGCCATGTATTTCTTTTGGGCCTTGTATTTTCGGCCTAGTAGCATAGGAGTTTCATTTGAAGGTCATTCGAATTTAGGTTAATTAGAGTTACATGTGGAATTACATTAGCATTTAATTAGTAGCACATTTGGTGTGCATTTCGGCCATGTGCAACACATGCACATGGTGTGATCCGAAATGCAACTCAAATGGCTTCCTAATTACATGCCAAATGTGTGCACATGGGAGGGTGACCGGTTGGCACCAAAATTTGAATTTTAGAAATCAAATTTTGGCGCCTAGAGTTAAGATAACCATACCATGGTTTTACTTAACTCTAGGTAAACCCAACTTAAACCCTTAACCTAATTTAGCCTATAAATTTACTTATGACCGAGTTTTGTAGACACTTTGGACATTATTGAATGAGTATTCTTCTCAAAGAAATCTCTCCTCCGAAGTCACTTTGCTCCTAGCCTCTACCCTCCTTGAGAGCTTCTCCTTGTAGAGCTAGGACACCTTACCTTCTTAGGACTTAGCTTGTATGCAAGCCTAGGTCACCTTGCTCCTTTGAGGCGTCTCTAGTCCTTGAAGAATCATCCAAGGAATCCGAGAAGGAGTGAAGAATCCATGTGCATCCAAGTGGAAGCACATCAAGTGGTATCAAGAGCTTCGGTCTTCAAGAGATAAGTTCATCTTCTTGAATTTTGATCCGTGGTTCCAAATTGTTCTTGAGTTCATCTTGAGTTTCATCTTGTTAAATTTTTGAGTTCATGTCACTAACTAGTTGATTCTTTCCTAGATCTAGTTTTTGTTTCAAAATTTGATGGATCTAGTTTGTATTGCTTGAATGATTCATATGAGCCTATGTTGTATGCTTTCATGAATCATGCTAATTTCTTCTTGTGTTCAATTAGGAATTTTCTGCCTATTAGCTTTTGATTTTGTTTGAGTCTTCTTTGCATCTTATTCGGTCAATTAAATGCTTGAGTCTTTTATTTTTAAATCCATGTCTAGTAGGTTTGTGTAGTTCTTATATGTTCATCTATCTTAGCTATGCTTGTTGATCCTTCTTAATTTTTGATTTGCATCTTGAAACAATTTTTCTGGATTTGGCCGAGATCCATTTCTTTTCTTTGGTATAAGCTCATGAATTTTGTTTCATTTTTTGAGTTCATAAACTACTACTAGATCATTAGTAGTTTTCTTAGAATTTTAGGCTTCCAAAATTTTATTGAAAATGTCTTACACAAAAATTTTAAATCCGTGAGGTTTGATTTTGTATGAGTTGGAGTGTGCTGAAATTGGTGTTTGGAAATTCAAATTTGAATTTGAGTTGGAGCCTAAAAACCGTGCATGTGCAATTCTAAATTACAAGCATAAAAAGCATGTCACATGTCACTTGAATTTGCACTTAATTTCACTATTATTTGGCAACTAGTTTAAACCGGTTTTTAGTGCTAATATTAAGGGTGACCGAGAATCATTGGTGACCAATTTTTGTGAGCAACAAAAGGCAACTCCTATTTGATAAAAAAAAATTAGAAGAAAGATCAAAAGAAATTACATGAGAGGGTTAGAGATCATATTCAATCCCAAACAGAAAAATACCAAAAATACAATAATAAGGGTAGGAAGGAAGTTATCTTCAAGGTAGGTGACTGGGTTTGGCTACACCTTAGGAAGGATAGGTTTCCTTCCAAAAGAAAGTCCAAGCTTAGTCCTAGAGGAGATGGACCCTTCCAAATCCTTAGGAAAATCAATAACAATGCCTATGTTCTCGATCTTCCTTCTGAGTATGGTGTTAGTTCTAGTTTCAATGTTTCTGATCTTTCTTTGTTTACAGGACTAGCTACCCTAGAGGAGGATGCTCTGGATTTGAGGTCAAATCCTCTTCAAGAGGGAGGGGATGATGGAGGAGGCCCATGGGCTAAGGGCCCAACTACTAGAGCAATGGCAAGAAGGATGCATGAAGAGTGGGCCCAAGCCCAAGGAAAGCCCACCACTTTATTTTGTTGGGCCTTGAATCAAGCCCAATTAGATTAGGGCTAGTATAGGAGTAGGCCTTAGTGCCATGTATTTCTTTTGGGCCTTGTATTTTCGGCCTAGTAGCATAGGAGTTTCATTTGAAGGTCATTTGAATTTAGGTTAATTAGAGTTACATGTGGAATTACATTAGCATTTAATTAGTAGCACATTTGGTGTGCATTTCGGCCATGTGCAACACATGCACATGGTGTGATCCGAAATGCAACTCAAATGGCTTCCTAATTACATGCCAAATGTGTGCACATGGGAGGGTGACCGGTTGGCACCAAAATTTGAATTTTAGAATTCAAATTTTGGCGCCTAGAGTTAAGATAACCATACCATGGTTTTACTTAACTCTAGGTAAACCCAACTTAAACCCTTAACCTAATTTAGCCTATAAATTTACTTATGACCGAGTTTTGTAGACACTTTGGACATTATTGAATGAGTATTCTTCTCAAAGAAATCTCTCCTCCGAAGTCACTTTGCTCCTAGCCTCTACCCTCCTTGAGAGCTTCTCCTTGTAGAGCTAGGACACCTTACCTTCTTAGGACTTAGCTTGTATGCAAGCCTAGGTCACCTTGCTCCTTTGAGGCGTCTCTAGTCCTTGAAGAATCATCCAAGGAATCCGAGAAGGAGTGAAGAATCCATGTGCATCCAAGTGGAAGCACATCAAGTGAAGACAAGTGGCGTGATTTTTGAGGTGTTTAAGGTATCTTTTGAGTGGAGAAAGATTTGTACTATATAGTACAAGTTGTTTGCACAAAATTTTCAGCACACCTCTTAGATTCTTTTAGGGTTTTTTTATGCATCAAATAAAGACCAAATCAAGTGAGAATGCAAGGAAAGTGGGCGGTTATGCATGTGAAAGAAAGTGTTTACACATGGATATCAAAAATCACATAGAACATGCTAGGACTAGGTAGCATGCATGAATGACTCCTAGAAAGATAGCTATATGTCACGCCCACTTAGAATGATGCATCATGGTATTTTTGTTCATGTGTTTCATGCAAGGTGTTTGGCACATACATGGAAATTATGTAGACAAAATATAGGAAACATAAAATGACAAAACTTAGGTGGATTCAAAAAAAATAAAAAAGCATATTCATATGAGACTCAAACCAAAAAATGAAAAAGCATGGCAACACCTAATAATGGAAACCTAAAATGGCAAGGAAGGCTCACAAGGAACAAGGTGTGAACCCAAAAACTATTCGGCCACCCAAGAGAAAACAAGGAGAAGAGAATATGACCGAATAGAAAAAGACACACAAGAAGACAAGAAGGACTAGATTTTACCCTTGATGAACCTTGGCTCTTGATACCACTTGATGTCTTCCTCCTTCCATGATTGACGTAGAGTATGAAGGGGAAAGCTTTGCCCTTGATCTAGGATCACCAAGAGGGTAGACAAAGGTAGGTTTATGGTGGAAAACGAAGTTAGGCGTGACAAGGAAGATGGTGGTGGTGGAAGTGTTTAGGGATTGTAGACCCCTAAAATTGTCCGGGTCGGAAATAAAACTCGAAGACCCTCAAAGATCGAAGGAAAGTCAGCCAGAAGGACTCCTAGAAGACCATAGGATGGCTATCTGTAGATTTAGAGGTCTTAGAGTAGCTTAAAATAAGGAAGTGGAGGGAATGAAGCCCAATACGACCGTACTAAACTTAATACGGCCGTATTGAAGCTTCAATATGGCCGCAGTGAACTCAATACGGCGTATTGAAGTTTCTGAAACTTCAATACGGCCGTACTGAAATCAATACGGCCGTATTGAAGCTTCAATACAGCCGCAGTGAACTCAATACGGGCGCATTGAAATTTCTGAATTTCAATACGGCCGTATTGAAGTTCAAAAATTTCAATACGACCGTATTGATTCCATAGCCCGTATTGCGCCTGTTCCTTATAAATATGGCGTCATTTTGACGTCATAGGACACTTTGGAAGATAGTTTCAACCCTCTCCTTGAGTATTCTGGGGTTTTTGAGCAGTGTTCTGCCCTAGAAATCACTCGGAGAGTTGATCCGACGAAGTTCTTGAGCCCCGAGCCATTTTGCTTGAGGATCGAACCTAGTCGAAGGGAAATCCTCCGGATTTCCATAGTTAAAATTTTATAGGAGGGAGCGAGCGGGCTTGTAGAGCGAGGGGAACGCCAAAAAGCTTCCCAGTTTTACGAAATATATAAAAAGCACGCTTCAAAGGTTTCTTCTTCAAAATCCTTCCTTTTACTGCTTTCTGTGTGCATATTTAACTGTCATCATGTAGATAGTTAATTTATAATTGCTTAGAATAAATAGGGGTAATTTAGTAATTTTACACTGTTATTTTAGAAATAATCTGTCATAGGGAACCCGAAAGGGGCGCTGTGGGGTGCTAACACCTTCCCCACGCGTAACCGACTCCCTTACCCGACTCTGGTTGTAATGGCCGAAGTCGATTTTTGAATCGATTGCCTTATCCCTTTTTCCAATGTTTTGAGTAAAACATTGGTGGCGACTCCAAAGAACCCTCCTTTTGCGAAAACCACTAATCCATGGAGGGTCCCGCTTGGGATTAATATGGATTGGTGAATCATTTAATAAAATTGCTCGTTTGACAAGGTCTCAGTTTGAGAATACGTCATTCTAGCAATCCATATTTTTAAACAAATAAACGAGTCCAACCATAGTTCGCGAATGCCGAAAGCCCCGTTTCGGGCCGGTGGCGACAGATGGCGACTCCACTGGGGAAGCTTCGAGAGTCAGTCCCATTTAGTGACAGATTGTTTTTAACAAATAATAGTTAAAAATTACTTCGTTACCCCTTGCTTGTATGATAACATGATTTATTATATGGCTTTAAATAACTGTTGTATGTTTAAATTCCGCAATTGTTTGAAATACAAACTGTACACAAACCTTTGCACACAACAGTTCCCTCTATACCCGGGGGCATGAGTGATTAACCATAGGGAGTGGATGTTAGTACGGCCGGTTGTCGAATGGGTCTATAGGTGCCCGTAGACCGTTGTCGGAAAACATCACTCAAGGTGATAACCATAAACTTGAGTCCGACGGTGCGTTGGAGCTTTCCATCGACCTACGATGAGAGGAATTGGGTCCCTATAATGGGGGCACCTTGGGGGCCTCAGACCGGTGAGAACAGTTAGATCCACCTTGAATATGCACTTTTCTGCAGGATACCCCTACCTCGTGATTCGCTCGTGACTGTTCGTGGATGAGTGAATTGTTTGTGCATTGTTTATGTGAAATTGTTTGAGCATACATTGCATTTCTTTAAACATACAACATTCCTATTCTTTTAAAATAAAAATAAATAGGAATAAGAATCTTCCATTGCATGGTGTTAATATCTACCTTCATCACATTCATGTAGGTAGTTTCCCTTTTCACCCAAAAAAATACAAAAAAAACAAAATACCCAAAAAAAAAAAAGGAAAAAAGGATTTAAATCGATGCTTAGTTGAATAAACACAATGCATGCATATTCATCGTCATCATCTCATATCATGCATTCTTATCAAAGATCATGGAGGCATCTAGGTTTGCATTTCATACATCCCTCCCAATAAATCATTAATAAACATAAATAAAAAGAAAGGATTTAAATCGATGCGTATGTTCAAGATGGATCGCACGCCATTTGTTATTAAGTGTAAGCCAACAACCGCGCCAAGCGAGCGCACATCAACTCCGTTGTTGGTAATCAAGACGAATAAAGGGGAAGGTCCGACACCATTAAGGATCACTGCTCCAAGACCTTTCCCCTACGAATCAAATAAGGCTGTGCCGTGGATATACGACATCCACTCTTCTGCCGACAGCGATATCTCCAACATCGTTGGACTTGGGGGCATGACTAGGAGTGGCAGGATCTACACTCCCGAAGATCTTCATGATAAAGCTCCCAAGAATAAAGAAAAAGGAAAAGATAAAACCGAGGAAAAAGAATCCGAGGAGGAGACTGATGAGCTGTTAAAATTCATCAGACAGAACGAGTACTCCATTGTGGATCAACTTCACAAGACACCAGCGAAGATCACTTTGTTGTCGTTGATCCTAAGCTCCGAACCGCATCGGCAAGCTCTGTTGAAAGTCTTGAACGGGGCGTATGTATCACACACCATATCCCAAGACAAATTTGAGGGGATTGTTAGTCACATCACGGCTAATGATCACCTCACCTTCACAGATGAAGAGATCCCCACCGAGGGACCGCACCATAACAAGCCCTTGCACATCTCTGTAAAGTGCAAGGAGTATCACATCGCGAAGGTCTTGGTGGATAATGGATCTTCCTTGAACGTGATGCCAAAAAGAACGTTCGATCAGATGGCAATCAAGGGAGTCCAAATGCGCCCAAGCAACATGATCGTTCGAGCTTTCGACGGCTCTAAAAGAGAAGTGGTGGGAGAAGTCAGTTTTCCAATCCAAATCGGACCCACTATCTTTAACGTCGAATTTCAAATAATGGACATTACTCCTGCATACAGCTGTCTCCTCGGCCGACCTTGGATTCATGATGCGAAAGCTGTACCCTCTACGCTCCACCAGAAAGTCAAGTTCATCGTGGGTGACAAACTGGTGACCGTGCAAGCTGAAGATGACATACTCATCAGTAAGCCATCCAACATACCTTATGTGGATGCAGCAGAGGAAGCTTTGGAAACCGCCTTCCAAGCATTGGAAATCGCCAATGTTGAGATATTTCCCCGAGAAATGAAGAAGGTAGCTCATATGCTCACAAAGAACGGATACTTGCCAGGACAAGGATTAGGCAAGGACTCCCAAGGGATCCCGGAGCTACCTATTATCAAGGACAATCCGGGGAAACAAGGGTTAGGATACAACCCTAGCAAAGATCAAAGGACGAAGAGGAATCAAGATCCTTCTCGATGTTCTTTAAGCCAGATCTTTAAGAAGGCTGGTTCACAAACGTCAAGGCCAGCTGTCGTCATCAAGTGTTCTTTTCCTTCTAATAGGGATGTATAAACCTGATGACTATTAGAGATCACTCCTCGGGGACAGCCCGACCCCCGAGCCTCGATAGGGCACATGTTTCCATTATGATTATAATAAAATCATTCTTCATTATTTCTTTATTGCTTCTTTTCTTGCTCGCAATAAAAATCTAAACCACGTTATTTAACCCTGTTTGAATAAACATGAATGAGGTTAAAATCATCTTGATAATAATAAACCCGCATCATTTTTATGTGGAAATGTACATAACGACTTGGAGCACCTTTTCTTGGCCTCAATAAGTGCCGTCATGGATAAAAGAAATCCATTCAGGACAAAAATCCTAAAAAACAAAAAGCTCGGCAGGAAACCCAAAAAGGGGGCTGCACAAAAATAAGAGCAAAAGACCCGCTAGGAATCCCACAAAAGGGTGACCTAGGCAAAAATTAGGGTTACAAAATAATGAACAAAAACAAAAGCCCGCTAAGACATCACAAATGGGTGTTTTAGGCAAAAGTTAGGGCCGTCAAAAAAAGAAAAACAAAATAAATCCATGATGGTACCATCAATTGAATTCAACAAGGGGCTCAAGAAAAGCTATCCAAGTTGTCAAAACACAATCATTAATAACAAAGATGTGCTTAACCTCATAAGTGTTTAATCGAACAAGCCTAAACACATAAGCCTACCATGGCCAGCCATTCTTACAAAAACCATTTTTCAAAAATAAAATAATCCCCTCTAAAACACAAACTTTCGAAAAATATATACCTTTCCTTTCTTTTCTCTCTTGTCCCAAACGATTTTAAGATAATCTAGTGGAAACATGGAGATATAGTGGTCAATAGGAGGGTTGACACATCTTCTAAAGAAAGGGAAGGATCATTTGGTTGATGACACCAAATCTCAAATATAATACGCATCATTCCTCGGTTACAGAAGTCGGCAGCGCACAGCCCGTCTAAGAGGAATGGCAAAATCCAAAAATGCATCGGTTAATTCTTTTGAAAAAAGAGTCAAATAGAATTAGGTGCATCATACCGCATACATGCATACAGATGATAGGTGTACTGGAAGATCACTTATTCTCTGTTTATTGAAAAAACAAACAAAAAACAAAAAAAAAAAACAAAATATATAAACTTCAGAAAAAACAATGCGCCCGTACCATGTTCAGTACACCCGTACTAAAATTGGGGTTATGAACAAATTTTTAACTCAAACATGGGCGTACTGAAATGGATGCAGCCGTATTGGCCATAAAGAAATTTTCAAAGACCTCGTCATGAGGCAATTGCATAAAATAGAAAAAATAGAAAAAATTGCTTGTGTATGACAGCAGCAAACAAAATGCAAAGATTCAGAAAATCAACAGCGTCATACAGAATAACTGAGCCTGGAGAGGCTTGCCGAAAGAATACTCTCAGAATAACTGAGCCTGGAGAGGCTTGCCGAAAGAATACTCTCAGAATAACTGAGCCTGGAGAGGCTTGCCGAAAGAATACTCTCAGAATAACTGAGCCTGGAGAGGCTTGCCGAAATAATACTCTCTCAAAATAACTGAGCCTGGAGAGGCTCGCCGAAATAATACTCTCTCAAAATAATTGAGCCTGGAGAGGCTCGCCGAAATAATACTCTCTCATAATAACTGAGACATTTCTGTACAGAAAAAGCCGAAAAACAACAGAAAAGGCAAAAATACAGAAAAAAGCCAAAAAAATGACAAAAAAGGCAAAAATACAGAAAAAGCCAAAAAATGACAAAAAAGGCAAACATACAGAAAAAGTCAAAAGTCGACAAAAAAGACAAAGATTTCACATCTTTCAGAATAATTGAGCCTGGAGAGGCTTGCCGAAATAATACTCTTTCAGAATAACTAAGCCTGGAGAGGCTTGCAGAAATAATACTCCCCCAACTGTACAGAATAAATGAGCCTGGAGAGGCTCGCAGAAATAATACTCCCCAGAGAAACCTCAACTCAAGCTCATAGAACAAATCCCCAGCGAGAGTTACCAAAGCAAGATCGTCAAAATCCCCAATGGAAGTACGATCTCCCAAGCAGAATATCCAAGTCAAAGGACTTAAACTTCCTCAGTGAAGATAGCTCTCCAACTCAGGCGTTGAGTGAATCTAAGCCTGTAGAGGCTTCCTAAATAATACTCTGGGATACATAAGATCCCCAAATCCCCAGTCGCCTACTCAAGAGGCATTCCTACAAAAAGAAAAAAAATCAAAAAATATCAATAAATATTCCCCAAGCGGAATGCGGCATCCAGCCAAGCACCAAACATCAAGGTTATTTGCCTAACAGAAGAGGCCAGTCAAGAAATGAATGACAAAATCCCCAGTGGATAACAGCCTACACAGAGGCAGCAAAAATCAGAAAATCCAAAAGAGATACCCGAATAAGGACAACCGGGATACTCCACCTACGTCAAAAGGACGTCAGCCAAACATAAGGCATCGCTCAAAGAGAGAGCATCTGTGTCTACACCTCAAGGAGTCAAAAATTCCCCATGGGTACCAACAATGCAATGCAAGTTGGGGCACAGGAACCTATGAATGACTGCACATCCCCTAGACGGATCCCTGCGTTATCCAGCCCTCAGCGGCACAAAATCAGAAAAACAAACCGTCGAAGCAGCATTGTGGACTGTGGAGACAAACTACACTCAACTGCCTCATGTTGAGAGGCAGGGCCTGGAGAGGCGATACTCAACTACCTCATGTTGAGAGGCAGGGCCTGGAGAGGCGATACTCAACTACCTCATGTTGAGAGGCAGGGCCTGGAGAGGCAATACTCAACTGCTGAATGTTAAGAGGCAGGGCCTGGAGAGGCGATACTCAACTACCTCATGTTGAGAGGCAGGGCCTGGAGAGGCGATACTCAACTACCTCATGTTGAGAGGCAGGGCCTGGAGAGGCAATACTCAACTGCTGAATGTTAAGAGGCAGGGCCTGGAGAGGCGATACTCAACTACCTCATGTTGAGAGGCAGGGCCTGGAGAGGCGATACTCAACTACCTCATGTTGAGAGGCAGGGCCTGGAGAGGCGATACTCAACTACCTCATGTTGAGAGGCAGGGCCTGGAGAGGCGATACTCAACTGCCGAATGTTAAGAGGCAGGAACTGCTGAATGTTAAGAGGCAAGGCCTGGAGAGGCAATACTCAACTGTTGAATGTTAAGAGGCAGGGCCTGGAGAGGCAATACTCAACTGCTGAATGTTAAGAGGCAGGGCCTGGAGAGGCAATACTCAACTGCTGAATGTTAAGAGGCAGGGCCTGGAGAGGCAATACTCAACTGCTGAATGTTAAGAGGCAGGGCCTGGAGAGGCAATACTCAACTGCTGAATGTTAAGAGGCAGGGCCTGGAGAGGCAATACTCAACTGCTGAATGTTAAGAGGCAGGGCCTGGAGAGGCAATACTCAACTGCCGAATGTTAAGAGGCAGGGCCTGGAGAGGCGGTACTCAACTACCAAGGTTGTCAAAAACGCCGAGGTATGCATCAACCTGGAGAGGCTACTCAACAATTTTCCACCGGAAGACATTACAAGTCAGAAGGTCGGCACATCACCCGGACAATTGGGTCAACTCCTTTACTTGTCAGCCGGTACACCAAAAGGCCGTCCGACTAAGTAAAGGGGGGGCAGCTGTAGACCCCTAAAATTGTCCGGGTCGGAAATAAAACTCGAAGACCCTCAAAGATCGAAGGAAAGTCAGCCAGAAGGACTCCTAGAAGACCATAGGATGGCTATCTGTAGATTTAGAGGTCTTAGAGTAGCTTAAAATAAGGAAGTGGAGGGAATGAAGCCCAATACGGCCGTACTAAACTTAATACGGCCGTATTGAAGCTTCAATATGGCCGCAGTGAACTCAATACGGCGTATTGAAGTTTCTGAAACTTCAATACGGCCGTACTGAAATCAATACGGCCGTATTGAAGCTTCAATACAGCCGCAGTGAACTCAATACGGGCGCATTGAAATTTCTGAATTTCAATACGACCGTATTGAACTCAATACGGCCGTATTGAAGTTCAAAAATTTCAATACGACCGTATTGATTCCATAGCCCGTATTGCGCCTGTTCCCTATAAATATGGCGTCATTTTGACGTCATAGGACACTTTGGAAGATAGTTTCAACCCTCTCCTTGAGTATTCTGGGGTTTTTGAGCAGTGTTCTGCCCTAGAAATCACTCGGAGAGTTGATCCGACGAAGTTCTTGAGCCCCGAGCCATTTTGCTTGAGGATCGAACCTAGTCGAAGGGAAATCCTCCGGATTTCCATAGTTAAAATTTTATAGGAGGGAGCGAGCGGGCTTGTAGAGCGAGGGAACGCCAAAAAGCTTCCCAGTTTTACGAAATATATAAAAAGCACGCTTCAAAGGTTTCTTCTTCAAAATCCTTCCTTTTACTGCTTTCTGTGTGCATATTTAACTGTCATCATGTAGATAGTTAATTTATAATTGCTTAGAATAAATAGGGGTAATTTAGTAATTTTACACTGTTATTTTAGAAATAATCTGTCATAGGGAACCCGAAAGGGGCGCTGTGGGGTGCTAACACCTTCCCCACGCGTAACCGACTCCCTTACCCGACTCTGGTTGTAATGGCCGAAGTCGATTTTTGAATCGATTGCCTTATCCCTTTTTCCAATGTTTTGAGTAAAACATTGGTGGCGACTCCAAAGAACCCTCCTTTTGCGAAAACCACTAATCCATGGAGGGTCCCGCTTGGGATTAATATGGATTGGTGAATCATTTAATAAAATTGCTCGTTTGACAAGGTCTCAGTTTGAGAATACGTCATTCTAGCAATCCATATTTTTAAACAAATAAACGAGTCCAACCATAGTTCGCGAATGCCGAAAGCCCCGTTTCGGGCCGGTGGCGACAGGGATGTGGTGTTTGGGTTGCTCAAGTTGGCTCACTCCAAGTGTAGGTGGAGGCCACTCTAGGGTTTCACTCTCCAAGGGTGGAGAATGAAGGAGGCTAGCCGAAGTTAACCTAGTGATTAAGGATGGGATTTTGAGGCATGAAATGCTCACTCAATATCATATAATCCAAAGTATTTACAAGTGGTGGGGTGTTGGGTATTTATAGGAGGGGAGGCATCTAGAGTTTCATTTGGGACATGCATGGCCGAAATTCATAAGGAAAATGCACTCCAAATGACATGCCAAATGAACCCTAGATGCTACTTGGTGACCAAGTTTGGAATCTATGGGTCTAGATTGGCTACATCAAGGTGCATGATATGATCATGCAACCTTTACCCTCCACTTGGGCCTAAGCCTTTCTATCACCAAAAATAGATCCAAAACTCACCAAAAATGCGTCACCCTTCTAGTGTAATACCCTATCCCAAATTAAAAACCTAATCATCTAAAGCACCCCATAATACAAGGGTAAAATGGGAAATACAAGGAAAATAAATCCTATGACTAAAATACCCCAAAATACAAGGGTAAAATTGGAATAAAGCAATAAATTCTATACTACTCAAATTGGCCATATCCATGAACCATGTGATGGGTCTCACATGAAGTGAAGTACCAAGGATGGTCCTCCATCATGCACCTTTTGCCAAAAAGATGTGAACTTCTTAGGTTTTATAGTTGGAAAAGAAGGGGTTAAGGTTGACCCCGAAAAAGTTAAGGCCATTCAAGAGTGGCCTACTCCTAAGAATGTGGGAGACATTAGGAGCTTTCATGGCTTAGCAAGCTTCTATAGGAGGTTTGTTAAGGAATTCTCCACCATTGCATCTCCTCTTAATGAGTTGGTCAAGAAGGATGTGCCTTTCATATGGGGGGAGAAGCAAGAAAAGGCTTTTCATAATTTAAAAGACCAACTCACACATGCACCCATTTTAGCTCTTCCAAACTTTTCTCAAACTTTTGAGCTAGAATGTGATGCAAGTGGCATAGGCATAGGTGCGGTTTTACTTCAAGGTGGCCATCGCATAACATATTTTAGTGAAAAACTTAGTGGTCCCACCTTGAATTATCCCACCTATGCTAAAGAGCTCTATGCTCTCATAAGGGACCTCAAAACTTGGGAACAATACTTAGTTACTAAAGATTTCATCATACATACCGATCATGAGTCACTAAAGTATTTGAGGGGCCAAGGTAAGTTAAACAAAAGGCATACTAAGTGGGTAGAATATTTAGAGCAATTTTCATATGTTATTAAATACAAGAAAGGGAAAAGTAATATGGTGGCCGATGCACTTTCTAGAAGATACACATTACTTACTACTTTGAGTTCCCAAATTCTTGGATTTGATAACATTAGGGAATTATATGAAAAGGATCTAGATTTTCAATCCACTTATAAACAATGTCTTAAGAAAGCCTTTGATGGATTCTACATTGATGATGGGTATCTGTTCAAGATGGGAAAAGTATGTATACCCAAAGGATCCATTTGAAAGATTTTAATTAAAGAAAGTCATGAGGGAGGTCTCATGGGCCATTTTGGAGTTGACAAAACTCTAGGTTTTATAAAAGAAAGATTTTTTTGGCCACACATGAGAGTAAATGTCCAAAGGTATTGTTCAAAATGCATAGCTTGTTTACAAGGTAAATCTAAAGTTATGCCTCATGGACTCTACACACCTCTACCTATAGCTAGCACTCCTTGGGTTGACATAAGCATGGATTTTGTACTTGGTCTTCCAAGAACTGAAAGGGGTCATGATTCTATTTTTGTGGTAGTGGACCGATTTTCAAAGATGGCTCACTTTATTCCATGCCACAAAGTAGATCATGCTAGCCATATCTCAAGACTCTTCTTTAGAGAAGTTGTTAGGTTACATGGAATCCCTAAAACAATAGTTTCGGATAGGGATGTTAAGTTCCTTAGTCACTTTTGGAAAACACTTTGGGAAAGACTAGGAACTCAACTTCTATTTTCTACTACATGTTGTAGACCCCTAAAATTGTCCGGGTCGGAAATAAGACTCGAAGACTCTCGAAGACCGAAGGAAAGTCAGCCGAAATGACTCCTGGAAGACCCTGGAAGACCCTAGGATGATTCTTCATAGGTTTAGAAGTCTTAGAGTAGCTTAAAATAAGGATGTGGGAGGATTGGAGCTCAATACGGCCTCCTAGAAGTTCAGTACGGCCGTACTGAACAATTTGAACTACAATACGGCCGTACTGAAACCAATACGGCCGTACTGAAACCAATACGGCCGTACTGAAGTTTTTGAACTTCAGTACGGCCGTACTGAATTCAATACGGCCGTACTGTAGTTCAAAACTTCAGTACGGGCCGTATTGATGTCAGAGGCCGTACTGCGCCTCACTCCTATATATAGGACGTCATTTGGACGTCATTCCACACATTTGGACACTTTTTCCATACTTTTGGACCCTCTTGCTGAGTATTCTGGGGTTTTTCAGTAGTGTTCTGCCCTAGAAGTCTCTCCGAGAGCCGATCCGACAAAGTTCTTGAGTTCTGAGCATTTAGCTTGAGGATTCGAACTAGTCGAAGGGAAATCTTTTTGATTTCCATAGTAAAAATTAATCTTTAGGGAAGGAACGAGCGAGCGTGTAGTGGGAAGGAGCGCCAAAAAGCCTCCTAACGTCTGTTTAAATATATAAAAGCACGCTTCAAAGGTTTCTTTTCCAAATCCCTTCTTTTACCGCTTTCTGATTGTTGCATTGCATATTTAGAATTTTCATCATGTAAATATTCCGCTTATAATCGTTTCTAATAAATAGGGGTAATTTAGTAATTTTACACTGTTATTTATGAAATAATCCGTCATAGGGAACCCGAAAGGGGCGTTGTGGGGTGCTAACACCTTCCCCGCACGTAACCGACTCCCTTACCCAACTCTGGTTGTAATGGCCAAGGTTGATTTGCGAAAATCAATTGCCTTATCCCTTTTTCCAATGTTTTGAGTAAAACATTGGTGGCGACTCCAAGAACCCTTCTTTTTGCGAAAACCACTAATCCATGGAGGGTCCCGCTTGGGATTAACATGGATTGGTGAATCATTTAATAAAATTGTTAGTTCGATGAGGTCTCAGTTTGAGAATAAGTCGTTCTAACAATCCATCATTTTTCAAAACTTAAAAAGAGTCCAACCATCGTCGCGAATGCCAAAGGTCCGTTTCGGCGGGTGGCGACAGATGGCGACTCCGCTGGGGAAGCCTCGAGAGTCAGTCCCATTAGGTGATGGATTATTTCTAAAATAATAGTTTAAAATTACTTCATTACCCCTCGCTTATATGATAATATGTTTTTCCTAATTGGCTTTAATAAGCTGTTGGATGTTTAAATTTTCGCAATTGTTTGAAATACAAACTGCACACAAACCTTTGCACACAACAGTTCCCTCCGGGGGCATGAGTGGAAAGCCATAGGGAGTGGATGTTAGTACCGCCGGTTGTCGAATGGGTCTATAGGTGCCCGTAGACCGTTGTCGGAAAGCATCACTCAAGGTGAAAACCATGAACTCAAGTCCGACAGTGCGTTGGAACTTTCCATCGACTTACGACGAGAGGGATTGGGTCCCTATAATGGGGGCACCTTGGGGGCCTCAGACCGGTGAGAACAGTTAGAACCTCCTTGAATATGCACTTTTCTGCAGGATACCCCTACCTCGTGATTCGCTCGTGACTGTTCGTGGATGAGTGAATTGTTTGTGCATTGTTTATGTGACATTGTTTGAGCATACATTGCAATCTTTAAACATACAACTTTCCCTTTTAAAATAAGAATAAATAGGAATAAGAATCTTCCATTACATGGTGTTAACATCTACCTTCATCACATTCATATAGGTAGTTTCCATTTTCACCCAAAAAAATACAAAAAACAAAATACCCAAAAAAAAAAGAAAAAATCATTTATCCAAACCAAGCAATTATCATGCATCATCTTAGGGACAGCCTGAAAACATGATAATGCTTAGTTGAATAAACACAATGCATGCATATTCAACGCCATCATCTCATATCATGCATTCTTATCGAAGATCATGGAGGGATCTAGGGGAGTGCATTGCATACATCCCTCCCAGTAATTCATTAATAAACATTAATAAAAAGAAAGGATTAATCGATGCGTATGTTCAGAATGGATCGCACGCCATTTGTTATTAAGTGTAAGCCAACAACCGCGCCAAGTGAGCGCACATCAACTCCGTTGTTGGTAATCAAGACGAATAAAGGGGAAGGTCCGACACCGTTAAGGATCACTGCTCCAAGACCTTTTCCCTACAAATCAAATAAGGCTGTGCCATGGATATACGACATCCATTCTTCTGCCGACAGCGATATCTCTAACATCGCTGGACTTGGGGGCATGACTAGGAGTGGCAGGATCTACACTCCCGAAGATCTTCATGACAAAGCTCCCAAGAATAAAGGGAAAGAAAAAGAAGAGAAAACCGAGGAAAACAAAGAATCCGAGGAGGAGACTGACGAGCTGTTAAAATATATCCGACAGAGTGAGTACTCCATCATGGATCAACTTCATAGGACGCCAGCAAAGATTACTCTGTTGTCGTTGATCCTAAGCTCCGAACCGCATCGGCAAGCTCTATTGAAAGTCTTGAATGAGGCATACGTGTCGCACACTATCTCCCAAGACAAATTTGAGGGGATTGTTAGTCACATCACGGCTAATGATCACCTCACTTTCACCGATGAAGAAATCCCCGCTGAGGGACCGAACCACAACAAGCCCTTGCACATCTCTGTAAAGTGCAAGGAATACCACATCGTTAAAGTCTTGGTGGATAATGGATCTTCCTTGAATGTAATGCCAAAAAGAACGTTCGATCAAATGGCAATCAAGGGAAACCAAATGCGCCCGAGCAACATGATCGTCCGAGCTTTCGACGGTTCTAAAAGAGAAGTGGTGGGAGAAATCACTCTTCCAATCCAAATTGGACCCACCATCTTTAATGTCGAATTTCAAGTGATGGACATTACTCCCGCGTACAGCTGTCTCCTCGGCCGACCTTGGATTCATGATGCGAAAGCTGTTCCCTCTACGCTCCACCAAAAAGTCAAATTCATAGTGGGTGACAAGCTGGTGACTGTACAAGCTGAAGATGACATACTCATCAGCAAGCCATCCACCATACCTTACGTGGATGCAGCAGAGGAAGCTCTAGAAACCGCCTTCCAAGCATTGGAGATTGCCAATGTTGAAACGTTTCCCCGAGAAATGAAGAAGGTAGCCTACATGCTCACCAAGAACGGATACTTGCCTGGACAAGGACTTGGCAAGGATTCCCAAGGAATTCCCGAGCTACCCATTATTAAGGATAATCCGGGGAAACAAGGGTTAGGATACAACCCTAATAAAGATCAAAGGACGAAGAGGAACCAAGATCCTTCTCGACGTTCTTTAAGCTAGATCTTTAGGAAGGCCGGTTCACAAGCGTCAAGGCCGGTCGTCGTCATCAAGTGCTCTTCTCCTTCCGATAGGGATGTATAGACCTGATGACTATTAGAGATTACTCCTCGGGGACAGCCAGACCCCCGAGCCTCGATAGGGCACATGTTTCCTCTAGAATTATAATAAAATCATTCTTTATTATTTCTTATTGCTTCTTTTCTTTGAATAAGCATGAATGAGGTTAAAATCGTCTTAATAACAATAAACCCGCATCATTTTTATGTGGAAGTGTGCGTGACAACTTGGAGCACCATTCCTTGGCCTCGACAAGTGCCATCATGGATAAAAAAGAAATCCTTTAAAAACAAAAATCATAAAAACAAAAAAAGCTCGGCAAGAAACCCAAAAAGGGGGCTGCGCAAAAATAAGAGCAAAGAACCCGCTAGGAATCCCACGAAAGGGTGACCTAGACAAAAGTTAGGGTTGCAAAAATAAACAAAAACAAAGGTCCGCTGAGACGCCACAAAAGGGTGTTTTAGGCAAAAAATAAGGACAATCAAAAAAGCAAAAGAAACCCATGATGGTACCATGAACCGAATTCAAAAAGAAAGGTTCAAGGAAAGCTATCTAAGTTGTCAAATCACAACGTCAAATAACAAGACTTTCTTAACTTCATAAGTGTTTAATCAAACAAGCCTAAACACATGAGCCTACCTTGGCCAGCCATTCTTACAAAAACCATTTTCAAAATAATAATAATCCCCTCTAAAACACAAACTTCTGAACAAAAAATATCTTTCCTTTCTTTTCTCTCTTGTCCCAAATGATTTTAGAATAATCTAGTGGAAACATGGAGATATAGTGGTCAATAGGAGGGTTGACATGTCTTCTAAAGGAAGGGAAGGATCACTTGGTTGATGACACCAATCTCGATATAACACGCATCATTCCTCGGTTACAGAAATCGGCAGCGCACAGCCCGTCTAGAGGAATGGCAAAATCCAAGCAAAGAAACGCATCGGTTAATTCTTTTGAAAAAATAAATCAAATAGAATTAGGTGCATCATACCGCATACATGCATAAAGATGATAGGTGTACTGGAAGATCACTTATTCTCTGTTTATTGAAAAAACCAAAAATAAAAAAAAATCAAACTTCAGAAAAAACAATGCGCCCGTACCATGTTCAGTACGCCCGTACTAAAATTAGGGTTATGAACAAATTTTTAACTCAATACAGGCGTACTGAAATGGATACAGCCGTATTGGCCTTTAGTTGCACATTTAAAGACCTTATCATGAGGCAATCGCATAAAATAGAAAAATAGAAAAAAATTGCTTGTGTATGACAGCAGTCAACAGAAAAAGCCAAAAAACGACAAAAAAGGCAAAAATTCAGAAAATCAACTGCATCATACAGAATAACTGAGCCTGGAGAGGCTTGCCGAAATAATACTCCCTCATCATACAGAATAACTGAGCCTGGAGAGGCTTGCCGAAATAATACTCCCCCATCGTACAGAATAACTGAGCCTGGAGAGGCTTGCCAAAATAATACTCCCTCATCGTACAGAATAACTGAGCCTGGAGAGGCTTGCCGAAATAATACTCCCCAATCGTACAGAATAACTGAGCCTGGAGAGGCTTGCCGAAATAATACTCCCCAGAGACATCTCAGCTTGCACTCTTGGGCCGAACTCCCAGTGAAAGCTATCAGCGCAAGATCAGCAAGATTCCCTAATGGAAGCATGATCATCCGAACAGAATATCCGAGTCAAAGGACTTTGACTTCCTCAGTGGAAGATAGCTTTCCAACTTGAGCGACGAGTGAAGCTAAGCCTGAAGAGGCTTTCTAAATAATACTCTGGGATACATAAAATCTTCAATCCCCATTCGCCTACTCAGAGGCACTCCTTCAAAAAAAAGAAAAAAATCAAAAACATCAACAACCATTACCCAAGCGGAATCCGGCACTCAGCCGAACACCAAACATCAAGATAATTCGCCTACTCAGAGGCACTCCTTCAGAAAAAGAAAATCCGAAAAGATCAATAACCATTCCCCAAGCGGAATCCGGCACTCAGCCGAACACCAAATATCAAGATAATTCGCCTACTCAGAGGCACTCCTTCAAAAAGAGAAAATCCAAAAAAGATCAATAATCATTTCCCAAGCGGAATTCGGCATTCAGCCAATCATTGAACGTCAAGATGATCCGCCTAACAGAAGAGGCTAATCAAAATTAACGACAAAATCCCCCCAGCGGATAACAGCCTACGCAGAGGCAACAAAACCAAGAAAATCAAAAGAGTCACCCGAATAAGGATAACCGGGATACTCCACCAACGTCGAAAGGACGTCAGCCAATCATAAGGCATCGCTCACCTCAAAAGGAGCATCTTTGTGTCTGCACCCCCAAGGAATCAGAAATTTCCCAGTGGGCACCAACTACGCAATGGAAAGTTGGGACACAAGAACCTATGAGTAACTGCACATCCCCTAGACGGATCCCTGCGTTATCCAGCCCTCAGCGGCATCAAAATCAAAAACAACCGTCGAAGCAACATCGTGGACTGTGGAGACAAAATCATCACAATAGAATCCCCCAGCGGATAATAGCCTACGCAGAGGCAATAAAACCAGAAAATCAAAAAGAGTCACCCGAATAAGGATAACCGGGATACTCCACCACCGTCGAAAGGACGTCAGCCAACCATAAGGCACCGCTCACATCAGAAAGAGCATCTTTGTGTCTGCACCCCCAAGGAATCAGAAATTCCCCAGTGGGCACCAACTACGCAATGGAAAGTTGGGACACAAGAACCTATGAGTAACTGCACATCCCCTAGACGGATCCCTGCGTTATCCAGCCCTTAGTGGCACAAAAATCAAAAATAATCGTCGAAGCAGCATCGTGGACTGTGGAGACAAAATCATCACAAATCCCTGGAGAGGGCAAACTCACACTGCCAACGTCGTCAGAAACACGGAGGCAGACCCTGGGGAGGGCAAACCGCAGACCCTGGAGAGGGCAAACTCAGCTGTCAAGCTTGTCAGAAACACCGAGACAGAGCCTGGAGAGGCGGTACTCAGCTACCCCATCGTCAGAAACACGGAGGTATGCAACCCTGGGGAGGGAAAACCGCAGACCCTGGAGAGGGCAAACTCAGCTGCCAAGGTTGTCAGAAACACCGAGGCAGAGCCTGGAGAGGCGGTACTCAGCTACCCCGTCGTCAGAAACAACGGAGGTATGCAACTGTCAAGGTTGTCAGAAACACCGAGACAGAGCCTGGAGAGGCGGTACTCAGCTACCCCGTCGTCAGAAACAACGGAGGTATGCAACTGCCAATGTCGTTAGAAACACAGAGGCAGAGCCTGGAGAGGCGGTACTCAGCCACCAACGTCGTCAGAAACACGGAGGTGTGCAACTGCTAACGTCGTCAGAAACATGGAGGCAGAGCCTGGAGAGGCGGTACTCAGCTACCGAGGTTGTCAGAAACACCGAGGTATGCACGAGCCTGTGTAGACCCCTAAAATTGTCCGGGTCGGAAATAAAGCTTGAAGACTCTCGAAGACTGAAGGAAGATCAGCCAGAAGGACTTCCAGAAGGCCCAAGGAGGGTTCTCTATAGGTCTAAAGGTCTTAGGAAAGCTAAAATAAGAAAAGTGGGAGGAATGAAGCCCAATACGGCCTCCCAGAGGTTTAGTACGGCCGTATTGAACATTTTGAACTTCAATACGGCCGCACTGAACTCAATACGGCCGTATTGAAGTTTCTGGACTTCAATACGGCTGCATTGAATTCAATACGGCTGCACTGAACTTCAATACGGCCGCACTGAACTTCAATACGGCCGTATTGAGGTTTTTTGAACTTCAATACGGCCGTATTGAATTCAATACGGCCGTATTAGTTCAAAATTTCAATGTTGACCGTATTGACCCTCATAAACCGTATTGAGCCTCTTCCCTATAAATATGACGTCAATGGGACGTCATTTGACACTTTCACACACAGTTTTAACCCTCTTCTTGAGTATTCTGGGTTTTTTTGAGCAGTGCTCTGCCTAGAAATCACTCGGAGAGTTGATCCGACGAAGTTCTTGAGTCACGAGCCATTTGCTTGAGTCTCGAACTTAGTCGAAGGGAAATCCTCCGGATTTCCATAGTTAAAATTTTATAGGAGGGAGCGAGCGGGCTTGTAGAGCGAGGGAACGCCAAAAAGCTTCCCAGTTTTACTTGAATATAAAAGCACGCTTCAAAGGTTTCTTCTTAAGTCCTTCCTTTTATTGCTTTCTGTGTGTATATTTAAATCTATCATCATGTAGATATTTAATTTACAATCGCTTAGAATAAATAGGGGTAATTTAGTAATTTTGCACTATTATTTTTAAATAATCTGTCATAGGGAACCCGAAAGGGGCGCTGTGGGGTGCTAACACCTTCCCCACGCGTAACCGACTCCCTTACCCGACTCTGGTTGTAATGGCCGAAGTCGATTTTTGAATCGATTGCCTTAAACTTCTTTTTCCAATGTTTTGAGTAAAACATTGGTGGCGACTCCATGAACCCTTCCTTTTTATGAAAACCGCTAATCCATGGAGGGTCCCGCTTGGGATTAACATGGATTGGTGAGCCTTTTAATAAAATTGCTCGTTTGACAAGGTCTCAGTTTGAGAATAAGTTATTCTAGCAATCCATATTTTTAAACAAATAAAAGATTCCAACCATCCTTCGCGAATGCTGAAAGCCCGTTTCGGGCCGGTGGCGACAGATGGCGACTCCACTGGGGAAGCCTCGAGAGTCAGTCCCATTTAGTGACAGATTATTTTTAACAAATAATAGTTAAAATTACTTCATTACCCCTTGCTTGTATGATAACATGTTTATTTATATGGCTTTAATAACTGTTGTTTGTTTAATTTTCTGCAATTGTTTGAAATATAAATTGCACACAAACCTTTGCACACAACAGTTCCCTCTATACCCGGGGGCATGAGTGGTAAGCCATAGGGAGTGGATGTTAGTACGGCCGGTTGTCGAATGGGTCTATAGGTGCCCGTAGACCGTTGTCGGAAAGCATCACTCAAGGTGATAACCATGAACTCGAGTCCGACAGTGCGTTGGAGCTTTCCATCGGCTTACGACGAGAGGAATTGGGTCCCTATAATGGGGGCACCTTGGGGGCCTCAGACCGGTGAGAACAGTTAGAACCACCTTGAATATGCACTTTTCTGCAGGATACCCCTACCTCGTGATTCGCTCGTGACTGTTCGTGGATGAGTGAATTGTTTGTGCATTGTTTATGTGAAATTGTTTGAGCATACATTGCATTTCTTTAAACATACAACATTCCTATTCTTTTAAAATAAAAATAAATAGGAATAAGAATCTTCCATTGCATGGTGTTAACATCTACCTTCATCACATTCATGTAGGTAGTTTCCCTTTTCACCAAAAAAATACAAAAAACAAAATACCCAAAAAAAGGAAAAAAGGGTTATTTATCCAAACCAAGCAATATCATGCATCATCTTAGGGACATCCTAAAAACATGATAATGCTTAGTTGAATAAACACAATGCATGCATATTCAACGTCATCATCTCATATCATGCATTCTTATCAAAGATTATGGAGGGATCTAGGTTTGCATTTCATACATCCCTCCTAGTAATTCATTAATAAACGTAAATAAAAAGAAAGGATTAAATCGATGCGTATGTTCAAAGAATGGATCGCACGCCATTTGTTATTAAGTGTAAGCCAACAACCGCGCCAAGCGAGCGCACATCAACTCCGTTGTTGGTAATCAAGACGAATAAAGGGGAAGGTCCAACACCATTAAGGATCACTGCTCCAAGACCTTTCCCCTACGAATCAAATAAGGCTGTGCCGTGGATATACGACATCCATTTTTCTGCCGACAGCGATATCTCTAACATCGCTGGACTTGGGGGCATGACTAGGAGTGGCAGGATCTACACTCCCGAAGATCTTCATGATAAAGCCCCCAAGAATAAAGAAAAAGAAGAAAAGAAAACCGAGGAAAAAGAATCCGAGGAGGAGACAGACGAGCTGTTAAAGTTTATCCGACAGAGCGAGTACTCCATCGTGGATCAACTTCATAGGACGCCAGCAAAGATTACGCTGTTGTCGTTGATCCTAAGCTCCGAACCGCATCGGCAAGCTCTGTTGAAAGTTTTGAACAAGGCATATGTGTCGCACACTATCTCCCAAGACAAGTTTGAGGGGATTGTTAGTCACATCACGGCTAGTGATCACCTCACCTTCACCGATGAAGAAATCCCCGCTGGGGGACCGAATCATAACAAGCCCTTGCACATCTCTGTAAAGTGCAAGGAGTATCACATCGCTAAAGTCTTGGTAGATAATGGATCTTCCTTGAATGTGATGCCAAAAAGAACGCTCAAGCAATTGGCAATCAAGGGAGTCCAAATGCGCCCGAGCAACATGATCGTTCGAGCCTTCAATGGTTCTAAAAGAGAAGTGGTGGGAGAGATCAATCTTCCAATCCCAATTGGACCCACTATCTTTAATGTCGAATTCCAAGTGATGGACATTACTCCCGCATACAGCTGTCTCCTCGGCCAACCTTGGATTCATGATGCGAAAGCTGTACCCTCTACGCTCCACCAGAAAGTCAAGTTCATAGTGGGTGACAAACTGGTGACTGTACAAGCTGAAGATGACATACTCATCAGCAAACCATCCACCATACCTTACGTGGATGCAGCGGAGGAAGCTTTAGAAACCGCCTTCCAAGCATTGGAAATCGCCAATGTCGAAACGTTTCCCCGAGAAATGAAGAAGGTAGCCTCCATGCTCACCAAGAACGGATACTTGCCAGGACAAGGATTAGGCAAGGACTCCCAAGGAATCCCGGAGCTACCCATTATCAAGGATAATCCGGGGAAACAAGGGTTAGGATACAACCCTTATAAAGATCAAAGGACGAAGAGAAACCAAGATCCTTCTCGACGTTCTTTAAGCCAGATCTTTAGGAAGGCCGGTTCACAAGCGTTAAGGCCGGTCGTCGTCGTCAAGTGTTTTTCTCCTTCCGATAGGGATGTATAGACCTGATGACTATTAGAGATTACTCCTCGGGGACAGCCCGACCCCCGAGCCTCGATAGGGCACATGTTTCCATTATGATTATAATAAAATCATTCTTTATTAATTCTTTATTGCTTCTTTTCTTGCTTGCAATAAAATTCTAGACCGCATTATTTAACCCTGTTTGAATAAACATAAATGAGGTTAAAATCGTCTTAATAATCAATAAACCCACATCATTTTGTGTGGAAGTGTGCACGACAACTTGGAGCACCTTTCCTTGGCCTCGACAAGTGCCATCATGGATAAAAAGAAATCTTTTAAAACAAAAAGCTCGGCAGGAAACCCAAAAAGGGGACTGCGCAAAAATAAGAGCAAAAGACCCGCTAGGAATCCCACAAAAGGGTGACCTAGGCAAAAATTAGGGTTACAAAATAATGAACAGAAACAAAAGCCCGCTAAAACTCCACAAATGGGTGTTTTAGGCAAAAGTTAGGGCAATCGAAAAACAGAATAAACCCATGATGGTACCACCAACTGAATTCAACAAAGGGGCTCAAGAAAAGCTATCCAAGTTGTCAAAATCACAAATGTTAATAACCAAGACGTGCTTAACTTCATAAGTGTTTAATCAAACAAGCCTAAACACTTAAGCCTACCATTGGCCAAGCCATTCTTACAAAATCCATTTTTCAAAAAATAAATAATCCCTTCTAAAACACAAACTTTTGAAAATATATCCTTTCCTTCTTTTCTCTCTTGTCCCAAACGATTTTTGAATAATCTAGTGGAAACATGGAGATATAGTAGTCAATAGGAGGGTTGACACATCTTCTAAAGGAAAGGAAAATCATTTGGTTGATGACACCAAATCTCAATATAACATGCATCATTCCTCGGTTACAGAAATCGGCAGCACACAGCCCGTCTAGAGGAATGGCAAAAATCCAAACAGAGAAACGCATCGGTTAATTCTTTTGAAAAGTGAATCAAATAGAATTAGGTGCATCATACTGCATACATGCATACAGATGATAGGTGTAATGGAAGATCACTTATTCTCGGTTTATTGAAAAAAAACAAAAAAAACAAAAAAAATATATAAACTTCAGAAAAACAATACGCCCGTATCATGTTCAGTATGCCCGTACCAAAATCAGGGTTATGAACAAATTTTCAATTCAATACGGGCATACTAAAATGAATAACGGCCGTATTGGCAATAATAGAAATCCTCCCTCACATCAATGACAAAATTCCTCCAAGAAGAAGAGGATAGGGGGAGCCATTCATTTTTTCCAAAAATAAAATAATTAAACTTGCATTTTGTGCATCGCGCACATTAATTGCACATTCAAAGACCTCATCATGAGGCAATTGCATAAAATAGAAAAAATAGAAAATTGCTTGTGTATGACAGCAGTCAACAAAAGCCGAAAACGAAAAAAGGCAAGGATACAAACAATACTCCTCAGTTTGTACAGAATAATTGAGCCTGGAGAGGCTTGCTGAAAAAATACTTCCTCAGAATAATTAAGCCTGGAGAGGTTTGCAGAAACAATACTCTCTCACCATACAGAATAATTGAGCCTGGAGAGGCTTGCCGAAATAATACTCCTTCAGAATAACTGAGCCTGGAGAGGCTTGCCGAAATAATACTCTCAGAATAACTGAGCCTGGAGAGGCTCGCCGAAATAATACTCTCTCAGAATAATTGAGCCTGGAGAGGCTCGCCGAAATAATACTCTCTCAGAATAACTGAGCCTGGAGAGGCTCGCCGAAATAATACTCTCTTAGAATAATGGAGCCTGGAGAGGCTCGCCGAAATAATACTCTCTCAGAATAACTGAGCCTGAAGAGGCTTGCCAAAATAATACTCCTCAGAGACAAAAAATACAGAAAAAGCCGAAATCAACAAAAAAGGCAAAAACACAGAAAAAGCCAAAATCAACAAAAAGGCAAAATACAGAAAATCCAACAAATTATACAGAATAACTGAGCCTGGAGAGGCTTGCCAAAATAATACTCTCCAAAAGACGTCTCAGCTCGCATTCTCGGGCTGAACAAAAAACCAATTCATCATACAGAATAATTGAGCCTGGAGAGGCTTGCCGAAATAATACTCTCTCAGAATAATTAAGCCTGGAGAGGCTCGCCGAAATAATACTCCCTCATCAGAATAATTGAGCCTGGAGAGGCTTGCCGAAATAATACTCCTTCAGAATAACTGAGCCTGGAGAGGCTTGCTGAAATAATACTCTCTCAGAATAATTGAGCCTGGAGAGGCTTGCCGAAACAATACTCCCTCTTAAAATAATTGAGCCTGGAGAGGCTTGCTGAAACAATACTCCCCAACTGTACAGAATAACTGAGCCTGGAGAGGCTCGCAGAAATAATACTCCCCAGAGAAACCTCAACTCAAGCTCACGGAACAAATCCCCAGTGAGAGCTATCAAAGCAAGATCGACAAAATTCCCAATGGAAGCACGATCACCCAAGCAGTATATCTAGTCAAAGGACTTAAAACTTCCTCAGTGGAAGATAGCTCTCCAACTCAGGCGTTGAGTGAGTCTAAGCCTGTAGAGGCTTCCTAAATAATACTCTGGGATACATAAGAACTTCAAATCCCCAGTCGCCTACACAAGAGGCACTCCTTCAAAAAAGGAAAATCAAAAATCCAAAAGATCAATAATTATTCCCCAAGTGGAATCCGGCTCTCAGCCAATCATTGAACGTCAAGCTGATACGCCTAACAGAAGAGGCCAATTACAACCAATGACAAAATCCCCTAGCGGATAACAGCCTACACAGAGGCGACAAAAATCAGAAAACCCAAAAGCGATACCCGAATAAGGATAACCGGGATACTCCACCAACGTCAAAGGACGTCAGCCAAACATAAGGCATCGCTCAATTCAAGGAGAGCATCTGTGTCTACACCCCAAGGAAACAGAAATTCCCCATGGGTACCAACTAAGCAATGCAAGTTGGGGCACAAAAACCTATGAATGACTGCACATCCCCTAGACGGATCCCTGCGTTATCCAGCCCTCAGTGGCACCAAAATCAAAATCAAACCGTCGAAGCAGCATCGTGGACTGTGGAGACAAAATCATCTCAAAGCCTAAGAGGCAATACTTAGCTACCCAGTTGTCGAGAGCACCGAGGTATGCACAAGCCTGAGAGGCAATACTTAGCTACCCAGTTGTCGAGAGCACCGAGGTATGCAAAGCCTGGAGAGGCAATACTCAGCTACCCAGTTGTCGAGAGCACCGAGGTATGCACAAGCCTGGAGAGGCGGTACTCAGCTACCCAGTTGTCGAGAGCACCGAGGTATGCACAAGCCTGAGAGGCAATACTCAGCTACCCAGTTGTCGAGAGCACCGAGGTATGCACGAGCCTGGAGAGGCAATACTCAGCTACCCAGTTGTCGAGAGCACCGAGGTATGCACAAGCCTGGAGAGGCAATACTCAGCTACCCAGTTGTCGAGAGCACCGAGGTATGCACAAGCCTGGAGAGGCAATACTCAGCTACCCAGATGTCCAGAGCACCGAGGTATGCAATGAGCCTGGAGAGGCGACGACTAATACTCACCCTGGAGAGGGCAAACTCAACCTGGAGAGGCTACTCAACAATTTTCCACCGGAAGACGCTACAAGTCAGAAGGTTGGCACATCACCCGGACAATTGGGTCAACTCCTTTACTTGTCAGCCGGTACACCAAAAGGTCGTCCGACTAAGTAAAGGGGGGGCAGCTGTAGACCCCTAAAATTGTCCGGGTCGGAAATAAAGCTTGAAGACTCTCGAAGACTGAAGGAAGATCAGCCAGAAGGACTTCCAGAAGGCCCAAGGAGGGTTCTCTATAGGTCTAAAGGTCTTAGGAAAGCTAAAATAAGAAAAGTGGGAGGAATGAAGCCCAATACGGCCTCCCAGAGGTTCAGTACGGCCGTATTGAACATTTTGAACTTCAATACGGCCGCACTGAACTCAATACGGCCGTATTGAAGTTTCTGGACTTCAATACGGCTGCATTGAATTCAATACGGCTGCACTGAACTTCAATACGGCCGCACTGAACTTCAATATGGCCGTATTGAGGTTTTTTTGAACTTCAATACGGCCGTATTGAATTCAATACGGCCGTATTAGTTCAAAATTTCAATGTTGACCGTATTGACCCTCATAAACCGTATTGAGCCTCTTCCCTATAAATATGACATCAATGGGACGTCATTTGACACTTTCACACACAGTTTTAACCCTCTTCTTGAGTATTCTGGGTTTTTTTGAGCAGTGCTCTACCTAGAAATCACTCGGAGAGTTGATCCGACGAAGTTCTTGAGTCACGAGCCATTTGCTTGAGTCTCGAACTTAGTCGAAGGGAAATCCTCCGGATTTCCATAGTTAAAATTTTATAGGAGGGAGCGAGCGGGCTTGTAGAGCGAGGGAACGCCAAAAAGCTTCCCAGTTTTACTTGAATATAAAAGCACGCTTCAAAGGTTTCTTCTTAAGTCCTTCCTTTTACTGCTTTCTGTGTGTATATTTAAATCTATCATCATGTAGATATTTAATTTACAATCGCTTAGAATAAATAGGGGTAATTTAGTAATTTTGCACTATTATTTTTAAATAATCTGTCATAGGGAACCCGAAAGGGGCGCTGTGGGGTGCTAACACCTTCCCCACGCGTAACCGACTCCCTTACCCGACTCTGGTTGTAATGGCCGAAGTCGATTTTTGAATCGATTGCCTTAAACTTCTTTTTCCAATGTTTTGAGTAAAACATTGGTGGCGACTCCATGAACCCTTCCTTTTTATGAAAACCGCTAATCCATGGAGGGTCCCGCTTGGGATTAACATGGATTGGTGAGCCTTTTAATAAAATTGCTCGTTTGACAAGGTCTCAGTTTGAGAATAAGTCATTCTAGCAATCCATATTTTTAAACAAATAAAAGAGTCCAACCATCCTTCGCGAATGCCGAAAGCCCGTTTCGGGCCGGTGGCGACAGCCTGGAGAGGCGACGACTAATACTCAACCTGGAGAGGCTACTCAACAATTTTCCACCGGAAGACACTACAATTCGGAAGGATGGCTTATTCCCCGGACAATTGGGTCAACTCCTTTACTTGTCAACCGGTACACCAAAAAGCCGTTTGACTAAGTAAAGGGGAGGCAGCTGTAGACCCCTAAAATTGTCCGGGTCGAAAATAAGACTCGAAGACTCTCGAAGACCGAAGGAAAGTCAGCCGAAAGGACTCCTGGAAGACCCTGGAAGACCCTAGGATGATTCTTCATAGGTTTAGAAGTCTTAGAGTAGCTTAAAATAAGGATGTGGGAGGATTGGAGCTCAATACGGCCTCCTAGAAGTTCAGTACGGCCGTACTGAACAATTTGAACTACAATACGGCCGTACTGAAACCAATACGGCCGTACTGAAGTTTTTGAACTTCAGTACGGCCGTACTGAATTCAATACGGCCGTACTGTAGTTTAAAACTTCAGTACGGGCCGTATTGATGTCAGAGGCCGTACTGCGCCTCACTCCTATATATAGGACGTCATTTGGACGTCATTCCACACATTTGGACACTTTTTCCATACTTTTGGACCCTCTTGCTGAGTATTCTGGGGTTTTTGAGCAGTGTTCTGCCCTAGAAGTCTCTCCGAGAGCCGATCCGACAAAGTTCTTGAGTTCTGAGCATTTAGCTTGAGGATTCGAACTAGTCGAAGGGAAATCTTTTTGATTTCCATAGTAAAAATTAATCTTTAGGGAAGGAACGAGCGAGCGTGTAGTGGGAAGGAGCGCCAAAAAGCCTCCTAACGTCTGTTTAAATATATAAAAGCACGCTTCAAAGGTTTCTTTTCCAAATCCCTTCTTTTACCGCTTTCTGATTGTTGCATTGCATATTTAGAATTTTCATCATGTAAATATTCCGCTTATAATCGTTTCTAATAAATAGGGGTAATTTAGTAATTTTACACTGTTATTTATGAAATAATCCGTCATAGGGAACCCGAAAGGGGCGTTGTGGGGTGCTAACACCTTCCCCGCACGTAACCGACTCCCTTACCCAACTCTGGTTGTAATGGCCAAGGTTGATTTGCGAAAATCAATTGCCTTATCCCTTTTTCCAATGTTTTGAGTAAAACATTGGTGGCGACTCCAAGAACCCTTCTTTTTGCGAAAACCACTAATCCATGGAGGGTCCCGCTTGGGATTAACATGGATTGGTGAATCATTTAATAAAATTGTTAGTTCGATGAGGTCTCAGTTTGAAAATAAGTCGTTCTAACAATCCATCATTTTTCAAAACTTAAAAAGAGTCCAACCTGTAGACCCCTAAAATTGTCCGGGTCGGAAATAAAGCTTGAAGACTCTCGAAGACTGAAGGAAGATCAGCCAGAAGGACTTCCAGAAGGCCCAAGGAGGGTTCTCTATAGGTCTAGAGGTTTTAGGATAGCTAAAATAAGAAAAGTGGGAGGAATGAAGCCCAATACGGCCTCCCAGAGGTTCAGTACGGCCGTATTGAACATTTTGAACTTCAATACGGCCGCACTGAACTCAATACGGCCGTATTGAAGTTTCTGGACTTCAATACGGCTGCATTGAATTCAATACGGCTGCACTGAACTTCAATACGGCCGCACTGAACTTCAATACGGCCGTATTGAGGTTTTTTGAACTTCAATACGGCCGTATTGAATTCAATACGGCCGTATTAGTTCAAAATTTCAATGTTGACCGTATTGACCCTCATAAACCGTATTGAGCCTCTTCCCTATAAATATGACGTCAATGGGACGTCATTTGACACTTTTGGACTGAGTTTTAACCCTCTTCTTGAGTATTCTGGGTTTTTTTTAGCAGTGCTCTGCCTAGAAATCACTCGGAGAGTTGATCCGACGAAGTTTTTGAGTTTTGAGCATTTTGCTTGAGTCTCAAACTAAGTCGAAGGGAAATCCATCGGATTTCCAAGTCAAAAATTATTTTTTAGGAGGGAGCGAGCGGTCTTGTAGAGGGAGGGAACGCCAAAACGCTTCCCAATTTCTGTCAAGATATATAAGAAAGCACGCTTCAAAGGTTTATATCTTTAAAGTCCCTTCTTTTACCGCTTTCTGTGTGTACATATTTAAACTGTCATCATGTAGATAGTTAATTTATAATTGCTTAGAATAAATAGGGGTAATTTAGTAATTTTGCACTATTATTTTTAAATAATCTGTCATAGGGAACCCGAAAGGGGCGCTGTGGGGTGCTAACACCTTCCCCACGCGTAACCGACTCCATTACCCGACTCTGGTTGTAATGGCCGAAGTCGATTTTTGAATCGATTGCCTTAAACCTCTTTTTCCAATGTTTTGAGTAAAACATTGGTGGCGACTCCATGAACCCTTCCTTTTTATGAAAACCGCTAATCCATGGAGGGTCCCGCTTGGGATTAACATGGATTGGTGAGCCTTTTAATAAAATTGCTCGTTTGACGAGGTCTCAGTTTGAGAATAAGTCATTCTAGCAATCCATATTTTTAAACAAATAAAAGAGTCCAACCATCCTTCGCGAGTGCCGAAAGCCCGTTTCGGGCCGGTGGCGACACAACCATCGTCGCGAATGCCAAAGGTCCGTTTCGGCCGGTGGCGACAGATGGCGACTCCGCTGGGGAAGCCTCGAGAGTCAGTCCCATTAGGTGATGGATTATTTCTAAAATAATAGTTTAAAATTACTTCATTACCCCTCGCTTATATGATAATATGTTTTTCCTAATTGGCTTTAATAAACTGTTGGATGTTTAAATTTTCGCAATTGTTTGAAATACAAACTGCACACAAACCTTTGCACACAACAGTTCCCTCTATACCCGGGGGCATGAGTGGAAAGCCATAGGGAGTGGATGTTAGTACGGCCGGTTGTCGAATGGGTCTATAGGTGCCCGTAGATCGTTGTCGGAAAGCATCACTCAAGGTGAAAAGCATGAACTCAAGTCCGACAGTGCGTTGGAACTTTCCATCGACTTACGACGAGAGGGATTGGGTCCCTATAATGGGGGCACCTTGGGGGCCTCAGACCGGTGAGAACAGTTAGAACCTCCTTGAATATGCACTTTTCTGCAGGATACCCCTACCTCGTGATTCGCTCGTGACTGTTCGTGGATGAGTGAATTGTTTGTGCATTGTTTATGTGACATTGTTTGAGCATACATTGCATTCTTTAAACATACAATTTTCCCTTTTAAAATAAGAATAAATAGGAATAAGAATCTTCCATTACATGGTGTTAACATCTACCTTCATCACATTCATATAGGTAGTTTCCATTTTCACCCAAAAAAATACAAAAAACAAAATACCCAAAAAAAAAAAGAAAAAATCATTTATCCAAACCAAGCAATTATCATGCATCATCTTAGGGACATCCTGAAAACATGATAATGCTTAGTTGAATAAACACAATGCATGCATATTCAACGCCATCATCTCATATCATGCATTCTTATTGAAGATCATGGAGGGATCTAGGGGAGTGCATTGCATACATCCCTCCCAGTAATTCATTAATAAACATTAATAAAAAGAAAGGATTAATCGATGCGTATGTTCAGAATGGATCGCATGCCATTTGTTATTAAGTGTAAGCCAACAACCGCGCCAAGTGAGCGCACATCAACTCCGTTGTTGGTAATCAAGACGAATAAAGGGGAAGGTCCGACACCGTTAAGGATCACTGCTCCAAGACCTTTTCCCTACAAATCAAATAAGGCTGTGCCATGGATATACGACATCCATTCTTCTGCCGACAGCAATATCTCTAACATCGCTGGACTTGGGGGCATGACTAGGAGTGGCAGGATCTACACTCCCGAAGATCTTCATGACAAAGCTCCCAAGAATAAAGGGAAAGAAAAAGAAGAGAAAACCGAGGAAAACAAAGAATCCGAGGAGGAGACTGACGAGCTGTTAAAATATATCCGACAGAGCGAGTACTCCATCATGGATCAACTTCATAGGACGCCAGCAAAGATTACTCTATTGTCGTTGATCCTAAGCTCCGAACCGCATCGGCAAGCTCTATTGAAAGTCTTGAACGAGGCATACGTGTCGCACACTATCTCCCAAGACAAATTTGAGGGGATTGTTAGTCACATCACGGCTAATGATCACCTCACTTTCACAGATGAAGAAATCCCCGCTGAGGGACCGAACCACAACAAGCCCTTGCACATCTCTGTAAAGTGCAAGGAATACCACATCGCTAAAGTCTTGGTGGATAATGGATCTTCCTTGAATGTGATTCCAAAAAGAACGTTCGATCAAATGGCAATCAAGGGAATCCAAATGCGCCCGAGCAACATGATCGTCCGAGCTTTCGACGGTTCTAAAAGAGAAGTGGTGGGAGAAATCACTCTTCCAATCCAAATTGGACCCACCATCTTTAATGTCGAATTTCAAGTCATGGACATTACTCCCGCGTACAGCTGTCTCCTCGGCCGACCTTGGATTCATGATGCGAAAGCTGTTCCCTCTACGCTCCACCAAAAAGTCAAATTCATAGTGGGTAACAAGCTGGTGACTGTACAAGCTGAAGATGACATACTCATCAGCAAGCCATCCACCATACCTTACGTGGATGCAGCAGAGGAAGCTCTAGAAACCGCCTTCCAAGCATTGGAGATTGCCAATGTTGAAACGTTTCCCCGAGAAATGAAGAAGGTAGCCTACATGCTCACCAAGAACGGATACTTGCCTGGACAAGGACTTGGCAAGGATTCCCAAGGAATTCCCGAGCTACCCATTATTAAGGATAATTCGGGGAAACAAGGGTTAGGATACAACCCTAATAAAGATCAAAGGACGAAGAGGAACCAAGATCCTTCTCGACGTTCTTTAAGCCAGATCTTTAGGAAGGCCGGTTCACAAGCGTCAAGGCCGGTCGTCGTCATCAAGTGCTCTTCTCCTTCCGATAGGGATGTATAGACCTGATGACTATTAGAGATTACTCCTCGGGGACAGCCCGACCCCCGAGCCTCGATAGGGCACATGTTTCCTCTAGAATTATAATAAAATCATTCTTTATTATTTCTTATTGCTTCTTTTCTTTGAATAAGCATGAATGAGGTTAAAATCGTCTTAATAACAATAAACCTGCATCATTTTTATGTGGAAGTGTGCGTGACAACTTGGAGCACCATTCCTTGGCCTCGACAAGTGCCATCATGCAAAAAAAAAGAAATCCTTTAAAAACAAAAATCATAAAAACAAAAAAAGCTCGGCAGGAAACCCAAAAAGGGGGCTGCGCAAAAATAAGAGCAAAGAACCCGCTAGGAATCCCACGAAAGGGTGACCTAGACAAAAGTTAGGGTTGCAAAAATAAACAAAAACAAAGGTCCGCTGAGACGCCACAAAAGGGTGTTTTAGGCAAAAAATAAGGACAATCAAAAAAGCAAAAGAAACCCATGATGGTACCATGAACCGAATTCAAAAAGAAAGGTTCAAGGAAAGCTATCTAAGTTGTCAAATCACAACATCAATGTCGCCACCGGCCCGAAACGGGCTTTCGGCATTCGCGAAGGATGGTTGGACTCTTTTATTTGTTAAAAAATATGGATTGCTAGAATGACTTATTCTCAAACTGAGACCTCGTCAAACGAGCAATTTTATTAAAAGGCTCACCAATCCATGTTAATCCCAAGCGGGACCCTCCATGGATTAGCGGTTTTCATAAAAAGGAAGGGTTCATGGAGTCGCCACCAATGTTTTACTCAAAACATTGGAAAAAGAGGTTTAAGGCAATCGATTCAAAAATCGACTTCGGTCATTACAACCAGAGTCGGGTAAGGGAGTCGGTTACGCGTGGGGAAGGTGTTAGCACCCCACAGCGCCCCTTTCGGGTTCCCTATGACAGATTATTTAAAAAATAATAGTGCAAAATTACTAAATTACCCCTATTTATTCTAAGCAATTATAAATTAACTATCTACATGATGACAGTTTAAATATGTACACATAGAAAGCGGTAAAAGAAGGGACTTTAAAGATATAAACCTTTGAAGCGTGCTTTCTTATATATCTTGACAGAAATTGGGAAGCGTTTTGGCGTTCCCTCCCTCTACAAGACCGCTCGCTCCCTCCTAAAAAATAATTTTTGACTTGGAAATCCGATGGATTTCCCTTCGACTTAGTTTGAGACTCAAGCAAAATGCTCAGAACTCAAAAACTTCGTCGGATCAACTCTCCGAGTGATTTCTAGGCAGAGCACTGCTCAAAAAAACCCAGAATACTCAAGAAGAGGGTTAAAACTCAGTCCCAAAAGTGTGAAATGACGTCCCATTGACGTCATATTTATAGGGAAGAGGCTCAATACGGTTTATGAGGGTCAATACGGTCAACATTGAAATTTTGAACTAATACGGCCGTATTGAATTCAATACGGCCGTATTGAAGTTCAAAAAACCTCAACACGGCCGTATTGAAGTTCAGTGCAGCCGTATTGAAGTTCAGTGCAGCCGTATTGAATTCAATGCAGCCGTATTAAAGTTCAGAAACTTCAATACGGCCGTATTGAGTTCAGTGCGGCCGTATTGAAGTTCAAAATGTTCAATACGGCCGTACTGAACCTCTGGGAGGCCGTATTGGGCTTCATTCCTCCCACTTTTCTTATTTTAGCTATTCTAAGACCTCTAAACCTACAGATAGTCTTCCTATGGTCTTCTGGGAGTCCTTCCGGCTGACTTTCCTTTGGTCTTCGAGAGTCTTCCAACTTTATTTCCGACCCGGACAATTTTAGGGGTCTACAGCTGCCCCCCCTTTACTTAGTCGGACGGCCTTTTGGTGTACCGGCTGACAAGTAAAGGAGTTGACCCAATTGTCCGGGTGATGTGCCAACCTTCTGACTTGTAGCGTCTTCCGGTGGAAAATTGTTGAGTAGCCTCTCCAGGTTGTTGCATACCTCGGCGTTTCTGACAACCTCGGTAGCTAAGTTTACCCTCTCCAGGGTCAACTTCACTCGACGCCCGAGCCGGAAGTTGAACACCAACGTGCCTCTGACAACGCTGATGGTTGAGTACCGCCTCTCCAGGCCTAGCCTCACTCGACGCCCGAGCCGGAAGCTAGACACCAGTGTTAACATCACCGATGATTGAGTACTGCCTCTCCAGGCTCTGCTTCGGTTGTTTCTGACGACCTAGGCAGCTAAGTTTACCCTCTCCAGGGTCAACTTCACTCGACGCCCGAGCCGGAAGTTGAACACCAACGTGCCTTTGACGACGCTGATGGTTGAGTACTGCCTCTCCAGGCCCTGCCTCTCAACATGAGGTAGTTGAGTATCGCCTCTCCAGGCCCTGCCTCTTAACATTCAGCAGTTGAGTATTGCCTCTCCAGGCCCTGCCTCTTAACATTCAGCAGTTGAGTATTGCCTCTCCAGGCCCTGCCTCTTAACATTCAGCAGTTGAGTACCGCCTCTCCAGGCCCTCCCTCTTAACATTCGGCAGTTGAGTATCGCCTCTCCAGGCCCTGCCTCTTAACATTCGGCAGTGTGAGTTTACCCTCTCCAGGGTTTTGAGATGATTTTTGTCTCCACAGTCCACAATGCTGCTTCGACGTTTTTTCTGATTTTGTGCCGCTGAGGGCTGGATAACGCAGGGATCCGTCTAGGGGATGAGCAGTCATTCATAGGTTCCTGTGCCCCAACTTGCATTGCATTGTTGGTACCCATGGGGAATTTCTGACTCCTTGGGGTGTAGACACAGATGCTCTCTCTCTGAGTTGAGCGATGCCTTATGTTTAGCTGACGTCCTTTGACGTTGTGGAGTATCCCGGTTATCTTTATTCGGGTGTCTCTCTTTGATTTTTCTGATTTTTGTAGCCTCTGTGTAGGCTATTATCCACTGAGGGTATTCTGGATGTTGATTTTGATTTTGTCTCCACAGTCCACGATGCTGCTTTGACAATTGTTTTTGATTTTTGTGCCACTGAGGGCTGGATAACGCAGGGATCCGTCTAGGGGATGTGCAGTTACTCATAGGTTCTTGTGTCCCAACTTTCCTTTGCATAGTTGGTGCCCATTGAGGAATTTCTGTTTCCCTGGGGTGTAGACACGAAGATGCTCTTTCTGAGATGAGCGGTGCCTTATGATTGGCTGACGTCCTTTCGACGATGGTGGAGTATCCCGGTTATCCTTATTCGGGTGACTCTTTTTGTTTTTCTGGTTTTGTCGCCTCTGTGTAGGCTGTTATCCGCGGGGGATTTTGTCATTGATTGTGATTAGCCTCTTCTGTTAGGCAGATCATCTTGACGCTTGATGTTTGGCCAAGAGCCGGATTCCACTTGGGGAATGATTATTGATCTTTTGATTTTTTTCTTTTTGTAGGAATGCCTCTTGAGTAGGCGACTGGGGATTTGGGGATCTTATGTATCCCAGAGTATTATTTAGGAAGCCTCTACAGGCTTAGCCTCACTCAACGCCTGAGTTGGAGAGCTATCTTCCACTGAGGAAGTTTTAAGTCCTTTGACTAGATATACTGCTTGGGTGATCGTGTTTCCATTGGGAATTTTGTCGATCTTGCTTTGATAGCTCTCGCTGGGGATTTGTTCCGTGAGCTTGAGTTGAGATATCTCTGGGGAGTATTATTTCTGCGAGCCTCTCCAGGCTCAATTATTCTGTGGGAGTATTATTTCAGCAAGCCTCTCCAGGCTCAATTATTTTGTGAGAGTATTATTTTGGCAAGCCTCTCCAGGCTCAGTTATTCTGAGAGTATTATTTCGGCAAGCCTCTCCAGGCTCAATTATGCTGTACGAGGCGATCGATTTCTAAATCTTTTGCCCCCTTTTTTGTCGTTTTTGGCTTTTTCTGTATTTTTTTGCCTTTTTTGATTTTGGCTTTTTTTTTCTGTATTTTGCCTTTTTTGTCATTTTTTTGGCTTTTTCTGTATTTTTGCCTTTTCTTGTTGATTTGTGGCTTTTTCTGTTGACCGCTGCCATACACAAGCAATTTTTCCTATTTTCTATTTTATGAAATTGCCTCATGATAAGGTCTTTGAATGTGCAACTAAATGTGTGTGATGCACAAATGCAAGTTTTATTATTTAATGTTTTTAGAAAAATGAATGGCTCTCCCTATCCTCCTTTTCTTGGAGGAATTTCTGTCATCGACGCGAGGGAATATTTTTGTGAGCCTTTTATGCAGGAGGTTATGGATTTTATAGGAACCCCTCCAATTTTCTTTATTGACCGATTATTAAGGAATTTCATACAATTTTTGGAAATACCAATTTAGAGGCATAATCACATGGTCAAGAGAGAAAAGAAATGAATAGATATTTTATTAATATTCAAAAATGTTTTTACAGAAAGATTTGCAAAGGGAATTTCTGAAGAATGGCTGGCCAAGGTGGGCTATTTATACATTTGGCTTAAACAATCATATCTGTAATTGTCGCTCTTCCCGTTCCCCTAGCTGCTTCGGGTGAGATGCCTGAGCCAGGAGTGTAGATGCTGCAAGACGCTTGCTTCTAGAAGATTATCACTTGAACCGCCTTTCGGTTTTCGATTCAAGTGATCGTTGCTTGTTTTGTTTTTACATCTTATTCTTTTGCCCCTAACTTTTGCCTAGGACGTATCCTAGCGGGGATAATTTTGCCTTTGTTTTGCCTAGTACCCTTGTACTGGCGGGCTTTTCGTTTCGCCCTAACTTTTGCCTAGGATGCCCTTTTTGGGTTTTCATCCTAGCGGGCTTGTGCAAGCAACGTCTTCAAGCATAATACTTCTTTACCACGTCAGCGTTGACTGGGTATCGAAGTTCTTCTCCGTCCATGCTTGTGAGGATCAGTGCTCCTCCGGAGAAAGATCGCTTCACCACGTATGGTCCTTCGTAATTTGGGGCCCACTTTCCGATTTTGTCCTTTTGAGCTGGTAGCAATTTCTTCATCACCAGCTCTCCCTCATGGTAGATTCGAGGGTGGACTTTCTTGTCAAAAGCCTTTTTGATCTTCCTTTGGTAGGCTTGACCATGACATATGGCGTTCAGTCGTTTTTCTTCGATAAGGTTCAATTGGTCGTATCGGCTTTGAACCCATTCTGCCTCGGAAAGTTTTGCTTCCATGATTACTCTCAGAGAAGGTATCTCGACTTCAACAGGCAGAACTGCCTCCATTCCATAAACAAGGGAAAATGGAGTAGCTCCTGTGGATGTGCGCACTGAAGTCCTGTATCCATGGAGAGCGAAGGGTAACATCTCATGCCAGTCTTTGAATGAGACAACCATCTTCTGTACTATTTTCTTGATATTCTTATTGGCTGCCTCGACTGCCCCATTCATCTTTGGTCGATATGGGGAAGAGTTGTGGTGTTGGATCTTGAACTCTTGGCACAGTTCTTCCGTCATCTTGTTATTTAGATTGGATCCATTATCAGTGATGATCTTATCGGGAATACCGTATCTGCATATAATGTTTTTTCTGATGAAGGATGTTACCACCTTTCGGGTCACATGAGCATATGATGCCGCTTCTACCCATTTGGTGAAATAATCAATGGCCACCAGGATGAATCTATGTCCATTGGATGCCTTTGGTTCGATGGGTCCAATAACATCCATGCCCCACATTGCAAATGGCCAAGGTGAAGCCAATACATTGAGTGGCGTTGGTGGGACATGAATATTGTCGGCATATGCTTGACATTTGTGGCATTTCCGAACGTATTGGTAACAATCCCTTTCCATGGTCGACCAATAGTACCCTGCCCTAAGGATTTTCTTAGCCATTGCAGGTCCGGGAATGTGGGTACCGAAAACCCCCTCATGTATTTCTTTGATCACATTTTGAGCTTCGACTTGGTCTACACACCTCAACAAAACCGAGTCATAATTATTTTTGTAGAGGGTTTCTCCTATCAGCAGAAATCCCATGGCCCTTCTTCGGATATGCTTTTTGTCATTATCGTTGGCCATATCAGGATATTCCCCTTTTTTCAGATATTGTTTGATATCGTGGAACCATGGACAATCGTCGATAACTTCATCTATCAGAAGGCAGAACGCTTGCTTATCATGCCGTCGGATATTAATGATGGGCATTTCATGCTCTTTATCCAAGGCGAACATCGACGAGAGTGTAGCAAGAGCGTCGACAAACTGATTCTCCTCCCTCGGAATATACTCAAAGACGACACTTTGAAAAAGATGTGTCAAGTCTTTGATATGCTCAACATATGGTATTAGTTTAGGATTTCGGACTTCCCAGTCACCTCGTAGCTGATGAATGACTAAAGCCGAATCTCCAAACACTTTGAGCTTTAGGATACCATTGTTGATAGCTGCTTGGATTCCTAGCGCGCAAGCTTCGTATTCGGCCATGTTGTTTGTACAGTCGAAATTGAGTCTTGCTGTTAGGGGGATATGCTTTCCTTGTGGGGAGATTAACACTGTTCCAATCCCCTGTCCAAGCATGTTGGAGGCTCCATCAAAATACATGGTCCACGCATCATCTTTGCGCTCTTCATGTTGTAAGTTCATGATATCCTCATCGGGGAAATCATCCTGAAGGGATTGATAGTCATTGGTCGGCCCGTGTGCTAGGTAATCAGCTAGGGTACTGCCCTTGATGGCCTTTTGGGTGACATGTATGATGTCAAATTCTGATAATTGCACTTGCCATCGGGCAATCTTCCCAGTGATTATGGGTTTGTCGAACACATACTTAATTGGGTCCATTTTGGAAACCAACCAAGTAGTATGCCTAATCATATACTGCCTGAGCCTTTGTGTTGCCCATGCTAACGCGCAGCACGTCTTTTCTAACGGCGTGTAGCGGGTTTCATAATCAAGAAACTTTTTGCTCAGGTAGTAGATGGCTTGTTCTTTCTTCCTTGTTTCATCTTGTTGTCCTAGCACAGCTCCCATGGACTCATCAAGTACCGTTAAATAGAGGATTAATGGTCTTCCCTCGACAGGTGGCACCAACACTGGGGGATTGGCCAAGCACTGTTTGATCTTATCGAAAGCTTGTTGACAATTCTCATCCCAAGTTTCGGAATGATTCTTGCGCAACAGCTTGAATATCGGTTTGCACGTGTCAGTCAATTGTGCGATGAACCTCGCGACGTAGTTCACCCTGCCGAGGAATCCTCTTATTTCTTTCTCGGTTCTAGGAGGAGGCATTTCCATTATTGCCTTTACTTTTTCGGGGTCCACCTCTATGCCTTTTTCACTGACGATGAACCCGAGAAGTTTACCCGACCGAACTCCGAAAGTACACTTAGCCGGGTTTAGCTTAAGCTGATACTTACGAAGCCGATTGAATAATTTTCTCAAATATTGGATGTGGTTCATCTCGTCCTTCGACTTTGCGATCATGTCATCCACGTATACTTCAATTTCTTTGTGGATCATATCGTGGAATAGCGTCACCATCGCTCGTTGGTAGGTGGCACCCGCATTTTTAAGTCCAAAAGGCATTACCCTGTAGCAGAAAGTGCCCCAAGGTGTAATGAAAGAAGTTTTCTCGCGGTCTTCTATATTCATCTTTATTTGATTATATCCCGAGTATCCATCCATAAAGGAATAGAGTGTGTTTGTGGCAGTGTGATCCACAAGTGTATCGATGTGGGGCAAGGGAAAATCATCCTTTGGACTGGCACGATTCAAATCCCTATAATCAACACACACTCTAACCTTCCCATTCTTTTTGATGACTGGCACAATGTTAGCCAGCCATTCGGGATACTGGGATACAACCAAGAATCCCGCGTCTAATTGTTTTTCTACCTCCTCCTTAATCTTTAAGGACCATTCGGGCTTGATTCGTCGAAGCTTTTGCTTAATGGGTCGAAACCCCTCTTTTAATGGCAACTTGTGTTCGACGATGTTGGAGTCCAAACCGGGCATATCACGGTACGACCATGCAAATACGTCTTTGTATTCCCTCAACAATTGAATCAATTGCGTTTTTATTTCATCACTGATATGGGTCCCAATATTGACTTCTTGTAACTCTTGACCCTGCCCCAAATTCACGGTCTCCAATTTCTCTTGATATGGCTGGAGTAGACGAGCTTCTTGATCTAGCAGTCTTTGCAGATCCGGAGAGATAGTCTCCTCATCACTGTCCGACTCAACCCATTCATCCTTGGCTTTCGGATCCCGATCAGAGCGAACAATCACAGACATAATTATTTACTGGTTCTGTTTAGGTTTAGAATTTATTAATATTGATGAGAGAGAAAGAATAGAACAAAATGAGAGAATAATGTATGAAAAATGCCTCTTTATTGATATATGTATGTAAAACTGTACAAAACCCTTATTTACATGAAAAGGTCCTCATGATCTCGGGTACTGATCATGAGTTCCTAAAAGAAAAATGTGGAGGGGCCCTATCATGGCTTGCCCTTCTCTCTACTCCTGTTTTGGCAGAGGGTTCTTGCTCACGTCGGGCGCTGTCGAATCGAAAGTGACCCAACCAGCGTCAATAAGGCTTTGGACCTTGTGCTTGAGAGCTAGGCAGTTCTCCGTTGAATGCCCCGGCGCTCCCGAATGGTATAGACATTTGTCTTGTGGTTTGTACCAATCGGGGTAAGGTGGGTCGATCTTTCTCGGTGGAACATAAGCTAGAAGTTGGGCTTCTACTAGCTTCGGCAGGAGATCGCTATAAGTGGTCGGAAGTTTGTCAAACTTCTTCACAGAGTTGTATTGCGATTTGCCTGACTTCGAAGTGGAAGAAGATGGAGAAATGGTTACAGCGTTGACTCCTCCTTCTTTCTTCTTCCCGAAGGCCTTCTTAGCTTCATATGGTTGGGAAGGCTTAGCCAGCTTCCCACTTTTGAGTCCTTGTTCCACCCTTTCTCCAATGGTGATGATGTCCGAGAAGAGTGTTGTCGTGTTCCCTATCATCTTGTCATAATAGGGACCAGTCAACGAATTGATGAATAAGGACACCGTCTCCTTATCCGACAGCGGGGGCTCTATCTGTGCCGCCAACTCCCTCCAACGTTGGGCGTACGCCTTGAAGGATTCATCGTTCTTTTTACTCAAGGCTTGAAGATCTGACCTATCGGGTGTTAGGTCGATGTTGTATTTGTAGCGCTTGAGAAAGGCGTCGGCCAACTGCCTCCATGTATGTACTAGATTTCCATCTAGCTGCATATACCAGTTGAGCGCGGTATCAGCCAAGCTCTCTTGGAAGCAGTGGATCAAGAGCTTTTCGTTTGTGGCATATGCAGCCATCTTTCGGCAGTACATGGTGAGATGACTCTTAGGGCAAGTCGATCCCACATATTTTGGGAAATCCGGCACTTTAAATTTAGGAGGGAATTGGATGTCCCTCACTAAACACATGTCGGCGGCATCTTTGATGTCAAAATCATGCTCCTCCATAGCCCTCAACCGATCCTCTAGGGCGTGGAATTGTTCCTTTGAAACCTCGGGCTCTTTGATTACAATTCCAGCCCCTATAGGTATAGCGTGTGGAGGCTCTTCCTCGTGTTCTTCTTCCTCTCCATGATGGGACTCATGGTCATTGTGGTGTGATCCATGCACATTGTGGTGACGCATGAGCTCCATCATTTGCGCCATCTGTTCTTTGAGCTGAGAGAGCTCGGTTGTGAGCTTCTTATTTTGCTCTTCCAACGCTTCCATTCTCTTGATTTTCTGCGCGCGCGTGAGGACAGAGAGATGACCAGCCACTTTCTAAAATGAATGTTTATTCTAATTAGCTTATTTATGATATGAATACACTCTTGATGTGAGCTTGATAATCTTTCATCTTTAAGGCGCTGCCTTTTTAAGATGAAAGTTTATCACCCTCCCTAGCCTATGACCTCTCCACAACGGAGAATCTCAATAGTCACGGGTCTCTTTCACTCACATCGAGAGGGTATTAGTGAACTTATAAATGATGATGAGGATGCATGAGGTATTATTAATAATGATGCCTATGCTCCTTACTTTTATTATATTTTCACACATTGGTTTTTCCTCTCATGTCATGACATTTTCATGCATGGGGATTTATTCTTTGACCTTATCACGAGGTTATTTATTAATGCACAAACAATTGCACATAAGCATTTACACAAACAATTCACTCATCCACGAACAGTCACGAGCGAATCACGAGGTAGGGGTATCCTGCAGAAAAGTGCATTTTCAAGGTGGTTCTAACTGTTCTCACCGGTCTGAGGCCCCCAAGGTGCCCCCATTATAGGGACCCAATTCCTCTCGTCGTAAGTCGATGGAAAGCTCCAACGCACTGTCGGACTCGAGTTCGTGGTTATCACCTTGAGTGATGCTTTCCGACAACGGTCTACGGGCACCTATAGACCCATTCGACAACCGGCCGTACTAACATCCACTCCCTATGGCTTACCACTCATGCCCCCGGGTATAGAGGGAACTGTTGTGTGCAAAGGTTTGTGTGCAGTTTTTATTTCAAATAATTGCGGAAATTTAAACAAACAACAGTTATTAAAAGCCAAATAGATAAACATGTTATCATACAAGCAAAGGGGTAATAAAGTAATTTTAACTATTATTTGTTAAAAATAATCTGTCACTAAATGGGACTGACTCTCGAGGCTTCCCCAGCGGAGTCGCCATCTGTCGCCACCGGCCCGAAACGGGCTTTCGGCATTCGCGAAGGATGGTTGGACTCTTTTATTTGTTAAAAAATATGGATTCCTAGAATGACTTATTCTCAAACTGAGACCTCGTCAAACGAGCAATTTTATTAAAAGGCTCACCAATCCATGTTAATCCCAAGCGGGACCCTCCATGGTTTAGCGGTTTTCATAAAAAGGAAGGGTTCATGGAGTCGCCACCAATGTTTTACTCAAAACATTGGAAAAAGAGGTTTAAGGCAATCGATTCAAAAATCGACTTCGGTCATTACAACCAGAGTCGGGTAAGGGAGTCGGTTACGCGTGGGGAAGGTGTTAGCACCCCACAGCGCCCCTTTCGGGTTCCCTATGACAGATTATTTAAAAAATAATAGTGCAAAATTACTAAATTACCCCTATTTATTCTAAGCAATTATAAATTAACTATCTACATGATGACAGTTTAAATATGTACACAAAGAAAGCGGTAAAAGAAGGGACTTTAAAGATATAAACCTTTGAAGCGTGCTTTCTTATATATCTTGACAGAAATTGGGAAGCGTTTTGGCGTTCCCTCCCTCTACAAGACCGCTCGCTCCCTCCTAAAAAATAATTTTTGACTTGGAAATCCGATGGATTTCCCTTCGACTTAGTTTGAGACTCAAGCAAAATGCTCAGAACTCAAAAACTTCGTCGGATCAACTCTCCGAGTGATTTCTAGGCAGAGCACTGCTCAAAAAAACCCAGAATACTCAAGAAGAGGGTTAAAACTCAGTCCCAAAAGTGTGAAATGACGTCCCATTGACGTCATATTTATAGGGAAGAGGCTCAATACGGTTTATGAGGGTCAATACGGTCAACATTGAAATTTTGAACTAATATGGCCGTATTGAATTCAATACGGCCGTATTGAAGTTCAAAAAACCTCAATACGGCCGTATTGAAGTTCAGTGCAGCCGTATTGAAGTTCAGTGCAGCCGTATTGAATTCAATGCAGCCGTATTAAAGTTCAGAAACTTCAATATGGCCGTATTGAGTTCAGTGCGGCCGTATTGAAGTTCAAAATGTTCAATACGGCCGTACTGAACCTCTGGGAGGCCGTATTGGGCTTCATTCCTCCCACTTTTCTTATTTTAGCTATTCTAAGACCTCTAAACCTACAGATAGTCTTCCTATGGTCTTCTGGGAGTCCTTCCGGCTGACTTTCCTTTGGTCTTCGAGAGTCTTCCAACTTTATTTCCGACCCGGACAATTTTAGGGGTCTACAGTCAAATAACAAGACTTTCTTAACTTCATAAGTGTTTAATCAAACAAGCCTAAACACATGAGCCTACCTTGGCCAGCCATTCTTACAAAAACCATTTTCAAAATAATAATAATCCCCTCTAAAACACAAACTTCTGAACAAAAAATATCTTTCCTTTCTTTTCTCTCTTGTCCCAAATGATTTTAGAATAATCTAGTGGAAACATGGAGATATAGTGGTCAATAGGAGGGTTGACATGTCTTCTAAAGGAAGGGAAGGATCACTTGGTTGATGACACCAATCTCGATATAACACGCATCATTCCTCGGTTACAGAAATCGGCAGCGCACAGCCCGTCTAGAGGAATGGCAAAATCCAAGCAAAGAAACGCATCGGTTAATTCTTTTGAAAAAATAAATCAAATAGAATTAGGTGCATCATACCGCATACATGCATACAGATGATAGGTGTACTGGAAGATCACTTATTCTCTGTTTATTAAAAAAACCAAAAATAAAAAAAAATCAAACTTCAGAAAAAACAATGCGCCCGTACCATGTTCAGTACGCCCGTACTAAAATTAGGGTTATGAACAAATTTTTAACTCAATACAGGCGTACTGAAATGGATACAGCCGTATTGGCCTTTAGTTGCACATTTAAAGACCTTACCATGAGGCAATCGCATAAAATAGAAAAATAGAAAAAAATTGCTTGTGTATGACAACAGTCAACAGAAAAAGCCAAAAAACGACAAAAAAGGCAAAAATTCAGAAAATCAACTGCATCATACAGAATAACTGAGCCTGGAGAGGCTTGCCGAAATAATACTCCCTCATCATACAGAATAACTGAGCCTGGAGAGGCTTGCCGAAATAATACTCCCCCATCGTACAGAATAACTGAGCCTGGAGAGGCTTGCCGAAATAATACTCCCTCATCGTACAGAATAACTGAGCCTGGAGAGGCTTGCCGAAATAATACTCCCCAATCGTACAGAATAACTGAGCCTGGAGAGGCTTGCCGAAATAATACTCCCCAGAGACATCTCAGCTTGCACTCTTGGGCCGAACTCCCAGTGAAAGCTATCAGCGCAAGATCAGCAAGATTCCCTAATGGAAGCATGATCATCCGAACAGAATATCCGAGTCAAAGGACTTTGACTTCCTCAGTGGAAGATAGCTTTCCAACTCGAGCGACGAGTGAAGCTAAGCCTGAAGAGGCTTTCTAAATAATACTCTGGGATACATAAGATCTTCAATCCCCATTCGCCTACTCAGAGGCACTCCTTCAAAAAAAAGAAAAAAAATCAAAAACATCAACAACCATTCCCCAAGCGGAATCCGGCACTCAGCCGAACACCAAACATCAAGATAATTCGCCTACTCAGAGGCACTCCTTCAAAAAAAAGATAATCCCTGGAGAGGGCAAACTCACACTGCCAACGTCATCAGAAACACGGAGGCAGACCCTGGGGAGGGCAAACCGCAGACCCTGGAGAGGGAAAACTCGCGCTACCAAAGTGACCAGAAGCACGGAGGTACGCAACCCTGGGGAGGGCACACCGCAGACCCTGGAGAGGGCAAACTCAGCTGTCAAGGTTGTCAGAAACACCGAGACAGAGCCTGGAGAGGCGGTACTCAGCTACCCCGTCGTCAGAAACACGGAGGTATGCAACCCTGGGGAGGGAAAACGCAGACCCTGGAGAGGGCAAACTCAGCTGCCAAGGTTGTCAGAAACACCGAGGCAGAGCCTGGAGAGGCGGTACTCAGCTACCCCGTCGTCAGAAACAACGGAGGTATGCAACTGTCAAGGTTGTCAGAAACACCGAGACAGAGCCTGGAGAGGCGGTACTCAGCTACCCCATCGTCAGAAACAACGGAGGTATGCAACTGCCAATGTCGTCAGAAACACAGAGGCAGAGCCTGGAGAGGCGGTACTCAGCCACCAACGTCGTCAGAAACACGGAGGTGTGCAACTGCTAACGTCGTCAGAAACACGGAGGCAGAGCCTGGAGAGGCGGTACTCAGCTACCGAGGTTGTCAGAAACACCGAGGTATGCACGAGCCTGGAGAGGCGACGACTAATACTCAACCTGGAGAGGATACTCAACAATTTTCCACCGGAAGACACTACAAGTCGGAAGGATGGCTTATTCCCCGGACAATTGGGTCAACTCCTTTACTTGTCAACCGGTACACCAAAAAGCCGTTTGACTAAGTAAAGGGGAGGCAGCTGTAGACCCCTAAAATTGTCCGGGTCGAAAATAAGACTCGAAGACTCTCGAAGACCGAAGGAAAGTCAGCCGAAAGGACTCCTGGAAGACCCTGGAAGACCCTGGAAGACCCTAGGATGATTCTTCATAGGTTTAGAAGTCTTAGAGTAGCTTAAAATAAGGATGTGGGAGGATTGGAGCTCAATACGGCCTCCTAGAAGTTCAGTACGGTCGTACTTAACAATTTGAACTACAATACGGCCGTACTGAAACCAATACGGCCGAACTGAAGTTTTTGAACTTCAGTACGGCCGTACTGAATTCAATACGGTCGTACTGTAGTTTAAAACTTCAGTACGGGCCGTATTGATGTCAGAGGCCGTACTGCGTCTCACTCCTATATATAGGACGTCATTTGGACGTCATTCCACACATTTGGACACTTTTTCCATACTTTTGGACCCTCTTGCTGAGTATTCTGGGGTTTTTGAGCAGTGTTCTGCCCTAGAAGTCTCTCCGAGAGCCGATCCGACAAAGTTCTTGAGTTCTGAGCATTTAGCTTGAGGATTCGAACTAGTCGAAGGGAAATCTTTTTGATTTCCATAGTAAAAATTAATCTTTAGGGAAGGAACGAGCGAGCGTGTAGTGGGAAGGAGCGCCAAAAAGCCTCCTAACGTCTGTTTAAATATATAAAAGCATGCTTCAAAGGTTTCTTTTCCAAATCCCTTCTTTTACCGCTTTCTGATTGTTGCATTGCATATTTAGAATTTTCATCATGTAAATATTCCGCTTATAATCGTTTCTAATAAATAGGGGTAATTTAGTAATTTTACACTGTTATTTATGAAATAATCCGTCATAGGGAACCCGAAAGGGGCGTTGTGGGGTGCTAACACCTTCCCCGCACGTAACCGACTCCCTTACCCGACTCTGGTTGTAATGGCCAAGGTTGATTTGCGAAAATCAATTGCCTTATCCCTTTTTCCAATGTTTTGAGTAAAACATTGGTGGCGACTCCAAGAACCCTTCTTTTTGCGAAAACCACTAATCCATGGAGGGTCCCGCTTGGGATTAACATGGATTGGTGAATCATTTAATAAAATTGTTAGTTCGATGAGGTCTCAGTTTGAGAATAAGTCGTTCTAACAATCCATCATTTTTCAAAACTTAAAAAGAGTCCAACCATCGTCGCGAATGCCAAAGGTCCGTTTCGGCGGGGTGGCGACAGATGGCGACTCTGCTGGGGAAGCCTCGAGAGTCAGTCCCATTAGGTGATGGATTATTTCTAAAATAATAGTTTAAAATTACTTCATTACCCCTCGCTTATATGATAATATGTTTTTCCTAATTGGCTTTAATAAACTGTTGGATGTTTAAATTTTCGCAATTGTTTGAAATACAAACTGCACACAAACCTTTGCACACAACAGTTCCCTCTATACCCGGGGGCATGAGTGGAAAGCCATAGGGAGTGGATGTTAGTACGGCCGGTTGTCGAATGGGTCTATAGGTGCCCGTAGACCGTTGTCGGAAAGCATCACTCAAGGTGAAAACCATGAACTCAAGTCCGACAGTGCGTTGGAACTTTCCATCGACTTACGACGAGAGGGATTGGGTCCCTATAATGGGGGCACCTTGGGGGCCTCAGACCGGTGAGAACAGTTAGAACCTCCTTGAATATGCACTTTTCTGCAGGATACCCCTACCTCGTGATTCGCTCGTGACTGTTCGTGGATGAGTGAATTGTTTGTGCATTGTTTATGTGACATTGTTTGAGCATACATTGCATTCTTTAAACATACAATTTTCCCTTTTAAAATAAGAATAAATAGGAATAAGAATCTTCCATTACATGGTGTTAACATCTACCTTCATCACATTCATATAGGTAGTTTCCATTTTCACCCAAAAAAATACAAAAAACAAAATACCCAAAAAAAAAAGAAAAAATCATTTATCCAAACCAAGCAATTATCATGCATCATCTTAGGGACATCCTGAAAACATGATAATGCTTAGTTGAATAAACACAATGCATGCATATTCAACGCCATCATCTCATATCATGCATTCTTATTGAAGATCATGGAGGGATCTAGGGGAGTGCATTGCATACATCCCTCCCAGTAATTCATTAATAAACATCAATAAAAAGAAAGGATTAATCGATGCGTATGTTCAGAATGGATCGCACGCCATTTGTTATTAAGTGTAAGCCAACAACCGCGCCAAGTGAGCGCACATCAACTCCGTTGTTGGTAATCAAGACGAATAAAGGGGAAGGTCCGACACCGTTAAGGATCACTGCTCCAAGACCTTTTCCCTACAAATCAAATAAGGCTGTGCCATGGATATACGACATCCATTCTTCTGCCGACAGCGATATCTCTAACATCGCTGGACTTGGGGGCATGACTAGGAGTGGCAGGATCTACACTCCCGAAGATCTTCATGACAAAGCTCCCAAGAATAAAGGGAAAGAAAAAGAAGAGAAAATCGAGGAAAACAAAGAATCCGAGGAGGAGACTGACGAGCTGTTAAAATATATCCGACAGAGCGAGTACTCCATCATGGATCAACTTCATAGGACGCCAGCAAAGATTACTCTGTTGTCGTTGATCCTAAGCTCCGAACCGCATCGGCAAGCTCTATTGAAAGTCTTGAACGAGGCATACGTGTCGCACACTATCTCCCAAGACAAATTTGAGGGGATTGTTAGTCACATCACGGCTAATGATCACCTCACTTTCACAGATGAAGAAATCCCCGCTGAGGGACCGAACCACAACAAGCCCTTGCACATCTCTGTAAAGTGCAAGGAATACCACATCGCTAAAGTCTTGGTGGATAATGGATCTTCCTTGAATGTGATTCCAAAAAGAACGTTCGATCAAATGGCAATCAAGGGAATCCAAATGCGCCCGAGCAACATGATCGTCCGAGCTTTCGACGGTTCTAAAAGAGAAGTGGTGGGAGAAATCACTCTTCCAATCCAAATTGGACCCACCATCTTTAATGTCGAATTTCAAGTGATGGACATTACTCCCGCGTACAGCTGTCTCCTCGGCCGACCTTGGATTCATGATGCGAAAGCTGTTCCCTCTACGCTCCACCAAAAAGTCAAAGTCATAGTGGGTAACAAGCTGGTGACTGTACAAGCTGAAGATGACATACTCATCAGCAACCCATCCACCATACCTTACGTGGATGCAGCAGAGGAAGCTCTAGAAACCGCCTTCCAAGCATTGGAGATTGCCAATGTTGAAACGTTTCCCCGAGAAATGAAGAAGGTAGCCTACATGCTCACCAAGAACGGATACTTGCCTGGACAAGGACTTGGCAAGGATTCCCAAGGAATTCCCGAGCTACCCATTATTAAGGATAATCCGGGGAAACAAGGGTTAGGATACAACCCTAATAAAGATCAAAGGACGAAGAGGAACCAAGATCCTTCTCGACGTTCTTTAAGCCAGATCTTTAGGAAGGCCGGTTCACAAGCGTCAAGGTCGGTCGTCGTCATCAAGTGCTCTTCTCCTTCCGATAGGGATGTATAGACCTGATGACTATTAGAGATTACTCCTCGGGGACAGCCCGACCCCCGAGCCTCGATAGGGCACATGTTTCCTCTAGAATTATAATAAAATCATTCTTTATTATTTCTTATTGCTTCTTTTCTTTGAATAAGCATGAATGAGGTTAAAATCGTCTTAATAACAATAAACCCGCATCATTTTTATGTGGAAGTGTGCGTGACAACTTGGAGCACCATTCCTTGGCCTCGACAAGTGCCATCATGGATAAAAAAGAAATCCTTTAAAAACAAAAATCATAAAAACAAAAAAAGCTCGGCAGGAAACCCAAAAAGGGGGCTGCGCAAAAATAAGAGCAAAGAACCCGCTAGGAATCCCACGAAAGGGTGACCTAGACAAAAGTTAGGGTTGCAAAAATAAACAAAAACAAAGGTCCGCTGAGACGCCACAAAAGGGTGTTTTAGGCAAAAAATAAGGACAATCAAAAAAGCAAAAGAAACCCATGATGGTAGCATGAACCGAATTCAAAAAGAAAGGTTCAAGGAAAGCTATCTAAGTTGTCAAATCACAACGTCAAATAACAAGACTTTCTTAACTTCATAAGTGTTTAATCAAACAAGCCTAAACACATGAGCCTACCTTGGCCAGCCATTCTTACAAAAACCATTTTCAAAATAATAATAATCCCCTCTAAAACACAAACTTCTGAACAAAAAATATCTTTCCTTTCTTTTCTCTCTTGTCCCAAATGATTTTAGAATAATCTAGTGGAAACATGGAGATATAGTGGTCAATAGGAGGGTTGACATGTCTTCTAAAGGAAGGGAAGGATCACTTGGTTGATGACACCAATCTCGATATAACACGCATCATTCCTCGGTTACAGAAATCGGCAGCGCACAGCCCGTCTAGAGGAATGGCAAAATCCAAGCAAAGAAACGCATCGGTTAATTCTTTTGAAAAAATAAATCAAATAGAATTAGGTGCATCATACCGCATACATGCATACAGATGATAGGTGTACTGGAAGATCACTTATTCTCTGTTTATTAAAAAAACCAAAAATAAAAAAAAATCAAACTTCAGAAAAAACAATGCGCCCGTACCATGTTCAGTACGCCCGTACTAAAATTAGGGTTATGAACAAATTTTTAACTCAATACAGGCGTACTGAAATGGATACAGCCGTATTGGCCTTTAGTTGCACATTTAAAGACCTTATCATGAGGCAATCGCATAAAATAGAAAAATAGAAAAAAATTGCTTGTGTATGACAACAGTCAACAGAAAAAGCCAAAAAACGACAAAAAAGGCAAAAATTCAGAAAATCAACTGCATCATACAGAATAACTGAGCCTGGAGAGGCTTGCCGAAATAATACTCCCTCATCATACAGAATAACTGAGCCTGGAGAGGCTTGCCGAAATAATACTCCCCCATCGTACAGAATAACTGAGCCTGGAGAGGCTTGCCGAAATAATACTCCCTCATCGTACAGAATAACTGAGCCTGGAGAGGCTTGCCGAAATAATACTCCCCAATCGTACAGAATAACTGAGCCTGGAGAGGCTTGCCGAAATAATACTCCCCAGAGACATCTCAGCTTGCACTCTTGGGCCGAACTCCCAGTGAAAGCTATCAGCGCAAGATCAGCAAGATTCCCTAATGGAAGCATGATCATCCGAACAGAATATCCGAGTCAAAGGACTTTGACTTCCTCAGTGGAAGATAGCTTTCCAACTCGAGCGACGAGTGAAGCTAAGCCTGAAGAGGCTTTCTAAATAATACTCTGGGATACATAAGATCTTCAATCCCCATTCGCCTACTCAGAGGCACTCCTTCAAAAAAAAGAAAAAAATCAAAAACATCAACAACCATTCCCCAAGCGGAATCCGGCACTCAGCCGAACACCAAACATCAAGATAATTCGCCTACTCAGAGGCACTCCTTCAAAAAAAAGAAAATCCGAAAAGATCAATAACCATTCCCCAAGCAGAATCCGGCACTCAGCCGAACACCAAACATCAAGATAATTCGCCTACTCAGAGGCACTCCTTCAAAAAGAGAAAATCCAAAAAAGATCAATAATCATTCCCCAAGCGGAATTCGGCATTCAGCCAATCATTGAATGTCAAGATGATCCACCTAACAGAAGAGGCTAATCAAAATTAACGACAAAATCCCCCAGCGGATAACAGCCTACGCAGAGGCAACAAAACCAAGAAAATCAAAAGAGTCACCCGAATAAGGATAACCGGGATACTCCACCAACGTCGAAAGGACGTCAGCCAATCATAAGGCATCGCTCACCTCAAAAGGAGCATCTTTGTGTCTGCACCCCCAAGGAATCAGAAATTTCCCAGTGGGCACCAACTACGCAATGGAAAGTTGGGACACAAGAACCTATGAGTAACTGCACATCCCCTAGACGGATCCCTGCGTTATCCAGCCCTCAGCGGCATCAAAATCAAAAACAACCGTCGAAGCAGCATCGTGGACTGTGGAGACAAAATCATCACAATAGAATCCCCCAGCGGATAACAGCCTACGCAGAGGCAATAAAACCAGAAAATAAAAAAGAGTCACCCGAATAAGGATAACCGGGATACTCCACCACCGTCGAAAGGACGTCAGCCAACCATAAGGCACCGCTCACATCAGAAAGAGCATCTTTGTGTCTGCACCCCCAAGGAATCAGAAATTCCCCAGTGGGCACCAACTACGCAATGGAAAGTTGGGACACAAGAACCTATGAGTAACTGCACATCCCCTAGACGGATCCCTGCGTTATCCAGCCCTTAGTGGCACAAAAATCAAAAACAATCGTCGAAGCAGCATCGTGGACTGTGGAGACAAAATCATCACAAATCCCTGGAGAGGGCAAACTCACACTGCCAACGTCATCAGAAACACGGAGGCAGACCCTGGGGAGGGCAAACTGCAGACCCTGGAGAGGGCAAACTCACGCTACCAAAGTGACCAGAAGCACGGAGGTACGCAACCCTGGGGAGGGCACACCGCAGACCCTGGAGAGGGCAAACTCAGCTGTCAAGGTTGTCAGAAACACCGAGACAGAGCCTGGAGAGGCGGTACTCAGCTACCCCGTCGTCAGAAACACGGAGGTATGCAACCCTGGGGAGGGAAAACGCAGACCCTGGAGAGGGCAAACTCAGCTGCCAAGGTGTCAGAAACACCGAGGCAGAGCCTGGAGAGGCGGTACTCAGCTACCCCGTCGTCAGAAACAACGGAGGTATGCAACTGTCAAGGTTGTCAGAAACACCGAGACAGAGCCTGGAGAGGCGGTACTCAGCTACCCCATCGTCAGAAACAACGGAGGTATGCAACTGCCAATGTCGTCAGAAACACAGAGGCAGAGCCTGGAGAGGCGGTACTCAGCCACCAACGTCGTCAGAAACACGGAGGTGTGCAACTGCTAACGTCGTCAGAAACACGGAGGCAGAGCCTGGAGAGGCGGTACTCAGCTACCGAGGTTGTCAGAAACACCGAGGTATGCACGAGCCTGGAGAGGCGACGACTAATACTCAACCTGGAGAGGATACTCAACAATTTTCCACCGGAAGACACTACAAGTCGGAAGGATGGCTTATTCCCCGGACAATTGGGTCAACTCCTTTACTTGTCAACCGGTACACCAAAAATCCGTTTGACTAAGTAAAGGGGGGGCAGCTGTAGACCCCTAAAATTGTCCGGGTCGGAAATAAGACTCGAAGACTCTCGAAGACCGAAGGAAAGTCAGCCGAAAGGACTCCTGGAAGACCCTGGAAGACCCTAGGATGATTCTTCATAGGTTTAGAAGTCTTAGAGTAGCTTAAAATAAGGATGTGGGAGGATTGGAGCTCAATACGGCCTCCTAGAAGTTCAGTACAGCCGTACTGAACAATTTGAACTACAATACGGCCGTACTGAAACCAATACGGCCGTACTGAATTCAATACGGCCGAACTGTAGTTCAAAACTTCAGTACGGGCCGTATTGATGTCAGAGGCCGTACTGCGCCTCACTCCTATATATAGGACGTCATTTGGACGTCATTCCACACATTTGGACACTTTTTCCATACTTTTGGACCCTCTTGCTGAGTATTCTGGGGTTTTTCAGTAGTGTTCTGCCCTAGAAGTCTCTCCGAGAGCCGATCCGACAAAGTTCTTGAGTTCTGAGCATTTAGCTTGAGGATTCGAACTAGTCGAAGGGAAATCTTTTTGATTTCCATAGTAAAAATTAATCTTTAGGGAAGGAACGAGCGAGCGTGTAGTGGGAAGGAGCGCCAAAAAGCCTCCTAACGTCTGTTTAAATATATAAAAGCACGCTTCAAAGGTTTCTTTTCCAAATCTGATGGAGGACCATCCTTGAAGACTCATGTGGGCCCCATGACTAGGTCCATGGCTAGGAGGGTTGAAGAGGAAGAGGGTGTTCACACACCAAGGGACACTCTCCTCATGATCATAGAGTACTAATACTCTCCTAAGCTTCATTAGTTTAGGATTTATTTTGTTTTCCATTTTTACCCTTGTATTTTGGGGCATTTTAGTCCTAGGGTTTATTTCTTTGTATTTCCCATTTTGCCCTTGTATTTTGGGGTAATTTAGATGCTTAGGATTTTAATTGGGCTAGGGTGCATCCATTAAGGAGGTGACGCACACTTAGTGGTGTTGTTTGGTCATTTTTTTGGTGTTAGGTAGGCTTAGGCCCAATTGGAGGGCCAAGGATGCATGGACTTATCATGCACCTTGTTGTAGCCAACCTAAACCCTTAAAGATGCCAAACTTGGCCACCAAGTAGCATCTAGGGTTGCATTTGGCATTTCATTTAGGGTGCATTTCTCCCTAGTGAAATTCGGCCACTCACCCTAAATGCAACCCTAAATGCAAGCCTTCCTATATATTCCCCTAGTCTAGCTCCTTGTAGACACTTTGGATTATAGTGATATTGAGTGTGCATTCTTGCCTCATTGTCATTCTCCTTAGTCTTAGGAACTCCACGGCCCCTCCCTTCTCCTCCTCCCTAAACCACCGTGAGTGAGTGAGCTTGGCCTTCCTTGGTTGGCCTTCACCACCCTAGTGAAGTGAGCTAGCCAAAAGGAGCATCACCTCCACCAAACACCTTCCCTACACCTTGTGCGCCACCTTCAACCACCCTAAACACCAACCTTTCCATAGTTCTAGGTTGCCTTTGGCTAACCTCCTCCCATCTCCACCATAAAAGCAAAACCCTACTTAGGTCTCATCCTACACTTGGATGATACTACCTTGAGCAAACCATCTTCACCATCGTCTATTTGTGCTTCCGCCAACATCACCACCATTTTGGAGTCTCCTTGTTGAACCAAGATCAAGGGCGTGTATGGAACTAAGCCACCTTCCATCAAGTGGTATCAGAGCCAGGTTCTTCAAGGGTAAATGTTTTCCTTCCTTATTTCCCTTTGAGTCTTCTTTGTTCTCTATTTTTTGTATTCGGTCATTTCTCTTCTTCTCCTCTCTTGACCGAATATTTTTTGTGTGGTTCATACTTGTTTTCCTTGAACCTTCCATGTTTTAGGTTCCATTGTTAGGTTGTCATATTTCCATGCTAGGTTGAATATTACATGTTCATGCATTTTTCTTTTTGAATCTACCTATTGTTTTGTCACTTTTACTTCCTATATTTTGTCTTACATATTTTCCATGTATGTGCCCAAACACTTTGCATGAAAACATGAAAAATACCATGATGCATACATCTTAAGTGGGCGTGTCATATAGAATTCCTATCTAGGTCATTCATGCATGCTAATAGCTTCTAGCATGTTCTATGTTGCCATGATTTTCCATGTGTGAACCTTCTTGCACATGCTAGAAAAAAAAACCGCCCACCTTACCCTTGCATTTTCACTTGTTTAAGTTGATTTATTGTTTGCCAAGAACCCTAAAAGAATCTAAGAGGTGCTGGATATTTTTGTACTAAAACAACTTGACCTAAATAGTACAAAACCAATTCCACTCAAAATATTCCTTAAAGAACCTCTAAGGATGCGCCACTTGTCTTGATCTTATGCTACATATTTTTGACCTAATTTTTGTGCCACCACAAGTGCAAAACCTAAGCAACTATTTGGACTGAAAATTAAAAAAAAAAATTTGGACCCAAGGACAATTTAAAAGCAAAAGGCCGTGAACCCAAAAAGAACAAGAACAAAAAAATATATACCTTGGACAAAAAGGACTTGTTGCTTGACTTGTGGACTTGGACCAAATACCTTAGCATTGGAGTTGGAACTTGACCATTTTGGACTTATTTTGGGACTTATACCTTGGCTGGACCGAAAATTCTAAAAGATTTAAACAAGTGAAACTTAAACACAAACCCATTCTAGTGCCATTCTAGGTTTATTCTTTTGAGTGCTATCTTTTGTTGATTGAGTCTTAATTTTTGCTTGTCTTTCTTTTGACCTCTTTTGTTTTGTCTCATCTTATTCAATTTGAGTTTAGCCTTTCATAATTAGCCTTTTCAGTTTTTATTTTTGGAACTCTTGCTCTTGGTTGTTCTCATTGACTTGTAGGTGAAGCACCTAACTAGCAAAGTAGCAATCCTTTGGTGGATTGAGTGGAGGAGTGAACCAAAACCCAACCTAGCCTTTGGAAGGGTTTTCACTAAACCAAAAGGAGAGTAAACACTTTGGAGAGGTGCTAACACGTTTGCTATTTGTGAAGGAGCCAAAGAGAAGGAGTTTTGAAGACTTAAAATTTCTTGCTTTCATCTTTTACTTTGTTTTACTTGCTTTCGGCCTCTTTGTTTTAGGCCATTCATTTCTTCCCTTTGGTTTGTAATTTTGGCCATTTTAAACCTCTACAACTTGGTTTTTAGTTCGTGTAGAGAAGGTGATTTGAAAACCTTCATTAGGACCCGACTAGTATATGCTTTAAATTGCTTTCCATTGCATGCTATATAGCTTTACTAGTATAATTGTTTAGGTTTTTTATCCTTTGTTTCCAAAAACGTTTAGAAGGCTTATTTTTTTTTGCCTACTAGGGGTGCGTGCACACACACACTTGGTAGTGTCAAAATTGTTTTGTAAGAAAAGTGGTAAGGGCTTAGTGATTCCTACTTGAGAGGGCTTGGTTATTAAGTGATTCTTTGTAGTCCACCTCCCCTTGAAGGTTCAATTTGTATACTTAGGCCTTTTCTACTTATCTTGCACCTTCAAAACTTTTTTGTGAAAACCTTTTTAATCACTCAATCTTTGTGAAAACCTTTTTAACTCTTTGTGAAAATTTTGTGAAAACCTTTTGATCAAAGATGAGTGAGCATTCTAGTGTACATGGTCATAATTCTCATAGCACTAGGTCTAGTGTTAGGGATGAGCTTAGGCAATTGAAAGATTACCTAAGAAGAAAAGAGGAAGAAAATATAAAAAGAGAGGAAGAAATTAGAAGAAAAGAAAAAGAGCAAGAAAGAAATAATGAAGAAATAAGAAGGTTGCTAACTAGGTTAGTTGTGGGAGGAGAGGCTAGTGGTTCTAAACCAAGAGTCACTTCTCCTAAGTCTTCAAAAGGCAAAGGGGCTTTGGTCCCTTCAACTATTCACGAAGAGGAGGGGCACCATACCTCCCCTCCAAGTGATGTCTTTTATAGTAGTCATCACAATGATGGTTACTATCAAAGACCACCTAGGCACCATAGGCATAGGGAGTCTTCCACCAAAGAAACCAACATCACTCTTCCTCTATTTCATGGCAAAGATAATGTTGAAAATTATCTTGATTGGGAAATGAAAGTAGAACAATTATTCTCTTGCCATGGAGTGAAAGAAGAGAGAAAAGTTTCTTTGGCTACCCTTAGCTTCCAAGGGCATGCCATGTATTGGTGGACTTCCCTAGAAAAGGAAAGAAGAATAAACCATGAGCCTCCAATTCAATATTGGAATGAGCTTCGTAGTGCCTTGAGAAGGAGGCATATTCCTCCATACTATGACCGTGAGCTTATGGATAAGCTCCAAAGATTGAAACAAGGGTCATCAAGTGTGGAAGAATATAGGCACTCTATGGAGCTACTCATGATGAGAGCTGGGATAAGGGAAGAAGAAAGGACCACAATTTCTAGATTTCAAAGTGGTTTAAACCTTGAAATAAGGGACAAAGTTGAACTTTTGCCTTATAGGGATTTGAATGAGTTAGTTCAACTTTGTTCAAGAGTGGAGCATCAACTAAAAAGAAAATCTTTTCAAAAAAACTCCACTCCATCTTATTCCAAGAATTTTAAGAAGGAGGGTCCTTCTTCCAAACCTTTTCCCAAAGAAAAAGAAAAAGAAACTTCTCAAAAGGCACCTTCCAAAGACACTAAGACAAGTGATATCAAGTGCTTCAAGTGTCTTGGCCGTGGGCACATTGCTTCACAATGTCCCACCAAGAAAACCATGATTTTAAGAGGTCAAGATCACTATAGTAGCCTTGATGAAGCTACTTCCTCATCTTCAAGTGATGAAGAAGAAGTCTTAGCATCCGAGGAAGAAACTTACCCATGTGAAGGAGACTTATTAATGGTAAGAAGGCTCCTTGGTAACCAATCTAGTGACTTAGACCAATCCCAAAGAGAAAACTTGTTTCACACAAGATGTAAAGTTTTTGATAACACTTGTTCTCTCATTGTGGATAGTGGATCTAGTTGTAACTGTTGTAGTACTAGATTAGTTAACAAGTTAGCCTTAACTACTCTCCCTCATCCTAAACCTTACAAATTGCAATGGATCAATGAGGAAGGAGGGATTGTAGTTAACCAACAAGTAAATATACCTATCTCCATTGGCAAGTATAAGGATGAAATTCTATGTGATATAGTGCCATTGGATGCTAGTCATATTTTACTTGGGAGGCCTTGGCAATTTGACAAGAAAACCATCCATGATGGCCTCACCAATAAAATAAGTTTCCATCATCTAGGGAAGAAAATTGTCTTGTGTCCTCTATCACCTTCACAAGTGAATGAGGACCAAGTCAAAATGAAAGCCAAAAAAGAAGAAGAAGAAAAAACAAAAAGAAAACAAAAGCAAAAACAAAAGAGTGAAGAAAGAAAAGAGAAGGTATCAAGCTTAGAGGCTAGTGTCCCCTCTAAGGAAGTTGAACATAGAAGTCATTTTTCCCTTAAAAGTGACATTAAACAAACCCTTCTATGTGAACAACCTTTATACCTTCTCTACTTCAAAGAGACACTTGCTGCCACTAGTCATGAACTTGAGTCTCTACCTCCTAAGGTTCAACAACTTCTAAAAGAATTTGATGATCTATTTCCTCAAGAAGTTCCAAGTGGACTTCCACCTTTAAGAGGGATAGAACATCAAATAGACCTTATTCCGGGGGCTAGTCTTCCTAATAGGCCTGCCTATAGGACTAATCCCCAAGAGACCAAAGAGATAGAATCTCAAGTTGATGACTTGTTGAAGAAGGGATGGGTTCAAAAGAGCCTTAGCCCTTGTGCTGTCCCCGTTCTTTTGGTGCCTAAGAAAGATGGCAAATGGAGGATGTGCACTGATTGTAGAGCCATCAATAACATTACAATAAAATATAGGCACCCAATCCCTAGGCTAGATGATATGTTAGACGAATTGCATGGGGCAATTGTATTTTCCAAAATTGACCTTAAAAGTGGCTATCACCAAATTCGAATTAGAGAAGGTGATGAGTGGAAAACCGCTTTTAAGACCAAGTTTGGTTTATATGAATGGTTAGTGATGCCTTTTGGCCTCACTAATGCCCCTAGTACATTCATGCGTTTAATGAATCATGTTCTTAGGGATTGTATAGGTAAGTTTGTTGTCGTCTACTTTGATGACATACTTATCTATAGTAAGACCTTAGATGAACATCTTGAACATCTAAGGCAAGTCTTAATAATTCTTAGAGTCAACCACCTTTATGCCAACCTTGAAAAATGTACATTTTGTCAAGAACAAGTGAAGTTTTTAGGATTCATTGTTGGCAAAGAAGGAGTCCAAGTTGACTCTGAGAAAATAAAGGCTATTCAAGAATGGCCCACCCCAAAGAGTGTTGGAGAAATTAGAAGCTTTCATGGCTTGGCTAGCTTTTATAGAAGATTTGTAAAAGATTTCTCCACACTTGCATCCCCTCTTAATGAGCTTGTTAAGAAGGATGTACCTTTCCTTTGGGGTGAAGCTCAAGAAAAAGCTTTTAAAACCCTTAAAGAGCAACTCACCAATGCACCCATTCTAGCTCTACCTAATTTTGAACAAACCTTTGAGCTAGAATGTGATGCATCTGGGCTTGGCATAGGTGCTGTGTTACTTCAAGGTGGTCACCCTATAGCTTACTTTAGTGAAAAACTCCATGGGGCTACCTTGAACTATCCCACCTATGACAAAGAACTCTATGCCCTCATAAGAGCTCTCCAAGTTTGGGAGCACTACTTAGTGACTAAGGAATTTGTCATTCACACAGATCATGAGTCACTCAAGTACCTTAGAGGGTGTCGCCACCGGCCCGAAACGGGCTTTCGGCATTCGCGAGGGATGGTTGGACTCGTTTATTTGTTTAAAAATAGTGGATTGCTAGAATGACTTATTCTCAAACTGAGACCTCGTCAAACGAGCAATTTTATTGAAAGGCTCACTAATCCATATTAATCCCAAGCGGGACCCTCCATGGATTAGTGGTTTTCGCAAAAGGAGGGTTCGTGGAGTCGCCACCAATGTTTTACTCAAAACATTGGAAAAAGGGATAAGGCAATTGATTTTATAAATCAACTTTGGCCATTACAACCAGAGTCGGGTAAGGGAGTCGGTTACGCGTGGGGAAGGTGTTAGCACCCCACAGCGCCCCTTTCGGGTTCCCTATGACAGATTATTTCTAAAATAATAGCGTAAAATTACTAAATTACCCCTATTTATTATAAGCGATTATAAATTAACTATCTACATGATGACAGTTTAAATATGCACACAGAAAGCAGTAAAAGGAAGGATTTGAGAAGAAACCTCTTGAAGCGTGCTTTTATATATTGAGTAAAACTGGGAAGCTTTTTGGCGTTCCCTCGCTCTACAAGCTCGCTCGCTCCTTCCTAAAAACTTTTGACTATGGAAATCCGGAGGATTTCCCTTCGACTAGGTTCGAATCTCCAAGCTAAGTGCTCGGAATTCCAGAACTTCGTCGGATCGACTCCCAGAGAGATTTCTAGGGCAGAACACTGCTCAAAAACCCCAGAATACTCAAGGAGGGAGTCAAAACTGAGTGTGAAAAGTGTGGAATGACGTCCAATTGACGTCATATTTATAGGGAATAGGCGCAATACGGCCTACAGGAGCAATACGGCCGTATTGAAATTTTTGAACTTCAATACGGTCGTATTGAGTTCAATACGGCCGTATTGAAATTCAGAAATTTCAATGCGCCCGTATTGAGTTCCCTGCGGGTGTATTGAAGTGCCAATACGGGCGTATTGATTTCAGTACGGCCGTATTGAAGTTTCAGAAACTTCAATACGCCGTATTGAGTTCACTGCGGCCGTATTGAAGCTTCAATACGGCCGTATTAAGTTTAGTACGGCCGTATTGGGCTTCATTCCCTCCACTTCCTTATTTTGAGCTATTCTAAGACCTCTAGACCTACAGAGAACCCTCCTAGGGCCTTCCGGGAGTCCTTCTGGCTGATCTTCCTTCAGTCTTCGAGAGTCTTCAAGCTTTATTTCCGACCCGGACAATTTTAGGGGTCTACAGCTGCCCCCCCTTTACTTAGTCGGACGGCCTTTTGGTGTATCGGCTGACAAGTAAAGGAGTTGACCCAATTGTCCGGGTGATGCGCCGACCTTCTGACTTGTAGCGTCTTCCGGTGGAAAATTGTTGAGTAGCCTCTCCAGGTTTTGCTATGCTTGCTGCCCAAGCTGGAAGCTGTGAGTACCGCCTCTCCAGGCTTAGCTTCACTCTTTGTTCGAGCCGGAAGCTAAGTACCCTTGTGACGACGGTAGCAGTGTGAGTTTCGCCTTTCCAGGCCTAGTCTCGCTCTTTGTTCGAGCCGGAAACTAAGCACCTTTGTGACGACGGTGAGCAGTGTGAGTTTTGCCTCTCCAGGCCTTGCTTTGCTTGTTGCCCAAGCTGGAAGCCGTAAGTACCGCCTCTCCAGGCTTAGCTTCACTCTTTGTTCGAGCCGGAAGTTAAGTACCTTTGTGACAACGGTGAACGGTGAGTACCCCTTTTCCAGAGATAGCTTCGCTCGTTGCCCGAGCCGGAAGCTGCATACCTTCGTGTTTGTGACGACGGGGGTAGCGTGAATATCTCCTTTCCAGGGATTTGTGATGATTTTGTCTCCACAGTCCACGATGCTGCTTCGACGGTTGTTTTTGATTTTGTGCCACTAGGGGCTGGATAACGCAGGGATCCGTCTAGGGGATGTGCAGTTACTCATAGGTTCTTGTGTCCCAACTTTCCATTGCGTAGTTGGTGCCCACTGGGGAATTTCTGATTCCTTTGGGGTGCAGACACAAAGATGCTCTTTCTGATGTGAGCGGTGCCTTATGATTGGCTGACGTCCTTTCGACGTTGGTGGAGTATCCCGGTTATCCTTGTTTGGGTGTCTCTTTTGGTTTTCTGATTTTGCTGCCTCTGTGTAGGCTGTTATCCACTGGGGGATTTTGTCGTTGATTTTTGATTAGCCTCTTCTGTTAGGCATATCAGCTTGACGTTCAATGATTGGCTGAGAGCCAGATTCCACTTGGGGAATGATTATTGATTTTTTTTATTTTTCTCCTTTTGCAGGGATGCCTCTTGAGTAGGCGACTGGGGATTTGGGGATCTTATGTATCCCAGAGTATTATTTAGGAAGCCTCTACAGGCTTAGCCTCACTCGGTGCCTTGAGTCGGAGAGCTATCTTCCACTGAGGAAGTGTTAAGTCCTTTGACTTGTATATATTGTTTGGATGATCGCACTTCCATTGGGGATTGCGTCGATTTTGCTTTGATAGCTCTCGCTGGGGATTTTTAGTCCAAGAGCGTGAGTTGAGGTTCCCTCTGGGGAGTATTATTTCTGCGAGCCTCTCCAGGCTCATTTATTCTGTACAGTTGGGGGAGTATTATTTCTGCAAGCCTCTCCAGGCTTTAGTTATTCTGAGGAAGTATTATTTCTGCAAGCCTCTCCAGGCTCAATTATTCTGAAAGAGTATTATTTCAGCAAGCCTCTCCAGGCTCAATTATTCTGAAAGAGTATTATTTCTGCAAGCCTCTCCAGGCTCAAATATTCTGAGAGTATTATTTCTGCAAGCCTCTCCAGGCTTTAGTTATGATGAAAGAGTATTATTTCGGCGAGCCTCTCCAGGCTCAATTATTCTGAAGGAGTATTATTTCGGCAAGCCTCTCCAGGCTCAATTATTCTGCGGGAGTATTATTTAGGCAAGCCTCTCCAGGCTTTAGTTATGATGAAAGAGTATTATTTCGGCGAGCCTCTCCAGGCTCAATTATTCTGCGGGAGTATTATTTAGGCAAGCCTCTCCAGGCTTTAGTTATGATGAAAGAGTATTATTTCGGCGAGCCTCTCCAGGCTCAATTATTCTGTATGATTTGTTGGATTTTTTGTGTTTTGCCCTTTTTTCGATTTTGGCTTTTTCTGTGTTTTTGCCTTTTTTGTTGATTTTGGCTCTTTCTGTGTTTTTGCCTTTTTTGTTGAGTTCGGTTTTTTCTGTATTTTTGTTGATTTCTGTATTTTTGCCTTTTTTGTTGGTTTTGGCTTTTTCTGTATAGAAATGTCTCAGTTATTCTGAGAGAGTATTATTTCGGCGAGCCTCTCCAGGCTCAATTATTCTGAGAGAGTATTATTTCGGCGAGCCTCTCCAGGCTCAGTTATTTTGAGAGAGTATTATTTCGGCAAGCCTCTCCAGGCTCAGTTATTCTGTATGAGTATTGTTTCGACAAGCCTCTCCAGGCTCAATTATTTTGAGAGAGTATTCTTTCGGCGAGCCTCTCCAGGCTCAGTTATTCTGTACAATTTTCTTGTTGGATTTTTTTGTACCCATGCCTCATTTCCGTTTTTCGGCTTTTTGTTGACTGCTGTCATACACAATCAATTTTTCCTATTTTCTATTTTATGCAATTGCCTCATGAAGAGGTCTTTGAAAATTTCTTTATGGCCAATACGGCCGTATCCATTTCAGTACGCCCATGTTGAGTTGAAAATTTTGTTCATAACCCTGATTTTAGTACGGGTGTCCTGAACATGGTACAGGCGCATTGTTTTTTCTGAAATTTATATTATTTATTTTTTTGTTTTTTCAATAAACAGAGAATAAGTGATCTTCCAGTACACCTATCATCTGTATGCATGTATGCAGTATGATGCACCTAATTCTATTTGATTCATTTTTCAAAAGAATTAATCGATGCGTTTTTCTGTTTGGATTTTGCCATTCCTCCAGACGGACTGTGCTCTGCCGATTTCTGTTACCGAGGAATGATGCGTATTTTGATTTTGGTGTCATCAACCAAATGATTCTTCCCTTTCTTTAAGAGATGTGTCAACCCTCCTATTGACCACTATATCTCCATGTTTCCACTAGATTATTCAAAAATCGTTGGGACAAGAGAGAAAAGAAGGAAAGGATATATTTTCAAAAGTTTGTGTTTTAGAGGGGATTATTTTATTTTTGAAAAATTGTTTTTGTAAGCATGGATGGCCAAGGTAGGCTTATTGTGTTTAGGTTTGTTTGTTTAAACACTTATGAGGTTAAGCACATCTTTGTTATTAATGATTGTGCTTTGACAACTTGGATAGCTTTTCTGGAGCCCCTTTGTTGAATTCAATTGATGGTACCATCATGGATTTATTCTGTTTTTTTTTTTTTTTTTTTTTTTTTCTTTTTTTGATGGCTCTTACTTTTGCCTAAAACACCCATTTGTGATGTCTTAGCGGGCTTTTGTTTTTGTTCATCATTTTGTAACCCTAATTTTTGCCTAGGTCACCCTTTTGTGGGATTCCTAGCGGGTCTTTTGCTCTTATTTTTGTGCAGCCCCCTTTTTGGGTTTCCTGCCGAGCTTTTTGTCTTTAGGATTTCTTTTATCCATGATGGTACTTATTGATGCCAAGAAAAGGTGCTCCAAGCTGTCGTGCACACTTCCACGCAAAATGATGTGGGTTTATTATTTTTAAGACGATTTTAACCTCATTCATGTTTATTCAAACAGGGTTAAATAACGCGGTCTAGAATTTTATTGCAAGCGAGAAAAGAAGCAATAAAAAATTAATGAAGAATGATTTTATTATAATCATAATGGAAACATGTGCCCTATCGAGGCTCGGGGGTCGGGCTGTCCCCGAGGAGTGATCTCTAATAGTCACTGAGTCTATACATCCCTATCGGAAGGAGAAGGACACTTGATGACAACAGCTGGCCTTGACGTTTGTGAACCAGCCTTCCTAAAGATCTGGCTTAAAGAACGTCGAGAAGGATCTTGGTTCCTCTTCGTCCTTTGATCTTTGTTAGGGTTGTATCTTAACCCTTGTTTCCCCAGATTGTCTTTGATAATGGGTAGCTCCGGGATTCCTTGGGAGTCCTTGCCTAATTCTTGTCTTGGCAAGTATCCGTTCTTTGTGAGCGTATGAGCTACCTTCTTCATTTCTCGGGGAAACGTTTCAACATTGGCGATTTCCAATGCTTGGAAGGCGGTTTCTAAAGCTTCCTCTGCTGCATCCACATAAAGTATGTTGGATGGCTTGCTGATGAGTATGTTATCTTTAGCTTGTTCGGTCACCAGTTTGTCACCCACTATGAACTTGACTTTCTGGTGGACCGTAGAAGGAATAGCTTTCGCATCATGAATCCAAGGTCGGCCGAGGAGACAGCTGTATGCGGGAGTGATATCCATCACTTGAAATTCGACGTTGAAGATAGTGGGTCCAATTTGGATTGGAAGATTGATTTCTCCCACTACTTCTCTTTTAGAACCGTCGAAAGCTCGAACGATCATGTTGCTCGGGCGCGTTTGGACTCCCTTGATTGCCAATTGCTTGAGCGTTCTTTTTGGCATCACTTTCAAGGAAGATCCATTATCTACCAAGACTTTAACGATGTGATACTCCTTGCACTTTATAGAGATGTGCAAGGGCTTGTTGTGGTTTGATCCCTCGGCGGGGATTTCTTCATCGATGAAGGTGAGGTGATCATTAGCCGTGATGTGACTAACAATCCCCTCAAACTTGTCTTGGGAGATAGTGTGCGACACGTATGCCTCGTTCAAGACTTTCAACAGAGCTTGCCGATGCGGTTCGGAGCATAGGATCAACGACAACAGAGTAATCTTTGCTGGCGTCTTATGAATTTGATCCATGATGGAGTACTCGCTCTGTCGGATAAACTTTAACAGCTCGTCTGTCTCCTCCTCGGATTCTTTTTTTCCTCGGTTTTTTCCTCTTTTTCTTTCCCTTTATTCTTGGGAGTTTTGTCATGAAGATCTTCGGGAGTGTAGATCCTGCCACTCCTAGTCATGCCCCCAAGTCCAGCGATGTTGGAGATATCGCTTTCGGCAGAAGAGTGGATGTCGTATATCCACGGCACAGCCTTATTTGATTTGTAAGGGAAAGGCCTTGGAACTGTGATCCTTAATGGTGTCGGACCTTCCCCTTTATTCGTCTTGATTACCAACAACGGAGTTGATGTGCGCTCGCTTGGCGCGGTTGTTGGCTTACACTTGATAACGAACGGCGTGCGATCCATTCTTTGAACATACGCATCGATTATTTCTTTCTTTTTATTAATGTTTATTAATGGATTACTAGGAGAGATGTATGAATGACTCCTAGATCTCTCCATGATCTTTGATAAGAATGCATGATATGAGATGATGACGTTGAATATGCATGCATTGTGTTTATTCAACTAAGCATTATCATGTTTTTAGGATGTCCCTAAGATGATGCATGATATTGCTTGGTTTGGATAAATAACCCTTTTTTCTTTTTTTCTTTTTTTTTTTTTTTTTTTTTTTTGGGTATTTTTATTTATTATATTTTTTTTGTATTTTTGGGTGAAAAGGGAAACTGCCTACATGAATGTGATGAGGGTAGATGTTAACACCATGCACTAGAAGATCCTTATTTCTATTTATTTTTATTTTACTAAGGATGTTGTATGTTTAAAGAATGCAAATGTATGCTCATACAATGTCACATAGTCAATGCACAGACAATTCACTCATCCACGAACAGTCACGAGCGAATCACGAGGTAGGGGTCTCCTGCAGAAATGGTGCATATTCAAGGTAGGTTCTAACTGTTCTCACCAGTCCAAGGCCCCCAAGGTGCCCCCATTATAGGGACCCAATTCCTCTCGTCGTAGGTCGATGGAAAGTTCCAACGCACCGTCGGACTCAAGTTCATGGTTATCACCTTGAGTGATGTTTTCCGACAACGGTCTACGGGCACCTATAGACCCATTCGACAACCGGCCGTACTAACATCCACTCCCTATGGTTAATCACTCATGCCCCCGGGTATAGAGGGAACTGTTGTGTGCAAAGGTTTGTGTGCAGTTTTTATTTCAAACAATTGCGTAAATTTAAAAATACAACAGTTATTAAAGCCAAATAGATAAACATGTTATCATACAAGTGAGGGGTAATGAGGTAATTTTAACTATTATTTGTTAAAAATAATCTGTCACTAAATGGGACTGACTCTCGAGGCTTCCCCAGTGAAGTCGCCATCTGTCGCCACCGGCCCGAAACGGGCTTTCGGCATTCGCGAGGGATGGTTGGACTCGTTTATTTGTTTAAAAATAGTGGATTGCTAGAATGACTTATTCTCAAACTGAGACCTCGTCAAACGAGCAATTTTATTGAAAGGCTCACTAATCCATATTAATCCCAAGCGGGACCCTCCATGGATTAGTGGTTTTCGCAAAAGGAGGGTTCGTGGAGTCGCCACCAATGTTTTACTCAAAACATTGGAAAAAGGGATAAGGCAATTGATTTTATAAATCAACTTTGGCCATTACAACCAGAGTCGGGTAAGGGAGTCGGTTACGCGTGGGGAAGGTGTTAGCACCCCACAGCGCCCCTTTCGGGTTCCCTATGACAGATTATTTCTAAAATAATAGCGTAAAATTACTAAATTACCCCTATTTATTATAAGCGATTATAAATTAACTATCTACATGATGACAGTTTAAATATGCACACAGAAAGCAGTAAAAGGAAGGATTTGAGAAGAAACCTCTTGAAGCGTGCTTTTATATATTGAGTAAAACTGGGAAGCTTTTTGGCGTTCCCTCGCTCTACAAGCTCGCTCGCTCCTTCCTAAAAACTTTTGACTATGGAAATCCGGAGGATTTCCCTTCGACTAGGTTCGAATCTCCAAGCTAAGTGCTCGGAATTCCAGAACTTCGTCGGATCGACTCCCAAAGAGATTTCTAGGGCAGAACACTGCTCAAAAACCCCAGAATACTCAAGGAGGGAGTCAAAACTGAGTGTGAAAAGTGTGGAATGACGTCCAATTGACGTCATATTTATAGGGAATAGGCGCAATACGGCCTACAGGAGCAATACGGCCGTATTGAAATTTTTGAACTTCAATACGGTCGTATTGAGTTCAATACGGCCGTATTGAAATTCAGAAATTTCAATGCGCCCGTATTGAGTTCCCTGCGGGTGTATTGAAGTGCCAATACGGGCGTATTGATTTCAGTACGGCCGTATTGAAGTTTCAGAAACTTCAATACGCCGTATTGAGTTCACTGCGGCCGTATTGAAGCTTCAATACGGCCGTATTAAGTTTAGTACGGCCGTATTGGGCTTCATTCCCTCCACTTCCTTATTTTGAGCTATTCTAAGACCTCTAGACCTACAGAGAACCCTCCTAGGGCCTTCCGGGAGTCCTTCTGGCTGATCTTCCTTCAGTCTTCGAGAGTCTTCAAGCTTTATTTCCGACCCGGACAATTTTAGGGGTCTACAGAGGGCAAGGGAAGTTGAACAAGAGACATGCAAAGTGGGTGGAATACCTTGAACAATTCCCCTACATCATCAAATATAAGAAGGGGAAGAGCAATGTGGTAGCTGATGCTCTTTCAAGAAGGCACACATTGCTTTCTACCCTAGGAACTCATATCCTTGGCTTTGATGATGTAAAGGAATTGTATGAGCTTGATGGAGATTTCCAAGCCACTTATGCCAAATGTCTCCAAAAGCCTTTTGATGGATTCTACCTCCTTGAGGGGTATCTCTTTAGAATGGGAAAACTTTGTATACCCCAAGGATCCATTAGGAAGCTTTTGGTCAAAGAAAGCCATGAAGGGGGACTCATGGGCCATTTTGGGGTTGATAAAACCCTAAGCTTTTTAAAAGCTAAATTCTACTGGCCACACATGAGAATAGATGTCCAAAGGCATTGCTCCAAGTGCATCACTTGTTTGAAAGCAAAGTCCAAAGTAATGCCTCATGGACTCTATACTCCTCTTCCTATAGCTAGCTCCCCTTGGGTAGATATTAGCATGGATTTTGTGCTTGGGCTACCAAGGACTCAAAGGGGATTTGATTCTATCTTTGTGGTAGTGGACCGTTTTAGCAAAATGGCTCATTTTATACCATGCCACAAAGTGGATGATGCTAGCTATATTGCTAAGTTATTCTTTAGGGAAGTGGTCCGATTGCATGGGATACCCAAAACCATTGTGTCTGATAGGGATACTAAGTTCCTTAGTCATTTTTGGAAAGTATTATGGGAAAAACTAGGAACTAAGCTTCTCTATTCCACTACTTGTCATCCCTAAACCGATGGCCAAACCGAAGTAGTGAATAGATCCCTATCCACTTTGTTGAGGGTCCTACTCAAAGGCAATAAGAAAACTTGGGATGATTGTCTTCCCCACCTTGAATTTGCTTATAATAGGGTAGTCCACAAGACTACTAATCTTTCTCCCTTTGAAGTTGTATATGGTTTTAACCCCATCACCCCTCTTGATCTTTTGCCTCTCCCTAATACCCCTTCATTGTTTCACAAAGAAGGAGTATCTAGGGCAGAATTCATTAAGAAATACCATGAAAAGATCAAAGGGCAAATTGAAAAGCAAACTGAAAAATATGCCAAATACAACAACAAGGGAAGAAAGAAAGTTACTTTTGAGGTTGGCGATTGGGTTTGGCTTCATTTGAGGAAAGATAGATTCCCTACTCAAAGAAAGTCCAAACTCAACCCTAGGGGAGATGGACCATTCCAAGTCCTTCATAAAATAAATGATAATGCATACACATTAGATCTTCCTTCTGAGTATGGCACAAGCTCCACTTTTAATGTTTGTGATCTTACACCATTTTTAGGAGCTGAGGAATTACATGAAGATTCTAATCTGAGGACAGATGCTTCTCAAGAAGGAGGGGATGATGGAGGACCATCCTTGAAGACTCATGTGGGCCCCATGACTAGGTCCATGGCTAGGAGGGTTGAAGAGGAAGAGGGTGTTCACACACCAAGGGACACTCTCCTCATGATCATAGAGTACTAATACTCTCCTAAGCTTCATTAGTTTAGGATTTATTTTGTTTTCCATTTTTACCCTTGTATTTTGGGGCATTTTAGTCCTAGGGTTTATTTCTTTGTATTTCCCATTTTGCCCTTGTATTTTGGGGTAATTTAGATGCTTAGGATTTTAATTGGGCTAGGGTGCATCCATTAAGGAGGTGACGCACACTTAGTGGTGTTGTTTGGTCATTTTTTTGGTGTTAGGTAGGCTTAGGCCCAATTGGAGGGCCAAGGATGCATGGACTTATCATGCACCTTGTTGTAGCCAACCTAAACCCTTAAAGATGCCAAACTTGGCCACCAAGTAGCATCTAGGGTTGCATTTGGCATTTCATTTAGGGTGCATTTCTCCCTAGTGAAATTCGGCCACTCACCCTAAATGCAACCCTAAATGCAAGCCTTCCTATATATTCCCCTAGTCTAGCTCCTTGTAGACACTTTGGATTATAGTGATATTGAGTGTGCATTCTTGCCTCATTGTCATTCTCCTTAGTCTTAGGAACTCCACGGCCCCTCCCTTCTCCTCCTCCCTAAACCACCGTGAGTGAGTGAGCTTGGCCTTCCTTGGTTGGCCTTCACCACCCTAGTGAAGTGAGCTAGCCAAAAGGAGCATCACCTCCACCAAACACCTTCCCTACACCTTGTGCGCCACCTTCAACCACCCTAAACACCAACCTTTCCATAGTTCTAGGTTGCCTTTGGCTAACCTCCTCCCATCTCCACCATAAAAGCAAAACCCTACTTAGGTCTCATCCTACACTTGGATGATACTACCTTGAGCAAACCATCTTCACCATCGTCTATTTGTGCTTCCGCCAACATCACCACCATTTTGGAGTCTCCTTGTTGAACCAAGATCAAGGGCGTGTATGGAACTAAGCCACCTTCCATCAAAATCCCTTCTTTTACCGCTTTCTGATTGTTGCATTGCATATTTAGAATTTTCATCATGTAAATATTCCGCTTATAATCATTTCTAATAAATAGGGGTAATTTAGTAATTTTACACTGTTATTTATGAAATAATCCGTCATAGGGAACCTGAAAGGGGCGTTGTGGGGTGCTAACACCTTCCCCGCACGTAACCGACTCCCTTACCCAACTCTGGTTGTAATGGCCAAGGTTGATTTGCGAAAATCAATTGACTTATCCCTTTTTCCAATGTTTTGAGTAAAACATTGGTGGCGACTCCAAGAACCCTTCTTTTTGCGAAAACCACTAATCCATGGAGGGTCCCGCTTGGGATTAACATGGATTGGTGAATCATTTAATAAAATTGTTAGTTCGATGAGGTCTCAGTTTGAGAATAAGTCGTTCTAACAATCCATCATTTTTCAAAACTTAAAAAGAGTCCAACCATCGTCGCGAATGCCAAAGGTCCGTTTCGGCGGGTGGCGACACATGTCACTCACAAATTGATGGGCAAAAAAAAGTAGTAAATAGATCCTTATCTACACTATTAAGGGTAATTTTGAATAACAACAAGAAGTCTTGGGATGAACATCTACCTCACATTGAATTTGCATACAATAGGGTAGTTCACAAGACTACCAATCTTTCTCTTTTTGAGGTTGTTTATGGCTTTAACCCTCTAACTCCTTTTGATATACTTCCATTGCCTAGTACTTCTTCTTATTTACATAAAGAAGGAGTTTCTAAGGCTGATTTGATAAAGAAACTTCATGATAAGGTTAAAGACCAAATTGAAAAACAAACTAAAAAATATATTGAATACAACAACAAAGGGAGAAAGAAACTTGTTTTTGAGGAAGGAGACTTAGTTTGGCTTCATTTATGAAAAGAAAGATTTCCTACTCAAAGGAAGTCCAAACTAAGTCCAAGAGGAGATGGTCCATTCAAAGTCCTCCAAAGGATAAATGATAATGCTTATAAATTAGATTTACCTTCTGATTATAGTGTTAGTAATACATTTAATGTTTGTGATCTTATGCCTTTTTCAGGAGATGCTAACACTGATGATGAGATAGTAGATTTGAGGACAGATCCTTCTCAAGAAGAAGGGTATGATGGAGGACCATCCAAGGAGGATGTATACATGAAGGCCATTGGACCTTTGACTAGGTCCATGGTTAGGAAGCTAGAGGAGGCTTCTACAGAGGAGGTGCTTCTTAGACCTTTTCTCTTCATGAGCATTAAGTATGATTCCTCTTATTAGTCTCTTGAGTTTCCATGTACATACATTGTATAGTTGATTTCTTGTACCTTGTATATAGTAGATACTTGTATAGGTGTATTTTTGCCTTTGTATTTGAGAGGCACTTTATTTCCTTTTATTAGCTATTGTATATTGTTTCTAGGGTAGGTTACTTGGGCACTTTGACTCCATTTAACCTAATCGAGAAATACACTCTTTTCATATTTTTATAATAGTAGGATTGGGAGTGACATTAGCAAGCTAGAGAGTGTGACTAGCAAGCTAGAGAGTGTTACTAGCAATTGGACCAAGAGATGGGCCTAGGCAAAATGTTACATATTAGACTCATTTTGCTCCTAATTTTTCATAGATTTGATTTAGCTAGGTTCCATTCACATTGGATGAACCTAACTAAACCAAATCAACATTTTTCCAAAATCGGTTTGAGCAAAACTAAGTCCATGAGCCACCCACCTTGCCTAGTGTTCACATGGTCAGATTACTTGTTCTTTCTCAAGCTTAGAAGCTTGAAGCACAAGCTTCTCCTTAGCTTGCTTACCAAGCAAGCTAAGTGAGTAGCTTGCTCTCCAAGCTTTGAGACCATGGACGGTTAGCTAGACCTTACCATGGTTCCTAGTGAACCATGGTTAAGGCTAGCTTGCTCTCCAAGCTTCCTACTCCTATATATTTGTTTTTCCTTCATTGTAAAACACTTTTGGCATATATTGAGAATTGTTTATGAAGATTGTTCAGATTTCTCTCTTCTGAAAGTCCCAAACCTCTTTGATATTCATCCAATTCTCTTATCCCTTCCTAAGAAGAGTGTGGTGAGAACTGAAGAGACTTATCTCTTCACCAAGGAGTGGCGTCTCTTGAGAGAGTTCTCCACCAAACCGTGGTGGTTCTAAGGTCTCTTTCTCCATTGGAGACCTTAGGAAAGCTTAAGAAGAATCAAGGAGTCAAAGATATAGGGAGGAAATTGAAGGGAATTCCACATCAATCCGGATTCTCAACAAGGTTTCCATCACATAAGTACAAGCAAAATGAAGAACGAAGCATGTGCAACTTCCTACACCAGAACTAAGACAAAGGATAAAATGATCGACTATGGCCAAGGTGATAGACTGTGGCCAAGGCCAAGGAATCCAAGAGGTGATATCTTAAAAGAACCAAGAGGAATGGGATGATCTTAAAGACCTTTTTCATATATTTTGTACATAGTTCCTTTGTATAGGTCTAATTTTGCCTTTGTATTTGTGAGGCACTTTACTTGCTTTTAATTAGTGATTGTATATTGATTTTAGGGTGGGTTACTTGGAGAGTTTAACTCCATTTAACCTTCTTTGTTGATACATTCATTTTATATTTTTTCAGTAGGGAAAAAGGGGTGGCATTTAGCAATGCTTGAGGGTGTGACTAGTAATTGGGCCAGAACTGGGCCTAGGCAAAATTTTGCATATTAGACTCATTTTGCTCCTAATTTTTCATAGATTTGATTTAGCTAGGTCTCATCATCATATGATGAACCTAACTAAACCAAATCAAATATTTTTGAAATAAATCATGGAGCATTTTTGAGCCTTGGCTGCCTAGCCCATTCCTTTGTTCTTGGCCAAAATTTATAGCTTCTCCTACAAGCTTTGAAGCTTGCCTTCCAAGCTTCTAAACCTTATTAGGTTTGGCTGACCTTACCATGGTTCTTAAGTGAATCATGGTCAAGGTTAGCTTCTCCTACAAGTTTTAGAAACCATGGATGGTTAGCTACACCTTACCATGGTTCCTAGTGAACCATGGTTAAGGTTAGCTTACACTACAAGCTACCTCTCCCTATATATTTGTAATCTCTTCACTTGTATTCACTTTTGAACATTTTGAGAAATAGAAATCATATTTCCTTCTCATTCAAGAGTCTTATAAACCGTAGAGAAATTTCTCTCTAAGGTTTCTATCAAAGTTTCTTCAAACTTTGCCTTGGTTCTTCAAGCTTCCTTCACAAGCTAGGAAGTAACCGAACCTACTCCATTGCTTCTCCACCATTGGATAATCCTCCAAGGTGATTCCGCCACCTCAAGGAGTTCAACCTCAAGAGTTTCTTCAGTCCTTGAATGGAGAACTTGGAAGAACAACAATCTTATCCAAGTGTTTCCATCACAAGGCCAAGGAATCCAAGAAGTGATATCTTAAAAGAACCAAGAGGAATGGGATGATCTTAAAGACATTTTCATATGTTTGTACATATAATAGTCTCTTTGTATAGGCTTATTTTTGCCTTTGTATTTGTGAGGCATTTTACTTGCTTTTCTTAGTGATTGTATATTGATTTTAGGCTAGGTTACTCGGAGAGTTTAACTCCATTTAACCTCCTATATTGATACATTCATTTTATATTTTTTCAGTAGGAGAAAAGGGGTGGCATTTAGCAATGCTTGAGGGTGTGACTAGTAATTGGGCCAGAACTGGGCCTAGGCAAAATTTTGCATATTAGACTCATTTTGCTCCTAATTTTTCATAGATTTGATTTAGCTAGGTCTCATCATCATTTGATGAACCTAACTAAACCAAATCAAGTATTTTTGAAATAAATCAAGTGAGCATTTTGAGTCTTGGCCGCCTAGCTCATCTCTTTGTTCTTGGCCAAAATTGTTAGCTTCTCCTTCAAGCTTTGAAGCTTTCCTTCCAAGTTTCTAAACCTTGATAGGTTAGGCTGACCTTACCATTGTTCTTAAGTGAACCATGGTCAAGGTTAGCTTCTTCTACAAGTTTTAGAAACCATGGATGGTTAGGCTAAACCTTACCATGGTTCCTAGTGAACCATGGTTAAGGTTAGGTTACACTACAAGCTTCCTCTCCCTATATATTTGTAATTTCTACTCTTGTATTGACTTTTGAACATTTTGAGAAATAAAACTTCAGATTTCTCTCACTCAAGAGTCCCTAAAAATCTATAGATAATTTTCTCTCTAAGGTTTCTATCAAAGTTCTTCCAACTTTGCCTTGGTTCCTCAAGCTTCCTTCACAAACTAAGGAGTAACCGAACCTTCTTCAAGAGCTTCTCCTCCATTGAAGCTTCTTCAAAGAAGAATTACCTCTCTTCAACGTGTTCAACCTCAAGAGTTTCACGGTCTTGGAATGGAAAGCTTGGAAGAACATCAATTTTCTCCAAGTGCTTCCATCATAAAAGCTTCAAGGCATCCGATGAAGAGATCAAATGAAGCCAAGCCCGACACAAGAAGGAAAATAATGAAGCCTCAGATGATACAAGACCACAGACGACCAGAAAAAAGGAAAGGTCAAACTAGATGAAAAGAAAAGTCAAAGTCTACCTCTTAGACTGAGACTTAAATTCCAGACACAGACAAAGAATATTGAAAAATGTCGGAAGTCCACTAAGTCACAACAAGAAGTATTGCTTATCATCCACACTCTGATGTTGTGTATTTTACTCGTATTTTAGCACTTTAATTCACAAGAATTCATAGCATAATCATGCATATCTTTCATGTTTTTAATAAATTTTTATATCATTTTCCTATTTTATGCTTTTCTTGGTATGTGTTGTGTTTTCTCTGAGCAGGATCAAGATTTAAGAATTAAAGAGGAAATGCTGAGCTACAGGGAAAATCACGGCCGTGATTCTAAATCACGCCCGTGATTCACCAGAGAAAATCACGGCCGTGACTCCCAATCACACCCGTGAACGCCACTGACCCTTCATAGATGTGCTCCAGAGAAGATCACGGTCGTGATTCTCAGTCACGGCCGTGATTCACTTCGCGTCCCAGCTTTTTAAGTTTTATGTTTTATTTTTATTTTATCTTTGTAATTTTTATCTTGGTAGTTTTACCTTTTTACCCTTTTAGGTTATAAATTAGATGAGGTTAGCCTAGAACGGGGACTTTTGTTTCGGAGACAGTTTTATTTAGTTTTTGACACTTGGAGAAGGTTGGGCGCCTGTGCCATCGACTCTAAGGTTTGCTTTTCTTTTATTCTTCTTTTCTTGGAGAACTACTATGAACTCCTGTGACTAGTTTCCCTTTTCCTGGATCAGGGCTTAGCCTCTGAGAACCTCTTTATTAATGCATTATTCAGTTTCTTAATTTTATTCGAATTCTTGATCTGTTCTTTTATATTTTATATATGAACTTTAATATTATTGTTTTCATAATAACATTAATTAAGGATGAACTGAGAGGAGAACTTGATTATAATTATGATAAACAATTAATCTTAATTTTCATAATCATAGATAATTAGGGATGAACTGAGAGGAGAACCTAATTATCGGAACCTAAAGGAACAGACTTGAGTGTTAAATCACGAGAGTTGATTTAAGCTTTCGAGGAGCAATAGATTAACAAAGATCTTAATGGGTTTAATTGAACGTAATTACTACGAGAGTAGAGATCAATTTTAATTAAACACGTCCTCGTAGCCTGAGAAGGTGTAAGGATTAAATTAGGTTAAGACTACCTTCAAGATGGAATAGAATTAATTAATGAAAATAATAATTCAATATTGTTGGAACTCTTTGTGCGAACCCTAGATTCCCGGAAATCTCCTTATCTTATCTTAAAGTTTTATCTTATTCATTAATTGCATTACTATCTCTTTTACCATCAAATCTGATCTTATCATCTCAAAACAAAAATTCAATCTGTTTTAAAATTCAAATTAAAATACTAGTAATTCTAGGTCAAACACGTAGTCCCTGTGATTCGATATTTATTACTTGACGACAACCGTACACTTGCGGTTTTCCACACATCAAGTTTTTGGCGCCGTTGCCGGGGACTACGTCTCTTGATTTAAATTACAATTATTTTAATTCGAATTTAAAAAAAAAAAAAAAAAATTAAATAAATAAATAATTTTTTTTTTTTTTGTTTGTTAGTATTTACTTCTCCAATTCAGATTTCACGGGTCACTTTCTTTTTTTTTTTTTGCAGTGCCTTAGGGTTAATGCAAAAGAGATCTCTACGTCTTGGGAAACCAACACCACTTGATCCTGAGATTGAAAGAACTCTCCTGAGAAGGAAAAGAAACCTTTCTAGAGAATTTGACATGGCTGCACAACGAGATAATTTACCGCTTCGGGATTACTCTGCACCCGTAGCTCGTGGGATACCTGGAGGGGAGATGCAAACTGGAGCTACTGTACTAGCTTCTCTGGTGAATATGCTCAAACAGAACACCTTTGGAGGACTACCATCAGAAGATCCTAATGACCACTTAGAGGGGTTCTTGGAAATCTGTGAGACCCAGCAATTTGATGATGAAGTTTCTGATGGAATGCGACTCCGCTTATTCTCACTCACCTTGAGAGATAAGGCAAAGGTGTGGCTAAGAACAGTGCCTAGAGAAAAGATAGCAACTTGGGAATTATGTGAAAGAGCTTTTCTAGAGAAATTCTTTCCCCCTTCTAAAACTAAAGAATTGAGGAAGAAAATCACTAATTTCCAACAAGGCACTGGAGAGACTATTTATGAAGCATGGGAGCGGTTCAAAGGATATCTTCAAGCATGCCCACAACATGGCTTCAACCGTTGGCTTACCATCCAATTTTTCTTTGAAGGATTGGACCAACAAAGCACCATGATATTAGACTCAGCAGCTGGAGGATCTTTCATGGGGAAACCTATTAATGACTGCATGATTATTTTGGAAAATGTAGCCTCAAATCACAGCCAATACAGTGAAAGAGAAGTCACAGCAAGGAAAGGAACTCCGGGGCGATATGAAGTGAACAATATTGAGTTACTCTTAGCAAAATTTGATACTCTTAATCAAAGATTAGACAAGATGGAAAAAGCTAAGGTTAATTCAGTGGCTACAAATCAAGTATGTGACCTTTGTAGGGAACAAGGGCACACTGCAGTAGATTGTACCTCAATTTTTACTGGAGAAAAAGAAGATACTACTGAACAGGTGGCAGCTTCTCATAATTTCTATGACACTCCTCGAAGAGAGAAGAGTAATCCATATTCCAACACATACAACCCTGGTTGGAAGAATCATCCTAACTTTTCTTGGAAGAATAACCCAGTTCAAGGAACTAGCAATCAGCAACCTAATTTCCGTCCGTCCAATCACTTCATTAATGGGGAAGGAAATCCAGTACAGACACCCTCAATTCAACAAAGTGTTTCAAGATTAGAAAACCTTATGGAGAATTTTGTCACTAATCAAAAACAGACCAATGATTCAATGGCAAATTCTATTCAAAACCTTGCTGTCAAGGTTGAGAATATTACTCTCCACAACAAGATGCTGGAAAATCAAATTGCACAGTTGATGCCTAGTTCAAACAATTCTCCAGGTAAGTTCCCAGGTAAAACAGTTGCAAACCCAGCTGAAAATGTTAATGCTGTTACTTTAAGGAGTGGGAAGAAATTAGACAGACCTGTGTCTAATCAAAATGATAATATTGAGATTGATGAAGACGCTTCTCCTATGGTTGAAAAACCTGAAAAAGAGAGATTAGAAAAAGAAAAAGTATCTTCATCAAAGCCTCAAACTGTTTATCACCCTCCAATTCCTTTTCCTCAAAGGTTAGCAAGGACTAAACTTGATAGACAATTTGAAAAATTTTTAAATATGATCAAACAAGTGTATGTAAACATTCCATTTGTAGAAGCTCTACAACAGATGCCTACATATGCTAAATTTCTTAAGGATCTTTTAGCTAACCGAAGGAAATTGGATGATAGAGAGACTGTTACATTGATCCATCATAATTTGCCCAAAAAACTTAAGGATCCTGGTAGTTTCTCTATACCTTGTCTCATTGGAAATCTAAGGTTTGAAAAAGCCTTATGTGACCTTGGGGCAAGTATCAGTTTAATGCCTTTATCAATTTGCAAGAAATTAGATATGGGAGAATTAAAGCCTACAGCAATGTCAATCCAGTTAGCAGATAGATCTATAAAATATCCCATAGGAATTTTAGAAGATGTTCCAGTTAAGATAGGTAAATTTTTAATTCCGGGAGATTTTGTTGTTTTAGAAATGGAAGAGGACAAACAAATACCAATCATACTAGGTAGACCATTTTTGGCTACAGCAGGCGTGATAGTAGATGTCAAACATGGAAAATTGTCCTTATCCATTAATGATGAAACATTGGAATTTAATATTGCTAAATCTGTTAGACAACCTTCTCTTGAAAATATTTGCTGCAGGGTTGATATATTGCCTAAAGACATGGAGGAAGAAGTCATGAGATCTATTTTGAGGGATCCCTTGGAGAATTTTCTAGTTGGAGGAAAGCACATAGATCTTGAGGGGATTCAACCTAATTATGCTTGCTTGATCGATTCAAGTCCCCCGTGTAAAGAAAAAGATCCTCTAGTAGAAAGTCTTCTTGAGTCTTCAACAGATTGGCAAGAAGAAAACTCTCCAAAGTTAGAACTTAAACCACTTCCTTCATCTTTAAGGTATGAGTTTTTGGGGGCTAATTCCACTTATCCAGTCATAGTAAATTCAGCTTTAAATGAAAAAGAAACTGAAAAACTTCTCAATGAGTTGAGAAAATTTAGAAAAGTTATTGGATATACTATGGCTGATATAAAGGGAATTAGTTCTTCATTTTGTATGCATCGCATCTTCTTGGAGGAAGGATCCAAACCTTCTGTTGAAGCTCAAAGAAGACTAAATCCCAAGATGAAAGAAGAGGTAAAGAAAGAAATTTTGAAATTACTGGATGCTAAGGTAATTTATGCTATATCTGATAGTCCTTGGGTAAGTCCAGTTCATGTGGTTCCTAAGAAAGGTGGGATGACAGTAATTAAAAATGATAATAATGAATTAATTCCCACAAGAACTGTGACTGGGTGGCGTATGTGTGTTGATTATAGAAAATTAAATAATGCCACTAGAAAGGATCACTTTCCCTTACCTTTTATTGATCAAATGCTTGAAAGGTTAGCAATGCATTCATACTTTTGTTATTTGGACGGATACTTCGGTTTTCATCAAATCCCTATTCATCCATTAGACCAAGAGAAAACTACTTTTACATGTCCCTATGGTACTTTTGCTTATAGGAGAATGCCTTTTGGCCTATGTAATGCACCTGCTACCTTTCAAAGATGTATGACTGCAATCTTTAGTGATTTATTAGAAAAAGAGATGGAAGTTTTCATGGATGACTTTTCAGTTTATGGTATTTCCTTTGATGACTGTCTATTAAATCTAACTAAAGTATTGCAGCGTTGCTCTGAAGTGAATTTAGTCTTAAATTGGGAAAAATGTCATTTTATGGTACAAGAAGGAATTGTCTTAGGACACCTAATATCTGGGAGAGGAATTGAGGTAGATAGAGCAAAAATAGAAGTAATTGATAAATTGCCTCTTCCAATTGATGTTAAAGGTGTTAGAAGTTTCTTAGGGCATGCCGGTTTCTACCGAAGGTTTATTAAAGATTTTTCAAAAATCTCTAAACCATTATCTAATCTACTTGTGAAAGAGGTACCTTTTAACTTTGATGTTTCTTGTAAGAATGCATTCTACAGGTTGAAAGAAGCTCTCACTACAGCTCCTATTCTGCAAACTCCTGACTGGAGCCTTCCTTTTGAAATCATGTGTGATGCAAGTGACTATGCTATAGGAGCTGTATTGGGACAAAGAAAGGACAAGAAGGTTCATGCTATATACTATGCCAGCAAGACTCTTGATGAAGCCCAAGCCAATTATGCAACAACAGAAAAAGAATTGTTAGCAGTCGTCTATGCTTTTGAAAAGTTCAGATCTTATCTTGTGGGGTCTAAGGTTATTGTTTACACAGATCACTCTGCCCTAAAGTATCTTTTTAATAAAAAGGATGCTAAACCTAGGCTCCTCAGATGGATTCTCCTTTTACAAGAATTTGATTTAGAGATTGTGGACAGAAAGGGAGTAGAAAATGCAGTAGCTGATCATCTCTCTCGACTTCCTGTAGACCCCTAAAATTGTCCGGGTCGGAAATAAAGCTTGAAGACTCTCGAAGACTGAAGGATAATCAGCCAGAAGGACTCTTCGAAGGCCCTAGGAGGGTTCTCTGTAGGTCTAGAGGTCTTAGAATAGCTAAAAATAAGGAAGTGGAGGGAAAAAGCCCAATACGGCCGTACTGAACTTAATACGGCCGTATTGAAGCTTCAATACGGCCGTACTGAAGTCAGTACAACCGTATTGACACTTCAATACGACCGCTGCGAACTCAATACGGGCGTATTGAAATTTCTGACTTTCAATACGACCGTATTGAACTCCAATACGACCGTATTGAAGTTCAAAAATTTCAATACGGCCGTATTGGCCCTGTAGGCCGTACTGCGCCTATTCCCTATAAATATGACGTCAATTGGACGTCATTCCACACTTTTTCACACAGTTTTGACTCCCTCCTTGAGTATTCTAGGGTTTTTGAGCAGTGTTCTGCCCTAGAAATCTCTCTGGGAGTCGATCCGACGAAGTTCTTGAGCCCCGAGCCATTTTGCTTGAGGATCGAACCTAGTCGAGGGGAAATCTTTTTGATTCCCTTAGTAAAAAATTTTTTGTTCTAAGAGAGCGAGGAGCGGGCTTGTAGAGCGAGGGAACGCCAAAACGCTTCCCAGTTCTTTCAATATATAAAAGCACGCTTCAAGAGGTTTCCCTTCAATCCTTCCTTTTACTGCTTTCTGTGTGCATATTTAAACTGTCATCATGTAGATAGTCAATTTATAATTGCTTAGAATAAATAGGGGTAATTTAGTAATTTTATACTGTTCTTTTAAAAATAATCTGTCATAGGGAACCCGAAAGGGGCGCCGTGGGGTGCTAACACCTTCCCCACGCGTAACCGACTCCCTTACCCAACTCTGGTTGTAGCGGCCAAAGTTGATTTTTAAATCAATTGCCTTATCCCTTTTTCCAATGTTTTGAGTAAAACATTGGTGGCGACTCCACGAACCCTCCTTTTGCGAAAACCACTAAACCATGGAGGGTCCCGCTTGGGATTAATATGGATTAGTGAGACTTTTAATAAATAAATTGGATAAGATCGACAAGGTCTCAGTTTGAGAACAAGTCATTCTAATAATCCAATACATTTTCAAAACCAAAATAAAAGAGTCCAACCATCCTTCGCGAATGCCGAAAGCCCGTTTCGGGCCGGTGGCGACAGATGGCGACTCCACTGGGGAAGCCTCGAGAGTCAGTCCCATTTAGTGACAGATTATTTTTAACAAATAGTTAAAATTACTTTATTACCCCTCACTTGTATGATAACATGTTTATCTATTTGGCTTTAATAACTGTTGTATGTTTAATTTTCCGCAAATGTTTGAAATAAAATTGCACACAAACCTTTGCACACAACAGTTCCCTCTATACCCGGGGGCATGAGTGGTAATCCATAGGGAGTGGATGTTAGTACGGCCGGTTGATGGGTTTATAGGAGCCTATGAGACCGTTGTCGGAAAACATCACTCAAGGTGATAACCATGAACTTGAGTCCGACGGTGCGTTGGAACTTTCCATCGACCTACGACAAGAGGAATTGGGTCCCTATAATGGGGGCACCTTGGGGGCCTTTGACCAAGTGAGAACAGTTAGATCCTCCTTGAATATGCACTTTTCTGCAGGAGACCCCTACCTCGTAATTTGCTCGTGACTGTTCGTGGATGAGTGAATTGTTTGTGTAAATGCTTATGTGCAATTGTTTGTGCATTAATAAATAACCTCGTGATAAGGTCTAAAAATAATCCCCATGCATAAAAAACCATGACATGAGAGGAAAGACCATGTGTGAAAATATAATAAAAGTGAGGAGCATGTACATCATTACCAATAAGACATCATGCATCCTCATGAAAACATACATTTTAGGATCACCAATACCTCTTGACATGAGTGAAAGAGACCCATGACTATAGAGTTTCTCCGTTGGGGAGAAATCATAGATAAAGAAGGGTGGTAAACTTCCGTCTTAAAAAGGCAGCGCCTTAAAGATGGAGGTTTATCAAGCTCATGTTAAAGAGTGTATGCATTCCATAAAATAAACTAACTAAACATTCATTTTAGAAAGTGGCTGGTCATCTCTCTGTCCTTACGCGCGCACGGAAAATCAAGAAAATGGAAGCATTGGAGGAGCAAAACAAGAAGCTCACAACCGAGCTTTCACAGCTTAAAGAGCAGATGGCGCAAATGATGGAACTCATGCGTCATCACAATATCCATGATTCTCATCATAGTGATCATGGGTCCCATCATGAGGGAGAGGAAGAAGAGCATGAAAAAGATCCTCCAAACGCCGTACCCCTTGGGGCAGGAATTATTATAAAAGAGCCCGAGGTCTCAAAGGAACAATTCCATGCCCTCGAGGATCGGCTAAGGGCTATGGAGGGGCATGACTTTGACATTAAGGACGCCGCCGACATGTGTTTAGTGAGGGACATTCAATTCCCTCCTAAATTTAAAGTGCCAGATTTCCCAAAGTACGTGGGATCGACTTGCCCTAAAAGTCATCTCACCATGTACTGTCGCAAGATGGCTGCATATGCCACAAATGAAAAGCTCTTGATCCACTGCTTTCAAGAGAGCTTAGCTGAAACTGCACTTAACTGGTATATGCAACTAGATGGAAATCTAGTTCACACATGGAGGCAGTTGGCCGACGCCTTCCTCAAGCGCTATAAATACAACATCGACCTAACACCCGATAGGTCAGATCTTCAAGCCTTGAGTAAAAAGAACGATGAATCCTTCAAGGCATACGCCCAACGTTGGAGGGAGTTGGCGGCACAGATAGAGCCCCCGCTGTCGGATAAGGAGACGGTGTCCTTATTCATCAACTCGTTGACTGGTCCCTATTACGATAAAATGATAGGGAACACAACGACACTCTTCTCGGACATCATCACCATTGGAGAAAGGGTGGAACAAGGACTTAAAAGTGGAAAGCTGGCTAAGCCTTCCCAACCATATGAAGCTAAGAAGGCCTTTGGGAAGAAGAAAGAAGGAGGAGTCAACGCTGTAACCATTGCTCCGTCTTCTTCCGCTTCGAAGTCAGGAAAATCGCAATACAACTCTGTGAAGAAGTTTGACAAACTTCCGACCACTTATAGCGATCTCCTGCCGAAGCTAGTAGAGGCGCGTCTTATTGCTTACATTCCACCAAAGAAGGTGAATCCACCCTACCCCGATTGGTACAATCCACAAGACAAATGTCTATACCATTCGGGGGCACAGGGGCATTCAACGGAGAACTGCCGAGCTCTCAAGTATAAGGTCCAAGACCTTATCGACGCTGGGTGGGTCACTTTCGATTCGACGGCGCCCGACGTGAGCAAGAATCCTCTACCGCAGCAGGAGTAGAGAGAAGGGCAAGCCATGATAGGGCCCCTCCACATTTTTTCTTTTAGGGACTCATGATCAGTACCCGAGATCATGAGGACCTTTTCATGTAAATAAAGGGTTTTATACAGTTTTACACTCATATATCAATAAAAAGGCATTTTTCACACATTATTCTCTCATTTTGTTCTATTCTCTCTCTCTCATTAATATTAATAAACTCTAAACCTAAACAGAACCAATAAATAATTATGTCTGTGATTGCTCGCTCTGACCGGGATCCGAAAGCCGAAGGTGAATGGGTTGAGCTGGACAGTAATGAGGAGACCATCTCTCCGGATCTGCAAAGACTGCTAGATCAAGAAGCTCATCTACTCCAACCGAATCAAGAAGAATTGGAAACCGTGAATTTGGGGCAGGGTCAAGAATTGAAAGAGGTCAACATTGGGACCCGTATCAGTGATGGAATAAAAACGCAATTAATTCAATTATTGAGGGAATACAAGGACGTATTTGCATGGTCGTACCATGATATGCCCGGGTTGGACTCCAACATCGTCGAACACAAGTTGCCCTTAAAAGAGGGGTTTCGACCCATTAAGCAAAAGCTTCGACAAATCAAGCCCGAATGGTCCTTAAAGATTAAGGAGGAGGTGGAAAAACAATTGGACGCGGGATTCCTGGTTGTATCCCAGTATCCCGAATGGCTGGCTAACATTGTGCCAGTCGTCAAAAAGAATGGGAAGGTTAGAGTGTGTGTTGATTATAGGGATTTGAATCGTGCCAGTCCAAAGGACGATTTTCCCTTGCCCCACATCGATACACTTGTGGATCACACCGCCACAAACACACTCTATTCCTTTATGGATGGATACTCGGGGTATAATCAAATCAAGATGAATATAGAAGACCGCGAGAAAACTTCTTTCATTACACCCTGGGGAACTTTCTGCTACAGGGTGATGCCTTTCGGACTTAAAAATGCGGGGGCCACCTACCAACGAGCGATGGTGACTCTATTCCACGATATGATCCACAAAGAAATTGAAGTATACGTGGATGACATGATCGCAAAGTCAAAAGACGAAATGGACCACATCCAATATTTGAGAAAATTATTCAATCGGCTTCGTAAGTATCAGCTTAAGCTAAACCCGGCTAAGTGTACTTTCGGAGTTCGGTCGGGTAAGCTTCTTGGGTTCATCGTCAGTGAAAAAGGCATAGAGGTTGACCCCGATAAAGTAAAGGCAATAATGGAAATGCCTCCTCCTAAAACTGAGAAAGAAATTAGAGGATTCCTCGGCAGGGTGAACTACGTCGCAAGGTTCATCGCACAGTTGACTGACACGTGCAAACCAATATTCAAGCTGTTGCGCAAGAATCATTCCGAAACTTGGGATGAGAATTGTCAACGAGCTTTTGACAAGGTCAAACAGTGCTTGGCCAATCCACCAATATTGGTGCCACCTGTCGAGGGAAGGCCATTAATCCTCTATCTGACAGTGCTTGATGAGTCCATGGGAGCCGTGCTAGGGCAACAGGACGAAACTGGAAAGAAAGAACAAGCCATCTACTACCTGAGCAAAAAGTTCCTTGATTATGAAACCCGCTACACGCCATTAGAAAAGACTTGCTGTGCGTTGGCATGGGCAACACAAAGGCTCAGGCAGTACATGATAAGGCATACTACTTGGTTGGTTTCCAAAATGGACCCAATTAAGTACGTGTTCGACAAGCCAATAATCACTGGGAAGATCGCCCGATGGCAAGTACAATTATCAGAATTCGACATCATACATGTCACACAAAAAGCCATCAAAGGCAGTACCCTAGCTGATTATCTAGCACATGGGCCGACCAATGATTATCAATCCCTTCAGGATGATTTCCCCGATGAACATATAATGAGTATACAACATGAAGATCCCAAGAACGATGCGTGGACCATGTATTTTGATGGAGCCTCCAACATGCTTGGACAGGGGATTGGGACAGTGTTAATCTCCCCACAAGGAAAGCATATCCCTCTAACAGCAAGACTCAATTTCGACTGTACAAATAATATGGCCGAATACGAGGCTTGCGCGTTAGGAATCCAAGCGGCTATCAACAATGGTATCCTCAAACTCAAAGTATTTGGAGATTCGGCTTTAGTCATCCATCAGCTACGAGGTGACTGGGAAGTCCGAAATCCTAAACTGATACCATATGTTGAGCATATCAAAGATTTGACACAATTCTTCCAAAGTATCATCTTTGAATACATTCCAAGGGAGGAGAATCAGTTTGCTGACGCCCTTGCTACGCTCTCATCGATGTTCGCCTTGGATAAGGAGCATGAAATGCCCATCATCAATATCCGGCGGCACGATAAGCAAGCGTTCTGCCTACTGATAGATGAAGCTGTTGACGATCATCCATGGTTCCATGACATCAAACAATATCTGTCAAAAGGGGAATATCCTGATATGGCCAGCGATAATGATAAAAAGCATATCCGAAGAAGGGCCATGGGATTTCTGTTGATTGGAGAAACCCTCTACAAAAAGAATTATGACTCGGTCTTATTGAGATGTATAGACCAAGTCGAAGCTCAAAATGTAATCAAAGAAATACATGAGGGGGTTTTCGGTACCCATATTCCCGGGCCTGCAATGGCTAAGAAAATCCTCAGAGCAGGATATTATTGGTCGACCATTGAAAGGGATTGTTACCAATACGTCCGGAAATGCCACAAGTGTCAAGCATATGCCGACAACATTCATGTCCCACCAACGCCACTTAATGTTTTGGCTTCACCATGGCCATTCGCAATGTGGGGCATGGATGTTATTGGACCCATCGAGCCAAAGGCATCCAATGGACATAGGTTCATCCTTGTGGCCATTGACTATTTCACCAAATGGGTAGAAGCGGCATCGTATGCTCATGTGACCCGAAAGGTGGTAACATCTTTTATCAGAAAGAATATCATATGCAGATACGGTATTCCCGACAAAATCATCACTGATAATGGATCCAATTTGAACAATAAGATGGTGGAAGAACTGTGCAAAGAGTTCAAAATTCAGCACCACAAATCTTCCCCATACCGACCAAAGATGAATGGGGCAGTTGAGGCAGCCAATAAGAATATCAAGAAGATAGTACAAAAGATGGTTGTCTCATTCAAAGACTGGCATGAGATGCTACCCTTCGCTCTCCATGGTTATAGGACTTCAGCACGTACATCCACAGGAGCTACTCCATTCTCCCTTGTTTATGGAATGGAGGCAGTTCTGCCGGTTGAAGTCGAGATACCGTCTCTGAGAGTAATCATGGAAGCAAAACTTTCCGAGGCAGAATGGGTTCAAAGTCGATACAACCAATTGAACCTTATCGAAGAAAAACGACTGAACGCCATATGCCATGGTCAAGCCTACCAAAGGAAGATCAAAAAGGCTTTTGACAAGAAAGTCCATCCTCGAATCTACCATGAGGGAGAGCTGGTGATGAAGAAATTGCTACCAGCTCAAAAGGACAAAATCGGAAAGTGGGCCCCAAATTACGAAGGACCATACGTGGTGAAGCGAGCCTTCTCCGGAGGAGCATTGATTCTCACAGACATGGACGGAGAAGAACTTCGATACCCAGTCAACGCTGACATGGTAAAGAAGTATTACGCTTGAAGACGTTGCTTGCATCAGCCCGCTAGGATGAAAACCCAAAAAGGGCATCCTAGGCAAAAGTTAGGGCAAAACAAAAAGCCCGCCAGTACAAGGGTACTAGGCAAAACAAAGGCAAAATTATCCCCGCTAGGACACGTCCTAGGCAAAAATTAGGGGAAAAAGAATAAGATGCAAAAAGTAAAGCAAGCAACGATCACGTGAACTGAAAACCGAAAGGCGGTTCAAGTGATAATCTTCTAGAAGCAAGCGTCTTGCAGTATCTACACTCCTGGCTCAGGCATCTCACCCGAAACAACTAGGGAAACGGGAAGAGCAGCAATTACAAATATAATTGTTTAAGCCAAAAATGTATAGCCCACCTTGGCCAGCCATTCTTCAGAAATTCCCTTTGTAAATCTTTCTGTGTAAACATTTGTGAATATCAATAAAATATCCATTTGTTTCTTTTCTTTCTTGACCTTGTGATTATGCCTTTAAATTGATGTTTCTAAAAATTGTACGAAACTCTTAATAATCGGTCAATAAAAGAGGGGTTCCTGTAAAATCCATAATCTCCTGCATAAAGGCTCACAAAAATACTCCCTCGCGTCAATGACAGAAAGTCCTCCAAGAAGAAGAGGATAGGGAGAGCCACTCACTTTTCTAAATAAATGAACAAAAATAAAAATTGTATTGCATTTGTGCATCACACACATTAGTTGCACATTCAAAGACCTTATCATGAGGCAACTGCATAAAATAGAAAAATAGAAAATTGCTTGTGTATGACAGCAGCAAGCAAAATACAAAGATTCAGAAAATCAGCAGCATCATACAGAATAATTGAGCCTGGAGAGGCTTGCCGAAAGAATACTCTCAAAATAACTGAGCCTGGAGAGGCTCGCCGAAATACTCCTCATCCTCCACACCAAAGAATAATTGAGCCTGGAGAGGCTCGCAGAAAGAATACTCCCTCAGAATAATTGAGCCTGGAGAGGCTCACAGAAACAATACTCTTCCTTCAGAATAGTTGGGCCTAGAAAGGCTCGATTCCCCAGAGATATCTCAAGCTTACACTCACGGGCCAAATTCCCCAGTGAAAGCTATCAGAATGCGATCAGCGAAATCCCCAAAGGAGGCCTGATCATCCAAGAAAAATGTCTAAGGACTTTAAACTTCCCCAATGGAGGATAGCTTTCCAACTCAAAAGCGATGGGTGAAGCTAAGCCTGAAGAGGCTTTCTAAATAATACTCTGGGATGAATAAAAACTTCAAATCCCCAATCGCCTACTAAAGAGGCATTTCTACAAAAGGAAGACCAATAAACTATTCCCCAAGTGGAATTTGGCTCTCAGCCTAACAAATGAACGTCAAGATGATCTGCCTAACAAAAGAGGCCAATCAACATCAATCCTCAGTGGATGATCGCCTATCCAAGAGGCATCCCCACAAAAGGGGAAGAAAATCAAAAAGATTAATAAAATTCCCCAAGCGGAATTTGGCATCCCGCCAAAACATCGAACATCAAGACTATCTGCCTAACAGAAGAGGCCAGTCAAAAAAATCAACATGTCAACATCCCTAGCGGATAACAGCCTACACAGAGGCAACAAAATCCAAAAATTAAAAAGAGTTACCCGAATAAGGATAACCGGGATACTCCACCTACGTCAAAAGGACGTCAGCCAAACATAAGGCATCGCTCGACTCAGAGAGAAAGAGCATCTGTGTCTACACCCCAAGGAGTCAGAAATTCCCCATGGGTACCAACAATGCAACGCAAGTTGGGGCACAGGAACCTGTGAATGACTGCACATCCCGTAGACGGATCCCTGCATTATCCAGCCCTCAGTGGCACCAAAATCAAAATCAACATCCAGAATCCCCAGCGGATAACAGCCTACACAGAGGCAGCGAAAAATCAGAAAATCAAAAAGAGTTACCCGAACAAGGATAACCGGGATACTCCACCAACGTCGAAAGGACGTCAGCCAATCATAAGGCACCGCTCACATCAGAAAGAGCATCTTTGTGTCTATACCCCAAGGAGTCAGAAATTCCCCAAGGGTACCAACAATGCAATGCAAGTTGGGGCACAGGAACCTGTGAATGACTGCACATCCCCTAGACGGATCCCTGCGTTATCCAGCCCTCAGCGGCACAAAAATCAAAAAACAACCGTCGAAGCAGCATCGTGGACTGTGGAGACAAAATCATCACCAAATCCCTGGAAAGGAGATATTCACGCTACCCCGTCGTCACAAACACGGAGGTATGTAGCTTCCGGCTCGGGCAATGAGAGAAGCTATCTCTGGAAAAGGGGTACTCACCGCTTACCGTTGTCACAAAGGTACTTAGTTTCCGGCTCAAACAAAGAGTGAAGCTAAGCCTGGAAGGACGGTATTTACAGCTTCCAGCTTGGGCAACAAGCAAAGCAAGGCCTGGAGAGGCAAAACTCACACTGCTTACCGTTGTCACAAGGGTACTTAGCTTCCGGCTCGAACAAAGAGTGAAGTTAAGCCTGGAGAGACGGTACTCACAGCTTCCAGCTTGGGCAACAAGCAAAGCAAGGCCTGGAGAGGCAAAACTCACACTGCTCACCGTCGTTGCAAAGGTGCTTGGTTTCCGACTCGAACAAAGAGCGAGACTAAGCCTGGAGAGGCGGTACTCAACCATCAGCGTCATCAGAGGCGCGTTGATGTCCAACTTCCGGCTCGAGCGTCGAGTGAAGTTGACCTTGGAGAAGGTAAACTCAGCTACCGAGGATGTCAAAAGCGCCGAGGTATGCACCCACCTGGAGAGGCTACTCAACATTTTTCCACCGGAAGACGCTACAAGTCAGAAGGTCGGCGCAATACCCGGACAATTGGGTCAACTCCTTTACTTGTCAGCCGATACACCAAAAGGCCGTCCGACTAAGTAAAGGGGGGGCAGCTGTAGACCCCTAAAATTGTCCGGGTCGGAAATAAAGCTTGAAGACTCTCGAAGACTGAAGGATAATCAGCCAGAAGGACTCTTCGAAGGCCCTAGGAGGGTTCTCTGTAGGTCTAGAGGTCTTAGAATAGCTAAAAATAAGGAAGTGGAGGGAAAAAGCCCAATACGGCCGTACTGAACTTAATACGGCCGTATTGAAGCTTCAATACGGCCGTACTGAAGTCAGTACAACCGTATTGACACTTCAATACGACCGCTGCGAACTCAATACGGGCGTATTGAAATTTCTGACTTTCAATACGACCGTATTGAACTCCAATACGACCGTATTGAAGTTCAAAAATTTCAATACGGCCGTATTGGCCCTGTAGGCCGTACTGCGCCTATTCCCTATAAATATGACGTCAATTGGACGTCATTCCACACTTTTTCACACAGTTTTGACTCCCTCCTTGAGTATTCTGGGGTTTTTGAGCAGTGTTCTGCCCTAGAAATCTCTCTGGGAGTCGATCCGACGAAGTTCTTGAGCCCCGAGCCATTTTGCTTGAGGATCGAACCTAGTCGAGGGGAAATCTTTTTGATTCCCTTAGTAAAAAATTTTTTGTTCTAAGAGAGCGAGGAGCGGGCTTGTAGAGCGAGGGAACGCCAAAACGCTTCCCAGTTCTTTCAATATATAAAAGCACGCTTCAAGAGGTTTCCCTTCAATCCTTCCTTTTACTGCTTTCTGTGTGCATATTTAAACTGTCATCATGTAGATAGTCAATTTATAATTGCTTAGAATAAATAGGGGTAATTTAGTAATTTTATACTGTTCTTTTAAAAATAATCTGTCATAGGGAACCCGAAAGGGGCGCCGTGGGGTGCTAACACCTTCCCCACGCGTAACCGACTCCCTTACCCAACTCTGGTTGTAGCGGCCAAAGTTGATTTTTAAATCAATTGCCTTATCCCTTTTTCCAATGTTTTGAGTAAAACATTGGTGGCGACTCCACGAACCCTCCTTTTGCGAAAACCACTAAACCATGGAGGGTCCCGCTTGGGATTAATATGGATTAGTGAGACTTTTAATAAATAAATTGGATAAGATCGACAAGGTCTCAGTTTGAGAACAAGTCATTCTAATAATCCAATACATTTTCAAAACCAAAATAAAAGAGTCCAACCATCCTTCGCGAATGCCGAAAGCCCGTTTCGGGCCGGTGGCGACACTTCCACAAGACCAAGCAACAAAGGAGGAACTCCCTATTAATGACAGCTTCCCAGACAAAAAGCTTTTAGCAGTTGTTGTGAAAAACAGTCCCTGGTATGCAGATTATGCGAATTACTTAGCATGTGGAGTCCTTCCTGAAGACTTTAATTATCAACAAAAGAAGAAATTCTTTAGTGACCTTAACAGCTTTATTTGGGATGAACCTTACCTATATAAGAGGTGTAGAGATGGTATCTACAGAAGGTGTATCTCAGAAGAAGCAGCTCCTCACATCATTCACTCATGTCATTCTTCCGCATATGGAGGGCATGCTAGTACGTCAAAAACTGCAGCTAAAATTCTACAATCTGGTTTTTACTGGCCAAACTTATTTAAGGATACCTGGAAGATGGTAAATTCTTGTGACCAATGCCAAAGATCAGGGAATATATCCAGGAAACATGAAATTCCATTAAATGGGATTTTAGAAGTAGAAATTTTTGATGTATGGGGAGTAGATTACATGGGACCATTCCCAAGTTCTAAAGGTTACAAGTTCATATTAGTTGCAGTTGATTATGTGTCCAAGTGGGTAGAAGCGATTCCCGCTCAAACGAGTGATTCAAATACTGTCATTAAACTCTTCAAAAGAATTATATTTCCAAGATTTGGGGTCCCAAGAGCTGTGATCAGTGATGGAGGCTCACATTTTATTGAAAGAAAGTTTGAATCTCTCTTAAAAAAGTATGGAGTCACTCACAAGGTTGGTACACCTTATCACCCTCAAACAAGTGGACAGGTAGAAATATCCAACAGAGAAATCAAAAAGATCCTTGAGAAGACTGTATCTACAACAAGAAAGGACTGGTCTTTAAGATTAGATGAAGCTCTTTGGGCCTACAGGACTGCTTACAAAACACCTATTGGCATGTCTCCATTTAGGCTGATTTATGGCAAATCTTGCCATCTTCCTGTAGAGCTAGAACACAAGGCTTTGTGGGCAATAAAATACTTCAACTATGACCTAAAGGATGCTGGAGAAAAAAGGAAATTGGAACTCAATGAGCTTGATGAAATCAGATTAGACTCATATGAAAATGCTAAGATTTACAAAGAAAGAACAAAGAGGTGGCATGACAAGCATATACATAGAAGAGAATTCAAGCAAGGGGACTCGGTGCTATTATTTAATTCCAGACTCAGATTGTTTCCTGGAAAATTGAAGTCAAGATGGTCAGGGCCTTTTACAGTTCAAAAAGTATATCCCTATGGAGCTGTAGAAATCAGAAACGATAAAGGCGACATATTCAAGGTCAATGCACAGAGATTGAAGTTATATTTCCATGGGGAACACTTAGAAAAATTATACTCTATGGTTCTTCAGGAACCTACTCAAGTTTCTTAAAAAAAAAAAAAAAATATAATAAAATAAAAATTCAGAGTTCCAGAGAGAATCACGACCGTGATTCTAAATCACGACCGTGATTCTAAATCACGACCGTGATTCTAAATCACGGGCGTGATCTTCTCTGGAAAATTTTTGGAAAACCCCAGAGAGAATCACAACCGTGATTATAAATCACGGGCGTGATCTTCTCTGGAAAATTTTTTGGAAAACCCTAGAGAGAATCACGACCGTGATTATAAATCACGGGCGTGATCTCCTCTGTTTGAATTTTTGAAAACTCACAAAGAGAATCACGGCCGTGATTTCCAATCACGCCCGTGATTCCCTGCTGACGCTCAACAGATACAACCCGTGATTTTTGAAATTCCCCTTTCCCTTATATATTTTTCCCTCTCCTTTTACATTCTCACTTCTCTCAAACTTACGAACTCTACCCATTCTCTCTTTTCTTCTCTCCCAAACCCTAGCTTCTCACTTCTTCTTCCTCTTCTTCCCTCTTCCTCCCACATTCACTCCTTCCGTTCATCCATGGCTCCCAAGCGCACCCGTACCGTTGGTTCGTCCTCCACCGCTTCCGATACCCACAGTTACGAGGAAGAAGCAAGTGAAATTCCGCACCTTCCTCCGAGGTTCTATCGGAACGATGAACAGCGTGAGCGGAACGAGGTATTACGCGTCCGCACTATCCATCCTACCAGGTATCTCGACTTCCCATTTATTCGTAAGTTGGGTTTACGTGCTGATATCAATTTCATGTTAACTAACATTGGGTGGACAACCTTTGCTACCATGCATAATGATGTTGTTTATCCTCGACTAGTTCTTGAGTTCTTGACCAAATTGTTCTGAAGGTTTGATTTCTTTCCGTATGTTTAACCAAGAACACGAATTAACCCTGGCTCAGTTCAATAATATTTTTGGATTTCCCACTGGAGGGAGCACGAGAACCCCAAGTTCTTTCAACCCTGGTTCTTTTTGGTATAGTTTGACAGGTACAAGTAATTGGGTCGCTGGAAAATGTAATTCCTCTGCTTTCCGCCATCCCGCCATCCGTATTATGCACCGCTTTATTGCCTCTACTGTTTTGGCCCGAGGTGATTCTGAAGGAAAGGTTCGTTTGAGCGACCTTTTACTTTTATGGGCTATGATGGAAAACAGAGAGGAGCCTATTGATTCTGGCAGTCATTTGGCACGACAGTTCCAGAGTATTTCCAATACCAGCCACAGTGCGATTGTGAACGGCGGCCTCATTACCACTATAGCCAAACACCTTGGCTATCACGCTTGGCTGGACCAGTTAGAACCACTCCCTGGAAGCCGTACTATTAATTTTGCCACCTGCTCTTCTATGAACTGCATTGCGAAAGATGAAGATGATAAATACTACTTTGTAGTAACCCAGTCGGGAGTGCACCACCAGTTACCAAATCCAACATACACCGTGAAGAACCGGGCTACACGGCAGTTTCCACTGGAGCCATTAGAGGACCTACCTCCAGCAGCTGAGGAAGCGGCTCCTGCAGATGAGGAAGCAGCTCCTGAACAACCCCCTCTACATCCTGGACCTGAGGTGGACAATGCTGCTATCCTGGCAGCTATTCAATCAATGGATAACCGGCTGAAACAAATGGATGAACGCCAGCAGCATTATAATTACATGGTTGATCAAATGTATCAATGGCACATTCAACGGTATCCAGATGATCTTTCTTAGTCCTTATTTTACTCTGATGCTTAGGGACAAGCATTCCTTTCTGTTGTGGGTTGGTTGCATATTCATGCATTTTATAATTTTTTCAAAATAATCTATCATGCATTCATTAGCTCTTTGCTTCGGGACAAGCAAATCTTTAAGTTTGGGGTTAGGAGGATGTACGCATTTCATTCATTCATGCAAAGTAAAAAAAAAAAAAAAAATCATGCATATATACATATTCAGCTAATCCCAGCTTGAATTTGTGTTTGAAAAGTAAATATTTTTAATGAAATTGTTCGTCTTTGAAAACACTGAATGTGATGAATTGAATCTTGAAGTCTCAGAACAAAAGGTTGAAAAATTAGCTGGTTTTGTGGCTAGCACTTGGTTCTTAGTATTGAGGCTTGAAATGATCGAGAATTATAAAAATAGTCTCTTGAAGATAAATTCTTTTTAATTCGTGCTTAAAAGCTTTTGGGGGGTAATAAAAAAAAAAAAAAAAAAAAAAATTCACCTAGCACCCCTTTGAGGTCATAGGTTAGAGGGAGAATATTCTTAACCTTAGAAAACTAAGGGAACTAATTAGCTACTGGGGAATTGTTTAGTAAAATAGCTAGACCCCCTTTGAGGCTACGTGTTCTTGAAATTATCATCCTCTCTACACTGATTGGCTACTGGGGAAATGTTTTAGGTGAGACAAAAACAAAAATAAAAATATTACCCCTATTTGTGTCACAAGCATTGAAAAATTATTTCTGTTAAATTATCTTCGTTTGACTAATGAGCTTTACAAGATTTGACATCATGAAACTCTTAGAAACTAAGAGTTGGCGCTAGTAATGAAAGATTAAGATTCTAATTGGACCTTGTGAGACTAAGAGTGAAGATTTTAAATGCTCAGTTAATTCTTGATGATTTTTTTTTTTGGAATAAAATTATTGTTTGAGGACAAATAAAAGTTCAAGTTTGGGGTTATTTGATGTTGTGTATTTTACTCGTATTTTAGCACTTTAATTCACAAGAATTCATAGCATAATCATGCATATCTTTCATGTTTTTAATAAATTTTTATATCATTTTCCTATTTTATGCTTTTCTTGGTATGTGTTGTGTTTTCTCTGAGCAGGATCAAGATTTAAGAATTAAAGAGGAAATGCTGAGCTACAGGGAAAATCACGGCCGTGATTCTAAATCACGCCCGTGATTCACCAGAGAAAATCACGGCCGTGACTCCCAATCACACCCGTGAACGCCACTGACCCTTCATAGATGTGCTCCAGAGAAGATCACGGTCGTGATTCTCAGTCACGGCCGTGATTCACTTCGCGTCCCAGCTTTTTAAGTTTTATGTTTTATTTTTATTTTATCTTTGTAATTTTTATCTTGGTAGTTTTACCTTTTTACCCTTTTAGGTTATAAATTAGATGAGGTTAGCCTAGAACGGGGACTTTTGTTTCGGAGACAGTTTTATTTAGTTTTTGACACTTGGAGAAGGTTGGGCGCCTGTGCCATCGACTCTAAGGTTTGCTTTTCTTTTATTATTCTTTTCTTGGAGAACTACTATGAACTCCTGTGAGTAGTTTCCCTTTTCCTAGATCAGGGCTTAGCCTCTGAGAACCTCTTTATTAATGCATTATTCAGTTTCTTAATTTTATTCCAATTCTTGATCTGTTCTTTTATATTTTATATATGAACTTTAATATTATTGTTTTCATAATAACATTAATTAAGGATGAACTGAGAGGAGAACTTGATTATAATTATGATAAACAATTAATCTTAATTTTCATAATCATAGATAATTAGGGATGAACTGAGAGGAGAACCTAATTATCGGAACCTAAAGGAACAGACTTGAGTGTTAAATCACGAGAGTTGATTTAAGCTTTCGAGGAGCAATAGATTAACAAAGATCTTAATGGGTTTAATTGAACGTAATTACTACGAGAGTAGAGATCAATTTTAATTAAACACGTCCTCGTAGCCTGAGAAGGTGCAAGGATTAAATTAGGTTAAGACTACCTTCAAGATGGAATAGAATTAATTAATGAAAATAATAATTCAATATTGTTGGAACTCTTTGTGCGAACCCTAGATTCCCGGAAATCTCCTTATCTTATCTTAAAGTTTTATCTTATTCATTAATTGTATTACTATCTCTTTTACCATCAAATCTGATCTTATCATCTCAAAACAAAAATTCAATCTGTTTTAAAATTCAAATTAAAATACTAGTAATTCTAGGTCAAACACGTAGTCCCTGTGATTCGATATTTATTACTTGACGACAACCGTACACTTGCGGTTTTCCACACATCACACTCTCAGAAAAACACATGAAGTCATCAAAAATATAAAAAAAGAGAAGAAAATTGGACTAGCGCGTATCCACAAGTCAAAGTTGCTAGTGTCAGAGAAAGTACACCTACCATTCAATAAAAGACAACACCTTTACAGCTACAATGCCAGGGAAAGTACAAATATACCTAGGTTATGATTGAAGTCAGATATAGAAGTGAACAAACGGTACAAAAGACTTCATGTAACACAGATTCGACAAACAAAAATTTAATGCAAGATCAAATGCATTAAATATAATATCTACGAAGCCTGGACGAACTAAACAAGAAAATCAGAGGATGGTAGTCAAGCAACAAGACTAGGTCTGATCAAAGATAGAAGAACATTCAACAAACACTAGACGAGGCCTACTACAAGTCAAAACCTTGAAGTATCAGACAAAAAGCTAAAATAAGGCTAAATCTAGAACAAAACAAAATTGGGTTAAACATCAGATGAAGCCCAATGGTCAACTCAGATGAAGAACAGTCAAGGTAAGGCACATCATGAAAATCAGACAAACCAAGACAATTGAATAGATAAAGTATAATATGTGTGCCAGACGAATATGAGGCTAATATTAGACAAAGGTGTGTCAAGGACAACGTCAAGTGCAACATAAGAAATTAGACTAAGCATTGGTCAAAGATTAGAAGAAAGTCAACTACACATCAGACGAAGGACAACACAGACTAAAAATTATTTTAAATGGAAACAAAGTCTGTCCATTCACAATGTTGACCAGACCATAGAAAGACAAAGCATTAATGACAAATGCTCAGACGAAGATCAAAAATTGAGACGCAAATAGAATATCATATGCAAACGAAGAATGCCATAACAAGTATTTGAAGAATCAAGTCTCAAGGGACAAATCAGGCATTGTCTACGATCATCTAAATGTTCTCAACATTATCGCATGATTAAAGGAAGAGAAGAAGAAGAAGAAAAGCACACAAAAGCAAAATCATGCATGTGTTAGAAAAAGTACATTACTTTTTCAGATAAGGACAACATTCTGAAGCTACAATGATAGGAAAAGGACAAAAAGTTCCTAGGCCTCTGCTAAACTCAGACACTGTTGCTAACAAGGCAAATAAGACTTAACGCAATATCTATAAATTGGAAGCAACATTAAATGTAAGATCTTCTACATTAAATGAAAGATCAAACTAGTCATGAACGACTACATCTGCTTCAACAAACACTTGTAATGGGAAAATTCTACAAGACTATATATATATCACTACTTCAAACCTTGAAAGGTTGGCTTTGACATTGAAAAAGAGTGATATCAAGCCTATGAAGCAACAAAACCAGAGATAGAGCGTGTAGAGTCAAATGTACCATAGTGTATTTATCTTTGTAGACTAAGGAGTTCTAAGTGTAACTTAGTAACATGAACCTTAGTGAGTGTAGTCATCTTTGAATCCTCTCTGTGAGAGTAAACCACACACTCAATCCTTGTAAGACTAAGGTTGCATACCTTAGTGAGTGTACAAACATATGTATCCTCTCTGTGATGGTCGATAATACTCACTAAGAGCCAGAAGTGGTTGAACAAAGAATACTAGAGCTAATGAGTGAAGTTGGACAACTAGGAGTGGTTGCGAATACTTGGGGCTAGGAGGTGGTCGAGAATACTCACTGAAAGCCAGAAGTAGCTGAACAAAGAATACTAGCATCGATGAGTGAAGTTGACGAACCATGAGTGGTTGACAATACTTGGGACTAGGAGTGGTCGTGACCTGGGTGGTTGTAGACCCCTAAAATTGTCCGGGTCGGAAATAAGACTCGAAGACTCTCAAAGACCGAAGGAAAGTCAGCCGGAAGGACTCCTGGAAGACCCTGGAAGACCCTAGGATGATTATCTGTAGGTTTAGAGGTCTTAGAGTAGCTTGAAATAAGGAAGTGGGAGGATTGGAGCTCAATACGGCCTCCTAGAAGTTCAGTACGACCGTACTGAACATTTTGAACTACAATACGGCCGTACTGAACCCAATACGGCCGTACTGAAGTTTTTGAACTTCAGTACGGCCGTACTGAATTCAATACGGCCGTACTGTAGTTCAAAACTTCAGTACGGGCCGTATTGACCCCAGAGGCCGTACTGCGCCTCACTCCTATATATAGGACGTCATTTGGACGTCATTCCACATTTTTCCACACTTTTTGGACTCTCTTCTTGAGTATTCTGGGGTTTTTGAGCAGTGTTCTGCCCTAGAATTCTCTCCGAGAGCCGATCCGACGAAGTTCTTGAGTTCTGAGCATTTAGCTTGAGAATTCGAACTAGTCGAAGGGAAATCTTTTTGATTTCCATAGTAAAGATTAATTTTTAGGGAAGGAGCGAGCGAGCGTGTAGTGGGAGGGAGCGCCAAAAAGCCTCCTAACATTTGAATATATAAAAGCACGCTTCAAAGGTTTCTTCTTCAAAATCCTTCCTTTTACTGCTTTCTGATTGTTGCATCGCATGTTTAATTTATTCATGTAGATATCTTATTCATAGTCGTTTATAATAAATAGGGGTAATTTAGTAATTTTACACTGTTATTTATGAAATAATCCGTCATAGGGAACCCGAAAGGGGCGCTGTGGGGTGCTAACACCTTCCCCGCACGTAACCGACTCCCTTACCCGACTCTGGTTGTAATGGCCAAGGTTGATTTATGAAATCAATTGCCTTATCCCTTTTTCCAATGTTTTGAGTAAAACATTGGTGGCGACTCCAAGAACCCTTCTTTTTGCGAAAACCACTAATCCATGGAGGGTCCCGCTTGGGATTAACATGGATTGGTGAATCATTTAATAAAATTGTTAGTTCGATGAGGTCTCAGTTTGAGAATAAGTCGTTCTAACAATCCATCATTTTCCAAAACTTTAAAAAGAGTCCGACCAACGTCGCGAATGCCAAGGTCCGTTTCGGCGGGTGGCGACAGATGGCGACTCCACTGGGGAAGCCTCGAGAGTCAATCCCATTTAGTGATGGATTCTTTTCAAAATAATAGTTTAAAATTACTTTATTACCCCTTACTTGTATGATAACATGCTTTATCTATTTGGCTTTAATAACTGTTGTATTTTTAAATTCTCGCAATTGTTTGAAATACAAACTGCACACGAACCTTTGCACACAACAGTTCCCTTTATACCCGGGGGCATGAGTGGTAAGCCATAGGGAGTGGATGTTAGTACGGCCGGTTGTCGAATGGGCCTAGGTGCCCGTAGACCGTTGTCGAAAAGCATCACTCAAGGTGATAACCATGAACTCGAGTTCGACAGTGCGTTGGAACTTTCCATCGACTTACGACGAGAGGGATTGGGTCCCTATAATGGGGGCACCTTGGGGGCCTCAGACCAGTGAGAACAGTTAGAACCACCTTGAATATGCACTTTTCTGCAGGATACCCCTACCTCGTGATTCGCTCGTGACTGTTCGTGGATGAGTGAATTGTTTGTGTATAGGTTTGTGTGATATTGTTTGTGCATTAAAAATAAACCTCGTGATAAGGTCTAAGAATAAACCTCATGCATAAAAATGTCATGACATGAGAGGAAAAAGACCATGTGTGAAAATATAATAAAAGTAAGGAGCATGTGCACCATTACCAATAAGACATCATGCATCCTCGTAAACATTCATTTTAGGTTCACCAATACCCCTTGACGTGAGTGAAAGAGACCCACGACTATTGAGATTCTCCGTTGGGGAGAGGTCATAAGTCAAGGAGGGTGATAAACCTCCGTTTTAAAAAGGCAGCGCCTTAAAAATGGAGGGTTACCAAGCTCATGTCAAGTGTGTATTCATTCCATAAATAAACTAATTAGATTAAACATTCATTTTAGAAAGTGGCTGGTCATCTCTCTGTCCTCACGCGCGCGCAGAAACTCAAGAAGATGGAAGCGGTGGAGGAACAAAATAGGAAGCTTACAGCCGAGCTCTCACAGCTCAAGGAGCAAATGGCGCAAATGATGGAACTCATGCGTCACCACAACATACACGGGGCTGAGCACAGTGACCATGAGTCCCATCATAAGGAGGAACACGAGCAAGACCCTCCGCGAGCTGTACCCCTTGGGGCGGGGATTACGATTAGAGAGCCTGAAATTTCAAAAGATCAAGACCACGCTCTCGAGGACTGGTTGAGGGCTATGGAGGGGCATGTTGGAAGAAGAGTGGAACAAGGGCTGAAAAGTGGGACGCTAGCTAAGCCTTCCCAATCATTTAAAGCTAAGAAGACCTTTGGGAAGAAGAAGGAGAGAGGAGTCAGCGCCATAACCATTTCCTCATTTTCCTCTGCTTTGAAGTCGGGAAAGTCGCAGTACAACCCTGTGAAGAAGTTTGATAAACTTCCGACCACATATAGCGACCTCCTACCGAAGCTAGTGCAAGATCATCTTCTAGCTTACATTCCACCAAAGAAAATTGATCCACCTCATCCCGATTGGTACAAACCGCAAGACAAATGTCTATACCATTCGGGGGCATCGGGGCATTCAACGGAGAACTGTAGAGCTCTCAAATATAAGGTCCAAAACCTTATCGATGCCGGATGGATCACCTTTGATTCGATAGCGCCCGACGTAAGTAAGAATCCTCGGCCAAAGCAGGAATAGAGAGAAGAACAAGCCATGATAGGGCCCCTCCACATTTTTCTTTTCTTTTGGGACTCATGATCAGTACCCGAGATCATGAGATCCTTTTCATGTAAATAAGGTTTTTTTTTGTACAGTTTTTATACATATCAATAAAGAGGCATTTTTCACGCATCATTGTCTCATTTATTCTTTTCTCTTTTTCCCTCATTAACATTAATAATTCTAAACCTAAACAGAACCAATAAAATAATTATGTCTGTAATTGTTCGCTCTGACCGGGATCCGAAAGTTGAGGATGAATGGGTTGAGCTGGACAGTGATAAGGAAGCCATCTCTCCGGATCTGCAAAGACTGCTTGATGGAAGAGCATGGGCTAAAGGCCCAACCACTAGAGCTATGGCCAGGAGGTTACTTGAAGATTTGACTGCTTCAGAGCTTAGTGGGCCCAATGGGCTTGGTGGGCCTAGGGTGCTTCGTACTTGGGCTTAATTGATTATACACCATGTTTAATTGTACTTTCTTAGTTAGGAATCTATTTTCATGTTGGTCTTGTATTTTGACCATAGATTAGGGTTTAGGCTAGTTGGGCCTAGTTTTGGGTTTCATGGGCCTTTGGGCTTTTGGTACCCAATATTGGGCTCATTATTTTCCTTGTAATATTTCCTATTGATTGTATTCATTAGACCATTGTATTTTGGTCATTAGAATAGGATTATATGAAGAAAACATTAATAGGAGAATTAGGTTTCATTTAGACATCATTTAGAAGTAATTTGAGTTGAATTTGAGTCACATGGTTTGCATGGGATGGATCCGGCCATGTGAGCTCCAAATTCACCTCAAATCACTTCTAAATGACTCCTAAATGAGGGTAGCATCTGAATTAGTCACGTTGGAAGCCAAAGTTTGAATTTCAAATTCAAACTTGAAATTCAAACTAGGCGCCAATTTGGTTGATTTGAAATTGCCGCCCAAAGTTAACCTAATTGCTTCCTATAAGTGTATCTTTTCCCACCTTTTGTAAACACTTTTGAATATATGAGATATCTGAATTGAATTCAGCCATTCAAGAGTCACCGAAATTCCAAGAGAGAGAGCTTTAGAGAGTGCCTTCAAATTCCTTAGGAAAACCTAGTTTCCTTCCCTTTGAAGTGTGCAATCCCTTGTAGCTTGAGCTTGGATACTTCCTTCTATGGATTAGGTCATCTAATCCGCAATTCCTCTTCCATTTTGAGCTTCCATTCATTCGGTCTACATCTCCTTTGAAGAAGATTCGTGCCTAGAAGAAGCTTGGAGGAGTTCACATCTTCATTTCTCCTACTTCTTCTATCACTGCTAGATCAAGAAGCTCGTCCACTCCAACCGTGTCAAGAGAAATTGGAGACTGTGAATTTGGGGGCAGGTCCGAGGGATAAAAAAGGTCAACATTGGGACCCATATCAGTGATGAAATAAGGACACATGTTTCCGCTATGATTATAATAAAATCATTCTTTATTCTTTCTCATTGCTTCTTTTCTTGCTTATAATAAAATTCTAAACCACATTATTTTTAACCCTGTTTGAATAAACATGAATGAGGTTAAAATCATCTTAATAATAATAAACCCGCATCATTTTTATGTGGAAGTGTGTGTGACAACTTGGAGCACCTTCCCTTGGCCTCGACAAGTGCCATCATGGATAAAAAGAAATCCTTTAAAATAAAAGAAGCTCGGCAGGAAACCCAAAAAAAGGGGCTGCGCAAAAATAAGAGCAAAAGACCCGCTAGGAATCCCACAAAAGGGTGACCTAGGCAAAAGTTAGGGTTGCAAAAATGAAAAAAAAAAAAAAAATCCATGATGGTACCACGAGCCGAATTCAAGAAAGGTTCAAGGGAAGCTATCTAAGTTGTCAAATCACAACGTCAATAAACAAAGATTTTCTTAACTTCATAAGTGTTTAATCAAACAAGCCTAAACACATAAGCCTACCTTGGCCAACCATTCTTACAAAAACCATTTTTGAAAAATAAATCCCCTCTAAAACATAAACGTCAGAACAAAAATATCTTTCCTTCCTTTTCTCTCTTGTCCCAAACGATTTTAGAATAATCTGGTGGAAGCATGGAGAAATAAATCATCACTGAAAATGGATCTAATCTGAATAATAAAATGGTGGAAAAACTGTGCCAAGAATTCAAGATCCAACACCACAACTCTTCCCCATATCGGCCGAAGATGAATGGGGCAATCGAGGCAACCAATAAGAACATCAAGAAAATAGTGCAAAAGATGGTTGTCTCATTTAAAGACTGGCATTAGATGTTACCCTTCGCTCTTCATGGTTATAGGACTTCAGTACACAGTTCTACCTGTCGAGGTCGAAATACCTTCTCTAAGGGTAATCATGGAAGCAAAACTTTCCGAGGCAGAATGGGTTCAAAGCCGATACGACCAGTTGAACCTTATCAAAGAGAAACGGCTGAACGCCATATGCCATGGTCAAGCCAATCAGAGGAAGATCAAAAAGGCTTTTGACAAGAAAGTCCATCCTCGAGTCTACCATGAGGGAGAGTTGGTAATGAAGAAGTTGCTACCCGCCCTAAAGGACAAAATCGGAAAGTGGGCCCCAAATTACGAAGGACCATACGTGGTAAAACGAGCCTTATCAGGAGGAGCATTAATCCTCACAAACATGGATGGAGAAGAACTTCGATACCCAGTCAACACTGACGTGGTAAAGAAGTACTATGCTTGAAGACGTTGCTTGCATAGGCCCGCTAGGATGAAAACCCGAAAAGGGCGTCCTAGGCAAAAGTTAGGGCAACATAAAAAGCCCGCCAGTACAAGGGTACTAGGCAAAACAAAGGCGAATTTATCCCCGCTAGGATACGTCCTAGGCAAAAATTAGGGGCAAAAGAATAAGATGCAAAAATAAAGCAAGCAACGATCACTTGAATCGAAAACCGAAAGGCGGTTCAAGTGATTATCTTCTAGAAGCAAGTGTCTTGCAGAGTCTACACTCCTGGCTCAGGCATCTCACCCGAAGCAACTAGGGGAACGTAAAGAGCAACAATTACAGATATAATTGTTAAGCCCAATGTATATAGCCTACCCTGGCCAGCCATTCTTCAGAAATTTCCTTCTGTATATCTTTCTGTAAAAACACTTGTGAATATCAATAAAATATCTATTCATTTCTTTTCTCTCTTGACCATGTTATTATGCCTCTAAATTGGTATTTCATAAAAATTTGTACGAAATTCCTTTAATAATCGGTCAATAAAGAAAATTGGAAGGGTTCCTATAAAATCCGTAATCTCCTGCGTAAAAGGTTCACAAAAATATTCCCTCGCGTCGACGACAGAAATTCCTCCAAGAAGTGGAGGATAGGGAGAGCCATTCATTTTTTCTAAAAAAAAAAAAACATTAATAAAATAATTAAACTTGCATTTGTGCATCACACACACATTAGTTGCACATTTAAAGACCTTATCATGAGGCAATCGCATAAAATAGAAAAATAGAAAAATTGCTTGTGTATGACAGCAGTCAACAGAAAAAGCCAAAAAAGGCAAAAATACAGAAAAAGTCAAAATTCGACAAAAAAAGGCATAAGATTTAGAAAATCAACCGCATTGTACAGAATAACTGAGCCTGGAGAGGCTTGCCGAAATAATACTCGTACAGAATAACTGAGCCTGGAGAGGCTTGCCGAAATAATACTCGTACAGAATAACTGAGCCTGGAGAGGCTTGCCGAAATAATACTCCCCCATCGTACAGAATAAATGAGCCTGGAGAGGCTTACCGAAATAATACTCCCCAATCGTACAGAATAACTGAGCCTGGAGAGGCTTGCCGAAATAATACTCCCCAATTGTACAGAATAACTGAGCCTGGAGAGGCTTGTCGAAATAATACTCCCCAGAGACTTCTCAGCTCACTCTCGTGGATCAAATCCCCAGTAAGAGCTATCAAAACAAGATCAGCAAGATTCCCCAATGGAAGCATGATCATCTGAACAGAATATCCGAGTCAAAGGACTTTGACTTCCTCAGTGGAAGATAGCTTTCCAACTCGAGCGACGAGTGAAGCTAAGCCTGAAGAGGCTTTCTAAATAATATTCTGGGATACATAAGATCCTCAATCCACATTTGCCTACTCAGAGGCACTCCTTCAAAAGGAGGAAAAATCAAAAAGATCAATAATCATTCCCCAAGCGGAATTCGGCATCGAGCCAATCATTGAACGTCAAGATGATCCGCCTAACAGAAGAGGCTAATCAAAATCAACGACAAAATCCCCCAGTGGATAACAGCCTACGCAAAGGCAACAAAACCGGAAAATCAAAAGAGTCACCCGAATAAGGATAACCGGGATACTCCACCACCGTCGAAAGGACGTCAGCCAACCATAAGGCACCGCTCACATCAGAAAGAGCATCTTTGTGTCTGCACCCCCAAGGAATCAGAAATTCCCCAGTGGGCACCAACTACGCAATGGAAAGTTGGGACATAAGAACCTATGAGTAACTGCACATCCCCTAGACAGATCCCTGCGTTATCCAGCCCTCAACGGCATCAAAATCAAAAACAACCGTCGAAGCAGCATCGTGGACTGTGGAGACAAAGTCATTGCAAATCCCTGGAGAGGGCAAACTCACACTGCCACCGTCGTCACAAACACGGAGGTATGCAGCTTCCGGCTCGGGTGTCGAGTGTCGCCACCGGCCCGAAGCGGGGCTTTCGGCATTCGCGAAGGATGGTTGGACTCTTTTATTTGTTTAAAAAATATGGTTTGCTATAATGACTTATTCTCAAACTGAGACCTCGTCAAACGAGCAATTTTATTAAAATAATTCACCAATCCATATTAATCCCAAGCGGGACCCTCCATGGATTAGTGGTTTTCGCAAAAGGAGGGTTCTTTGGAGTCGCCACCAATGTTTTACCCAAAACATTGGAAAAAGGGATAAGGCAATCAATTCAAAAATCGACTTCGGCCATTACAACCAGAGTCGGGTAAGGGAGTCGGTTACGCGTGGGGAAGGTGTTAGCACCCCACAGCGCCCCTCTCGGGTTCCCTATGACAGATTATTTCTAAAATAACAGTGTAAAATTACTAAATTACCCCTATTTATTCTAAGCAATTATAAATTAACTATCTACATGATGACAGTTAAATATGCACACAGAAAGCAGTAAAAGGAAGGATTTTGAAGAAGAAACCTTTGAAGCGTGCTTTTTATATATTTCGTAAAACTGGGAAGCTTTTTGGCGTTCCCTCGCTCTACAAGCCCGCTCGCTCCCTCCTATAAAATTTTAACTATGGAAATCCGGAGGATTTCCCTTCGACTAGGTTCGATCCTCAAGCAAAATGGCTCGGGGCTCAAGAACTTCGTCGGATCAACTCTCCGAGTGATTTCTAGGGCAGAACACTGCTCAAAAACCCCAGAATACTCAAGGAGAGGGTTGAAACTATCTTCCAAAGTGTCCTATGACGTCCAATTGACGTCATATTTATAGGGAACAGGCGCAATACGGGCTATGGAATCAATACGGCCGTATTGAAATTTTTGAACTTCAATACGGCCGTATTGAGTTCAATACGGCCGTATTGAAATTCAGAAATTTCAATACGGCCGTATTGAGTTCACTGCGGCTGTATTGAAGCTTCAATACGGCCGTATTGATTTCAGTACGGCCGTATTGAAGTTTCTGAAAGTTCAATACGCCGTATTGAGTTCACTGCGGCCATATTGAAGCTTCAATACGGCCGTATTAAGTTTAGTACGGCCGTATTGGGCTTCATTCCCTCCACTTCCTTATTTTAAGCTACTCTAAGACCTCTAAATCTACAGATAGCCATCCTATGGTCTTCTAGGAGTCCTTCTGGCTGACTTTCCTTCGATCTTTGAGAGTCTTCAAGCTTTATTTCCGACCCGGACAATTTTAGGGGTCTACAGCTGCCCCCCCTTTACTTAGTCAAACGGCCTTTTGGTGTACCGATTGACAAGTAAAGGAGTTGACCCAATTGTCCGGGTAATGTGCCAACCTTCTGACTTGTAATGTCTTCTGGTGGAAAATTGTTGAGTAGCCTCTCCAGGTTGATGCATACCTCGGCGTTTCTGACAACCTTGGTAGTTGAGTACCGCCTCTCCAGGCCCTGCCTCTTAACATTCGGCAGTTGAGTATTGCCTCTCCAGGCCCTGCCTCTTAACATTCAGCAGTTGAGTATTGCCTCTCCAGGCCCTGCTTCTTAACATTCAGCAGTTGAGTATTGCCTCTCCAGGCCCTGCCTCTTAACATTCAGCAGTTGAGTATTGCCTCTCCAGGCCCTGCCTCTTAACATTCAGCAGTTGAGTATTGCCTCTCCAGGCCCTGCCTCTTAACATTCAGCAGTTGAGTATTGCCTCTCCAGGCCCTGCCTCTTAACATTCAGCAGTTGAGTATTGCCTCTCCAGGCCCTGCCTCTTAACATTCAGCAGTTGAGTATTGCCTCTCCAGGCCCTGCCTCTTAACATTCAGCAGTTGAGTATTGCCTCTCCAGGCCTTGCCTCTTAACATTCAGCAGTTCCTGCCTCTTAACATTCGGCAGTTGAGTATCGCCTCTCCAGGCCCTGCCTCTCAACATGAGGTAGTTGAGTATCGCCTCTCCAGGCCCTGCCTCTCAACATGAGGTAGTTGAGTATCGCCTCTCCAGGCCCTGCCTCTCAACATGAGGTAGTTGAGTATCGCCTCTCCAGGCCCTGCCTCTTAACATTCAGCAGTTGAGTATTGCCTCTCCAGGCCCTGCCTCTCAACATGAGGTAGTTGAGTATCGCCTCTCCAGGCCCTGCCTCTCAACATGAGGTAGTTGAGTATCGCCTCTCCAGGCCCTGCCTCTCAACATGAGGCAGTTGAGTATAGTTTGTCTCCACAGTCCACAATGCTGCTTCGACGGTTTGTTTTTCTGATTTTGTGCCGCTGAGGGCTGGATAACGCAGGGATCCGTCTAGGGGATGTGCAGTCATTCATAGGTTCCTGTGCCCCAACTTGCATTGCATTGTTGGTACCCATGGGGAATTTTTGACTCCTTGAGGTGTAGACACAGATGCTCTCTCTTTGAGCGATGCCTTATGTTTGGCTGACGTCCTTTTGACGTAGGTGGAGTATCCCGGTTGTCCTTATTCGGGTATCTCTTTTGGATTTTCTGATTTTTGCTGCCTCTGTGTAGGCTGTTATCCACTGGGGATTTTGTCATTCATTTCTTGACTGGCCTCTTCTGTTAGGCAAATAACCTTGATGTTTGGTGCTTGGTTGGATGCCGCATTCCGCTTGGGGAATATTTATTGATATTTTTTGATTTTTTTTCTTTTTGTAGGAATGCCTCTTGAGTAGGCGACTGGGGATTTGGGGATCTTATGTATCTTAGAGTATTATTTAGGAAGCCTCTACAGGCTTAGATTCACTCAACGCCTGAGTTGGAGAGCTATCTTCACTGAGGAAGTTTAAGTCCTTTGACTTGGATATTCTGCTTGGGAGATCGTACTTCCATTGGGGATTTTGACGATCTTGCTTTGGTAACTCTCGCTAGGGATTTGTTCTATGAGCTTGAGTTGAAATATCTCTGGGGAGTATTATTTCAGCAAGCCTCTCCAGGCTCAGTTATTCTGAAAGAGTATTATTTCGGCAAGCCTCTCCAGGCTTAGTTATTCTGAAAGAGTATTATTTCGGCGAGCCTCTCCAGGCTCAATTATTCTTGAAAGAGTATTATTTCGGCAAGCCTCTCCAGGCTTAGTTATTCTGAAAGAGTATTATTTCGGCGAGCCTCTCCAGGCTCAGTTATTCTGAAAGAGTATTATTTCGGCGAGCCTCTCCAGGCTCAATTATTCTTGAAAGAGTATTATTTCGGCAAGCCTCTCCAGGCTTAGTTATTTTGTGGGAGTATTATTTCGGCAAGCCTCTCCAGGCTCAATTATTCTGAGAGTATTATTTCGGCGAGCCTCTCCAGGCTCAATTATTCTGTATAATTTGTTGGATTTTCTGTATTTTGCCTTTTTGTTGATTTTGGCTTTTTCTGTGTTTTTGCCTTTTTTGTTGATTTTGGCTTTTTCTGTGTTTTTGCCTTTTTTGGTTGATTTCGGATTTTTCTGTACAGAAATGTTTCTGAGGAGTATTATTTTGGCAAGCCTCTTCAGGCTCAGTTATTCTGAGAGAGTATTATTTCGGCGAGCCTCTCCAGGCTCAATTATTTTGTGAGAGTATTATTTCGGCGAGCCTCTCCAGGCTCAATTATTCTGAGAGAGTATTATTTCGGCAAGCCTCTCCAGACTCAGTTATTCTGAGAGTATTATTTCGGCGAGCCTCTCCAGGCTCAGTTATTCTGTATGGTGAGAGAGTATTGTTTCTGCAAGCCTCTCCAGGCTTAATTATTCTGAGGAAGTATTTTTTCAGCAAGCCTCTCCAGGCTCAATCATTCTGTACAAACTGAGGAGTATTGTTTGTATCCTTGCCTTTTTTCGTTTTCGGCTTTTGTTGACTGCTGTCATACACAAGCAATTTTTCCTATTTTTCTATTTTATGCGACTGCCTCATGATGAGGTCTTTGAATGTGCAATTAATGTGCGTGATGCACAAATGCAAGTTTTATTATTTAATGTTTTGTTGTTTTTTAGAAAAAATGAATGGCTCCCCCTATCCTCTTCTTCTTGGAGGAATTTTGTCATCGACGTGAGGGAGGATTTCTGTTATTGCCAATACGGCCGTTATTCATTTCAGTATGCCCGTATTGAATTGAAAATTTGTTCATAACCCTAATTTTGGTACGGGCGTGCTGAACTTGATACGGGCGTATTGTTTTTCTGAAGTTTATATTTTTTTGTTTTGTTTTTTTTTGTTTTGTTTTTTTTTTTTTTTTCAATAAACAGAGAATAAGTGATCTTCCATTACACCTATCATCTGTATGCATGTATGCAGTATGATGCACCTAATTCTATTTGATTCACTTTTCAAAAGAATTAACCGATGCGTTTCTCTGTTTGGATTTTTGCCATTCCTCTAGACGGGCTGTGTGCTGCCGATTTCTGTAACCGAGGAATGATGCATGTTATATTGAGATGGGTGTCATCAACCCAGTGATTTTTCCCTTCCTTTAGAAGACATGTCAACCCTCCTATTGACCACTATATCTCCATGTTTCCACTAGATTATCTTAAAATCGTTTGGGACAAGAGAGAAAAGAAAGGAAAGGTATATATTTTTCGAAAGTTTGTGTTTTAGAGGGGATTATTCGTTTTTTGAAAAATGGATTTTGTAAGAATGGCTGGCCATGGTAGGCTTATTGTGTTTAGGCTTGTTTGTTTAAACATTCATGAAGTTAATCAAATCTTGTTATTGACGTTGTGATTTGACAACTTAGATAACTTCCCTTGAACCTTTCTTTTTGAATTTGGTTCATGGTACCATCATGGATTTCTTTCATTTTTTGATTGTCCTTATTTTTGCCTAAAACACCCTTCTGTGGCGTTTTAGCGGACCTTTGTTTTTATTCATTTTCGTAACCCTAACTTTTGCCTAGGTCACCCTTTTCGTGGGATTCATAGCGGGTCTTTTGCTCTTATTTTTGCGCAGCCCCCTTTTTGGGTTTCCTGCCGAGCTTCTTTTATTTTAAAAGATTTCTTTTTACCCATGATGGCACTTGTCGAGGCCAAGGGAAGGTGCTCCAAGTTGTCACACACACTTCCACATAAAAATGATGTGGGTTTATTGATTATTAAGACGATTTTAACCTCACTTATGTTCATTCAAACAGGGTTAAATAATGTGGTCTAGAATTTTATTGCAAGCAAGAAAAGAAGCGATAATGAATAATGAAGAATGATTTTATTATAATCATAGTGGAAACATGTGCCCTATCGAGGCTCGGGGGTCGGGCTGTCCCCGAGGAGTAATCTCTAATAGTCATCGAGTTTATACATCCCTATCGGAAGAAGAAAAACACTTGATGACGACAGTCGGCCTTGATATTTGTGAACCAGCCTTCCTAAAGATCTGGCTTAAAGAACGTCGAGAAGGATCTTGATTCCTCTTCGTTCTTTGATCATTAACAGGGTTGTATCCTAACCCTTGTTTCCCCGGATTGTCCTTGATAATGGGTAGCTCCGGGATTCCTTGGGAGTCCTTGCCTAATCCTTGTCCTGGCAAGTATCCGTTCTTAGTGAGCATATGGGCTACTTTCTTCATTTCTCGGGGAAACATCTCAACATTGGCAATTTCCAATGCTTGGAAGGCGGTTTCCAAAGCTTCCTCTGCTGCATCCACATAAGGTATGGTGGATGGCTTGCTGATGAGTATGTCATCTTCAGCTTGTACGGTCACCAGTTTGTCACCCACTATGAACTTGACTTTCTGGTGGAGCGTAGAGGGTACAGCTTTCGCATCATGAATCCAAGGTCGGCCAAGGAGACAGCTGTATGCCGGAGTAATGTCCATCACTTGAAATTCGACGTTGAAGATAGTGGGTCCAATTTGGATTGGAAGATTGATTTCTCCCACTACTTCTCTTTTAGAACCGTCGAAAGCTCGAACGATCATGTTGCTCGGGCGCATTTGGACTCCCTTGATTGCCAATTGCTTGAGCGTTCTTTTTGGCATCACATTCAAGGAAGATCCATTATCTACCAAGACTTTAACGATGTGATACTCCTTTCACTTTACAGAGGTGTGCAAGGGCTTGTTGTGATTTGGTCCCTCAGCGGGGATCTCTTCATCGGTGAAGGTGAGGTGATCACTAGCCGTGATGTGACTAACAATCCCCTCAAACTTGTCTTGGGAGATAGTGTGCGACACATATGCCTCGTTCAAGACTTTCGACAGAGCTTGCCGATGCGGTTTGGAGCTTAGGATCAACGACAACAGCGTAATCTTTGCTGGCGTCTTATGAAGTTGATCCATGATGGAGTACTCGCTCTGTCGGATATACTTTAACAGCTCGTCTGTCTCCTCCTCGGATTCTTTTTCCTCGGTTTTCTTTTCTTCTTTTTCTTTATTCTTGGGGGCTTTATCATGAAGATCTTCGGGAGTGTAGATCCTGCCACTCCTAGTCATGCCCCCAAGTCCAGCGATGTTAGAGATATCGCTGTCGGCAGAAAAATGGATGTCGTATATCCACGGCACAGCCTTATTCGATTCGTAGGGAAAAGGCCTTGGAGTAGTGATCCTTAACGGTGTCGGACCTTCCCCTTTATTCGTCTTGATTACCAACAACGGAGTTGATGTGCGCTCGCTTGGCGCGGTTGTTGGCTTACACTTAATAACAAATGGCGTGCGATCCATCTTGAACATACGCATCGATTATTTCTTTCTTTTTATTAATGTTTATTAATGAATTACTAGGAGGGATGTATGAAATGCAAATCTAGATCCCTCCATGATCTTTGATAAGAATGCATGATATGAGATGATGACGTTGAACATGCATGCATTGTGTTTATTCAACTAAGCATTATCATGTTTTTAGGATGTCCCTAAGATGATGCATGATATTGCTTGGTTTGGATAAATAACCCTTTTTTCTTTTTTGGGTATTTTTATTTATTATATTTTTTTGTATTTTTGGGTGAAAAGGGAAACTACCTATATGAATGTGATGAAGGTAGATGTTAACACCGTATAATGGAAGATTCTTATTCCTATTTATTCTGATTTTTAAAAGAATAGGAATGTTGTATGTTTAAAAAAAATGCAATGTATGCTCAAACAATTTCACATAAACAATGCACAAACAATTCACTCATCCACGAACAGTCACGAGCGAATCACGAGGTAGGGGTATCCTGCAGAAAAGTGCATATTCAAGGTGGATCTAAATGTTCTCACCGGTCTGAGGCCCCCAAGGTGCCCCCATTATAGGGACCCAATTCCTCTCATCGTAGGTCGATGGAAAGCTCCAACGCACCGTCGGACTCAAGTTCATGGTTATCACCTTGAGTGATGTTTTCCGACAACGGTCTACGGGCACCTATAGACCCATTCGACAACTGGCCGTACTAACATCCACTCCCTATGGTTAATCACTCATGCCCCCGGGTATAGAGGGAACTGTTGTGTGCAAAGGTTTGTGTGCAGTTTTTATTTCAAACAATTGCGTAAATTTAAAAATACAACAGTTATTAAAGCCAAATAGATAAACATGTTATCATACAAGTGAGGGGTAATAAAGTAATTTTAACTATTATTTGTTAAAAATAATCTGTCACTAAATGGGACTGACTCTCGAGGCTTCCCCAGTGGAGTCGCCATCTGTCGCCACCGGCCCGAAGCGGGGCTTTCGGCATTCGCGAAGGATGGTTGGACTCTTTTATTTGTTTAAAAAATATGGTTTGCTAGAATGACTTATTCTCAAACTGAGACCTCGTCAAACGAGCAATTTTATTAAAATGATTCACCAATCCATATTAATCCCAAGCGGGACCCTCCATGGATTAGTGGTTTTCGCAAAAGGAGGGTTCTTTGGAGTCGCCACCAATGTTTTACCCAAAACATTGGAAAAAGGGATAAGACAATCAATTCAAAAATCGACTTCGGCCATTACAACCAGAGTCGGGTAAGGGAGTCGATTACGCGTGGGGAAGGAGTTAGCACCCCACAGCGCCCCTCTCGGGTTCCCTATGACAGATTATTTCTAAAATAACAGTGTAAAATTACTAAATTACCCCTATTTATTCTAAGCAATTATAAATTAACTATCTACATGATGACAGTTAAATATGCACACAGAAAGCAGTAAAAGGAAGGATTTTGAAGAAGAAACCTTTGAAGCGTGCTTTTTATATATTTCGTAAAACTGGGAAGCTTTTTGGCGTTCCCTCGCTCTACAAGCCCGCTCGCTCCCTCCTATAAAATTTTAACTATGGAAATCCGGAGGATTTCCCTTCGACTAGGTTCGATCCTCAAGCAAAATGGCTCGGGGCTCAAGAACTTCGTCGGATCAACTCTCCGAGTGATTTCTAGGGCAGAACACTGCTCAAAAACCCCAGAATACTCAAGGAGAGGGTTGAAACTATCTTCCAAAGTGTCCTATGACGTCCAATTGACGTCATATTTATAGGGAACAGGCGCAATACGGGCTATGGAATCAATACGGCCGTATTGAGTTCACTGCGGCTGTATTGAAGCTTCAATACGGCCGTATTGATTTCAGTACGGCCGTATTGAAGTTTCAGAAAGTTCAATACGCCGTATTGAGTTCACTGCGGCCATATTGAAGCTTCAATACCGCCGTATTAAGTTTAGTACGGCCGTATTGGGCTTCATTCCCTCCACTTCCTTATTTTAAGCTACTCTAAGACCTCTAAATCTACAGATAGCCATCCTATGGTCTTCTAGGAGTCCTTCTGGCTGACTTTCCTTCGATCTTTGAGAGTCTTCAAGCTTTATTTCCGACCCGGACAATTTTAGGGGTCTACATCGAGCGAAGCTAAGCCTGGAGAGGCGGTACTCACGCTACCCCGTCGTCAAAAACACGGAGTTATGCAGCTTCCGGCTCGGGTGTCGAGCGAAGCTAAGCCTGGAGAGGCGGTACTCACACTACCCCGTCGTCAAAAACACGGAGGTATGCAGCTTCCGGCTCGGGTGTCGAGCGAAGCTAACCCTGGAGAGGGCAAACTCACACTGCCACCGTCGTCACAAACACGGAGGTATGCAGCTTCCGGCTCGGGTGTCGAGCGAAGCTAAGCCTGGAGAGGCGGTACTCACGCTACCCCCGTCGTCAAAAACACGGAGGTATGCAGCTTCCGGCTCGGGTGTCGAGCGAAGCTAAGCCTGGAGAGGCGGTACTCACACTACCCCGTCGTCAAAAACACGGAGGTATGCAGCTTCCGGCTCGGGTGTCGAGCGAAGCTAAGCCTGGAGAGGCGGTACTCACGCTACCAAGGTTGTCAGAAGCACCGAGGTATGCACGAGCCTGGAGAGGCGACGACTAATACTCAACCTGGAGAGGCTACTCAACAATTTTCCACCGGAAGACACTACAAGTCAGAAGGATGGCCTACTCCCCGGACAATTGGGTCAACTCCTTTACTTGTCAACCGGTACACCAAAAAGCCGTTTGACTAAGTAAAGGGGGGGCAGCTGTAGACTCCTAAAATTGTCCGGGTCGGAAATAAGACTCGAAGACTCTCAAAGACCGAAGGAAAGTCAGCCGGAAGGACTCCTGGAAGACCCTGGAAGACCCTAGGATGATTATCTGTAGGTTTAGAGGTCTTAGAGTAGCTTGAAATAAGGAAGTGGGAGGTTTGGAGCTCAATACGGCCTCCTAGAAGTTCAGTACGGCCGTACTGAACATTTTGAACTACCCGTACTGAATTCAATACGGCCGTACTGTAGTTCAAAACTTCAGTACGGGCCGTATTGACCCCAGAGGCCGTACTGCGCCTCACTCCTATATATAGGACGTCATTTGGACGTCATTCCACATTTTTCCACACTTCTTGGACTCTCTTCTTGAGTATTCTGGGGTTTTTGAGCAGTGTTCTGCCCTAGAATTCTCTCCGAGAGCCGATCCGACGAAGTTCTTAAGTTCTGAGCATTTAGCTTGAGAATTCGAACTAGTCGAAGGGAAATATTTTTGATTTCCATAGTAAAGATTAATTTTTAGGGAAGGAGCGAGCGAACGTGTAGTGGGAGGGAGCGCCAAAAAGCCTCCTAACATTTGAATATATAAAAGCACGCTTCAAAGGTTTCTTCTTCAAAATCCTTCCTTTTACTGCTTTCTGATTGTTGCATCGCATGTTTAATTTATTCATGTAGTTATCTTATTCATAGCCGTTTATAATAAATAGGGGTAATTTAGTAATTTTACACTGTTATTTATGAAATAATCCGTCATAGGGAACCCGAAAGGGGCGTTGTGGGGTGCTAACACCTTCCCCGCACGTAACCGACTCCCTTACCCGACTCTGGTTGTAATGGCCAAGGTTGATTTATGAAATCAATTGCCTTATCCCTTTTTCCAATGTTTTGGGTAAAACATTGGTGGCGACTCCAAGAACCCTTCTTTTTGCGAAAACCACTAATCCATGGAGGGTCCCGCTTGGGATTAACATGGATTGGTGAATCATTTAATAAAATTGTTAGTTCGATGAGGTCTCAGTTTGAGAATAAGTCGTTCTAACAATCCATCATCTTTTCAAAACTTAAAAAGAGTCCAACCATCGTCGCGAATGCCAAGGTCCGTTTCGGCGGGTGGCGACAGTGGTCTATAATACTCACTACGAGCCTGAAGAGGCTGATTAAAGAATTCTAACGTCAATGAGTGAAGTTGACAAACTAGGAGTGGTTGAGAATACTTGGGACAAGGAGTGGTCGTGAGAGGACTCTTAGGGAGATGGCTGCACCTAATTTCACATATGAGAGTTTGTGTATTCAATATCCAGAAGAAGATGTTCCTTTTGTGCTTAAAACTGGACTAATCCATTTGTTGCCCAAGTTGCATGGTCATGCAGGTGAGGATCCACATAAACATCTGAAGGAGTTCCATATTATTTGTTCTACCATGAAGCCTCCTAATGTTCAAGAGGATCACATTTACCTGAAGGCATTTCCACATTCATTGGAGGGAGTTGCTAAAGATTGGCTGTATTATTTGGCTCCTAGGTCCATCACTAGCTGGGATGATCTGAAAAGAATGTTTCTGGAGAAACTCTTCCCTGCCTCGAGGACCACTACAATCAGAAAGGATATATCAGGGATCAGGCAACTTGGTGGAGAAAGCTTGTATGAGTACTAGGAGAGATTCAAGAAGTTGTGTGCAAGCTGTCCTCACCACCAGATTTCTGAGCAGTTGTTGCTACAATATTTCTATGAGGGGTTGAATAACATGGAGAGGAGTATGATAGATGCTGCAAGTGGTGGAGCACTTGGTGACATGACCCCAGCTGAAGCAAGGCACTTGATAGAAAAAATGGCCTCCAACTCTCAACAATTTAGTACCAGACAATGCAATTGTCATCAGAGGAGTTCATGATGTGGCCACTGATGTATATAAAAAGCTGGAGAGTAAAAAGCTGGTGACTCAACTTGCTGCAAATCAAAAATCTGCATCTATAGCAAGGGTCTACGACCTTTGTTCTTCAATTGATCACCACACAAATGTATGCCCTTCTCTACAACAGTCAGGAGTAAATGAGCATCTAGAGGCATATGCTGCAAATATTTACAACAGACCTTCTGTCCAACAAAAATAGCAGTAGATTTATGACCTCTCCAGTAATAGGTACAATCCAGGTTGGAGAAATCACCCCAATCTCAGATGGTCTAACCAGCAGCAGCAACAACAGCCATCCCCTGCCTTCCAAAATATTGCTGGTCCCAGCAGATATGTGCCTCCCCCTATCCAACAGCAACAAAGACAACATGAAGCTCCTACACCACCAGCTCCTCAACCTTCTACTTCTGAACCTTCATTGGAGGAGTTAGTGAGGCAGATAACTCTTCAAAATATGCAATTCCAGCAAGAGACCAGAGCTTCCATTTAGAGCTTGACCAATTAGATGGGGCAGATGGCTACTCAACTTAATTAGGCACAGTCACAAAATTCAGATAGATTGCCTTCTCAGATTGTGCAGAATCCAAAAAATGTGAGTGTCATCACATTAAGGTCATGGAAACAGATTGACATACCCATTACAGTACCTCCACCTCCATCTGCACCTGTGCCAGTACAAATTCCAGCATTTGCACCTGAGCGAAATGATGAACCAGTTGGTGCCCGAAATTTCCATGCAGGTGGACCTTCTTCCAGCACCAATTTTGATTTGCAGCAGCCTCCTATCGCTCTTCCATTTCCTCCTAAATTGATTCCATGCAAAAAGATGGAAGAGGTGGATAAGGAGATATTAGAGACCTTCAGGAAAGTAGAGGTGAACATACCTCTACTTGATGCCATAAAGCAAATCCCGAGATATGCAAAATTCTTGAAGGAGCTATGCACTCATAAGAGGAAAATGAAGGGAAATGAGAGAATCAACATGGGCAGAAATGTGTATGCTTTGATAGGTAAATCTGTTCCGCACATTCATGAAAAATGTAAGGACCCAGGTACTTTCTGCATACCTTGTATTATTAGGAATAGCAAATTTGAAAATGCCATGCTTGATTTGGGTGCTTCTATAAATGTCATGCCTTTGTCCATTTTTAAATCACTGTCTCTTGGTCCTATGCAACCTACGGGTGTGGTGATACAATTGGCAAATAGAAGTGTCACCCACCCTACAGGTTTCATTGAGGATGTCTTAGTTCGGGTCGGTGAACTGATTTTTCCTGCTGATTTCTATGTGCTTGATATGAGGAGGGATTCTCCCATAGATCTGTCCCAATCATTTTAGGCAGACCATTTTTGAAAATAGCCTGAACTAATATTGATGTGTATGCTGGTACATTGTCCATGGAATTTGGTGATAGTATTGTCCATTTTAATATTCTTGATGCCATGAGACATCCATCTGAAGACCATTCTGTTTTTCGTGCTGAGATACTTGATGATGTTGTTGATGAGTATGCTTCTAATTTTTATTCTTTGCATGATAATAAAAATTATTTTCTATCTGATGTATACAATTCTCTTGCATGCACTGAATCTGATTATGTTTCTGAGTTTGATTTTGAATCTATTTCTGTGTCTGATTTTGATTCCTGTTCCAAAAACAAATCTAATTTTGTATACGATTTTGTATCTGATGTTTTGGGTGTTGTACCTCTGGATATTATTTCTTTAAAGTCAGAATGCACTAACCATGTTTCAAGAAGTACACATGAATCTAACTTGTAGGTTGAGGTACATGCTCTGGAACCCTTAGTTCCTTCTACTGTTCAACCAACACCCATTCCAGAATTAAAGCCTCTACTAGAAAACCTCAAGTATGCTTACTTAGAGGATGATGAGAAGTTGCCAGTGATCATTTCTACCTCCCTTGATGCTGTTTAAGAAGAGAAATTATTGCACGTTCTGAAAAAGCATAAGAAAGCCATCAGTTGGACCCTGGCAGACATTCATGGTATCAGCCCATCCACTTGCATGCATAGGATACTCTTAGAGGATGGAGCTAAACCAATCAGACAGTCCCAGAGGCGACTCAACCCTGTCATTTTGGATGTAGTGAAGAAGGAGGTGACCAAGCTTCTTCAAGCTGGGATCATTTATCCTATATTAGATAGTTAGTGGGTGAGTCCGGTCCAAGTGGTCCCCAAGATGACAGGCCTCATTATTGTGAAAAATGAGAGGGATGAGCTTGTCGCCACCGGCCCGAAACGGGCTTTCGGCATTCGCGAGGGATGGTTGGACTCTTTTATTTGTTTAAAAATATGGATTGCTAGAATGACTTGTTCTCAAACTGAGACCTCGTCAAACGAGCAATTTTATTAAAAGGCTCACCAATCCATGTTAATCCCAAGCGGGACCCTCCACAGATTAGCGGTTTTCATAAAAAGGAAGGGTTCATGGAGTCGCCACCAATGTTTTACTCAAAACATTGGAAAAAGGGATAAGGCAATTGATTTTATAAATCAACTTCGGCCATTACAACCAGAGTTGGGTAAGGGAGTCGGTTACGCGTGGGGAAGGTGTTAGCACCCCACAGCGCCCCTTTCGGGTTCCCTATGACAGATTATTTCTAAAATAATAGCGCAAAAATTACTAAATTACCCCTATTTATTATAAGCGATTATAAGCGAAATATCTACATGATGATAATTTAAGTATGCAACACTCAGAAAGCAGTAAAAGAAAGGATTTAAGAAGGAAACCTTTGAAGCGTGCTTTTCTATATATTTAAACAGAAATTGGGAAGCTTTTTGGCGTTCCCTCACTCTACAAGCCCGCTCCTTCCTAAAAAATAATTTTTGACTTGGAAATCCGATGGATTTCCCTTCGACTTAGTTCGAGACTCAAGCAAAATGCTCAGAGCTCAAAAACTTCGTCGGATCAACTCTCCGAGTGATTTCTAGGCAGAGCACTGCTCAAAAAAACCCAGAATACTCAAGAAGAGGGTTAAAACTCAGTCCCAAAGTGTCAAATGACGTCCCATTGACGTCATATTTATAGGGATGAGGCTCAATACGGTTTATGAGGGTCAATACGGTCAACATTGAAATTTTGAACTAATACGGCCGTATTGAATTCAAAATGTTCAATACGGCCGTACTGAACCTCTGGGAGGCCGTATTGGGCTTCATTCCTCCCACTTTTCTTATTTTAGCTATCCTAAGACCTCTAGACCTATAGAGAACCCTCCTTGGGCCTTCTGGAAGTCCTTCTGGCTGATCTTCCTTCAGTCTTCGAGAGTCTTCAAGTTTTATTTCCGACCCGGACAATTTTAGGGGTCTACAGCTGCCCCCCCTTTACTTAGTCGGACGGCCTTTTGGTGTACCGGCTGACAAGTAAAGGAGTTGACCCAATTGTCCGGGTGATGTGCCAACCTTCTGACTTGTAGCGTCTTCCGGTGGAAAATTGTTGAGTAGCCTCTCCAGGTTGTTGCATACCTCGGCGCTTCTGACAACCTCGGTAGCTAAGTTTACCCTCTCCAGGGTCAACTTCACTCGACGCCCGAGCTGGAAGTTGAACACCAACGTGCCTCTGACGACGCTGATGGTTGAGTACTGTCTCTCCAGACCCTGCCTCTCAACATGAGGTAGTTGAGTATTGCCTCTCCAGGCCCTGCCTCTTAACATTCGGCAGTTGAGTTTACCCTCTCCAGGGTCTGCGTCTTAACATTCGGCAGTTGAGTTTTACCCTCTCCAGGGTCTGCGTCTTAACATTCGGCAGTTGAGTTTACCCTCTCTAGGGTCTGCGTCTTAACATTCGGCAGTTGAGTTTACCCTCTCCAGGGTCTGCGTCTTAACATTCGGCAGTTGAGTTTACCCTCTCCAGGGTCTGCGTCTTAACATTCGGCAGTTGAGTTTACCCTCTCCAGGGTCTGCGTCTTAACATTCGGCAGTTGAGTTTTACCCTCTCCAGGGTCTGCGTCTTAACATTCGGCAGTTGAGTTTACCCTCTCCAGGGTCTGCGTCTTAACATTCGGCAGTTGAGTTTACCCTCTCCAGGGTCTGCGTCTTAACATTCGGCAGTTGAGTTTGCCCTCTCCAGGGTCTGCGTCCGTGTCTTCTGATCACTTCGGCAATGTAAGTTTACCCTTTCCAGGGATTTGAGATGATTTTTTTTTTCTCCACAGTCCACGATGCTGCTTCGACGGTTTTTCTGATTTTGTGCCACTGAGGGCTGGATAACGCAGGGATCCGTCTAGGGGATGTGCAGTCATTCATAGGTTCCTGTGCCCCAACTTGCATTGCATTGTTGGTACCCATGGGGAATTTCTGACTCCTTGGGGTGTAGACACAGATGCTCTCTCTCTGAGTTGAGCGATGCCTTATGTTTGGCTGACGTCCTTTTGACGTAGGTGGAGTATCCCGGTTGTCCTTATTCGGGCGACTCTTTTTGTTTTCCTGGTTTTGTTGCCTCTGTGTAGGCTATTATCCGCTGGGGATTTTGTCATTGATTTTGATTAGCCTCTTCTGTTAGGCAGATCATTTTGACGCTTGATGTTTGGCTGAAAAGCCAGATTCCGCTTGGGGAATTGTTATTGATCTTTTGGATTTTTGCTTTTTGTAGGAATGCCTCTGAGTAGGCGAGTGGGGATTTAAAGTTTATATATCCCAGAGTATTATTTAGAAAGCCTCTTCAGGCTTAGCTTCACTCATCGCTTGAGTTGGAAAGCTACCTTCCACTGAGGAAGTCTAAGTCCTTTGACTAGATATACTGCTTGGGTGATCGTGCTTCCATTGGGAATTTTGTCGATCTTGCTTTGATAGCTTTCACTGGGGAATTTGCCCCGTGAGTGGAAGCTGAGATATCTCTGGGGAGTATTATTTCGGCGAGCCTCTCCAGGCTCAATTATTCTGATAGAGTATTATTTAGGCGAGCCTCTCCAGGCTCAGTTATTCTGAGAGAGTATTATTTCGGCGAGCCTCTCCAGGCTCAATTATTCTGTACGATGAGTTGCTTTTCTTGTTCAGCCTAAGAATGCAAGCTGAGATGTCTTTTGGTGAGTATTATTTTGGCAAGCCTCTCCAGGCTCAGTTTTGTTGGATTTTCTGTATTTTGCCTTTTTGTTGGCTTTTTCTGTGTTTTTGCCTTATTTGCTGGTTTCGGCTTTTTCTGTATATATATATATATATATATATATATATATATTTTTTTTTTTTTTTTTGGCTTTTTCTGTATTTTTGCCTTTTTGTTGGTTTTGGCTTTTTCTGTACAGAAATTTCTCTGAGGAGTATTATTTTGGCGAGCCTCTCCAGGCTCAATTATTCTGAGAGAGTATTATTTTGGCGAGCCTCTCCAGGCTCAATTATTCTGAGAGTATTATTTCGGCGAGCCTCTCCAGGCTCAATTATTTTGTATGATGCTGTTGATTTTCTGAATTTCTTCATTTTGTTTGCTGCTGTCATACACAAGCAATTTTTCCTATTTTCTATTTTATGTAATTGCCTCATGGTAAGGTCTTTAAATGTGCAACTAATGTGTGTGATGCACGCGATGCAAGTTTTTATTTTTGTTCTTTTATTTAGAAAAGTGAATGGCTCTCCCTATCCTCTTCTTCTTTGGAGGAGTTTCTGTCATCGACGCGAGGGAGGATTTTTGTGAGCCTTTTATGCAGAAGATTATGGATTTTATAGGAACCCCTCCAATTTTCTTTATTGACCGATTATTAAGGAATTTCATACAATTTTTTAGAAATACCAATTTAGAGGCATAATCACATGGTCAAGAGAGGAAAGAAATGAATAGATATTTTATTAATATTCACAAGTGTTTTTACAGAAAGATATACAGAAGGAATTTCTGAAGAATGGCTGGCCAGGGTAGGCTATATACATTTTTGGCTTAAACAATTATATCTGTAATTGTCACTCTTCCCGTTCCCTTAATCGCTTCGGGTGAGATGCCTGAGCCAGGAGTGTAGATGCTGCAAGACGCTCGCTTCTAGAAGATAATCACTTGAACCGCCTTTCGGTTTTCGATTCAAGTGACCGTTGCTTGCTTATCTTATACATCTTATTCTTTTGCCCCTAACTTTTGCCTAGGACGTATCCTAGCGGGGATAATTTTGCCTTTATTTTGCCTAGTACCCTTGTACTGGCGGGCTTTTTATTTTGCCCTAACTTTTGCCTAGGACGCCCTTCTTGGGTTTTCATCCTAGCGGGCCTATGCAAGCAACATCTTCAAGCATAGTACTTCTTTACCACGTCAGTGTTGACTGGGTATCGAAGTTCTTCTCCATCCATGTCTGTGAGGATCAATGCTCCTCCTGAGAAGGCTCGTTTTTCCACGTATGGTCCTCCGTGATTTGGGGCATACTTTCCGATTTTGTCCTTTTGAGTTGGTAGCAATTTCTTCATTACCAACTCTCCCTCATGGTAGACTCGAGGGTGGACTTTCTTGTCAAAAGCCTTTTTTGATCTTCTTCTGATAGGCTTGACCATGGCATATGGCGTTCAGCCGTTTTTCTTCAATGAGGTTCAACTGGTCATACCGGCCTTGAACCCATTCTGCTTCGGAAAGTTTTGCTTCCATGATTACCCTTAGGGAAGGTATTTCGACTTCGACGGGTAGAACTGCCTTCATCCCATAGACGAGGGAGAATGGAGTAGCTCCTGTAGATGTGCGTACTGAAGTCCTATAACCATGGAAAGCGAAGGGTAACATCTCGTGCCAGTCTTTAAATGAGACAACCATCTTTTGCACTATTTTCTTGATGTTCTTATTGGTTGCCTCGACTGCCCCATTCATCTTTGGCCGATATGGGGAAGAGTTATGGTGTTGGATCTTGAATTCTTAGCACAGTTCTTCCACCATTTTGTTGTTCAGATTAGATCCATTATCAGTGATGATTTATTTCTCCATGCTTCCACTAGATTATTCTAAAATCGTTTGGGACAAGAGAGAAAAGAAAGGAAAGATATTTTTTGTTATGAAGTTTGTGGTTTAGAGGGGATTTATTTTTCAAAAATGGTTTTTGTAAGAATGGATGGCCAAGGTAGGCTTATGTGTTTAGGCTTGTTTGATTAAACATTTATGAAGTTAAAAAGTCGTGTTGTGATTCGACAACTTGGATAGCTTCCCTTGAACCTTTCTTTTTGAATTCGGTTCATGGTACCATCATGGATTTCTTTTGTTTTTTGATTGTCCTTTTTTTTGCCTAAAACACCCTTTTGTGGCGTTTTAGCGGACCTTTGTTTTTGTTTATTTTTGTAACCCTAACTTTTGCCTAGGTCACCCTTTCGTGGGATTCCTAGCGGGTCTTTTGCTCTTATTTTTGCGCAGTCCCCTTTTTGAGTTTTCTGCCGAGCTTCTTTTATTTTAAAGGATTTATTTTTATCCATGATGGCACTTGTCAAGGCCAAGGGAAGGTGCTCCAAGTTGTCACACACACCTCCACATGAAAATGATGTGGGTTTATTATTATTAAGATGATTTTAACCTCATTCATGTTTATTCAAACAGGGTTAAAAATGATGCGGTTTAGAATTTTATTATAAGCAAGAAAAGAAGCAATGAAGAATGATTTTATTATAATCATAGCGGAAACATGTGTCCTTATTTCATCACTGATATGGGTCCCAATGTTGACCTCTTATATCTTTCGGCCATGCCCCAAATTCACAGTCTCTAATTTCTCTTAACGAGCTTCTTAATGTAGCAATCTTTGCAGATCCGGAGAAATGGTCTCCTCATCACTGTCCAACTCAACCCATTTATCCTCAACTTTCGGATCCCAGTCAGAGCGAACAATTACAGACACAATTATTTTATTGGTTCTGTTTAGGTTTAGAATTATTAATGTTAATGGGGAAAGAGAGAAAAGAACAAGAAAGAGAGAAATGTGAAAAATGCCTCTTTATTGATATGTATTAAAACTGTACAAAAACCCTTATTTACATGAAAAGGTTCTCATGATCTCGGGTACTGATCATGAGTCCCTAAAAGAAAAATATGAAGGGGCCCTATCGTGGCTTGTTCTTCTCTCTAATCCTGCTTTGGCCGAGGATTCTTGCTCACGTCGGGCGCTGTCGAATCGAAGGTGACCCATCCGGCATCAATAAGGTCATGGACCTTGTATTTGAGAGCTAGGCATTTCTCTGTTGAATGCCCTGGTGCCCCCGAATGGTATAAACATTTGTCTTGCAGTTTGTACCAATTGGGATGAGGTGGGTCAACCTTCTTTAGTGGAACGTAAGCTAGAAGACGTGCTTCCACTAGCTTCGGCAGGAGGTCGCTATATGTGGTCGGAAGTTTATCAAACTTCTTCACAGGGTTGAATTGCGACTTTCCTGACTTCGAAGTGGAAGAAGATGAGGAAATGGTTATGGCGCTGACTCTTCTCTCCTTCTTCTTCCCAAAGGTCTTCTTAGCTTTAAATGATTGGGAATGTTCAGCTAGCTTCCCACTTTTCAGCTCTTGTTCCACTCTTCCTCCAACATGATGGGACTCATGGTCATTGTGCTCAGCCCCGTGTATGTTGTGGTGACGCATGAGTTCCATCATTTGCGCCATTTGCTCCTTGAGCTGTGAGAGCTCGGCTGTAAGCTTCTTAATTTGTTCCTCCAATGCGTCCATCTTCTTGATTTTCTGCGCGCGAGTGAGGACAGAGAGATGACCAGCCACTTTCTAAAAATGAATATTTAATCTAATTAATTTATGGGATGAATACGCTCTTGACATGAGCTTGATAACCCTCCATTTTTAAGGTGCTGCCCTTTTTAAAATGGAATGTTACCACCCTCCTTGACTTATGATCTCTCCTTAACGGAGAATCTCAATAGTTATGGGTCTCTTTTACTCATGTCAAGAGGTATTGGTGAACCTAGAATGCATGGTTTATGAGGATGCATGATATCTTATTGGTAATGATGCACATGCTCCTCACTTTTATTATATTTTCACACATTGGTTTTTCCTCTCATGTCATGACATTTTCATGCATGGGGATTTATTCTTTGACCTTATCACGAGGTTATTTATTAATGCACAAACAATTGCACATAAGCATTTACACAAACAATTCACTCATCCACGAACAGTCACGAGCGAATCACGAGGTAGGGGTATCCTGCAGAAAAGTGCATATTCAAGGTGGTTCTAACTGTTCTCACCGGTCTGAGGCCCCCAAAGTGCCCCCACTATAGGGACCCAATTCCTCTCGTCGTAAGTCGATGGAAAGCTCCAACGCACTGTCGGACTCGAGTTCATGGTTATCACCTTGAGTGATGCTTTCCGACAACGGTCTACGGGCACCTATAGACCCATTCGACAACCGGCCGTACTAACATCCACTCCCTATGGCTTACCACTCATGCCCCCGGGTATAGAGGGAACTGTTGTGTGCAAAGGTTTGTGTGCAGTTTTTATTTCAAACAATTGCGTAAAATTAAACATACAACAGTTATTAAAGCCACATAAATAAAGCATGTTATCATACAAACAAGGGGTAATAAAGTAATTTTAACTATTATTTGTTAAAAATAATCTGTCACTAAATGGGACTGACTCTCGAAAATTCCCCAGTGGAGTCGCCATCTGTCGCCACCGGCCCGAAACGGGCTTTCGGCATTCGCGAGGGATGGTTGGACTCTTTTATTTGTTTAAAAATATGGATTGCTAGAATGACTTGTTCTCAAACTGAGACCTCGTCAAACGAGCAATTTTATTAAAAGGCTCACCAATCCATGTTAATCCCAAGCGGGACCCTCCATAGATTAGCGGTTTTCAGAAAAAGGAAGGGTTCATGGAGTCGCCACCAATGTTTTACTCAAAACATTGGAAAAAGGGATAAGGCAATTGATTTTATAAATCAACTTCGGCCATTACAACCAGATTTGGGTAAGGGAGTCGGTTACGCGTGGGGAAGGTGTTAGCACCCCACAGCGCCCCTTTCGGGTTCCCTATGACAGATTATTTCTAAAATAATAGCGCAAAAATTACTAAATTACCCCTATTTATTATAAGCGATTATAAGCGAAATATCTACATGATGATAATTTAAGTATGCAACACTCAGAAAGCAGTAAAAGAAAGGATTTAAGAAGGAAACCTTTGAAGCGTGCTTTTCTATATATTTAAACAGAAATTGGGAAGCTTTTTGGCGTTCCCTCACTCTACAAGCCCGCTCCTTCCTAAAAAATAATTTTTAACTTGGAAATCCGATGGATTTCCCTTCGACTTAGTTCGAGACTCAAGCAAAATGCTCAGAACTCAAAAACTTCGTCGGATCAACTCTCCGAGTGATTTCTAGGCAGAGCACTGCTCAAAAAAACCCAGAATACTCAAGAAGAGGGTTAAAACTCAGTCCCAAAGTGTCAAATGACGTCCCATTGACGTCATATTTATAGGGATGAGGCTCAATACGGTTTATGAGGGTCAATACGGTCAACATTGAAATTTTGAACTAATACGGCCGTATTGAAGTTCAAAAAACCTCAATACGGCCGTATTGAAGTTCAGTGCGGCCGTATTGAAGTTCAGTGCAGCCGTATTGAATTCAAGAAACTTCAATACGGCCGTATTGAGTTCAGTGCGGCCGTATTGAAGTTCAAAATGTTCAATACGGCCGTACTGAACCTCTGGGAGGCCGTATTGGGCTTCATTCCTCCCACTTTTCTTATTTTAGCTATCCTAAGACCTCTAGACCTATAGAGAACCCTCCTTGGGCCTTCTGGAAGTCCTTCTGGCTGATCTTCCTTCAGTCTTCGAGAGTCTTCAAGTTTTATTTCCGACCCGGACAATTTTAGGGGTCTACAGAGCTCATTCCTACTAGAGTGCAAAATAGTTAGAGGATCTGCATCGACTACCAAAGGCTGAATCAAGCAAACAGGAAAGATCATTTTCTGCTGCCTTTCATTGACCAGATGCTTGAGCGTCTGGCATGTAAATCTCACTACTGCTTTCTTGATGGTTTTTCTGGTTATTTTCAAATCCATATTGCTCCTGAGGATCAAGAGAAAACCACATTCACCTGCCCTTTGGCACTTTTTCCTATAGGAAGATGCCCTTTGGCCTATGTAATGCCCCTGGTACCTTCCAGCGGTGCATGCTTAGTATCTTTTCTGATTTTCTTGAAAATTGCATAGAGGTGTTTATGGATGATTTCATTGTATATGGATCCTCTTTTGACACATGCTTAGATAATTTGGATAGAGTGCTTAATAGATGCATTGAAACTAATCTTGTTCGAAATTTTGAAAAATGTCACTTGATGGTAGAACATGGAATAGTTTTAGGGTATATTATTTCTAGTAAGGGCATAGAAGTAGATCCTGCGAAAGTCTGTTGTTTCATAATTGCCTTACCCCTCTTGCATGCGAGAGGTTCGATCTTTTCTTGGCATGCAGGTTTCTACAGGCGCTTCGTCAAAGAATTCAGCAAGAAGGCCCTTCTGCTATCCAATCTGCTGCAAAAAGAGGTTGATTTTGTTTTTGATGACAGGTGTAAACAGGCTTTTGATTGCCTCAAGGAAGCACTCACCACCACTCAAATTATTCAAGCACCTGATTGGACAGTCCCATTCGAGCTGATGTGTGATGCATCCAATTATGCATTGGGAGTTGTCCTGGCACAGAGACTTGACAAGTTGCCTCGAGTGATATTGATAGAAAGAATGTAGAAGAAGTGGAAGTTGAACTCCTCCTAAGTTCCTTCTAAGCACGGATCTCCTTCAAGGAAATTTGAACCGAAGTGATGAACCAAAAGAAGAGGAAGTTACACGGATGTAGTGATGCAAAGTCTTGCATGGAAGCATCCAAGCTCAAAGAGCAAAGGATTTCTCACTTCAAAGAGTAGGAATTGAAGAACTCCTAAGGTGTTTGAAGGCACTTTCTTGCTCTCTATATTTCGGTGACTCTTGAGGGAATTTGCTGAAGATTTGATTCAGAAATTCCTATGTATTCAAAAGTGTTTGTACAAGGAGAAAGTCACACATTTATAGGTAGAAATTAGGTCAAATTGGCGCCACTCCATGTAGACCCCTAAAATTTTCCAGGTCGGAAATAAGACTCGAAAACTCTCGAAGACCGAAGGAAAGTCAGCCGAAAGGACTTCTGGAAGACCCTGGAAGACCCTAGGATGATTCTTTATAGGTTTAGAAGTCTTAGAGTAGATTAAAATAAGGATGTGGGAGGATTGGAGCTCAATACGGCCTCCTAGAAGTTCAGTACGGCCGTACTGAACCATTTGAACTGCAATACGACCATAGTGAACTCAATACGGCCGTACTGAAGTTTTTGAACTTCAGTACGGCCGTACCAAATTCAATACGGCCGTACTGTAGTTCAAAAAACTTCAGTACGGGCCGTAGTGAAATCAATACGGCCGTACTAAAGTTTTTGAACTTCAGTACAGCCGTACCAAATTCAATACGGCCGTACTGTAGTTCAAAACTTCAGTACGAGCCGTATTGATGTCAGAGGCCGTACTGCGCCTCACTCCTATATATAGGACGTCATTTGGACGTCATTCCACACATTTGGACACCTTTTGGACTCTCTTGTTGAGTAATTCTGGGGTTTTTGAGCAGTGTTCTGCCCTAGAAGTCTCTCCGAGAGCCGATCCGACGAAGTTCTTGAGTTCTGAGCATTTTGCTTAAGGATTCGAACTAGTCGAAGGGAAATCTTTCTGATTTCCATAGTAAAAATTAATTTTTAGGGAAGGAGCGAGCAAGCGTGTAGTGGGAAGGAGTGCCAAAAGCCTCCTATTATTTGAATATATAAAAGCACGCTTCAAAGGTTTCTTCTTCAAAATCCTTCCTTTTACTGCTTTCTGATTGTTGCATCGCATGTTTAAATTATTCATCATGTAGATATCTTGTTCATAGTCGTTTCTAATAAATAGGGGTAATTTAGGAATTTTACACTGTTATTTATGAAATAATCCGTCATAGGGAACCCGAAAGGGGCGTTGTGGGGTGCTAACACCTTCCCCGCACGTAACCAACTCCCTTACCCAACTCTGGTTGTAATGGCCAAGGTTGATTTGCGAAAATCAATTGCCTTATCCCTTTTTCCAATGTTTTGAGTAAAACATTGGTGGCGACTCCAAGAACCCTTCTTTTTGTGAAAACCACTAATCCATGGAGGGTCCCGCTTGGGATTAACATGGATCGGTGAATCATTTAATAAAATTGTTAGTTCGATGAGGTCTGAGTTTGAGAATAAGTCGTTCTAACAATCCATCATTTTTCAAACATTAAAAAGAGTCCGACCATCGTCGCGAATGCCAAGGTCCGTTTCGGCGGGTGGCGACAGATGGCGACTCTGCTGGGGAAGCCTCGAGAGTCAGTCCCATTTAGTGATGGATTATTTCTAAAATAATAGTTTAAAATTACTTCATTACCCCTCGCTTGTATGATAATATGTTTTATCTATGTGGCTTTTAATAACTTTGAATGTTTAAATTTTTGCAATTGTTTGAAATAAAAACTGCACACAAACCTTTGCACACAACAGTTCCCTCTATACCCGGGGGCATGAGTGGAAAGCCATAGGGAGTGGATGCTAGTACGGCGGTTGTCGAATGGGTCTATAGGTGCCCGTAGACCGTTGTCGGAAAACATCACTCAAGGTGATAACCATGAACTCAAGTCCGACAGTGCGTTGGAACTTTCCATCGACTTACGACGAGAGGAATTGGGTCCCTATAATGGGGGCACCTTGGGGGCCTCAGACCAGTGAGAACAGTTAGAACCTCCTTGAATATGCACTTTTTTGCAGGATACCCCTACCTCGTGATTCGCTCGTGACTGTTCGTGGATGAGTGAATTGTTTGTGCATTGTTTATGTGACATTGTTTGAGCATACATTGCATTCTTTAAACATACAACATTCCCTTTTAAAATAAGAATAAATAGGAATAAGAATCTTCCATTACATGGTGTTAACATCTACCTTCATCACATTCATATAGGTAGTTTCCCTTTTCACCCAAAAAATGCAAAAAACAAAATACCCAAAAAAAAGATATTTATCCAAACCAAGCAATATCATGCATCATCTTAGGAGCATCCCGAAAACATGATAATGCTTAGTTGAATAAACACAATGCATGCATATTCAACGCCGTCATCTCATATCATGCATTCTTATCAAAGATCATGGAGGGATCTAGGTTTGCATTCCATACATCTCTCCTAGTAATTTATTAATAATATTAATAAAAAGAAAGGATTAATCGATGCGTATGTTCAGAATGGATCGCACGCCATTTGTTATTAAGTGTAAGCCAACAACCGCGCTAAGTGAGCGCACATCAACTCCGTTGTTGGTAATCAACACGAATAAAGGGGAAGGTCCGACACCGTTAAGGATCACTGCTCCAAGACCTTTTCCCTACAAATCAAATAAGGCTGTGCCATGAATATACGACATCCATTCTTCTGCCGACAGCGATATCTCTAACATCGCTGGACTTGGGGGCATGACTAGGAGTGGCAGGATCTACACTCCCGAAGATCTTCATGACAAAGCTCCCAAGAATAAAGGGAAAGAAAAAGAAGAGAAAACCGAGGAAAATAAAGAATCCGAGGAGGAGACTGATGAGCTGTTAAAATATATCCGACAGAGCGAGTACTCCATCGTGGATCAACTTCATAAGACGCCCGCAAAGATTACTCTGTTGTCGTTGATCCTATGTTCCGAACCGCATCGACAAGCTCTGTTGAAAGTCTTGAATGAGGCATACGTGTCGCACACTATCTCCCAAGACAAGTTTGAGGGGATTGTTAGTCACATCACGGCTAATGATCACCTCACTTTCACCGATGAAGAAATCCCCGCTGAGGGACCGAACCACAACAAGCCCTTGCACATCTCTGTAAAGTGTAAGGAATACCACATCGCTAAAGTCTTGGTGGATAACGGATCTTCCTTGAATGTGATGCCAAAAAGAACGTTCGATCAAATGGCAATCAAGGGAGTCCAAATGCGCCCGAGCAACATGATCATTCGACCTTTCGACGGTTCTAAAAGAGAAGTGGTGGGAGAAGTCAATCTTCCAATCCAAATTGGACCCACCATCTTTAATGTCGAATTTCAAATGATGGACATTACTCCCGCGTACAGCTGTCTCCTCGGCCGACCTTGGATTCATGATGCGAAAGCTGTTCCCTCTACACTCCACCAGAAAGTCAAATTCATAGTGGGTGATAAGCTGGTGACTGTACAAGCTGAAGATGACATACTCATCAGCAAGCCATATGCCATACCTTATGTGGATGCAGCAGAGGAAGCTCTAGAAACTGCCTTCCAAGCATTGGAGATTTCCAATGTTGAAACGTTTCCCCGAGAAATGAAGAAGGTAGCCTACATGCTCACCAAGAACGGATACTTGCCTGGACAAGGACTTGGCAAGGATTCCCAAGGGATTCCCGAGCTACCCATTATTAAGGATAATCCGGGGAAACAAGGGTTAGGATACAACCCTAATAAAGATCAAAGGACGAAGAGGAACCAAGATCCTCCTCGACGTTCTTTAAGCCAGATCTTTAGGAAGGCCGGTTCACAAGCGTTAAGGCCGGTCGTCGTCGTCAAGTGTTTTTCTCCTTCCGATAGGGATGTATAGACCTGATGACTATTAGAGATTACTCCTCGGGGACAGCCCGACCCCCGAGCCTCGATAGGGCACATGTTTCCATTATGATTATAATAAAATCATTCTTTATTATTTCTTACTGCTTCTCTTCTTGCTTACAATAAATTTCTAAACCGCATTATTTTTAACCCTGTTTGAATAAACATGAATGAGGTTAAAATCATCTTAATAATAATAAACCCGCATCATTTTTATGTGGAAGTGTGTGTGACAACTTGGAGCACCTTCCCTTGGCCTCGACAAGTGCCATCATGGATAAAAAGAAATCCTTTAAAATAAAAGAAGCTCGGCAGGAAACCCAAAAAGGGGGCTGCGCAAAAATAAGAGCAAAAGACCCGCTAGGAATCCCACGAAAGGGTGACCTAGGCAAAAGTTAGGGTTGCAAAAATGAACAAAAACAAAAGTCCGCTAAAACGCCACAAAAGGGTGTTTTAGGCAAAAATAAGGACAATCAAAAAATAAAAGAAATCCATGATGGTACCATGAGCCGAATTCAAAAAAGGTTCAAGGGAAGCTATCTAAGTTGTCAAAATCACAACGTCAATAACAAGATTTTCTTAACTTCATAAGTGTTTAATCAAACAAGCCTAAGCACATAAGCCTACCTTGGCCAACCATTCTTACAAAAACCATTTTTGAAAAATAAATCCCCTCTAAAACACAAACTTCAGAACAAAAATATCTTTCCTTTCTTTTCTCTCTTGTCCCAAACGATTTTAGGATAATCTAGTGGAAACATGGAGATATAGTGGTCAATAGGAGGGTTGACACGTCTTCTAAAGGAAGGGGAGGATCACTGGGTTGATGACGCCCATCTCAATATAACACGCATCATTCCTCAGTTACAGAAATCGGCAACGCACAGCCCGTCTAGAGGAATGACAAAAATCCAAACAGAGAAACGCATCGGTTAATTCTTTTGAAAAATGAATCAAATAGAATTAGGTGCATCATACCGCATACATGCATACAGATGATAGGTGTAATGGAAGATCACTTATTCTCTGTTTAATACAGGCAACCCTTCAGTTCAATACGGGCGTACTGAACGGAATACGCCCGTATTGACCTCAACAGACACACCAATACGGGCGTATTGAATCCAATACGGCCCGTATTGGTCCCCCGTTTTGCACACTAACGGCCAAGTCAGTACGACCGTATTGAATTCAATACGGGCCGTACTGACGTAAATTTTTCTATAAATAGGCCCCTTCCCCTCTCATTTCTGCACAGCATTCTTCACTCCTTTGCATACCTTCTTTGTGAGTGTGTCTGAGATCTTCCCAAATTCCGAGAAATGGCCGAATCGTTAAGAAAGAGGCACAGGGTCCCCGCGCAAATCGAGATGACCGTGCGACATCAAGAAAGGCTGGAGCTCCTTGAGTCGTTCATATTCCAACCGTCAAGGGTGCTCGATCTCAACATCCTTCGAGCGATGGAATGAGAGGATGAGGTCGTTGGCTACATCAACGCCATAGGATAGGGGTTCCTCCTTGACCCCCACTCTAAGATCTATCCGACAGCAACGAAGGAGTTCCTAGCTACCGTCGGCATGACAGAGTCGACGAACAGTTATGGTGCGACGGTCTACTCAGTGGACTTTTGGATGATGGGAGGATACCGCTCCCTAACGCTGGACGAATTCAACGTCCAGGCTGGCTTCTTCCAGTGAGCCGATCAGCTGGAGTATCGGGATGCCATCTGCGAGTGCCCCGATAATCTGACCACGAACGAAATGTGGAGAGAGCTTACGGGTCAGATGGACTACCACGCCGGAGTGAAGGGTACTCGGCTCTCGACAGCGCTCCGCTTCTGCCACAAGCTGGTCACTGGCTCCATCCATGCCAGACCAAAGAGCCTAGAGTCAGTGACACGACAGGATCTACTGGCTCTCTATTGCATGGTCACTGGACAAAAGGCCAACCCCGGATTCTTTTTCCTCGAGCACATAAAGAATCTGGGGACAAGAGAGGGTAGCGACGCTCGGCGAGGGTACATCATGGTCTCCACGCTACTTTCGCGACTCGCCGAGACTTGGGGGTGCCCCGATGGCATAGACGCAGGGGAATTGGCGCCCAAGCCCATCAATGCCGCCACCCTCATCAACATGAAGATCATTGCCAGGGAAGGGAGGCAATTCGTACGGGCGACCACACACGACACCTTTAGCGAGCTCTTCGAGAACATCGAGCTCCCGGGTGACGTGGACCCGCAGCCAGAGGCCAGCACCTCACAGCAGGACAGGGCCTACTTCGATGCCCGTTTTGACGCGTTGCAGCAGAGCATCGACGCTCGATTTAACACTGCACAGTACAGCATCGACGCCCTCAGACAGGATTTCGATAGCCTGTCAGTCTGGCTGCATAGTCGCTTCCCAGACCCTCCACAGGACCCGCCGGCAAATGAGTGAAGACCGGCTATTTTTCTTGCTTTTTGTGTATTTGTTTGATTGGGCTGTGTCCCACTTTCTTCATTTCCATTGTACAAATTTCATTCTACTTAATAAATGAAATTTTTCACTTTTGAATCCAAATTCTTTAGCATTTTAATTTCTATAAAGAAAAAGCCAAGATCAACAAAAAAAGGCAAAAATACAGAAAAAGCCAAAAAATCTACAAAAAAGGCAAAGATTCAGAAAATCAACCGCATCATACAGAATAACTGAGCCTGGAGAGGCTTGCCGAAATAATACTCCCCAAGAGACATCTCAGCTTGCATTCTTGGGCTGAACAGAAAATCAACAAATTGTACAGAATAACTGAGCCTGGAGAGGCTTGCCGAAATAATACTCCCTCATCATACAGAATAACCAAGCCTGGAGAGGCTTGCCGAAATAATACTCAACAAATTGTACAGAATAACTGAGCCTGGAGAGGCTTGTCGAAATAATACTCCCCAGAGACTTCTCAGCTCACTCTCGTGGATCAAATCCCCAGTAAGAGCTATCAAAGCAAGATTAGTAAAATTCCCCAATGGAAGCAATGATCATCCAAACAAGAATATCCGAGTCAAAGGACTCAGACTTCCTCAGTGGAAGATAGCTTTCCAACTCAAGCGATGAGTGAAGCTAAGCCTGCAGAGGCTTTCTAAATAATACTCTAGGATACATAAAAATCCTCAATCCATATTTGCCTACTCAGAGGCACTCCTTCAAAAAGAGAAAAATCGAAAAGATCAATAACCATTCCCCAAGCGGAATCCGGCACTCAGCCGAACACCGAACGTCAAGATAATCCGCCTAACAGAAGAGGCCAATCAAAATCAACGACAGAATCCCTCAGCGGATAACAGCCTACGCAGAGGCAACAAAACCAAGAAAATCAAAAAGAGTCACCCGAATAAGGATAACCGGGATACTCCACCAACGTCGAAAGGACGTCAGCCAATCATAAGGCACCGCTCGCTTCGGAAAGAGCATCTTCGTGTCTGCTTCCCTAAGGAATCAGAAATTCCCCAATGGGCACCAACTACGCAATGGAAAGTTGGGACACAAGAACCTATGAGTAACTGCACATCCCATAGACGGATCCCTGCGTTATCCAGCCCTCAGCGGCATCAAAATCAAAAACAACCGTCGAAGCAGCATCGTGGACTGTGGAGACAAAATCATCACAGATCCCTGGAGAGGGCAAACTCACACTGCCAACGTCGTCAAAAACACGGAGGCAGACCCTGGGGAGGGAAAACCGCAGACCCTGGAGAGGGCAAACTCACGCTACCAAAGTGACCAGAAGCACGGAGGTACGCAACCCTGGAGAGGGCAAACTCACGCTACCAAAGTGACCAGAAGCACAGAGGTACGCAACCCTGGGGAGGGCAAACCGCAGACCCTGGAGAGGGCAAACTCACGCTACCAAAGTTGTCAGAAACACCGAGGTATGCAACGAGCCTGGAGAGGCGACGACTAATACTCAGCTACCCCGTCGTCAGAAACAACGGAGGTATGCAACTGCCAATGTCGTCAGAAACACAGAGGCAGAGCCTGGAGAGGCGGTACTCAGCCACCAACGTCGTCAGAAACACGGAGGTGTGCAACTGCTAACGTCGTCAGAAACACGGAGGAAGAGCCTGGAGAGGCGGTACTCAGCTACCGAGGTTGTCAGAAACACCGAGGTATGCACGAGCCTGGAGAGGCGACGACTAATACTCAGCTACCCCGTCGTCAGAAACAACGGAGGTATGCAACTGCCAATGTCGTCAGAAACACAGAGGCAGAGCCTGGAGAGGCGGTACTCAGCCACCAACATCGTCAGAAACACGGAGGTGTGCAACTGCTAACATCGTCAGAAACACGGAGGCAGAGCCTGGAGAGGCGGGTACTCAGCTACCGAGGTTGTCAGAAACACCGAGGTATGCACGAGCCTGGAGAGGCGACGACTAATACTCAACCTGGAGAGGCTACTCAACAATTTTCCACCGGAAGACACTACAAGTCGGAAGGATGGCTTATGCCCCGGACAATTGGGTCAACTCCTTTACTTGTCAACCGGTGTAGACCCCTAAAATTGTCCGGGTCGGAAATAAGACTCAAAGACTCTCAAAGATCAAAGGAAAGTCAGCCAGAAGGACTCCCAGAAGACCATAGGATGACTATCTGTAGGTTTAGAGGTCTTAGAGTAGCCAAAAATAAGAAAGTGGGAGGTTTGGAGCTCAATACGGCCTCCTTGGAGTTCAGTACGGCCGTACTGCACATTTTGTACTACAATACGGCCGTACTGAAACCAATACGGCCGTATTGAAGTTTCTGTATTTCAATACGGCCGTACTGAATTCAATACGGCCGTATTGAAGTACAAAAACTCAATACGGGCCGTATTGAACCCAGGGGCCGTACTGCGCCTCATCCCTATAAATAGGACGTCATTTGGACGTCATTCCACACTTTTCCACACAGTTTTGACTCCCTCCTTGAGTATTCTGGGGTTTTTGAGTAGTGTTCTGCCCTAGAAATCTCTCTGGGAGTTGATCCGACGAAGTTCTGGAATTCCGAGCATTTAGCTTGGAGATTCGAACTTAGTCGAAGGGAAATCTTTTGGATTTGCATAGTCAAAAATTATTTTTAGGAAGGAGCGAGCGAGTTTGTAGAGGGAGGGAGTGCCAAAAAGCCTCCTAGACTTCATTGATATATAAAAAGCACGCTTCAAGAGGTTTCCTTTCTAAAAATCCCTTCTTTTACCGCTTTCTGATTGTTGCATATTTAAATTTATCATCATGTAGATATTTAATTTACAATCGCTTATAATAAATAGGGGTAATTTAGTAATTTTGCGCTATTATTTAATAAATAATCCGTCATAGGGAACCCTAATGGGGCGCTGTGGGGGTGCTAACACCTTCCCCACACGTAACCGACTCCCTTACCCAACTCTGGTTGTAATGGCCAAAGTTGATTTATAAAATCAATTGCCTTAAATCTTTTTCCAATATTTTGAGTAAAATATTGGTGGCGACTCCAAGAACCCTAATTTTTGCGAAAACCACTAATCCATAGAGGGTCCCGCTTGGGATTAATATGGATTGGTGAATCATTTAATAAAATTGGTAGCTCGACAAGGTCTCAGTTTGAGAATAAGTCATTCTATCAATCCACCACTTTTCAAAACTTTAAAAAGAGTCCAACCATCGTCGCGATTGCCAAGGTCCGTTTCGGCGGGTGGCGACAGATGGCGACTCCACTGGGGAAGCCTCGAGAGTCAGTCCTATTTAGTGATGGATTATTTCTAAAATAATAGTTTAAAATTACTTTATTACCCCTCACTTGTATGATAACATGGTTATCTATTTGGCTTTAATAACTGTTGTTTGTTTAATTTTCCGCAATTGTTTGAAATAAAAACTGCACACAAACCTTTGCACACAACAGTTCCCTCTATACCCGAGGGCATGAGTGGTAAGCCATAGGGAATGGATGTTAGTACGGCCGGTTGTCGAATGGGTCTATAGGTGCCCGTAGACCGTTGTCGGAAAACATCACTCAAGGTGATAACCATGAACTCGAGTCCGACAGTGCGTTGGAACTTTCCATCGACTTACGACGAGAGGAATTGGGTCCCTATAATGGGGGCACCTTGGGGGCCTCAGACCGGTGAGAACAGTTAGAACCACCTTGAATATGCACTTTTCTGCAGGATACCCCTACCTCGTGATTCGCTCGTGACTGTTCGTGGATGAGTGAATTGTTTGTGTATAGGTTTATGTGATATTGTTTGTGCATTAATAAAACCTCGTGATAAGGTCTAAAGAATAATCCCCATGCATGAAAAAACCATGACATGAGAGGAAAGACCATGTGCGAAAATATAATAAAAGTGAGGAGCATGTGCATCATTACCAATAAGACATCATGCATCCTCACAAACCATGCATTTTAGGTTCACCAATACCTCTTGACATGAGTAAAAGAGACCCATAATCATCGAGTTTCTCCGTTGGGGAGGGATCATAAGTCAAGGAGGGTGGTAACACTCTGTTTTAAAAAGGCAGCGCCTTAAAAATGGAGGGTTATCAAGCTCATGTCAAGAGTGTATTCACTCCATAAATAAAATTAGATTAAACATTCATTTTAGAAAGTGGCTGGTCATCTCTCTGTCCTCACACGCGCGCAGAAAATCAAGAAGATGGACGCGTTGGAGGAACAAAATAAGAAGCTTACAGCTGAACTCTCACAGCTCAAGGAGCAAATGGCGCAAATGATGGAACTCATGCGTCACCACAACATACACGGGGCTGAGCACAGTGACCATGAGTCCCATCATGTTGGAGGAAGAGTGGAACAAGAGCTGAAAAGTGGGAAGCTAGCTAAACCTTCCCAATCATTTAAAGCTAAGAAGACCTTTAGGAAGAAGAAGGAGAGAGGAGTCAATGCCGTAAATATTTCTTCATCTTCTTCCACTTCGAAGTCAGGAAAGTCGCAATACAACCCTGTGAAGAAGTTTGATAAACTTCCGACCACATATAGCGACCTCCTGCCGAAGCTAGTGGAAGCACGTCTTCTAGCTTATGTTCCACCAAAGAAAATGGATCCACCCTACCCCGATTGGTACAATCCACAAGATAAATGTCTATACCATTCGGGGGCACCGGGGCATTCAACGGAGAACTGTAGAGCTCTCAAATATAAGGTCCAAAACCTTATCGATGCTGGGTGGATCACTTTTGATTCAACAGCGCCCGACGTGAGCAAGAATCCTCGGCCAAAGCAGGAATAGAGAGAAGAACAAGCCACGATAGGGCCCCTTCATATTTCTCTTTTAGGGACTCATGATCAGTACCCGAGATCATGAGAACCTTTTCATGTAAATAAGGGTTTTTGTACAGTTTTAATACATATCAATAAAGAGGCATTTTTCACATATCATTCTCTCTTTTGTTCTTGTCGCCACCGGCCCAAACGGGCCTCGGCGGTCGCGAAGACGGTCGAGCTCGCTTTTTATTTTAGTTTTGAAAAGGTATTGGATTATTAGAACGACTTGTTCTCAAACTGAGACCTTGTCGATCTTATCCAATTTATTTATTAAAATGTCTCAACAATCCATATTAATCCCAAGCAGGACCCTCCATGGATTAGTGGTTTTCGTAAAAGGAGGGTTCGTGGAGTCGCCACCAATGTTTTACTCAAAACATTGGAAAAAGGGATAAGGCAATTGATTTTATAAATCAACTTTGGCCATTACAACCAGAGTTGGGTAAGGGAGTCGGTTACGCGTGGGGAAGGTGTTAGCACCCCACAGCGCCCCTTTCGGGTTCCCTATGACAGATTATTTTCTAAAATAACAATGTAAAATTACTGAATTACCCCTATTTATTATAAGCGATTATAAATTAACTATCTACATGATGACAGTTTAAATATGCACACAGAAAGCAGTAAAAGGAAGGATTTAAGAAGAAACCTCTTGAAGCGTGCTTTTATATATTGAGTAAGACTGGGAAGCTTTTTGGCGTTCCCTCGCTCTACAAGCTCGCTCGCTCCTTCCTAAAAACTTTTGACTATGGAAATCCGGAGGATTTCCCTTCGACTAGGTTCGAATCTCCAAGCTAAGTGCTCAGAATTCCAGAACTTCGTCGGATCGACTCCCAGAGAGATTTCTAGGGCAGAACACTGCTCAAAAACCCCAGAATACTCAAGGAGGGAGTCAAAACTGAGTGAAAAAGTGTGGAATGACGTCCAATTGACGTCATATTTATAGGGAATAGGCGCAATACGGCCTACAGAAGCAATACGGCCGTATTGAAATTTTTGAACTTCAATACGGTCGTATTGAGTTCAATACGGCCGTATTGAAATTCAGAAATTTCAATGCGCCCGTATTGAGTTCACTGCGGCTGTATTGAAGCTTCAATACGGCCGTATTGATTTCAGTACGGCCGTATTGAAGTTTCAGAAACTTCAATACGCCGTATTGAGTTCACTGCGGCCGTATTGAAGTTTCAATACGGCCGTATTAAGTTCAGTACGGCCGTATTGGGCTTCATTCCCTCCACTTCCTTATTTTGAGCTATTCTAAGACCTCTAGACCTACAGAGAACCCTCCTAGGGCCTTCCAGGAGTCCTTCTGGCTGATCTTCCTTCAGTCTTTGAGAGTCTTCAAGCTTTATTTCCGACCCGGGCAATTTTAGGGGTCTACAGCTGCCCCCCCTTTACTTAGTCAAACGGTCTTTTTAGTGCATCGATTGACAAGTAAAGGAGTTGACCCAATTGTCCGGGTAATAAGCCAACCTTCTGACTTGTAGTGTCTTCCGGTGGAAAATTGTCGAGTAGCCTCTCCAGGTTTTGCTTTGCTTGCTGCCCAAGCTGGAAGCTGTGAATACCGCCTCTCCAGGCTTAGCTTCACTCTTTGTTCGAGCCGGAAGCTAAGTACCCTTGTGACAACGGTAGCAGTGTGAGTTTCGCCTCTCCAGGCTTAGTCTCGCTCTTTGTTCGAGCCGGAAACTAAGCACCTTTGTGACGACGGTGAGCAGTGTGAGTTTCGCCTCTCCAGGCTTAGTCTCGCTCTTTGTTCGAGCCGGAAACTAAGCACCTTTGTGACGACTGTAGACCCCTAAAATTGTCCGGGTCAGAAATAAAGCTTGAAGACTCTCGAAGACTGAAGGATAATCAGCCAGAAGGACTCCTCGAAGGCCCTAGGAGGGTTCTCTGTAGGTCCAGAGGTCTTAGAATAGCTTAAAATAAAGAAGTGGAGGGAAAAAAGCCCAATACGGCCGTACTGAACTCAATACGGCCGTATTGAAGCTTCAATACGGCCATACTGAAGTCAGTACGACCGTATTGACACTTCAATACGACCGCTGCGAACTCAATACGGGCGTATTGAAATTTCTGACTTTCAATACGACCGTATTGAACCCCAATACGACCGTATTGAAGTTCAAAAATTTCAATACGGCCGTATTGGCCCTGTAGGCCGTACTGCGCCTATTCCCTATAAATATGACGTCAATTGGACGTCATTCCACACTTTTCAACATAGTTTGAACCCTCTCCTTGAGTATTCTGGGGTTTTTGAGCAGTGTTCTGCCCTAGAAATCACTCGGAGAGTTGATCCGACGAAGTTCTTGAGCCCCGAGCCATTTTGCTCGAGGATCGAACCTAGTCGAGGGGAAATCTCTTTGATTCCCTTAGTTAAAATTTTGTTCTAGGAGAGCGAGGAGCGGGCTTGTAGAGCGAGGGAACGCCAAAACGCTTCCCAGTTCATTTTTTATAAAAAGCACGCTTCAAGAGGTTTCCCTTCAATCCTTCCTTTTACTGCTTTCTGTGTGCATATTTAAACTGTCATCATGTAGATAGTCAATTCATAATTGTTTAGAATAAATAGGGGTAATTTAGTAATTTTACGCTGTTATTTTAGAAAATAATCTGTCATAGGGAACCCGAAAGGGGCGCTGTGGGGTGCTAACACCTTCCCCACGCGTAACCGACTCCCTTACCCAACTCTGGTTGTAGTGGCCAAAGTTGATTTTTAAATCAATTGCCTTATCCCTTTTTCCAATGTTTTGAGTAAAACATTGGTGGCGACTCCACGAACCCTCCTTTTATGAAAACCTCTAATCCATGGAGGGTCCCGCTTGGGATTAATATGGATTAGTGAGCCTTTTAATAAAATTGCTCGTTTGACGAGGGTCTCAGTTTGAGAATAAGTCATTCTAGCAATCCACTATTTTTAAACAAATAAACGAGTCCAACCATCCTTCGCGAATGCCGAAAGCCCGTTTCGGGCCGGTGGCGACAGATGGCGACTCTGCTGGGGAAGCCTCGAGAGTCAGTCCCATTTAGTGACAGATTATTTTCTAAAATAACAATTAAAATTACTTCATTACCCCTTGCTTGTATGATAACATGATTTATTATATGGCTTTAATAACTGTTGTTTGTTTAATTTCCGCAATTGTTTGAAATACAAATTGTACACAAACCTTTGCACACAACAGTTCCCTCTATACCCGGGGGCATGAGTGGTAATCCATAGGGAGTGGATGTTAGTACGGCCGGTTGATGGGTTTATAGGAGCCTATGAGACCGTTGTCGGAAAACATCACTCAAGGTGATAACCATGAACTTGAGTCCGACGGTGCGTTGGAGCTTTCCATCGACCTACGACAAGAGGAATTGGGTCCCTATAATGGGGGCACCTTGGGGGCCTTTGACCAAGTGAGAACAGTTAGATCCTCCTTGAATATGCACTTTTCTGCAGGAGACCCCTACCTCGTAATTTGCTCGTGACTGTTCGTGGATGAGTGAATTGTTTGTGCATTGACTATGTGACATTGTATGAGCATACATTTGCATTTGTTAAACAAACAACATCCCTATTCTATTTAAATAAAAAGAATAAATAGAAATAAAGATCTTCTAGTACATGGTGTTAACATCTACCTTCATTTGCATTCATATAGGTAGTTTCCCTTTTCACCCAAAAAATACAAAAAAAGATACAAAATATTCAAAAGAAAAATATGTATTTACCCAAACCAAGCAATATCATGCATCATTTTAGGAAAATCCTAAAAACATGATAATGCTTAGTTCAATAAACACAATGCATGCATATTCAACATCATCATCTCATACATCCCTCCTAGTAATTCAGTAATAAACATAAATAAAAAGAAAGGATTAAATCGATGCGTATGTTCAAAAATGGATCGCACGCCGTTCGTCATCAAGTGTAAGCCAACAACCGCGCCAAGCGAGCGCACATCAACTCCGTTGTTGGTAATCAAGACGAATAAAAGGGAAGGTCCGACACCATTAAGGATCACCGCTCCAAGACCTTTCCCCTACGAATCAAATAAGGTTGTGCCGTGGATATACGACATCCACCCTTCTGCCGACAGCGATATCTCCAACATCGCTGAACTTGGGGGCATGACTAGGAGTGGCAGGATCTACACTCACGAAGATCTTCATGATAAAGCCCCCAAGAATAAAGAAAAAGAAGAAAAGAAAACCGAGGAAAAAGAATCCGAGGAGGAGACAGACGAGCTGTTAAAGTTTATCCGACAGAGCGAGTACTCCATCGTGGATCAACTTCATAGGACGCCAGCAAAGATTACGCTGTTGTCGTTGATCCTATGCTCCGAACCGCATCGGCAAGCTCTGTTGAAAGTCTTGAACGAGGCATACGTGTCGCACACTATCTCCCAAGACGAGTTTGAGGGGATTGTTAGTCACATCAAGGCTAATGATCACCTCACCTTCATCGATGAAGAAATCCCCGCCGAGGGATCAAACCACAACAAGCCCTTGCACATCTCTATAAAGTGCAAGGAGTATCACATCACTAAAGTCTTGGTAGATAATGGATCTTCCTTGAACGTAATCGGCAATCAAGGGAATCCAAATGTGCCCGAGCAACATGATCGTTCGAGCCTTCGATGGATCTAAAAGAGAAGTGGTGGGAGAGATCAATCTTCCAATCCAAATTGGACCCACTATCTTCAACGTCGAATTTCAAAGGATGGACATCACTCCCACATACAGCTGTCTCCTCGGCCGACCTTGGATTCATGATGCGAAAGCTGTTCCTTCTATGCTCCACCAGAAAGTCAAGTTCATAATGGGTGACAAACTGGTAACCGAACAAGCTAAAGATGACATACTCATCAGCAAGCCATCCAACATACTTTATGTGGATGCAGCAGAGGAAGCTTTAGAAACCGCCTTCCAAGCATTGGAAATCGCCAATGTCGAAACGTTTCCCGAGAAATGAAGAAGGTAGCCTCCATGCTCACCAAGAACGGATACTTGCCAGGACAAGGATTAGGCAAGGACTCCCAAGGAATCCCGGAGCTACCCATTATCAAGGATAAATCCGGGGAAACAAGGGTTAGGATACAACCCTAAACAAAGATCAACGAACGAAGAGGAATCAAGATCTTTCTCGACGTTCTTTAAGCCAGATCTTTAGGAAGGCCGGTTCACAAGCGTCAAGGCCGGTCGTCGTCGTCAAATGTTTTCCTCCTTCCGATAGGGATGTATAGACTCAGTGACTATTAGAGATCACTCCTCGGGGACAGCCCGACCCCCGAGCCTCGATAGGGCACATGTTTCCATTATGATTATAATAAAATCATTCTTCATTAATTCTTTATTGCTTCTTTTCTCGCTTGCAATAAAATTCTAGACCACATTATTTTAACCCTGTTTGAAAAAACATGAATGAGGTTAAAATCATCTTAATAATAATAAACCCACATCATTTTTATGTGGAAGTGTGTGTGTCAACTTGGAGCACCTTTTCTTGGCCTCAATAAGTGCCATCATGGATAAAGAAATCCTAAAGAGCAAAAGACCCGCTAGGAATCCCACAAAAGGGTGACCTAGGCAAAAGTTAGGGTTACAAAATAAGACCAAAAGACCCGCTAGGAATCCCACAAAAGGGTGACCTAGGCAAAAATTAGGGTTACAAAATAATGAATAAAAACAAAAACCCGCTAAGACACCACAAATGGGTGTTTAGGCAAAAGTAAGAGCCATCAAAAAAGGAAAAAACAGAATAAATCCATGATGGTACCATCAATTGAATTCAACAAAAGGGCTCAAGAAAAGCTATCCAAGTTGTCAAAGCACAATCATTAATAACAAAGATGTGCTTAACCTCATAAGTGTTTAATCGAACAAGCCTAAACACATAAGCCTACCATGGCCAGCCATTCTTACAAAATCCATTTTTCAAAAATAAAATAATCCCCTCTAAAACACAAACTTTTGAAAATATATATCCTTTCCTTCTTTTCTCTCTTGTCCCAACGATTTTTGAATAATCTAGTGGAAACATGGAGATATAGTGGTCAATAGGAGGGTTGACACATCTTCTAAAGAAAGGGAAGAATCATTTGGTTGATGACAACCAAAATCAAATATGGCATCATTCCTCGGTAACAGAAATCGGCAGAGCACAGTCCGTCTGGAGGAATGGCAAAATCCAAACACAAAAACGCATCGGTTAATTCTTTTGAAAAAAAAAAAAAAAAAAAAAAAAAAAAAAAAAAAAAAAAAAAAAAAAGAAATCAAATAGAATTAGGTGCATCATACTGCATACATGCATACAGATGATAGGTGTACTGGAAGATCACTTATTCTCTGTTTATTGAAAAAACAAAAAATATATAAACTTCAGAAAAAACAATACGCCCGTATCATGTTCAGTACGCCCGTACCAAAATTTAGGGTTATGAACAAATTTTCAATTCAATACGGGCATACTAAAATGAATAACGGCCGTATTGGCAACAACAGAAATCCTCCCTCACATCAATGACAAAATTCCTCCAAGAAGAAGAGGATAGGGGGAGCCATTCATTTTTTCTAAAAATAAAATAATTAAACTTGCATTTTGTGCATCGCGCACATTAATTGCACATTCAAAGACCTCATCATGGGGCAATTGCATAAAATAGAAAAATAGAAAAATTGCTTGTGTATGACAGCAGCAAACAAAATGCAAAGATTCAGAAAATCAACAGCGTCATACAGAATAACTGAGCCTGGAGAGGCTTGCCGAAAGAATACTCTCAGAATAACTGAGCCTGGAGAGGCTTGCCGAAAGAATACTCTCAAAATAACTAAAGCCTGGAGAGGCTTGCAGAAATAATACTCCCCCAACTGTATAGAATAATTGAGCCTGGAGAGGCTCGCCGAAATAATACTCTCTCATAATAACTGAGACATTTCTGTACAGAAAAAGCCAAAAAATGACAAAAAAGGCAAAAATACAGAAAAAGCCAAAACACGACAAAAAAGGCAAACATACAGAAAAAGTCAAAAGTCGACAAAAAAAAAAAAGAGACAAAGATTTCACATCTTTCAGAATAATTGAGCCTGGAGAGGCTCGCAGAAAGAATACTCCCTCAGAATAATTGAGCCTGGAGAGGCTCGCAGAAACAATACTCTTCCTTCAGAATAGTTGAGCCTAGAAAGGCTCGATTCCCCAGAAATATCTCAAGCTTACACTCACGGGCCAAATTCCCCAGTGAAAGCTATCAGAATGCGATCAGCGAAATCCCCAAAGGAGGCCTGATCATCCAAGAAAATGTCTAAGGACTTTAAACTTCCCCAATGGAGGATAGCTTTCCAACTCAAAAGCGATGAGTGAAGCTAAGCCTGAAGAGGCTTTCTAAATAATACTCTGGGATAAATAAAAACTTCAAATCCCCAATCGCCTACTAAAGAGGCATCTCTTCAAAAGGAAGACCAATAAACTATTCCCCAAGTGGAATTTGGCTCTCAGCCTAACAAATGAACGTCAAGATGATCTGCCTAACAAAAGAGGCCAATCAACATCAATCCCCAGTGGATGATCGCCTATCCAAGAGGCATCCCCACAAAAGGGGAAGAAAATCAAAAAGATTAATAAGATTCCCCAAACGGAATTTGACATCCCGCCAAAACATCGAACATCAAGACTATCTGCCTAACAGAAGAGGCCAGTCAAAAAATCAACATGTCAACATCCCTAGCGGATAATAGCCTACACAGAGGCTACAAAACCAGAAAAGTCAAAAAGAGTCACCCGAATAAGGATAACCGGGATACTCCACCAACGTCGACAGGACGTCAGCCAAACATAAGGCATTGCTCAACTCAGAAAGAAAGAGCATCTGTGTCTATACCCCAAGGAGTCAGAAATTCCCCAAGGGTACCAACAATGCAATGCAAGTTGGGGCACAGGAACCTGTGAATAACTGCACATCCCCTAGACGGATCCCTGCGTTATCCAGCCCTTAGTGGCACAAAATCAAAAAACAACCGTCGAAGCAGCATCGTGGACTGTGGAGACAAAATCATCACGAATCCCTGGAAAGGAGATATTCACGCTACCCCCGTCGTCACAAACACGGAGGTATGCAGCTTCCGGCTCGGACAATGAGCGAAGCTATCTCTGGAAAAGGGGTACTCACTGCTTACCGTTGTCATAAGGGTACTTAGCTTCCGGCTCGAACAAAGAGTGAAGTTAAGCCTGGAGAGACGGTACTTACAGCTTCCAGCTTGGGCAACAAGCAAAGCAAGGCCTGGAGAGGCAAAACTCACACTGCTTACCGTTGTCACAAGGGTACTTAGCTTCCGGCTCGAACAAAGAGTGAAGTTAAGCCTGGAGAGACGGTACTCACAGCTTCCAGCTTGGGCAACAAGCAAAGCAAGGCCTGGAGAGGCAAAACTCACACTGCTCACCGTCGTCGCAAAGGTGCTTGGTTTCCGGCTCGAACAAAGAGTGAAGCTAAGCCTAGAAAGGCGGTACTCAACCATCAGCGTCATCAGAGGCGCGTTGATGTCCAACTTCCGGCTCGGGCGTCGAGTGAAGTTGGCCTTGGAGAAGGTAAACTCAGCTACCGAGGATGTCAGAAGCGCCGAGGTATGCACCCACCTGGAGAGGCTACTCAACATTTTCCCACCGGAAGACGCTACAAGTCAGAAGGTCGGCACAATACCCGGACAATTGGGTCAACTCCTTTACTTGTCAGCCGATACACCAAGAGGCCGTCCGACTAAGTAAAGGGGGGGCAGCTGTAGACCCCTAAAATTGTCCAGGTCAGAAATAAAGCTTGAAGACTCTCGAAGACTGAAGGATAATCAGCCAGAAGGACTCCTCGAAGGCCCTAGGAGGGTTCTCTGTAGGTCCAGAGGTCTTAGAATAGCTTAAAATAAAGAAGTGGAGGGAAAAAAGCCCAATACGGCCGTACTGAACTCAATACGGCCGTATTGAAGCTTCAATACGGCCATACTGAAGTCAGTACGACCGTATTGACACTTCAATACGACCGCTGCGAACTCAATACGGGCGTATTGAAATTTCTGACTTTCAATACGACCGTATTGAACCCCAATACGACCGTATTGAAGTTCAAAAATTTCAATACGGCCGTATTGGCCCTGTAGGCCGTACTGCGCCTATTCCCTATAAATATGACGTCAATTGGACGTCATTCCACACTTTTCAACATAGTTTGAACCCTCTCCTTGAGTATTCTGGGGTTTTTGAGCAGTGTTCTGCCCTAGAAATCACTCGGAGAGTTGATCCGACGAAGTTCTTGAGCCCCGAGCCATTTTGCTCGAGGATCGAACCTAGTCGAGGGGAAATCTCTTTGATTCCCTTAGTTAAAATTTTGTTCTAGGAGAGCGAGGAGCGGGCTTGTAGAGCGAGGGAACGCCAAAACGCTTCCCAGTTCATTTTTTATAAAAAGCACGCTTCAAGAGGTTTCCCTTCAATCCTTCCTTTTACTGCTTTCTGTGTGCATATTTAAACTGTCATCATGTAGATAGTCAATTCATAATTGTTTAGAATAAATAGGGGTAATTTAGTAATTTTACGCTGTTATTTTAGAAAATAATCTGTCATAGGGAACCCGAAAGGGGCGCTGTGGGGTGCTAACACCTTCCCCACGCGTAACCGACTCCCTTACCCAACTCTGGTTGTAGTGGCCAAAGTTGATTTTTAAATCAATTGCCTTATCCCTTTTTCCAATGTTTTGAGTAAAACATTGGTGGCGACTCCACGAACCCTCCTTTTATGAAAACCTCTAATCCATGGAGGGTCCCGCTTGGGATTAATATGGATTAGTGAGCCTTTTAATAAAATTGCTCGTTTGACGAGGTCTCAGTTTGAGAATAAGTCATTCTAGCAATCCACTATTTTTAAACAAATAAACGAGTCCAACCATCCTTCGCGAATGCCGAAAGCCCGTTTCGGGCCGGTGGCGACAACGACGGTGAGCAGTGTGAGTTTCGCCTCTCCAGGCTTTGCTTTGCTTGCTGCCCAAGCTGGAAGCTGTGAGTACCCCGCCTCTCCAGGCTTAGCTTCACTCTTTGTTCGAGCCGGAAGCTAAGTACCTTTGTGACGACGGTAAGCAGTGAGTGCCTCCTTTCCAGAGATAGCTTCGCTCATTGCTTGAGCCGGAAGCTGCATACCTCCGTGTTTGTGATGATTTTGTCTCCACAGTCCACGATGCTGCTTCGACGGTTGTTTTTTTTTTTTTTGATTTTGTGCCACTGAGGGCTGGATAACGCAGGGATCCGTCTAGGGGATGTGCAGTCATTCACAGGTTCCTGTGCTCCAACTTGCATTGCATTGTTGGTACCCTTGGGGAATTTCTGACTCCTTGGGGTATAGACACAGATGCTCTTTCTCTCTGAGTTGAGCGATGCCTTATGTTTGGCTGACGTCCTTTTGACGTTGGTGGAGTATCCCGGTTATCCTTATTCGGGTATCTCTTTTTGATTTTCTGGATTTTGTTGCCTCTGTGTAGGCTGTTATCCGCTGGGGATTCTGGATGTTGATTTTGTCTCCACAGTCCACGATGCTGTTTCGACGATTGTTTTTGATTTTTGTGCCACTGAGGGCTGGATAACGCAGGGATCCGTCTAGGGGATGTGCAGTCATTCACAGGTTCCTGTGCCCCAACTTGCATTGCATTGTTGGTACCCTTGGGGAATTTCTGACTCCTTGGGGTATAGACACAGATGCTCTTTCTCTCTGAGTTTGAGCGATGCCTTATGTTTGGCTGACGTCCTTTGACGTTGGTGGAGTATCCCGGTTTATCCTTATTCGGGTAACTCTTTTTAATTTTTGGATTTTGTTGCCTCTGTGTAGGCTGTTATCCGCCAGGGGATTTTGTCATTGGTTGTGATTGGCCTCTTCTGTTAGGCAGATCATCTTGATGTTCAATGATAGGCTGAGAGCCGGATCCCGCTTGGGGAATGATTATTGATCTTTTCGATTTTTTCTCTTTTTTGAAAGAGTGCCTCTGAATAGGCAAATTATCTTGATGTTTGATGATTGGCTGAATGCCGAATTCCTCTTGGGGAATGGTTATTGATCTTTTTGATTTTTTCTCTTTTTGAAGGGGTGCCTCTTGAGTAGGCGACTGGGGATTTGAAGTTCAGTGTTCGGCTGAGTGCCAAATTCCGCTTGGGGAATGGTTATTGATGTTTTTTTGATTTTTCTCCTTTTGCAGGGATGCCTCTGAGTAGGCGACTGGGGAATGTGGGATCTTATGTATCCCAGAGTATTATTTAGGAAGCCTCTGCAGGCTTAGCCTTACTCAGCGCTTGAGTCAGAGAGCTATCTTCCACTGAGGAAGTTTTAAGTCCTTTGACTAGATATACTGCTTGGGTGATCGTGCTTCCATTGGGAATGTCGTCGATCTTGCTTTGATAGCTCTCGCTGGGGATTCGTTCTGTGAGCTTGAGTTGAGGTTTCTCTGGGGAGTATTATTTCTGCGAGCCTCTCCAGGCTCAATTATTCTTTGATGTGGAGTATTATTTTGGCGAGCCTCTCCAGGCTCAATTATTCTGAATGAGTATTGTTTCGGCAAGCCTCTCCAGGCTCAGTTATTTCTGAGAGAGTATTATTTCAGTAAGCCTCTCCAGGCTCAGTTATTCTGTACAGTTGGGGGAGTATTATTTCTGCAAGCCTCTCCAGGCTTTAGTTATTCTGAGGAAGTATTATTTCTGCAAGCCTCTCCAGGCTCAATTATTCTGAAAGAGTATTATTTCAGCAAGCCTCTCCAGGCTCAGTTATTCTGAGAGAGTATTATTTCGGCGAGCCTCTCCAGGCTCAATTATTCTGTATGATTTGTTGGATTTTCTGTATTTTGCCCTTTTTTCGATTTTGGCTTTTTCTGTGTTTTTGCCTTTTTTGTTGATTTTGGCTTTTTCTGTGTTTTTGCCTTTTTTGTTGAGTTCGGCTTTTTCTGTATTTTTGTTGATTTCTGTATTTTTGCCTTTTTTGTTGGTTTTGGCTTTTTCTGTATAGAAATGTCTCAGTTATTCTGAGAGAGTATTATTTCGGCGAGCCTCTCCAGGCTCAATTATTCTGAGAGAGTATTATTTCGGCGAGCCTCTCCAGGCTCAGTTATTTTGAGAGAGTATTATTTCGGCAAGCCTCTCCAGGCTCAGTTATTTTGAGAGTATTCTTTCGGCAAGCCTCTCCAGGCTCAGTTATTTTGAGAGTATTCTTTCGGCAAGCCTCTCCAGGCTCAGTTATTTTGTATGACGCTGTTGATTTTCTGAATCTTTGCATTTTGTTTGCTGCTGTCATACACAAGCAATTTTTCCTATTTTTTTTTTTTTTTTTTTTTTTATGTAGTTGCCTCATGACGAGGTCTTTGAAAATTTCTTTATGGCCAATACGGCCGCATCCATTTCAGTACGCCCGTATTGAGTTGAAATTTTGTTCATAACCCTGATTTTAGTACGGGTGTATTGAACATGGTACGGGCGCATTGTTTTTTCTGAAATTTATATTTTTTATTTTTTTGTTTTTTCAATAAACAGAGAATAAGTGATCTTCCAGTACACCTATCATCTGTATGCATGTATGCAGTATGATGCACCTAATTCTATTTGATTCTTTTTTCAAAAGAATTAACCGATGCGTTTTTGTGTTTGGATTTTGCCATTCCTCCAGACGGACTGTGCTCTGCCGATTTCTGTTACCGAGGAATGATGCGTATTATATTTGAGATTTGGTGTCATCAACCAAATGATCCTTCCCTTTCTTTAGAAGATGTGTCAACCCTCCTATTGACCACTATATCTCCATGTTTCCACTAGATTATTCAAAAATCGTTGGGACAAGAGAGAAAAGAAGGAAAGGATATATTTTCAAAAGTTTGTGTTTTAGAGGGGATTATTTTATTTTTGAAAAATGGATTTTGTAAGAATGTTTGGCCAAGGTAGGCTTATTGTGTTTAGGTTTGTTTGTTTAAACACTTATGAGGTTAAGCACATCTTTGTTATTAATGATTGTGCTTTGACAACTTGGATAGCTTTTCTTGAGCCCCTTTGTTGAATTCAATTGATGGTACCATCATGGATTTATTATTATTCTTTTTCTTTTTGATGGCCCTTACTTTTGCCTAAAACACCCATTTGTGATGTCTTAGCGGGCTTTTGTTTTTGTTCATCATTTTGTAACCCTAACTTTTGCCTAGGTCACCCTTTTCGTGGGATTCCTAGCGGGTTTTTGTCTTCATTTTGTAACCCTAACTTTTGCCTAGGTCACCCTTTTGTGGGATTCCTAGCGGGTCCTTTGCTCTTATTTTTGCGCAGTCCCCTTTTTGGGTTTCCTGCCGAGCTTATTATCTTTAGGATTTCTTTTATCCATGATGGCACTTATTGATGCCAAGAAAAGGTGCTCCAAGTTGACACACACACTTCCACATAAAAATGATGTGGGTTTATTATTATTAAGATGATTTTAACCTCATTCATGTTTATTCAAACAGGGTTAAAATAATGTGGTCTAGAATTTTATTGCAAGCGAGAAAAGAAGCAATTAATGAAGAATGATTTTATTATAATCATAATGGAAACATGTGCCCTATCGAGGCTCGGGGGTCGGGCTGTCCCCGAGGAGTGATCTCTAATAGTCACTGGGTCTATACATCCCTATCGGAAGGAGAAAAACATTTTGACGACGACGACCGGCCTTGACGCTTGTGAACCGGCCTTCCTAAAGATCTGGCTTAAAGAACGTCGAGAAGGATCTTGATTCCTCTTCGTTCTTTGATCTTTGTTAGGGTTGTATCCTAACCCTTGTTTCCCCGGATTATCCTTGATAATGGGTAGCTCCGGGATTCCTTGGGAGTCCTTGCCTAATCCTTGTCCTGGCAAGTATCCGTTCTTGGTGAGCATATGAGCTACCTTCTTCATTTCTCGGGGAAACGTTTCAACATTGGCAATTTCCAATGCTTGGAAGGCGGTTTCCAAAGCTTCCTCTGCTGCATCCACATAAGGTATGTTGGATGGCTTGCTGATGAGTATGTCATCTTCAGCTTGTACAGTCACCAGTTTGTCATCCACTATGAACTTGACTTTCTGGTGGAGCGTAGAAGGAATAGCTTTCGCATCATGAATCCAAGGTCGGCCGAGGAGACAGCTGTATGCGGGAGTGATATCCATCAGTTGAAATTCGACGTTGAAGATAGTGGGTCCAATTTGGATTGGAAGATTGATCTCTCCCACCACTTCTCTTTTAGATCCATCGAAGGCTCGAACGATCATGTTGCTCGGGCACATTTGGATTCCCTTGATTGCCACTTGCTCGAGCGCTCTTTTTGGCATTACGTTCAAGGAAGATCCATTATCTACCAAGACTTTAGTGATGTGATACTCCTTGCACTTTATAGAGATGTGCAAGGGCTTGTTGTGGTTTGATCCCTCGGCGGGGATTTCTTCATCGATGAAGGTGAGGTGATCTTTAGCCTTGATGTGACTAACAATCCCCTCAAACTCGTCTTGGGAGATAGTGTGCGACATATATGCCTCGTTCAAGACTTTCAACAGAGCTTGCCGATGCGGTTCGGAGCATAGGATCAACGACAACAGAGTAATCTTTGCTGGCGTCTTATGAAGTTGATCCATGATGGAATACTCGCTCTGTCGGATATATTTTAACAGCTTGTCAGTCTCCTCCTCGGATTCTTTTTCCTCGGTTTTCTTTTCTTCTTTTTCTTTATTCTTGGGGGCTTTGTTATGAAGATCATCGGGAGTGTAGATCCTTCCACTCCTAGTCATGCCCCCAAGTCCAGCGATGTTGGAGATATCGCTGTCGGCAGAAGAGTGGATGTCGTATATCCATGGCACAGCCTTATTTGTTTTGTAGGGGAAAGGCCTTGGAGCGATGATCCTTAACGGTGTCGGACCTTCCCTTTCGTCTGTCTTGATTACCAACAAAGGAGTCGCCGTGTGCTTGCTTGGTGCAGTTGTTGGTTTGCATTTAATGACCAATGGCGTGCGATCCATTCTGAACATACGCATCGATTAATTCTTTCTTTTTATTAATCTTTATTATTAATTACTAGGAGAGATAAATGCAAAATGAATGACTAATGAGATGCAAAGGCAATAAATCTCAAAAATACTGTTTTATTCATTAAAGAAAGTGTACAACTTTATACAATGCTTTGAAGCAATTTTTTACAATAAGAGAAAAGCCGGTAAAAACCCACAGGTGGGTTCATGTTTCTTTGCCATTCATCTTCGGCTTCCTCGACATGACGACCCATTGCTTTAATCTGCGTATGGACCGCTTGGCTCATATCATCACTGATTTTCTGAGCCTCCTTCGCTTTCTGAGTATAGTAGTTGATCATGGCCTGTAGCTCATTAAGCTCGTCTTCGGCTCGATCCTTCTCCTCTTGGAGTTTGGCCATTTGTGCCAATCCTTCCCTTTCCTTTCTGCGGAAATCGGAAAGGTTTGCGGCTTGTCGTTGAGCGACCTCCCGCCATTGCTGTGCGTCGGATCGAGTCAGAAACAAATTATCTTGCATGTCCTTGATCAACTGTGCCTGCTTTGCATGCTCGGCTTCAAGGCGTGCCATCTTCTCATTGACTTCTCGGAGTTGACTATTCGGTTCAACCTTTGGCATTTTGGATGCCCGAGTAGTCTCCTCGTTGAGGTTAGCACACTCATCCTTGAGCCGCTCTATCTCGTGGTCTTTCTTCTTGCATTGCCTTTGAAGACCATCAATAGTAAAACTGGATTCTTCATTTTTCTCTTCAAGAACTCTCATCTGAGCTCCCATGATTCCCAGTTTCTTGGTCAAGGCGTCGACCTGTTCATGCAACACTCTCCTTGTAGTCGTGGTTGCACAAGAGGTGGATGGTTGTGACACCCCCCTCTCATTCCTCCATTTCTCATAGTCAATGGAAACGGACACCCGAGGCTTTTCAAGCTCGAGATCTCCTTCATAGGTTGGTCTCTCCCACGCTCTTATAACAGCGTGCATATCTCTCTGATGCTCGGGATCGAAAGAGAAACACAACCCTCCCAGCTCCTCTATGGTAGGAACGATTTGGGTCCTCATTAGTTGCCTCATAACCAGTTTAGGTGAGTAGGTTATGCAACCTCTGAGGCCCATCAACGGTATGCTCGAATAACTGCCGCATCTGGTCAATACATGGCTCGGACGGAACCAAGGGCAAACCCACGTGAAGTGCTCGATACTCCACTGTTCCATCTCATCCTTCCACTCGGAAGCATATCGGCGGCAGATGGGGATCTTTGAGAAGCTTCTCAACGGATCGGGCAAGGTCCCCATGTGACTGGAGGCGTAGAAATGTGTGATGCCCCACACATATAACAAGGAGGTGCAGCATCGGATGATCTTCCCTTGCTTCTGTTGAGATAGATGAACAGATAGCAAGGTGTCGGCAAGAATAGCGGGCACGGGACTCTTCATATGCACGTCCCAAGCAAAGAAAGCATCCATCGCAGCATGGTCCACTGTGTTAGCGTGAAAGGGGAATAGGATCGTCCCAAACACGGCTAACGCAAGAGTCTTGTTGAAAGCTAACCAATCTCCCTCACCAGCCAAGGAAGAAAGGTGGTCTTCGATCATAGCAAGCTTCCAACCCTTGATACTGCCGTTCCCTACTAAGGCAGCTGATCGTAGGGGTAGTTTGACCTGAGTGGCTACTCTCTCTACGGCCACATGGTTCCCCTGAAAAAGGTAGACCCCAGCTGATTTAGGCCACCGTAACATGAGCTCGTACTCCTCTAGAGTAGGAACCAGGTCAAACTGGGGGAACTCAAAACAGTGCAGATCGGGACTCCAGAAGTGAACCAATGCCCTCAGAAAAGCTGGATCCACACAAATCCTCATCAAATCGAGAACTCGCCCATAAGATTTCTCAAACTCGACGCGAGCCTCTCTTGACATCAAGGTACAGAGGTGATCCAACCTCTCAGCACGGTATAATAGGAAGTCCACTTTCTTTAATGGCCTTTGCACCTCCCTAGACCTCTCCATAATCTACAATTCAATGCATGATATGAGATGATGGCGATGGATATGCATGCATAGTGTTTATTGAACTAAGCATTATCATGTTTTCGGGATGTCCCTAAGATGATGCATGATATTGCTTGGTTTGGATAAATACGTATTTTTTTTCTCTTTGAGTATTTTGTATTTTTTTATATTTTGGGTGAAAAGGGAAACTACCTATATGAATGCAATGGAGGTAGATGTTAACACCATGTACTAGAAAATCTTTATTTCTATTTATTCTTATTTTTATTGTAAACAAGAATGTTGTATGTTTAAAAGGTGCAAATGTATGCTCATACAATGTCGCATAAAAAAAATGCACACACAATTCACTCATCCACGAACAGTCACGAGCGAATCACGAGGTAGGGGTCTCCTGCAGAAAAGTGCATATTCAAGGAGGATCTAACTGTTCTCACTTGGTCAAAGGCCCCCAAGGTGCCCCCATTATAGGGACCCAATTCCTCTCGTCGTAGGTCGATGGAAAGCTCCAACGCACCGTCGGACTCAAGTTCATGGTTATCACCTTGAGTGATGTTTTCCGACAACGGTCTACGGGCACCTATAGACCCATTCGACAACCGGCCGTACTAACATCCACTCCCTATGGTTAATCACTCATGCCCCCGGGTATAGAGGGAACTGTTGTGTGCAAAGGTTTGTGTGCAGTTTTTATTTCAAACAATTGCATAAATTTAAAAATACAACAGTTATTAAAGCCAAATAGATAAACATGTTATCATACAAGCAAGGGGTAATGAAGTAATTTTAACTATTATTTGTTAAAAATAATCTGTCACTAAATGGGACTGACCCTCGAAGCTTCCCCAGTGAAGTCGCCATCTGTCGCCACCCGGCCCAAACGGGCCTCGGCGGTCGCGAAGACGGTCGAGCTCGCTTTTTATTTTAGTTTTGAAAAGGTATTGGATTATTAGAACGACTTGTTCTCAAACTGAGACCTTGTCGATCTTATCCAATTTATTTATTAAAATGTCTCAACAATCCATATTAATCCCAAGCAGGACCCTCCATGGATTAGTGGTTTTCGTAAAAGGAGGGTTCGTGGAGTCGCCACCAATGTTTTACTCAAAACATTGGAAAAAGGGATAAGGCAATTGATTTTATAAATCAACTTTGGCCATTACAACCAGAGTTGGGTAAGGGAGTCGGTTACGCGTGGGGAAGGTGTTAGCACCCCACAGCGCCCCTTTCGGGTTCCCTATGACAGATTATTTTCTAAAATAACAATGTAAAATTACTGAATTACCCCTATTTATTATAAGCGATTATAAATTAACTATCTACATGATGACAGTTTAAATATGCACACAGAAAGCAGTAAAAGGAAGGATTTAAGAAGAAACCTCTTGAAGCGTGCTTTTATATATTGAGTAAGACTGGGAAGCTTTTTGGCGTTCCCTCGCTCTACAAGCTCGCTCGCTCCTTCCTAAAAACTTTTGACTATGGAAATCCGGAGGATTTCCCTTCGACTAGGTTCGAATCTCCAAGCTAAGTGCTCAGAATTCCAGAACTTCGTCGGATCGACTCCCAGAGAGATTTCTAGGGCAGAACACTGCTCAAAAACCCCAGAATACTCAAGGAGGGAGTCAAAACTGAGTGAAAAAGTGTGGAATGACGTCCAATTGACGTCATATTTATAGGGAATAGGCGCAATACGGCCTACAGAAGCAATACGGCCGTATTGAAATTTTTGAACTTCAATACGGTCGTATTGAGTTCAATACGGCCGTATTGAAATTCAGAAATTTCAATGCGCCCGTATTGAGTTCACTGCGGCTGTATTGAAGCTTCAATACGGCCGTATTGATTTCAGTACGGCCGTATTGAAGTTTCAGAAACTTCAATACGCCGTATTGAGTTCACTGCGGCCGTATTGAAGTTTCAATACGGCCGTATTAAGTTCAGTACGGCCGTATTGGGCTTCATTCCCTCCACTTCCTTATTTTGAGCTATTCTAAGACCTCTAGACCTACAGAGAACCCTCCTAGGGCCTTCCAGGAGTCCTTCTGGCTGATCTTCCTTCAGTCTTTGAGAGTCTTCAAGCTTTATTTCCGACCCGGGCAATTTTAGGGGTCTACAGTTCTTTTCTCTCTTTCCTCATTAACATTAATAATTCTAAACCTAAACAGAACCAATAAAATAATTATGTCTGTAATTGTTCGCTCTGACCGGGATCCGAAAGTTAAGGATGAATGGGTTGAGTTGGACAGTGATGAGGAGGCCATCTCTCCGGATCTGCAAAGACTGCTAGATCAAGAAGCTCGTCTACTCCAACCGTATCAAGAAGAATTGGAGACCGTGAATTTGGGGCAGGGTCAAGAGTTGCAAGAGGTCAACATTGGGACCCATATCAGTGATGAAATAAGGACACATGTTTCCGCTATGATTATAATGAAATCATTCTTTTTGCTTCTTTTCTTGCTTATAATAAAATTCTAAACCACATTATTTTGAACCCTGTTTGAATAAACATGAATGAGGTTAAAATCATCTTAATAATAATAAACCCACATCATTTTTATGTGGAAGTGTGGGTGACAACTTGGAGCACCTTCCCTTGGCCTCGACAAGTGCCATCATGGATAAAAAGAAATCCTTTATAATAAAAGAAGCTCGGCAGGAAACCCAAAAAGGGGGCTGCGCAAAAATAAGAGCAAAAGACCCGCTAGGAATCCCACAAAAGGGTGACCTAGGCAAAAGTTAGGGTTGCAAAAATGAATAAAAACAAAAGTCCGCTAAAACGCCACAAAAGGGTGTTTTAGGCAAAAATAAGGACAATCAAAAAACAAGAGAAATCCATGATGGCACCACGAGCCGAATTCAAGAAAGGTTCAAGGGAAGCTATCTAAGTTGTCAAATCACAACGTCAATAAACAAAGATTTTCTTAACTTCATAAGTGTTTAATCAAACAAGCCTAAACACATAAGCCTACCTTGGCCAACCATTCTTACAAAAACCATTTTTGAAAAATAAATCCCCTCTAAAACACAAACTTCAGAATAAAAGTATCTTTCCCTTCTTTTCTCTCTTGTCCCAAATGATTTTAGAATAATCTAGTGGAAGCATGGAGAAATAAATCATCACTGATAATGGATCTAATCTGAACAACAAAATGGTGGAAGAACTGTGCCAAGAATTCAAGATCCAACACCGTAACTCTTTCCCATATCGGCCAAAGATGAATGGGGCAGTCGAGGCAACCAATAAGAACATCAAGAAAATAGTTCAAAAGATGGTTGTCTCATTTAAAGACTGGCACGAGATGTTACCCTTCGCTCCTCATGGCTATAGGACTTCAGTACGTACATCTACAGGAGCTACTCCATTCTCCCTCGTTTATGGGATGGAGGCAGTTCTACCCGTCGAAGTCGAGATACCTTCTCTAAGGGTAATCATGGAAACAAAACTTTCCGAGGTAGAATGGGTTCAAAGCCGATACGACCAGTTGAACCTTATCAAAAAGAAACGGCTGAACGCCATATGCCATGGTCAAGCCTATCAGAGGAAGATCAAAAAGCCTTTTGACAAGAAAGTCCACCCTCGAGTCTACCATGAGGGAGAGTTGGTAATGAAGAAATTGCTACCAACTCAAAAGGACAAAATCGGAAAGTGTGCCCCAAATCACGGAGGACCATACGTGGAGAAACGAGCCTTCTCAGGAGGAGCATTGATCCTCACAGACATGGATGGAAAAGAACTTCGATACCCAGTCAACGCTGACGTGGTAAAGAAGTATTATGCTTGAAGACGTTGCTTGCATAGGCCCGCTAGGATGAAAACCCAAAAAGGGCGTCCTAGGCAAAAGTTAGGGCAAAATAAAAAGCCCGCCAGTACAAGGGTACTAGGCAAAACAAAGGCGAATTTATCCCCGCTAGGATATGTCCTAGGCAAAAATTAGGGGCAAAAGAATAAGATACAAAAACAAAGCAAGCAACGATCACTTGAATCGAAAACCGAAAGGCGGCTCAAGTGATTATCTTCTAGAAGCAAGCGTCTTGCAGCATCTACACTCTTGGCTCAGGCATCTCACCCGAAGCAACTAGGGGAATGTAAAGAGCAACAATTACAGATATAATTGTTAAGCCCAATGTATATAGCCTACCCTAGCCAGCCATTCTTCAGAAATTCCTTCTGTATATCTTTCTGTAAAAACACTTGTGAATATCAATAAAATATCTATTCATTTTCTCTTCTCTCTTGACCATGTGATTATGCCTCTAAAATTGGTATTTCATAAAAATTGTACGAAATTCCTTTAATAATCAGTCAATAAAGAAAATTGGAGGGGTTCCTATAAAATCCGTAATCTCCTGTGAAAAAGGCTCACAAAGATATTCCCTCACGTCGACGACAGAAATTCCTCCAAGAAAAGGAGGATAGGGAGAGCCATTCATTTAAAAAAAAAAAAAAAAAAAGCATTAATAAAATAATCAAACTTGCATTTGTGCATCACACACACATTAGTTGCACATTCAAAGACCTTATCATGAGGCAATTGCATAAAATAGAAAAATAGAAAAATTGCTTGTGTATGACAACAGTCAACAGAAAAGGCCAAAAAACGACAAAAAGGCAAAAATACAGAAAAAGCCAAAAAACGACAAAAAAGGCAAAAATACAGGAAAAGCCCAAAAACGACAAAAAAGGCAAAAGATTTAGAAAATCAATCGCATCGTACAGAATAACTGAGCCTGGAGAGGCTTGCCGAAATAATACTCTCTTAGAATAAATGAGCCTGGAGAGGCTCGTCGAAATAATACTCTCTCAGAATAACTGAGCCTGGAGAGGCTCGCAGAAATAATACTCCCCAGAGAAACCTCAGCTTAAGCTCATGGAACAAGTCCCCAGCGAGAGCTATCAAAGCAAGATCGTCAAAATCCCCAATGGAAGCGCGATCATCCAAGCAAAATATTCAGTCAAAGGACTTGAAACTTCCTCAGTGGAAGATAGCTCTCTGACTCAAGCGCTGAGTGAGGCTAAGCCTGCAGAGGCTTCCTAAATAATACTCTGGGATACATAAGATCCCCAAATCCCCAGTCGCCTACTCAAGAGGCACCCCTACAAAAGGAGAAAAATAAAAAATATCAATAAATATTCCCCAAGCGGAATTCGGCATCCAGCCAAACACCGAACATCAAGATGATTTGCCTAATAGAAGAGGCCAGTCAAGAATTGAACGACAGAATCCCCCAGCGGATAACAGCCTACCCAGAGGCTACAAAAATCAGAAAATCAAAAGAGACACCCGAATAAGGACAACCGGGATACTCCACTTACGTCAAAAGGACGTCAGCCAAACATAAGGCATCGCTCAACTCAGAGAGAGAGCATCTGTGTCTACACCCCAAGGAGTCAGAAATTCCCCATGGGTACCAACTAAGCAATGCAAGTTGGGGCACAAAAACCTATGAATGACTGCACATCCCCTAGACGGATCCCTGCGTTATCCAGCCCTCAGCGGCACAAAATCAGAAAAACAAACCGTCGAAGCAGCATTGTGGACTGTGGAGACAAACTTATCTCAAAACCCTGGAGAGGGCAAACTCAGCTGCCCATGTTGAGAGGCAAAACCCTGGAGAGGGCAAACTCAGCTGCCCATGTTGAGAGGCAAAACCCTGGAGAGGGCAAACTCAGCTGCCCATGTTGAGAGGCAAAACCCTGGAGAGGGCAAACTCAGCTGCCCATGTCGAGAGGCAAAACCCTGGAGAGGGCAAACTCAGCTGCCCATGTTGAGAGGCAAAACCCTGGAGAGGGCAAACTCAACTGCCTCATGTTGAGAGGCAGGGCCTGGAGAGGCGATACTCAACTGCGTCATGTTGAGAGGCAGGGCCTGGAGAGGCGATACTCAACTGACTCATGTTGAGAGGCAGGGCCTGGAGAGGCGGTACTCAGCTACCGAGGTTGTCAGAAACACTGAGGTATGCATGAGCCTGGAGAGGTGACGACTAATACTCAACCTGGAGAGGCTACTCAACAATTTTCCACCGGAAGACGCTACAAGTCAGAAGGATGGCACATCACCCGGACAATTGGGTCAACTCCTTTACTTGTCAGCCGGTACACCAAAAGGCCGTCCGACTAAGTAAAGGGGGGGCAGCTGTAGACCCCTAAAATTGTCCGGGTCGGAAATAAGACTCGAAGACTCTCAAACATCAAAGGAAAGTCAGCCAGAAGGACTCCCAGAAGACCATAGGATGACTATCTGTAGGTTTAGAGGTCTTAGAGTAGCCAAAAATAAGAAAGTGGGAGGTTTGGAGCTCAATACGGCCTCCTTGGAGTTCAGTACGACCGTACTGCACATTTTGTACTACAAGACGGCCGTACTGAAACCAATACGGCCGTATTGAAGTTTCTGTATTTCAATACGGCCGTACTGAATTCAATACGGCCGTATTGAAGTACAAAAACTCAATACGGGCCGTATTGAACCCAGGGGCCGTACTGCGCCTCATCCCTATAAATAGGACGTCATTTGGACGTCATTCCACACTTTTCCACACAGTTTTGACTCCCTCCTTGAGTATTCTGGGGTTTTTGAGCAGTGTTCTGCCCTAGAAATCTCTCTGGGAGTCGATCCGACGAAGTTCTGGAATTCCGAGCATTTAGCTTGGAGATTCGAACTTAGTCGAAAGGAAATCTTTTGGATTTGCATAGTCAAAAATTATTTTTAGGAAGGAGCGAGCGAGCTTGTAGAGGGAGGGAGTGCCAAAAAGCCTCCTAGACTTCATTGATATATAAAAAGCACGCTTCAAGAGGTTTCTTTTCTAAAAATCCCTTCTTTTACCGCTTTCTGATTGTTGCATATTTAAATTTATCATCATGTAGATATTTAATTTACAATCGCTTATAATAAATAGGGGTAATTTAGTAATTTTGCGCTATTATTTAATAAATAATCCGTCATAGGGAACCCTAATGGGGCGCTGTGGGGGTGCTAACACCTTCCCCACACGTAACCGACTCCCTTACCCAACTCTGGTTGTAATGGCCAAAGTTGATTTATAAAATCAATTGCCTTAAATCTTTTTCCAATGTTTTGAGTAAAATATTGGTGGCGACTCCAAGAACCCTAATTTTTGCGAAAACCACTAATCCATAGAGGGTCCCGCTTGGGATTAATATGGATTGGTGAATCATTTAATAAAATTGGTAGCTCGACAAGGTCTCAGTTTGAGAATAAGTCGTTCTATCAATCCACCACTTTTCAAAACTTTAAAAAGAGTCCAACCATCGTCGCGATTGCCAAGGTCCGTTTCGGCGGGTGGCGACAACCGGTACACCAAAAAGCCGTCTGACTAAGTAAAGGGGGGGCAGCTGTAGACCCCTAAAATTGTCCGGGTCGGAAATAAGACTCGAAGACTCTCGAAGACCGAAGGAAAGTCAGCCGAAAGGACTCCTAGAAGACCCTAGGATGATTCTTCATAGGTTTAGAAGTCTTAGAGTAGCTTAAAATAAGGATGTGGGAGGATTGGAGCTCAATACGGCCTCCTAGAAGTTTAGTACGGCCGTACTGAACCATTTGAACTGCAATACGGCCGTAGTGAACTCAATACGGCCGTACTGAAGTTTTGGCTGTACCAAATTCAATACGGCCGTACTGTAGTTCAAAAAACTTCAGTACGGGCCGTAGTGAAATCAATACGGCCGTACTGAAGTTTTTGAACTTCAGTACGACCGTACCAAATTCAGTACGGCCGTACTGTAGTTCAAAACTTCAATACGGGCCGTATTGATGTCAGAGGCCGTACTGCGCCTCACTCCTATATATAGGACGTTATTTGGACGTCATTCCACACATTTGGACACCTTTTGGACTCTCTTGTTGAGTAATTCTGGGGTTTTTGAGCAGTGTTCTACCCTAGAAGTCTCTCCGAGAGCCGATCTGACGAAGTTCTTGAGTTCTGAGCATTTTGCTTGAGGATTCGAACTAGTCGAAGGGAAATCTTTCTGATTTCCATAGTAAAAATTAATTTTTAGGGAAGGAGCGAGCAAGCGTGTAGTGGGAAGGAGTGCCAAAAGCCTCCTATTATTTGAATATATAAAAGCACGCTTCAAAATCCTTCCTTTTACTGCTTTTTGATTGTTGCATCGCATGTTTAAATTATTCATCATGTAGATATCTTGTTCATAGTCGTTTCTAATAAATAGGGGTAATTTAGGAATTTTACACTGTTATTTATGAAATAATCCGTCATAGGGAACCCGAAAGGGGCGTTGTGGGGTGCTAACACCTTCCCCGCACGTAACCGACTCCCTTACCCAACTCTAGTTGTAATGGCCAAGGTTGATTTGCGAAAATCAATTGCCTTATCCCTTTTTCCAATGTTTTGAGTAAAACATTGGTGACGACTCCAAGAACCCTTCTTTTTGTGAAAACCACTAATCCATGGAGGGTCCCGCTTGGGATTAACATGGATTGGTGAATCATTTAATAAAATTGTTAGTTCGATGAGGTCTCAGTTTGAAAATAAGTCGTTCTAACAATCCATCATTTTTCAAACATTAAAAAGAGTCCGACCATCGTCGCAAATGCCAAGGTCCGTTTCGGCGGGTGGCGACACTTCATATAGTAACAATTGGCGCCAAGTTTGAATTTCAAAATTTGAATTTGAAATTCAAACTTCAGCCAATTAGATGACTAATCCGGATGGCCCCTCATTTAGATGTCATTTAATAGTTATTTGAAATGAATTTGGAGCTCACATGGCCGGAACCACTCCATGCCATCCATGTGACTCAAATTCAATTCAAATTACTTCTAAATGACACATGAATGAAGCCTAATTTTCCTATTAATGTATACTTCATATAAACCTATGCTAATGACCGAAATACATTGGTCTAATGAATACAATGAATATAAAAAATTACAAGAAGAAGAATGAGCCTAATATTGGGTATCAAAAGCCCAAAGCCCAAAAATAAGCCCAAAAGCCTAAACCCTAAACTATGGTCAAAATACAAGACCGAAATCAAAGGAACATTCCTATACTAAGAAATATACAATAAAGCATGGTGTTTAATCAAGTAAGGTCCATGTGAGAAGCACCCTAGGCCCACCAAGCCCATTGGGCCCACTAAGCTCTGAAGCAGACAAGTCTTCAAGTAATCTCCTGGCTATAGCTCTAGTGGTTGGGCCTTTGGCCCATGCTCTTCCATCAGATATATTATGCTTCCAAGACTTTGGACGCTGCCCAAGCAAACTACACTACCACAGAGAAAGAGCTTCTTGCCATTGTTTTTGCTCTTGATAAATGTAGATCTTATTTGCTTGGTTCTCATGTTATTGTCTATACTGACCATTCAGCTCTAAAGTACTTGCTGAAAAAGGCTGAATCAAAGCCTAGATTGATCAGGTGGATGCTCTGGCTCCAGGAGTTTGATTTGGATATCCAAGACAGTAGTGGAGCTCATAATTTAGTGGCAGACCATCTTAGTAGAATTGAAAGAGTTGAGGATAGTGCTGACGTCTTGCCCATCCAGGATAATTTTCCTGATGAAAATTTGTTGATTGTTTCTTTTGTTTCTGTTTTTTCTACCACCCCTTGGTTTGCAAACATTGTTAATTTTTTAGTTGCTTCTGTTTTTCCTCCCTTAGCATCACGAGCTCAATTTGATAAAATTAAGAGTGATGCTAAGCATTATATTTGGGATGACCCTTATTTGTGGAAGTTTTGCAGTGACCAGGTGATGGAATAACACTAAGGTCGAGAAGACCAAGAGGTGATATATTAAAGGAGGCAAGAGGAATGGGTTAGTGAGGCCACTTTTGGACCTTAGCTCCTAAGTTCTTTTTAATCATAGAATTTATTTTACTTGTATTTCCAATTTTTCCCTTGTATTTCGGGGTGTTTAGGACTTAGAATTTATTTTTCCTTGTATTTCCCTTTTTACCCTTGTATTATGGGGTGCTCTAGATGATTAGGGTTTTTAATTTTGGGCTAGGGTGTTAACTAGAAGGGTGACGCATTTTGTTGGTGTTCATTGGATCTATTTTTGGTGTTAGAAAAGCTTAGGCCCAAGTGGAGGGCAAAGGTTGCATGGTCTTATCATGCACCTAGATATAGCCAATCTAAACCCAAAGATTCCATCCTTGGCCACCAAGTTTGATGGAGGAGGCCCATGGGCTAAGGGCCCAACTACTAGAGCAATGGCAAGAAGGATGCATGAAGAGTGGGCCCAAGCCCAAGGAAAGCCCACCACTTTATTTTGTTGGGCCTTGAATCAAGCCCAATTAGATTAGGGTTAGTATAGGAGTGGGCCTTAGTGCCATGTATTTCTTTTGGGCCTTGTATTTTCGGCCTAGTAGCATAGGAGTTTCATTTGAAGGTCATTTGAATTTAGGTTAATTAGAGTTACATGTGGAATTACATTAGCATTTAATTAGTAGCACATTTGGTGTGCATTTCGGCCATGTGCAACACATGCACATGGTGTGATCCGAAATGCAACTCAAATGGCTTCCTAATTACATGCCAAATGTGTGCACATGGGAGGGTGACCGGTTGGCACCAAAATTTGAATTTTAGAATTCAAATTTTGGCGCCTAGAGTTAAGATAACCATACCATGGTTTTACTTAACTCTAGGTAAACCCAACTTAAACCCTTAACCTAATTTAGCCTATAAATTCCTTATGACCGAGTTTTGTAGGGACTTTGGACATTATTGAATGAGTATTCTTCTCAAAGAACTCTCTTCTCCGAAGTCACTTTGCTTCTAGCCTCTACCCTCCTTGAGAGCTTCTCCTTGTAGAGCTAGGACACCTTATCTTCTTAGGACTTAGCTTGTATGCAAGCCTAGGTCACCTTGCTCCTTTGAGGCGTCTCAAATCCTTGAAGAATCATCTAAGGAATCCGAGAAGGAGTGAAGAATCCATGTGCATCCAAGAGGAAGCACATCAAGTGGTATCAGAGCTTCGGTCTTCAAGAGATAAGTTCATCTTCTTGAATTTTGATCCGTGGTTCCAACTTGTTCTTGTGTTCATCTTAAGTTCATCTTGTTCAATTTTTGAGTTCATGTCACTATTGAGTTGATTCCTTCCTAGATCTAGTTTTTTGTTTCAAAATTTGATGGATCTAGTTTGTATTGCTTGAATGATTCATATGCGCCTATGTTATATGCTTTCATGAATCATGCCAATTTCTTCTTGTTCTTAATAGGAAAATTCTGCCTATGTTCGTTTTTGCTTTTGTTGAGTCATAATTGAAATTTTATTCGGTCAATTGTATGTTGAGTCTTTTATTTTGAAATCCATGTCTAGTAGGATTGTGTAGTTCTTTGATGTTCATCATTCCTAGCTTTGCTTGAGTAGTCCGTTTGAATTTTTGTTTGAGTAAATTTGGATTCATTTTATGGATTTGGCCAAGATCTATTGTCTTTGGTAAAAGCTTATCATTTTGGTTTTTGTTTGAGTTCATAAACTACTACTAGATCATTAGTAGTTTTCTTAGAAATTTGTAGGTTTCCAAAAATTTTATAATGTCTTGAAAATTTCTTGAATCCGTGAGGTTTGATTTTGTATAAGTTGGAGTGTGCTGAAATTTGTGTTTGGAAATTCAAATTTGAATTTGAGTTGGAGCCTAAAAACCGTGCATGTGCTATTCTAAACTACAAGCATGAAAAGCATGTCACATGTCACTTGAATTTGCACTTAATTTCACTTGTATTTGGCAACTATTCTAAACCGGTTTTTAGTGCTACTATTAAGTGTGACCGAGAATCATTTGTGACAAATTTTTGTGAGCAGCAAAAGGCAACTCCTATTTGATAAAAAAAATTAGAAGAAAGATCAAAAGAAATTCAAAACAACATTAAAAAAAAATGCTAAACCTAATTTGAAAAGGAAAAAGCCATTTAAGGAGTTAGTTTCTCAATTTGTTTCTTCTCGGTTGCTAGTTGAATTTGATTCATAAAAAGAATTTTTCAACTCATCTATTTTGAGTGTTTGGTTTTGTGCATCTACTCTAGAACTATTCCTAGGTCAATTCCTTCTAGTTCTAGTCAACTACTTCATTTGTGTCATATAAGCTTGTCATTACTTAATCTACTCTTGTCTTCTTTTCCTTCCATATTTTCTTTTGCTGTTCTTATCTTGTGCTAATCAAAGAGTGACCTAAGCTTGACCTAGCCTATCTTCTTAGAAGCTAGTTCTACAAGGGTCATCAAAAGAAGCCTAAGGAAAGGAGGAGGAAGGAAGATAGAAGTGGCTTGCGGATTTTGACTCCTTAAACACAAACCATAAACACCTCTTGGCTGGAAATTTGGTGGCGGCTGGACTGGAAAACCGTGAAGCATCTTGGAGTTTAATTTCATTTGTATTTGAATTTAAAAAAAAAAATGTATAAGCATTAGTGACGGATTTTAGTGACCGATTTTACCTTACTAATTTGAATTTTGTTGCAAAATTTGGTCACTAATCCATCACTAATTCTTTGTGGCTGTTTTTAATACTTCATTTCAGCCACTTGTTCTTTGTTGTTTATACTTTGTATTTGGCCTTTACAAGGAGTGTCTTGGGAGTGTCTTTGGTACACAACCATCTCTCCTTAAGTTTACAATTTTCGTTAGTACTTGGTGGGAGTGGTCCTTGATTGATCTTTGGTATCTCTCAAGCTCTCACCTTAGGACACGTTTAGGTAGTTTAATTTTTGTTGCTTAATCCTTGTTTTACTTGCTTTTATACGTCTAGCTTATCATAGTTCACAAAAACATCAAAAATCATTTTCATTGAAAAGAATTTGGTAGAGATTAACTACAAAGGGGATTAGTAATTTTTACTTGAAGAGGCTTGGTTTTTAAGTGGCTCCTAGTAGCTCACCTCCCTCCAAAGTTCAATTTGTATACATAATCCTCTAAGTACTTAGTCTTAACCTTGCATAAAAACAATTGATTTTCAAAAATCATTTCTCAAAAAGCCCCTTTCTCCTATAATGGAAGAGTTTTCTACTCCTCAAAGTGATAGTAATTCAAGTGATTACAATGACTTGTCAAAAGTAACACATGAATTAAGATCACTTAAGCTTTGGAAGAAGCAAGAAGCCAAGCAAAAACTTAAAGAAAAACTTGAAAGAGAGGCTCAACTTGCTACTTTAGAGGAAGAGATTCGAATATTAAAGGAGAAAGAAGAAAAATTACACCACAAGCACCGAAGTAGACATAGCTCCTGTCGCCACCGGCCCAAACGGGCCTCGGCGGTCGCGAAGACGGTCGAGCTCGCTTTTATTTTAGTTTTGAAAATGTATTGGATTATTAGAACGACTTGTTCTCAAACTGAGACCTTGTCGATCTTATCCAATTTATTTATTAAAAGTCTCACCAATCCATATTAATCCCAAGCGGGACCCTCCATGGATTAGTGGTTTTCGCAAAAGGAGGGTTCGTGGAGTCGCCACCAATGTTTTACTCAAAACATTGGAAAAAGGGATAAGGCAATTGATTTTATAAATCAACTTTGGCCATTACAACCAGAGTCGGGTAAGGGAGTCGGTTACGCGTGGGGAAGGTGTTAGCACCCCACAGCGCCCCTTTCGGGTTCCCTATGACAGATTATTTCTAAAATAATAGCGTAAAATTACTAAATTACCCCTATTTATTATAAGCGATTATAAATTAACTATCTACATGATGACAGTTTAAATATGCACACAGAAAGCAGTAAAAGGAAGGATTTAAGAAGAAACCTCTTGAAGCGTGCTTTTATATATTGAGTAAAACTGGGAAGCTTTTTGGCGTTCCCTCGCTCTACAAGCTCGCTCGCTCTCTCCTATAAAATTTTGACTATGGAAATCCGGAGGATTTCCCTTCGACTAGGTTCGAATCTCCAAGCTAAGTGCTCGGAATTCCAGAACTTCGTCGGATCGACTCCCAGAGAGATTTCTAGGGCAGAACACTGCTCAAAAACCCCAGAATACTCAAGGAGGGAGTCAAAACTGAGTGTGAAAGTGTCCAATGACGTCCAATTGACGTCATATTTATAGGGAATAGGCGCAATACGGCCTACAAGAGCAATACGGCCGTATTGAAATTTTTGAACTTCAATACGGCCGTATTGAGTTCAATACGGCCGTATTGAAATTCAGAAATTTCAATACGGCCGTATTGAGTTCAATACGGCTGTATTGAAGCTTCAATACGGCCGTATTGATTTCAGTACGGCCGTATTGAAGTTTCAGAAACTTCAATACGCCGTATTGAGTTCACTGCGGCCGTATTGAAGCTTCAATACGGCCGTATTAAGTTCAGTACGGCTGTATTGGGCTTCATTCCTTCCACTTCCTTATTTTAAGCTATTCTAAGACCTCTAGACCTACAGAGAACCCTCCTAGGGCCTTCCAGGAGTCCTTCTGGCTGATCTTCCTTCAGTCTTCGAGAGTCTTCAAGCTTTATTTCCGACCCGGACAATTTTAGGGGTCTACAGCTGCCCCCCCTTTACTTAGTCAAACGGTCTTTTGGTGTACCGGCTGACAAGTAAAGGAGTTGACCCAATTGTCCGGGTGATGTGCCAACCTTCTGACTTGTAATGTCTTCCGGTGGAAAATTGTTGAGTAGCCTCTCCAGGTGGGTGCATACCTCGGTGCTTCTGACATCCTCGGTAGCTGAGTTTTACCCTCTCCAGGGTCAACTTCACTCGACGCCCGAGCCGGAAGTTGAACACCGACGTGCCTCTGGCGACGCTGGTGATTGAGTACCGTCTCTCCAGACCTTGAGTATTGTCTCTCCAGACCTTGAGTACTGTCTCTCCAGACCTTGAGTATTGTCTCTCCAGACCTTGAGTACTGTCTCTCCAGACCTTGAGTACTGTCTCTCCAGACTTTGTTCGAGTACCGTCTCTCCAGACTTTGAGTATCGTCTCTCCAGACTTTGTTTGAGTACCGTCTCTCCAGACCTTGTTTGAGTACCGTCTCTCCAGACTTCGTTTGAGTACCGTCTCTCCAGACCTTGTTTGAGTACCGTCTCTCCAGACTTTGTTTGAGTACCGTCTGTCCAGACTTCGTTTGAGTATTGTCTCTCCAGACCTCGTTTGAGTATTGTCTCTCCAGACCTTGTTTGAGTACTGTCTCTCCAGACCTTGTTTGAGTACCGTCTCTCCAGACCTTGTTTGAGTACTGTCTCTCCAGACTTTGTTCGAGTACTGTCTCTCCAGACTTTGTTCGAGTACCGTCTCTCCAGACCTTGTTTGAGTACCGTCTCTCCAGACCTTGTTTGAGTACCGTCTCTCCAGACCTTGTTTGAGTACCGTCTCTCCAGACCTTGCCTCTCAAAAATGAGGTAGTTGAGTATAGTTTGTCTCCACAGTCCACAATGCTGCTTCGACGGTTTGTTTTTCTGATTTTGTGCCGCTGAGGGCTGGATAACGCAGGGATCCGTCTAGGGGATGTGCAGTCATTCATAGGTTCTTGTGTCCCAACTTGCATTGCTTAGTTGGTACCCATGGGAATTTTTGACTCCTTGGGGTGTAGACACAGATGCTCTCTCTCTGAGTTGAGCGATGCCTTATGTTTGGCTGACGTCTTTTGACGTTGGTGGAGTATCCCGGTTATCCTTATTCGGGTGACTCTTTTTGATTTTCTGATTTTTACTGCCTCTGTGTAGGCTGTTATCCGCTGGGGATTCTGGATGTTGATTTTGTCTCCACAGTCCACGATGCTGCTTCGACGATTATTTTGATTTTTATGCCACTGAGGGCTGGATAACGCAGGGATCCGTCTAGGGGATGTGCAGTTACTCATAGGTTCTTGTGTCCCAACTTTCCATTGAGTAGTTGGCGCCCATTGAGGAATTTCTGTTTCCTTGGGGTGTAGACACGAAGATGCTCTTTCTGAAATGAGCAGTGCCTTATGATTGGCTGACGTCCTTTGGACGTTGGTGGAGTATCCCGGTTATCATTATTCGGGTATCTCTTTTGGGTTTTCTGATTTTTGTAGCCTCTGTGTAGGCTATTATCCGCTAGGGGATTTCGTCATTAGTTGTGATTGGCCTCTTCTGTTAGGCGTATCAGCTTGACGTTCAATGATTGGCTGAAAAGCCGAATTCCGCTTGGGGAATTGTTGTTGATTTTTCCGATTTTTCTCTTCTTTGAAGGAATGCCTCTGTGTAGGTTGTTACCCGCTGGGGGATTTTGTCGTTGATTTTGATTAGCCTCTTCTGTTAGGCATATCATCTTGATGTTCAATGATTGGCTGAAAAGCCAAATTCAGCTTGGGGAATAATTATTGATATTTTTTATTTTCTTCTCCTTTTTGCAGGGATGCCTCTTGAGTAGGCGATTGGGGATTTGGGGATCTTATTGTATCCCAGAGTATTATTTAGGAAGCCTCTACAGGCTTAGCCTCGCTCAGCGCTTTGAGTCGGAGAGCTATCTTCCACTGAGGAAGTGTTAAGTCCTTTGACTTGTATATACTGTTTGGATGATCGCACTTCCATTGGGGATTGCGTCGATCTTGCTTTGATAGCTCTTGCTGGGGATTCGTTCCGTGAGCTTGAGTTGAGGTTTCTCTGGGGAGTATTTTTTCTGCGAGCCTCTCCAGGCTCATATATTCTGAGAGTATTATTTCTGCAAGCCTCTCCAGGCTTTAGTTATGATGAAAGAGTATTATTTCGGCGAGCCTCTCTAGGCTCAATTATTCTGAAGGAGTATTATTTCGGCAAGCCTCTCCAGGCTCAATTATTCTGCGGGAGTATTATTTAGGCAAGCCTCTCCAGGCTTTAGTTATGATGAAAGAGTATTATTTCGGCGAGCCTCTCCAGGCTCAATTATTCTGAAGGAGTATTATTTCGGCAAGCCTCTCTAGGCTCAATTATTCTGCGGGAGTATTATTTAGGCAAGCCTCTCCAGGCTCAGTTATTCTGAGAGAGTATTATTTCGGCGAGCCTCTCCAGGCTCAATTATTCTGTATGTTTTGTTGGATTTTCTGTATTTTGCCCTTTTTTCGATTTTGGCTTTTTCTGTGTTTTTGCCTTTTTTGTTGATTTTAGCTTTTTCTGTGTTTTTGCCTTTTTTGTTGAGTTCGGCTTTTTCTGTATTTTTGTTGATTTCTGTATTTTTGCCTTTTTTGTTGGTTTTGGCTTTTTCTGTATAGAAATGTCTCAGTTATTCTGAGAGAGTATTATTTCGGCGAGCCTCTCCAGGCTCAATTATTCTGAGAGAGTATTATTTCGGCGAGCCTCTCCAGGCTCAGTTATTTTGAGAGAGTATTATTTCGGCGAGTCTCTCCAGGCTCAGTTATTTTGTATGACGCTGTTGATTTTCTGAATCTTTGCATTTTGTTTGCTGCTGTCATACACAAGCAATTTTTCCTATTTTTTCTAATTTATGTAGTTGCCTCATGACGAGGTCTTTGAAAATTTCTTTATGGCCAATACGGCCGCATCCATTTCAGTACGCCTATGTTGAGTTAAAATTTTGTTCATAACCCTGATTTTAGTACGGGTGTACTGAACATGGTACGGGCGTATTGTTTTTTTCTGAAGTTTATATTTTTTGTTTTTTTTTTTTTTTTTTTTTTTTTTTTTTTTTTTCAATAAACAGAGAATAAGTGATCTTCCAGTACACCTATCATCTGTATGCATGTATGCGGTATGATGCACCTAATTCTATTTGATTCTTTTTTCAAAAGAATTAACCGATGCGTTTTTCTGTTTGGATTTTGCCATTCCTCCATACGGACTGTGCTCTGCCGATTTCTGTTACCGAGGAATGATGCGTATTTTGATTTTGGTGTCATCAACCAAATGATTCTTCCCTTTCTTTAAGAGATGTGTCAACCCTCCTATTGACCACTATATCTCCATGTTTCCACTAGATTATTCAAAAATCGTTGGGACAAGAGAGAAAAGAAGGAAAGGATATATTTTCAAAAGTTTGTGTTTTAGAGGGGATTATTTTATTTTTGAAAAATTGTTTTTGTAAGCATGGATGGCCAAGGTAGGCTTATTGTGTTTAGGTTTGTTTGTTTAAACACTTATGAGGTTAAGCACATCTTTGTTATTAATGATTGTGCTTTGACAACTTGGATAGCTTTTCTTGAGCCCCTTTGTTGAATTCAATTGATGGTACCATCATGGATTTATTCTGTTTTTTTTTTTTTTTTTTTTTGACGGCCCTAACTTTTGCCTAAAACACCCATTTGTGATGTCTTAGCGGGCTTTTGTTTTTGTTCATTATTTTGTAACCCTAATTTTTGCCTAGGTCACCCTTTTGTGGGATTCCTAGCGGGTCTTTTGCTCTTATTTTTGTGCAGCCCCCTTTTTGGGTTTCCTGCCGAGCTTTTTGTTTTTTAGGATTTTTGTCCTGAATGGATTTCTTTTATCCATGACGGCACTTATTGAGGCCAAGAAAAGGTGCTCCAAGTCGTTATGCACATTTCCACATAAAAATGATGCGGGTTTATTATTATCAAGATGATTTTAACCTCATTCATGTTTATTCAAACAGGGTTAAATAACGTGGTTTAGATTTTTATTGCGAGCAAGAAAAGAAGCAATAAAAAAGAATGATTTTATTATAATCATGATGGAAACATGTGCCCTATCGAGGCTCGGGGGTCGGGCTGTCCCCGAGGAGTGATCTCTAATAGTCACTGAATTTACACATCCCTATTAGAAGGAAAAGGACACTTGATGACGACAGCTGGCCTTGACGTTTGTGAACCAGCCTTCCTAAAGATCTGGCTTAAAAAACGTCGAGAAGGATCTTGATTCCTCTTCGTCCTTTGATCTTTAACAGGGTTGTATCCTAACCCTTGTTTCCCCAGATTGTCCTTGATAATGGGTAGCTCCGGGATTCCTTGGGAGTTCTTGCCTAATCCTTGTCCTGGCAAGTATCCGTTCTTTGTGAGCATATGGGCTACCTTCTTCATTTCTCGGGGAAACGTTTCAACATTGGCGATTTCCAATGCTTGGAAGGCGGTTTCTAAAGCTTCCTCTGCTGCATCCACATAAAGTATGTTGGATGGCTTGCTGATGAGTATGTCATCTTTAGCTTGTTCGGTCACCAGTTTGTCACCCACTATGAACTTGACTTTCTGGTGGAGCGTAGAAGGAATAGCTTTCGCATCATGAATCCAAGGTCGGCCGAGGAGACAGCTGTATGCGGGAGTGATATCCATCACTTGAAATTCGACGTTGAAGATAGTGGGTCCAATTTGGATTGGAAGATTGATTTCTCCCACTACTTCTCTTTTAGAACCGTCGAAAGCTCGAACGATCATGTTGCTCGGGCGCGTTTGGACTCCCTTGATTGCCAATTGCTTGAGCGTTCTTTTTGGCATCACTTTCAAGGAAGATCCATTATCTACCAAGACTTTAACGATGTGATACTCCTTGCACTTTATAGAGATGTGCAAGGGCTTGTTGTGGTTTGATCCCTCGGCGGGGATTTCTTCATCGATGAAGGTGAGGTGATCATTAGCCGTGATGTGACTAACAATCCCCTCAAACTTGTCTTGGGAGATAGTGTGTGACACGTATGCCTCGTTCAAGACTTTCAACAGAGCTTGCCGATGCGGTTCGGAGCATAGGATCAACGACAACAGAGTAATCTTTGCTGGCGTCTTATGAAGTTGATCCATGATGGAGTACTCGCTCTGTCGGATATATTTTAATAGTTTGTCTGTCTCCTCCTCGGATTCCTTATTTTCCTCGGTTTTTTCTTCTTTTTCTTTCCCTTTATTCTTGGGAGCTTTGTCATGAAGATCTTCGGGAGTGTAGATCCTGCCACTCCTAGTCATGCCCCCAAGTCCAGCGATGTTGGAGATATCGCTGCCGGCAGAAGAGTGGATGTCGTATATCCACGGCACAGCCTTATTTGATTTGTAAGGGAAAGGCCTTGGGACTGTGATCCTTAATGGTGTCGGACCTTCCCCTTTATTCGTCTTGATTACCAACAACGGAGTTGATGTGCGCTCGATTGGCACGGTTGTTGGCTTACACTTGATAACGAACGGCGTGCGATCCATTCTTTGAACATACGCATCGACTAATCCTTTCTTTTTATTAATGTTTATTAATGAATTACTAGGAGAGATGTATGAATGACTCCTAGATCTCTCCATGATCTATATGCATGATATGAGATGATGAAGTTGAATATGCATGCATAGTGTTTATTCAACTAAACATTATCATGTTTTTAGGATGTTCCTAAGATGATGCATGATATTGCTTGGTTTGGATAAATAACCCTTTTTCTTTTTTGGGTATTTTGTATTTTTTGTATTTATTTTTTGGGTGAAAAGGGAAACTACCTATATGAATGTGATGAAGGTAGATGTTAACACCATGTAATGGAAGATTCTTATTCCCATTTATTCTTATTTAAAAAAAGGAATGTTGTATGTTTAAATAATGCAATGTATGCTCATACAATGTCACATAATCAATGCGCAAACAATTCACTCATCCACGAACAGTCACGAGCGAATCACAAGGTAGGGGTCTCCTGCAGAAAAGTGCATATTCAAGGTGGATCTAACTGTTCTCACCGGTCTGAGGCCCCCAAGGTGCCCCCATTATAGGGACCCAATTCCTCTCGTCGTAAGCCGATGGAAAGCTCCAACGCACTGTCGGACTCGAGTTCATGGTTATCACCTTGAGTGATGTTTTTCCGACAACGGTCTCATAGGCTCCTATAAACCCATCAACCGGCCGTACTAACATCCACTCCCTATGGATTACCACTCATGCCCCCGGGTATAGAGGGAACTGTTGTGTGCAAAGGTTTGTGTACAGTTTGTATTTCAAACAATTGCGGAATTTAAACAAACAACAGTTATTAAAGCCATGTAATAAAGCATGTTATAATACAAGCGAGGGGTAATGAAGTAATTTTAACTATTATTTGTTAAAAATAATCTGTCACTAAATGGGACTGACTCTCGAAGCTTCCCCAGTGGAGTCGCCATCTGTCGCCACCGGCCCAAACGGGCCTCGGCGGTCGCGAAGACGGTCGAGCTCGCTTTTATTTTAGTTTTGAAAATGTATTGGATTATTAGAACGACTTGTTCTCAAACTGAGACCTTGTCGATCTTATCCAATTTATTTATTAAAAGTCTCACCAATCCATATTAATCCCAAGCGGGACCCTCCATGGATTAGTGGTTTTCGCAAAAGGAGGGTTCGTGGAGTCGCCACCAATGTTTTACTCAAAACATTGGAAAAAGGGATAAGGCAATTGATTTTATAAATCAACTTTGGCCATTACAACCAGAGTCGGGTAAGGGAGTCGGTTACGCGTGGGGAAGGTGTTAGCACCCCACAGCGCCCCTTTCGGGTTCCCTATGACAGATTATTTCTAAAATAATAGCGTAAAATTACTAAATTACCCCTATTTATTATAAGCGATTATAAATTAACTATCTACATGATGACAGTTTAAATATGCACACAGAAAGCAGTAAAAGGAAGGATTTAAGAAGAAACCTCTTGAAGCGTGCTTTTATATATTGAGTAAAACTGGGAAGCTTTTTGGCGTTCCCTCGCTCTACAAGCTCGCTCGCTCTCTCCTATAAAATTTTGACTATGGAAATCCGGAGGATTTCCCTTCGACTAGGTTCGAATCTCCAAGCTAAGTGCTCGGAATTCCAGAACTTCGTCGGATCGACTCCCAGAGAGATTTCTAGGGCAGAACACTGCTCAAAAACCCCAGAATACTCAAGGAGGGAGTCAAAACTGAGTGTGAAAGTGTCCAATGACGTCCAATTGACGTCATATTTATAGGGAATAGGCGCAATACGGCCTACAAGAGCAATACGGCCGTATTGAAATTTTTGAACTTCAATACGGCCGTATTGAGTTCAATACGGCCGTATTGAAATTCAGAAATTTCAATACGGCCGTATTGAGTTCAATACGGCTGTATTGAAGCTTCAATACGGCCGTATTGATTTCAGTACGGCCGTATTGAAGTTTCAGAAACTTCAATACGCCGTATTGAGTTCACTGCGGCCGTATTGAAGCTTCAATACGGCCGTATTAAGTTCAGTACGGCTGTATTGGGCTTCATTCCCTCCACTTCCTTATTTTAAGCTATTCTAAGACCTCTAGACCTACAGAGAACCCTCCTAGGGCCTTCCAGGAGTCCTTCTGGCTGATCTTCCTTCAGTCTTCGAGAGTCTTCAAGCTTTATTTCCGACCCGGACAATTTTAGGGGTCTACAGCTCCCACCATAGTTCTACTCTAGGAGAGTCAATGAATGATGATAGCCTTGCTTTGGGAGATCATTATCAACCACCTCCTAGAAGAGTGCATAGGGCCCCCAAGCCAAGGGAATCTAGGGTAGATCTCCCTTATTTTCATGGGAAAGATGATGTTGAGGGGTACCTAGATTGGGAAATGAAGGTGGAACAAATTTTCACTTGTCATCAAGTGAATGAAGAAAGAAAAGTCTCCTTAGCAACCCTAAGTTTTCAAGGTCACGCCATGTATTGGTGGACTTCTTTAGTGAGAGATAGGCGTCTCCATAATGACCCTCCAATTCAATATTGGAATGAATTAAGGAGTGCCTTGAGGAGGAGACATATTCCCTCTTACTATACTAGGGAGCTTATCAATAAGCTCCAAAGACTCCATCAAAAAAATATGACTGTGGAAGAGTATAGACAAACAATGGAGTTGTACTTAATGAGGGCTGGTATTAGGGAGGAAGAAGATATTACAATTGCTAGGTTTTTGAGTGGGTTGACTTTTGAAATAAGAGATAAAGTAGAGCTTCTCCCTTATAGGGATTTAAATGATTTGGTTCAACTTTGCATCAAGGTTGAACAACAAAATTTGAGAAAAGGTTCTAAAAGCTCATACTCATCATCTTTTTCAAAAGTTGACTACAAGAGGGAGGGCAAGAAAAATGATTTCGAAAAAAATACTTTCCCCTCTAAAAACCTAGACAAAGGTAAAGAAAAAGAAAAAGAGAAGAAAACAAACACTTCACACACTAGCACTAAGACTAGTGACATAAAATGCTTTAAGTGTCTTGGGAAAGGCCACATTGCTTCTCAATGCCCTACTAAGAAAGTTATGATTTTAAGGGGCCAAGACATTTATAGTAGCCAAGATGAAGCTACTACTTCTTCATCTTCCAGTGAGGATGAAGAAGAAGCAAGTGAAGAAGAGTCATGTGAGGTTACTTACCCTTATAATGGGGAACTTCTTATGATGAGAAGGATCCTCAATAACCAACCTAGTGATACACTATCCCAAAGAGAGAACATCTTTCATACAAGATGTAACATTTCAAACAAGGCTTGTTCTCTCATAGTGGATAGTGGATCTTGGTGCAATTGTTGTAGCACTAGGATGGTTGAAAAGTTGGGTTTGACTACCACACCCCATCCAAAACCTTATCAACTTCATTGGCTTAATGATGATGGGGATATGGTGGTCAACCAACAAGTGGAAGTAGAGTTTTCCATAGGGAACTATCAAGATAAAGTTAAATGTGATGTAGTTCCTATGGAGGCTTGTCATATTTTATTAGGTAGGCCATGACAATTTGATAAACAAACTCATCATGATGGCCTAACTAATAAAATAACTTTCACGCATAAGGGTAAAAAGTTTGTGCTTCATCCTTTATCACCCTCACAAGTGATAGAAGATCAAGTACAAATGAAGGCCAAACGTGAGCACGAAAAAGGAAAACAAAAAAAAGTTGAAAAAAAAAAACTTCTAAAAATTGATGAAAAAGAGGATTCTAGAGAGATTAATGTTCCCTCTCTAGAGATAGTTCAAGAAGAGAGTTTTCAATCAAAACCTTTACACAAAACTTCTCTCTTTCTTGAATCATCATCTCATATCCTCATGTGTAGAGGAACATTCTACCTCTTGAGGTGAAAAATCTTTTAGATGAATTTGATGATATATTTCCCAAAGAAGGTCCAGTTGGACTTCCACCTTTTAGGGGAATAGAGCATCAAATAGATCTTGTGCCTGGGGCTAGTCTTCCAAATAGACCAGCTTATAGGACTAATCCACAAGAAACCAAAGAGATAGAGAAGCAAGTACAAGAGTTGTTGGAGAAGGGCTGGATTCAAAAGAGTCTAAGTCCTTGTGCTGTACCTGTCATTTTGGTGCCAAAAAAAGATGGAAAATGGAGGATGTGTTGTGACTGTAGAGCCATCAACAACATCACCATAAAATATAGGCACCCAATTCCTAGGCTTGATGACATGCTTGATGAATTGCATGGGTCATCCATATTTTCCAAGGTAGATCTTAAGAGTGGATATCACCAAATTAGAATCAAAGAAGGTGATGAGTGGAAAACCGCTTTTAAGACTAAGTTTGGATTATATGAATGGTTAGTAATGCCTTTTGGGCTTACTAATGCACCTAGCACATTCATGAGGTTGATGAATCATGCTCTTAGGGATTGCATTGGTAAGTTTGTAGTTGTTTATTTTGATGATATTCTAATCTATAGCCAAAGTCTAAGTGATCATGTGGATCACCTAAGACAAGTATTTCTTGTTCTTAGAGACAACACTTGTTTGCCAATGTAGACAAGTGTACTTTTTGTGTAGATAATGTTATCTTTTTAGGTTTTGTGGTGAGTAAAAATGGGGTTCATGTGGACCCCGAGAAAATCAAAGCCATCCAAGAATGGCCTATTCCTACTAATGTAAGTGAAGTTAGGAGCTTCCATGGATTGGCAAGCTTTTATAGGAGATTTGTTCCTAACTTCTCTACATTAGCTTCACCTCTCAATGAGTTGGTGGAGAAGGATGTGGCCTTTGAATGGAAGGAAAAACATAACTTAGCTTTCCAAGATCTAAAGCATAAGCTCACTCAAGCACCTATTCTAGCTCTGCCTGATTTTTCTAAAACTTTTGAGCTAGAATGTGATGCTTCAGGACTTGGCATAGGAGCTGTGTTGTTACAAGGTGGCCACCCAATAGCTTATTTCAGTGAAAAACTTCATGGGGCTACCTTGAACTACCCTACCTATGACAAAGAGTTATATGCTTTAGTTCGTGCCCTTCAAACTTGGGAACATTATCTTGTGACCAAGGAATTTGTCATACATAGTGATCATGAATCACTTAAATATTTGAAGGGTCAACATAAATTAAATAAAAGGCATGCAAAATGGGTTGAGTATTTAGAACAATTTCCTTATGTCATCAAATACAAAAAGGGCTCTACTAATGTAGTAGCTGATGCTTTGTCAAGAAGACATGTTTTATTGAACACCCTAGGTTCTCAAATACTAGGGTTTGATGACATCAAGGAGTTGTATGAGAAAGACCTTGATTTTGCTAACTTTTATTCTTTATGTATTCAAAAACCTTACCAAGGTTACTATATTTCTGAGGGGTTTCTTTTTAAAGAAAACAAACTTTGTATACCCCAAGGATCTATTAGAAAACTTTTGGTTAGGGAGAGCCATGAGGGTGGGCTCATGGGGCATTTTGGAATTGAGAAAACTCTTTCTCTTTTGAGAGAGAAATTCTTTTGGCCTCATATGAAAAGAGATGTCCAAAGGTTTTGTAGTAGTTGCATTGCTTGTTTGCAAGCAAAGTCTACCACTAAACCTCATGGGCTTTATACCCCCTTGCCTATATCCTCTTCTCCTTGGGTGGACATTTCCATGGATTTTATCCTTGGTTTTCCTAGAACCCAAAGAGGCAAGGATTCCATATTTGTGGTAGTGGACCGTTTTAGCAAAATGGCACACTTTATTCCATGCCACAAAGTGGATGATGCAAGTCATATTGCTAAATTATTCTTTCAAGAGATTGTGAGACTACATGGGTTACCCAAAACTATAGTCTCTGATAGAGATGTTAAGTTCTTAAGCCATTTTTGGAAAACTCTTTGGGCAAGGCTTGGAACTAAACTTCTATTTTCTACCACATGTCATCCTCAAACTGATGGACAGACTGAGGTAGTCAATAGGTCTCTAGGGACTATGTTGAGGGCAATCCTCAAGGGCAACAAAAAGTCATGGAATGACTACCTCCCTCATGTGGAGTTTGCCTATAATAGAGTGGTTCATAAGACCACCAACATGTCTCCTTTTGAGATTGTCTATGGCTTTAATCCTCTTACTCCTTTGGATTTATTACCTCTCCCTGATGTGGCTTCTTTTATCCATAAAGAAGGTACATCTAGGGCTGAATTTGTTAAGAAATTACATGAGAGGGTTAGAGATCATATTCAATCCCAAACTGAAAAATACCAAAAATATAATAATAAGGGTAGGAAGGAAGTTATCTTCAAGGAAGGTGACTGGGTTTGGCTACACCTTAGGAAGGATAGATTTCCTTCCAAAAGAAAGTCCAAGCTTAGTCCTAGAGGAGATGGACCCTTCCAAATCCTTAGGAAACTCAATAACAATGCCTATGTTCTAGATCTCCCTTCTGAGTATGGTGTTAGTTCTAGTTTCAATGTTTCTGATCTCTCTTTGTTTACAGGACTAGCTACCCTAGAGGAGGATGCTCTGGATTTGAGGTCAAATCCTCTTCAAGAGGGAGGGGATGATGGAGGAGGCCCATGGGCTAAGGGCCCAACTACTAGAGCAATGGCAAGAAGGATGCATGAAGAGTGGGCCCAAGCCCAAGGAAAGCCTGATGTATGGAAAACCGCAAGTGTACGGTTGTCGTCAAGTAATAAATATCGAATCACAGGGACTACGTGTTTGACCTAGAATTACTAGTATTTTAATTTGAATTTTAAAACAAATTGAATTTTTGTTTTGAGATGATAAGATCAGATTTGATGGTAAAAGAGATAGTAATGCAATTAATGAATAAGATAAAACTTTAAGATAAGATAAGGAGATTTCCGGGAATCTAGGGTTCGCACAAAGAGTTCCAACAATATTGAATTATTATTTTCATTAATTAATTCTATTCCATCTTGAAGGTAGTCTTAACCTAATTTAATCCTTGCACCTTCTCAGGCTACGAGGACGTGTTTAATTAAAATTAATCTCTACTCTCGTGGTAATTACGTTCAATTAAACCCATTAAGATCTTTGTTAATCTATTGCTCCTCGAAAGCTTAAATCAACTCTCGTGATTTAACACTCAAGTCTGTTCCTTTAGGTTCCGATAATTAGGTTCTCCTCTCAGTTCATCCCTAATTATCTATGATTATGAAAATTAAGATTAATTGTTTATCATAATTATAATCAAGTTCTCCTCTCAGTTCATCCTTAATTAATGTTATTATGAAAACAATAATATTAAAGTTCATATATAAAATATAAAAGAACAGATCAAGAATTGGAATAAAATTAAGAAACTGAATAATGCATTAATAAAGAGGTTCTCAGAGGCTAAGCCCTGATCCCAGAAAAAGGGAAACTACTCACAGGAGTTCATAGTAGTTCTCCAAGAAAAGAAGAATAAAAGAAAAGCAAACCTTAGAGTCGATGGCACAGGCGCCCAACCTTCTCCAAGTGTCAAAAACTAAAAAAAACTGTCTCCGAAACAAAAATCCCCGTTCTAGGCTAACCTCATCTAATTTATAACCTAAAAGGGTAAAAAGGTAAAACTACCAAGATAAAAATTACAAAGATAAAATAAAAATAAAACATAAAACTTAAAAAGCTGGGACGCGAAGTGAATCACGGCCGTGACTGAGAATCACGACCGTGATCTTCTCTGGAGCACATCTATGAAGGGTCAGTGGCGTTCACGGGTGTGATTGGGAGTCACGGCCGTGATTTTCTCTGGTGAATCACGGGCGTGATTTAGAATCACGGCCGTGATTTTCCCTGTAGCTCAGCATTTCCTCTTTAATTCTTAAATCTTGATCCTGCTCAGAGAAAACACAACACATACCAAGAAAAGCATAAAATAGGAAAATGATATAAAAATTTATTAAAAACATGAAAGATATGCATGATTATGCTATGAATTCTTGTGAATTAAAGTGCTAAAATACGAGTAAAATACACAACATCAAAGCCCACCACTTTATTTTGTTGGGCCTTGAATCAAGCCCAATTAGATTAGGGTTAGTATAGGAGTGGGCCTTAGTGCCATGTATTTCTTTTGGGCCTTGTATTTTCGGCCTAGTAGCATAGGAGTTTCATTTGAAGGTCATTTGAATTTAGGTTAATTAGAGTTACATGTGGAATTACATTAGCATTTAATTAGTAGCACATTTGGTGTGCATTTCGGCCATGTGCAACACATGCACATGGTGTGATCCGAAATGCAACTCAAATGGCTTCCTAATTACATGCCAAATGTGTGCACATGGGAGGGTGACCGGTTGGCACCAAAATTTGAATTTTAGAATTCAAATTTTGGCGCCTAGAGTTAAGATAACCATACCATGGTTTTACTTAACTCTAGGTAAACCCAACTTAAACCCTTAACCTAATTTAGCCTATAAATTCCTTATGACCGAGTTTTGTAGGGACTTTGGACATTATTGAATGAGTATTCTTCTCAAAGAACTCTCTTCTCCGAAGTCACTTTGCTTCTAGCCTCTACCCTCCTTGAGAGCTTCTCCTTGTAGAGCTAGGACACCTTATCTTCTTAGGACTTAGCTTGTATGCAAGCCTAGGTCACCTTGCTCCTTTGAGGCGTCTCAAATCCTTGAAGAATCATCTAAGGAATCCGAGAAGGAGTGAAGAATCCATGTGCATCCAAGAGGAAGCACATCAAAGTTGCATCTAGGGTTCATTTGCATTTCATTTGGAATGCATTTGCCTACTCCAAATGCAACCCTAGATGCCTCCCCTCCTATAAATACCCAACACCCCACACCTTGTAAATACTTTGGATAGTGAATATAAAGAGAGCCTTTAGTGCCTTTATATCTTTCCTTAGTCACCCTTGGCTATTTTCGGTCAAACCCTACCATCTCCACCTTGAGAGAAACAACCCTAGAAGTGGCCTTCATCATCATGAAGTGAGCCAACCCTAGAGTACCATTCTTAAGCATTTCCTCAAACACCTTCTACCCAACCTTCATTTTCGTCCATTCCATCATCATCCACCCTAAAACCTTGGTCCACCTTTGAAGAACTTGATCCTTGGAGAAGGCGTCCTCCTCATTGCTCATCATCTCAAGTTCATGCAAGTAAGGATGCCATCAAGTGGTATCTAGAGCCTTGGTTCTTCAAGGGTAACAATCTCTTTATCTCTAAAAATATTCGGTCATGTCATGTCTTCCTTACATGTCTCCTAAGTGTGCCTAAATGAATCATCTTAATTGCCATATTTTGATGATCCATAAATCTCTTCTCATGTGTTGATTCATACCATATGTTCTTTGTGAATCATCTTGGCATTTTAGGCTTTCTTATTTAGGTTCTTGCTTTTTTCTTTAAATTTTTGAGTTGCTGGAAATTTTGGGCTGCATGTTATACATTAATGTTTTTATTTTTTTAATCCATCCGGTTTTGTCATAAGCTTGTCTCTTTGAACTACCTTGAAAGAAATTCCAAGTTTTTTAAGCTTAGCCTTTGAAATGAACAAAAAATGACATGCATGCCACTTGTTTGATAAAATGGTCGTGAGTCCTTGATGTGCTTTAGAGAGTGAATCATGCATGCTAATTAGTTCTAGCATGTTCTACATCACTTAAAATATCATGTGTGATTAATTCCTTTACACATACTTACTTCAAATTTTCGGCCAAGTTTTTGTGTATTCCTTGGTGAACTTGTATGCCTACATGATGTTTGATAATTTGAGTGTGAAATTGATTTCAATATGCCTATCTTTGCTGCTGGACGTGGGCTATTAAAAACTTAATAAAAACACTCAAATTTTGTCTCATTGAGCTAGTGTAAGTTGCTAAAAGAATACTCCAAAAAGTTGCTAACAAAACCACCAAAAACAAGTGTAAAACCCAAGCAAAGGAATAGTATAAAATTCAAAAGAAAAAAGAGAAAAGTGGCTGGACTTTGAACAAAAAAAAAAGCCAAGACTTGGACAAGCCCAAAAAGAACAAAGAAACCAAAAACAAGAAAAAGGGAACCTTTGCTAGACTTGTGGAGTTTTGGACCAACTTTCATACCATAGCACTTGGAGTTAATTCTTGGACCATTGGACAATACTTAATGGCCGAATGAGACGATAAATCAAACATGTTAAGTGCATAATTTTTCTTTTAAGCCTACTTGCTAAATTCTATTCTAGTGCCATTCTAGGAATTACTCTTTTGTGTGCTTTCCTTTTATTAATGTGCCTTAATTTCAGTTTTTGAGTCTTTCTTCTACTCTTAAGTTTGTCTCATAAATTCCATTTGAGTTTAGCCTTTTCTTAATTGTGCCTTTTTAGTTTTTCTTTCTTGGCCTCTTGTACTCTTGGGTTGTGTTTTCTTCTTGATCTAGGTGGGGAAAACTTCTAAAACACTACACACTTTCTTGGTGGATTGAGTGGAGGGGTTGTCCGATTAGAGTTCAAGGAACTTTGGAGGATCACACCAATTCAAAGAGTGCAAACACCATTTCAAGACTAACATTGGGTGTTCATTGTGAAGGGGTGGAGAATTGAAGACTTAGAGACTTCCTCTTTTTTTTTTCTACTTATTTCTTTCTTGTTAAATTTCGGCCTTTTGTGTTTTTGGCCTTGGTTTCATTCATTTTTGGTTTGTAATTGGCCATTTTTAAACCTTTTCAATTTGGTGGTAGTTTCGTGTAGTTTGAAGGTGATTTGAAAACCTTCACCTTGGAAACCGACTAGCATATGCTTTAAGTGCTTTCCTTTGCAGCTTTAAAGCTTTGGTAGTATATTTGCCTAGGACTTTACATTGTTTATTTGTTTCGTTTAGAAGGCTTCATTTGCCTACTAGGGGGCGTGCACATCACACACCTTAGTATTGTGAAAATTGTTTTTGTGAGAAAAGTGTGAAAAGGCTTAGTGATTTTTACTTGAAAAGGCTTGGTTTTTAAGTGATTCTTAGTAGTCCACCTCCCTTGATAGTTCACTTTGTACACTTAGGCCTTTTCATACCTATCTTGCACCTTGAAAATCCTTTTTTGTGAAAACCGTTTTATCACTCACTCTTTGTGAAAACTTTTTCAAACCTTTTTGAAAACACTTTGTGAAAACCTTTTTGGATCAAAGATGAGTGATCATTCTAGTGTCCATGGTCATAACTCTTGTAGTACTAGGTCTAGTGTTAGGGAAGAAATTAGGCAACTCAAAGAGTACCTAAGAAAAAAAGAAGAGGAAAATATAAAAAGAGAGGAAGAAATGAGAAGAAAAGAAAAAGAGTTTGAAAAAAATAATGAGGAAATAAAACAACTACTTGCAAAATTAGTTGAGAGGAGAGAAACTAGTGGATCCCAACCTAGGATTGTTCCAACTAGATCTCAAAAAGGAAAAGAAGTTAGAGTTCCTAGGAGTATGCATGAGCAAGAAAATACAACAAGAGAGGAGGAACTTAGAAGGAAAGAAAAAGAAAAGAAAATAGAAAAGAAAGAAAAAATAAAGAAAAGTATAGAGAAAGTTAAAGAGTGGCTAGAAAATGAAAAACAACAACCAACACTCTTAGAGAAGAGTAAGGAGGATAATGTTTCTTTCAAAGGGCTTATGCTTGAAGAGAGTCACTTTCCCATTGAAAATGATTTTAAAAAGACTTTCTTCATTCATCAAGACCTTAACTCTTTCTCTCACGTTGCCACTAGTCATGAAGTGGAGATTCAAAAACAAATCCTTTTTAAAGAAAAAGAATCTCAACTTCAAGATTTAGTGAAGAAGAAGTGGACTTCACTTAGTCCCACTTCTTGTGCTACTTCCTTGGTGGTGCCCAAGGAAGATAAGCCTTCTTTCTTTAAGACTCTTTCTACTTTAGTTTTCTTCATAAAGCACCCAACTTTTGGTTTGTATGGTTTGTTGGATACATCTCATGGTGTTGTATCTTCTATTTTTGATCTTGAAGGAAGTTTAAACTTATTTGAACTTAACTTGAATACTTTCCTACAAGACAAACTTAGATTATATGAGTTTCCTAGACTCCTCTTAACACATTTTTCTCATATGTATCTAACAAATTATGCAATACAAAGTTGTTTAGGTAAATTTTTAGTTAAGTTTTCTTTATTTTCCAATACATACCTAGGTCATTACATTGGGCACTTCCAACAAGATATTTTAGTTTTTAGGACTAATACATTAGAGTGCGATAGTTTTAGTCTTTTTACCTTTTTAGGTTTTAGTTATACACCTAGACTTCACCGTGGGGAGGATCCTATCCTTAACATTAGAAAGTCTAGTCCTTTTAATTTAGACAATCTTTTTGCATTTTTAGTAGAACTCCTCTTAGGATACACTTTCCATTTCTATCATATACTATTACCTCTAATGCTTATTTTTATGTTTTTGTTGGTCATGATGCCCACCATGAGGAACCTCTTGATTTGAGGTCAAATCCTTTTCAAGAGGGAGGGAATGATGGAATAACACTA